>NC_136072.1:530813996-532067252 GCF_964261635.1 Lissotriton helveticus
AACAAACAGTCCGGACCAGCAAGCTGGCCAATTGTACACCAAATAGTACCTCTCCCCAACCCTCCATTCCCCCTCAAACAATGCACAGACAGTCAACGTCATACCATGCACAGATATACCAGGCCCAGATTTCTAACCACACCACCCTCAATCTATACACATTTGCAAAACACGGTTAACAGGGCTTGTCTCTCAGTTGTTTAATAATCCATCGTGGCCAAGACTGGGAGTCCCCTACCATATATCCCTAGAAAATCATCACTTCCAAGCCCCCTGATATAAACCACTGTGGTTGTCCGGTCTCAATCACAGGGCTCCTTGATCCTCCAGGATTACCAGACTCTCTCAAACATTCAGGGACAGGCCCTAGATGTATACACCTGCACCAGCGCCCTCATACACCAGCTAAGATTCAAGTCCCACATCTTTATCGTGGGCAGGCTTTGACTCTGCTACCGCCAAATCCACATTACAGAAAAGCAGGGTTTACTTCAAAGTCTGATCCCTCAGATGCCCAGTGCGACCAGCTGGGGCGTAAGCTATGTCTGGGATACCACCTCGGACAGATGCAACCCCACCTTCTTCCTCTACCTCAGCACCAGTGGACACTCCCATATCATGTGTAGCAGGGTGCCCCTCTGACCACACCCCCTCAGACAGCGGTTAGAACCACTTTGCCCCAATTTTTGTTGTTACGCCTTCATGAATTACACCCAATGCAACAGTTTGAGCTGGACCAGACAAAGACAGGCCTGATTGCCACCTCCTTCAGGTAACGGCAGGCTTCACCCCAAGTCTTGCCCTGCAGTCTACCTAGGTCCCTTTCCCATCTATCCTAAGTCCCTTTCCCATCCATCCTAGGTCCCTTTCCCATCCATCCCTAAGGGGGGGGGCAAGTCAAGGGAGACTGTGATGTACACCATGGAGATAGCACGCATATGCAGGGGAGAGACAAGCTCTCTGTACTCCAAGGAGGATTCCTCCGGCAGCTCTTACAGCAGAGGACCATAAATCTTAAAAATATACTGCATCTGCAGTTCCCGGCGTTTCTGGGTAGTACCATGTGGGGCGGTCATGTGATTAGGGAGCGGAGGGCGTGCCAGTGGAAGAGCGTCAGGGGTGACGATGTGGATGTGTGGAGGCAGGGCAGGGAGAGGGGCGAGCGGGGAAAAGACAATTGTAACTGAATCAAGGTGGAGTGGCTGGCAAGAAGTGGCAATGTTTGTCCAGGCAAGGGAGGGAGATAACCTGGCTAAGAATCAATGGCTCCTGGTACCGCTGCGGGGACAGGTGGCTAGGAGCCCCAAGGTGTGATAACATGGTGAGCAAGTGAAAAAGATCAAACATGTCGACAGTGGGTGACAAGAATGAAGTGACCGGAGCAAGGATGAGTCAAGTAAACACAGTTTGCACATAAAATGGAGCTAATTCAATGCATATGATAACATGGAGACGCCTTTGATTTACAGATAAAAGGTGTTCCGGTACAAGAAGTAGTTGTTTTCTAGGGCAACCTACAGCAGACTGGGTGACTAGAATGAAGTGACCGGAATGAGCACGAGTCAATTGAATACAGTTTGCACCGTAAATTGGAGCAAATTCAATGCATATGAATACATGTGTGGAAAACCATTAAGTGAATTAATACAGTTGTTCAATCATATGGTACTGTTTTGATGCATGTGGAAGCAAGTTTTGAATGGCAAATAATTAAAGGTGACTGGGGAACACAATGGTGAACACATGAATAACATTGTGAAGGTAGAACGGAAAACACAACCATGGGGAGTTACAGTAGGTTGTGGGATTCCAAAGCACGTGTGTACATGTCAGGAGGTAAGAGCCAAATAATTCAGGAAATGATGGGGACAGCATGTACATCGGGAGTTACAGTAAGATTGTGCTGTTCCATCCATCGATAGTGTTGAGGCCGTGATTGACCGAGTTACAAATGATGATCCCTTTGCATTCACTTTTGTTCAGAAGTGCTCTGATGATTTCCCCTCTGAGGGGGGATTCAGACATTGTTCTGGACCTATGAGGGAGAGTTTGCAGCATCAAGAGCTGGTTATACCATCCTTGTGAATCATTCCATTCAGATCACGGCGTTTGAAGTTGCAAATGCCTCATTCATTTTCAGGCTTTCACGCCTGAATCCAAAACCAACTGTCTTTGGATCCCTATCCATTCATTTGATACTGATCACTGCACCTAATGCAATTGGAATTGGCTGTCTCGTCTCCTGTTCCTTTGTCCTGAAGAAGACCAGCCATGAGGCTTTTTTAATCGCGCATACTTCATGGTGGAAACATCAACGGCTACATTGGTTCATAAACCCTTCGGTCTCGCTGTCCTTGGACTTGTTAAGCAATTATTGCTTGGACCGCAGACACTTATATATTGGTTGGACCCCATCACCTGCATTTTTTCCCTGTATCTTGGTTGTTTCGTTATGCCATTTGTATGTATAATACACCTATTCACTTTCTGTCACATTGGCACTTTGTTCATGGTAAATTGATTTCACTTGCGTTGTTCAATTTTATGAATCTTTGGACAGCCCTTCTTTGAATTACTTTTTGTTTATATGAAAAAGAAAAAAGTAAAATACTGATATCTTCGCAAGAAAGTATTTTTTTATGTGTTCCACCATTGTTCTGAAAATACATTTACACATGACTTTGCCCTATATGGCATGAAGTCCTATTGGTCCCCATTCAACAAACAATGCACCACCTGCTGCATGCGGCTCGCTAGGATCCTTGCCAGTATTTTCACCTCTACGTTAAGCAGGGATAAGGTGATAGTATTCACACTCATCCCTCGTCTTCTCCTTATAGATGGGAACAGTCGGCACCCAGCCATGTCCTCCAGCCGCTCCCCGTCCCATTTTGTGCACCTAAATAGCTCCCCCAAGTGTAGCACCACCTGAGTCTGCAGACACTTATAAAACTCAGGCAGGAGGCTGTTAAGGTCCGGGGATCGTCCCCTCTTCAAATGGGTCTAGGCCTCTGCGATCTCATAGTCCGAGATCTGAGCCTCCTGGACATCTCCCTCAAGAGTGGGAGTTTGGAGATCCCAGATGAAATGGAGCAACCCTTCCCTCATCTCAGCTGTGTGCGGGCTATAGATGACTTGCATCTGGGACACCCTTTCTTGAGCGATGGCCTCTGGCAGCACTCCGTTGCTCCCCCTCAGGCTCTACATCCCCCTCTGCCTTCCTCGTGTTCAGCTACCACACCTCAAGTTTCCAGGTCTTATCGCTGAACTCCGATAGGTGCCCCTGCATGGCACCAAAACAGGCCTAGCTTCCTGATGTGCCAATACTTGGTACTCCTCCTGTGCCCTCTCCATTCCAATCGCCAGGTCTGGCGTTGATGAGCCCACAAAGTGAGCTTTCCCTTACACCAACTTCCTCTCTAGTACCAAGCACTCCTGCTCCCTCTTTTTCAAAACAGTGTGTGAGATCAAATGGCCCGGACCACAGTCTTGTAGACCTCCCATAGCACAACCCAGAGGACACCAACCCCTCGTTCTTTTCAAAATTGGTGGGCACCACCACCAACCATTTCCTGGTGCCCCAGTTCCCATAGATCCAATCATCACCCCCCTCTCCGGGCTCCTAGGCCCCTCAGCATGTCGCCATCATCTGGGAGTGATCCAAGATACCTCTCGACAAGAATTGAGCATTGCCCCACCAACCATTCTTATGCAGCTGGTCCACAGGTAATCCAACCTATTGAGTTACCTCATAGCATTAGCCACAAGAGAGAACTGCATCTGGTCTGGATGCTGTAACCACCACAAATCAGATACCCCATAGACCCCAGGAACGTAGCCAGGCACGTAGCCACCCTAAGTGTCTGGCAGGCTTGAATTATCCTGTCCTTTTCACCCTGTGTCATCAAATTGAGGTCCCCTCCCTACAAGCATGAGGGCATCTAGCGCAGCCACCAAGCAGTCTCCCATGTGCGCCAAGCACTCAGTCTGCAGGCCCGGCGGTAGTTACATTGAAACTATGGTAATGGGGAACCTATTCCAGTTGCTGGAGGCTTCTGCGCTACCCCCTTCTGGAACACCCATGTCCTCACCATGTGAAACGGGACAGACCTTCAAAGTGGACCCCCCCAGAACCCTGTGAAAACCCTGCATGGACCCCCAGCCTCCAAGGTCCTCAGTTAAAGAACCCACACCTATTGCCCACCAGGTGTGTCTCCTGCAGCAAAACTACATTTGAGACATACCCGGATAGTAATTGTGGGACCACACCCCTCTTGATGCTGCTACTAAGACCATTAACTTTCCAGGAGAGAACCCGCAGGCCACCCGAATTCATAAGATGATGGTCTTGCTTCACTAACACTTGTGCTTTGCTTTTAGCCATTCAAGACCTGCCCATTAAAAGTGTTGCTACCATAGCTGCTGTCTGGCATTAAAACTGCCTCATCCCCCCAACAGAAGCCACCCCTCCTCCCGCATGCTCGTGCAGTGAGCTTAAAACTACACACACACCCAATGCTTGAGGTGCCTGTCTCCTGCACTGTAAATACTCGCTGATCCAGCCTGTCCAAGACATTCAGAATTGCAACGATTGGAGGCAGGCCGTGGCTCGCAGAGACCATTGTCTAGTCAAACACTCAAGTTGGCAGTCAAGGGGGTAACAAGTGGTGCACCCACCCCTCCTTCGGTTCTTCCCCAATGGCGGAAGACTCCCCATCCGTTGTATCTTTGACAGCCTCTTTGTCAACATCCGGCACCAACCACCTGTTACCCTCAGACCAAGCACGGCCACTCTGGATCTGCACCAATACCATTCCACTTTCTGTCTCAGCTTGTGTTTTGGTGGAGCCAGCCACTGGCCCATCACGACCTCTGGGTCGGCAAATGCTCCTTGCCCTCATCCTCTGGGCCAATAACTATGGCCTGGAAGTCACCCGTTGGCCCTGTACTGGTGAGGAGGGAGGCTGGTGTTCGAGATTGAGCCAGGGCAGAGGACTTAGTACACCGTAGAGGGGAGGAGGGTGAGAGGTGTACGTAGACGTCCAATAGCTCCACTGTGGACAGAACTGCTAGATGCCTTTGATTGGCCTTGGAGCCGGGCTTCCATGTCCCCAGAGCGGTCTGGTAGCGTTGCAAATGACCCCAACAGGAGTAGACACCATTACAGTGGACGGGTGTCAGCAGACAGAACTGCTCGCACGAATGGGAGTTGAAGCTGCAAACAGTACTTTATCTGTTCAACTTCTGGGGAACACCAGTGATAGACCTGTTTACAACAATGCAGAACAAAAAATGCTAGTCCTTTGCCTCAAGGTTTCCACACCACCTGTCAAAGGGGAATGCACTTCCACTCAACTGGTCAGAGACATTTGCTTATGCCTTTCCATCGATACCCCTGATGCAAAGAGTGTTACAAAAAGCAAAAGATCCAGGAACAAATATGATTCTCATTGCCCCTCAATGACCAAGGCAAACATGGTACTTAACCCTTCTAGCACTATCCAGGGGGAAATAATCAAAATCAAAGCAGACATGGACCTGCTAACAACGCAACAGGGCCAAATCTTTCACCCAGAACCAGCATCGCTACATCTGGCAGCTTGGCTCCTGAATACATAGAATTTGGCCACCTCAATCTGCCCCTGCGAACAATGTAAATTCTAAAAGAGGCAAGGAAACAGTCAACAAGATGCTATACTGCAAAATGGAAGCGATATACCACATGGTGCACCGCTAACAATAAAAGCAATTCAATCAACACACTAGAAACAGTTATTACATACCTTACTTACCTCTTGGACAGCAACATCAACTACTCAAGCATAAAGGTGCACCTTGCAGCCATACTAGCATTCACAAGAGGGAAATCATGCAAAAGCTTTTTTTACAAGACCTGTAATCAAAAGGTTTTTAGAAGGAGTAAAAAGAATTGCCCCACCAATAGCAGCTCCAGTACCCACATGGAGCTTAAATACAGTACTTTCTTAACTAATGGCAAAGCCCTTTAAGCCCATGCATACAGCGGACCTCAAACACATTACTCTAAAGACAGCCTTTCTTATTACTATAACATCCCTGCAAACAGTAGTGAGCTGCAAGCGTTAACAACACAAGGAGCATACTTGCAAATCCACTAGGTAATAAAAAAAAACACACACATTTCTTACCAAAAGTGATCTCTAAATATCATTTAAATCAAAACATTCTCCTGCAGGTTAGAAGCCTCCATACCCTGGTTGTAAGGAGGGCATTATTGTATTATTTGCACAAAACAGAACTGATTAGAACGACAAAACAATTGTTTTTCGCCTACGCACATACCAACACAGGATCACCTGTCACAAAGGCAACTATTGCAAGATGGATAGTACAAGCCATCCAATCACGTTATGCCAGTGCCAAGCAAGAACTAACAATTCAATCAACAGCTCACTCCACTAGAAAGAAAGGATCAACACTAGCTTTTATAGCCAATGTACCCATTGACACAATTTGTGCAGCAGCAACATGAGCATCTCCACACAGTTTTACAAGACAATACTGTGTGGATATACAAATGAACAAGGAAGCTCAAATTGGACAAAGGGTGCTTCAACACCTGTTTGCTAGGTCTTCCTTTCACCACAGCCTCTCAGGCATGGGAGGAACCGCTACATAATCTGATGCACAGCATGTGAATCCAGAAAAGGATTAACACTGCAAAACGAAACGGTTACTTACCAGTAAGAGTAGTTTTGCAGCTTGAAGAATTTTCTGAATTCACTTGCAACCAACCCAGCCTCCCCTAAAAGGAAAACAAACATGTGGGGAAGTAAAAGACTAGATCAGTTATTTAATAACTATCTCAAGGATTACAAGCAAGAATAAGAACAGAAAAAAGAATTCGAAGATGGCCACTACACACGTCGACCTCCAGGATACCATCTGACATCACACAGGGCACATACTGGCACCAAATGGTGGTCGACAGCGACCAAAACAAGAAAGAAAGACAATTCCAGACCCAACCACTAGATGGCGGAATAATGCACGGCATGTGAATCCAGAAAACTCTTCAAGCTGCAAAACTACTCCTACTGGTAAGTAACCATTTTGTTAGCTGTGGATACACATGCTTTGCATACTCCTGCCATCTAGTGTTTGGCCCGGAGTTTAGAACTTGTTTTTTAGGTCTCGCCTGTCGATGCGCATGCGCATCGAGCAAGCGAGAGTATTGGGACTTATCCACTCTTTATCCACACTGCAAGGAATCGTGGCGATTCCTTGCAGTGCCCGTGACTTTTAAGCTCAATGCGCATGCGCATTGAGCTTAAAAGCGCGTGCACGTCCGTCTTTGTTTACCCGCTCCGCCCCCTCCCCTTCCCGCCGTCTCGCATTTCCCCTGCCGCATCAAAGGCTTTCACGGCCGGCCGGCCATGCTTTCAGTTTCACGACCGGCCGGCCGTGTCAATTACATTCCAAAGCCCGCTCTCCCTGCTCCGCCCCCTGCTCCGGCCGAGACGCATTTCTCCTCCCCCCTCCCCTCTCTTCCCTCCGTCTTGTTTCCTTTAGCTGCCCTGGATGATCTATTCTTACTCAAACTTGCACCGCTTTTACTAAATCTTACCCTTTTAACCTTCGCGATGTTTCCCCCTTTTTACCTCCAGTGCTATATCGTTCTCCCCTTTTTAACTCGGTTTTGCGAGGTCTCCGTTTATTTATCCTCTTGCTGGCTCCCCTTTTCTTTACCCCGCCCGGTCCGGAGGATCTCCTCTGCCATAGCCCGGTGCTGGATCTGTCCTCGTTAGCCCGGTGCTGTAATTGCCACGCTCCCCCTTAGCCCGGTGCTGGATCGCCCTTCTCTTATCCCACACATGAGTTGCCCGACCGTGCTAATCCTGACTGCATGAATAAAATCCAGCACAGGCAAACGCACCCGTTCTCCTACTGTAACTTCAATATACTCGCAGGCTCGCCACCTCACCCAAACGTGCTCCCCCAAACAACGCGGCCTGCCACGCAAGGACATCAAACCTGGTTGCTGGTGGTCCCTACAGCTGCTTGAACCAGGTCCCGAGCTACAAAGAAACTCCAGCATTCAGCACCTCCTCGCCTCACCGCCTCGGTCTGCCTCTCACCTTCGTCGGCATCAGGCCTCCGCCCGCATCCCATAACTGCCATCTTGGGAGCGTAGTGCACCACAGGAAGGTTAAGGCGATCTCGCCCTCCAGACTTCTCCCCCAGGACTGCCGCCTCCGCAGTTTTCCGCTGTGAGTCTGCACGCCGAATCGCCTCCCAGCCGCTCACAAACAGAGTGCACATCTCCCGTTGCCGCAGCCGGTGGAAGTCTCCCCCTCAGTGCGCTGCCGTCATTTTAGATGCGCAGCGCCCAGCGCTCAATCGGGTGATTTTGCTGCACTTACACCCTTGTAACAGCACCAATGCGCCCCAGCAGCAGTCCAGCTCATGCACCAGGATTTCCGCAACCAGTTTTGCAGTAAGGGGCCACCTTAGAATCGTCAACCCCTCACCCTCAAACCCTCACCCACCCTCAACCCCTCACCCTCACTCACTCACCCTCAACCCCTCACTCTCACTCACTCACCCTCACTCACCCTCAACCCCTCCCCCTCAACCCCTCACCCTCACCCACCCTCACTCACCCTCAACCCCTCACTCACCCTCAACCCCTCACTCACCCTCAACCCCTCACCCTCAACCCCTCACTCACCCTCACTCTCACTCATCCTCACTCACCCTCAACCCCTCACCCTCACTCACCCTCACCCTCACTCACCCTCAACCCCTCACCCTCACTCACTCACCCTCAACCCCTCACCCTCAACCCCTCACTCACCCTCACTCTCACTCAGCCTCAACTACTCCCCCTCACCCTCACTCACCCAAAACCCCTCACTCACCCTCACCCTCACTCACCCTCACCCTCACTCACCCTCAACACCTCACTCACCCTCACTCACCCTCAACACCTCACCCTCAACACCTCACCCTCAACACCTCACCCTCAACACCTCACCCTCAACACCTCACCCTCAACACCTCACCCTCAACACCTCACCCTCAACACCTCACCCTCAACACCTCACCCTCAACACCTCACCCTCAACCCCTCACCCTCAACCCCTCACCCTCAACCCCTCACCCACCCTCACTCACCCTCACTCACCCTCACTCACCCTCACTCACCCTCACTCACCCTCACTCACCCTCACTCACCCTCACTCACCCTCACTCACCCTCACTCACACTCACCCTCACTCACACTCACCCTCACCCTCACTCACCCTCACTCACACTCACCCTCACCCTCACACAGTGCAATAGTTCTCAGACCATTTCAGTTAGAGCTTTTAGAAATGTTTATGGCTTTTTTTATTTGTAATACTTTAGCATTGGCTACAGGAAACAAAAATGCTAAACATTTACAAAAAAAAACCCATAAACAATTCTAAAAGCACTAACTCTAATGGTGCGAGACCTATTGTATTTCCAATGCTTGTCTCAAAGAAATCTTGGCTGCTGATGTGCCATTGAGACTCCTCTTCGAGTGAATGCTCAAGCTCAGTGTCTCCATTGTTAGATTAATTTATTCCATCAGCTGGTACGGACAGGTTGAATCTGAGCTCCGTGCATCTTTTGCGTTTTTACGACTTCAACTGCGGAATGAAATCGACAAATACAATAAAACATTGCAGCAACTGCCGGATTCATACCCAGTGACCTCCTTCGGAGCGTTCACCGAAGCAGCTGCCTCAGTTGTACTCCTTTTGTGCCACTGAGTGTGCTCGACTCATATATTGGAAGGTTAAAAAAAAGGCCTTTTTCTAAAGTGCCCACAGTGTGGCTGATGTACGTGTACTTAGATCAGCACAGCATCTGTAATCTTTGCCTGTCACCTGAACATAATGAACCGGATTTACACAGCCTGCAACCTGTTTACGAACAAGAGGCTTCGCTCTCGATGAGATCAACATCTAGCTCACACCATGGATATGGTGGTGAAGGCAGAATTCTCTGTGAAAACACCTATCAACTCAGGCGGAGAAGAGGAAGATGTAACCGAAGGAGGCATCATCTTGGTTTGCCCACACTGTCCTGCACGAGGACTGAGAACAATGCGAGGAGGAATGACAGGATGAACCATCATCACCACCCAGTTGCGTAACACAGGTCCCTGCTGTGCAGAGGGCCCCCTCAGCACAGTACTCTTGCCTGAAAGCTTCCGATTAAATCTGGAGAGAGGGGTCCCCCTCAAGGTTTGTTACTACATTGCTGTCACCTATAGAACTCCTAGACGAACCCTTGACTTGAGATCTGGGCCCAGTATGAAGACTACTCCTAGGACCGTGAGTACCTAGTCACCAGTCCCATGCTTATGCTGTGCAATTACCCCCAATGCCCACGTATTACCGCCTTGGTGCGTCTCAGCCTTTTGTTTCAGGTTGACACCAAGAGCACCCAACAGAGCAGAGACAAGACAACGGCGCCAATCATAATCGGGCTTAGGGACCAAAGGGTAAAAGTGGAGGGGAGTGACAGCTCTCAAAGCCAAAGTAGTATTTTGTGCTGACAATGCCATAAACGCTTGCACAGTCCTCTGGCTGAACAAACCATCTGCGTTGTTTACAGCTTTGATACCTGCAAAGTCGTCGCAGTCAATTAGACATAAAGGAGTCTACTCAATGAGCATCATGGGTGACCAGGACAAAAAAGTCGTGGGCCCAAAGATACTGACAAAAATGGCTTTGGCTCCACCGGAGCACAAGGCAAAAAGAGACTTGCCACATCTCCAAGCCCATAGGACAGGCCATCCCAATGCAGAGGGCAATGTATTTCTGAACCTCCAAGGATTAATGAACAGTAAGACTTTTGGAGGCGGAACATTTATCAAAACAACTAAGCTCTAAAAGGACGAGGCAGAACATTTCTGAACCTTCGCCTCCTCCAAAGAAAACGACAATGGAATACAAGGCAACCAGCCCTAAGCCACTGGACATTTCATCACAATCCATGTCCTCTGTTTCCACATACTCAAGCAACAGACATAGTGAGCCCTACACACTACACTTGTGACAATGCCTTTCCGGGAGTACCCCCAGATAGTCCAGATCCTCGGGATGCATATGATGTTCCACCAGATCCTGGCATTGATGTGCCAACTCCGGTCAAGGCATCACCACCAGATGCCACTACTTCTTATCATACTGTTCTCCAGCATACAGCTGACTGTCACAAAGTTCAAATGCACACCACAGAGGAGGGAGGTGACTTTTTAGTGGACACCTCTCTAGAACTCAGCACTCAGTTCAATATCTACTAATAAATAGAGTCGGTGCTTTTAGAGCCTTTACAGAGATAATTAAAGACCCAGTTAAGTCAAGGGTACTAACACCCTGTAGGAAGGTAGGATCCTTCTAGCATGGTTACCCCTACTTTTTGCCTAGCGTCAGTGTTTTTTTTTTACTTTGCTGGAATCCTGCTAATCAAGACCACCACAACTGTGCTTTTGCTCCAAAATGGACCATAAGTACTTTGGTACCTCCTCAATTGGCTACTGTTTTACCCTTCATAGTCCCTAGTTATTGGTACTAAGGTACTCGGGCATAGGTACACCAGGGATCTCCCTTGGGCTGCAGTATGTATTGTGCCATCCATGGGAGTTCACCTAAAGTAGGACTACAGGCCCGCTATTGCAGCCTGTGTGAGTTGGTGCTTGCACCTCTCACAACAGATGTAATTTTGCTTCTGTCTGACGTCACTTCACTTAAAACGTATGACACCCCTACAGCAGGGTGCTGGGTTATAAGTGTGAGGATGACCCTGCATGAGCAGGACACCCTTAAAAACCCTGCACTCGATTCTCCAGACTTTGTAAGTGCAGTTAGCCATTTTAAGATACATAGTGAACATCTGTCATTACGAGATGTCTAACTATATAATGGCTGCCCCGAAGCTGGTCATATCTGGTATCCAATATATTGGACTCACACCCAAACACAGATTCCAGTGTTAGAAGTACGATCCCATGTACTGGGGGGTTCTCTTGGGCACCCCCCCTGTACTCCGGGAAACATCCTTTCAGGGTCTGCAAGCAAGCTTGTGCTGCTTCCGACCACAGACACAATTCTACCCTCCTGCTTCTGAGCTGAGTTCAAGCAGTGGGAAGGTATAACAATAGGTTTCCTGTCTCAGGGAGGTTGTTACTGAGGTCAGACTCTAAATGCCAACCTATTCTTCATATCCGAGACCACAGTAGAACTATACAGTGTATACAATTGGGCAGTATTGTAGTTTTCACAAATTATTTATATGCCCTATAGCCTTGCCATTGACCACCGGACTTAGAATTGCTCCTTCAATTTACCTAGACAGAGTAGCGCTCCAGCAATCGTCACCAAGCAAAGGTAGATGATAGCCACTTGACTAGAGAAAAGTTATAGTCGTCACTCAAAAATATGGAGAGAGGGAAGAGCCTGGGTTGGATGGACTCTTGATGGATTTTTACAGCACAAGTTGTAAAATACTCTCAAGTTCTTGGAGGTCCGTGCTTGGACCCTTGAGGAAGGTTGATTACCTAATTCAATAAAGAATGCATTGATTATTGTGTTTCCTGATCTGGATCCCATAGTTTGTTGTTATTGATGACCGTGGCCTTTAAAATTCTTAGTGGTGTTATCATGCAGCAACCACAGGCACTATTTCAGACCTGGTACACCTCGATCAATCTGGTTGCTTGTTTTCGCTTGCTTGTTTTCGCTTGCTGTCTCTACCCACAAGTTAGGTAAAAGTAGACCCTGGACATTTGAGGAGTGTAAAGTTAATTTCATGGCTAGTCATACTCCAAGTCCCTATGGTCTCTTTTACACAATCGTGCCTAACCATTAGTCATTGGTCCATACCACCAAAGCAAAAACGTGTGTTTAGAAAAGAAGGAACTGTTGCAGGTGTGAACCTGCTTCGGTGTAGCGATAACTGTGATTATGGAGTGTGTTAGGAATACAAACACATAAATTAAACAGTTTTGAGAATCCATTTCCTGTCACTAGATGGCACAGTACCCATAGGTCAGGAATATGAGAGCCCCTAGGGACTAGGTTCAACGGTAATTTTATAATTTGGTGTCCTGGCTGGTTCTTCAACGTTGGTGATCGTTTAATGAACTCTTGCTGCCTTACTTGTCATTACATTTCCTCAGGATTCTCATTAGAAAATTTGTAAGAGCCATTTGTTTTCGCAGCAGTTCATTCTAAAGTACTTAGATGGGTCACACAACGTCCAGGCACAACCCAGAGAAATGATCTAGTTATAAAGCCTTGTACAATTATCTTTCTGCAATATTTTTTGGCTTACACTGGTTAAAGAAATCTGTTAACGCTGTTAATATTATGAAAAGCTTACAGGTTCTTACCAGATGTATGACAGAACAGATGCACTCTGCTTGCTTTTGACTCTACGTTGACGACCGCATAGGGATGTCGTTTCTAATATTTGAATTAGTTGTTTGAAGAAGTCCTATTTTCAATGAGCAAATATACTTTCTAACTACCTACAATCAAGTGTAATGAAATGTGCGTATTTACTTATACAAGAAGCATGGATTGTGAATTGATGGGAATGGTAGTTGCCTGAATATATCAGTAATGAGCAAAAAGGCTAATCATTTGAACATATAGAAGTGTACAAATCAGAGAACATGCCAATTTAAAATGTATAATGACGTTAAAAGGACAAAACAGGCATTTTATCTTTGGTGTTCATTTTCTAGGTGGAGGTGGCCAAGGAAGTGGCTTCGGCACAGCAGTGGCATCAGCGGCAGGTCCTACTGTTTCAGCACCAAGTCAACCAAGTTCCATTACAGACAAGTATGCAGCTCTAGCAGACTTAGACAGTGTGCTGAGCTCTCCAGCAACCTCTAGTAATGCATTTTCTTCCACCAGTAATGTTAGCAGGTACTCCTCTTGTTAGAAGTTAAAGTGATGTTCTGATCAGTTCTAAACAATCCACACATCCTGGAAGAGGACAAGGCAAGCATACAGGGGAAAGGATCTATAGAGTTTAATGTTTTTCTGAAGCCAGTTAGGACTAGCGAATTGAACTGCTGAAGGTTGCCTCCTAGACCAGGAGAGGCCTGACATCTGTTTCTTCACCGAAACCTGGCTACATAGCCTAGCCTCCCCTGATGTGGCTACTGCCTTCCCCCAGGACTACCAGCTGATCAGGCAAGATAGAGATGGGAGGAAAGGCGGAGGTGTTGTGGTGGCGGCCAGATCTCCCATTTCCATCTCCCTTCTTGAATCTTTTGCTAAACCGTTGTTTGAAATACTTATAGTCAACATCATGTATAATAAAACATCACTGGGAAGGGCAGCCCTTGTTTATAGACCACCGAGAGACAAAACCAAATTTCTCAATGCTCTTCTTGACACATTAGCCTCCCATGTGTTGGCCACAGATAATTTTATCCTGATAGGCGATTTTAATTTTCACGCTGAACTTACCCATGACGATAATATCTGCCATTTATTTTCCACCCTAGAAACACTCTCACTCTCTCAAAGAGTCATCGGACCTACTCATCAAGCGGGACACACTCTTGATTTGATTTTTACCAATCTCTCCAGCTTAAACTGTGAGCCCCCACTTCCTATGATGTGGACCGATCATCACCTTGTAAAGTTTAATTTTTGTATTCCTACAGACCCCAGACCTCTTAAACGTTTAGATACTAAATCAATACGGCCTGGCGTAAGCTGTCCTTAGAAGCTTTTTCTTCTGTCTTCACCCCCCCCTAACCCTCATATTACTGACATTAATTCTACCGCGGTTCAGTTAGAAGCATCTATTAGAGGCGCTTTGGACACTATTTGTCCAGGCCTGTTTGCCCTTATCGCGCTGCAAGGGGAAAGCACACCGTCCTCCGGCCCCCTGGTTCACAGAGGCCCTCAAGAAAGAAAAATCCACTTGTAAGAACTTGGAGAGACAGTGGCGTAAAAACTACGAAGGGCACCAAAAAGAGATCTACCGTAGGGCTAGAAATAGCTATCATTCGGCATGCATGAAAGCTAAAGCATGCTATGTCACCACGACCATAAACACAGCTATTAATAAATACCAGACTCTTTTTAACACGGTGAAGGAATTGGCTGGAGAAAATACAAGAGCGGATGCTCTCCCTCTTAGTACTCAGCAATGCCAGGACTTGGCGTCCTTCTTTACTGAAAAGATTGAGAAGATTGTCTCTAATATCGATAAAAATAGCACCACCTCTTCTAATCAAGAAGACACTTCTCAAATCTCTAAAGGCAATTGTCACCTTGAAGACTGGCCTCCCATTACATCGGATAAACTGAGGAAATTGCTTAAATCTATTAAATCAGGATCTCCTCGCGATCCTATTCCAATCAGCATCATCAGCCAACTAGAGGATTCCACCCTGATGCCCATTATAGAGATACTCAATGCATCTATGGAACAGGCCTCTGTTCCTGCTCTATGGAAACATGCCATAGTTAGCCCTTTGCTGAAAAAGCCAGCTGCCGATCCTACGATATTGGCCAATTATCGACCAATAGCGTTGCTTCCAGCCTTTTCTAAAATGTTGGAGAGGCATATTCATGAAGTTCTCTCCACATTTGTGGAAAATAATGAATTACTCCACCCGTCTCAGTCCGGTTTCAGGAGCGGCTTTTCCACCGAAACCTCCCTGCTTGGGATCACGGAAAAAATCCGAGAGCTCAGAGATGATGGCCAAACGGTGGCCCTGGTCCTATTGGACCTAAGCGCGGCCTTCGACACCATCTCTCACTCCAAACTGCTTATCAGGTTGGGGGAGAGTGGTGTCGAGGGCAAGGCGTTAGAATGGATCAAATCTTATCTATCCCTACGGACCTTCCAGATCATCTCCTCTGAGGCCTGCTCGGACGTTTTCTATTCTCCCCATGGTGTACCACAGGGATCTATTCTGAGTCCCCTTTTGTTTAATTTGTACCTCCGCCCATTAGCCTACCTTGCAGAGAACTCTGGTCTGGTTTTGATGACCTATGCAGACGATTCTCAGATTCTATTTTCACTATCTAAATCTGACCCGTCTGTTCCTTCTACACTTAAAACAGGCCTCCATGAAATTTTCTGCTGGATGTCGGCCAACCAACTTAAATTAAATGGGGAAAAAACGGAGGTCCTTCTCCTAGGGAACAGTAAAGATCTCTGGAGCGACTCCCATTGGCCGACCTCACTAGGCAAGCTCCCGACCCCAGCTTCCCAGGTCAGAAATCTCGGGGTCATCATTGATGACAACTTATCCATGGCGCAACAAGCAAATAAAGTGGCTGGCACTTGTTTTACTATTCTCAGATGGTTACGCAAGATTGTCTGGATGTTACCACCGACCACCCAGAAGACCGTAGTCAATGCCTTAGTGACATCTCGGCTTGACTACGGTAACATCTTGTACCTGGGTGCAAACAAAGCAGTAATAAGACGCTTACAACTGGTGCAAAATACTGCGGCCAGACTGCTTTGTAGAATCCCGAGATATGCCAGGATCACCAAACATCTTAGGGACCTGCACTGGCTCAGGGTCGAAAATCGATTCGCTTTAAAACCCTGATCTACCTTTTCAAAATCAAAGCAGGGACTGCTCCCAAGTACATTCAAGATCTCGCCAAGCCTTACCTACCCAACCGCAATCTTCGCTCAGTTACATCAGCGAACTTTGCGGTACCAAGGATTAAACGGGCTAGAATGGGCGGAAGATCCTTTTCATTTCTGGGTCCAACTCTTTGGAACACACTGCCCACTGCAATACGCAAAGAAGAAAACTATAGGAGTTTCAGAAAAAGTGTGAAAACCTGGCTGTTTGATAAATAATTTGCTTTCGGACCTGTTTTTCTCTAGTTGTGTTCTGTGTCTACGCTGTTTCGGCGCCGGGAAACCCTTTGTGGGTAGCTGTGCGCCTTATAAATGCTATAAAATAAATAAATAAATAAATATTATACCTGAAACCATAGTGAAGGTTAAATCTATAGCATCTCCCTGGTTTACAGTTGAACTCAAAGATGACAAATCAGCCTGTAGAACGGCAGAAAGACTGTGGAGAAAGACTGGAACATCAGTTAATCGTTTGAATTACAAACGGGTCCATGCAAATTACATGAAAAATATAAAAGCCGCTAAATCTGCCTACCTAACGATAAGGATAAAAAAAGCTGCAAATTCGAGCAAAGAATTATATAAAATAGTCAATGAATTCACCTCCCCGCAGATGGAGCGGCCCGAATTTGTGCCCACTGCTCCATGGGTTGACTCACTCGCAGTTTATTTTGACAATAAAATTAAGACTATCTATTCCACATTTGCTGCCCCTAAAACCGATTCTTTTCAAATCCAAGAGGCCCCTTCTGGCCATTCTCCCACCCTTGTCGAGTCTCCCTCCATTTTGGAATTTGAGCATACCACTGCGGCAGAAGTGTTGGAAACTCTTCTGAAGGTAAAATCTGGTTCCCCCACAGACTCTTTGGTCCCGCGTAAGTGTAACAAGATCTTTCCATCACTGGTTAGCTCCCTTACCGATATTTTCAATGCCTCATTTGATCTTGCTAGGTTCCCCAGCTGTTGGAAGGTGGCTCAGATTAAGCCTATTTTAAAAAAAAACAACAGTGACCCTACCATCCTGTCAAATTATAGGCCGATCTCACTCCTGCCTTACTTTGGTAAGGTACTGGAGCATCTTGTCAACAAGCGAGTCTCAACATTCATAGGGGAACAGGGCCTTCTCGACCCCTCCCAGTCGGGTTTCCGGGCTGCCCACGGGACCGAAACCGCCGTGGTCGAGGTAGTGGACAATATCCGCCTTTCTCTCGACCGGGGCGAGTCTGCCGTTCTTGTCCTACTGGATCTATCGGCCGCCTTTGACACCGTCTCCCACAGTGTTCTTTACCAACGACTGTGGGAGATTGGTGTCAGAGGCAAAGCACGTGCATGGTTTGAGAGCTATTTGGCCAGCCGGTACACCTATGTAAAAGTTGACACTCTGGAATCCAATAAAACTCCTCTCTCTGTTGGAGTTCCTCAAGGGTCGATTCTGAGTCCCCTCCTTTTTAACCTTTACCTCACTCCCCTGGCTAACATAATAAAGTCATATGGTTTTTCCACAGTGTCCTACGCAGACGACACTCAGGTGTTGATCACCTGTAGCCTGGATTTTTTTGACACCCGTTCCAGATTTCAGAATTGTATGATTGCCATCAAGGACTGGATGAGTACCAACAAACTCCAATTGAATTACAGCAAGACTGAAATAATGCTGTTTGGTAAGGCTAATCAGATATGGTCACAAGATTGGTGGCCGCAAGAAATGGGGCTTTGTCCGGAACCAAAAGAAGTAGTTCGTGACCTAGGAATCATGATTGAACCAACTCTCTCCATGCAGTCCCATGTTAATCTAGTGTCGCGCACCTGCTACGGCATCCTCCGCAGTTTACGTAAAATATTTAAATGGCTTCCCCTTGACTCTAGGAAACCCTTGATTCAGGGGCTTATTAGTCATTTAGATTACGGCAATGCCCTGTTTGCCTCCATAAATGAGTGTCTCTTGACTAAGTTACAAATAGTCCAGAATACCGCTGCGCGCCTGGTGCTTGGCTTGCCCCCTATATCACCATCTCTTCCCAGCCTCAGGGCATTACACTGGCTTCCTGTGCGCCAAAGAAGCCACTTCAAGATACTTAGCATGGTTCACAAACTTTTAACAGGAACTGGTCCTTCTTATCTGGCTAAGAAACTGGTCCTATATAATCCTTCCAGAGTTCTAAGATCCAGTTCCAAGTATCTTTTGGTTCAACCTAGGGCCAGAACCATGAGAAATGGCTGTCGGGCCTTCTCTTATTTAGCCCCGCTTCTCTGGAATAAACTGCCCCCTCACTTGTCATCCATCTCTAACCATCAGGCCTTTCGTAAGGGTCTGAAAACTTGGCTCTTCCCGCATTAACCAGCGCCACTCTCCTAACTCAGGGTCGTTGTCTCTTTCTGCTAAGCGCCTCGAGACCTTGCTGGTGATTTGCGCGCTATATAAGAATCTATGACTATGACTATGACTTGTGGTGCGTAATCAAATAGCAGTTTTTATTTCCCATATGCTTGCCGTTATGTTAAAAAAATAGGTCAAACATATTTTCTAGGGTAGCGGTGCAAATATGAAAATCATATCCATTGTTTTCAATTAAGATGTTTATTCAGTATATGCCTTTGATGCCATACTTTACTGGCTTTCTGTCAGTCTGATGTTAGTGATCCAGCGGTAATTTCACAGTAATTTCTCAATGCAAAACCTCATCTACCTCTATTTTATCGTTGAAAAGGTGTTGGGACCTTGACACCATGTATTACGGTCAGAAGACTTTACATAAAAATGAAAAATCAAAAATACAAATAATATTTAAGCCAATAAAGAGAGTTGGTGAGTATTTTAAAGGGTTTTATTTTCTAGTCAAAAGTTAAGTTTCTCTGACCCTTTATTCATTAGTCAAATATCAATCAGGTTAAAGAATTTGGAAAACAGGAAAAATAGAATGAATACAGGACATATTATAAGTTGCATACAAAATATTCCATAAAGAAAGGGAATAAGGCATCAAATGTCAATCAGAGTTATTTAAAGAGTTCAGGAAATATAATTCAAGAGTGAATGATGCTAGGCCAATAAATAATTAATAATTGGAAAACATCTCTCATAAAGAGAAATAAATGCAAAAGACAAATCTTTTCAAAACTAATTAATTAGTCAAAGCATGAACTTAAAAAAGTTTTAGCATCTATATCTAAACCTGTTCTATCCAGCTCCACTCTCTGCCCTGGTCTGATCCTCTGTGTCTCTGTGCTTCAGAGAAAGGCTGCTCCTGAAAATGCCCCTCCTTCACAGATTACAGAGGAATGTGATCTGCCTTGTCAAAAATATGACGTGCAAGGACTTCTCTGAAAAAATATGAGCAAGAACCCCCACCTCTACTTGGACGCATTATCCTCCCAGGCTGCACCCACAACTTTTCTCGTACCTAACCCATGTGATATCTGATCTCATCTGCCTCTGCTCCTCTCCTCCCTCTCAGACTAAGGCCCAAGGCTTAAACAGAAGCCACCACGCCCCCTAAGAGGCCATTTTTTATACTCTAATTCTTGACTGACTATACTACTAATGTTGCAGTTTTCAGAAAAGCTTGTACCTGATTGGTTAGCATAGATGGCATGAGGGTCTCACCATCCTGTTGACATTGGCAAATCCAACCCATACAAGTTTTAACAAAGGAAGCGTTAATGATTAATACAATTATATGTTTTAGAAACATTTACGAGGAAAAAATGTTTCAGTCTATTTCCTCCTTCCTGCCACATCGCACGCAGGAAAGACACATTCCACAAACACTGGAACATTGGCCCGATAACAAAAATGTACAGTTCACAGTGGCCTTGACTCCTTTGGCTCTTTACTTGAGGCACTTGGTAGTCCTGCGCATGCGTTTTTCTGCACGATTCTCAGCCATTCTGGATTCTTGGGCAGCCATTTAATCTTAGGCCCAAAAACAAAACAAGCACAAAAATAGTATTAATTTACGAAATAAAACCCATTATCTTTTACCTCCCCCATTCTAGTACCCTGTATAAATGATTACCAGGCAAAAGCTATTAGTTTAAAGCAGCTTTCTATTCATTTGTACACAACATGCAAATAAAAAAATGTGCAATGTACAACATAGCATAAAACATGCATCAGTGCAAATTTCTAAAGTGCACACTGTTAATACGTACTCATAGCAACATGCTCTAATGTTTTAGATAGCTTTTCATGCAAAAAGTGTTTTGTCCCGCGTGTAGTGTTTGCATGGTTAAACACACATTATAAGATGTGTTATGAACTGAATATGTATGGTCTAAATATGCAACAAAGCCAAAGTCTCTTAAGACAGGAATAGGGATTGTAGATTACAAGGAAAATGAGCTGGGAAGAAAGAACACATTCCATGATTATCTTCAAAGCTAAAAAAGGCCACTGAAATCACGAGTTTTTCTACACTGCAAAAAACCATATGTTAATTCAGCACAAGCATTTCAGACTGACTAGGCCTCATTTCACGTCTTTTACTTTGCTTGCACCAAAAGTGCCCCCTTTAAGAGCATTTGACTAGGCCTCATTTCATTTTCACTTACACCAAAATGTGCATCATTTTAAATGCAGTCTGAAGCACAAAAATAAAGCAATGCCTGACTCCAGATGAAATCTGAGCTACATCATTAGGAGTGTCTTACTGACTGATATGTTCAGCATTTATTCTGAGACATAGCAAAAACAAATAAAAAATTATAGAGTAGTATAATTAATAATTTAAAAGTGTCCACATAAGGCTCATTTTGGCATTTTTACATTATTGTGTGGTCTTGGCAAAATAATTTGTCATATAATTTGTCGCTCTGTAGCATATAGAAGAAACTGTTAAAAACTGGTCATTCCTGATCTCTGTCTTGCTAACATGAATACTAGACTGATGTATAATCCATCTGCTACTTAAAAATTCTGACTTCTGAGACGCTTAAGCCAAATGAAGCTTTAAAAACTTTTGCAGAGAAGCTTTTATCAGTTATACTTGGCCACGCACGCCCTCTCACCCGAGCAGTGCTCTCTCTGTCTGCTCAATCATTGGTTATTTCTGTTCACAGTATGATACTAGTTGTCCTGTGATGGGTGCAGAACATAGAGTGTACTGAATAGCCTCTAGGTGCAGTTAGCCTAAATAAACCTTTGACGCGGAAGCACAATCTACAAAGCCACAGATGTGTGTTTTGCCATTTTAAAAGAAAGAAAATTGAAGCTCAGTGACAAGCCGTCCTATAGCATCATACTACGTTTTACTTAGGAATGCCTAGAAAGAAATGGGGGTGCCCTACTGCACATTGCATAAGTCCCCTTGGTAGGTGAGTTTTGATCTGGTTGCACAGTCTGAAGCGCACTGAAGAGACTGTGCCGCCCCCGTTCTCCCAGTGGCTGTGCCGCCCCCGCTCTCCCAGTGGCTGTGCCGCCCCCTATCTCCCAGTGGCCCTGCCCCCTATCTCCCAGTGGCCCTGCCTTGCCCTCTATCTCCCAGTGACCCGATTTTTCCCCTCCCTTCCAGTGGCCCTCTCTTGCCCCTCTTCCATTCCCTGTTGCCTCGTTCATGCCTTTTTAGTCTTGTCTCGTCCCATCTCTCATTAAAATTAGTTGTATATCAGTTGCAGTGAGAGCCATTGATGACAGTCGCTAGCATTGGCTGATGTTCAACCATAGCAGTGCTTGTTAGAGATTTTGTTGTTTTTGTTACTCTTTCATTGAAGGATGGGGCTCCTAACTAAGTCACTAGAGCAGCATGCCCCTACCTTGTGGACTGACTTTTATTTTGGTGCTATATTGTTGGCAAGAGCCGCTAGTGATTTCCTCATGCGAAGTTATGTTGCATTACTCCAGAGCTGCAGATTTTATCCGGTGAATAAGTGATCTGAAAAAGGCTAATGATGGACTCCGTTTCTTTCATAGACCCCTAGGTTGCTTGTCATTCATGATGACAAGTTGTATGAGTTTCTGGCAGTGGATGAGGATGTTTGTTTTTAATTACGTCTAAGATGAATGAGCTGGAAGATACTGTAGATGGGTATTGGAACAAGAGTGGAGTAGGCCTTAGACACTAAGTGCTCAGGTCTCGCCCAACTCATTAGACTTTCACTTACATGAAGTATCCGGTTGAAATTATCAAACCACTGGAAGACATTCTGACGCAAGTGAGTGGTAAGTGGGAGCAGGGAATTGGCGAAACTGGAGAGTGGACAGGAGGCTGGGTTGGGCAGGGGACACTTATGTGCTCCTTCCATGAGATAGGAGAGCGTTGGGCAACGCATTGTGCGATTTTACTGGTGGTAAAATCTGATCCCGTGTTCCCACACCTGGGAAAACCCAGTGCAGGAAAGCTGGGCTAGTTTGAAATCTGGAGCTATGGGATTCATTTCAATGTTTTTTTCACCGTGCACAAGGCTTGTTCTGCCCAAATGTTTGGATACCTGCTGAAACTGGCTCCCCATTACTACCATCTAGCAGTGTGTGTTACACATGCCTGCACCCACTGCCTCCACCTACTGAAAGGTTGTGTCGAAAGACTGTGGAATGCCTACATCAGGGCTTGACCCAAATTGAATGCTCTTTAGGAAACACTTGCACTGTCTAAAAATGCCTTTGATTGCTATATGCCCAGGAGAAAGGTCACAAATAGGACATCAAACTAGGTATTCACCTAAACTGATAGGACACGAAATTAACTCATTTTTGATAACAGACTTACCTTGTCAGTATAACCACAGAGCTCTAAAGTGATCACAAGGTAAAGCAAGGTGCTTTAGAAAGTTTCAAAAGTTATAAGTACTGCTCTGCAATATTTCTCACAGTTTTGGTTGTAAGTTAATTAATCATGCTAATAGATGCATGGAAAAATGCAAGCTTTTCTGCATGTCTCAAAAGTGCAAGGCTTTTGCTTGCTACCGTAACTTTATTGTATTTTGATTTGTTTGTGTTGTGCTTCATACCTCCGTCGAGGCAACAAGCACTTTGTCGCTGGTCGGTTAGATTTGCGTGGCAGGGGGTGCTTCTTTAGAATGTGGTCTTTTTGGAAGTGATGGGTGTTATTTATGAGGTGGAGACTTGCTGCAATAATGTGGTCAACATATAGGTACGCTTGGATTCAAAGTGATGCAGAAAGGTGAAAGACAAGAGTTGAGTATTCACTTGCATTGATACCGTGCTTTTAAAACTGTTCTGTTCTAAACGTATCATGTGTTTGGTAACCATCGAGTTACCACCATTCCAAAATTCGATTGGATGTCTATTATATATATGCTCACTGGTAGGCAGTCCAGAGAGTCACCTACTAAATGGAGAATTAACTTCTGCCAATGCATGACTTTTTGAAAGAAAGGATGTTCTAGTGTGGGGTCACTCTGAAGGTGGGGTGGAACCTAGTTTGGCAAGAGATGCAAAGCTTAAATTGAAAAATGGCAGATTGTGTGCATGGGTTGCAGTGTTTTGAATGCAGGAAGCTTTTAATTGGATATGTCCACCCACCATTTGCCAATGTAGGGATTGACCGGTCGGTTAGATATGGCTTAGAAGATGTCTGGCTGATGCTTTCAGAATTAACTAGAGCTTGTGAAGTTAATAAAGTCCACAGAGTTAAAGACAATTCTTATAAGGAAGATGGAGAAGCACCAATGTCATGGTGCCAAATATTGGAATTTGCCTGATAGACTTCAAATAAACTGGACAAACTTCCCGTTTGCTAACTTAATTTACTTGTGGTACAAATGAGTGTACTTCGAGTCCAAGATCACTCCAAGATCTCTCTTCAGTTGTGGGTAGTGCCAGTCACTGCAGCTAATGGCACCCGCATCAAAGACCAGGTGAGTTTTGAGCCTTAGAATGGTTTTGTCCTGGAAATAGTGGCAACTCCTACTAAGACTACAACAAGGTCAGGCGGGGCTGAGGTATATTTTGAAGACTAAGGTAGATCTAGTAGAACCTTGTGTGTCACTTGTTGAAGAGGCAAATGTTTCTGAGATGGAAGGGTGGTGGGGACAAGAAGAGGGGTGCTTGGTGATTTGTGATGTCAGAGGCGGAGGAGAGGGCTGGTCGCAAAAGAGCAGAGACTCCTTTTAGCACTGGCAGTAGCCTTGAGATCATTCCAGAAGGCAGTCAAGGCTTTTACTTGTTGAGACCTAGTTTCTTCTGTTATACTATTGCAAGACTTTTTCTCTTCTTACAGTGTCTTGTTTTTAACTCTGAAAAAGATAAATCTCAAGATTAGAAAACCGATTTCCTGCTATTTTGTAAGTGCGCATAATATTTAGTATAAGCTTTCTGAATGTTAAGCTGATAAAAATATTTAATATTATAGTCATCCTAAAATATAAAAAGTGTAACTCCCTCATTTAATTTGTTTTCAGCAATATGTTTAGAACTGTACAAGTGGGTGCCCCATCACAGACAAACTCTGCTTCCTCAAACGCAACACCTCCATTTGCAGGTATGTAAACAGGCACTGAGGTTTGTAAACAGGAATTCTAGCTTATTGACAATATTTGATTCCTTGCTCTTTGGGTGTACTTGAGTATCCTCTTAAGTGGTGTTATCCCATCATTTTGTTTAGACTTAACATTTCACAGATATCTGTCAATATGTTGTTTTCAAGGGCACTACTTTTTACTGGCCATTTGGCAATCTTTTAGCGTACGTGTCATGCATGGAAACATTTACAAACCATCATAAATGACATCCGGATGACCTGTTCTGAAAATGAGAAATATATGGTCGTTATCTAGTTTGGAAAAGTTAAAAAGCTGTAGTTTTTCCAAATGTAAAGATTTTGGCGTAGCAGATAGTGGAAATAACGGAATAACTCATATTTTGTACTGCGTAACATATTTTTCATCGTGTGCCATTTTTAGGAGTGCAATCTTAATCTCTGCTGAGGAGTACTAAACCTCTAGATGAGCAGGGTGTGGGGAGGAAATAAATGAACAAGTGAAAATCGATTAAAACTAGCTCTACGATATGCTAAACAATTGTAATAATGCATTCATAGGCTAGGATTAAAAGAAATGCAACTATGCCAGAGGGGAATTCAATCTGTCACAATCTGCTACTCTAGAGGTTTAGTATTCTTCATTGTCTCCACTAAAACATCCCTGAGCTCCTTCTCTTAGAAAGGTGGTTGTAGCTGCACTACGACCAGGTTTATAGTGCAAGGAGATCCCCTATGGTGAAGCATCCCACTTTCGAGTGGGTGAGGGGAATCGTCCTAAGAAAGGGATACCCCAACATTTAATTATTGAACTAGACCCAGTGACATTCTATTGTGTTTTCTACATATATACACGCCCCATAGACGCACACTTACAGTCCTACACGCATACAATCACACACACCTTTTTTTTTTAAACACAAAATTGAGGAGCAACTGCAGTATTTTTGTTAAAGTGCATGCTTGAAGTAACTATAACTTGAGCCTTTGCCATGCACTGCTAATTATCTCACACATTACACCACTCATGACATATTCTGTTACATCATTGATAAATTTACTATGACATTGATAACAACACTCTGCATGCCTAATGTGCGAGTTATAGTTACTTTATGGCACAAATTATTGTTACTAGAGATAACTATAGATTATCAGCCATGGTATTAGTTTACCAAAATGTTCACCTAACTATTGCATCTCTTTAACCCCTTTGGCGCTGCGCACATTTTCGCCCTGTGTGGGCGATTTAAATAGTGGGTGGGATTCGGACGCCCCCCCGCCGTCCTCCGCACACGCCCACCGTGACGCATGACGGCCGGGAGCAGTCATGCGCACCGAAGGGTTAACCTTTCTGTGTGTATGTATATGTATATATATATATATATATATATATATATATGTATGTATGTATATATTCACTGAAAAAACCATAGGTTATAGACCATATATAGTTAGGAATTAGCATTTACAAAACCTTGAAAATTCACTGAAAAAACCATAGGTTATAGACCATATATAGTTAGGAATTAGCATTTAAAAAACCTTATTTTACTCACACAAAACCATTGAAATTCCATATATAGTTAGTTGCACTAACTATATATTGCGCACCCGCAATCCACTGCTGATGATGTCACATATTACATCATTCATGACATGGTCAGTGACATCACTGATGACATCACTGATGACATCTCAAATGACATCACTGATGACATCACTGATGACAACATCCAGTGACTATGTTTCTGTAAAGTTAAAATATGTCTTACATATTGAAGAATGAGTGGATGTATAAGTGTCTGGACGAAGGATTTAGTAGGTGCATGACTGAATGTATGAGTGAGTGATTAAATGTGTCTCACTGAGTGCATGGGTTAGTGACTAAACTGTCTTAATTTGTGCATCATTATGTCTGTTGTTCTGTAAACTGCTGCATGTGTTGATCAGTAGCTATATGAGTAACTATATGGGTTATTGATTGATTGCCCAAGTATTTGCATGGGAGACTGAGTGTGTGTGTGGCTGGATGGGAGGTGTGTGACTCTGTACAGATCAATGTGTACTTGTATCAATGATTGTATAAGAGAGTAAGTATGTGTTAGTATATGGTTGAAAACGTAAGGTGCTCTATGTTTAACTGTATAGAGTAGAAAATGGAAGTGTGATTGATTCTTTACAGGACTGACTAGGTGTGTGAGTAACTCCATGAATGAGTGGCAGAGTGTGAGTGTCTGTATAGGTGTATGAGTGCATATGATTGTGTTGTAAACATGAGTGATTGTATGTATGAATGATTGTATGGGTGAATGAGTGAATGTGTGTGTAGACGTAGGAATCAGTGAGTACGTATGTAGTAACTAGTATTGGTGTGTCAATGGTTTCAAAAATTATACTCTGTTTTTAACACTGGGTGAAACAGAGGTTATATTAAAATGTGAGGAGATGCATTGTATTGTCACATGAATGATATCATCAGTGATGTGGTCATTGATGTCAAATGAGATGTCATCAGTGATGTCATCAGTGATGTCATTTGAGATGTCATCAGTGATGTCATCAGTGATGTCACTGACCATGTCATGAATGATGTAATATGTGACATCATCAGCAGTGGATTGCGGGTGCGCAATATATAGTTAGTGCAACTAACTATATATGGAATTTCAATGGTTTTGTGTGAGTAAAATAAGGTTTTTTAAATGCTAATTCCTAACTATATATGGTCTATAACCTATGGTTTTTTCAGTGAATTTTCAAGGTTTTGTAAATGCTAATTCCTAACTATATATGGTCTATAACCTATGGTTTTTTCAGTGAATTTCAATGGTTTTTTAATAGCAAATATCATAAGCTGTCGAATGTCAAGTACGTGGTAAGAATTTTTTTTTTCGTGTTTATGCACACTGATCTGCTTTGATTGCTGCCCCCCACCCCTCATTTCTATTAGGAGTACTCTCTCTTTGCAGATAGTGAAGGGTAGTTAACGCAGCCCTTTCCCCCTTTGTAATCCGTCGTGCCTGCTTCTCTCTCCATTTGATTGATTGTTCTCTTTGGTTCATTCTCTATTTACAAACAAGCACAGAGTCGCAATACTCTGTTTAGTCTTTGCAGATAGCGAAAAATCGTGTAAAAAAACAAAAGGAATCGAGCAAAATCAGTAGGCCACTAATGGGATCTCTTTTGACCTCGCTAAAATAGAAACATTAGGAACAACCTGTTGAAAATAGCAATGCGTATGTATATAAGCGGCGTTCATTTGTGTTCACAGTACCCCTTGTTGATTGTTTCAATCGAGCATTGAATTGTTCGAAGTTAATTCTCTTAACGATCTTCTCTACCTGCAAACGAGGAAGAATAGGAATATTCTATCTCCCTTTGCAGATAGTGAAGGGTAGGTAACGCAAGCCTTTAACACGTCGTACCTATTTCATTCCTCATTGATTGATTGATTGTCCGAACATTGACTGTTTGGGAATTAGTTCTTTTTGGAGGTATTCCCTGTTTGCAAATAAACGTAGGAAAATCTTTGCAAGTAGTGAAAGGGTACGTAATGCGGACCGTTCTCCCCCGTTGTAATCTGTCATGCCTATCTACTCCCCACTGATTGATGCACCTTTTTCACCCGGACCATTTACTAGAGATACGTCATCTGGCCCGACCAGAGAGCACCCCTAGTGAAAAGGACATATGCAATAATAACGAAGTGATCACTGTATCCTGTTAACAGAAACTTTACCATGAAACAACCTGGAAAGAAAAAAATAGGAAAACGAAAATCAGTAGGCCACTGATGAACATGAACTTTTATTAAACAACGAACAAAGAAACGATAACATAACGTAATGATAAAACCTATTAATGTCCTAGAAACAAGAAAACGTTAAAATATGCCAGTGGTGAGAGACCAGAAAAACAGTAAGAGAAACCAAATCACCCCTCGCTGTCCCACCGCCTGCCACGCCAAAAAAATCGATAGACTAGGGAAAATGCAAGTCAGTAGAACATCCACCCCCACTCTGGAAACTTCCAAGGTGGGGCAGGGTTCCGGCTACGCCCAGCCGGGAGCAGCCCATATAAGGCAGGTCCTGCTGCCACGCCTCGGCCAGGAGATCCTAACGTAGGGTGTAGCCGGAGGAGAGGCCGAGACCAGCGGGACCCGGCCAGGGGATTGCCTTTACAACGCTGAACAGTTGCAGGGGGGGGGAATGTCTCCTCGACCCTCCCCTCTCTCTCCCAGTCCGGCCGCGGTGGCCCTTGAGAGTTGCAGGTAGTCCCGCCACATGCTCTTCCGGTCCGACCACCAACGGTCGGGGGGCCGAGGCCGACGGGATCCGGCTGCAGCCGATAAACCAAGAAACCCGTTCATGGGGCCAGAGCCAGGGGCGTCCGGCCGACATCCACCGGAAGCCCGGCCCGAAGACGGACGGGACACTTCTTTCTTTTATAATGGCTGCGACAACACTGGAGGGGGATGTCTTGCACATGCCTCCGACCCCCCCCTCGTCCTCATCGCCTGGTCCGGCCATAACAAATCTCAAGCGAGACGCCGTGGGGTGCACTGGGAGGGAGAGACGGTGCGAACAGGCCTCTCCCGCCTCCCCAGGTGGAGGCTTCCCAGCTGCACCCTCAGCGCTCCAGGCGGTGGCATCCTAACAACTACAGTGCTGCACAGTTTCGGAACGACCTAGATAACGGTTCTTCCACTGTGGCCATGCTGCAACGTCTCGCCCGGCAGGGTGGAGCCCGTCCGCTCATGTGACCCCGCGATCGCCGGTAGCTGCCGAACTCTCAAAATGGCGGTCGACCTGGCAAGAGCGGGCCCAACATAAAGAAATGGCCCGGTCACTGGTTGACTCCACCACCGTAGTCCTCCACGACCTTGAAGATTCTAGAGGAGCCGCGGGAGTCTCCGACCCCCGATGGGGAATGACTGCCATGATCGCCCGTGGAGTGACGAAACTGTATCCGCGGGACGTCGGCGCTCCCATGCTGGCGCCAGCCTCACTTTGAATTACTACAATCCTGCAGACCTCACTTCCGGTGAAAGCACAGTGTGACCCGGTAGGAAAAATTATTGCACCCCCTCCCCTTTTTGACTGATAGTTCAAACCACCGATCCTTTCCTTTGCCCTTTTAACGGAACTTTGGACTGCCTCCCCCTCTTTTACATTTTCTAGAGAAAACAAAACATTAACCACTACATTAGCATAGCAGTTGACACCAGAACTGTTTTCAAATTGAAAACCAACAACATCTTCAACAGAATCCTTTTTGTTTCTGCTGTGACCCTGCTACAGCACAGGCATTGTCCCCAGCAGTAATTCTGCAATGCCGGTAAGAATAGCTGTGGTGCCTACTGGACTCACTCACCCCCGCGGCGCCCCACGCCGTTTTTTGCTGGGCGGCAACTTACTAGACATCACTTTTGTGCCATCTAGATTTCAGCGCGTTCTGCTGCCTTGGAACTATTCGCACAACAGACCGCTACTGACAAGAATATTTCATTATTGGTGCTGTCAATTTCAATAAATCTATTGGATAATTAAAAAGAAATTGCCACGGTCTCTTCGTTGTTTAAATGTTTTTACTGTTTTTGTTTTGTTGTATATATTTATATGTTATTAAAGTTTTATATTCCTACTACTTTGTTGGAGTGCTATATATTTTTAATGTGACACATAATTGTAAAAACTTTGATGTACAAAGAGTCATTCCTGGAATCTTCCGCTTCAGGCTCGGTCCCCTCCCCAATCACAATACAGGATGGTTTTCAGATAGTAGGAACGCGTGTGCTGTGACGGATCACATCGGGTGTGGGCCTTGATCTACTATAACTCCTTTGAAGAGGGGTGATTCTTTACAGCTGGGGCCATAAACTACATCTGCAGGGCTAGCTGATAGCCTAGGACCGGCCTGGACATTCGGACACAGAGGAAGAGGAGTGTCAGAGGGTGCGGTAGTGAATAGGGCGAAAGGGAGGTGTCGGGCGGGCACAGAGTGTGATTCTCAGGGAAGAGCAGCGCAGATGGGGGAAGGTTTATTGCCCATGCATAAGACAGAGAGCGGTGGTGACCAGTGCCTGGGGGAGATGCTTACGAGGGTGAGGAGCCATGCTACGAATCGACAGCGTGCAGAGAGTGGGTCTGGTCAAGACATCTAAAATGGCTGCCGTGCACGACAAAAGTGTGGCATTTCAAAAAAGGCAAGATGGCGCAGACAATGTTTTTCAACACTTCCTCATTTCCTTCGAATCGAACGTTAACAGACGTTGGGGCATATTACCAAAGTTAAGCGATATTTATCGCTAACGATGCTTACCAACCAATTTTTTACCACTAAGCATCGTCAGAAATTATCGAAGATAAACCTTACTATTATCAAGGTTTATCGCAAATGCGATAATAAACGGCCGCAATGCATGAATATCGCTAAAAACTCAGCGATATTCATGCATTACCGAGCTAATACTCTTAGCCATGTTATCCACCTCCCATTGGATAACATGGCTAAGAACTGCTCAGGGCAGGTGTTACTTTTTGGAGATATTCGCGCTTAGCGCGAATATCTCCAAAAGTTGGTAATAGGAGATAGATATCTTGCATGTTGTAATGCAAGTTATTGTGGTATATGGAACTCATACCATAATCTCTCAGGAAAGCAGAAACTGATCCTTTTGGGACCGCCTAAAAAGGCCTAGGGGGTGAGGAGTACTCTACTTTGCCCCCTTTTCACGTTCCGAACTATTTTATTTTACTCTCTTCTGTAATTACACAAAATACCAGCGATAAGATGCATCGGAGACACACACTGAGAGAAAGGAGGCCGGAGATGAAGAAGACATGTCAAATACACATTGGAGATAATATAGTGGCAGAAGGGAAGTAAATATGAGTAAACTTACCATGTAACATAAAAATGTTGCACTCTATACTATAAGTCTCATTTTATACTACAATCACTTCGCTACAACCTCATAAATTAAAAATAAAAATAAATAATGTCTCAAACAATTTTTGATTTCTAAATATAAATTTATTCTTCAGAATTTTCTAAATTTGAAACAACTAGTAACATGTCCTCATCAGTAATTTCCTCTTCAATCATCTCATCTGGAATCTCCTCATTAAAAGTCTGCAATGATGATTCTTGTAACTCTATGGTCTCCAAACACTCGATAAATTCGCCATCAAGAGATTGATCAAAAAAATCATTCAAGTCATCTCCTCCTTCTGACAATATTTCATTATTGGTGCTGTCCATTTCAATCAATGTAGTGGAATCATTCAAGTCATCTCCTCGTGACAATATTTCATTATTGGTGCTCTCAATTTCAATCAATGTAGTGGAATCATTCAAGTCATCTCCTCCTTGTGACAATATTTCATTATTGGTGCTGTCCATTTCAATCAATCTAATGGAATCATACAAGCCATCTCCTCCTTGTGACAATATTTCATTATTGGTGCTCTCAATTTCAATCAATGTAGTGGAATCATTCAAGTCATCTCCTTGTGACAATATTTCATTCTTGGTGCTGTCCATTTCAATCAATCTAATGGAATCATACAAGTCATGTCCTCCTTGTGACAATATTTCATTATTGGTGCTCTCAATTTCAATCAATGTAGTGGACAATTCAAAAGAAATTGCCACGGTCTCTTCATTGTGAGCCATTTTATTTTGAAATTGCTTGATGTAAATTGCAGAAAAAAATAATCACTTTCATTTATCGTTTTTAGTAATACATAATATAAAACTAACTTCATCAAGTATTTAGTATAACAGAAGGACTGCAAATAAATAACAGAAAACATTTTTCAAATTATCTTCAAGTGTACAACATAGTTCCCCTTACAAATTAACAACTCACCTTTTTAAAAGTAGCAGAAGTGTTAGTACTGTGTAAATCAAACACCAGAAATTCACCACCAAAAATTCCTCACAAATGTACCTCAGACAGTAGTATCACAAAATGGCTGTGGTTTCCTCTCATTTGACATATATACATAACCAATTAACTTTCATCACACACAAATACAAAACCAAAGTAACATTTTAATTGGTTCTAAATTTCAACACTTCAAATGTGTTTTCCCCATGCAATTTTCCATAGGACATTTACATACGTCTACAGCCTGAATGGCTGAACGGAATTACACCAAACTTGGCAAAATGGTACATCAAACCTAAGAGGTCAGGAAGGATCTACTATGCCCCCTTATGGTCATTTCCCCCTTCGCTTTGGCCTCCTCTTGTCTCTCAATCCTACCGAGGGACAAGATGGCGGCCGCTACGGACTGTTTGGAATGTTGACAGACGCCGGAGAACCAATCAGCTTCGCAAAGCTCCGTAACGCGAAAAGTACGCGAAGCGGAGCGCTGTTACAGATATATATCTTTTTTTCAACGTTAATTTCTCAAAATCCACTGGAGCACATATATTGAGACCTAGCAAAGGCACATCGGGCTACCAGTCCCTAATATTTTGCCAAGTTTCGTGCAAATCCATTCAGCCGTTCGATTATTATTATTTTGTTTTTTTTTTGCCCCGCGGGGCCCTTTTAAAACCTCCACATCAAACCTAGGGGGTCAGCGAGGATCTACTATGCCCCCTTATAGTTATTTCCCCCTTTGTTTTGACCTCCTCTTGTCTCTCGATCCTACCGAGAGACAAGATGGCGGCCGCTACGGACTGTTTGGAATGTTGACAGACGCCGGAGAACCAATCAGCTTCGCTTCACAAAGCTCCGTTGCGCGAAAAGTCCGCGAACCAGAGCGCTAACCGGTCCGCTGTTACAGATATATATCTTTTTTTAAACGTTAATTTCTCAAAATCCACTGGAGCACATATATTGAGACCTACAAAAGGCACATCGGGCTACCAGTCCCTACAATTTTGCCAAGTTTCGTGCAAATCCATTCAGCCGTTCGGGCTAAAAGTGAGGCCAACCGCCCTATGGAAAACTCAATGTTAAAAACACGTTTTGGGACCCCCCTTTTTTCTCGGCCCCCACTGGACGACCCCCCCCCAAATTTTCAAGGGCTGCTCAGAAACAAAATGTGCCATTTTCCTGAAAATTTCAGCCGATTCCGTCCACAAACGCCAAAGTTATTAGACATAGAATTTTCAAAAAACCCATAGAGAAAAAATCCTAACTATATATACCTACTGGCGACCGCCAGTAGGTAATATATATATATATATATATATATGTACATGTATATGTACATGTATATGTACATGTACATGTATATGTACATGTACATGTATATGTACATGTATATATGTACATGTATATATGTACATGTACATGTATATGTACATGTATATATGTACATGTATATATGTACATGTATATATGTACATGTATATGTACATGTACATGTATATGTACATATGTATATATGTATATATGTACATGTATATATGTACATGTATATATGTACATATGTATATATGTACATATGTATATATGTATATATGTATATATGTATATATGTATATATGTACATGTATATATGTATATATGTACATGTATATATGTATATATGTACATGTATATATGTATATATGTACATGTATATATGTATATATGTACATGTATATATGTATATATGTACATGTATATATGTATATTCACTGAAAAAACCATAGGTTATAGACCATATATAGTTAGGAATTAGCATTTACAAAACCTTGAAAATTCACTGAAAAAACCATAGGTTATAGACCATATATAGTTAGGAATTAGCATTTAAAAAACCTTATTTTACTCACACAAAACCATTGAAATTCCATATATAGTTAGTTGCACTAACTATATATCGCGCACCCGCAATCCACTGCTGATCATGTCACATATTACATCATTCATGACATGGTCAGTGACATCACTGATGACATCACTGATGACATCTCAAATGACATCACTGATGACATCACTGATGACAACATCCAGTGACTGTATGTTTCTGTAAAGTTAAAATATGTCTTACATATTGAAGAATGAGTGGATGTATAAGTGTCTGGATGAAGGATTTAGTAGGTGCGTGACTGACTGTATGAGTGAGTGATTAAATGTGTCTCACTGAATGCATGGGTTAGTGACTAAACTGTCTTAATTTGTGCATCATTATGTCTGTTGTGATGTAAACTGCTGCATGTGTTGATCATTAGCTATACGAGAGGCTATATGTGTTATTAATTGGTTGCCCAAGTATTTCTATGGGAGATTGAGTTTGTGTGGGGGTGGCTGGAAGGTGTGTGACTCTGTGCATAGATGTGTGAGCAGTTTATTCAGTAGGTGTATGAGTTCAAGAGTGCATGTGGAAACAGCTACATGGGCAGTTGACTGTGTGCATGAGTGTATTGATGAGTGAATGGATATCTCAATGCTACATGTCATAGTAAGTACATATGTAAAACACAGTACATGTGAGAGTTGGCATATATAAATAACTGTGCATGAGAGCCACTGAATGAGTGAGTGGTTGTATCGATCATTGTGAACTTGTATCAGGGATTGTATAAGAGAGTAAATATGTGTTAGTATATGTTTCAATAAGTAAGGTGTGTATAACTGTATAGTTGAAGAAATGGAGGTGAGATTGTTTCTTTGCATGACTGACTGGGTGTGTGAGTAACTCCATGGATGAGTGGCAGTGTGTGAGTGTCTGTATACACTGAGTGTATCTAAGGTTATATTAGAGTCTGAAGAGGTTTATCGTATTAGCACAAGAATGATGTCAAATGAGACGTCATCAGTGATGTCATCAGTGATGTCATTTGAGATGTCATCAGTGATGTCATCAGTGATGTCACTGACCATGTCATGAATGATGTAATATGTGACATGATCAGCAGTGGATTGCGGGTGCGCGATATATAGTTAGTGCAACTAACTATATATGGAATTTCAATGGTTTTGTGTGAGTAAAATAAGGTTTTTTAAATGCTAATTCCTAACTATATATGGTCTATAACCTATGGTTTTTTCAGTGAATTTTCAAGGTTTTGTAAATGCTAATTCCTAACTATATATGGTCTATAACCTATGGTTTTTTCAGTGAATTTCAATGGTTTTTTAATAGCAAATATCATAAGCTGTCGAATGTCAAGTACGTGGTAAGTAAAAACATTTTCGTGTTTATGCACACTGATCTGCTTTGAATGCTGCCCCCCACCCCTCATTTCTATTAGGAGTACTCTCTCTTTGCAGATAGTGAAGGGTAGTTAACGCAGGCCTTTGCCCCCGTTGTAATCCGTCGTGCCTGCTTCTCTCTCCATTTGATTGATTGTTCTCTTTGGTTCATTCTCTATTTACAAACAAGCACAGAGTCGCAATACTCTGTTTAGTCTTTGCAAATAGCGAAAAATCGTGTAAAAAAACAAAAGGAATCGAGCAAAATCAGTAGGCCACTAATGGGATCTCTTTTTGACCTCCCTAAAATAGAAACATTAGGAACAACCTGTTGATAATACCAATGTGTATGTACATAAGCGGCGTTCATTTGTGTTCACAGTACCCCTTGTTGATTGTTTGAATCGACCATTGAATTGTTCGAAGTTGGTTCTCTTAAGAATCTTCTCTGCCTGCAAACGAGGAAGAATAGGAATATTCTCTCTCCCTTTGCAGATAGTGAAGGGTAGGTAACGCAAACCTTTAACACGTCGTGCCTATTTCGTTCCTCATTGATTGATTGTTTCCCCAAACATTGCCTGTTTGGGAATTGGTTCTTTTTGGAGGTATTCCCTGTTTGCAAATATACGTAGGAAAATCTTTGCAAATAGTGAAAGGGTACGTAATGCGGACCTTTCTCCCCCGTTGTAATCTGTCATGCCTATCTACTCCCCACTGATTGATGCACCTGTTTCACCCGGACCATTTACTAGAGATACGTCATCTGGCCCGACCAGAGAGCACCCCTAGTGAAAAGGACATATGCAATAATAACGAAGTGATCACTGTATCCTGTTAACAGAAACTTTAGCATGAAACAACCTGGAAAGAAAAGAATAGGAAAACGAAAATCAGTAGGCCACTGATGAACATGAACTTTTATTAAACAACGAACAAAGAAACGATAACATAACGTAATGATAAAACCTATTAATGTCCTAGAAACAAGAAAACGTTAGAAATATGCCAGTGGTGAGAGACCAGAAAAACAGTAAGAGAAACCAAATCACCCCTCGCTGTCCCACCGCCTGCCACGCCAAAAAAATCGATAGACTAGTGAAAATGCAAGTCAGTAGAACATCCGCCCCCACTCTGGAAACTTCCAAGGTGGGGCAGGGTTGCGGCTACGCCCAGCCGGGAGCAGCCCATATAAGGCGGGTCCTGCTGCCACGCCTCGGCCAGGAGATCCTAAAGTAGGGTGTAGCCGGAGGAGAGGCCGAGGCCAGCGGGACCCGGCCAGGGGATTGCCTTTACAACGCTGAAGAGTTGCAGGGGGGGGAATGTCTCCTCGACCCTCCCCTCTCTCTCCCAGTCCGGCCGCGGTGGCCCTTGAGAGTTTCAGGTAGTCCCGCCACATGCTCTTCCGGTCCGGCCACCAACGGTCGGGGGGCCGAGGCCGACGGGATCCGGCTGCAGCCGATAAACCAAGGAACCCGTTCATGGGGCCAGAGCTAGGGGCGTCCGGCCGACATCCACCGGAAGCCCGGCCCAAAGACGGACGGGACATTTTTTCTTTTCTCCTTCGTAATAGCAGCGGCAACACGCCAGGCACCACTTCTTTCTTCAAAAATGGCTTTGACAACACTGGGGGGGATGTCTTGCACATGCCTCCGACCCCCCCCCCCGTCCTCATCGCCACCGGCCATAACAAATGTCAAGCGGGGCGCCGTGGGGTGCACTGGGAGGGAGAGACGGTGCGAACAGGCCTCTCCCGCCTCCTCAGGTGAAGGCTTCCCAGCTGCACCCTCAGCGGCCCAGGCGCCCCGAAAAGGGTTCGTCCACTGTGGCGATGCTGCAACGTCTCGCCCGGCAGGGTGGAGCCCGTCCGCTCATGTGACCCCGCGATCGCCGGTAGCTGCCGAACTCTCAAAATGGCGATCGACCTGGCAAGAGCGGGCCCAGCATGAAGATATGGCCCGGTCACTGGTTGACTCCACCACCGTAGTCCTCCACGACCTTGAAGATTCTACAGGAGCCGCGGGAGTCTCCGACCCCCGATGGGGAATGACTGCCATGATCGCCCGTGGAGTGACGAAACTGTATCCGCGGGACGTCGGCGCTCCCATGCTGGCGCCAGCCTCACTTTGAATTACTAGAATCCTGCAGACCTCAGTTCCGGTGAAAGCACAGTGTGACCCGGTAGGAAAAATTGTTGCACCCCCTCCCCTTTTGAAGTGATAGTTCAAACCACCGATCCTTTCCTTTGCCCTTTTAACGGAACTTTGGACTGCCTCCCCCTCTTTTACATTTTCTAGAGAAAACAAAACATTAACCACTACATTACCATAGCAGTTGACACCAGAACTGTTTTCAAATTGAAAACCAACAACATCTTCAACAGAATCCTTTTTGTTTCTGCTGTGACCCTGCTACAGCACAGGCATTGTCCCCAGCAGTAATTCTGCAATGCCGGTAAGAATAGCTGTGGTGCCTACTGGACTCACTCACCCCCGCGGCGCCCCACGCCGTTATTTGCTGGGCGGCAACTTACTAGACATCACTTTCGTGCCATCTAGATTTCAGCGCGTTCTGCTGCCTTGGAACTATTCGCACAACAGACTGCTACTGACGACCCACCCCCAGGCAACATCTTCTGAATTTTCATAATTTGAAAGAACTAGTAACATGTCCTCATCAGGAATTCAAAAGAAATTGCCACGGTCTCTTCGTTGTTTAAATGTTTTTACTGTTTTTGTTTTGTTGTATATATTTATATGTTATTAAAGTTTTATATTCCTACTACTTTGTTGGAGTGCTATATATTTTTAATGTGACACATAATTGTAAAAACTTTGATGTACAAAGAGTCATTCCTAGAATCTTCCGCTTCAGGCTCGGTCCCCTCCCCAATCACAATACAGGATGGTTTTCAGATAGTAGGAACACGTGTGGTGTGACGGATCTCATCGGGTGTGGGCCTTGATCTACTATAACTCCTTTGAAGAGGGGTGATTCTTTACAGCTGGAGCCATAAACTACATCTGCAGGGCTAGCTGATAGCCTGGACAATCGGACACAGAGGAAGAGGAGTGTCAGAGGGTGTGGTAGTGAATAGGGCGAAAGGGAGGTGTCGGGCGGGCACAGAGTGTGATTCTCAGGGAAGAGCAGCACAGATGGGGGGAGGTTTATTGCCCATGCATAAGACAGAGAGCGGGGGTGACCAGTGCCTGGGGAAGATGCTTGCGAGGGTGGGGAGCCATGCTACGAATCGACAGCGTGCAGAGAGTGGGTCTGGTCAAGGCATCTAAAATGGCTGCCGTGCACGACAAAAGTGTGGCATTTCAAAAAAGGCAAGATGGCGCAAACAATGTTTTTCAACACTTCCTCATTTCCTTCGAATTGAACGTTAACAGACGTTGGTGCATATTACCAAAGTTAAGCGATATTTATCGCTAACGATGCTTACCAACGAATTTTTTACCGCTAAGCATCGTCAGAAATTATCGAAGATAAACCTTGCTATTATCAAGGTTTATCGCAAATGCGATAAAAAACGGCCGCAATGTATGAATATCGCTAAAAAGTCAGCGATATTCATGCATTACCGAGCTAATGCTCTTAGCCATGTTATCCACCTCCCATTGGATAACATGGCTAAGAACTGCTCAGGGCAGGTGTTACTTTTTGGAGATATTCGCGCTTAGCGCGAATATCTCCAAAAGTTGGTAATAGGAGATATATATCTTGCATGTTGTAATGCAAATTATTGTGGTATATGGAACTCATACCATAATCTCTCAGGAAAGCAGAAACTGATCCTTTTGGGACCGCCTGAGAAGGCCTAGGGGGTGAGGGGTACTCTACTTTGCCCCCTTTTCACGTTCCGAACTATTTTATTTTACTCTCTTCTGTAATTACACAAAATAGCAGCGATAAGATGCATCAGAGACACACAGTGAGAGAAAGGAGGCCGGAGATGAAGAAGAGATGTCAAATACACATTGGAGATAATATAGTGGGAGAAGGGAAGTAAATATGAGTAAACTTACCATGTAACATAAAAATGTTGCACTCTATACTATAAGTCTCATTTTATACTACAATCACTTCGCTACAACCTCATAAATTAAAAATAAAAATGAATAATGTCTCAAACAATTTTTGATTTCTAAATATAAATTTATTCTTCAGAATTTTCTAAATTTGAAAGAACTAGTAACATGTCCACATCAGCAATTTCCTCTTCAATCATCTCATCTGGAATCTCCTCATTAAAAGTCTGCAATGATGATTCTTGTAACTCTATGGTCTCCAAACATTCGATAAATTCGCCATCAACAGATTGATCAAAAAAATCATTCAAGTCATCTCCTCCTTGTGACAATATTTCATTATTGGTGCTGTCAATTTCAATCAATGTAGTGGAATCATTCAAGTCATCTCCTCCTTGTGACAATATTTCATTATTGGTGCTGTCAATTTCAATCAATGTAGTGGAATCATTCAAGTCATCTCCTCGTGACAATATTTCATTATTGGTGCTCTCAATTTCAATCAATGTAGTGGAATCATTCAAGTCATCTCCTCCTTGTGACAATATTTCATTATTGGTGCTGTCAATTTCAATCAATCTAATGAAATCATACAAGTCATCTCCTCCTTGTGACAATATTTCATTATTGGTGCTCTCAATTTCAATCAATGTAGTGGACAATGCAAAAGAAATTGCCACGGTCTCTTCATTGTGAGCCATTTTATTTTGAAATTGCTTGCTGTAAATTGCAGAAAAAAATAATCACTTTCATTTATCGTTTTTAGTAATACATAATATAAAACTAACTTTATCAAGTATTTAGTATAACAGAAGGACTGCAAATAAATAACAGAAAACATTTTTCAAATTATCTTCAAGTGTACAACATAGTTCCCCTTACAAATTAACAACTCACCTTTTTAAAAGTAGGAGAAGTGTTAGTACTGTGTAAATCAAACACCAGAAATTCACCACCAAAAATTCCTCACAAATGTACCTCAGACAGTAGTATCACAAAATGGCTGTGGTTTCCTCTCATTTGAGATATATACATAACCAATTAACTTTCATCACACACAAATACAAAACCAAAGTAACATTTTAATTGGTTCTAAATTTCAACACTTTCAAATGTGTTTTCCCCATGCAATTTTCCATAGGACATTTACATACGTCTACAGCCTGAATGGCTGAACGGAATTACACCAAACTTGGCAAAATGGTACATCAAACCTAAGAGGTCAGGAAGGATCTACTATGCCCCCTTATGGTCATTTGCCCCTTCGCTTTGGCCTCCTCTTGTCTCTCGATCCTACCGAGAGACAAGATGGCGGCCGCTACGGACTGTTTGTAATGTTGACAGACGCCGGAGAACCAATCAGCTTCGCAAAGCTCCGTAACGCGAAAAGTACGCGAAGCGGAGCGCTGTTACAGATATATATCTTTTTTTGAACGTTAATTTCTCAAAATCCACTGGAGCACATATATTGAGACCTAGCAAAGGCACATCGGGCTACCAGTCCCTAATATTTTGCCAAGTTTCGTGCAAATCCATTCAGCCGTTCGATTATTGACATTTAGATACGTCTACAGCCTGAATGGCTGAACGGAATTACACCAAACTTGGCAAAATGGTACATCAAACCTAAGAAGTCAGGGAGGATCTACTATGCCCCCTTATGGTCATTTGCCCCTTCGCTTTGGCCTCCTCTTGTCTCTCGATCCTACCGAGAGACAAGATGGCGGCCGCTACGGACTGTTTGGAATGTTTACAGACGCCGGAGAACCAATCAGCTTCGCTTCACAAAGCTCCGTTGCGCGAAAAGTACGCGAACTGGAGCGCTGCCCGGTCCGCTGTTACAGATATATATCTTTTTTTAAACGTTAATTTCTCAAAATCCACTGTAGCACATATATTGAGACCTACAAAAGGCACATCGGGCTACCAGTCCCTACAATTTTGCCAAGTTTTGTGCAAATCCATTCAGCCGTTCGGGCTAAAAGTGAGGCCAACCGCCCTATGGAAAACTCAATGTTAAAAACACGTTTTGGGACCCCCCTTTTTTCTCGACCCCCCCTGGACGAACCCCCCCCCAATTTTCAGGGGCTGCTCAGAAACAAAATGTGCCATTTTCCTGAAAATTTCAGCCAATTCCGTCCACAAACGCCAAAGTTATTAGACATAGAATTTTTAAAAATCCCATAGAGAAAAAATCCTAACTATATATACCTACTGGCGACCGCCAGTAGGTAATATGTACATGTATATATGTGTATATGTATATATGTACATGTATATATGTATATATGTACATGTATATATGTATATATGTACATGTATATATGTATATATGTACATGTATATATGTATATATGTACATGTATATATGTATATATGTACATGTATATATGTATATATGTACATGTATATATGTATATATGTACATGTATATATGTATATATGTATGTGTATATATATATATATATATATATATATATATATATATATATATATATATATATTTAAAAGGGAGATGTTGCGCCTGAGGAGGATTTCCAGCAACTCTTCTGATTTAGAGGCAGCCCAACTAGCCAGTAAAATAAAATTTTTACAACGAGGATACTCTGAAAAATTAATTGAGACAGCCCGAGTTAGATCAATGGGGCTTAACAGACAGGATCTTCTAGCCAATTATGGCCAGGACACCAACCCCATGGAGAATGTGATGAAAAAGGAAGGGGAATCCAAGACCAGTGATAGTAAGATCTTTAGAATTATCACTGGTTACAGTAAACAACATAAGGCAATTTTCAATATAATCAACACAAATTGGCCTATTTTGATTAATGATCCTATAATTGGGCCAACTCTACCCAGCAGAGCATCCTTAACATTCAGCAGGGCACCCTCGCTCAGAGATCAGTTGGTTGATACCTACCCTGAAACTTTGGAGAGAACGACCTGGCTGCACAACAATAGCGGCTTCTTCAGGTGTAAAACCTGCAAATCCTGCACACACGGGATCAATAGAAAGTCATTCAGGGACGGCTTCAGTGGACGTGAGCACCCAATCACCCAGGTCTTGACATGTCAAACGGAATTTGCCATATATGTCTTAGAATGCCCCTGTTCCCTGAGGTATGTTGGGAGTACTAAGTTAGCGGTACATAAGCGCATACTCCCACATTTAAGAGCAATTACCAATCAGGATAATACATACCCGGTGGCACGGCACTTCCGCGAGCAACACCATAGCGACAACACCAGCTTAAAATATTTAGTCATTGACTCCATCAAAGCCAGCAGACGGGGTGGTGATAGGGAAGCCAAACTGCGTAAATCGGAGACCCGGTACATTTTATTATTAGATACCAAGGTACCAGGGGGCCTCAATATAACTGAGGACATGTACACGTGTCTACCATAACAACAGGGGACCTAGGTTAACTAAAATGGCGATTTTAATTTCTAACCATTTGGTATTGTACACTATGTACCAGTAATGATAAGACCCCGTATAATGATTTCCTATACATGTACTATCGGTCTAGGATGAATCAGTTACCTGCTACATGTATATATTCTTTCGCAAGATTATTGTGCAACTGCAACTCTCAATGATTTTTTTTGATATAATTAATGTAAAACATGATTTTAACATCACAGTTTTTTACATCTGGACACCCTTTTTTTTTATAATTAATTTCATATAATTTTTTCACTATTGTTATGGTCATAGGAAAGATTCTTCAAAAAGCTATACTAATATAAGCATCCTATCTTTTTCCAGGTTGTGAGAGGATCTGGAAGAGTAGAGATTTGAGCACACTGGGAACATCTATGTGTTTATAATTGACTTATGGTAGATCTAATATAATTGACCCCTGTACTGTTGTACCAGGTCTCCATTGTGCTATTCCAATGGGGACACTTTTGGATCCGCAAGATATTTAATGAATGTTTACAAATTGCAAATTTTGCACAAATAGGTCAACTGTACCAATGGCGATTTTGCACTTCTTGCGGTTTTGCACATTAATATATGCATTTGCACTTTATCTGAATAACCACAATACCTAAATTGTGTTTTTTTGTTTACATTGCATATTTTCACTTTAAAGCAGATTTTGCACATTATGCGTTGATCCTTCAGTGGGACAGCCTGGGTTGAACTGGCTATATTTATCCAAATAGTTGTCAATTATTGGTGGCAGAAAAACATGAATATTATATAAATTGGGTATATTATTAATGTCTCTGAATTCAATTTAAATTCATGTGTTGAAAATATGTAGCCATAATTACTTTAACAACCGAGTAGCTATACTGATTCCACAGCACGTGGCCTAGGTATTTTACCGATATAACCAAGACTAATCATGAGTGCTTTTAATTCAATGCCTCTATTTTCTCATTTTCTCATTGTTAAATTCATTAGCCTGTATTTTACGGTCAAATGGGAATGTTCAGTGAAGCTTTCTTCCATGACTATGTGCAATCACGTAGTGTTACTTTGATTAGTCACTTGCACTTTAAAAATGAGCTTTTGCATTTTGAACGTTGTCATGTGAGCAAGGCTCTACGGAGCCGAAACGTCATGAGATTACTCTGCCTGAATAAATAATTCTGCACTTAACTGGTCCGTGTCCGCGAGGTGTTTGGAAAGCGACCTGAATCCAGATGCGGTAAACTGATATATATATATATATTCACTGAAAAAACCATAGGTTATAGACCATATATAGTTAGCAATTAGCATTTACAAAACCTTATTTTACTCACACAAAACCATTGAAATTCGCATATATAGTTAGTTGCACTAACTATATATCGCGCACCCGCAATCCACTGCTGATCATGTCACATATTACATCATTCATGACATGGTCAGTGACATCACTGATGACATCACTGATGACATCTCAAATGACATCACTGATGACATCACTGATGACATCTCAAATGACATCACTGATGACATCACTGATGACATCTCAAATGACATTACTGATCACATCACTGATGACATCATTCATGTGATAATACGATGAACCTCTTCAGACTCTAATATAACCTTAGATACACTCAGTGTAAACAGACACTCACAGACTGTCACTCATCCATGGAGTTACTCACACACCTAGTCAGTCATGCAAAGAATCAATCACACCTCCATTTCCTCAACTATACAGTTATACACACCTTACTTATTCAAACATATACTAACACATATTTACTCTTATACAATCCCTGATACAAGTTCACAATGATCCATACAGCCACTCACACATTCACTGGCTCTTATGCACAGTTATTTATATATGTCAACTCTCACATGTACTGTGTTTTACATATGTACTTACTTTGACATGTAGCACTGAGATATCCATTCACTCACCAATACACTCATGCACACAGTCAACCGCCCATACAGCTGTTTCCACATGCACTTTTGAACCCATACATCTAGTGAATCAACTGCTCACACATCTATGCACAGAGTCATACACCTCCCAGCCACCCACACTCAGTCTCCCATACAAATACTTGGGCAACCAATCAATAACCCATATAGTTACTCATATAGCTACTGATCAACACATGCAGCAGTTTACAGAACAACAGACATAATGATGCACAAATTAAGACAGTTTAGTCACTAACCCATGCACTCAGTGAGACACATTTAATCACTCACTCATACAGTCAGTCATGCACCTAGTAAATCCTTCATCCAGACACTTATACATCCACTCATTCTTCAATATGTAAGACATATTTTAACTTTACAGAAACATACAGTCACTGGATGTTGTCATCAGTGATGTCATCAGTGATGTCATTTGAGATGTCATCAGTGATGTCACTGACCATGTCATGAATGATGTAATATGTGACATGATCAGCAGTGGATTGCGGGTGTGCGATATATAGTTAGTGCAACTAACTATATATGCGAATTTCAATGGTTTTGTGTGAGTAAAATAAGGTTTTGTAAATGCTAATTGCTAACTATATATGGTCTATAACCTATGGTTTTTTCAGTGAATTTTCAAGGTTTTGTAAATGCTAATTCCTAACTATATATGGTGTATAACCTATGGTTTTTTCAGTGAATTTCAATGGTTTTTTAATAGCAAATATCAAAAGCTGAAAAATGTATTCTTCTTTTAAAGGAAAAATATATTTTATATGTATTTAATATAATTTTTTTATGTATATAAATTTTTTGAGGGAACGAATTTATCAACTATCATGCTGAAGAAGAGTGTGGGGAAAAAAAAACAAAGAGGAGGACTAAGAGGAAAGAACAATCAGTTCAAAAATACAATTGCTTTAAAGCATGAAGTGCTTTTCCACACATTTACATTTAAATAACCCATATTAGAACATACAAAATATCTACAGAGGAGACGGTGTACATTGAATTTTAGACTCTTCATTGGTACCTACATGTTGGTACTTACATCACCCACACAACACAACAACCGGGACGCTGTCACAGATATATATATTTTTTTGAGCGTTAATTTCTCAAAATCCACTGGAGCACATATCTTGAGACCTAGCAAAGGCACATCGGGCAAACAGTCTCTACAATTTTTCCAAGTTTCATAGAAATCCATTCAGCAGTTCGAGCTAAAAGTGAGTCCAACCGCCCTATGGAAAACTCAATGTTAAAAACACGTTTTGGGACCCCCCCTTTTGTCTCGGCCCCCGCTTGACGAAACCCCCCCAAACTTTCAGGGGACGCTCAGAAACAAAATGTGCCATTTTCCTGAAAATATCAGCCAATTCCGTCCATCAACGCCAAAGTTATTCAACATAGAATTTTCAGAAATCCCTATTCAAAAAAATCCTAACTATATATACCTACTGGCGACCGCCAGTAGGTAATAAATATATATATATATATATATATATATATATATATAACATTTCTATGGCAAAATGAAACCCCTCATTTTGTTCCTTTTCAAATTAAATGTATTAAGTGTTACCACTTTATTCCAATCAAGATGACTTCAGGTGTGCCATACTTTTGTCATAAGTAAGACTGTTAGCGTTCTAGTTGTTCTTTAGAACACTCTGGGACATTCTGTCATTGGGCTATAGTTGGGCTACATCTGGCTGATATTTGGGCTACATTTGGTTTTTTTTGTCTCTGGTGGCCATCTTTGGGCTACATTGGGCTACATTGGGCTACATTTGGGCTCTAACATATATATAGCCCAATGTAGCCCAATATATATTTTTCAAAGTTAATTTTCGTAAAAACCACTGGAGCATATATCTTGAGACATAGCAAAGGCACATCGGGGTACCAGTCCCTACAATTTTGCCAAGTTTTGTGGAAATCCATTCAGCCGTTCGAGCTAAAAGTGAGTCCAACCGCCCTATGGAAAACTCAATGTTAAAAACATGTTTTGGGACCCCCCTTTTTTCTCGGCCCCCGCTTGACGAAACCCCCCCAAATTTTCAGGGGCTGCTCAGAAACAAAATGTTCCATTTTCCTGAAAATTTCAGCCAATTCCGTCTCTAAACGCCAAAGTTATTCGACATAGAATTTTCAAAAATCCCATAGAGAAAAAATCCTAACTATATATACCTACTGGCGACCGCCAGTAGGTAATATATATATATATATATATATATATATATATATATATATATATATATATATATATCTCTATATCTCTACCTCTGAGCACACACCAGATACCCGGCACGGAGGAAGGCAACCGCCGAAACGCGTCTGCCAGGGGCTGTGAATGTGTGGACAACGCGCTAATGCCTTTGCTGTATCCTAGTGGCATTACATTTTTGTCGGGCAACCCTAGCATGTCTCGGACCCGTTCTTAAACAGGGCGGGATTGGAGGAGTATTGTTGGCGGAGGTCGGCTCCGCATCCCGGCACGCCCCTCGTTCAGGAGCTCCACGTATGCCGGCAACTTCTTTGTGGTTTGGGTGCATGGAATGCACAACGTGGCGCCCCCCTGGCCTGGACTGTTGGTTAAGGTATCGGGGAGAGGGAGCAGATAGTCTGCTGAGAGGGTTGCCCGGCAATGATGGAATCCGCCATGGTGGTCCCGCGAAAAAGAAACGGCAGATCGGAGAGCATTTTTATATGCCAATGCAGGTCACTGTACCTTGTTTTTGAACTCTGAACTGGCAGGCTCCATATAGCGGGATCCAAAAACAGCATCCGAGGATTTCACAACAAGAAAGCGGCAAAGTACTTGCTGGATGGAAAAAAGCCCTGCGAAAAACTGACAACTCTGAGCACACACGAGATACCCGGCACTGAGAAAAGGCAACTGCCAAAACGCATCTGCCAGGGGCTGTGAATATGTGGACAACGTGCCTTTGCTGTATCCTGGTGGCATTACATTTTTGTTGGGCAACCCTAGCATGTGTCGGACCCGTTCTTAAACAGGGCGGGATTGGAGGAATATATATATATCGAAGAATACTCTTCGTCTCTGCTTTTCTTGCGATGCCTATGAAGAAATAGTATTTTACCAATTACATTTAATTTCATGAATATTTCCTGAGAACAAGAACCACATGATGAAGGCCAGCATGGCCGAAACACGTTTATCTGCCAATGGGAGCGGAATAAAGTAATTTTGAATATCTTCGAGAGTGTGCGCCATGCTTTGTTACACTTTGTGTTAGGAGAAATGTATTGTCGAACTCACCGACGACGGTGGCGGCACCCACCCAGCAAGTGTGCGACGAGCTCCCGGTGAAACCTTGGAAAAATCTCTCCCCCAAAAAATATATATGTGTGTGTGTGTGTGTGTGTGTGTGTGTGTGTGTATATATGTGTGTGTGTGTGTGTGTATGTATATATATATATATATATATATATATATATATATATATATATATATATATATATATATATATATATTAAATAGATGGTGTAACATCCATCTTTGAAGACAGGGGTCTTATGAGGTATAAAGCAAAACTGGTATATGAGCAGGATTTCTTTACCCACATTCAGCACCTCACACAGCGATGGATGAGGGTCTGATGTTGAATTCAGAGAACTCCCTTCCTTTTCACGATCCAGCTTGTTCTCTCTCATTAAGTATGGTATAGCACATTTGTCCATAATCAGTATTTTGTTGAGTTGGTGTGTCTGTTCCTTACCTTTGTGAGTGCCCCACAGTCAGTAATGTCTTCCGGTGGCTAAGGTCTCTGGGCTGGCTACCTGTATTGTTGCTAATGCGTAGTGAGTTTCATCCCAAAGCAAGATATGTTCCACGGCTTGTCTACAAGATATGTAACATGCAGGGTCAATCAACAGTCTTCCATTCTGTACCATCACAAAGACTGCAACGCAGAGGAATTACACAACACTGAGTATCACTTCAACGTTTTAGAGTAGGTGAATCATCAGACAGTAAAAGAACACACTACCTCTTCATAACAAGAGTGCATCAGAAGCATGTGCACTGGCTTAAAGTAATATGTATTATGAGTTAAATAGGAGAAAATTAAAATTATATTTAAAATATTTATTTTTCCATGTAAATTGTGCTCTGGTTGCCTTATAGTCAACTGGAATTGAAGCTCATTAAAATATTTAACATTGTAAATCCAACAGGCTGCTATTTCAAAACGGTGCAAACTGTCAGAGTATACAGTCTTCATATACTCTGAACAATTTACATATCTAACACAAACAAAGGGAGAGGAATGTTTTTGGAGACTTGTTTATATCATGAATTTGTCGCAGCAGAGGCGACAAACATTTTAATGTGCATGTTCTGGTTTCGGAACAGGAACCTGAATTATTCTGAAGCAGTCTTCTCCATCACTATGCCTCCAAGTGCAGGCACATTTTATATGCAGGGTGAACATTCTGTTTCTTTATTTGAACTTTGTTATCTCCACAGGCAGTTGTGATGGGGAGAAGGCCTAGTGATAAACGAGTTGAGTCTGTTTATGAAGCTTGTCTCATGTGCTCTCTATAAATCTCTTGGGTAAATGCCAACCCACTTGGATCCAATTAAAATGGAGCACTCTTGGTAGTGTTCAGCTGTCTGATTAAATGCGTAGGTGCTAGAGAGATATACTACCATTATATTTGAATCCTCCTATATGTATGTAGCTCCAAAGCGTGCTATTTAGGGTTTGCTGGTTGCCAGAATGACTGTCTTCCCTTCACTCTCTTCCAATTTGTTCATTTCCTTCCCCCAAACGCAGTCACATTCTTAAAACAAGGGCTTGTGTCTGGTTTGAAACAAGTAAACTCGTATGTTATGTTATGTTATGTTATTGGCAATTTATAAAGCGCGCGTGCGCCCGAGGGCTTCTTGGCGCTGGTAAGATAAAAAACATAACAGGAGGAGAGTCTGGCGGAGGAGTTATTTCGGGTAAGCTTGTATGAAAAGATGTGTTTTAAAAGCCTTTCTGAAGGCAAGAAGGTCTCTACTCTGTCTGAGGGCAAGAGGTAAGGAGTTCCATAGGGTGGCTGCAAGGAAGTGAAAACAGCTGCCGCCTTGTCGTTTTTTCTTGACATACATCCACTTGAATACAGCAGAAAGATTTTGTGTTAACCTTCCCTGGGCCAGACCAGTTCCAGGAGGCCAGTTTGTGTCCTGAAAGAAGCAACACTGGAAGAAAGAATTTGACCAAGGACATGACTAAACTTGCACTGCACATCCTGCTTCCTGTTTTGTTCAAGATACTAAGGGCCTTAAACAGCCTCTGACTGGACAACGGTCATTTAGTTTCCATTCCGCCACATGAGTAAAAGTTCTCCTGATAGCTGGTTGTCATGTAGCTGTGACACACCTGAGCAAATGCACAGATGAGGGAATATCATTTTGACTGATTGGCTCCTTCCAAAATTGGAGCCAATTTCAAATCAGTTGGCTGGATCTTAACTTTTACAGTGCTAGACATAATCTAAACCTTTCGAATTGTTCAAAGCTCACCTTTTGCTTGAAACGCTTTGGAGGGATAGGGCATTTACACCAGGGCTGAAGAAATGGCTCTGCTGTGGCATCGTGAAGGGGAGAAAGGACATAAATTGCAGATTTTTACAGAGTTCGCTTTTTGCAACCGCTAATTAATTTGGGAATGGCCCCAAGAATTTGAAACTCCCTGCCCCTGAAATCAGATTTATCCCTTCAAGTACAGCATTCAAAAAAGAAGTCAAAGTGATTTTGATGAGCACATTTCTACCCTAGAAACCATTGACTCTTCTATCCTGGCACCGAGATGACGCAGTGTCTACACACACATGGTTATTATTCTCATGCTATGTCCTTGTTTATTAACCTTTTGGCCTTTTCCTGATTTACATCATGCACTGTCAGCTTATATGTGTGTTGGTGGTTCTACCTGTTTCTTCTTGCCTAACAGTTTGTAAAGCGCTCAGATACCCTCTAGAGTCAAATTCAAGTTATATAAAACTTGATAAATAAATAAGATCCCTAGAATCCCCCTAATGAGCAAGAGTAAGGCAGAGGTTTGTACCGGGGGCTCATCCATCAAGTGCCAGGTGTTTAGTGATGTAACACTAGATTCATCATTTAGTGGATGCACAGAATATCAAGTCATTAAGAACATCCTTTGTAGCTGTAAACTGTGTAAGCTTCAAGATCTCTGCACCTCCTAGTGTCCCTAAAGCACCCACCAGCTGCATCGCAGTCGAGACAAAAGATCTGTTAACATGCATAAGTGGTTGTTCACATTGCATTTTTTATTCTATAGGCAAGAAAAAAGAGGGCTTGAGCACCGACTCAAAGGGATTCAAAATGTAAGCACCATATCTGCCTGTGGTACACGAGGTGCTACATCGTACACCCAGATGACATGCCTTGGCTCCTGGTCTGAGCTGGGGCAAGAATAATTTACACTCAGCTATGTGAATCATACCCCATTGGGGGCTGTGTGCCACATATATTTCTTACAAGTAGCTAGTTGCGACCGAAAAGGTGCATTTAGGGCAGTGGGAAGGAGGGCCACTCCCCCATTTTCAGCGGAGACTAATCTGGCTTAAGCTGCTGTCAGCTACAGACCTGGCACCCCTTAACTAGGTCTCTGCCCCTCCGACTAGATCCTGTAGTTTCCGGCAAGATCCTTAAGCAGATTTCTAAAAAAAATTAAAAGCTCTATGCACAATGTCTGTCAGTGCAGCCCTCGAACCATGCCAGCCCTCTCTTGAGAGCCATTGGCCATGCCTCCCTTTATTAGTCTTTTTCTCCAGTATAGGTTTGATAACATTTTTGGGCACAAGAACAGAATCAAACCTGTTAGCTGCTGTGTCTGCAGCCACAGATGCCCCATAGTCACCATTTTGTTGCCTCGCTGATAATGTTCTTACCCATTTAGCATTTTTAAATCCACACCCAATCCTTAAGATGCTACCAAAGCAAAGAGGAGAATGACCCTTATTTTTTGTCTGGACCGGGGGGTTGGGGGTTCAGGTATGTTCAAAACCCTTAAGTGACTTCTCTTTTGAGCCTGTGGACAGGTCAAACCGAGCCCAGCTAGCAAATGAGATAACACTAAACTCTCATTATTCCTCTGTCAGCAAAGCATTTTTTTTCTCCAAAAAAGGGCACTAAATTCCGCTTCTAAAGGACTTGTTTGTAATCCGCGTTAGACAACTGATTCCTATTCTTGCCTTTATCTAGGAAGCCCCTGCTTTAGATTGCGTGGGCTATAAGAATGGTTGAATCTTTTTACATAGACTATCAAACATGGTTTATGAAATGTCACAATTCTCTTTAGTTGTAATGAGTGTATTTCTCATAGGAACGTGTTAACCAATTCTTCCACAGAGAAGATGCAGAATACCCGAGGTGCAAGGAGAGAGGGACGACCTACATCCACATGGTGTCGCAATGCAAGGCCCTGATACACTACTGGCAAGAAGTAACGAGGGAGTCAGCTAGGATAACAGAACAAATAGTCCCGTGAACCAGAGCATGTCCTACTTAACCTATGTCCCCATATGGCTAAGACTAAGGTCACTTTTGAGTTCCAGGACCTCGCCTTCATATTGGCAAAACAGGACATTACTAGCAAATGGAAGGCTCCGGAGGGCCCCAGCATACATAGATGGAAGAGAGAATTAGAGAAATGGGCAGGAAGTAAGGGGAGAATCTTGCGAACAAAAGCAAGAAGGGGATTGGGAAGGCTTGAAAGTGCGCAGACATGGGAGGTTTTGATGGAGGAGCTGAGGGACAAGGAAGCTGTATCTGAAGCCACCACCCCTGAAAGATCCCCACGGCATGGAAGCCCACACAGAGAGTCAGGAGAGGAGGGGGGAGCAAGCACCAGGAGATGAGGACCAGTAGGATCCCATGCACTGAGGGGGGTTTGAGCTACTTTAGGGCAGCCGAGGGATAGAGATGCACATGGCGAGAAATAAGAGATGTGATCACAAGGAGCCATCTGGTAATTATTGGAGACAGCAGTGCCGGGGGGAGGAGGGTGGGGGTGGGGGGTAGAGGTTAAGTTTAAGAGTTGGGGGGAGGGAGAGGCGGGGGGATAAGAAGGGATGGTATACTTGGAAGTGTCCTGCAACATCAGAGACAATTATAATGCAAGGAGCAAGTGGGTGTACGAACATTGAAAGAGGCGACATAAGCTACTGTGCAATTGGTTTACTTGCCACAGAGATACTGTGTGGTGAGAGAAATATGTAAAAGATCATAACATTTGTTTAAAAAAAAAAGTGTATTTCTCCTAAGGGAATGAATCAGTCAACATAGGGCATTATTTTAAAACTTAGTCACTAAAGCACCTAATTTATTAATTTTTTTATTAATTTTCAGGTGCTACGAATCCATTTATGTCAGTTCCCAGTGCACCTATAGTTCCCATTGTGAATCCGTTCCAGAGCAACGGTAGAGTAGCAACAGGTCAGTGCATTAAAACAAAGTTCATTGATTTGATTGATTATTTATGTAGCTTGTATTGAAAAGTACTGGGATAATTTGCATGAGTGTTAAGAGGTATGGTCTATATGTGCTTGTCATTTGTTAGTCTCTTGAGATCTCTTCGCCTTAGTCCTGGGGACAATTGCAAACTCTTAAACAAAAAAAGTACACAACTTTTTTTAACCGCTTTAAATGACCCGTTGACTTCCACTGCACTATTTTCACAGTGCTGTGGACCATCAGCATGTCCACCATACTGGAAAAGAAAATGTTTCAGATGAAAACCAGCACAGTGACATCACAGCAAAACAAAAGTGAAAGCAGACCTCTCTAATGGTATTTTCTGGTTTCACTTTAAGTTAGTGCCGGGGGCATAACTCTGCTGCTGAGCCCCTTTCAGCACCTAGGAGGCAGTATTTGGAAAGGGAGCAATGTCCCCCTTCCAGCACTCACTCTCATGGTTGACCTCTGCTTGGGGTTTGCATTGAGCATTCGATCCCCAAGCATGGATCCACCACAGGATCCACCACACTAAACATCAGGGACGTTTCCCTGTGTGGGTGTGGCCTCCTTCGGCAGGGGCCTGAACTGCTCCACATCCACAGTGCAAATCAGTCTCTCTGCCCTCCAGGGAAACAGAGCGTGTTTACCCTAAACCTGTACGCTTCCTGGAGGTAGAAAGACCACTAGCAGCGAAGGAAGTATGCACTTCACAGGTTTTTTTTGGGGGGGGTGGGGGTGCACTGCCTCGGGCATGTTCTATCCCACCCCCATGCACAAGATTCTTTTTGCTACCGTTGTGGGACATAAAGGTGCTGTGAAACCCCCAAATGTCTGATATGGGGAATTGTGCAGACAACCCACTAGGCACCATGGAATTGCAGAATATACCCTTTTTAGGGGTGTGTGGACCCCTGAGCATGTTTTTTAAAAAAGTTTTATTCTTTGCTCTTCCCCGCCCCTGAGCCAAGTCTTTTTGCCCCCACCAGGAGGGCAGACAGTGGGTGTTCGGCACTCATGTGAGCTCAGATGTTTTTTAAGTTTTATTGTTTGGCAGGAAGTGGTACCTGTGAGCATTGTCCTGTGATCTTCCCCACCCCCGAGCCAAGTCTCTCTCTCCCCACCTGGAGGGCAGAAAGTGGTTGTTTACCCCTAATCGGCACTCATGTGGGCACAGAAAGTGCACTAGACACCAGGAACTATTTCTATTTACTGTTTAGGGTGGGAGTGCCCCCCCCGGGCAATGGCCTGTACTCTCCACCTCCTCCCTGGGGCACGCGAGGTGGGGGTTGTGGGGGGGGCAAGAGGTGGATAGGTGGTGTTTACCCCAAATTTGCACCACCCAAGGGCGGAAGAAAACCCACTAGTCCATCAAGAAATGCTTTAAATGTGTTGTTTGGTGGGAGTGGCCCACAGTCCCTACCCCTGGACATAAGTGTTGCCGCCTCCCCACTTCCCGTCTCACCACTCTGCAGTCTCGCACATAAATGTTCTTTGTTCCAATAGAAGTCAATAAAGAAAATATATTCCCCTCCTATTTTTTTATTCTATTTAAATCTCCTACTTTACTCCTGTAAGATGTTTGTATGTATGCAACTTGGGTTGCCTTTATATCAAGAGAACACAGAATGGCATAACATTTGATATTATGAATTGAATTTCTCTCCATACTGGCTGCAAGAAAGATTATTTTTTTTGCAAATTTTCCTCTGAATCACATGATAGTATGGATAACCTAGAATTCTGATGTATACACAATGCCCACGATTCCTAAACTTAGTATCTTGTGCACCTTGAAAAAAATACATAGGTTTGCAATATACCCATTTTTTATTCATTAGTGTTTACCAAATGAATTACTGCATAGTTGGTACACAGTGAAAAATCATTACCAGTGGCAACTCAGTTTTTGTCTCTGGGTACTGCATGTTGTTGGACAACCAACTAACTGTGTTTCCCTGCAACCGGATGTGCCTGCAGGGCATAATAGAATGTTACGTTTGTATATCGGCAATCGGGGTAAAAAATTTACTGATAACATTCTAGTCAACAGTTGCTGTTTTCTACGTACTTATTTTCATATTTTATTTCAACAATTTGTTTTTCTTGGAATATCAAGAGCAATCTACGCATATGACACCTTGCTGAATTCCGGACCTTTGTCTAGTTTTCAGAAATGTATAGATTTCTATGTTCACCCATGTGAACATAGAAATCTGTACATTTCTATGTTCCTATTCCAGCAATAGGTTTAAACTGGAGGAAATAGAAAAAATGGACTACCAGAAAAAAATGCAAAAACTGTGGTAGAAAAATGGCTTTCTTTAACAACTCTGCCTGTTCCTAAAAGCTGTACTGGTTGTGATCTTAGCATAGCAAACATTTTATTGTGCCATTTCTAGGGGTAAACACATTTTTGCACAGCACTTTCGTCCAATTTATTTCAACAACCACAACAAAAAGTTAGCAAAATATTGACTCGTTTCTCAATTCCCTCCTGGGTAATCAACAAACCCTGGGCGCCCTCAGAATCCCTAAGATGTGGAGGAAAAAAGGGCACGATTTTGGGCTGGATACCCTTTGTGAAAAGAACGTTATGAAGGCCTAAGCGTGAAGTGCCTCAAACATAAAAAAGGGGGCTCAGCACTGGTGGTGGAAAGGCTTTAGCACTATAGGGCTAAATGCAGTTCTGTTTCAAAGAGGCCGCATTAAATAAAAAGGTTTGCTATATTAAAAATACAATCCCATACATAATTATGGGCTTACACTATGTGCCCATCATCCCTGTGTTGGGTTTGAATCCTACGGAGTTGCAAATTGCGACCTACTTAATAAATGTTCATAAGGTAGGTTGGAGTCTGATGCACTATCATTTCAAATTTTAGAAACGGACCTATTAATACATGAGTCGGTTCTTAAAATTCTTTACTGGTCGCAAAAATACTGGTCACAAATTGGCACCAGTAAATAGTATATCCTGTCCAAAGATGTCTTTGGTGTCTGCCGTTGTTCAGTGGCATGGTGAGATTGTGTCATCTTGGGTATATTATGCTAAACTTCAAGAAAAAAGGCCTTCACAAGCTGCATTTTCAGTCTAATTTCCTTACAGCGTCTATTTGCAAACCAGATGATGCATATTTTTATGGATCACTGTCTGGCTCTCTCATGAATGCTCAATCCTTCCTCGGTATTCTTACATTTTATGATCATTGTGCATTTAACCCTTTGGTTTCTCTTTTATTCACTGACTCGTGTGCCTCTTAACTTCTACTCTGAGGTTCTTGCTGTCAGATTTATTATAAGTTTGGTAGTACGCAATTGTATGTGCCTTTCACCAGATTAGCACTTACATGTTTGGGAGTGAAATCTACTACATGTACCCTTGAGAAAGCGACTCAAACAAATGTATTTAATAGCCTTTGGCAGTTGCAGGAGTGTATTTTTCTTCATTTACCAGTGATGGGTGTTGGGAATGGGAGAACCTGCAACAAGCGGCTGTCTGGTGTGTGTTAAAGATTCAATCCATTTTAGGTACACCCATAGACTTTTCAAGATTAAAGTGTTTGAATATCCAGAGTATTAAAATGGTCTCATCCGGAACATCCCTCGCCGCAGTCTCATCACCGGTCACCTGAGAGACCGCCCCTCCTTACCTATCAACAAAAGAATTGCCAGTGACCAGGATGGCGATGGAAAGCTGCCAGCCAATGTCGGGTGATTTCAGGTGAAAAGGTGAAGTTTGTCTCATCAGCCACGAGGCCCAGGAGGCGTCGAGGACGACCAGGAGCTGGATTCGAGCTGTCCCATGAAGGATCTAGTTGACTGCGGTGTCGGTATCCGGATTGGACCCAACAAGCCTTGGCAAACGCAACCCACGCAGGATGTCGAGATTGGCTTCGATGCAGACCAGCAAGGTCTGTGGCGCTTCTCCTTTGTAGGGAAGTTGGAGCAAGCCTGGAGCAACCAGGAAAGCAAGTTAGATTCAAAATGGAGTCTTCCAGGTGCTCACTAGCCAACACACTAGGAACCGGAAAGACACGTAGAGCTGAAATGCAAAAGCGGGGCCCACTGAGCTTTGGTGCAAATGGTGCTCGGGTCTGGGGCTTCAAGCACCCCAATGCACGACTTCGAGTTACCTCGTGAAGTGAGTGCAGCTTGCAAAATGCAGGATGTCCAGGAGTTCCGGTCCCACGTCTCTCGTGTCCGCCACGGGTCTCAGCTTTGCTGTGAGCGACGGTCGGGGTCAGAGATGTCTAGAAAGTCCGTGTCCTGTGTCGCAGATTCTTCAGGATCCGGCGGGAGCCTCGAAAATGCAGACCGGCATAGTTTCTGTTGGTGCCTGTTTGAAGAGGGTGGTCACTCTTTGACCAGAAGGAAGATGTCTTTCGTCTTCCAGTCGAAATGGAATGTCGAAGGTCCAGGATATATATTTCAGAGTTTCGTCCAGGGTCCCTGGTTTTTTATTTTATTTATTTATTTATTTATTTATTTTTGGGGTGGTTACACCCCTTTCTCCTTGTCCAGTTTCTTGCCAGAGCTGGGGCAGAGTACCCCAGCAACCAGTTTGAACTGGGAAATGCATGGAGCACCTAGTGTGCCCCAAGCAGTATCTATAAAGCATTCACTGAATGCAGCCCTCCCTGCCCCAATACACAAAAGCCTGTCTGGGAAGGTGCCAGAACCTCCTTGGACAGTAAACCTATTGTCCAGGCATCCCCTGCTGGGGTTTCATCCAGCAGCAGGAGGTCAGACTTGTGTCTGTGGCAGCAGCATCCATTTGGTGATGCTGAGGCTCTGTTTAACCGGGTAAACATGTCTTCTCCCTCTAGAAGGGTGGAATGCTACCCCCGCCAACAGGGCTGGCGGGGGGGGGGGGTAGTATTCCAAAGTGTTTGACACCTTACACGACATGTTTTGATAAAGCCAAACCAAAGTTAGCATTAACCACAAGGATTATAATGCACTTAAGAGTATATGGTATGGCTATATCATAGAACAGCTATAAGGAGATGGTTCCGAAAGCTGCAGAGGGACTCAGCTCATGCTAGGGCACCCTCTCACATAAGAACAAGCACTCTACCTCCAGGATTGTCGAGGTCTGCCTTAGGAGTGGCTTATAGGTGTATATGGGTGTATATATATATATATATATATAGATTTAGATATAGACTTAGATATAGATTTAGATATAGATTTAGATATAGATTTAGATATAGATTTAGATATAGATTTAGATATAGATTTAGATTTAGATATACTATATCTAAGTAAGGGGTAATTACACCACCTTACCCAGGCTGTGTGAACAGACTTGTGGTGTCAGTTTGGAAGGCAAACCATGGGTGGCACAAAACATACTGTAGCCCCTGATAGGCCTAGGGTGCACCTATCCCCTGGCTACCTAGGGTACACTATACAGGGGCTCACAAGGGTGACCCAGTAACCAATCTGGTATGTACCTAAAGTACATGGTATTAATTTAGAGCGAGAACAACTGGGCGGTGGGCCTGATTAACAGGTCCACAGCCACACTAAAGTCGAAAAACCAAAGAATCACAGCAGAAAGTGGGGGTAACCATAGGAAGCTGACCCTACTCTCCTACACAACCCCCCCAAAACGCAGGGACATTAAACTAACCTTGACCAGTTGAGTCTTCATGTTCTAAGTGGAAATATCTGGAGAGTCCATCTGCATTGGCATGGTTACTCCCAGGTCTATGTTCCACTGTAAAGTCCATCCCCTGTAGGGAAATGGACCCCCTGAGCAGTTTGGGATTTTCACCCTTCATCTGTTTTAGCCACAAGAGGGGCTTATGGTCTGTCTGAACTTTGAAGTGTGTACCAAATAAGTATGACCTCAGCTTCTTCAGTGCCCAAACCACAGCAAAGGCCTCCCTCTCAATAGCTGACCAACGTTTCTCTCTAGGGGTCAGCCTTCTGCTTATAAAAGCTACTGGCTGGTCTTGACCATCTTTATTCAATTGTGATAGCACAGCCCCTACCCCCAACTCAGAAGCATCTGTTTGAACAATGAATTCTTTGGAGTAGTCTGGACTTTGCAGAATTGGTGCAGTGCACATGGCCTGCTTCAGGTCATCAAATGCCTTTTGACAGCCGACTGTCCACTTTACTTTCTTAGGCACTTTCTTGGAAGTTAAGTCATTAAGGGGTGTCACAATGGAAACGTACCCCTTGATAAATTTCCTGTAATACCCAGTCAGGCCCAAGAAAGCTCTGACCTGAGTATGGGTGGTTGGAGCAATCCAGTCCATTATGGCCTGGATTTTGCTCTGCAATGGTTGAACCTGGCCTTCACCTACAAGGTGGCCCAGGTATACAACCTGACTCTGCCCTATCTGGCACTTGGTAGCCTTGGTAGTTAGGCCTGCCTTCTAAGGGCATCCAAAACATTTTTCACGTGGATCAGGTGATCTTCCCAGGTGGAGTTAAAGACAGCAATATCATCTAGATACGCTGTACAGTAGTCATCTAGACCTGAGAGGACTTGGTTTGCCAACCTTTGAAATGTGGCAGGTGCATTTCTCAGGCCAAAGGGCATTACCACAAATTGATAATGTCCACCAGGGGTTGAAAATGCTGTCTTTGGCTTTGCATCATCAGCTAGTCTGATCTGCCAGTAGCCAGCTGTCGGGTCAAATGTACTTAAAAACTTGGCAGATGCCAATCTGTCTATGATCTCATCTACCCTGGGTATTGGATGGGCATCTGTCCTAGCCCAGGTCTAGAAGTCATCTGCGGCGTCCCCCAAGGATCATCTCTGAGCCCCACCCTCTTCAACGTCTACATGAGCCCCCTCGCGGCCATCGTACGCAAACACAACCTCAGCATAATCTCCTACGCCGACGATACCCAGCTGATCCTCTCCCTGACCAACGACCCCGCCGCCGCCAGAACCAACCTGCACGAAGGGATGAAAGAGGTAGCCGAGTGGATGACGACCAGCCGCCTGAAACTGAACTCAGACAAGACGGAGGTCCTCATCCTGGGCTCCTCGCCCTCCGCCTGGGACAACTCCTGGTGGCCCCCCGCCCTGGGCACCGCACCCAAACCAACAGACCATGCACGCAACCTGGGCTTCATCCTGGACGCCTCCCTCTCCATGACCAGGCAAGTCAACAGCGTCTCCTCGGCGTGCTTCAACATCCTACGCATGCTACGGAAGATCTTCTGGTGGATCCCCACCGAGACCAGGAAGACCGTCACCCAGGCCCTCGTCACCAGCCGACTGGACTACGGCAACGCCCTCTACGCCGGTACCACCGCCAAGCTCCAGAAGAGACTCCAGCGGATCCAGAACGCCTCGGCCAGACTCATCCTCGACGTCCCACGTACCAGCCACATCTCCGGACACCTGAGAGACCTTCACTGGCTCCCCGTCAACAAAAGAATCACCTTCCGCCTCCTCACCCACGCACACAAAGCCCTACACGACCAAGGCCCGAGCTACCTCAACAGCCGAGTCAACTTCTACGCTCCCAAACGCCACCTCCGATCAGCCAACCACGCCCTCGCCGCCGTCCCCCGCATCCGAAGAGCGACTACAGGAGGAAGGTCCTTCTCCTACCTGGCCGCCAAGACCTGGAACTCCCTCCCTCCCGACCTGCGCCTGACCCAAGACCACCTCTCCTTCAGGAAGAAGCTGAAGACCTGGCTGTTCGAGCAGTAGCGGCACCCCCCCCCCCCCCCCCCCCCCCAGCGCCTTGAGACCCTACGGGTAGGTAGCGCGCTTTATAAGTGTCAATGATTGATAGTGACCGCATTGAGACTTCTGAAATCCACACAAAACCTCATCTCTCTCTTACCATCTTGGTTGTGAGGTTTATGCACCAGGACTACTGGACTGGCCCTAGGGCTCAATTACTCCCAATTCCAACCTCTTCTGGACCTCTGTCCTGATACAGTCCCTGACATGATCAGGTTGCCTGTAAATCTTACTTTTAACAGGCAGTCTGTCCCCAGTGTCCACTTCATGAGTGCACTAGGTAGTCTGACTTGGAGTAATTGAAAACATATGTCTGTTGGCCTGCAGAACGTGTCTACAGTCACTCTGCTGCTGATCAGTGACTTCTCCCTTCTGTTCAACAATAGCGTGGGGTCCACTCCACTTGTCTTGGAGAGCTGCTGGGACCACATGCTCCAACACCCACACTTTCTGTCCTGGCTGGTAAACAGTCAGCACAGCCTTTTGGTCATGCCAGGCCTTTTGCAATTCCTGACTAGTCTCAAGGTTTTTGGATGCCTTTTTCATGTACTCAGCCATCCTGGAGCGGAGACCAAGTACATAGTACACAGTGTCTTGTTTGGGAAGTTTGAGAGGTAACTCCCATCCTTCCTTCACCAGACAAAGGGGTCCTCTTACAGAATCCCCAAACAAAAGTTCAAAAGGGCTGTAGCCAACCCCTTTTTGTGGAACCTCTCTATAAGCAAATGCAGGGCAGTAGGATGTCTCATCTCTGCCTGAGCTTTTCAGGGAGACCCTTAATCATGCCCTTTAAGGTCTTGTTGAATCTTTCAACTAGACCATTGCATTGTGGGTGATAGGGTGTGGTGAACTTAAAGTTCACTCCACACTCCTTCCACATTGCAGTCAGGTAACTAGACATGAAGTTAGCACCTCTGTCTGAAACAACCTCCTTAGGGAAACCCACTCTTGAGAAAACTCCCAAACGGGCTCTTGCCACAACAGGTGCTGGAGTGGTCCTAAGGGGAATATCTTCTGTGTATCTGGTGGCATGATCCAATATCACCAGAATAAACCTGTGCCCAGAGGCTGTTTGGGGATCCATTGGTCCAACAATGTCAATCCCTACACGTTCAAAGGGAACCCCCACCACAGTTAGTGGTATAAGGGGGGCCTTAGTAGTGCCACCTGATTTGCCACTGGCTTGGCAGGTGACACAGGAGCGACAAAACTCCTTGGTGTCCTGACATGTGAGGCCAGTGAAAGTGGGGGACAAGCCTGTCCCAAGTCTTGTTCTGGCCAAGATGTCCTGCAAGGGGAATATCATGGGCTAGTATCAAAAGGAAGCCCCTGAATGCCAAAGGTATGACCAACCTCATGGAAGCTCCAGGCTTGGGGTCTCTAGCCACTGAATATAGGAGCCCTTCATCCCAGTAAACCTTATGGGTTCCACTAGCATTCCCTGCAGCCTCAGCAGCAGCCTGCTATCTGAGGGCTTCAAGAGAAGGGCAGTCCAACTGCGCCTACCTCAGATCTGCCCTGGAAGGTCCCCATGTCCCAAGAAACTCAACCTGATCAGGCTCAAGCTCTTGTAGGACAGTTCCTTCTTGGGTCTCACAATCAGCTTCCTCAGAAGAATGATACTCTTCCTGAGGCAAGGGGGAAGGCAGTGCCTTAACCCTACTGCTTCTCCTCCTGGTAGGCAACTGGTCCATTATTCCAGAATCCAGTGCTTGTTCAATGTTTCAATTTTTGACCTGTGACCTAGTCACAGCAAGCACATGTGCTGAGATGCCTAACATTTCTGTATGTGTCCTATACTCCACTTCAGACCAGGCTGAAGTCTCTTGGTCATTGCCAAGCAAACATTCTACAGGGAGGTCTGAGCTAACAACAACCTTCTTAAGGCCAGTTACCCCTCCCCAGGAGAAATTAACAACTGCCACACTGTGATAGCGACATTCATTCGCTAACTGTTTACAAACCTTTACCTCTGTAGATGAGAAGCTTTCAAAATGTATCTTTACACAACCGCTATATTATTGCAAGTCAGCACAGTGGTGTGGGCTGGCATAAGGTGCTTAAAACTGGATTGTTTCTCGTTTCCTCCAGGTTAAGCATTTTTAAACTGTGCATTAACAGATCGGATGTATGTGTGAAGGAACCAGTCTATTAATAAAGAGGGAGCTGGTGTTTTAATCCTCTACATCCGTTTAAAAAATCAACTTCTACTTTGTAGTAGGTCTGCAATATTGATTGGTACCTCTCATAGAACACAGACTGAAACTGCAGCAACTGTCTGGTGAATAATGAAACTGCCTAGGAAGATGCCAAAACGTAGCAGTATGATCTGCCTTCACTTTCTGGTTGAATCCTTTTACCTAATAAATGATTTATTTTCTTGTTCCAATGGCATTCATGCACATTGCATCCTGACATAGCTGTACAACATGTTTTCAAAGACTAATGTATTAAAATTACAACCTTCTGCTTGTTCTATCACAGGGCATCCACAGGACGCGATCCCTTAACTTCACTCTCAGTATTCTGCACAGCCTGCCTGGTTCTTGCATCTTTTGCCTTATAAGGCTTATGGGGGTCGCCATTTAAATTACTTCATTCATGTCAAATTCAATTTCTATCACGGAAAGTTACCTTCCTAGTGGCAATCACTTTTCTCAGAAGGATAAGTTAACTACAGGCACTTACTCAACAAGAAACTTTCTTCAAAATGTTCCCAACAAAATTGGTTCTACAGACAAATCCAAAATTCCTAACCAAGGTGGTCTCAGCCTTTCACAAAAGTCAGACCATAGAACTACCTGTGTTCTTTCCTAGCCCAGACACAGTAGTAGAGAAAAACCTGCATACATTAGATGCCAAAAAGGCTATCATGTTGTACACTGATAGAATATAATCCTTTAGGAAAACAGAAAACCTTCTTGTCGCCTTTACCAAGCCTCACCAGGGGGCACCCGCATCCAAGGCAGGCAATTCTGGATGGATAGTTAGATGCATTCAAAACTGTTACCGAAAAGCCAAGATGGTATTTACAGTTCTACCACTGGCTCATTCCACACGTAAACAGGGAGCTCCTATGGCTTTTCTAGAAAATATATGTATAGAGGATATTTGCAGAGCAGCAACATGCATTAACCTACATAAATTTACAAAACACTACTGTGTTGATGTCTTCACAGTTCAACAAGCAAGAGTGGGTCAAGCTGTACTTGCAACATTATTTCAAACTAGTACTTCAGCCAGTCGCTAACCACTGCAATGGGGAGCTATGCTTTATATTCTATGCCAATCATATGTATCTACAGCTAACTCATGCTACGCATGGAATGTTACTTACCCTTTAAGCACCTATTCATAGTGTGTAGTGCCGTAGTTTCATATATACACCCTCCTCCCCATAACCTTTTGGTCGCAGTATTTGCTACTAGATTTAGCACAGTAAATCCCCCACTCACTTTTATAAATGTTTCTCTATTCTGTCACTGTATTGTTCCTTTTCTAGAGCTCACTCAATGAGCCAAAAACAATTTAACAAAGGAGTTGAGGTACATGTGCAATCCACACTGAGGAGGAGGTGCGGGACCTCGTAACTGGAAGATGTCTTGGAAGAAAAACAACGTGTAATCGCCTGAGCCCAACACTAGATGGCAGGTTAATGATAAGCATATGAATTGATGGCACTGCACACTACGAATAGATGCTTAAAAGGTAAGTAACATATTCCTTTACTCAAAATCTTTAGGGTGGCAGGAAGGCTTGAGTTCATAAGTCCAAGATAACCTCCTTAACTCTAGTTCTCTGTCTTAACATGGGGATTGAAAGTGTGCCTGCGTGCTTGAAGTAAATCTACATGTTGGCTGAGATGGACCACGAGTACACACATTTAAGAGGTGGCGGCCTTAGTGACTGTTCTGGTTGCAACCGTAAACCTCTATCAACCGCGCACAACTTATTATTCAAAGGTTGGTCGAGAGAACTGTTCTATCGCTTTTCAAGGGAGCCTTTAAGGTTACTTTTTTCTATTCCCCAGTCTGTTCGGTTATATATGTTCTTATGTTCCAAGCCCTTCACAGTACACCGTGTTCTCAAAGAATTGCTACCCCTGCAAACTAGTGTTTGCTTAATTCCAGTTCCAAAAGGTCAGACTCATTATCTTGGTGAGCCTATACTAGGCAAATCAGAACTCCAAACAATATTTAGACATAGACTGCATTTAGCTATTTTCCATGTTCCTCCGATTAGCTGATATGAGAGTTAAACACATGTCCCCTTCTTCGTATTTTTGAGACTTATACCTCAATATTTTACCAATGTGCAAGAAATGTTAGCCCCCCCCCCCACCCAAAAAAAAAAAGTTACGTGCAGGCTTCAAACACTATTGAGACTTTCGCAAATAGATGCCTGTGATAGGTCCCCACCAGGTATGCTCGTGGTGCCTGGGTTCGAGGTACAACTCCAAGGCCTGCACTGATTGCACATTGACGAACCCAAAGACCATCCGGGACTGTGAGGTGAAACTGCTGCTAAGCATAAGAAGGCCCCTTATTAGGGCCCTCCAAGTCATGATCCTCTTCCAATGTTCGTTCATAATCTCGTTCTATTCCCGGAGTCAACGGAGCCGCTTGAGAGGTCGGTCTTTGTCTCGCTTTGAATCTTCAGCCATAAGGCCCTCCATCTGGGATACCACCAGCGAGCTTTGTCCTCTGTGCCGGTTGGATCCACTGAGCCTATTTTGCCTCCGGCTCTGCTTCCAGCACTGAGGCCTGTGCCAGTGCCGGATTCCTCAACACCCATGCCGACTCTATCGATGCCAGAGGAGGAGGAGGAAGAAAAGGAGGAACCAATCGTTCCCCCTGACATAGAGTTGGCGTTGGTCTGACCTTGGTCTACATCGTGCCTAATGCAACAGAGGCACCACTTCCTCTGTTGGAGATTCCTATTCCTCAAGGGACGAGGCCCACCTTGTACTCCTGTTTGATGACCATGACCAGGGTGAATGAGTTCTCTCAGCCCTACACCGATGACAATTGGTGTGAAGACTTGCAGCTCCTGACCAGGAATCTAAACGTGTGGAAATGTTTGGCAAGAGAATCTTTTCTTACACCAACCTAGTTCTCTGATCTGCCAGCGCCAGCTGCTGATTGGGCCATTACCATGCCCTTTGGGATTTGGCGGCTCATGTTCTCTTAGGTGTTCCGGACAACCTTTGCATAAGCTTGGCCTAGGTAATTCAAGATGGTCATGATGTGTCAAGTTCACAAAATGTTGGGGCTTGAACACAGCACCTTTTTATCCAAAGCACCCAGGAAACCCAGCACTTACATGGTCGCGGCCGAGGTACCTACCACCCATGCAGCCAAGATGAGTGTGTGGCCCAGTCTGCAACACCCTCCTGATCCTGCTCCCACCCCGCGCAGCCTCACCTGCCAAACCTCTTTAGCGTGTCCTTGATAGAGAACATCTACCTACCTGTTGGGATGCAGAATCCGATAATTCCTTCTGGTTTGGCAGGAGATCACTTCAGACCAGAGGGCCCTGCAGATAGTTTGTTGGGGCTATACTCTCCCATTACTCTCTTCTCTGACAAACCTTTTGTGCCTCTCCCCCTCCTTCCAATGACTGACAGAGAACCACCTCTCAGTTTTATGGCAGGAAGTACAAGACCTTTTGGCCAAGGGTCTATTGAGAGGGTGCCTGCGTCAGAAGTAGGGCATTGTTAGTCATCCTGCTACTTTCTGGTCCCTAAGAAGTACAGAGGCTTCTGGCCTGTATTAGACCTGTGCCCTCTCAACCCCTTCCTCCGAAAGGAGGAGTTCTAGATGCTCACCCTGGCCCAAGACTTGTCTTCCCTCAACCCTAGAGACTGAAGTGTGGCGTTGGATCTGCAGGACGCCTATTTTCATATTTCCATCCTGCCAGCCTATCGGCACTACCTGCGGTCCGTGATGGGTTATGAGCATTTTGAATTTGCTGTGCTCCCCTTTGCTCTCACCAGTGCCCCTTGGGTGTTCATGAAACTGATAGCGGTGGTGGCAGCTCATCTTCGGAGGTCTGGAATACCAGTCTTAACCTCCCTCGCCAACTGGCTGTTGAAGGTGGGCTTGCCCCTCATCGTCCTCAACCACCTCCAGACTAAGGCAAATCTTGTGTCATATTCTGGGATTCACTTTCAACATGCCAAAGTCACACCAGACTCCTTCTAAAACGCTCCTTTTCATCACAGCCATTCTGGGCACAGTACAGGTTTTTTACTTTACACGGAAAGAGTCCAGGGCAATCAGACTATGGTCCTTATCTTTCACCCTTGGTCCTGGATTTCAGTGAGGTCAACTCTGTCGCTGCTGGGACTGATGGCCTCCTGCTTCCTCCTAATTGAGCACGCCAGATGGCATATGCAAGCTCTGCAGTGGGATTTGAATTCCCAGTGGCCCAACATCTAGGTGACCTCTCCCATCCTTACCCGGAGCCAACAGTAGTAAACGATGCATTGTTTCTGGGTTAAGCCGACCAATTGGAAGAGGTGGCGATCAAAGGTCCTTGGTCTCTGGTGGATACACAAATGGCAGTCATACTGGTAGTTATACCGGAGGTTGGTGCAAGGTCTCTTCTGCGAATGTGGGACAACCTTCGTTCGATCGGTTTGCCATCGCAGAGAACCTGCAATGTCAGCAGTTCTGCACGTTGAAATTTCCAAGGCGCCTCTCACTTGGAAATTTTTTCCCCCTCGAGTCGAACTCTGGACTCCTACATGCTGTATCAAATCCTGCCCCAAGCCCTCCAGAAGAACAGGACAGAGCGGGCCCAAGTCATCCTACTACCTCCCGATTTAGCATGTAGAATATGGTATCTAGAACTCCTGGGCTTGTGCATATGTTCCGTGATCAGGTTGCCTCTTTTTGAGGACCTAGAGTTGCAGCAAGAGGGCAGAGTACTCCACACAGATCTTTTAAAGCTCCACCTCTATGCTTGGAGATTAAGCAATGAGAGCTAAACACCCTCGACCTTTCACCAAGGTGGTTGATGTCATCTTGGCAGCCAGGCGTCCCTCGATGAAAACTGTACATGCCTGTCATTGGAACACGTTTTTGGCTTAGTGCTGCACTCACTAGATTGACCCCTCCTTTGAATCTGTAATCTTCCATCATTTGAAAACTGTGCTGGCTTTCCTAAGTTCAGCTGGGTGTCAGTCTTGGACAGTTGCTTTAAATGACCCAACGGATTCCTTTAGGAGAGCCTGCCAGCTTTGTCCCAAAAATGTCTGACCTACCAAAACTGCATACTTTTAGTGCTGTGCTGTCCAACAATTTACATACTGTGCTATAGAACACGCAAAGATAAAGCATGATGCCATCAAACAATTGTGTCACAGGCTAATCCCCATCTTCAGATCATGCAGAAGTTTTGATAAGACCGGTATCTTGTAAGGTTCAGAGGTCCAGGTGACGCACTGTGAGCTAGCCGGAAATTAGGTCAGCATATTCTGATGGTATGCATGTACTCCTATGTTGCCCGTATGCACAGTCTTACTGAAATAATAGGAATCATATTACATAATAGGTGGCTCTCCCTTTTCTATTGTACCAAAAGTATTTTAGGTTACAGTTTATTTTACCGATCCAAATGTGAGTATTTCTATTTATGAAGAGCTGAGTTTGGGATGAATTGATCCACATTCAATAAACATGCACTTAATCTTCAAGTTTTCACTGGGTTGGTTGTTCGAGTTTTAAGATAATCTGCATAGTTATCCTGAAAAATGTGGCATAGACCCCCCCTTTTATAAAGCAGACATATTACACTTACATTAAACATGTATTCATTTATTTTTTTCCAATTAGATGACCATCTATTTTAAAGTTTTCCTCACTTGCCTTGTGGAATGGTACATACTAAATTAAGGTGTGGACCCTGTTCTGACTTTGAGAATTAAAAGTAAATCAATGTATAGCATGCGACTATCAATCATAGGGATCAATATAGAAGGCAATATTACAGATTTATTTAATAGTGATGCATATAACATTTAATAAAAAGAATATACCTTTTGCAAAACTTGTTAGGTATCCAAGATGGTCATGCAATTGGGCCTGTTGACATGGATTACCAAAATGCACAATATCATCATTTTCATCAAACGCGCCTGCCAGCTGCTGGTGCTCCTATGGATGTCTGTAAGTATGCTCTAAAATGTTTATCATGGACCATCACTGCTGTAACAATGGGGATCCCAACTGGATATAAACTCAAACACCTAGATAGAGAAGGGAAGACTGGCGGTGGCCTAGCAATCATATATAAGGATGACTTAAGGGTCACTGTATTTTCGCAATATCAAAGTCCACTACTTGAAATCATGTTTTTCAAAATTGATCTTAAAAGCCACATATTTTGGAAAGGTGCTCTGGCTTATCGTCCCCCAGGATCAAACCCAGACTTCCCCCTCCTCCTCCAAGAGTTGTTAGCGCCCCAACTAAAATCCAACGAAGATTTTATCCTTCTAGGGGATTTTAATACTCATGTAGATCAACCAACTTTACCTGAATCTCACTCCCTTATCACCGACCTGTCAAATCTAGGTCTAGAGATAAAAAACACCGGTCCCACGCACAGTGGTGGCCATACACTAGACCTTGTCCTCTCCAACTGTGCAAAGATTAACTGTCTTCCAGCAAGAGAGATCCTATGGACAGACCATTTTCTTCTACAATTTTCATTCTCAATTCCCAAAAAACGTAGTAACAAAGGACCCTTTCCTCAGACCTGGCGCCGCCAATGGCACAAAATCTCCTTAAGTAACCTACGGGAAATTTGGGTAGAACCCATCATATTAGCAGAAGACACAGCAGACACAGCACTGGAAAAATTCACAGGCTCAATTAAGCGAGCCATTGACACCCTGGCCCCTTTAAAACTATACAAAGAGTTCCCTTCTTCTAAACAAGAAAGTTGGTACACTCAGGAGCTAAGGGAGCAAAAACAGAAATGTAGGCAAGCCGAAAAAAAATGGAGGAAGCATAAGACTGAGGAGATTAGAGCGGTCTTCCGTCTTGCTCAATCCATTTACTACAAAAACATCAGAACGGCCCGAAAAAATCGTCTTCTGCAACAGCTGGAAGAAGCTGTTAACTGCCCTAAGGAGCTTTTTAAAATCCTTCAAAACTTCATCAAACCCGCCGCATGTGAGAGCCCTGAGGAGTTCTCACAGATTTTATGCGACGACATATCATCGTTTTTTGAGAGTAAAATAAACAACATATATGAGAAAATAGTGGCCGCCAATAACAGCATGAACAGTATGAGTGACACCAATAAGATCACATCTTTAATTCTGCCTAAAGATAACCCACACCCATTGTCATTTTTTCCCCCCATTGAAAGCACGGATCTCCCTCGTCTCATTACTCATATTAAATCAGGATCTCCAAATGACCTCCTCCCTGCCAAGATGGTTCCTCCCCTGATCCCTCTCCTGGGCCCCTTTATACAAAAGATAATTAATATCTCTCTTACTAAAGGACATGTCCCGGCAGAGTGGAAAAGGGCGGTGGTAAACCCAATACGCAAGAAAGCTGCATCCCCATGGACCGACCTCTCCAACTTGCGCCCCATCTCGCTCCTGCCACACATCAGCAAAATAGCTGAGAAGCACGTGAACACCTATCTGTCACAACATCTCGAAGCGACGGAGGGCCTGGACTATTCCCAATCTGGTTTCAGGCCAGACCACAGCACCGAATCAGCCCTCCAGACAGTGACCAATAACATCAGAATGGCACTGGATGGAGGTAGCTCTATGATTTTGGTGCTGTTGGATCTCTCCGCCGCCTTCGATACGGTGTCTCACGAAGTGCTTCTTGAACGACTAAAGGGCGTAGGACTGGAGGGAGTGGCACTGACATGGATGAAGAGCTTCCTGTCAGGCCGTTCTCAAGAGGTCAGGTTGGGCTCCCACAAATCCATCTATAGGGAGCTCAACAAGGGAGTGCCACAGGGATCTTGCCTAAGTCCCACACTCTTCAACGTGTACGTGGCCCCTTTGGCCGCCTTAGCAAGATCATTTGGGTTTACACCAGTGTCGTATGCTGACGACACCCAACTCCTCTTTCCCTTTAAAGATCTAACCCCTGCAATACAAAGATCTTTTGCAGAGGGGATGAAAGCAATATCCACATGGATGTCATTAAATTGCCTCCAATGTAATATCGGAAAGACTGAGGTAATGTTGTTTGGGCATGCAGCTACACACTGGACACCGGATTGGTGGCCCCTGGAATTAGGCCCTGTTCCCACCCCTAAAAGCATGGTGAGAAACCTTGGAGTGTTATTAGACCAGACACTCACCTACAAGGACCATGTAAACCAGGTGGCAAGCACCTGCTTTCAAGCTATTGGAATGTTAAGAAGAGTGTTCCCCTATCTGCCAGACTGCCATAGGAAAACACTCGTGCAGGCATTAGTCATCAGCAGAGTAGATTACTGCAACGGCCTCCTTTTAGGAGCGAACGAAGGGCAGCTTAAAAAGTTGCAAGTGATTCAAAATACGGCAGCGAGGGTAGTCCTCAATGCCCCTCCTAGGACTCCCTCCATCCCTCTGCTGATTAGGCTCCACTGGCTGCCAGTGAGGGCACGAGTACATTTTAAGACCTTATGCACTATCCACAAAAGCATGATAGGCAAAGGCCCAAAATATCTGGCCAACCTCTTTCTGCCCTATGCCCCTGGACGCACCCTTCGTTCCGGCAGCCAGCAGCTTTTGCAGGTGCCCAGAATAAAGAGGTCCAGACAAGGAGGGCGAGCTCTGGCCCATCTTGGACCAAAGCTCTGGAACTCCCTACCTTCTGAGATGAGAATACTCACTAACCATCTGACCTTTCGTAAGGTCTTAAAAACGTACCTATTCCCCAGCATCTGATCCCTCTCTGTTTATATGCATTACGCACATCTATCTGAGGATATTCTTACTGGCAAAGCGCGGAGATACCCCTTCGGGGGTCTATTCAGGCGCTATAGAAGAATATAAAATAAAATAAAATAAAATGGAACTATTTTCTGTAAATTATATAATTTATGTTGGTCCATACCCTTTTAGCATTTAACCTCTCGGTATTTTATAAGTATTCCCTGCCAAATTAAAGGCTACATAGCTGAAAAAACATGAATTGTACTTGGAATGTATTTTTCACAGCCGTGATGCGTCCTCTGTACATGACACTTAATTTACAATAATTTGTGAGTAAGACATCTGAACGCTTTAAAAGAAAGAAAAGGCATAAAATCATCAAATGATGTTTCACATTTCCACGTCCTTCCATCATGGTTTCCATATTGTACTGTGTGATATGGCCCTCATCCTTCCTTTCTCACATTAAAGACGTATCCCTAAACCTTAATACTCCTTGGTCATGTGGTATGTTTATTGTGTAGATTTTCTACTTTAGTAATCTATGTAATAATGCTAGTATTTTTTCCACATTTGAATCTGTAATCTTCCATCATTTAAAAACTGTGCTGGCTTTCCTAAGTTCAGTTGGGTGTCAGTCTTGGACAGTTGCTTTAAATGACCCAATGGATTCCGTTAGGAGAGCCTGCCAGCTTTGTCCCAAAAATGTCTCACCTACCAAAACTGTATACTTTTAGTGCTGTGCTGTCCAGAAATTTACAAACTGTGCTATAGAACACGCAAAGATAAAGCATGATGCCATCAGACAATTGTGTCACAGGTTTATCCCCATCTTCAGATCATGCAGAAGTTTTGATAAGACCAGTAAGTCACAATTTCAAGACATTTATACATCCTAGTTTAGGCAGTTTTTCCCGGTCTTTACCCATAGCTACTCCTCTGGCCAACTTGGTAACTTATAGGACTGGCTCCAGTGTTGTTACAAGTATTATTTTTAAGGGCACTGCAGTCCACCATCACCTACTCTTTCTCCATCCCCTCTGTTCCTCTTTGTCTGCAGTCAAGATAGAAGGCAAAGTTATGTCTCACCTAATGGGCATTAGGTCAATACAAAAAGATCACTGGTCCAATGGGAAAAAAATTATAGAACAAAGGGAGAATGAGCGTTTTAGGTTGCGCACTCTGTGTGAAGAGTGAGGGGAAGTGTTGGACAAGACAAATCTTGTCTCTTGTTATCCTCACACACCCCGAAGGATGTCATGCTTCATAATCGGGCAGTTGCTCCTCGTCGGGCCGGCGGTGCAATGCCCTACGGGTCCCCCGAAGGGTCGCTTTAGCGGAGATCTTTTAAGACAACTGCCGTCTGGTGCATTTGGGTGGAGTCCTAGGAATAGGGTGTAGTCGTGGGTACAGTGAGTTTAAAAATACCTAAGGGTATTGTGTTCAGTGATCCTCACTTTGGCTGCTCTTGTGGTCATCCCAACATATGAGAGGTTACAGAGACATGTGATAAGGTATATGCAGTTGGTAGTGTTGCAATTTGTATGCTTGCGTTGTTCTCACCTGAAAGGTCCCAGTTGTAAAGTCTTGGTATGTTTGGTTAGAGGGCAGACCCCACAAGTGCCACATAGATGATGTCCTGTGACTGCGGGGAGATATAAGGTGGTTTCCTTAGTGATGGGAGGCTGTGGGCGCGTGTGCACTAGCTGGTCTCTCAGGTTCTACGTTCTCTTAAAAGCAAAGCGCGGTGGTGGGAGCTCCAGGGTGTCACTGTTAAGGATCTTCCAATTACGGTTCATTATCTTCTTTATCTTATTAGATGCTGGAGTGAAAGTGGTGACACATGTGATCAGGTTGTCAATTTTTGTTGCCCTGGGTTCAAGGAGTCCTTGCCGGGTGTTAATTCCTCGCCCGTTTTCTGGCTTTTGAGATCACATTTCTCGGGTATTGTCTCTCCTCAAGGTTATTAGCCAGGGTGTCTGACTGAGTTTCAAATTCTGTTAGTGTACTACAATTTCTTCGAATCACAGAAATTGTCCATAGGGTAGGTTCTCTCTCAGTGCTTGACCCCCTTATGAATTATCGGGAGGAGGTAGAAATACGGCATTCTTGGGGCGTTGTTTACTAGAAAAGCTGCCTCTTTCGCTGTGATCCATCCTTCCGTAGATGCTTCATTAGCCATGATGCGGATCTGTCCAAGTAGGTTAGTCGTAGGGTCGTGGGCGAGGACCTCATAGTACTTGGTGGGGTTAAGTTGCTTGGTGCATTCATGTTCGTAGTCCTCGAGATTCATTATAACTTTTGCGCCCACTTTGTCCGCTGGCTTGATTATGATGGTTGGGTCGTCATTGAGAGATTTGACTGCATCACGTAGTATGTTGGGCATATTGTTATGTGATGGTGTCTTTTGTAGGAGATTTATTTCCTTAAGAACAGCATTTTCAACGGTCAAAACCTCACTGGGGACCATGCCTGCCGCAGGTGTGAACTTGGACGGTGGTCTTAGACCCGTGTCTTCCTGATCTGGTGTCACATTGTCCTTGAAGAATGATCTGAGTCTGATTTTTCTAAAGAGGTGGTGTAGCTCTTCATTGAGTCTGAAGTTATCTTCTTTAGGTGTCGGCACAAAGCCTAAACCCATTTCCAGGGCTGTCGTTTCCTCAGGGCTGAGTTCTCTTGATAAGTTAACACTCATTTTTTTTGGTTTGTCATGCTCCTGGTTCTTCTCAGTTGGTCTTCTGTGTCCTGCCATTGTACCTGTCTGTTCCCTCTTCTTCTTCCTCTGCCTCTGTTCTGAAAAGGAGGAGGAGGGTTGTGGAAGAATGGTTGTTGAAATCCTTGTGGTGGTCCAGGATATGGTGGTTGTTGAAATCCTTGTGGTGGTCCAGGATAATGTGGATACCACATTGGTCCTAGTTGTGGGTAGGGTCATCTAATGGGCAACCAGATAAGCTGAGGCAATAGTTGTGTATCGACTTAAATGACTTAAAGTTACTTAAATATTAGTCTGTCATCTGTCTCAGAGAGAGACAATGATCCTACAATAGCATTGATACCTCTTGTTTGGACTGCATTGATATTGGATGACTAGATGAATGTGGCATTGCACAGTGGATTGGGACGAAACACCATCGCAAGGACAGGGCGGGAGCACTTTTGCTCAGTTGTTCCTAATGGGAAATGCAACCAATCTATAAAAAGAATTCATTCTGAACCTTACTAGCAGATGACGCTCATAACTCGTGGTGTTATAGGTAAGGTACGGCTGTATAGTGGGTACCGCTTGTATAAGCAAGGCATGGATAACAGAAGGTTTGGTAATCTCACTCATCAATCTCAAATCCTCCAGATGAGCCAAGCATTTCTTTTTTAAAGCCTTTCTTGGTACCTCGCGAATTAGGGAGGGGTTTAAATAATATTGATCCCACCCCAAATCATGGAAAAACCTCACTGTATACCGCAACCACCTTGAGTTATTAGCGTTATCCATTTTCATGCAGTCAGATAGAATGAGTTTGGTAAAGGTTGCCTTGTCTGAGGTCCAAATCCTATGCCACAGTAACAAAGGTTCAGTTTTTGCTAGGTCCGTTACATATGGAAGACCTAGCTCAGTATGACAAGCAAAAGTACCCGAACTACCAGGCACTCCAAGGAGAAACCTTAAAAAAGAGTTTTCTACCCTTTGGATGCTATCAAGGGCAACGAAACCCCAAAGACCAGCCCCATACAGGGCCACAGATAGACATTTGGCTTTATATATCGTAATAATTTCTGGGGGAGCTCTCTTTCCCAACTTTCTGGTGAAATTTGTTAGGGCAGCTGTGGTTCTTAAGAAGAGCACTTTACATGTTTCCCCGGCTGGTATCCAAGAGAGTTTGTGGTCTATTGTTACACCCAGATAAGAGTATTTATCAGTAATCGCTATTTTTTCTTTGTTGAGGTAGGTCCCCCTCATTTTGTTTTTACGACATGATCCCACCCTCATAACAAAGGTTTTACTGATATTTATTTTCAAATCCAGACCTGCCATAAACGTGGAATATCTATCCAGATTCTTTTGAAGTTCGAGGGGTGTGCGGGCTAAGATGACTGTGTCGTCCGCATAGAGAAGTGCGGGAATTGGGCGATTTTTCACCATTGGAAGGTCCTGGCACCCCTTCAACATCTCTCTTTCCAGCCCATTCGTGTACAAAGTAAAGAGGAAGGGTGCCAGGACACACCCTTGCCTCACCCCTCTTTCTACTGGAAACTCCGCCGTCAACACCCCCCCCCCCCGTCCCATAACGGACTTTTGCTGTGGCGTTTGAGTAAAGTTCTCTCAGGAATTTTACTTCGTTCGATGGTGCCCCCATGTCGATCAACAAAGACCAAAGTTTGGAGTGGGAGACACAATCGAACGCGGACGATAAGTCCACATAGACCAAATACAGGTCTCCGCCTTTAATGGAAACATATTTATCAATCAGGAGGGAGAGGTTTAAGGCCTGCTCAATGGTCCCTAAGCCTTGACGAAACCCGTATTGTAGGTCTGAAATAATGCTGCCATCATCTGCCCAATCTTGTAGTAGTTCTAAAATGACTCGACCAGCCACTTTACCAAGGGAATCTAAAAGTGAGATTGGGCGATAACAAGAGATATGGGAACTAACACGGACCTCGACCAAGATTCCAATAGACCAACGTTGCAAGTTGCATTCAGGACTCTGGTTAGAAGGGGGGTCCAAAGGTCCATTTGGGCTTTGAACAGATCAATTGGGACGCCATCAGGACCTGGCGCCTTCCCATTTTTGCTAACTTTCAGAGCCTGTGCAATTTGCATTGATGTAAACTGAAGGTCAATAGGATAAGAACTGGATGGATCATTGGGTCTGAGGTCCTGTGGGTTTTGAGAATCCGGACTAAGAGAAAAGATCTTACAGAAGTGTTGAACCCAGTCTTTCTCTTCTATTGCTACCTCTATTTTTGGGAGCTTGTTGCTGTCAATTAAAAAAGGGGATTTGACCACTTGCCAGAAAGCAGCCGAATTCTTGTAAATGCAGCTTTCGTGCAATTGGTCCCAAAGTTGGTTTTTTTTATTCCCTTTTCCTATTTTTGAGTGCTGAGTTGTATTTCTTCCGTAGATCCTTTACCTCTTGTGGGATCCAAACTGATTTCCTCAGGGCACTTTTTAAATTAGAGTAGGCTACCGTGCAAGCATGGTTAAACCAACCCTTTTTCTGTCTGGATTTTTGTTTTGCTTCGATCCACAACGCCTCATTAATTACTTTTATAACTGCCTCAAAGTTGGTGATAATTTCTTGATCTGTTACATCCAAGCTAAGACATTTTGTAAGGTAGGGGAAAGCCCTTACTACCACTTATTTGTTATTTCTGTGGGGTCTATATTCCCCCATTTCAGAGCGTAACCATTTATTCTATTTAAGGCCAAGTTGTTTTGTGCTAAAATGGAACTGTAACCGCTCCTTGGATTCTGGGACAATGGCATGGAGATGCTAATTGGGGTGTGATCACTTAGTGCAATTTTATGTGAGGTGAACACTGCTTCTACCGACATTTCGCCATTTGAGACCAAGATATAATCTATAACTGTTTGGTGTCCCCTCCCATGAAATGTTGAAATGAGAGACAAGCCTGCCTTGTTAAGATTATTTGCTACAACTAAATCTAATTCAAACATTATTTCGTTAAGGAGGTTACCTAAGGTAGAATGCCTGAAGTGTGTAATTGGGTTGCTGGCTTCATCTAAGATACCACAAACGTCATTTCCTTCGGAAATACATGGACCCAGGTTGAAGTCCACCCCCCCCCCCCCCGAAATAATTGTCTCCTCCTTGACAACCCTTCTCTTACAATCTAGTAGTATAGAGCGAATTAAAGATCCCACATTCAGTGCTTCAAGATCTGTCAGGTTGTTATAAAAGTTTACTACAAGGAAACTATCCTTGTTATTGAAGCATAGCCTTAAAATCTGGAAATTTGGATCTAATTTAATAGGCACAACTTTAGTTGTATTGTGGAGGTTTGCAACATAAATTGTTAAACCTCCTTACGCTCTACCTGAAGTAGAGGGTTGGGCAGGTGAGAAATAAGTCTTAAATCCCTCTATATGTATCACATCGCATGCCCAGGTCTCCTGTAGTGCTATGATATCAAATTTAGGAATAAAGTCTACCCATTTATCATTAGTCACTTTGGCCCGCTGCCCCGCCACATTCCAAAATAGAACTGAGATGCAATGTTTTTTCTCAGCCCCTTTATGTCCCCCATTGTCCAGTGTCAATTTATTAGTGATTTTAGGGTTTCGGGCCTGTTCAGAGGTGGAAACTACGGAAGCATGGTTTTGGCCCGCGATCAGGGTCGCAGGATCAATCACTATATCCTGCAAACAGGTTTGCTTTGGACCTTGGGTGAATGAGATGCCATTAGGGAAATGTTGTTCTATGGTCGTAATTGGGGCCTTTTGTGGACTGTCAAAAGTATTATTAAATAAAGTCCCAGTATCAAGTCAGTCAACTCCCTCCATGCCTGAAAAAACGTCATAACGGTTGTACACTGGAATGGGATAGTTAAATTGCTGATGGGAAGAGGACCTGGGACAGCCTTCTAGATTTAAGGATGGATGTCTGAACCAGTCATTCTGGTTTCAAAAGGGGGGCTCTATATAATTTCTCTGGGGATGGAACGGGGGCCTAACATTGCTAACCGGGGCCATTGTACCTCTGGGATAAAAATATGTCAAATCACGTGTAGTAATAACATTACTGCCATTTTGGGGAATCCAGTAAATAATGTAACCAACAGCTCTTTCGTCTCTAAAATGTATTACTATTATATCTCCCTTTACGTCTTTTTTCCTTTGTCCTAACCAGGGAAGACGTCTGACATACAGAATTTTGCCATTTATATTTGGAGGGAGTGGGCGATTCTGTTTTAACCAAAATATGACTTTATTCCTTAGTTGGTATTCCGCTTCTGTGCTCCCCTCCTCTAAGGGTGGCACACCAGTAAGAACCACCACGTATGGAACTGCTTCCGGCGGCAATTCCACTGTGAGCCTTTTAGGTGGAATTTCCCTCACAGCCTTTTCTTGGTCTTTCGCTTTTGATACTTTTGAAGCACTACGAGGAGGGTACAATTTCCCACTTACTAAAGCCTCCTTGTCTTTCCGTTTGATATTTATATTTGGCTCTGTTGTTTATGGGGGGATTAATTTTGTCGCTTTTATCTTTAGTGGATTAGCAGTTTTTGTTTGTTTGATTTGTAATTTTTGGGACTGGGGCAGGTACTAGGGGAGCAGGTGTAAGCTTTTGTAGGTCCTTAGTGGCCTCTTTAATTTCCCCTATGACTTATTCCAGATTTCCCAATTGCAGGGCTATCCTCTTCAGCCTCTCTGCTAGTGGCAGTACGAGAGATCTAATTAAGTGTTCCATATTGCCCACTAGGTCGGTGGAGGATGAGTCTTTTAATGGTACGTGTGGTGAAGTAACTGCTACAGATGTTAATGATGAATTGTCTACAGAGCTTTTGACGTTCCCAAAATTAGTATGGGTGGTCTTATTTCTATTTTTATTTTGACCACTGCCCCTCTTTCTTCTTTTTTTCGGAGTCGGACTGAGGTACCGGGTTTTTAGGAACCCGGGGTGCCAGGGGATAACACCCGAAGACCTCTGAGTTCTCCCTTGTTCCGGACCACAGAAACACAGTCTTCTAGTCGCAGTCAAAGATCAAGTTTTATTGGTAGCTACCAAGTAACACGTGTCCCAGAAGTACACCACACGGAGAGTAGGTTCTCGGGAGACTGTTCGTTCTTACAGAACCAGCCGTCTCCTTATATACATACAAAATATATAGCTCCAAGCAAGAATTCTCGAGTTTATGATATGGCTATACACATATTTCTACAATAATACAAAGAGCGAAGTCATGTAAGCAAGCCCATGTTTTAGATGTCCAGTTCGTTGATAGATTACCCGGTTAGGCCTGGAACTCCCATCAGATATCGATGAAACCTCAATAAAGAAGGGTACCTCCTAGTCATAAAACTGGGCATAAACAATGAATGTGGACCGGTGCGTGTTTGCAGAAAGCATGGTCTGTATGTAGTGAATGGTTTGTGGAATGTTATGCACTGATGTTATCGTATTCGGCCACTGGGCGAGGAGCCGCCCAAACAGGTCTGGCCGAAGACAGTGGAGTCAGTTGGGACAGGTCAGGGGGAAGTCAAGGAAGGTGGACGTGTCTATTTGGATCAAGCTCGACCTTTAATTGACTTATCATGAGGGCAAGACGTAAGATGGATGCCGTTTACAAAATGGAGTCTAAGGGGTCGGAACGGAAACTACGATTTAGGGGTGTTGGCAAACTTCGATTATGATGCAAATGCACAGGAATGATGTCCTAGTCATTATCGGTTCGTCGATACCAAATTCGTCATGGTAGGTGGATGTTTTGTGACATGGAAAAGGACCTCGATATCGGGATAACAACAGGGTCCAGATTTTCAGAACCACAGACCCTCCTTTTGCCCTTATGTAAGGCAATAACTCATGTTAATCTGAGTCCAAATCAGTATGGAGAAATTCGCGGAGATGTTGCTGTAGCATCATTCTGTCACTCAGTTCGTCCCTTGACACAGGCTTCCGTACACACGAAGTAGCACAGAGGCCACATAGTGCAGGAGCGCACTGTATACATAGGCAAAACATGAACAGGAGTGCCAAGATCATCCCAATGAAGATCAAGGTCTTCCATCCCCAGGCGGTGATCAGCTCCCAGAACCACCCCAGCAAGGACCAATCCCCTTTCTCAACGTGAAGGGAACCAGATATTTCATGTAGCTTAGAGATGGCCTGGTATACCGTCGGCGCATTATCAGGGATGAAAATGCAACAACTAGATTGGATGACTCTACACACACCACCACGATCGGCGAGTATGATATCTAGGGCAATTCGGTTCTGAAGGGTCACGAGTCTATCCGACTGAAGCTCGGTTGTCAAATTGCCAAGGGCTCCGGCCGTCGTAATCACGGCGGATTCAACTATCCTTGCTAACTGACGAATATTCCTGCTGTTCACCATAGGCCCCCAAAACGGCAGAAAACCCTTTGCGAAGTCAGCGAATTTCTGACCCGCGGTGTCGTCTTTACTCACGACACCTCTAGCTGTCCTTGTCCGATGGTAATCTGCTCTGGCCGTGTAGGTGGGAGGTAGCAGAAATGAGATGAAACATGTACCTGCGAAGTTAGGGGGCAACCAGGTGTAGGCTTGGTCGTGGCAGACGAAATACGTGCCTTTGGCTGCTAAGAGTATAGGGGAAGTTCGGGAAGCGAATACATATGTTTCTGTGCAAATGCTCTTTCCTAACTGTGCTGTGGGGTCCCTACCAATACCCTGTAAACATAAGTGACCTCGGTGGGGCACTATCCAAACTGGGCGGGATTTCTTTGCTGCCTGGCTCTTGACCAGGTAAACCCCATGTTTAGTCACGTTCCAACGGGTGTAAGGACTGAGTTCATCCATGGGCATTGTCAGGTATGTGTCGATATCCCTACTCATATTTCTTATCCCTGCAATTAGTGCCTTGTTACTGGAATCGCTCTCAGTGGAGCGGGTCGGGTATGGTTCTAGGGCGAAGAGGAACATGGTCTGGAAAGCCCACAGAGAACCATAGTAACTGAATGGCAAAATGAAGTATGGTACTCCCTTATCGGTTGTGTGTGGCATGAGTCCGCATATCCAACAGTTTGATGTGTTCATTATGGACTGGTGTTGGTGTAGAAGCTGAATGAAAGAGTTATTTACAAATTCGAGTCTTTGGGCAGACTCGTGTTCAGGTAGAGGGTGAAAGTAGTGTGGAGAAATAGTGGGAGGAGGTGGTGGCTGGGTGTTATTCGAGAAGGTAACTTTAAATACGAATAGTGTATAACCAGTAAAAAACACGACTATGCTACATAACATTAAAACACATATTATCAGGAATCTTCTTTTGGACAGTATCGTGCATAATTCTTTTTCAAAGTTCGTAAGTCTGATAGGTCTCTCTACCCTAGGAAACTCCATCCTCTAGTTGCTGCCCGCGGTGGTTGATTGATTCTCCCAGGGGGTGCACTCTGTTCAGTCCGGGGTAACTCCCGTGGACCAACCAGAACCGTGGACCTAAAACTTCCCAGTTGCACTCCCCAGACTTCAACCGCGACCCTAGCAGCAGAACCGGATGGCGGTTCGAAAATCAAAAATGAGCAAGTTCCCTGGGACGAGAGAGCTGAAAAATCAAAAATAGTTCTTGGGGGAAAAGGGAAATCACATTAGATCAAGCTTTATTAGTCTCTTTGTCTAGACCGTAGGTTGTACCGTCGTTTCCCAGGTACGGTGTGGTCTTCAAACAATGTCTCAGGTTCGGTAGTGTCCAATTGCATAGATGGTGACACAAGTCCTTGTAGAATATGATCACTCTCCTTCTCGGTACCAGTCTCTTTCAAACGTGCATCACTGAAAGGGATGAAGCGAGGTACGGATTCGGTCTCGGAGTCGGCAAGTCCTTTATTGACCCATCGGTTGTATGGAAGGGGTAGAGGGACCCGTTTACAGTGGGTCCCATGTACCCAGTTCTTCTTGCCTTCCACCCGAACTGCTGATCTCGTTGAAAGCAGCACCAGGTGCGGTCCGGTCCACCTCGGCTGTCCGTTGCTGGTGCGCTTGAAATTCCGCACCAAAACCCACGAGCCGGGTTCGATGAGGTGACCTGGATCGTCAGAGGCTGGCGGAGAGGAACTGTGAACCTGTTGGTGTAAAACACGCAATTTAGTTGTCAATTCGCACAAATAGTCAAGCAGCACGGGGTGTTCTATCTCACTGAGTTTCCTTGGTCTTGGCACGCCCCAGACGTTGGCTGGGCGGCCAAACACTATCTCATGGGGGCTAAGTCCTAATCTGGAATGGGCAGTCACTCTGGTTGACAAGAGTGCTAGGGGCAAGGCGTCGGGCCATTTAAGACCCGTACTGGCTGGGATCTTGGCTAGTTTGAGTTTTAGAGTGCCATTGTAGCACTCTACTAATCCAGCTGATTGGGGGTGATTTGCAGCGTGGAATTTTTGGTGGATGCCCAGACACTCACACACACTCTCTTTATCACGCATCCTACGAATTCACTTCCGTTATCACTCCAGACAATTCTAGGCATACCGAACCTCGGGAAGAACTCTTTGACAAGGGCTTTGGCAGTCGATAAGGCGGTGTTGTCCTTAAGGGGGTACGCTTCCACCCACCTTGAAAAGGCGCAAACAACAACGAGCACATACTTTAGGTTGTTGCACCTCTCCATGTGGATGAAATCGAGCTGCAAGACCTCGAACGGGTACGTTGGAGGCGCAAAATGACCAGCTGGAGTTGGGGTTCCCCTACCGGGGTTGTACTTCAAACACACCATACAGTTTTTGACCACATTCTCTGCATATTTTGGGATATTGCTATTCTGCCATACTGGGGCCAATAGTTTACATATTCCTTTCGAACTGATGTGCGCAATTCCGTGAGCCATCGTTACTACTGCAAGTACGTATGCATTAGGTAATAGCCATCGCTGGTGTTCTGATAGTTCGACCCAACAACCATTCGCATCTAATCTACCTGTGCTTTCTCTCCATTCATTCACCTCGTTCTCAGTGGCCTCGGCTTGTATCAATTTCACGCTTTCAATGGTGTCCTCACACATTCCCACATTAGCAATCCATCTAGCGGGACCCATAACATACATCCGACTCGTTGTGTTCCTTGCAGTTTCTTTCGCAACCTCGTCTGCGAATGCATTTCCGCGGCCAACATCATCCTGAATCTTTTTGTGTGCACTGCATTTTATGATGGCGACTTGTAGTGGCAAGGTAAGTGACTCAAGGAGCTCATTAACTAACTGACCATGTTGTATCTTTGCACCATGGGACGTAAGGAACCCACGTTCACGCCACAATCTCCCAAAACTGTGAGCCACACCAAAGGCATATTGGCTGTCAGTGTACACGTTCACTCGCTTTCCTTTCGCCAACACACATGCTCTGGTAAGCGCTATAAGTTCTGCGGCTTGTGCAGAACCGTGGGAAATACGCGCAGTCTCTATAATGGTGTGTAATGTCGTTACGGCATATGCTGTGGTCGTATCACCATTCGACAACTTGAAACATGAACCATCAACCCATAAAGTGTCATTGCATTCGGGAAGGGGAGTGTCCTGTAGGTCTACTCTCCCTTTTGTCTCTTCTTCTGACCTAAAACAGCAGTCATGGTTATCAATCTTGTCTGTGTCTGTTTCTGTTGGGATGGGAAGTAGCATAGCGGGGTTGAGTGTATCACACCTCTTTATGTGGATGTGACTTGCTAGCAGTGTAAGTTCGTAACTGGATACTCGAGCGCTAGTAAGATGCTGTGTCTTTGTCCTATTTAACAAAATGTCTACTGCATGCGGAACCATAACGATCAGAGTGTTATTCATGACTAATCCAGCAGATTGTCGAATGCAGACAGCTGCTGCGGCGGTTGCTCTCAGACAACTTGGTAGGGCTTTAGCCACAGGATCTAGAGTTGCCGAAAAATACGCGCATGGGCGCTGTTTGTCCCCAAAGTATTGCGTTAAGACTGATAATGCACAACCTTCTTTTTCGTGGACATATAATGTAAAAGGCTTACTGTAGTTGGGGTTTCCCAACACAGGTGCCGAACATAATGCATCACGCAACTCGTGGAAACTCGTCTGACAATCTTCAGACCAAGGCATAGGATTAGGCGTGTCTTTACGGAGTAGCGCCAGTAAAGGTTTGGCTAGTAGTGAAAAATTCGGTATCCACTGTCTACAGTACGATGTAATGCCCAAGAAGGCTCAAACCTCTCTCTGTGTCCTTGGGGCACTTAGTTCTGCAATTGCCTGTATTCTTTCTGGTGTCAGTCTCCTTCCCTCCTTCGACAAGATGTGACCTAAGTAGGTTACTTCTTGTCGACAAAATTGTAGTTTGGAAAGGGAGACTTTGTGCTTCATGTCACATAAGTGATGCAATAGTGACAACGTGGCTTCTTTGCAAATCTCTTCAGTGTCCGCAGCGATCAGCAGATCGTCTACGTACTGAATCAAAGTTGACCCATCTGGCAGCACAATTGTGTCTAGTTGTGTTTTCAGAGCCTGACTGAATATTGATGGGCTTTCGCAGTAGCCTTGAGGAGCGCATTTGAAGCGGAAACTTCGTCCTCCTAAATTGAAGCCGAAAATATCTCTACTCTCTTCAGCAATTTGGATGCTGAAGAAAGCGTTTTTCAGATCAATCACCGAGAACCAAGCTGCTGAAGCTGGAACCATTGTCAATAAGGCAGTAATGTCGGGGACAACTGGAAACTGTGGTATAACTACCTTGTTCACTTCTCTAAGGTCGATCACAAACCTGTACACAGGGGGCTGTGAAGGATCCGTACGCTTTAAGACTGGTAAAACCGGACTATTACAAACATTTCCTGTTGTTTCTTCGATGACATCTTTGTCAATCAGATCATAAACAATCGTCAACAACGCTCTTTCGCATTCGCTGGATATTTTGTATTGGGGAATACGTGGCAACCTAACGTTGGCTTTCAAAGTTATAACGTACGGTGCTATCTCCAAACGACCTTCATCATTAGAACCATTAGCCCACAGTATATCAGGAAGTGATGACAATTCAGTTGGAATATCTTCTTTTGACAAATACATTGGAGAAATGACTTTTTTCCCTAAAGTAAGTTGTACTCCCGAGGGAGAACAGTACAAAGTCGCATACAACCTCTTTAGTAAATCCAATCCTAACAGATTTTCACCGCAACCCGTTGTAAGAATGAGCGGTGCTTCTAATTCACAGGGGCCAACAGAAAGGGATATAGGACTAGAGATCGGGTTCTTAACAGGGGCGCCAGAGAAGCCTACTGAGACGTTCATTTCGCCAGACAAAGGTGCGCCAGGAAGTTTCGAGTGCATAATAGAACTTTTTGTAGCACCAGTATCCAGCAGAAATGGCTCTGACACTCCTGAGGCGATTACCTCGACATAAGGTCCATCCTGATCTACTGGAACTGAAACGACTCCCTCTCTTTGTCCATGGCTGTCCTAGCAATCGTTGCCCTTATTGTCGTGTTCGGTGTAGTAGTCGTCAGCATAGTACTGAGCTGACCTGGACGATGCATTATTTTGTTGGTCAAAGCTATTCGTGGAATTCTGAGGCGGGAAAGAAGCTGTATTCTGAGTGAAATTTCCACGGCCTCTACCTCTAGGGGCATGCTGAACACCTCTTCCCCTTACACCTTGAGCACCGTTCAAACGTCGCGCAAGGGCCGGACAATTACTTTTGAAGTGACCCTCTTCCTTGCAATACGCACATTGATTCGGGCCATACGGAACACGCTGGTGGGAAAACTCGTTTCCTTGCGCGTTTATTGAATACTGCGGTTGTTGCTGATAATTGGGCTGACTAGCCATACGAGGCGGATAGGCCTGCTGGAGAAGAACTTTAGTTTTTAAATCTTTCGTCTTTTTGTCGGCCTTATCGAGCTCGTCTTTGCGCCTGTTTTCGTAGTACTGAGCTGTTGCTAAAATCTGCGCTGACGTAGAGACAGCCCAAGCACTCTCAGAGTCTTTTAGTTTAGTACACAGTTCAGGAAGTAAATTATGTACGAATTTGTCTACGAACAATCTTTGGCCACCCTCGGTAGCCATATCCTGACCACTATGATCGGTGAAAGTTTCCTCGAATCTCGTGAAAAAGTCAGACACATTCTCATCTTTTTTGCTTGCACGCAGATAGCTTGTCCCAGTTTACGCGTACTTCAGGCATAATTGTCTTCATGTACGCTATAATTCTACCGGGAAGTTCAGCTATTAACGGCTCAGGCTTGAAACCACCGACTTGTCTAGCATCTGTAGTCGCAATGTTCGCCCACGAGTCACCTAATTCTTGGTCATGATCCGTATGACGAATTTTACTCCATAAAGGATGTGGAACAACGTTCCCAAACAACATGTCTATATCCGCTAAATTCATTATACATGAGCTTGCAGTTTGGGACAACTCCTTATAATACCCAGTCGGGTTTTTACGGGGATCGGGTAGTGTCTGCTTGAGTGCTAAAACTTCGGATCTCTTCCAGGGGACATGTACCCATACGCGCTGGAAATGAGGCAGAACCGGTGGAACTGCAGTTGCGTCACCTTCCCTCCAAACCGGAGGAACCTCTCTCATGGGGTACTGTCTCGCTCTTTTCCTACTAGATGTACCACTTTCAGAGGATGACCCAGAATTACCGCCCGTACTTCGATGTGATAATAATATTTCAACTGCTTTTTCAACGTCGGGACCCACAATCATACCCTCCCCAAATCTAAATCGTACACTACACAACTCTTGCTGGTTGCTCTTCTGACCATTATCTTCCAAATCCTCACACAGAAAAACACACATCTGTTCAAACGCGTATCTTTGCGTTGGTTCATCCCATTGACGAAAAACGTTCATGACAGCCTCTACATCATATCTTGCTGTGTCAATAGCCCAATTCCGTGCTAGCTTATTCAATGATTCCCTTTTCTGATAATCGGGCATTTGGCTTCGTAATTGTCTTCGTTCCGTATTAGGGGTCGTTTTAGGCGACCGAAAAAGTGGTGAAGGAAAGTTAGTAACAATGCTGGCCATTTTATGCCAGACGGAAGGTGAAAGTGGAGGAATAACTGGTGGTAGAACAGAGTCACGCAGAGCAGAAACAGAAACATTCGTAGAACGAATATCAGAGAGACTAGAAGGTGCGCTAGGTGAAACTTTAGAAGGAACAGTAGGAGAAGTAGATGTGATCGGTGAGCCTTGATGAGGCTGCACTAGAGAAACAGGAGCCAGCTGAAGAGCAGCTGGTGAGTGCTGTAAAGGAGCCTGTATAACAGCTACCAAAGGTGCAACTAAAGGTTGCGGAGGTGTTGTGGCATTTTGTGCATAGGGTGGTGGCGAATTCAATAAATGGGACATTAATGGATCTTTCTCGGATCCTTTCTCTTGACCCTGTCCCTTATTTGGTAACATCGGGTAACATTTATCTACTGCTAGTTTCTTGCTTCTAAGCATTTGTTCTCTTTCCTGCTCTTCCTCGTTATCTCTGTATGCAACGGCAGCTTGCACCATCGACATACCTCTTTTATTTCTTTTTGCTAATTTTATTTCTTTCTGTTTGGCTTCTTTGCGCCATAGGCGGAAAGAGTCAAACATCGCCGGCCGGGCTTTTTTCTTGAACAATTTGACCTCTAAGTTATCTAATATTTCTGAGTCGAAACTACCATATTGGGGCCATTTTAAAACCCCATCCTTGTGGGTGTATTTTATCCATACTTCGTTATATGCGATAGGACCTACGCCGTGTTTTACGTAGAGCTCATACATAGGAGTTCCAATCGGAGGAACCGGACAAGAATCCTCTAATCGGGAGTCCTTACTACAACCAAGACAAAACAAGTTTCCAAGTCTGCTAAAACCAGGCATCTTCGCTCACTAGTCTAGCTTCAAACTTCAAAGGATTATCTATTACGATATTTCTCGTGAATACACAAGTCCTTCGGCTTTGGGGCTTGCAAGTACCAAATTAAAGCGTATCTCAAGGATACCAAAAACTAAGGACAAACTAAGGACTGGGAGACGCTCCACTTATACTTAACTGAAGTATTTGAAGATCTGTGACGTCGCTAGAAGACTCGTCTATCGTTTCGCTCTACCAAGAATTACTGGGTCCAAAACAAGGCGATAGTCAGCGCAGCAGTCCTTCGTAGCCGTCGGGACGCGGGGAACCTCGCAGCAAAGACCTTCGGAACCACGTCGACATACAGGGGTCGCTGAAGTGGCTGGCCGTCCTCCGGAATTTTCACACGAAGCTCCTCACGAACATCTGGATTGGACCGTCGCCGCTTGATACCGCCCCGAGTTGGGCGCCAACTGAGGTACCGGGTTTTTAGGAACCCGGGGTGCCAGGGGATAACACCCGAAGACCTCTGAGTTCTCCCTTGTTCCGGACCACAGAAACACGGAGTCTTCTAGTCGCAGTCAAAGATCAAGTTTTATTGGTAGCTACCAAGTAACACGTGTCCCAGAAGTACACCACACGGAGAGTAGGTTCTCGGGAGACTGTTCGTTCTTACAGAACCAGCCGTCTCCTTATATACAAAATATATAGCTCCAAGCAAGAATTCTTGAGTTTATGATATGGCTATACACATATTTCTACAATAATACAAAGAGCGAAGTCATGTAAGCAAGCCCATGTTTTAGATGTCCAGTTCATTGATAGATTACCCGGTTAGGCCTGGAACTCCCATCAGATATCGATGAAACCTCAATAAAGAAGGGTACCTCCTAGTCATAAAACTGGGCATAAACAATGAATGTGGACAGGTGCGTGTTTGCAGAAAGCATGGTCTGTATGTAGTGAATGGTTTGTGGAATGTTATGCACTGATGTTATCGTATTCGGCCACTGGGCGAGGAGCCGCCCAAACAGGTCTGGCCGAAGACAGTGGAGTCAGTTGGGACAGGTCAGGGGGAAGTCAAGGAAGGTGGACGTGTCTATTTGGATCAAGCTCGACCTTTAATTGACTTATCATGAGGGCAAGACGTAAGATGGATGCCGTTTACAAAATGGAGTCTAAGGGGTCGGAACGGAAACTACGATTTAGGGGTGTTGGCAAACTTCGATTATGATGCAAATGCACCAGAATGATGTCCTAGTCATTATCGGTTCGTCGATACCAAATTCGTCATGGTAGGTGGATGTTTTGTGACACGGAAAAGGACCTCGATATCTCGATAACAACAGGGTCCAGATTTTCAGAACCACAGGACCTAAGGCTGGAGTGGATTTATGGGTCTTTTTCACTTTTTGAATTGGCTTAGTTTTCGGTAGTGGAGTATCTAACAGTACTTCGACCTCTGGGATCGGGTTAGAAGAGGGAGTTAAGTTGTTTATTATCGAGTGACTAAATTCACCTAGTATATGGGATCTATCCTGGAAAAGTAATGGGATAGTGTCATCCGGGGATGCAGGACAGCCCTCTTTTTCACAAATGAGACTAGGGACGGGGGAAATAGCTAGCAGCAACGTGCCCAGAGACGAACGCTTGTTCTTGATAAGCTCCACTGAGCGGCGTCTTTCGGCACGTCGCTCTGCAAGCACAGTTTCCCTGTCCGTCTCGTTGCCAACCCTAAAAATGTAATTATCGAGCGTACCTCGATTGGTTCCTCCAGGCAAATGTGGTTTTTCCTTTTGGAGAGACGACATTTTGACAGTCAGTGGTGGTTAGGAAGGCCTTTCTTAAGAAACACTTCAACTCTTACAGTGATATCAAACCAATGTCTGGTAAAACATTTTAGTCCAAGGAACCATTTACTGTTTTTTAGGGGGGTCTGCTTACTCATTGGTTTGTGATGGGAGTCCTTATGTGATCGTGGACGTAAAAATGCCGATGGAAAGGGAATGGGCCCAGCCCGGCCGCCTTCGGCCTCTGAGGGCCTAAGAGGGCCCGCCATTTGCCCGGGCTTCGCCCAGCGCTCCCGCGCTGCGGCGGTCAATAGTCAATATGTAGGGCGAGCAGGCGCCAGTGGGCGGGTCTCGCTGTTAGCGCTGGACCAGGTGATGGAAATCAAGCAGGGACTCTTGGGAGATTGAGTCCCTGCTCCGCTGCTCCTCGTGCCTCACAGCACACCCAGACGTCTCCAATTGGTAGATGCAGCCGCCCAGCACCACCAGCCCAGGTAGGGAAGTCTGTTACGGCGCAGCGGCACCCGCGAAGCGGGTGCGGCAAGAAGTGGCGCTGAAGCTCTAAGCCGGTCCTTTTATGTTAAGCCAGTCCCTTTACACCAAAGCGTTCCTCTCCGTGAAGCAATCTCACAGGGTGTCCCAGGGTCAGCGGGATGGCGAGGGGTTTTTGACTCGTGCAGGCGCCAGTGGGCGGGTCTCGCTGTTAGCGCTGGACCAGGTGATGGAAATCAAGCAGGGACTCTTGGGAGATTGAGTCCCTGCTCCGCTGCTCCTCGCGCCTCACAGCACACCCAGGCGTCTCCAATTGGTAGATGCAGCCGCCCAGCACCACCAGCCAAGGTAGGGAAGTCTGTTACGGCGCAGCGGCACCCGCCAAGCGGGTGCGGCAAGAAGTGGCGCTGAAGCTCTAAGCCGGTCCTTTTACGTTAAGCCAGTCCCTTTACACCAAAGCGTTCCTCTCCGTGAAGCAATCTCACAGGGTGTCCCAGGGTCAGCGGGATGGCGATGGGTTTTTAACTCGTGCAGGCGCCAGTGGGCGGGTCTCGCTGTTAGCGCTGGACCAGGTGATGGAAATCAAGCAGGGACTCTTGGGAGATTGAGTCCCTGCTCCGCTGCTCCTCGCGCCTCACAGCACACCCAGGCGTCTCCAATTGGTAGATGCAGCCGCCCAGCACCACCAGCCAAGGTAGGGAAGTCTGTTACAGCGCAGCGGCACCCGCGAAGCGGTGCGGCAAGAAGTGGCGCTGAAGCGCTAAGCCGGTCCTTTTACGTTAAGCCAGTCCCTTTACACTAAAGCGTTCCTCTCCGTGAAGCAATCTCACAGGGTACTCAAATAGCAACCACAATCTCTGTCAGGGTAAAACACAAGCAAACCCCAAATTTCCCTGTACTTAACTCTCTTGTAGTTTGGCAGAAATGCAGTCAGGCTTAACTTGGAGGCAATGTATAAGGTATTTATGCAACACTTTAAACGGTAATAAAGTGAAAATGCAGCACTAGAAAAATCCCACACCAATTTAGTAAAATAGATTAAAATTTCATGAATTATATTGTGACCAAAATAACAAAGATCCAATCCGCAGAACCGGAGTTATGCAATTTTAAAGATTTAAGTGAAAATAGTGCCTAGAAACCCCAGACGCCAACTGTTATTTGGTTGTGCCAGAAGGGGGTCAAAGTCACAAGTTCAGGCACCCACGAAGGATTGCGGGCCAGATACAGGGACCATGTTATGCACGCTGAACAAAGTACCTTAAATCCTGGTTGTGGAGTGCTGCAAGACCCAACCTAAAGGATGCCTCATGCAGCAGTGGTTCCAAGGAAGTTACGGTCTGTGATGCAAAATCCTGCTTTGTCATCTAGGATGCCGTCAGAGAGAGGTTTGTGATGCGGAGTCCGGCAGCGAGGCAGCGTTGCACAGCGGTGGTTCTGAGGAAGCTGCGGACTGCGATGCAAGGTCCTGTGTTAGGGATGTGTCACGCAGCGGAGGTTTTGATGCAGCTGCGGGGAAATGCAAAGCACTGCGTATGTTCTGCTTGTACGACCACAGCTGGGCTGGCAGAGCCACCTTCAGGCCCACTTCAAGGGTCCACGCCTGGGGTGGCAGCCCTTGGGGGTATAGAACTCACAGAATGCTGAGCCTAGGTGTTCGGTTCAAGGTGGTTGGAGCTTTTATTTGTCCCGAGACTCTGATCAGGAGGCCAGCCAACTAGCCCTTAGAGGCACCTTGGTGGTCCTGGGTTCACGATGCAGGTCCAGTCCTTTTCACTCAAGGAGCAGGACAGCAGGGCAACAGAGAAGCTGTCCTTCCTGTACAGCAGTCCTTCTGAGTCTTCCACAGGTCCCAGGTCCAGAGGTGTACTGAAGAGTTGGATCTGGAGGTCCAGTATTTATTTATCAATAAATAAGAGGGGTGGGGGAGGGGGGGATGAATGAACTATAACTGTCTCAATGCCAGAGTCTGAGATTTTTTATTTGGAATCTCTCGACCACACGGTCACAGTCTGCAGTTATATGATCTCCGCTTAGTGTGGTTTGGTGGATAGCATATCATTGGGTCTGTCACTTGAGTGTCCCATTCTCCAAGTGACTTAGTAACCTCCACCAAAAGGGAGACTGTCTGGATACACTCACCAGTCTTCAAATGACAATCGCTTGGAGAGTGGTATGCAGGAGTACTCTGGAGGACAGTATAGAGCTACGCTCAAACCTTTGTTCTATATTATCTCCACATCCAATGATGTTTTAGAGTTGCCTTCTTGAATTATAGGCCTGAAGACGGAGCCTAATACTCGAGCAAAGTGTGCTTGATGACGAAGACGGGTGAACTTATCCACCCGCTAATCTTACTTGTGGTAAGCCCTTTTGATCAAGGCCCCTATACTTTTTGTGCTGACGAAGGCCATAGTCCCGAAAAGGCTGCTCCAGGCTGAAACATGAAAACCCGGCAAGGAGGTGTTCTGAATCATTGACTTATCCACCAAACACTGCCTCTTTTTTTTAGACCTAGCCCTATCTTATTCCTTTTTTCCCCTTGAATAAAGATTTACCTACAAGATAGGAGATCATTTTAATCCACTTACCACTGTCGACATCCAGTCTCCCTCCTGGTGGAGGTTACTAAGTCACTGAAACAGGACACTCAAGTGAAGGACCCGGTGACGCTATCCATTAAACCACACTAAGTGTAGATTATATACAGTGCAGACGGTGACTGTTTGGTTGAGGGTTTCCAGAGAAAAAGTCTCAGAGACTCTGACATTGAGACCGTTGTGGTTCAGTCACCACCCCCCACACTGATTGATAACTAGTATCGTTTCGAAGCTGAATGGACCTCTGCTTTTCCCCCTCCCCCTATTGATTAGTACTGCTCCAGTATTTATACCAGGTGCCAGCTTTGTAATTATGAGTAGGTTTTGGAATAGGTGCTTGGAATTTACTGCTCCCTGCTGCACCCTGTTCGTCTAGAGGCACAGAAGACTAGTGTCACACCCTTTGAGTGTGCGCTTAGGCAAAGACTTTATGATGTAGAAGTGTGGTAGGTGACCGCTTCTGCCCCCTATGAAGTCTGATGACCTTTCCTGTTAACACCTGTTTCCCCTTTGGCTCACTATCTGGCAGCAGTACACAAGGACCAGCTGCTACCTATACCTAGTCATGTAACCCAGGAAACAGGCTTCAGGCAACAAATGGTGAGGACGAGAAAATCATAGAACTAATGGTGGTAATGCACTTAATTATACATCCAATGTATTCAAAATTATTTTAACACATTTGAACATTCAAACAATCTTTGTGTGCATGCTGTAAGAGGGCTCCACCCTGGCCCAATAATTACATTGCAAGAAAACTAGAACAGATGTCCTAGGACCAGCAGGCACTACTTTGCCCTAAAGCTTCCAAGTACTCAAAACTAATCAAACGTAAATCAGAGTCTAAACATCAATGAATTGCTGGTGTTCCAAATTTGCTAGGTTTTTAATCCAGTTGATTGAAGACATCAACATTGTTCACAAATGTTGACAGCACACTTGTATTTCTCTGAACTGTGTGTCCACAATAGTCTTTCGCAAACATCCAATGCATTTCAGGTGTGGTACCCTTCATCAGGGGTAACTACAAGTAGAAATGAAATGTTTAGTATCTAAAGGACTGACATTTAGCAATCTCAAAGTGAAACCCACTGCCATCAAGTCAACATATATTCCCTAATAAAGGAGAAGACCTATAGTCAGTATTAAAATGCAACTAGTCTCACTAGACTACAATACCCAACATGCATTGGGAATATCACCAAAGAAAAGTGACTGTGAACTGACCATGTTTCTTCAATTCTTCACCATACCCTGTGAAAATGCATCTTAAGGAGCCCTAAAAGGTAACCAACCAAGAAAACATGCCAATACAACATGCCACCAGTGAAATGAGAAACAAACAATGGTGAATGTCTGAAAAGCCCAAAGGCTTGATCAGAATGCAACCAAGAGATGTCAATGTAACCAAACTGTAAAAAAAGATTTTTTTTAAATTTACAGGTGCTGTAACTAAAATGGCATGGTGTTGCCCCCATGTGGCTTATGCATATCTATTAGCGATGCCCGATTCTTTTGAAGTATTGACTGTGTAAAAAAATGAAAACATCATGCTAAAATTGCAAGATGTCAGTGCAGTACTGTGTCAATGAGGCTGACCTAGAAATTGAAGGAGTCCAAGCTTACCCAAGGGTATACAAAAAAACAGTAACCTGATAGTGCTTCAAGTCGCGATGTTTCCCCTTGTGTGAGCTAAACTAGAAACTAAGCGATTCTTAGTGCTCATTTGTTACTAATCCTAAACCTGCAGTGTGTCATATGTGCGTGTAATTAAAAGTGAAAACAGACAGGACTCCAATGTCATTACCGAAAGGAAATAAAAAGACATTTTAAGGGAAAAGCATAATTTAAACCAATAGTGACTATTCACTGTTGCTGTATGAGTGGCAGCCACTTTTCATTGTAGTTTCAAAACAAAAGATCATGCATACTCTGAGATGCTCTTTGCTGTAGTCTTACTCAATGTGCTAATCAATGCATAGCGGTGATGAAATAACAACATCCAACGTATTCATGTGGTATTTCCTAAACATGATTGTTCGAAAAATATTTTTTTAGAGCAGCATTCCTAAATCCACAGAAGCTAATACATAGGGGGCAAACACAAGTAGATGACAGATGGAGCGCTGAAACTTTTCAGACACTCACCCCCAGTCTCTGATCTGGGTTGAATCCATCATCATTCTTCAGCTCACTTTACCACCCCTATTCAGAACCAGCTATATGTAAATCAGTCTTGACCCTGCGCCTCACGGGAGCAGTCCAGCCCGAACTTCCAAGCCAGGTCTTCCCTGGACCGAAAACAAGCATCCTGGGACTGGTTTCGGGGTAACACCCCTTATCAGCCAGGCTAGCTTGAATCCAGTGGCAAAGTGAGCAAGGGATCCACGTCTGGGCAAATTCTATTGGGAGGCTGTTAGACGCCACTGCCTTTTTGGATTGTACACTTCCTATTGCCGATAGCTGTTGATCCTCAGTGCGGTTTCCCTCAAATGACTCGATCTTCGGGGGATAGGGTGACCAATAGGATGTCTACTAGCAATTCTCGGGAGCCTTCTGCTGTTGTTGTGGCCACAGGCATATATAGATTTGTAAAATGAGTTTCAAAAGCCCCGGCTATTTCTTGTGGATTTCTCAAGATCTCACCCGAGTCTATGTTCAGTAGTGGCACCCATTGAAGGGCCTGTTTGTGCTTTTCAAGTCAAGCTAACAATTTGCCTGCCTTGTCTCCCATTTCATATATTTTTTGTGTTGTGTTGCCTTGTGCTTCGCTTTAGCGGTCTCTGTCACTAGCTGCATTTAGTCTATTCGCTTGATGTTTAGGGTATGTCTAGCAGATTCATTGTCTTGTGTCTATGGCCCTCGCCTCTTCCTCTAATATCTCCTTCTCCAATGCTTCTATCGTTGCTCTCTTTTCTCTATTATGTCCTATTATGAGTGAGAGCGGCTGGCCCGTAATTACTGTTTTGAATGCCTCCCAGAGTGTTTGGGTTAGTTAGACTGTTCCAGCGCTTTCGTTGAAGTATGTGCCTGTGTGCTGCAGCAATTCTTTTTTTATATGTGGGACCTTCAAGTGCCACAGATTGAGAGTTGTCCGTCTGGTGGGTGTGTCCAGTGCAAACTTGGCCAGGATTCGGAGTGTAACCCCTTCTTTGTTATCTGTCGTGTGGTAGGATTCCTGTGTTTGCATATAATCTGGCTCTTGCGGCTCCCCGCACCTCTGTGTGGGGCCCTTTTTATTTGTTTGGGTTGTGTGGATAGAATGTGTTACTTAGTGTGTGATCTCTCCCCCTACTGCTGTGGAGACTGAACTGTAACTAACCTTGAAACATTCCCCCTGAAATGAACTACTTCATCCCCTGCCTCCCTGCTTGATGGTGTGTGAACTTCCTTCCTCCCCAACATTGCAGAGTGCCTGTCGCCCTCTCCCCCTAAGAATCAGGGAAACGTGATACCCAGTCCCACCCGCCATACCATATACCATCAATACTGAAACATGCAACTTGTCTGGAGTTAGACAAACCAATAGGTCTCAACTCAGAATTTTCCTCACTCCTGGTCCCTTTGACTGTGAGGTCATCAAGCTCGGACCTGCACAAGGTACGTATAGTGCATAGGGATGGTTTTATTGTCGCTGTTATCCTTAGAACTGGTCAAGTTGTTAGCATTACTCTTGCCCACAGCATCTCTCTAAGGCCTTGCCGCATTTTCTAAGTGTCCATTTCGGATTTTGTTTGTTTCATCCTCCGCAGAGCTCATATCTCTAGTGGTGGCTGTTTGATGGTCCTGCGTCTTTTTTGATTGTTTACCAGTAAGTGCACGATTTCCAAAATTGCACCATCCATCTAACCACTCCCATCCTTCTTCGGGGTTAGTAAAAAAATATATATTTTGCCTTCCGCTTCCACTCTTAATTTGGCAGGACATAACATGGCATATTTGGGATCTGCTGTTGACCGGGGGTGGCGAATGGCTGGTATGATATGCGATATTTGCTCTTTTGCACACTCTAGTTGACGCCGTCCTTTTAAAAAAAAAATACTGTGGATCATGATTTTACCGAGCGCTGCTTTTTACTGATTTTAATAAATATTGAGCTCACCTCTGCCTCTCCTTACACCCGCTGTCCTGTCAGCCGGCTCCCCAGTCCACCACGGGTTTCTCCCGCTTGATGTGGAGGGAGTGAAGGCGGGACAGGGACATAGTCACGGGTTAGAGGTCGGGGGGGCGGGACCAACCCTGCTGGAGCACTATTTAGTTGTGGGCTTCAGAGGCACTCGCTGGATCTGCTGTTGACCGGGGGTGGCGAATGGCTGGCATGATATGCGATATTTGCTATTTTGCACACTCTAGTTGACGCCGAACCTTTTAAAAAAAATACTGTGGATCATTATTTTACAGAGCGCTGCTTTTTACTGATTTTAATAAATATTGAGCTCACCTCTGCCTCTCCTTACACCCGCTGTCCGGTCCGCCGGCTCCCCGGTCCACCACGGGTTTCTCCCGCTTGATGTGGAGGGAGTGAAGGCGGGACAGGGATATAGTCACGGGTTAGAGGTCGGGGGCGGGACCAACCCTGCTAGAGTACTATTTTAGACGTTCATGTGCTCGTCCCGCAGCGGGTGCGCCAGCGGCGCGCCAAAGGCAGGCCCGTCTGCGCCCGTCCGTGCCCAGACGGGTCCAGGGGCCTCCCCCCCCTCCCCCCCCCCCCCCGCCCGCATTTTTAAAGCACATACCTATACTCTGGATGATCTACTTAGCCTTAGGGTCAAATGCAACACAAAATGCGAGTTGTTGCTTTTGGAAGACTCACCACCCCTCTGCCTTGAATGTAAGTTCTTCTTTTCCCATTTCCAGCTAGGAATAGCTGGGGAAAATGGAGGATGCTTGAATAAAATTGCTGAGATGAATAAAGTTAATGTTAGACAATTCAACTTTCTCAGCACTAATTGTAGGTCTCTCCCCAAACATAAAGAGGACATTTTTTATCTTTTAATTGATCAGAAACCTGATGCTAAATGACAGACCTGGCTAAATGCCAGCTCAGGTCCGGACATTGCTACGGCCCTACCCCCAAACTATGCCATATTCAGGAAAGATCGTTTGAACCAAAGTGGGGGAGGCATAGGAATAATTTAAAAAAAAATTAAATGTAAATGGGAAGATCTTAATCTGTCCAATTGTGAAGAGGGTCTTTTTAAACTTACCCTTACACCCCAAATTACATTTACTAGGATCCTGATTTATCGACCAACAGGTGCGGCTGGGGACTGGGTGGCGGCTCTATCAGAGTTTATCACTCCATTCCTAATGGAAGCATCCTTGTTCTCTATTCTTGGTGATCTCAACCTGCATCTGGAGGATCGCAGTTGTCCTATGATCCTCAATCTTCTTTCTGACTTAGAGGCACTTAATGTCCAATTAAGGAACGCTGGCCCCACACACAGAGCAGGTCACTTATTAGACCCTATTTTGGAAAACTTTGATAACATAAGTTGTGAGCCTGCATCTCCCATTCCATGGTCCGACCATTATCTCATCAACTTCAAAATTTGGGTTCCAACTACTAAACACCTGATTAGATCTGAGGTGTGGTTCAGGAACTGGAAAAGACTCCATATAAATTATCTCAATGCACAGATAATACGATCTAGGAGCTTCAAGTCGGAGACCACAAAGAGATCAACTGCTGGCTATCTAGGGCCGTACAAACTATAGTTCCACTCACTTTAAGTAAACGGAAATCATGTAATCCCCCGGTTCCGTGGATTACAGAGAAATTGAAGGATGAAAAGAGTATTTGCAAAAAACTAGAGAGGCAGTGGAGAAGAGACTATGATATAGCCAACAAGGAAATATATAAACAAGCGCTCAATACCTATCACCTGTCTTGTAAAATAGCAAAGGGAAACTACACTAAAAATACCATCTTAATAGCACAAAGCTACCCTAGTACTCTCTTCAAAGTTCTAAAGGACCTAGCAGGAGCGGCACTCCAACCAGAACCCCCGACTTTGTCTACAGCGCAATGCAATCTTATTGGCAACTTCTTCAATGAGAAAATATCTAAAATCTATTCGAACTTCAATGAAGAATGTGATGCCGCAGCTACTTCATTAATAACCCCCATTTCTAATGAATGCGATAAAAGGGAGAATCCCCCCGAGAACTTAATCACGATGTGGCAACCTTTGGACACCACGACGTTTGAGGAGGTACTAAATAGTATTAGCTCAGGACCCAATGCCAGCCTATATCCTGAAACAGCTTGATACACTCATCTTGGACATAATTAGATCACTGTTAAATGCTTCCTTAAAGGAAGCAGTGTTACCCGATGACTGGAAGCGGGCTATGGTAGTACCTTTGCTAAAAAAGGCGAACGGCGACCCTGAGGTCTTCTCTAATTTTCGCCCGATATCGCTCCTGCCAATATTTTCAAAAGTCCTTGAAAAACATGTGAACAAACAGCTAGCAGACTTTGTCAATGACAATAAATGACTGCATCCCTCTCAGTCGGGGTTCAAAAGGGGTCACTCCACGGAGTCCACCCTATTAGGGGTCACTGAAGCGATCCGTCAGGAATTGGATAGGGGTGGCACGGCGGCACTCATTCTTTTAGATTTGAGTGCCGCTTTCGACACCATCTCCCACTAAACCTTTATTCAGGCTCTAGAGGACTTAGGGGTAAGAGGGAAAGCGCTGGAGTGGCTGGAGCAATGCCTCTCACGTCGGACTTTCCAGGTCTTTTCCAAAAATTATGCCTCCGATGTCCTGAACTCCCTTTACGGGGTTCCCCAGGGCTCAATATTATTGAGTCCACTACTTTTTTATATTTATGTAACCCCGTTAGCTAAAATTGCAGAGGAAATGGGCCTCACAATCTATTCCTATGCGGACGATACACAATTAGTGTTCTCCCTATCAACGTCTGATAAGTCCAAAACTTCCCCTCTTCGTTCTGGGCTTCTGAGAATGGCTGACTGGCTGCATTCCAGAAAACTAAAACTGAACGGGGAAAAGACCGAGCTTATTATTTTTGGTGATCATAAGGAACTTTGGGGTCCTACTCACTGGCCGGCAGAATGGGTCCGTCCCCGGTTGCGGTACAATCTGCACGCAACCTTGGGATAATAACTGACGACAAACTGTCAATGCGCGTGCAGACAGCCAAAACGGCCTCAACCTGTTTCGCCATCCTTAAATGGCTGAGGAAAATACTATGGCAACTCAAGGAAGGGGCGCAGAGAACAGTACTACAGGCCTTAATTGGCTCTAGACTGGACTACGGGAACATCCTATACCTAGGTGCCAATCAAGACACTATAAACCGACTGCAGGTCATTCAAAATGCCGCAGCTAGGCTGCCTCTCCATCTCCCTGGGCGCACGAGTGAAATTCAAAGCACTATGCTATAGGTTCAGGATCAACACAGGGGAAGCACACGCCTATTTATGTAAACTGGCCCAGAAATACTTACCCTCCCGAAACCTTCGGTCTTTGTATCAGACAAAATTTGCTGTCCCCAGATTTAAACGGGTACGTTTGGGCGGACGCTCCTTCGCTTACCTGGCCCCAGTCCTCTGGAATTCACTCCCGCTCAAACTACGTCTGGAACCCAGTTACACCAAATACCGAAAGGGCGTGAAAGCCTGGTTTTTTAACCAATAGTGTCCACATTCCTTTCCTTTTTTTTTAATAGGTAATTCAGATCCAAGGCGCCGGGAAACCCTCAGGGTAGCTGTAATAAATAAATACAATATTTGAGTTCTTTTTCTCTTGGAGCCCATTTAACTTCCAGAAAACTGCATCATGTACCTTTAGTGTGATGTCCGGGAAGAAAGTTATGTTGCTGTTTTCGTAGCTGACCGGTGGCACCCAGTGGGCTGTCTGAGAGATAATGTCTCTGTCGCGGAAGTTGAAGACTCGTGCCAGTATAGGCCTGGGGTTGGCTCCTGGTTTTGGCCTCCCCCATTGTTCTCTGTGGGCTCTTTAAATGGAGAAGTAGTTTGAGAGGCCTCATGGCTGTAGGTGTTTCGTGATTAGTTTTCTACAAATAGGTCTGCCGCTGGCCTCTCTGCACGTTCGGGTACTCCAAGAATACGTACATTGTTTCATCATACCCTGCCTTCATAGTCATCTAGTTGGATTTCTAGTATGTCACTTTTGATTCGTAGGGCACTGATTTGTTTGAAGTGAGCGGTGTCACTGACAGTCAGTGAGTGAGTTGAGTTTTCCACTTCCTTGTCTCTAGCATCCATATTGCGTATATCAGCTCTGACCAGAGAGTCCTCCTTGGAGACTGAGTTCAGTCTCGATTCCAGTGGGGTACATATGTTATTTATGGCTGCTATAATATTGTGGAGGGTGGGATCAGGGTGTTACATAGGCGATTGGGCCTATGTATCCCTGCCCCTTTCTTCCATGCAAACTTACCGAGCTACATCTGGAGTGAGGCCCATCCACTTTTCCCGCCTGTCATTTCTTGGCTTTGTGGGCTGTGTGGAGTTTGTATGAGACCCGGAGTCGGCCTTGTGGTCCCCGCCATCTGCTCTAGGGCAGTGTGCCCCTTCCGGCCTGTCTAGTTTCCCAGGTGCGGCTCCTCTCTGGTAGCACTGATCTCCCCCTCTCTAGGGGGACAGGCCATCCAATTGTTGCAGCCCTCTTTTGTTTGGGGGATACTCATGGCACAGTCCCCTGTCCGGCCGTCGTTTATAGTTGTTTGAGGACTTTAATGTGTCCATGCAGGGCCTACCAGGGCTTGCCTCTCCTTTCCTTCTCTGCAAGGCAGTGCGCACCAACGATAGCCCCCCACCCCAAGCACAGGAGCCTTTCAGGAGTCCATGCTACCACTGCCCTGGCCTCACCTCCATTTGTAGTTGGGGACAGCTTACGGCTCTGCACGGTATGCCACAATTCTTCTGGGCTGCCACACCAGGCTCTCCCTGTATCTTCGTCTGCTGAGCCTGTTATTATTGCCCACAATGCGGTATGTCTCATATATATTTGCGCCGGCTCCGATTTGGCTGTGTTATGTTTGCAGTGATGTGGCCACTCGCGCTAGGCCCCGCTACGGCCGTCGCTTCGGTGTGTTGCTTTTGATGGGGACGCCCCTTGTTATTTCACAGAGGACCAGGAATCTTTGTAAATGGCCTTCCAGCCAGCAGAGGCTCTGGTCGGCGGCCTTGTCACCGCACCGAGCGCTTTGCAAATTTTCTGACGGAGGGTCCTGGAGCGTCTTCCCGAGTCTACGCTGCCTCAACTCCGGCCTCGACTCCGTCTGCAGCTGGAAACCACTTATGGCTCCGCAAGGCCCATTTCGGCTCCTCTGGGCTGCCTCACCGTGCTCCCCCTTTAGTTGTGACAGCAGAGCCTGATCTTGTTTGTCTCAGTACGGTATGCCGTAAGTATGTTTGTGCCAGCTCCGGCTTGCAAATTTCATATTTGTAGTGATGTTGGCGCTCACCCTTGTCCTAGCTGTGATGGTCGCTTCTTTTTGTTACTGCTTTGGCTGGGGCCGCCCTTTTCCGCGTCCCCGGGGATGAGGCATCGCTGTTCTCAGGCCTTCCATCCAGTGGAGGCCACGATCAGGGCGGCCGCACTCCCACACCAGAGCGCTTAACAAATTCGCCAGTGGAGAGCTTAGCGGGTGGCTGACCAGTATCTGCGTGGTCGTTCCTGTTTAAAACAAATTATTGAGCAGATGTGGGATGTCGGATGTGGTACCCAGGAGCACTGTTATTGTGCGGCCATCTTCCTCAACAGCAGACCACGCCACCTGAAACGCTTTTTTTATTGTAAAAAAAAAACCATTGCAATTCAACGAAAATCCCAAAGGTTAAAACCGTTGTTATAATTTAAGAAAGCTTTGTGTTCTTTCTATACAAACCAAAATTAAAGGTTCGAGGCATGTGGGCTGCTAAATTCATATCTATTGCATAGATCGCCGCCTAGTGTTGGGTCCGGATGATTGCACATTGTTGTCCTGGAAGAGTCTTCGAAGTATCACGAGATAGGTGGCTCCTCCCCTGGACTACAGTGCGCATGGGCATCGACTCCATCCCCAGATTGTTTTTTTCCGCCATTGGGTTCGGATGTGATTTCGACGTCTCCTTGTCGGAATCGAAAAAACTTACTTCTTAAGGCCAAAAGGCCTTCGTTACCTGCATCGGTATTGTTAGCGTGCGGTCTCGAGCATCATCCCACTCTTCGAGTCAGAATTCTGCGGAGTCGAGTAACTCTTCAGACATCGAGGCCCTCTCGTCGCAGCAAGACCCCGACGATCTTACCATGGAACGGAGTCCGTTCAAGTTCTGCCCCGTCTGTGGGTCCAAGTACCCACATATCGACGTGCATCCAGTCTGTAACAAATGCCTCTCGCTGGACCACAACGAGGACAACTGCATGGCCTGCTCAAAATTCAGGTCCAAGAAAACGCTCAAGCCTCGGCGCGCCTCGAGGCCCGGCGAGCAGCTCCGGCACCCGACGACATATTCGACGACCCCGCAGAAGACGGCCGCAGCCATCATCTTCAGATTTCACCACCGTCGACGGAGGTCGAGGCCGATCCAGTGGAAGATGTCGAAGGACTGGGCCAAGACCTTGAATACGTCGAGGAGGTAGGGGACGACGAAGAAGTTTATGGGGCCGCGGAAGATAGCTCGGAGGAAGAGCTATGCCCCGAAAGTTACATGATTCAGGCTCAGGTCACGGGATCGCCACTCGGCCTTACCCACGACCCTGCACCGCTATCCCCGGCCCCGCCTTCTGGCCCGGCCACGGACACAACAGCGGCGACGCCATTGCGCGTATCGAAACCGAAACCTTCGGAATCGACCACACCTAAGATGGCCGACGTCCCATCGAAACCGAAACCTACGGCTACGACAACACCTAAAATGGCCGACGTCCCATCAAAAAACACAAAACCTCCTCCCCCATCGACTCCGTCGCCCTCAGGCCCTCCGAAGTCGAAGAAGGCTGTCGAGTCAACAGCGCCGCAGAAGGTGCCCAAGGACCCGTCCTCAAAGACGGTCGTCCATCATGGGTCGGGCACGGTTACAACGGCAATATCCACTACAGCCGTCGAACCAAAGTCTGCACAGGCCCACGACACGGAGTCCGGAGGCACTACGCATCGGCACAAAGACAATAAAGCTAAAGCTAAAGCAACGGCATCGGCGCCTAAGCCTATAACGGAGGCACGGACCGTCGCTGCCGAAGATTCGTCGGCGGCCTCCGCTTCAACGCCAAAGGCCTCCGATAGTACCGGACATGAGGCATCGGTTACCAAACCCTCCGCTTCCTTTCCAAAGCAGGTCGCTGACTCCCTCAAACGTATTCGGGAGAAGGCTTCGACGTCGACGACTCTTACGCCGTCGGGTCCAAAACAACTGGACGCACCTGCGAAGACTTCGTCCAAGCTTCTGTACACACTGCCGCCGAAGGTGGCACCGAAGGCATTTGCACCCAAATCGGTGCCAAAGAGATCTGAAACGTCAGAACCTTCGACGCAAGGTGGCCGATTGGATCGACAGCAAGCCTCAGAAGAACAATCTGAGCATTACATCGATGCGGAAACAGGGAAATTGACCCTCTATAAAAGAAAGATCACTTCCCAACCATTGCAATCCTATGTCATTCCACTAAAAAAGAAAAGGCCAGCACATGACATTCCTGCCCTTGTGGACCCTATTCAGCCTACACCAAGGAGGAGTCCGTCACCTTCACCCAACCAGTCAGGGGGAGAGGATGATGACCAGGATGACCAGTACAATTTCCCGGACAACAATGACCCTGATGTACAACAGGACTCTTATGACGACACTGGTGACCAGGGAGGCCATCAGGTGGTACAGGACCCACAGGTTTTTGGTGCACGTACATCCCCAACTGAGGATTCTGCGGCATTCAATGCCTTAATAGAGCGGGCAGCTGCAAATCATGATGTGGACATGCATGCTGACCCAGTGGAAGAAGATTTCTTGTTTGACACTTTCTCTGTCTCAGAAAGAACAGTTAAGATACTTCCTATGCTAAAAGGTGTCCTTAAGCATGCCCCAGAGATCTTTAAGGAACCTACCAGGGCGAGAGTGGTGAACCCACGTATCGAAAAAAAATACAGACCAGCACCTGGGGACCCTGCATATATTCGGGGACAGTTGCCTCTGGACTCGTTGGTCATCGCCAATGCCCGAAAGAGGGCGAACTCCCAAACAACGGGTGAAGCTCCTCCCCCAGACAAGGAGTCGAAAGTGCTTGAGGCATCGGGCAAAAGGGTGGCTGCGCAGGCTGCCAATATCTGGCGTATATCAAACACACAGGCACTATTGGCACGATATGATAGGGCGCATTATGACACCCTAGAACAGCTCCTTCAACACCTACCTGATCAGTTTAAGGAGGGAGCCGAAATGCTCATACAAGAGGGAAAGCTCATCTCAAACGCTGCAATAAAGTGTGCACTTGATGTGGCTGATACAGCGGCTAGGGCGATTAACACTAGCGTCATGTTAAGGCGACAAGCATGGCTTCGCATATCAGGGTTTAAACCTGACATTCAGACAACAATACTCAACCAGCCCGTTAATCCTGACAGACTGTTTGGCCCAGATGTTGACACCACCCTCGAGAAGATTAAAAAGGACAATGAGACAGCTAAGTCCATGGGGGCGCTTCAGTCTCAACAATTCAGGGGGAGCACTTTTCGTCGCTCAGGTGCACGTGGTGTTACCAGAGGACACTTGGGTCAACAGACACAATTCACAAAGGGTGGCGCACAATCCTCGTACCCTAAGCAGGGTAGAGGGGGTTACAGAGGTAATAGTGCCAAGGGCAGAGGCAGAGGAAACAACAACTCCCTTTCCTCTGCCGCCAACAAACAGTGACTCTCTGTCACTGCCCCCCGACCATACAACACCTGTCGGGGGGAGACTCCAGCAGTTCCTGCCAGTCTGGACATCCATCACCACAGACAGGTGGGTAAGACAGCTTATCCAGTACGGTTATTGTTCGGAGTTAACATCCACTCCACCCAACATTCCCCCAAAACAACGTCCTATGTCGGCAGAGCACTTGCACTTATTGCAGCAGGAAGTAGTGGTGGTGATGCTGCAAAAGGGCGCAATCGAGCTCGTACCAGTGGAGGAGGAAGGCACAGGGGTCTATTCCCTGTACTTCCTTATCCCAAAGAAGGACGGATCTCTCAGACCCATTCTGGATCTACGCCCCCTCAACCTGTATATACTGTCAGAACACTTTCACATGCTTACACTGCAGCAGATTCTTCCCCTGCTGAACCAAGGGGACTTCCTAGCAACCTTGGCCCTCAAAGATGCTTATTTTCACATACCACTCCACCCATCCCACAGAAAATACCTCAGGTTCACCATCCAAAACAGGCACTATCAGTTCAAAGTCCTACCCTTCGGAGTGACCACTGCCCCCAGAGTGTTTACAAAGTGTCTGGCGACAGTTGCGGCGAACCTCAGGAGGCAGAACATACATGTCTACCCTTACCTAAACGACTGGCTCGTTCAAGCAAAGTCAGAACAACAGTGCGCCGCAGACATGTCCCACACCATTCGCCTCCTTCACAGTCTGGGGTTCTCGCTAAACTACCCAAAGTCGCACCTTCAACCAGCCCATGTGCGGCAGTATCTGGGCGCGACGATAAATACCCTGACCGCTATGGCTCAGCCAAACCCGGTCAGGATCGACAACATTCAGTCGCTGATCCAGAGGTTCAGGCCGCAACACTCACTACCAGCGAGAGTGTTCATGCAGTTGATAGGCATGATGGCCTCCTGCATCTTCATAGTCCCGCACGCAAGGTTGCACATGCGCCCGCTCCAAGAATGCTTGGCAAATCAGTGGACACAGGCTCAGGGACAACTGACAGACCTAGTGTTGGTGACCGGTCGGGCATACAACTCTCTGCATTGGTGGACTCCACACAACCTTTGCAAGGGACGACCGTTCCAAGAGCCTGTGCCACAGATTACCCTAACAACGGACGCATCTCTCCAAGGGTGGGGAGCTCATGTGCTCCACTACACGGTGCAGGGACTGTGGTCAACGCAGCAACAGAAGTTGCACATCAACTACCTGGAATTGATGGCGATCTTCATGGCGCTCAAGTCCTTCAAAGTACATCTGTGCAACAAGGTCGTGTTGATCCGGACGGACAACATGACAGCCATGTACTACATCCAAAAGCAGGGAGGTACTCACTCTCCACAGCTGTCTCATCTGGCTCAGAGCATGTGGAAGTGGGCCATTCAGAGGAACATCTTCCTCATGGCAGAACACCTCCCAGGCAAGGACAATCAGATGGCGGATCTGCTCAGCAGGTACAGCCATCAAATGCACGAGTGGGAGATACATCCATCAGTACTCCACCCGTACTTCCAACAGTGGGGTCATCCGGAGATAGACCTCTTTGCCACAAGGGAAAACGCAAAATGCCAAAGCTTTGCCGCCAGGTTCCCTCACCCGGAATCGCAGGGGAATGCGATATGGATGAACTGGTCAGGCAGATTTGCGTACGCTTTTCCCCCAGCGCCTCTCATCCCGCTGGTGGCAAGAAAGCTAAAGCAACACTCGATGACACTCATCCTGGTTGCTCCAACGTGGGCACGCCAACCATGGTACACCACGTTTCTAGAACTTTCTGTGGTACCGCATCAAAGGCTGCATCTATCTCCAAGCCTCTTGACGCAGAACCATGGCGACATTCAGCATCCAGATCCGCAACAGCTCAACCTGGCGATCTGGCTCCTGAGGTCCTAGAGTTTGGCTACCTCAACCTGCCTCCTGAATGCATGGATATCATACAGGGGGCAAGGAGGCCCACTACCAGAGCTTGCTATGTAGCAAAATGGAAGCGGTTTGTCATTTACTGTACAGATAACAATATCAACCCGCTAGATGCATCCATTCCTAACATCATCTGCTATTTGTTACATCTTTACAAATACAATCTAGCGTACGCTTCCATTCGGATACACTTATCCGCCATAGCGGCTTATCTCCAGAACAGGCAACATCTCTCTGTCTTCAGAGTGCCTGCCATTAAAGCCTTCCTGGAGGGACTGAAACGAGTCATCCCTCTGAGAACACCACCAGCTCCAGTGTGGAACCTCAATGTGGTCCTCACTAGGCTGATGGGCCCACCGTTTGAGCCACTGCACTCCTGCGAAATTCAGTTCCTGACATGGAAAGTGGCTTTTCTCATTGCTATTACATCGCTCAGGCGTGTTAGTGAGCTGCAAGCGCTCACAATCCAGGAGCCATTCATACAAATTCATTCAAACAGGGTAGTACTACGCACTAACCCAAAATTCCTTCCGAAGGTGGTGTCACAGTTTCATATCAACCAAACTATTGACCTGCCCGCATTCTTTCAAAACCCACAAACAGTGGCGGAAAGAATGCTCCATACATTGGACGTTAGGAGGGCGTTGATGTACTACATGGACAGAACACAACACTTTAGGAAAACACAACAACTTTTTGTTGCCTTCTCAGCACAGCACAAAGGCAACCCTATTTCCAAAGCAGGAATAGCCAGATGGATTGTTAAGTGCATTCAAATCTGTTATCAAAAAGCTAAACGTACCTTAACAATACCCCCAAGGGCGCACTCCACACGCAAGTTGGGGGCCTCCATGGCTTTCCTAGGGAACATTCCTTTGGAAGACATTTGTAGAGCAGCCACGTGGGCTACACCGCACACATTTACCAAACATTACTGTGTCGATGTGCATTCCAAGCAGCAAGCAGCTGTAGGACAGGCTGTTCTCAAGACACTTTTTCAGACTTCTGCAGCTGGCACGGGCAACCGCCGTTAATGGAGGGACTGCTATGTATTCTATGCAATAGATATGAATTTAGCAGCCCACATGCCTCGAACTGAATATGCTACTTACCAGTATGCATCTGTTCTTGGCATGTAGGGCTGCTAACATTCATATCGCCCACCCTCCTCCCCGGTGCCCGTAGCGGCTGCAGAAACTCTCTTGCATTCAATCATTAGCATGGACATCCTTTACACTATTTCACTCCATCTCTGCCACAATGGCGAAAAACAATCTGGGGATGGAGTCGATGCCCATGCGCACTGTAGTCCAGGGGAGGAGCCACCTATCTCGTGATACTTCGAAGACTCTTCCAGGACAACAATGTGCAATCATCCGGACCCAACACTAGGCGGCGATCTATGCAATAGATATGAATGTTAGCAGCCCTACATGCCAAGAACAGATGCATACTGGTAAGTAGCATATTCATTCCCAAACATGAGAAATTCTAAAATGATAACTGTACAAAATGCTGGCCCTCCCATTGGAAATAACTTTGGTACAGTGTAAAATGCATTAGTTGCATTAGGAAAATTTGGAAATCAGTGTTCAAATCAGAATGCAATAACATGTTCTCAATGGCTTCCATGCCCAAATCATGCGGTATGCTGGTATAAAGTGATTTTACATCAATAGAACAGAGCCAAATGAGATCCTCTTCTTTAAACAATATGTTGTTTATGCGATGTAAAAAATCTGTAGTGTCTTTAACATACGTTCGTGACTGTTGCACAAAAGGTTGTAGATACTTGTCTATAAGTTTGCCAGTGGATTCATGAATGCTTCCGCGAGTGGAAACAATTGGCCTAAATGGAGGGTGTGTCGATATCTTTGTTTTGCATAATCTCACCTATGGTTTTTGATACAATCTTGGTTGAGTTAGTAATGATTTCACAACAATGAATTTTTATAGCATGTGATTAATTTACTGTAGTGATTTAATTTTTGTAGCATGTTAGTGCAATATGACACTTGAAAAGATCCTACATATATTTTCTCTATATTATTTCCAGACTACCCCTGACGAAGGACTGAAACAGTCCGAAATGCATTGGGTGATTTCTCAATGGTCTTTCTGAAAATCTTGGGAAGTTTAAGGATGTTTAACTAACAATCAGCTATATGATATTTATCATTTCCTGTGAAGAAACATGGAATTAAATATGATGGAAATCATGATCCTTTGAAGTTTGATTATATTCTTCAAGACGCTCACACGTCCATTTGGTTGTGCTCGGAGAGATGACACTCACTTCTAGTGTCGCTACCTGTTACTTGATTACCACACCTCGTCGGGGAGTGATATCTCTGGTGCACACCACAACCTAATTCACATCAACAACTGCGGAGTGCGTAACCTCCACTTCACTTGTACTTTGCAGAAAGGCAATACATTTTGTAAAGACAATAGGTACAGGGGTTGCAGTAGGCAACACAATTCTAAACACAATTTAACATTGAGCTCAATGGGTTTTCCTATATAAATACAGCTGATTACTTTGTAGATTACTTTGGTAGTTCCAGGACTGGATCCTAGATTCAGTCGTGGGATCTAAGCTGAAAACAGTTTAGTAAAAACGTTTTAGTTATTGCAGTGATTTTTAAGGAATATAAAGCTATTTTAAAAGTTCACACTGAAACTTTTCAATGAAAATCTGGCAATGTTATCCAGTGGGAGAAAATTCAGGTTGCAGTTAATGTACAATCTCGTTACTTTTGTAATCCAGTACTGGGCTCCTAGTTCCAGCACGGGTGTCTCAACTTAAAACAGGTAAGTAATTACGTTTCAGTATTTGGTATGATTTTTAAAGAATATTTCTGGTTTTCAAAAGTAGACGCTTAGAAGAAATTTCTTAGAAAAGCACACAATAGATTCCTATGGAGAATATTTTAAGTTTTCAAAATTTCACACTTAGAAGATTTTTCGAGTCAAAGCAGTCAATGTTATCCAATGGCAGGTAAGTGAGTTACCGGTTTGAAGGTGAGTACTCGACTGGGGAAGTTAGGGTCCTGGGCATAGACTCGAGGGTCCCCCAGGGTCAGGTAGGTACAGTTGGTTCACCCTCGGCGGCACAGGGTAGCCGGGTGCAGAGGTAGTTAGGCCTGATGTTATCCAATGAGGGGCAGGGGGCCTCCGGTTGGTGGCTGCTGGCTAGCAGGCCACGCGGCTGTGGGAGCTGGGCTCCTGGTCACTTGCTCAGGACAAAGGTGGGAGTAGGATAGGACAAAGGTTGCACAGCCAGAGGCACTCGGGCGGCTGGGTGCAAGGTGCTTTTGAGCCATCGGGCGCTCAATGTTATTCAATGGGGAAAGTAAAAAAGGTAACAAAGGCTGCAGACTCGGGGATGGTGATTCTTCGGGTGCGACCACCACTTCGAGAGGTAAGTTGGGATCTTGGAGAAGAGGTAGGTACCCCAAAGGCAGGCACAGGGGACTGCAGGAGTGTCTTTTGGTGTCTGGAATCTTACCCTCGGCTGGTCGCGATTGGTGGGGTCCCTGAGGCTGCAGGCGTCGTCTGGTTCGTCGAGTAGCGTCTTTGGGCACTGGACTTCGGGTCCCAGTCGCCGGGGGGACGTCCTCGTGGTCTTGGATCACTCGGGCACGGGCTGGGCTCGGCGAGTGCAGAGTGGGCAACCACCCCCTGGCTGGCACCAGAGTGTGGGTGTTGAAGCAGAGCCTCTGCTTTTGGGAGTCCCAGTCTTTAAGAGGGCCAGGCAGGCAGGTCCTCCGGGTGTCCCAAGGTTGCTGTCCGCAGGAGTCGCCGGGATTAAGCAGGAGCAGGTTCCAGGATCGACAGGCCAGTAGGGCTGGGGCCAAGTCAGTGGGTGTTGCCCTGTTGTTAGCAGCTGCACGGCGGGTCGTCTTCTTCTTGGTCTTCCTTCTTCTTTTCTTATTGAGATCTGAGGAAGGAAGGTTCAGGGTGCCCCTAAATACAAAATTTAGGGGTGTTACAGGTAGGGCAAGGGCAGGGACCAATAGGTCCCTGTCCTGGGGTGGGTACACACCCTAGCCTGCTCCTCTAGTGTGGAAGGTGGGCAGGAGCCTAGCTGTGATTGGGCAGGGCTCCCCATCTTCAAGATGGCCGGAGCACGGGGTCGTGCTTCATTTCGCCTCTCCCACCTGAGGGGTGGGGTTGGCACAGGCTGGCACACCCCCCCTTCCTGACGTAGGGTATCCCGCCAGTCTTCCCGCCAGAGTGGGGGTTGGAACTGGTGGCGGGCAGTTGTTGAGTACAGTAAATGGTCTGGAGAAGCTCACAGAGGCGGCATGCCTTTGAAGCTTCCCCCTCTCCATCCTGGGGGAGGAGACCTAGCACCTCACCCAGGAGAGCGGTGGGCTCTCCACCCAGGGGTCCAGCAACATGTCTGCTGTGTGGCAGCCTCTGCAGCCACTCAGACCAGACGTGGATTGTAGGTTAGGTTTTCAGGGGGCATCTCTAAGATGCCCTATGGTGCATTTTACATTAAATCCCACACTGGCATCAGTGCGGGTTTAATGTGCTGAGAAGTTTGGTACCAAACTTGTCAGTCTTCAGTGTAGCCATTATGGTGCTGTGGAGTTCGTAATGACAACCTCCCAGCACCATATACTCTTAATGGCATCACTGCACTTACAGTGCCCAGGAATGGCTCTGGGTGCTGTAGGGGCACAGGGCTCATGCACCTGTGCCCACACCACTGGCATAGGGCACCCAGCTAGAGGGGTGACTGAAGTATGCCAGGGCAGTGGGTTCTGTGGGCATGGCACACAGGTATGTGTGCCATGTCGACTTTCTGTTTAGTTCTGTACTTAGACAGTCAGTCTGCAAAGGCAGTGTGTGGGTGTCCGGGTACAGGGCCCCTAAGTGTGGCACAATAAGTGCTGCAGCCCTTAGGTGTCTTCTCTGGTCACCAGGCCCTGGCTATCTAGGGTACCATTTACCAGAGGCTGATAGGTGGCCAGAGATGCCAATTGGGTTTTAGGTTCAATACAGTTTTAGGGAAGGAACACAGGCCCTGGGTACCTGGTTGGCAGGAGCCCAGGGCACACTCAGTCAAAGCACATCAGCAGTTCAGCAAAAAGTGGGGGCATACCAATGCAAGAAAGATGGCACTTTCTCACAAGATGTAGATCTTATCTTGGACTGTTCTCCAGAAACTCATTCAATTCACATTTGTCTGTCTTGCAAGATTTGCCGAAACATTTCTAGTGTTAAAGAATTATTAGATGTATAGGATAAAGGCAGTCAAATAATCACATTTTGGTCAGCTTAGATTCATTTTTTGGATTTAGAGGCAGATAAGAACCATCAAGACAAGGATGTGCTTGGGAACATTTAAGGGCAGGGAATATTTAGTTGTGGGGAAATGTATAAAGAATGTTCATTTCGAGGTGATTTTGCATATGGTTGGTCGAAATAAGATATAGGTCATTGAAAGAACGTGGTGCGTTTACTCAGGTAAATTAAAGTCTAGTACAGTTAGGAATTTGGAGACAAATACTTTTTAGGAGAGAATTGAGATTTGTGCATTAATGAAGGTAAATACAAGTGTAGTATGGTTAGGGGTTTGGAGACAACACTTTTTAAGAGGAAGAGCCTCAAACGAGGATTGAGGTTACCTACATAACCAAATAGGATTGAGAATTATCCTTCCGTCAGCCTATGAAAGCACATAATATGATGATGCAGCATTGACCTCAGCACATTCTGTTTTTACCTCAAAGGATAGATGTTTGAAGTAGGCAAATGGTGTGAAGGAGGTAGTGATAATGAATGTGATTAACATTTTAACTTTGGAGGAAAGTGAATTGATAAGAGTTTGAATGTGTTCTTGTTGAGCAGTGTTGCGTTCTAAGGTAAGTAAAGGGATTTAGTTGAAATGTTAGCTGGCGAGGAAGCGAGCATGAAGGCCCACTTGGCTATGTCAAGCATGCAACAAATTTCTGGATGGGCGATAATGACGATGAAGAACTGCTAAAAGGGAGGCAAGAGGGAAACAAAGTCAAGCTGGAAGGAATTGATATATGGAATCCTGAGTAAACAAGAGTATGTTGTCAAACTATAATGTCTTTAACTGTATCACCGAGATATGTTTGGTCATTGCTCAAAGTTATTGTCATACTCCTTAACATTCACAGATCTAGTCTAACTGTTTTTTTCCATCTTCTAGCAGCGTCATTTGGAACTGCCTCTATGAGCATGCCTGCAGGATTTGGAGCTCCTACTGCGTATAATCTTCCTACCAGTTTTAGTGGTACTTTTCATCAGCCAGCATTTCCTGCCCAAGCAGCTTTCCCACAGCAGGCAGCCTTTTCTCAACAACAGAATGGTAATCTAATACATGCAGGTATTGTTTATCAATGTATTTAGCAAGAATTGTATTTTTTCTTGAAGATGTATTTTTTGTTTACATTCATGTGAAGACTCTTACTCAGAAATGTATACTTGACTTGTACGTAGACATGTACAACTCTTAACATCGATTTTGAGTAATATTAACTATCACTGACAAAGGAAATCAGCCAGTTAAATGTTTGCCTACAGAATAGTGGTAGGGATTTAAAGGAAGACAATATATAGATGTTTTGTACAACCAACAGATGAAATTCGTTTTTTCTTAAGAAACCAACATATTCAATTGTTTGATTCATCTGGGTCATTTTTGAGTATATGTCAAGTAGAACAGAAACTTCAATTTCACAACAGGAATGTGCTATATTTTATATGATCAAAGCATGGTGTTTAAAAGTAAAGTTAAAGATTGGTATACTAAGAAAACAAGTTGATCCTCTTAACTGGTTTGTCCTACCTCTAACTCCAACACCACAAAACCTGCATGCCTCATAATATTTATTAGGTTTCTCTCTGTTTTTTAGCAGTCCCTTATTGATTTTGAACAATTCTAGTGTACAAAACAGTGTCACATCAGCATTTTCATAAAATTACGAATCGACATTTTCATTATAATTTCACCTTGTTACACACTCAATATCCCTTCTACCTGCATGTAAGCATTATTTTTTTTCAGCCTGTCCCTTCTATGGCATTAAATGTGCTATGACTTTTGCATATCCCTATCTCAGCAGACCGTATAATAGCTATTTAGAAGATTTGCCAATGTACGGTTTTTATGCTGGCTGAGGAGGAGAGATGTATGCTTCTGATGGATACATCTGCCTGTGGATTCCTCACCTTGTGAATATCCCCTGCGCCAGCAGCATTCGGAAATTTTTCGTAGCTCTCCATGAGGACGACGTCACAATAGCATGGCTTCGCTTGCGGCTCCGCTGACGTCACTGGAGCCATAAGAGAGCCTCGTCGGCGTGATGACGTCAGTTCCCTTTTTTCTACGCCGTCGACGCTAACGGTTTTCTGGGACTCTCCGTACTTGTATCGTTACATAGTATTCTTGGCTTGATCTTCTTGTTGCCTTTTTGAAAAATGTCTTCGAGGATGTTGGGTTTCAAGCCCTGTAGAGAGTGTGAGGGTCATATGTCGATCACTGACCCCCACGAGGACTGTGTCTAGTGTTTATCGTCAGACCATGATGTTGAGGGTTGCTCTTGCTGTCGCAAGATGAACCCCAAAGCTTTGAAAGAAAGAGAGGCCAAACTCTATATGGCGAAGATGAGAAAGGAGAAGAGGGGTCGGAGGAGATCAAGATCGAGGTCAAAGTCGTTGTCTGCTCATGCTTCAAAGCCAGGGAGCACAAGAAAAAGAGAAGACACAGCTCTCGGCGCCGTTCTGACAAGGATTCAGCTCCGAATTCTACTTCGCCGGCTCCTCGACATCGGAAGGACTTCATATACCTATCTCCTTCAAGCTCGACTAAGGTGTCTCCAGTTCGTTCGGCTTCGCCTGAGAAGTCACCGGTGCATTCTCCGACGCCGGTTCAGTCTCCTGTCCCGGTCGATGAAGCTCCAGTTCATGAAGAATCTGCGGCTCCAATGGCTCCACCATCGGCGCCGGTTGGCCCAATTCCGGTAATGCCTCAATCCGACACTGTCCCGGGGGCCTACCCACATTTCCCTGGCCCGGGTACAGATCCCTAGCATTACTTAAATGTGATGTATGGAATCTTCTCTAGAGCCTGGTACCCCTCTGGAGCGCCTTCGGGTCCCATGAGGCCAATGACCTTTAACCTGGAAGTTCCTCAGGCTTATGCTCAGGCTCTCTTTATGCCGTTCCTGCCTGCGACTCCGTCCTGGCATTTTGCGGCGCCGAGGGCATCGACGCCGTATCATTCCTCTCCTGCGCCGTCCGTTCGTCCGCCCGGTTGTGCCTCTGGATCCAAGTTAGACGCCGGCTCCGGATCCGTTCGAGTCGCGTCTGGCGCCGCCGATCCCGAGGATGAGGTCAAGGCAAGAGGCGCAGAGGATTTTGGAGGAACAGAGTTTCCAGGTGGAAGAGGAAATGGAGGACGGTGAGCTTGAGGAGTCGGAAGACTTTTTTGAGGGATTGAAGGAGGCTAGTGGACTGGATACGTCCCCAAAGTGGGGACTTTCTCCACCTACAGATGCTCCTTCTAAGGATGTGGCTCCTTACCACACAGTGATTAAGAAAGCAGCAGAGCTTTTAGATCTGAAACTTCCAACGGCTGAATTTAAGTCTAACATTTTACTGAGGTACTGCATTCTCCTTCTACTGTGATAGTGCCATTATTGCCCTTTAATGATGCCATCACTGAGCCAGTGTTGGAAGTCTGGTGTAAGCCCTTTTCAGCTCCAGCAGTGTCAAAGTCTTTCGCTAGGAGGTACAGGACTGCTCCAGGAGACCCGGATTTCCTTTCATCTCATCCTTCTCCTGATAGCCTGGTGGTGCAGGCTGCTTGTTCCCAAAAATCTTCTGGGTCCTTTCCTCAAGTCCCTGGGGACAGAAACTGTAAGAAGCTTGAACAATCTGCTAAAAAGGTCTTTTCTTCAGCAAGTATGGCCCTAAAGTCCACGAACGCCACTTGTCTATTAGGTCTTTACATACATGCTCTTATGGACTCAGCGAAGCAGCTTGTTCCAAAATTGTCTGAAGAGGGCAGACTGAATTTTAATTAGGTTTTGGCGGGTACTCCGGCTGCTGCACGCCAGGTTATACAGAGTGGTCTGGACACTGCGTACTCGGTTGCTAGAATCATGGGTTCTTCTATTGCCACGAGGAGAAGTGCTTGGCTCCGGTCATCGGAGTTATCTCCTGATGTGCAGGTGACTCTTCTTGACCTCCCTTTTGATGGCTCCAGGCTGTTTGGTGAGAAGGCCGTTTCAGCCTTTCAGAGGTTCAAGGACAGAAAAGCCACCGCAAAGTCTTTGGGCCTGCAGGCTCAGCCTTGGGGCTATGCCTACAGAAGATTCCGAGGTTTTGGAAGGTCGTCCTTTCGGACCTACAGGCAGCGTCCGCAGCAGCAACAGAATCCACTGTATAAGACGTACAGAGGCAAGAACAGAGGACGTCCACAAGGTCGTCAGCCCTCCTCCTCCTCCTCCTCTACATCCTCTACCTCCCCTTCTATTGCCAATACAGCAAAGCAGCCCTAGATCCACCATGCTGGATCATGTGGGTCCTGAGGGGGGGTCAGCTTACCCACTTTCTACAAGATTGGGAATCGGTCACTACGGACCTTTGGGTTCTAAATCTTGTGGAAAATGGGTATGCCCTTCCCTTTCGGGAATTTCCTCCAAATTACCCTTCTTGCCAAGGGGCATGTTCCGAGGACCATCTTCTTCTGCAGGAGGAAGCCCTTACATTGCTAAAGAAAAGAAAGGTGCGATAGAGGTGGTTCTGGAGCGGGAGAGGGTCAGGGATGCTACTCCCGGTATTTCCGGATTCCCAAAAAGGATGGCAGGCTACGTCCAATCCTGGATATCAGGATCTTGAACCTTTTTCTGAAACAGGAGAAGTTCAAGATGCTCATCCTTGCACAGGTTGTTCAAGCGCTGCAACAGGAGGACTGGATGGTGTCCAGACTTGCAGGATGCGCATTTTCATATTCCTATCCTGAAGTCGCACGGGAAGTATCTCAGTTTTACGGTAGGGTCGCAAAACACTATCAGTTTGCGGTTCTCCCGTTTGGACTTACTTCTGCACCTCGAGTCTTCACCACGGTGATGGCAGTGGTGGCAGCCCATCTCTGGAGATTGGGGATTCCAGTTTTCCCCTATCTGGACGACTGGCTGCTCAAATCGGGATCGCCAGAGAAGGTGCTTCATCATCTGCAGATGACAACCCAGCTGTTGTTCAAATTGAGTTTCTCGATAAACATGCCCAAATCTCACCTGGCGCCCTCACAGCTCAACCTGTTCATAGGGGCGGTACTGGACACTACTGTGTGTCGAGCATTCCGACCTCCACAAAGGATTCTCGACATTCAGGAAATGATCACTTTATTCTACAATGGAGCGGTCGTTCCAGTCCTGAAGGGCCTTCGCCTGCTCGGTCCGTTTGCTTCCTGCATTCTGCTGGTCAACCATGCACGCTAACACATGAGGGCACTCCAGTGGTGCCTCCTCAGGCAGTGGTTTCAACACAATGGGGATCTCAGGGAGTCGATCAAGATCTCCAGAGACACTGCAGCGAATTTGTGTTGGTGGAGCGTGGAGGGCAATCTGTCTTGAGGAAAGCCCTATCATCGGTGGCCACAGTGATAACGGATGCATCCACTCTAGGGTGGGGTGCTCATCTGGGGGACCTGGAGATCAAGGGTCTTTGGTCACCAGAGGAAAGGTTGCTTCATATCAACCTTCTCGAGTTGCGGGCGATACGTTTGGCGCTCAAGGCTTTCCTCCCCTCGCGGTCGGTCAGTTCAGGTCCTGACGGACAACAATACCGTGATGTGGTATGTCAACAAGCAGGGAGGAGTAGGGTCGCATTATCTCTGCAAAGAAGCTCTGCATCTCTGGTCCTGGGTTCAGCACCACCAGATCTGTCTGATGACAAATCATCTGGCCGGAGTTCTGAACGTGTCGGCAGTTCTCCGCCAGCTACGAGTGGAGGCTTCATCCAGAGGTGGTTCGTCACGTTTTCCAGATGTGGGGAACTCCTCGGGTGGACCTGTTTGCCACTCACGAGAATGCTCACTGCCCGTCATTCCGCAGTCTCCAGTATCCGATGCAGGGAGCTTTGGGGGATGCGTTTTAGTTGAGTTGGAGCTCACAACTCCTTTACTCGTTTCCTCCCATACCCATGATTCCTCGGGTTCTGAGGAAGGTTCGCCAAGACCGGGCCCAAGTCATATTGATCGCCCTCGATTGGCCAAGAAAGGCGTGGTACACAGATCTACTTCACCTCTCGTCGCACCCTCCGCTCCATCTCCCTCTAAGGGCAGATCTCCTCTCGCAGTCGCAGGGGCAGGTTCTACACCCCCACCTTCAGAGCTTGCACCTTCATGCCTGGAGATTGAATGGGGCAACCTGAACTCTTTCTCTCTCCCGCCTGACGTGGTGGACGTTATTTTATCGGCCAGGCGACACTCCACCAAGTCTATCTATTCCAAATTTGTCGAATGGTGTGGAGAAAAGTCTATTGACCCTTTGAGGACTTGTTTATCCAACATCCTCCAGTTTAATTTCTCTCTAGCCCAGCAGGGCTTTGCTGCGGCTACTGTGAAGGGCTGTTTATCGGCTTTTTCGGCGTTCCTTTGCTTGCCGGATCAGCCGTCCTTGTTCAAATCGCCCATTGTGTTAAGGTTCCTTAAGGGCCTTACTAACATGTCTCTGCCCACTCCCTTTATTGTGCCTCAATGGGACTTAAATCTTGTCTTAACCTACTTGACGGGTTTCCCCCTTTGAGGCCTTGCACAAGTGTCCCTTGAGACTGTTGTCCTTTAAGACAGTTTTTCTTGTAGCCATTACCTCGGCAAGGATGATAAGTGAGCTTCGAACTCTGAGTGCGAAAACCCTGTTCTTGACCATTCATGCTGAAAGGATGGTACTCAGGACCAGGGCTGCTTTTCTGCCTAAGGTAGTAACTTCCTTCCATCTGCTGCAGTCCGTTATCCTTCCTACCTTCTATCCTCCCCCTCACCCTTCCGAGGATGAGGAGCGGCTTCACCGCCTGGGCCCTAAAAGGGCGGTGAGGTTTTACCTCGATAGGACTAAAGACTTTCGTGTGGATGACCAGCTCTTCGTGGACTTCATTGGTCGCAGGAAAGGCAGAGCGGTGCACAAGCGCACTCTTTCCAGGTGGATTATCTTGTGCATCAAGATCTGTAACTCTTTGGCTGGTAAGGAACCTCCAGAGGGTATTAGAGTTCACTCTACCAGAGCAAAGTCTTCTACTTCTGCCTTGACTAGAGGTGTTCCTGTGGAGGACATTTGTAGAGCTGCAACTTGGGCCTCCCTCCACACTTTCGCAAAGCATTACTGCTTAGATTCCGAAGTGAGGAGGGGCGGACACTTTGCACGCTCTGTCCTGCAGGACTTTTTGGTATAGAAGGGTGAACACCCTCCTCCGGGAGTGCGGACTGCTGTGGGACTCTATTCACAAGGTGAGGATTCCACAGGCAGATGTATCCATCAGAAGGACAAGTTACTTACCTTTGGTAACGCTTTTTCTGGTGGATACACTATCTGCCTGTGGATTCCTCACTGACCCACCCGCCTACCTGTTGTCCACCCTTGTATACCTTCAAAAGTGACTGTTATAATGTTTATCTGTTACTTTCATGGGAAGTGTTTTATTCTATTTGCTTTCCTGTATTCATTTCACACTATGTGTATTGGTTTAATTGCTGTGTACTGGGTATACTTTATATTTGTTGTCAGTCCGCCTGTATGCCTCGAAGGCACGGAAAAAAAAGGGCAGAACTGACGTCATCACGCCGATGAGGCTCTCTTATGGCTCCGGTAATGTCAGCGGAGCCGCAAGAGGAACCATGCTATTGTGACGTCGTCCTCGTCAGAGTGGAGAGCTACGAAAAATTTCCGAATGCTGCTGGCGCAGGGGATATTCACAGGGTGAGGAATCCACAAGCAGATACTGTATCTACCAGAAAAAGCGTTACTAAAGGTAAGTAACTTGTTCTTTTGTCTCATGATCCCTCTAAACAATTGAATAAAGTGTATGCCTAAATGTTATGATATGTGACCCTTCCCCTTCCTTATCTAAGGTATTGGTTAATATCGATGTTGGCTCTTGTGGTGCTGATCCCTCTCAGTGAGGTAGTGGTGTCTGGTGCGGAGAGCCCAATGTGTTTCCCTGTTTCCAAATGTTGTGCTCGAGTCGCCAATTACAAGTCATACTGTTAGGTTTGCTTTCGTCTTCTAGTCGCGGCGCTAGTGGTGTGGTCCGTGATCTCTATTATTACATATGTATTTGATATCATCCTGCATTGCCCACTTTTGTCATGCATGGTGTCTGTTCAACAGTCCAGGTAAGTCAAGTTAAGACAGGCAGTGCCTCAGTCTATTCATTGGGATCTGGAACAAATCCATCCAACGTCTGTCAGATTTTCCCATTTTATCATTGTTGGACCTCATACTCGTCAGTTAGCTGTTCCCTGAACTTTTCGATTTTTCCACCTGGGTTTTGCTGATTTTCTTATGTGGCCCCTGGGATCTTTCCCACTGTGGTGTGAAAGTGTGCACGCTCTTCCTATCCGTATTGGGAAATGGCGCTGGTTTCATGTTCTGAAACACGGACTGATCTGTCATTGCAGCCCGGTGGGTGCGCACTGGTACCTGTTGCGGGTAAACTCATGAGCTGCTTGTCAGTGTAGGCCGCTGTGAGTGCGCACACACACCTATGGTGCCCCTGATGGTGTGTGCTGCCTACCAATGCAGGTTACCGCGTGCGCACAGGCACACCTATTGGGTAATACCGTCTCCAGTCTGCTGTGCAGACTCGGGTAGGCTCACTGGCACCACTGGCACTGGAAATTGTGTCCCCCTCCTGCAATCGCAGGTCGGGGTGTGCAATAGCGCATGTGTGCCCCGGTAGTGAAAAATACCGATGTGTGTTTTCCACTAACTATGAGGCCGGCTCTGCCCATGAGTTAATATGCGGAAATGGTTGACAGCACTTCAGACTGCAATGGTGGAGATTGTAGTGGAGGTGTCTCATGAAAATTCATATCAATGTATTCACAGATCCAAACCCGTTTCATTGGTATAGGGGGTTTTGGCATTAGAAATGCCACTTATAGAATATGGCCATTTCTATGCTCTAGGGGTCTCGGGACGGTGGTGTCTGACTCCAGTGGACACCAGGGGTTGGGGAGGGAGAGAGAGGACATCTGTGCATTCCCCAATGGACAGCCATAAAACATGGGTATCCTGCGATAATGACAAACCTCTGTGATTTGACAGCTGAATGAGGTAGATTGAAGATTATCGTTTTGGACACTTAGTCTTTAGGGGCCGGATCATGGCCCCACTAAAACCACACTGTATAACTGCAGGTGCCCTCCTCCAGCAAGGGATGAGATACGCTTGTGGGGGACCGGAGAACCTGGACTGCATGGTTTACATTGTCTGAGGGCTCTCTTGTGCTCATGGAGGATAACTGTCCAAATAGAGACTGGCCTGGCCTGAGCACCTGCTGAACTGTGTTCTCTAAGGTCCGGACAGCAGGCCTCCTGTTCTCCCGGAGATCTCAGGTACATCAAAGATCTTCCCCAAGGGACCTGCACCATCTACCTGTGACATCTAGCGAGAAGTGCCTTCTCAAGTACCCACCTCAGCTACTAAATCCAAACTGGTAGGGTGGTGTTAGCGTGCACTTAAGACTTGAGGCTGGAGACCAGATCACCTAGTGCAGAGCCCCAGAAATCTTGCCCGCATCTCAGGCATGTGGATTCCGTACTGCGAGGATCATGACAATTATAAGCGTTTAGTAGTGGTGAGCAGATTCACTGGTTGCGGGAACCCACGTGACTCATTTAATCGGCCGCATTTCTTTTGTGTGACTCGCTGACTGCATGCTCATTGCATGTGGTGTCTGAGTCACAAGGTGCTGAGACCCCCAGAGGTGGGGTTTACCCGGAGTAGTGCCTGCTTCTACCTCATTTGGATCAGCAGATCGTGTGCCTATTTGTGTGTGACTGGACTGGTCTGGTGCAACCTGTATCATCGTGCACTGGACGTTGTGCCTCATTTCCAGAGAGGTAAGAAATTGCAACTTTTTGCTGTATATGACCAGAATTACCTGGTCCAACCCAAATCGATGTGCACCGGTCATTGTGCCTCCTTACCAGGGAGGTGCAGAATTTGCAACTCATTGTGTTTAGAATCTGAAGTGTCTGGTGCGACTCATCCCTATGCACACCAGTCTCGTTGCCCCGATTGCCTGGGAACAACCTGAATCATCGTGTACTTATTGGGGCGCCTCATCCTGGGGAGAGGCTCCCCTGTGTTACTCACCATTCATCGGTTGTTCCCTTGTTGACCCTCATCATGGCAAACTAACTGCCCTCTACACACCTGGCCCCTCCCGAAGACATTGTGACACCAGGCAGTAGCACAAGAGATTGACTGGGTTGAAGAAAAGCTTCTGAGACAGTCAGGCAACATGCTGTACCCCATCCTGCCATCACCACAATTGACAGGCTTGTTTGTGGCCATAGAGTATGGTCACTTGACCCTTCCAAACAACTGCATAATCAGCCAGAAGTCTATGAGATACCTTTTCCCTTATGCATCTCAGTCATTAATGTTACAAAGTGTTCTGCATCTGGTATCTGAAGAAGCAAGCAGACACTCAAACTTGACAAGAAGAAATGGTTCTACCTAACCTTCCTTATTTGGATAAATGTTGCCACTTTTGCTTGTAGCATTACTTTTTTTCCATTATTCGTGCAGATGAAGATCTTGGAATGTCTTGGACAGTTTCGTCCTTGGGAACTAAATATTGTAAATTGGTGGAATCCCACTTCATCCAAATGCACAAATGCTATCTTCAACACATGTCCTACGACATCTTAGTAGCTCTTAGTTTAGTTAGGAAAGTGAGTGCGAGCTTCAGCTGCTTTACAAGGTGGAATCTTTCTGGCTTTTATCTTTACTAGCTCTAAGAATTTCACTATATTGAAATAATTGAATTGCCAAATTTTGTCCAAACTCTACTGCAGCTGAGAAGTCCTTACACATGTTAAATGCTGAGAAGGCTTTGCTTTATTATTTAGAAGAAAAAGAAAACGTGCAAGGCCAGGAAGCTGGTCGCAAATCATGGAGCGGTTTCTACTGCTTTACTTCCTTTAAGCAGTCAATGTTTAGATCAGCAGTCTTCTACATGTTGTCTGTGATCAGAGGGCCACCATATCATTACCAGGTTTACTCACCAGAATAAAAATTGCTCTGCAGGATCAAGCATAACTTAGATAAACAATTCATAGACCACAGAAAAGATAATTCTTTTGGGTTTGGTGTCCCTGTGCTGTGTGTTCGCATACATATTCTTGCTAATCTGCTGGTCCTGTTGTGTGTTTGGATTAGGCTTCCTGTTATATTCTTCTGGTTATTATTGTCATAGAGAATCTCATAATGAACAAGCATTTGCAATGCAAAAGGTCTCGCATTTACAAAAGTTTGAGCTATTGGCATTGTAAATGACAAACCTTTTATCTATGTGTTGGTTTTGAAAACAGATAAATAAAAAGCATTGTCATTTACAATGCCAATAGCTTAAACTCTCTCAAATGCGAGTCCTAAGCATTTGCAATGCAATAGGACTCGCATTTTGCGAATTTGATCTATTGGCATTGTAAATGACAATTTCTTTTATTTATTTTCTGGTTTTTAAAACACAAATAAAAGGTATTATTTACAATGCCAATAGCTTAAACTTGAGTAAATGCAAGACCTACTGTATTGCAAATGCTTATTTTCAAAGTGCCACGAAGCTCCCAAATAGGCCAAATGCGCTGGCGTCTTCTTGCCGCATGGAGCCCAGAGCGCTGCAAGAGTTTATTGCAACTACACCGGACGTTGTCAAAATTAGAGAAGCTGTGTGTGTGTGGGGGGGGGGCATAGTAAAGGGGTGTTCGGATGAGCAACTTAGGTCCCCTGCACGGTTTATAATTTTGTAGTCATGGGAAGGTTTCCATAGTATGACCAGATGAGATGTGAGTGCATTGTAATTGCACAGTCTGTTGTCGCCGCACTTAAAGACGGGAGGGGTCACTATCCACACAAAGCCCAAGAAACACAAGGACCGACCCTAGTATGTTTGGTTATAGCGCATGAGGCGATTTGTTCAGCCTCAAGCGCTTGAGATGTAAAGGCATTGTTTTGACACGCTTTCTTTATAGTTTGTTTTCTCTGGAAGCCCAAAACTGCATAGTTTGTATTTCCTACAACTTAATTGTGTATACTGCATAGACTAATTTTATAACTCCCAGAGCCTTAGTTCAGTTTGTTTCACACAAAAAACCCTTGAAAGGAATACACAAATACTGACAAGAAATCATGAACATGGCCATAACAATTCATTTTAAAAGTGTAAAGTGATTCTGACAAAACATTTAGAAATTGTGGCTCTTTCTTGGAAAAGCACCACAAGAGATTGTGGTCACTTATTACTCAGATTTATAGAGCCCACTAGAGGTCCTCTTCAAGGAGCCATTCTTAGACCCTTGTAACTTAGTTCTGGCAAAACTGGTAATTGCTTAGTTGGCTGAAGCAAGGATTCGCCGCTGAGGTCACATTTATTTTGCCTTTCACGGCGTAGCTGTGTTTTTAAGAGAAGAGTGAGGGGGGCTCTCAGTGGACTGCTGGGGGCAGGGGGGAATCCGCTCTCACATTAAAGGGCAGTCCTTTGCTAATTCCTTTTAATGAATCGCCACTTGCAGGAGGTGACCACATGCGCTGGGACAGACACGGGTCATCGTAAGCAAACAATTTTGGTAGCCCACAACCCCCTCTGCACCCCCGTTTCCTAAAAAAAAAAAACCTTCCCTGTGATCTGCTTGGAAAACTATTGTGGATTGACAGCCTTTACTTGCTAGCTTTTTTATGTTATTCTTTGAACTCACACACCATTCCCTGTACTCCTTAATTTCATGCATGGGGGTTAAGAGACAAAGGTCAGCTCTGCACGCCGAAACCCACCTCTGCAAAATAAAAATAAAAATGCTTGTTGATCTCAGCGTGGCCCAACATCCTGTGATCCTGGGCGGATTATTAATGTCTGAGAGTACTCACAAAGAGGATTTGGCCTGGGGTGAAGCAACGGGGGGGAGCAGGAAGGGGGCATAAGAAACGTTTTTAATTTTGAATGCGGGTTCGAGGGAGACGGTGACACCGGCCAATGGGAAAGAAGGGCGGGCTTAAAGCCCACTAGTGAATCTCCCTCTAAATTAATAAATCTCGCGAGCGAGACTGCGCATGTGCGCAGTCCACACCAGCTCGACCTAAAAATTAACAGTATGTTACTTTTAATTCAAATTCTTCATCCTGGTTATTCTGTGTGCATTCAAAAATGTTCCATGCACATCAGAAACTATCCGAATCATATATTTGTAGCATATGTTGACTGCAGATACACCTTGCTATGCACACTCCTGCCTTCTGATGTTGGGCTTCTACTTGAAGAATCCAACTATGCCTAGTCATCGTCAGTCATCTGATTCAACTTTCAGTGACTTTTCTGATGCACTGTTTGGGTCTGCTTCAAAAAGAAAGCCCCCTTCCATGTTCAGTTTCGGGTGATGGAATGTAAAAAAGAGAGACTTTTCAGAAAGTGCCCTCAATGCAGGCAAAATATGCATAGTCTGACCAGAATGACCAATGCAACCTGTGCTCTTTGCCGGAGCATAAGGAGCATGACTGTGCTGCCTGTTAAAGAATGAGAAACCAAAGTTGGTACAGGGTGTGCTGCTATCTCTAGCAAAATGTTTCTGCCTTTAGCCCTCTACTACTTCTGCTCTCTACTGATAAGCTAAACCCATAAACACGTGCCTAGAGATAACAGCACTACCTGTGCTAACTTTGGTGGAAAACTACAGCAACTTTTAGGTAGGCTTACTGCATTTAACAGAATGCAATGGGGTGAACTGTGCTGTGGTGAAAGGCAGTGTGCTCCCTCCCACCTTGTGTTTAAACAGCTCCCTTGCGGCAATGAGCTGACAAGCTCACATGGGAAGCACATTTTTGCCGGTGGAGTGGAACTGTGACCTGTGAAGACTTGGGCAGCATTTCAGCAACCCCAGATGACTTTACTCTGCTCTTTACTGATGAAGGGCTAAACCTAGAAACATGTGTCTGAAGATAACAGCGCTACCTGCACCAACTTCGGTAAAAAAAACTACTGCAATTTTGAAGTAAGCGTACTTCATTTACCAGAGTACAATGGTGTGAACTGTGTTGGGATGAGAGGCAGTGGCTCCCTCCCACCATTTGTCAGGAAACTCCAACTTCTCCCAAGATGGTTCTAGTAACTCCACATAGGCGCGAAAACCCTGGTTCACGACTCTGTTAGAGTTGTCCCTAGTATCTCATGAGAGACTCCCCAACGTACCAAACCTTCTCACTCACAGGAAGGGCAGGGTCAAGCAACCAAACCCCAAACTCCTCAATCTGGCAGCCTGACTCCTGGAGTTGTAGAGCTTGGATTCTTGCAATTGCCTCCAGAGTGTATGGACATTCTAAGGGAGGCAAGAAGCCAACCACAAGAATTTGTTATGCAGGTAAGTGGAAACGCTTTTTACCATACTGTATAGCCTAACACTTAATCCCTTGTGCGCTTACTGTACAACAGATAGTATGCTACTTGTTACATCTACAAAAAGTCACATTTAGCATACACTTCCTTTGGACTGCACCTTGCAGCGATTACTGCTTACCTGCAGAACCGTAAGCATTTGTCACTTTTTTATATACACGTCATTAAGGCTTTCATGGAAGGATTGGAAATGATAATTTCACCTCCTGCAACACTTGTACCCTTGTGGAATTTAAATATTCTTACAAGGTTGTTGTCCACACCTTTTGAACCACTGCTTTCTTGTCCACTATAGTTTCTGTCTTGGAAGGTTGCTTTCCTTGTAGCTATCACTTCCCCAAGAAGAGTTGGCAAGATTCATGCTCCTACCATAGAAGAACCTTCTTTTCAGATGCTAAGATAAATTATGTCTACAGTACTTTAGGTTAAAAGGGCATTAATGCCCCGGTTACTTACCAGTAATCTTAATTACTCCGATATTTGTCTTCCTCGCCACATGATCAACGAAGTGAGCTTCAGCTCCACACCAGAACCCTCCAAAGCAAAAGTTAGCCTCCCATGCCTTCCATCCCTTCCCAATGCAAAAACAACAGTTGATGGACAGAATGCAGAACATTGTCTAACATTCACCCCAGTACAGAGATCTGGGCCTGGTCCATCGTTTTTTTTGCTTACCATGCCGTTCCAGTTTGAACCCAGCCATATGCAAATCAGTCTTGACCCTGTGCCCCATGGGAACAGTCCAGCCCGAACTGCCAAGCCAGATCCTCCATGGACTGAAAACAAGCATCCTAGGACAGGTTTCGGGCTTTCAGCCCTCATCAGCCAGAATAGCTTGATTCCAGTGGCATGGAGAGCACATGATTCACGTATGAGCATACCCGTCCCACTCGGGGTGACAAATGCAAAAACAGTTGATGGACAGAATGAAGAACAATGTCATACATTCACCCCAGTTCAGAGATCTGGGCCCATCCCTTCCCAACATGGCCGACCCATATCAACCTTGACCTCTATAAGAGGAGGGTTGGCCCAACCCCCAGCCTGAAGAACTACCAAGCATAAACATGAAGCCGATAGCACCACAAGGAGGGAGGGATGGGAACTCATGTGGCGAGGAAGACAATACTCGGAGTAATGAAGATTACCAGTAAGTAACCGGGGCATTACCTCCTCGTAAGTCTATCTCGCCACATGATCAACGGCTTGAGCACATACCCAAGACAAGAGGCTTCATGGCGAACAACCACCGACAAGGAGGACCTGATATCAAAAGGCAGGATTTAATCCAGTGCACCAAACATACAGAATAAACACAAACAGGACAAAACCAGAGGGACTAATCACGTTACAGAGGACCCAGACCCCAGAATCACCTCCGCAAAAACCCCAGGAGGAGAACCACCCAAAACCTCCCGGTAGTGCTCCATGAACATGTGCGGAGAAGCCCAAGTCACAGCCCTGCCTATATCCTCCATCGAAACCCCCTTAAAAGAAGTCCAGGACACAGAGAGGCCCCGGGTAGAACGACCCTGGATCCCGTCCGGGAGCACAGACCCCTGGGACCCGTAGGCCAGCAAGATAACCTGTCTAAGCCACTGACTCAGGGTGGAGGCGGAGGGCTTGTGACCAGAGCGAACTGGACCAAAGGTAATGAACAAACTGTCACAACAACAAAAAGCGGATGCACGGTCCAGATATACAATAACAGCACGTCGAACATCCAGCAAGGCCAGAGAGGCATAAGAATCAACCCCTGGAGGAAAGGCAGGCAAGACCACCTCCCAGGAGCGGTTCATGCCCGACAGAACTATGGGAAGGAAACGAGCGTCAGGACGTAAGACCAGCAGGTCCGGAAGAACCCACAAGAAGGGGGGAGACCGAACGAAGGACCCCAGCTCGCCCATCCTACCAGCCAAGACCATTGGCACCAAGACCACCACCTTGAAGGTGAGAAATTTCAAATCCACTGAGGCTAGAGGCTCAAAGGGAGCACCCTGGAGGGCCCGAAAGACCAACTGAAGATCCCAGGGAGGAGCCAAGCAAATAGCCCTAGGCCGCTGCAAAAAACAGCTCCTCAGAAAGGGAGCCACCAAAGGATCGAGTCTGTCCAGGTCCGGACTGCAGAAGGCCCGCAGAGCAGCCCACTGACCCCGCATAGTGGAGGGATCCAAACCCAAGGAAAAACCCTCTGCAAGGAAATCAAGGACTCTCAAGGGGTCCCCCGAGACAGGGTCAGCCCCCTGCAGCCCGCACCAATGAGTGAAGGAAGGCCAATGGCGGGAATAAGACAGCAAAGTGGAGGACCTGCAAGACCCCTGCAAGTCAACCACCCCCACGGAACACCCCTGGGCTAATAAAGTCACCCTCTCAAGAGCCATGCTTGCAGATGGAGCCGGCGGAAAATGTCCATCAGGAGCAGAGGGCCTTGCAAGGGATAAGGCAGATCCAAAATCGGCCAGCACTCCCGAACAGCCAATTCGCACAGGAGAGGAAACCAGGGGCAGCGAACACATTCGGGAACCACCAACAGAACGAATGCCTTCTCCTGGCGGGTCTTGCACAAGACACGCGGGAGCAAGAGGAATGGGGGAAAGGCATACAGTAGACCCGGTGGCCAAGGGAAAGACAATGCATCCACCCTCCAGACCCCCAGGCATGGATGGAGCACGCAGAAGCAGGGAAGGAGAGCATTGATCTCATCCTCAAACAAGTCCATCAGTGTAAGGCGAAACAGAGCCACCAGGCGCCGGAACACCGAGGGCGTCAGGGAGAGAGCAGACAGAGGAGGAAACACCCGGCTCAGACGGTCCACCACAACATTCTCCTTCCCCGGGAGATACACAGCCTTGAGGATCAGGACCCTAGACTCTGCCCAGGACATCAGCTCCCTGGTAAGTAACCAAAGGGAGCGAACGCGACAACCCCTCTGATGGTTCATATACCCCCGTACCACCTGGTTGTCCGTCTGAACCAAATCGTAGTGACCCTGGGGAAAAGGAGCAAACTCCCTGCAAGCCATCGGAACCACCTTCAATTCCCGGAAGTTGGAGGAGCACCTCGCCTAAAGATGATCCCACTGACCCTGAACAGACCAAGATCTCAGGGTCACCCCCCCAGCCGAGGTGACTGTCGTCGGTCGTGACCACCCGTGACTGGGAGACCAGGAAGGGAAGACCCCTGGAGAGATGAGCCTCCACCAGCCCAGATCGGCCTGAATCTGAGGGGTCACCACTACCGGGACCTCGTAGTCGCCCGAGCAGGGATCCCAGAGGGACAGGAGATGATTCACCAAGGGATACAAGTGGAGGTAAGCCCAAGGTAGAACATTAATAGCAGCCGACATCAACCCCTGAACCTTCAACCATTCATAAACTGGATAATCCAGACTCAGGAGAGAACCCAGATCCCTCCAATAAGGTGTTCCAAAGGCAAGATCACTTTCCCCTGGAGCATGTCCAACCGACCCCCAATGAAAGCAAAGTCCTGGGTAGGCGACAGGTGAGATTTCTTCAGATTGATCAGGAAGCCATGGGAAGACAGTACCTCGCAGACCATCCTGACGTGAAGCGTTTCCTTGGAAAAAGAAGAGGCAGAAATAGGCCAGTCATCCAGGTACGGAAAAAACCATGATCCCCTCCCGGTGGAGGATTCTCACCAAGGGGGCCAGAACCTTAGTGAACACCCTCGGGGCTGAAGATAAACCAAAAGGAAGTACCTGGAACTGGTTGTGGCAGCCCCCTACGCAGAACCGGAGGACACGCTGAGAGGCCGGATGTACGGGTACATGAAGGTAGGCGTCCAGGAGGTCCAGAGATGCGATCACCTCTACCTGAATCAGCAGCTGCAGAATCTCCTGTAGCAAGAGCATTTTGAACTTAATATGGGGGAAAAAAGAATTAACCCGTTTTAAGTCCAGAACAGGACTAAAATCCCCAGACACCTTCCTCACCAAGAACAGGATTGAATAGATGCTGCAACCCCTCTGAGATGGTGGGACCGGTTGAATGACCACCTTGTAGAGCAGATCCTGAATGCCTGCGAGCAGGGCCAGCCACTTGACAGGAGAGTAAGGCAGTGGGGCGGCGCGGAAAGCATCCAGAGGGCTATGTCGAAACCCTCCCAAACAATCCGGAGAGCCCGCAGAGATGGAGGACTCCCAAGTGGAGACGAAGAGGCGTAGGCGCCCATTCACCGGGGAACTTCCAGGCGTGATCTGAAGATAGTCAGGACTTAGGGGCGGAGGAAGAAGTCTCAGGCTGAGACTGGGATTTGTTGAAGAATGGGGAGCCCCGGCCACGACCCCATCCTCGAAAAGGCACACCGCCCCTAGCCGTCGACATGGAAGAAAACACCCTCTTGGGCCCCAAGAAACGGCCCCTGGAAGATTTGATGGGAGCCAACAGCTTCCGGTCCTCCGCCGATATTTTTCACCATGTCCTCCAAGGACGCCTGAACAATTTAGACCCCGAGAAGAGTATCTTCATCAGTATCGCCTTCTGGGCAGCATCTGCCTTCCAGTTGCGAAGCCAGACCTAACGCCAAGTCTGAATCGCAGCGCCACCAGCCGCGGCCCCCAACGTACCAAACAAGATATTAGACAGGAGGCGAGTTAGTTACTCCATCAGCCCCAGGGTACGAACCACATCAGCTCCCTGGTCCAGAAGTTCCGCCAAGGAGTGAAAATCCTCCAACAAGGATTAGGAAAGTGTATGCCAAGTAGGTGGAAGCGCGGATGGAAAAATGGACCGCTGCATAGGCATGCTTGGCCACGGCCTCCACCCGTTTGTGAACTGGGTCCGAAGGAGAGGCGTCCTTGGAAATGATGGACCCTTGAGTGGCCGGCCCAGACTTGAGAGAGTCCACCTTCACGGAGGGAGGGAACTCCTTGGCGAAGTCCTGGATGGTGTAGCGCTTCACCAGGTACCTAGGGAAGGACTGCTTATCAACCTCCAACCATCAATCACCTTGATGGAGGAATTCAGAGGAAGGGACTCCGGTTCCTTGCGTTGGTACTGCAAGAAGAAATCCTCCGACAGTTCATCCTCAGCAGGGCAGGAAAAGCCATGTTGTCCTTGATATGCTGGAGCACATCCTACAGCGCCTGACCCTAGACATACTGACCCCTGAGGTCCTCATCCTACCCATCGACGACGGGCACTGGAAGGGGGTCAAGGCGTGGACGCTTGGGAGAAGAAGGACCCTGTCTCCCTCCGCGCTCATCAGAGGCAGGCCGACACCGAAGCCTGGATCATGGCCTGGATGGACTGTAAGGTCAGGGACTCAGCCGGGACCTGGGAGCTTAAGGCAGCCACCACAGGAGGATCTGCCCCCTGATCGCCCCGTAGGTTGACCCGCCTGGAGGCAAGGCACATCAGGACTATGGTAGCCACCTGCAGCGCCACCCCAGCATGGGCGGAAGAGGCAGACAGAAAGGAGCCTCCGTCGGGAACTGCACCGTCCCGGACGTCAAGCAGGTAAGCCACCGAGCCACGATCCGCAATGTGGAAAGAAGCGGAGCCCCGCAGCAACCCCAGCTGACCCCCAGCCCCACAGGACTGAAAAAGCGCGGGCTGCAGTGAGGCCCAAAAAAGACAACCAGGAAGTGGAGGCGCGCCCGGGGACCGTTGAACGGACCGCTGGGAGCCCCCTCCACACACACACAGCAATGGGTGACACAGGGGAAAGTTGCCCGGGAGCACAGAAGGAGCGATACAAGGCCCCTGGCCCAAGCAAAACGCAAAATCACTATGCCCACATGGACGAGGGGTCATGAATGGGGCCGCTAGGCATAGCCCCAGACACCACCTCGTCCACCCCCCCTGTAAACCCTTGGTTCGCTAGGGCAGAGCCTAACCGGTCCTGAAAGACACCGGGGGAAGGAAGGAGGGTCCCATAGTCCAACGGCCCGGTAGAGCAGGACCACCAACCAGGGAACCCTATTCTAGCAACAGCAGGAACCACTTACCTGACAGCGCGTCTGGAGAGTCAGCGCAGAACCCAAAAAACAGGCTGTGGGTTGGGCCCTCCTCTTATAGAGGTCGAGGGTGATATGGGTCGGCCATGTTGGGAAGGGATGGGAGGCTTTGGAGGGTTCTGGTGTGGAGCTGAAGCTCACTTTGTTGATCATGTGACGAGGAAGGCACACCAGCTTTTTGTGTCTTTCTCAAATCCAAGAAAGGGTAGCGTCATTTCTAAAGCAGGTATTGCATGATGAATTGTGAAATGTATTCAGATTTGCTACATCAAAGCCAAACAAACTTTACCGACAGTTCAACGCGCACTTTCTACTAGAAAAAGAGGTGCTTCAATGACCCCCTAGATCCACCCCTGACTTCAATGAGGGTTTTTTCGAACTTATGTCTGACCTATGCTCCAGATATAAACACCTCCTAGTAGTTGGGGATTTCAACTATCACTGGGACAGTACGCCAAGAGAACTTGCAGAAACCCTGTTTCAGTCAAACATGAGCTCTTTGGAAATGGTGCAACTGGGAAAAGGCCCTACCCACAACAAAGGGCATACCTTAGACCTTATTTGGACTTCTAAACCGCTGGCACAGATCACGGACATCAGTCCCTGTGCCTGGTCGGACCACATGCTGTTGAGATGCTGGGTCCCCATGGATAGCCCACTCCTGCAGCCTCCACCTTTGTGGAGGAAGGTTTGACTGTGGAAAAACGTCGAGGCAGACTCCTTAGTCTCTCTACTCCACTCCATCCCTGTTCCTGTGGGAAGTGAGGATAACTTGGGCCACAAATGCGTAGCCCTTTTTGCCCGATTACAACAGGCCATTGATTCATTGGCACCAGAACGGAAAGAAAGGGTTAGGGACAAAGGGAAAGGAGCCCCGTGGTACGACAAGACTCTAAGGGAAAAAAAGCAACTTCTCCGACAAACCGAGAGGAGATGGAGAATTAAGTATGATCCATTAGATTTAAAAATCTATAAAGCCCTCCTTGCCACGTATAAATCAGCCGTCCTAGGTAAGAAGGCGGCATTCTATGAAGCTAGGATTAGCTCGGCGGGAAACAAATAAAAAGAGATCTTCGCAATATTGAAGGAACTGAGCCAAAAAGGGGACAAAAACACCATGGGAGCCATGCCATCCTGTGATAGTTTTCAGGGGTTTTTCCTTCAAAAGGTTCAGGACATCGTCTCAGAAATTACTACAAACCCTGTTGATCCCAGTCCCCTGGATCAGATTACCCCTCTCTGCCCTAGTAGCCAGATGGTTAGCTTTCCAAAGCTTGACCTAGCCACCCTAGCTGCAGCAGCTAGACAGATTAAATCAGGCTCTCGAGTAGACCCATGCCCGCCGGGCCTCTTTCAAATGGCCCTGCCAGGTTTGGAAAAGCAGGCCCTGGTCCTTCTCAATGAATCTCTAGATCTGGGCTATCTACCAGCGATGTTGAAGGAAGCAAGGGTTATTCCCCTATTGAAAAAACCAGGGGCAGACCCGACAGCCTTAAAAAACTATAGGCCTATTTCACAGCTCCCCTTCCTCGCTAAATTACTGGAACAACATGTCTTGAAATCTCTTGCAAAATACTTAGACGACCACCATCTGCTTCATTCCAGACAGGCAGGTTTCAGGACACACCATAGCACAGAGTTGGTGATGGTGTCAGTACTGGACGAGCTTAGAATTAGAGCCGCAATAAACATCTGAGTGCTCTAATTTTATTAGATCTGTCAGCAGCATTCGACACGGTCAGCCATAACATCCTACTGAGCCGTTTGTCGAATCTGGGCATAAAGGGGCAAGCACTTCAGTGGCTAAGATCTTTCCTGACCGACCGCACCCAGAGAGTCCAAATGGGGGAGCAGGTGTCGACTTTGGGCACCCTGTCCTGTGGAGTCCCCCAAGGCTCTGCTTTGTCTCCACTTCTTTTTAACATCTATTTACAGCCCTTGGTGGAGGCGCTTTCATGCAGAGACTGTCAGGTCTTTAACTACGCTGACGACACCCAACTCCTGGTTCGGCTTTACAACACCAGCCAGGCACAAGAATCAGTGAAAAATCTACTCAGGTTTACTGTTTACTGGATGGCAGCCAACACACTGAAAGTCAACCCGGATAAAACCGAGGTGCTGATTATTCCAGCTCAAAATAGCCCTTGGTGCAAACTTTTCTGGCCTTCAGAGTTAGGTGTGGCACCAATTCCAGTGCCAGTAGTAAAGAGCCTGAAAATCGACTCGGATCTGTGTATGTCTGGCCAGGTGTCTTCGGTTGTAGGTATCTGCACGGGTCTACTTAGGCAATTACGGAGACTTGTCCCTCTCCTTTCCACCCCTGTCTTACAATCAATTGTCTCAGCCACGGTCATTTCTCGGTTGGACTACGGGAATGCCCTTTACTTCGGCATCCCACAGAAGCTTCTGAGGAGATTACAGGTTGTACAGAATGATGCGGCCAGGTTGATTTTCAGTCTCCCTAGGTGCATGCGAGCCACCCCCCTACTTCACAAACTGCACTGGCTGCCTATTGAACAGCACGTGCAATTTAAGAGCCTGTGTATAGCCCACAAGGCTATGTATGGGAATGCACCAAAATACATAAAAGGCAGAGTGCAAAAGTACGTGCCTGGCCGGGTGCTACGTTCTTCGGAGGCTTGTAGGCTAGTCTCTTCTAGGTACAACTTCATGACTAAAGGGGGCAGAGCGTTCTCGGTCCTCCTTCCACGGATCTGGAACAATTTACCGGAGAGCCTGCGCAAGGAACCGGCCCTACTCCCCTTTAGAAAGCTGTTAAAAACACATTTGTTCAGAGTGACATTGACATCTGTCTAATGCTCCGTCCCTGCTCCCTGCAGACATGCAGTGAACTGCTCCTTCACTGAAGCGCTTAGAGACCAGTGGTGATTTGCGCTATATAAAAATAAAAATAACATAAAAACATAACATAACTTTCTTAGACACCATCTGATGCTTAGAACTACCACAAGAGGAGTACTGTTTACAGTCTATGCATAGCTTGTGCAGTTGTAGCCATAACATTCTATGAATGGAGTTTGTTACTTACCTTGTAAGCATCCATTCTCAGGGTGTAGTGTTGCAGATTCACATGCACCCTCTCGTCTCCCTGGCAGGCATACACTGGTGTCAGATGTACATGTATTATACATACAAATATGTACATATTTTTAGTTTATTACACACACATTCTTTGTTTTACATTTTCACTAGCTCCATCCTTAGTCTAAATTATGGCTTGGAAAAATTAACGGTCTAACAATAGAGCCGTTGAACCTGTGCATTCTCTCGAAGAGGAGGCAACGTGACATCAAGACTTCTTCGAGAAAAGCAAGTTGTAGAGTCTGGGGCCAACACTAGATGGCAGGGTTATTCATAGCATGTGAATCTGCAGCACTAAACGCTACAAATACATGCTTATAAGGTAAGTAACATACTTCTTTTGAAGAGTCTTAGAGATTCTCTCTTAAACTGATCTCTAACAAGTGTTGAAAAGCCAGTAGATGTGACCATTTTTTATTACTGAACTCAAAAACACTATCTTTTGAAAGTATGCCCATATCACCTTTTCTCTTTCACACACACAATGCTCTAATGCACTTAAGCCCCAAAGAGTGTCATGGTGGGGGCAGTTCTGGAAGTAGTAATAGTAGAGGCAATAGTTACGATAATCGTGGTAATGGCAGTAACAATGCAAGTGGTATCGTTGAGCATGCAGGTGACATAGTGGTGAAATGGTACAAACCTTGCTCGTGGTTTTGATAGTGGCAGTGGCCATGATTGTGGTGAAAGTGGTAGTGATGAGGCTGGTGATGGTTTGAGTGGTGGTGATGCTTGTGATGTTGGTTGTGAGTGTATTGGCTTTGGTGGTGAGTGGGGGTGTGCCGGTTATGGGATGGAGGTAACACTAATAATGGTGGCACAGATAGTTAGGGTAATAGTGGAAATGGTGACAGTGGTGATAATGTTAATTGTGGTGGTGGTAGTGAAGCATTGCATTTTTAATGCCTCAAAGATTTGGCACTTTTGCCAATATATGGTGAGTTAGACAGAGCAGTAGTCGAGACCACTCTGAGGCATGGTAACTGAGTGGGTGTGGTAGAGCAGGCGTGAGAATCGCTTGAGCCCCAGTTACTTCTGTGAAAGGAGGGCTGGGTAGAGCAGTAGCTGGGATCGTTGTGTGGAGGGTAGAACAGAAACTCACAGACTAACGCAGACTCATTTGTATCTCAATGGGTGTCATGTCTGAATGCAGAAACAGGGCAGTAAAGCAGGCTGGCTAAATGCTGTCATTCAAACTGCCTGACACATAATTGCTTTATTGTGTGCAGATAGAAAGTGTGACTGACATTACCTACAAGCCATTGGCTGTAACTGGCTGTTCCCGTCTCCCTCTTCATGTATAGAACAAGCATTGCTGACTGAGCCTTAATGACTGCACATCTATCGGAAAGTGTGGTTGCAATGTGCAATGCCCAAGGGAAAAAATTGCACTCAAGCACACAGTAGTCCAGTATTTGACAGTCGATTTCTTCTTCGGTAATGTGCCGTCTAAATGATCAGATCCAGTCCACAAAAGTTCAATTCTTCCTTTACTTCACAGGCAAAATTACATACAGTCAATTCCAAAACACCACAGCCAGCACATGTTTTGTCCTCCTGGACTTTTTCAAGGCTCTAAAGCAAAATCCATTAAGGAACTCCTAGAGTCTCCTCAAGATTTCGGTCACAGAAAATATATTCATCCATGTTAAGTCTCTGTATCAAGATTGTCCCAGTGGTGGACAGATCTTCATTAAAAATCCCCAACTCCTATCTACTTTGGTCTAATCCGGGGAAAGTGTGGAATGACCTTGATAAGCCCGCCCGTCTGTAATATCGTCTGCGGCACCGCAAGCAGCTTTGAGCTGTCAACTTAATGCTTCCGGATACAGCTGGGTCTTAGCGCGGGCTGGGGAGTTTGAAATCCAGAGACATAACCTTAAGTAGTCTTGACCCCATGCTGGCCAGAAATGTGTGTGCTTGTGCTGAATCGCTCACGTAGCTGTCAATATAGATGTCTCTTGCAATAATATTAAAACCTGATTCCCCCACGTCCAAGCTTTTAGTCTGCGCTTAAGGTGTTGATCATGTTGTCCTGTTCAAGTCTATCCCTTCATGCAAATACCCAGGACCAGAGGGACCGGAAGGGCTGGGAAGATGTAGAAAAGGGCCCCACATTATTTGCGTAGAAGGGTTGTGTGGTCTTAATGACTTCACCACATCTGAGATAAAATTTTCTCCGTGACTGCTTCTTAAGGGCACCTATTAGCAAAACCTTTACCTGCTCATGTTTTGGCTTACACAGTGCCCTCACTAGTAAAGGTAGCAGTCATGTGAGGTGTGCTGGAATATGAACAAAGTGGAATGAGGATATAAGCATCCATTTCATACTTAACTCCACACAATTTCGACTCACCAGACCTGGCTGCCGCCAGTGCACCTGTTCTATCCTCTTTGTTGGCACCTTGATGCCAACAAGATTCAAGAAACTTCAACCTTATAGTATATTTACATTACATCATATATGAGAATGTTTAAACAAGCACTATGGATGTCTGGACATTTTTTAAATATGGAATGCATCGAGAGTCCAAGGTTGTTCCTCATACACACATGTGAAGGAAGCAGGGCACTGGGCTCATAATCGTTCATTAGGCCAGTCTCTCTCCACAGGTCTCTTTCTCCGCTTTATCCAACTTGCAGGACCATGAAACCCTGGAACAGGCTCAATTTAGATTCAAACTAAATGGGTCAGGTCCTGGCAGCTGTCAGTATATATTTTTGTAACCTTACTTTGCCCTGCCGCAATGCCCGTTCTGCTGACTCTGAACTTTACAGGGAAGGGTTTTCTGACAGTCAGACACAACACACAACGTCACCTAGTCAGAGTGGGGTCACCACATCATGAACCTGCAGTGCTGTGCACAAGGACACTGCCAACACTTTCCGCAGACTGCAGTAAAATCTATCAATTTGTTTCTTCTGGACACTCAACCACCGAGCTAAAATGACGGCTAGCTGCAAATTAGGAGCAGGAAGCACAAAGTAGTGCCTCAGTCACACCACAAGCAGTGTTGCCAGATTTTGAGACCCGCTGAAGCCCACAGCTGTCCAAGTACAAGCCCAGATTCAGCCCAACACAGAGTAATGTCAGCCTAAAAACCAGCCCAAAGATGCAACTCTCAAGTTATGCGCAAATAGCGTTCAGAAAACATTTTAAGGATAAGTCTATAGTATTCAGTATTCATATAGTTAGAGAAGGTACAATGGACTCCAATGAACGTCTGCAATCATGCACAAAATCGAATAAAAACACACATTTTGAAGACCAATGCCCACTGTGACCTTTTAATTGGCACTTCTGTAACCACAAATCCACACTCAGCCTGTCATTAATGAATCTACCACAGGAGATTATAATCATTCTTAATTAAATCTAAGAACTGGACCATCAAAGCTAGTTCAGCTGTGTGGCTCCAAATAACTAACACTGAGTGGATCTTGCAAAAGTAACACCACACGGTGCATTCCATTAGACCTGATTCAAATTGTAATTGTATTGTAATTGCATTTATATTGCGCTTACTACCCCTGAAGAGGCGCCAAAGTGCTTTTAAGGCGAGTAGCAAGCTACTCCGGAACCCATATAGGATTAGTGTTGAATTAGTATAGTGACATAAGAAAGTAATTTGAGTGGTACAGGCTAGGTTAGTCAGTTGTTTGGATTCAAAACGATAGTAGAGGGCTAGAAGAGGGAAAAAGGTTTGCTTTATATAGCGCTTGTTACCTCCGATGGTTTGTTGAAGAGCTTTTTTGGCGAGTAGCACGCTACTCCGGAACCCATAAAGGATTAGTAGTGAATTCGTATAGTGAAATATGGAAGTAATTTGAGACTGATATGTTGTTCAGTTATTTAGATAGAGAAGGGTAGCGAAGCGATGGAAGAGGGAAAAAGGTTTGCATTTTATAGTGCTTGCTACCCCTGATGAGGTGTTGAAGCGATTTTTCTGCAAGTAGCATGCTCCTCAGGAACTCCTAAAGAATTAGTGGTGAATTAATATAGTAAAATATGAATTTTTATTAGTGGACATTTTAGTCTGTTATTTTGATTGAAAAAGATAGTGGAGGTATAGAAGACTAAAGGAGTTAGATTTTTTTATTGTTTTGGGGGAGGTAATAGCAGTAGAAAGAGACTTGGGGTGAGAAAAAATGATGTGTAGTGGAAGAGTTGGAGGGAAGAGTTTAGAAAGGCTTGTTTTGGGGGATCGGTATAGTACAAGAGGTGTCAGATGATGAAAGGAGGAGTAAGGTAGGGCAGAATCTAGAAAGGGTTATTTTGGGGATCATAGTAGTGGTATGGGGTTTGGGATCAATGAGAGAATATATATTGATAAAGGTATAGGGTGAGATATAGGGTAGTGCATTGGAAAGAGTAGTAGAAAGAGTTTTGAGATGAGTCAGAGCGTTGGGATAAAAGATATATTGAGAGGTATAGGGTAAGAAATAGAGTAGTGCATTGAATGTTTTTTTAGGAGAAAAGTAATAAATATATAGATCCAAGTACATGGAAGGTATATAGATGCATAAAGGAAGTAAGTATATGTAGATTAAAGATGCATTAGATAAACTCTGGTTTTCAAGTGTTGTACTTAAATTTTTTTTTAAACATAATTATTCTACATGTTTATACAAAGCAATATACATATATAGGTACATATCTATAGTACGAATACATGCTTATATACAGAGGGATATGCTCTACATTTGTTTTTGCATATAGTGCTTATGTGGGTAAGAGCCAATTCTTGATTAGTTTTCTGAAAATAAGGTGGTTGTCCATGGATCTTATGTTGGGAAGTAAAGAGTTCCATAGTTTGGCTGCTTGAACAGAGAAGGATGTGCAACCCATGAATTTTTTCTTTTATCTTGGGATTTTGAGGTGAGGTGCCACTCTAGAGCGGAGGTTCCTTTGTTGAATGTGTTTGGTGATTTTATTCCTGATGAAGTGGTCCCATTCCATGTATTGCTGTGTGGATGATGCAAAGCAGCTTGAACGTGGATCTTCTGGCAATCGGTAACCAATGCAAGGCTTTCAAGGCAGTGGAGATGTGGTCTCGCAGTTTGATATGCAAGAGTAGTCTGACTGCCGAGTTCTGAATCCGTTGTAGTCTTTTTATGATCGTTAAAGGAGATCCGTGATAGAGGCTATTGGCGTAATAGAGTTTGGACAGAACAAGGGAGATGGTACCTTTGACCTCAGTAACAAAGCATTATCTTGCTGGTTTGTCTACTTGAGGTTTTGGGAGACAAGGGTACCCCAATATGTGAACCTGGGGTGGTAAGGAATATTTAAAGAACAATGGTTCAAGTGTGGTGATCCCAGTTCATCAGGCCAGGTGGCAAGTGGGTCATAATGTTTCCAATCGCCACACGTAAGTATTTCTGTTTTGGAAGCATTCATTTTGAGATGGCTCCAAGTCATCCATTGATCTGCAGCTCTGAGACATCCGAAAATTGGTGAGTTTCGAATGTCTTTGGGACATTCCAGTTGAAGGAGTATTTGTTTGTCATCTCGATAGTCATAGCACTTGAGGTGAAATTGATTGATCAGTACTGGTAATGACTTCATGTAGATGCTGAAAAGCATGGGTGAGATGATGGAGCATTGAGGGACTCCTGTTTTTGTGGAGTATGGTTTAGATGAGAAAGGTGTGGTATGGATGACATTAGTTCTGTTTCAATAGTAGGACGCGATCCAGTCTAGAGCAGTCCTCTCTACGCTGTCTTCGTAGAGTCTTTGTATCAGAGTGTCTTGGTCAACCATGTCGAAGGCAGCCGAAAGGGGTACAAGAAGAGTAGCACAGCAACCCATTTGCGGCAACTGATTCTTCAGGTCATCCCAGAATGCAAGTAGGGCAGATTCTGTGCCTCTTCCCGGACGGAATCCCACTTAGAAGTCTGAAATTATGGCATTCTCTTCAATGAATTGTGACATCTGGGCGAACGCTGTTCTTTCTAGCAGTTTGCCCAGGAAAGGTGAATTTGTAATGGGTCTGTGGTTGTCCGGGTTATGTAGGTCCAAGTTTGTTTCTTCAGTAAAGGGCGTATGTATGACTTTTTGAGTTCCTCTGGAAATATTCAGTTAGTTGAGGAATAGTTGATGATTCTTCTTACTGGAGTGGCAGCAGAGGTTGTTAGAAGAATTGTCTTGAACGTTTGCAGTGGACACGGGTCAGAAGAGCTTCGGGCAGGCCTGCTTGCTTTGCCCAGGTCCATAAATTCATTGTGTGAAATGTGTTGGAAGGAATGGAGAGGCTCGGTTAGAGTATTCTTGGATTGTTGTTTTGTAAAAGGGTTAGTGCTGGGGCTTTGTCTCTATTTTAAGTAGGAGTCCAACGTGCCTGCTTTGTCAATGTAATGATTTGCCAGTTTGTGTGTGAAATCTTGAGTAACTAGATGAGTTCCTTCTAGGCAGTTTGGTTTACGAAATTCATTTAGTATTTTATAGAATTCTTTATTTGCACATTCAGCATTTTTAATTTTGTCTGAATAGTACATTTTCTTTGCTTTTTTGATAGCTGGCTTGTATGATCTGTTAATTTCCTGCAGGCAAAGTTTGTCTTGTTTGACGTTTGTTTTGAGCCAGGCACGTTGCAGCTTTCTAATTTGTTGTTTTATGTATTTTATCTCTGTATTTCTCCAAGGTGCTCGCTTTCTTTTGTTCTGTTGTGTGGTTTTGAGTGGTATCAGGATATCAAAAGCTTCCTGTAGCCACTCATATAGTTTTTTTTAACAGAATTCGTTTCCAGCTCTGTACTGGATGTTAGTTGTGTTTCTAAGTGTTCCAAATTGAGTTTGTTTTACAGTCAATAGGTGGATTCAGGTAGGGTGGTTTTCGGTGCGTCGCTTAGTGTTGTTTTATGTTGGAAACCAAGCAAATGGTTGTCTGGATATGTGACTGGAGTTATAGTTTGAAAGGTAATTCATTCGGTATTTGCAAAAATTACATCTATGATGTGTCCAGTGATGTGTGAAGGTTTGTGGCCAATCAGATGCAGCTTCAGCGCATCTAGGCCAGTGAATATTGTTTATGGAAGGGGCATATTGGGTTTGTCAAACCAAATGTTGAGGTCACCCAGAATGCAAAGATTGGAGTGTATTGTTATCCGGTTTGAAACTGTCAAAGTGTGTCTGGGAATGTCGCCTTGCTAGGTGGAGGTCAATAAAGGAGCAGGAAGTTACAGGAGGAAGACGGTGTAGGATTGCATCTGGTGAGAAGAGTCTCACAATTTGTTTATGGAGATGCCGTCCACTTTTGTGACCTGTAATGTTTGCCTGAACACAACAGCTAGTCCACCTCCTTTTTTTGCCTATACGGTTTTGGGTGATTGAGGACTGGAGCCACATCATCCCCCAACCATGATTCAGTTATGAATAATATGTCTGTGTTTGTGTCAGTAAGAAGGTCGTAGATGTGATGTTTGTTTTAGAGAGCGATCAAGCATTTATTAGTAGACAGTTTAGAGAATGTGCTTTGGTGACAGTGAGACTTTGTTTTGCAGAAGAGTAATAAGTATTATGTGGGTTTGTAGCAGGTGTGTTTTTAGTGCCGGAATTAGCTGTATTAGGATAGCAATCATGTAGCTGTTCTCTAACCTGGTCCTCATCCAGCTGGCTAAGAAGGCATTTTGATGGTTATGTGTGCGTAGGTGGTGGAGATGGTGTTAGAGAGGGAGTTGGTGTTCTCTGTTGTTTTTGTGGTGTATCCTTGTGCAGTAGACATGGAGAAGCAAAGTAGTGATGTGTGGCACATGGCTTATATTGTTTGCGTGTGTTTAGAGCAGAAGATGTATGAGTTGGGGGTGCAGCATGTGGGTCATGTAGTAAGGTTCTAAATTGTCCAGTGGATGAGAGGCGGTTAGAACAGAGTTGCTGTATGTGTGTTAGGTGTGGTGGAAGAGAGACAGCTTGAAGTTGTAGTTTTTTCATTTCTGGAGTTTGAAAGGTGGGTGTATGATTGTATTTTGTGACTGTAAGTACTATGAGGTGTTGCGCTTGAGAGATTTCTTCATGCTGATGTACGTGATATGTTTTGTTTTTGGGGGGTAGTGAAAAGAGGTGTTGATGTATTTTTTTATGTGACATGAAGCTGGGGATAGCCCTAATGACTCTACTTCTCATGGACTAGTAATATACAAAAAAGAGAAAAAAAATAAGAAGCAGGGAAAAATACAGCTAATAATAATTCTGTGAATTACATCAATTAATCATAGACGCAGCTCGAACATTACAAGATCTTTCTTTTATTGGATCTCTCCAAGTATTCAAATTTCATTCCGATAGGCATGGAGTTTCTGCAAGTAATAATACAAACAAAATACAAATTATACTATATACAAAAATTAAACAATAATTATACAAAAGATTACAAAAAATCAATACAACATCACATATAGTCCCTATGAGGAAGACTCCTATCTTCCACTCATCTATTTATATGAGGCTGTGCACTCAACTCCTGCACAATCGCTCTCAAGAATAGTCTCTGGGGTCCGTGTATATTTGCAAAGCAAAAAGTCATAGACCTTAACACACCACACAGTGTATTCAAATCATTCTTTAATCCAGGCTTTCCAGAAACTTTGGTATTGTAGTGTCGACGCATTTCGGCCCTTCAGTTATCGGCTTCTTCAGGACATAATGAAAGGAGGAGTACCTATACAACAAATATATACAAAAATATGTACATAATTTACACAATTAACCACAATATTGTACATGCAGACTAACAATGGTCCCAAGTATATGGGACCAACTATCTAGTGATTCTTTTTTTTTAAATGATAAAAAATTCCACAGATATCAAGTTAACTGAAGTAAGTCCAACCAGTGCTCAAAAGCAGAAGTAGTTATGTAATTATTGCATCGCAGAAATGGGTAGTCACATACAGTGAAATTCCAAGTGAACAAAGTACAGCACGTGAAAGAGTACACACACCAACCACGAAAAATTGCTGAAAATCATGCATCTAGATTTTAGTGCACCCAGGGGACTAACTCATAAGCAGCCCAAAAAGTGATTCAAAGAAAGAAACACTTGTCAATTTACAAACATATGTAAAACTTGGAGCAAGCCAAGCAAAGCAATGAAACAGCAACAGCAAAGTTCTTAGCCACAGGATGGGCAGGGAGGTATCCGATCCTCAACCACATAAAGCGCATGTTTTTTTTCCACAGCCCTTCGGTGTGGTTTATACAGAGCCTTTCGGCTTCCTGCAACAAAATGTGAATTCAACTAAATTAGAATATTAAGGCCCCATTAGCTTCATCCACATAGTGAATGATTAGAGCACTTACACTGCCCTCTACCCATTAAATTGGGTGGAAAATCTCCAGCTAAGCAGTAAGTTGCTTACCGTGTGGATGGTTTCCTTGGAAAAGAAAGATGATGCGGATGGAGCGTAGAAAAACTGGCCTCTTGACGATGGGCTCCGCTCTTGTCAAGCAGTCCACTTCTGGACTGTGTGGCGGCACTGTCCCACAGGCCCAGAACAGGCTGGCGAGGTGCAACACGTCACCTTCACATTATGTAAGGGTTCACGCCACATTGGCGAACAGCTGACAGCAGTAGTGCATGCAGGCCCATAAAAAGCTCCTCCAGGATGGCGTGGGGGTGGGATAACTTAATCAGACATGACATCGCCTCGACTTCAGAAAGGAAGTCAACTGGTCTGGCCTGCCCAGGGGATCCAAGGTTACTGATAGCAGCCATTTTATCGTGGTAACAGAAGTTGAAAGAATATTAAGCACATTTATGTGGAATATTAATCGATATTGCAAGGTGTCAAGTTACACAATTAGAAGAGTCAGACAAGTGCAAAGTGAGAGAAAACAGAGCATAGACTCGCCGTCCTGCGGTCAATAAAAGTGAAAGGTGGTTTGAGAGAACAAAGAAAATTTATCTAGAAGAATGCCAAAACAAATGTATCCGAATAGGTATGCATGCCTAGTGTATTCTCAAAACATCTGTAATTAACCTGTACCTATTACCATGGTTTGAGAGAACAAAGTAAATGGATTTAGAAAAATACCAAAAACGGATGCATCTGAATAGCTATGCATGCCAAGTGTATTTTCAAAGCATCTATGATTGACGTGTACTTATTACCATACAACTCAGGCAGTGAATCAGATGAAAAATTATAATCAGAAGTAATAAATAAGTATGGGCGGATCTAGCGGATCTCGCGTACGCGAACTTGCGGATTTACGGATTCGCAATCCGCGAAGATCCGCGAACTCTAGCGGATTTGCGGATTATTCCATTTTTTGTGTTGGCGCGTGTTCGCGCCGATTTTGGGACAAGTTCGCAATTGCGAACTTACTTTTCGGCTCGCAACGGCCGCGACTATGTTGTTTCTACGTCTGGTTTATCATCACAGGTTCACAGCACCCTCTGTTTCACCACTGCCACCCTCTGGGACACCCATGCCACCCTCTGGTACATCCTCACTGGCACCTATTAGGTTTATTTATCACTGTAGATTATGGTGGTTGAAAAAAGCAAGCACACCTGCCCTTCTTCAACTGCCATCAATTAATTTGTGTTTCATTAATGTGTCAGTAATTTTGAAAGTTCCAGTCTGGCTGGCACCTGCTTCCTTCCTTATCTGTAATTTGCTTTTTGTTGCAGTGAAATTTTTTTTTCACAGGACCTTTATGGTCTACTTGTAGCTATTCTATGAGCCTGCTGTTTGGGTCATAGCAGGGTCATAGAATAGTTGCAAACTCTGGAGGGGCCCATCAGGAAGCACTACCTTGAATGTTACTAATGTTAAGTTTGAACTTTTGCACCTGCTCATTGCTTTCAGTTTAGCTAAAATAGTTTTTTCTGCAATTTCGCGCGTTTTTTGGGGCGCGAATCCGTGCGAGATCGATTTCGGAAGCCGCGAATACGTGCGAATACAAAATTGTTTTTTTTGCGACGTGTATGTTCGCGTGATCTTGCGCGTGTTCGCGAGGCGCTTCTAGCTATACGTTTGCCAAGTTACCCTATCGGTCGTACACGGGCGCGGCCATCTTGTTGGCGTGACGTAATTCCGTTTCCGCCCGCTATGTGTAATCTCGCAAAGTGTGCTGCTCGCTAGTACAATTTCGCGCGTACTCGCAAGGAAAATCTCACGCGAACTTACCCACGCGGTCGTGAACGGGCGCGGCCATCTTGTTTTTCATTCATTGCTATGGTTCTGGGCATGCTTTCTCTATCCTCTCTCAATCTCTGCCATCCTTTGCTTGTTTGAAGTTTTTTTGATCTAATTTTACTTATTATCTATCCCTCTATTTTTCTACCTCTATATTTTTGTGTTTTCTGCAGCTTTTAGTTACTTTTAAACTACTTTTTTAAACTCTTTTCTTTTCTTCTTCACTATTCTATTTCTTCTTTATCATTTAAGTTTATTTCTGCCCAGACCATGGTAAAGGGAGCCGGGAAGCACCCTGAGAAGGGGAAGGGTCCCGCACCCCGTGCCCGGCTCCCGTGCGGGCGTTTAAGGGGGGAGCAAGTGGTCCCGAGGGAGATCTTCAGCGCGGAGGAAGTGGCGGCACTGATCTTCCACGTCCAGCGCCGCCTCCCCAAGACGATCCTGGGAGGCGGCAAGATCGCGACCGGCTATGGCATCCGGGAGCGTCGCAAGCGGTGGGAGAAGGTGTGCCGGGCCATGTACAAGATCTCTGGGGTCCGGCGCACATATAACCAGGCCACCCACCGCTGGACCGATGTCATGGACCGGGAGCGGGACTTGCTGGACGCGCTCGGCGTAGAGGTCCCCGGGCTTGGTGAGTAGTAGTAGTAGTACATTTACTACTCTGTTTTATCCTGCTCTGTTATTTGCAAATCTTTGTTCTTTACCAAGAGCAATAATGCTGCCGATTACATTGAGGTAAATTATATTTCAAAATCTTCTATGGATTTCAGGTGCACTGCTCTCCTTCTCAGTAGCCTTGCTTGCTACTATGCTTCTTTGTTTTGTATGTTGTGTTCAGAAGCATTTCATTGGCCTGAGAAATTATGTATGAGTGTACTGTAAAGAAAAGAACTGCGTAATGCTAGACAGTAAGGGTCATATTTTCATTTACCGGCGCATCCCTGCAAAGTAGCAGGGATGCGGCAGTAATTGTGTGCCATGCCACCACCACCCATTGGCCCAAAACGTCACAGAAGCCTTACGCATCTGTGCCGTAAAGGCAGCGCATTGCTGGAGTTGCGTGCCAACGATGGCGCAGCTCCAGCAATGCTCTGGGGTACCCTATCTCCCCAATGCTGCATCAAGCCGTACGTCGGCTTCAAGCGCGCAGGGTTTGAGTCATGCATCATTGTCCTAAAAGTGACTGATTGACATCTTGTAGATTTCCCTCAGCCACTTTTAGGATTCGTTCCTGCGCAGGTACGCCTTCCCTTGCGCCGGAACGCCCCCTGATGGCGCAGGGCTTTACAACGTGATGCATCGCCCATATGCCCATATGTGTTTTTTTTTTAATATATACGCCGCACCAACACCATGGCGAGTCTTTTGTTCTGCCGCTGCGTCAGAAAAGGCACGCAACAATGGAGGAAAATGAGCCGCAACTTCCGCAAGGGACTTCTAAATCAGCCCCAACAGACTGAAGTCCAGTCCTTCCTTTAGACACATGGCTATAAGAAGAAATAGTGGCGGTGGTGGCGGGTGGATTGATAGTTTGAGTATTCACTGATCTGCAAGCAGGATGGACTTTGTCTGTCACGTGTTGCGCACTGCTGCCTGCAGTGCCAGGCCTAGGCAAACCTCTTTAGTAGTCTGTTTATTGAGTTACATAGGAACTTTCTAAGTCAACGTTCCGCAAATCAGGCAATACGAATAACGTAGTATACCACATGAGATAGATCCCGTGGAATAGTTGTCTATCTATTTGCTATTTTTCCAAAATATGTTGTTATTGTTCTTTTGAAATGTTTGATTTGGTTGAAAAATCTCATCCATGTTTTCTGGTTTTTCTTTCTTTCATGTTGTACATCAGCTCCCCCCAAGGGCAAGAGGACACAGGAGGAGGGTGCTGAGGATGCAGGCCAGGATCGGGCAGGCGAGGGCTCCTTTGCTGGCCCCAGTAAGTTTACATTTTAATAAACAGTACCTATTTTTTCCTAGCGTTCCTCATTCGATTTTTTCTAAATCGTCTTTGATCTTCTTGTAGACTGGATATAAATTCTTATCCTGCCTCGAATATGACTCCCTGTGGTATTACTAGACTATTCTTATTAGTCTGTCTGTGTAGCTAACTAAGATTGGACATTTGGCAATTCCATTGGACTCCCATTATATTCAGCAATACCTCTATGCACTGTCTCCTTACTGACTAGATAGTGTGGCAGAGTCATTCAGCTCCCGAAGTCACCGATTATAGATCCCCAATGATCTCTAGATTATCGTACGCAGGACAAGAGAGTAGTACGGAGTCACAGCACAGTCAAGAAGTGTCAGAGGCACTCATGCTTGCAAAAATTCCAAAACCTTTAGCTCATCCACTCTAGTCTAGAGGAACAAAAACCACAGAGTCTATTTAAGTTTAAAAGCTTTATTAAAAGTAAACACATTTATTAAAATCTACTTTGTCATAAAACTATTTAACTGTAAACGGAAAAGTGGTTAGTGCTGACGATTAATTGGACACATTTCTTGTGGTCGAGCCGAACTCTCACCTGGTTTGAACTTGATCCTGGTCGTGTTCTTAGGACTCAGGAGTCAAGCTTCTGTCTGTTAGGAGAAAAAGTGGTGCGTGTTAAAAATCAAAAGCAAGCATTCATCAGTTGTGCATAAAAGTGCAGCAAGACAACAGCCTTCCCTGGAAAATGGGACATTTTTACTATGGAGTAGACAGTCACAAATTATTACATTGTATTCTGTTTTTTTAACATTTCTCCTAGACCAAATATTATATAGTAGTGAGTGGTGTATTCTAACATTCTTAAATGTACTTTGTAGGTGTAACATCTGGTGACGGGGCGAGCGCGGAGGTGGCTGTGTTGGACCAGGACTCGGAGGCCTCTGGGGAGGAGGCGGCGGTAGAAGAGCTGGCGGACGTTCCTGTGGGGGATCAAACGGTGGTGGCGGAAACAGGTAAGCTATATATTCCTTACTTATTGAGATTGAAGACTGCATAGTGTGCTTTCTGCACGGGTGTATTACAATTACAAATCAACCAGGTAGTAGCCTCCTCGAAATGTACTTCGACTTAGCTGTGAAGTTTTTGGTGAGAAGAATCCCAATAAGTTCTTAGACGAACGTGATGGATGGGATGAACGAAAAGCGAAAGAAGGGTGTAAGTAAGTGGGACGCGAACTTGTATGATGGCTGGCAAAGAAGAACGATATGTGTTTGCTTGGCCCCCGAGGTGGCTGGGAAGGAAAGAATATGGTATGGTGCATGGCTGGGTCAATGATGAAGCAAGGATGGGTGGAAGGACAGCAGCCTGGGTGGGTGAAACAGAAACTGTATGTGTGCGTATACTTTGACTGAATGGATGCCTGGAGCATGGTATTCACTGACTCTTAGATAGCACATGTGTATCTAGAGAGAGTAGATGGTCGCCAGGTGAAGTAAGTGTTACCTTGAAGAGCATGTACCACCGCACCCGCACGTCCGTTCCAGTGCAGGGAAGGCAAGGAAAAGAAATTGTAAATGTGTCCAATACTATCATGAATAGTAGCAGTACTTTGTATTGTGTTTGCATTCACAGCATATATCTGGTTATTACGGTGGACACTCCGTACCTCTCTTAATAACTTTAGTTTACTTGTAGTACGTCATTCATGTGTGGGTGTATCACTGTTCACTCAATATTAAGCAAAGCACCTAAAGTCATCTCATCTGTCATTAAATACGTCCCATGTGAAGTGATAGATAATCAAATTAGTTAGCTTCTTCATTTTCCTTTTCTAGTACTCATTTGCACTGTAGGGTGAAAGGTAAATTAATTAAGCAGTAGCCCTTGTAACAGAGTATTCTCAGTGCCACCCGTAATAGAAAAGTAATAGCTTCACCACCTGCATGTACTGGACCGGTACAGTAACGCAAGTCTGTCTCACTCATCATGGTGTGCAACTTTTTTTCTCGGGTGCAAGTTCACTGTGCTGTGTCCATGTCATTCTGCCGGCTTGCATAAGATAACGTACCCATTTCCCTAAACAAGAGAGAAGAAGAAGAATAAGACTGGTGTACTGTCATAGTCGACTGTAATGGAAGTCCATAGTGGTCGTAGAATTAGTTCATTAAACTACCACTACTGTTAGTGCAAGGATGCAGAAGTGGGAGGTTACATAGATACTGTCCTCAATAGTTATGTACTGTGCTTTCAATTTGCTACTTGTACTCTGTGACCCAACTTTCGGCTCAATCACTTTGTGTTATTAATAAGGAGCATTGGTTACAGACTATGTCTTTCTTTCTTCATATAGTTGCTCCTTCCAAATCAACAACAAGGAGGGAGCAGGCTAGATTGGCCCGGCAACGGAGGCTGGAGGCCACAGTCGCCGAATATCGGCGGCTGGTGGCCCTGGAGGAGGAGGAGGACACGCAGTCGAGCGGGGCAACATCCTCGACTGTGACCACTGCATCCTCCTCCGTGACTAAGCCAGCGGGACCGAGCCGGGCTAAGAAAGACGACCGCCACCGCCAAGCAACCGAAATACCAGCTGCCCCCCACAGGAGCTGCAAGGAACGCCAACGCCGCCTACGAGTCCGCATGTCCAACCTGGAGCAGGAGGTCCTGAGGTATAAGAACTTGGTTAAGGGCCTCCGCTCCGAGCTTGCCACCCTCCGTAAGGAGTATGATGCCCATGCCGCATCATGCACCAGCACCCTCCAGTAGTGGAGTGTCCCTTGCCATTTTTTTATAGACTTTTGGGGGGTGGGATTTGGGAGTTGGGATCGTTTTGGGACGTTTCAGAGACAATCGTTGGGGTTAGGGTGGGTGAGGGAGATTATTTTGTTAGGGCTAAATAAATATATTTTTCAACTTTATCTGACCATACCTGTTTTTTACTGCTTTTCAGTCTGGTGGGTGGGGGGCGGGGGTGTAACAGTAACTTTGTTTTCCTGAACAGTCGTAGGACTTTAGTAGTACAACCGTCAATCTCTTGTCTACTCCGAAATAATACTCCATTATACTACCTCCCACCAAACGCTTATCTTACCTGTAATTTGTGTTAGAAATTAGGGCTAGGCCCAGGGCTGGCTCCAGGTGAAATGGGGATTAACGTTGTCAATCCTGGGCGGGTGACATTTCCTCATTGCGGTGGTACTAGTGGTGTGACACAGTGGCAGTTGCATGCCTATGGAAAAAAAGAAAACGAAACCTTGTTTGTCCTCCTTACTGTAGCATTACAACGGTTACGGTACGATCGAGAAAATAGCAGGTGACAGTACACTAGAACAGTGCCATAATGTAGCCTAACAAATGGTAAAGTATTTGCTTGCAAGTATAACTAGTACTTGCGTTGAATTTATTTGACATTGGCTACTACTACTAGAAGATATAGTACTGAAGCTGAGTAAGTCTAGAAGATATCCTCGTATTCCTTCACCAGCCTGTTGCTGCTATGACCTTATCCTCCCCAGCAAGTGTGTGGAATTATTGATGTCATTTTAGTCAGACATCAAGCAAAACAACACAGCCCGGGGGAAGAGGGTTAGGGTTTGTAAAATGGATGGGAATGGGGGTTTCTTTTTGGGTAGGTTTTGTTGAGAGAAGAAAAAAAAAAGCAGAGCATGGACAAACAATAATTGAAGATACAGACAATCTTTGGTTACAAACTAAAGGTAAGCACATGCAGTCACACTCATAGAATAAAAGACAACAATGGATACTGTATCTGTATTGCGTATGTTGTTGGAGTTGTCCTGTTGAATTTGGTAAGTAATAAGCATGCAGCAAACAATTCCTCTTATTGGCGGCACTCCTCCATTCCAGCTGACGCTTCGTCCATCAATGTGGTGACCACTGACAGAAGACACCCTGTCCACTGCCTGCCTGGCGGATGTTGACTGAAACCCGGCCTGTAATTATTGAACGGAAAACAGGAAGTGCTATTACAATACCACTGATAAATAAATAAAAGGTATGTACGCTGTGTGGTGCAAAAAGTCACACTTTGATTTCCCTAATAGACAGTACAATATTTTAGAAATTGCGTGCTCTGTCTGAGTCACCTTTTTAAGGATCAATAAGTATGGCCAAAATATTATAGCGGATCTTTCCCCTCAAGGTAGGTGTACTACTGTGTTTTAGAACAAAATTTGACCTTGAAAAAAAGGCTGTTCCTTATGGATTTTGTCCAAAACACTTCTATCCGGTATTAGACCTTCCCAGGAATGCCCCAGGCAAGACCCGCCGGCGCCAACCCACCTGCAAAAAACCACCCGACAACACCCCCAAACAGCGAAAAAGCTAAATCTCATACTTACAATATCTCTCGGCCTTCGGTCCAAATGCGGCGCTGTTCAGCTAGGTCATCATCATCATCAATCATCATAACTCCTGTTTTCCACCACGGATTTCCTGAAAAGCAAATGCAATCAAGATTAGACTGTCGCAGCAGTGCTTCGACAGAGACCCCGGCCGCAACCCACCCACGAACAGCAGGAAGCCCCCCAAAACGCTACATTGAGCAAGATGTCAGAAGAAATAGCAAAAAAAAGGCTGTTCCTTATGGATTTTGTCCAAAACACTTCTATCCGGTATTAGACCTTCCCAGGAATGCCCCAGGCAAGACCCGCCGGCGCCAACCCACCCGCAAAAAAACACCCGACAACACCCCCAAACAGCGAAAAAGCTAAATCTCATACTTACAATATCTCTCGGGCTTCGGTCCAAATGCGGTGCTGTTCAGCTAGGTCATCATCATCATCAATCATCATAACTCCTGTTTTCCACCACGGATTTCCTGAAAAGCAAATGCAATCAAGATTAGACTGTCGCAGCAGTGCTTCGACAGAGACCCCGGCCGCAACCCACCCACGAACAGCAGGAAGCCCCCCAAAACGCTACATTGAGCAAGATGTCAGAAGAAATAGCAAAAAAAAGGCTGTTCCTTATGGATTTTTTCCAAAACACTTCTATCCGGTATTAGACCTTCCCAGGAATGCCCCAGGCAAGACCCGCCGGCGCCAACCCACCCGCAAAAAACCACCCGACAACACCCCCAAACAGCGAAAAAGCTAAATCTCATACTTACAATATCTCTCGGCCTTCGGTCCAAATGCGGCGCTGTTCAGCTAGGTCATCATCATCAATCATCATAACTCCTGTTTTCCACCACGGATTTCCTGAAAAGCAAATGCAATCAAGATTAGACTGTCGCAGCAGTGCTTCGACAGACACCAAAAATTACCCACAAACCCCCGGAACCCCGCCAAAGAGCACCTCAAAGGCAAGCAAGTCAGCAAAAACGGCAAGAAATTTCCACCTCATATTTGGTCCAAAACACTTTTGTCCATTATTAGAGCTTCACAGCAATGGGCCCAAATCCGTCAACTCACCCGCAAAGAAGTACAACACCCCCACAAGTGCTGAGTCTTTCTTCATTGGGCGTAATCCAGCACTCTGCTTGGAGGGAAATCGCAGTCTGGAGGAGGAGGATAGAGGAGCATGTTCTTCGGAACTTGTGAACCTGAGGAATGTAGACTGCGGCACCTTCAAAGCAATAAGCAAACAAGTGAAGACAGTTCTGATGATGGTCTTGTTTTTGGGATTAGGTGATTAAAGTTTGAATTAAATTAACTGTGCAAAACAAAGAAAGAGAGACACAAAGCACACAGGAATAAAAGGGAATAAGGACGAAAAAGAAAGTTCTTGATTGATTGTCTCATTTTCAGTGCTCGGTGTCAGGGAATAAGAACAAGATTTCGTCATCATACTCTGCGAATTCAGGCTGGATGAGGTCAGTGCCACCGAACAGAGAAAAAATCCCCTCATCTACGTTGCCGTCCTCCTCGTCTTCATGCGGCGTGCTTTCTCGTACTTTGTAATCAGGTGGTATGAGGTGCTGATTCATCTTGATCATTGTCAGCCGCTCCACATTTTTGGGCGAGAGGCGGCTCCGTTTGGGAGTTACAATGCCACCAGCAGCACTGAAAACACGTTCAGAAGACACACTTGCGAGTGGGCAAGACAAATAGTTTATAGCCAGGTTGTAGAGCTGTGGCCACAATTGTTTTTTGCCATGCCAATACTGCAATGGCTCCTCATTAAGAAAGACCACTGTTGAGTCATTCATATAGTCCTGCACCATCGACTCAAGGTCATCAACGGTTCCTCCACTTTGCTTACTTTTTGCTGTGGCTGTGACATTTTTTCGAGAACCATACCCCATCAAACTTAGCCAATCCTCCTCCGCAGCCACTGTTAGTGTTGTCATTGTGTGTGGTGCAGATGATCCAGTTGCCGGTGTCTTTAACGGCTGAGAGGTCACTTGTGCCCCAGCCACAGGTGCAGAAGTGGATTCTTGTGACTGGGGATGGCCTGCTGATGCTGATGCTGATGTACTGGCTTCTCCTTCAATAACCTGCCGTTCTTTTTCAAACCTATTGGCTGACCAGGCTAACCAATGTTTGTACTTTTGAACATCTGCATCATCAAAAGGAAAGAATGCTTCGTCTGCCAGCGCCTTTTTGTAGCGTGGATCCAGAATAGTAGCACAAATGTAATGCTGATCGGACTTGATCTTTTGAAGACGTTCATCACCACGTAGGCGCTCTAATAATTTCTCTGACAAAATGAAATGTTTTTTTTTTTCTTCATCTTCTTTTTCAAACTCAGAAGACACCGCCATCAGTTGGTGCTCCAGCATGCACAACAATGGGATAGCTTTTCCCAAATTACAGTCCTCCTGGCTGACTGCACGCGTGAAGAACTCAAAAGGACGAAGCATGTCTGTCAGGCTTTTAACTATGTCCCATTGCGCCGCAGTCATCCGCAGGTCCTCCTTCTGAGATTTACCCTCTGTGAAAAAATAGTGATCGAGTACCGTATACTGCTCATACAGACGCTCAAGCATGTAGAAGGTTGAGTTCCAACGTGTTGCCACCTCCTGGATGAGTGCTTTCACTGGCATTCTACGTTGAAGTAGCAGTCTCCGCAGATGCTTCCGGGCCTTAAAAGAATGGCTGAAATGGTTGGACATTTTGCGGCAGGTGGCCCTTACCGCGAACGCTGCACTGTCTCTATCACTCTAGAATTTTTGAACTACCAGGTTGATACAGTGCGCAAAACATGGCACTCTGAAATAGCCACCCTCCGACATGGCCTTAACTACATTGGAGCCATTATCCGTGGAAACATAACCAATCTTGCGTTTTAGGGGGGATAGCATTGTCAAGACCTTTTTGTTAAACTCTTGCAAAAGGTTTTCTGCTGTGTGACTTTTCTCCAAGCCATGCGTAATCAAGAGAGAGAGGTAGGACCAGAAAGCTAGTCCATGTCCCCGGTTAATATATGATTAAATCAAAAAGAGACTAGCTCAAGTTACTTTAGGGGAGGGGGAAGACTCTGGTATGTTTTGTCACGGAGTGTGAACACCCAGCAGGTGTGTTCAAAAAGCCCTCACCCACCAACCTAGTTGGTGGCATGCTTCATCATCGGGCCCACCCAGTGGCACCTAGCGTGCCCCGGGTGTGCTTCAACGCCTGACTACAGCGGAGCTGGTATTTTACTGAGTGTGCGGTGAAGATAGTTAAGGAAGTGATGTTAAAACGGCTGAACGGTGGTCCCAGTACCCGTAGGTAAAATTAGACTTTAATACCTGGGCCTCCGTCAGCGGTTAAAAATAAGGCAAGGGGATGTAAGGGGCGAGTTACGACCTCTCACATCCAATGGGTCAACATGTTTCAGCCAGTGCCTTATGACTAGACTGGCTTTCTTCAGGACCTAAAATAAGTGAGTGCAAATTACCTAGTGGGGGTGTAGGGGAGACTATGTGTCTACACGCCCTAAAGTGTATCTACGTGTGAGAGGGGGATTCCCTTCTCAAGACCACGCAAGTTATTTGCTCAGTCTGACCTCAAGGTTGGGAGGTGGCAAAGGCTTGACCAGTACTTCTGGGTTGAGCCTGCTCTGGACCTGTAGTGCCTCCTTCGCACACCGGTATGCGAAGGAGGCACTACAGGTCCAGAGCAGGCTCAACCCAGAAGTACTGGTCAAGCCTTTGCCACCTCCCAACCTTGAGGTCAGACTGAGCAAATAACTTGCGTGGTCTTGAGAAGGGAATCCCCCTCTCACACGTAGATACACTTTAGGGCGTGTAGACACATAGTCTCCCCTACACCCCCACTAGGTAATTTGCACTCACTTATTTTAGGTCCTGAAGAAAGCCAGTCTAGTCATAAGGCACTGGCTGAAACATGTTGACCCATTGGATGTGAGAGGTCGTAACTCGCCCCTTACATCCCCTTGCCTTATTTTTAACCGCTGACGGAGGCCCAGGTATTAAAGTCTAATTTTACCTACGGGTACTGGGACCACCGTTCAGCCGTTTTAACATCACTTCCTTAACTATCTTCACCGCACACTCAGTAAAATACCAGCTCCGCTGTAGTCAGGCGTTGAAGCACACCCGGGGCACGCTAGGTGCCACTGGGTGGGCCCGATGATGAAGCATGCCACCAACTAGGTTGGTGGGTGAGGGCTTTTTGAACACACCTGCTGGGTGTTCACACTCCGTGACAAAACATACCAGAGTCTTCCCCCTCCCCTAAAGTAACTTGAGCTAGTCTCTTTTTGATTTAATCATTTTCTCCAAGCCAAACATGGCTAGTGTTGCATGTTTCCGAGCAGCTTTGAAAACTTTGTCCGGGTCAACGCCTGCGTTTAGCTTTGCTTTAACACCTGAAAAAGAGACCCAGTGTGCAGTGATGCACATGTAATCATGGCCTGGGCCACTGGTCCACATGTCTGTTGTCAGATGTATTGTGTGAACAGCACTCTTCTGCAAAGCTGCCCCAATCGCCTGCAGCACATCTTCATGTAGTGCTGGAACCGCAACTCTGGCAAAATAGAACCGGCTCGGAACCTTCCATTTAGGGCAGAGCGTTGCCACTAATTCAAGAAAACCTACCGCTTCTACAAAAGAAAAAGGTAGAAGGTCCACAGCTAGCATTTTAGCCAGCTTAGTGTTATACAGACGCGTCAGTGGGTGGTTGCGTTCATATGGCACGTCTGAAGTAAGCATTGTTCTAATGTTGCCCTGGACCAAGCATTTACGGGCTGATAATGACTTTGTTGACCCAATTTTGCTCGCTGGTGAACTTTTGTGCGTTGGTGTCTCACTCGCTCCAACACTCTTAGTGTGCCTCACATTGGGTGTGCTGCTGACAGGGGTACTGGGTGTAAGGGAAGTGTTTGACACGTCTTCTTCCTGCTCGTCATCATCAGATGAAACATCAACGTTTCCTTGAATTTGGCCTTTCTTGATCGCATCTAGGTGCGCAAACCATTTGACAGTGTGCTTTCTCTCAAGATGACCTCTCTGGCCGCCGGTACCATAGTTGGTACCTGACTTACCACGACTAACTGCAAGCTTACAAAGGGTACAAATGGCAAACTTTGGATTTTTTGGACAAACAGTAAAGAAGTCCCAAACTGGGGACTTGAAGTGTCTGTGGGACATGGAGGAGGCGGCGATACTGGTGGTGGTGGTCATGAAGCTAATGCCAGATGAAGTGGAGGATGTGGATTGCCCAACTTTTGTACGTTTTGCACTTTCACCGCCACTAATTAAGGTCGAGGTTGACGGAGGTCTCTTCTTGCCAGAAAGAAATATGGAAGCGGGACGAGTTGGTGTACTACTTAACTCCAATGATTGTGGTGTTTCCACTGCCTCCTCATCGACAACATCATCATCACGCTCAGCAGCTCTTCGGGCTAGGGTCAAAATGTCTTTTTGCTGCATGCCCGCTGGGGCTGCAGTGACCTTTATGATGACTGGGTCGTCGTTGGCAGAGTCTTCATCAGCAGCAGTATCCGCCACTTCTTGTTGAGACTCATCACACTCCATAACTCTGAGACTTTGAACGAGCTTCCTTTTACGCTTAACTACCTTTGTTTGTTCCCAAGTTTGATCCGTATCATCAGAAGGAGGTGTGCTTGAAGAGGATGTAGACACCACCCTTGATCTCTTCCTTGCTAGGGGTGTGGAAGACAATGAAGGATCATCAGGAGGAGTGGCTTCCTCAAATGATACCTCGCCTTGATTGTCGATTTCCTGATGTGCCCCTACTTCGGGAGGAACAACTATTGTGGGCACTTGTTGTGACCCTCCATGCACCTCTGCTTGCGCATCTCCTTGCGCTGCCTCTCCTTCCACATGTACTTGGGCTTGTACTTGCACATGTGATTGTTGTTGCGGCTGTGGTTGTTCAACACTCGTCAGATGAGCTACAACAACCTGTGTTGATTGAGGGACATTGCTGCTGCTTTCTTGCGATGAGCCAACATCACTGGTCGATGGTGATTGAAGAAGTATACTGGCTGCCTCTGCACCACTCAAGGGCTTGGACTTAAGTTGGCGTGGTGGTGGTGGTGGCACTGAGCCCAATGGAGCGGGGGTGCTGCTGCCAGCTTGGTCCCCAGCAGATCCCGCTGCAGCTGCTGCAGGCATACTTTTTTTTTTACTCCCAAAAAAAGGGGCGGGCGGCACACCAGTGTCCTTGGTAACTTGCTTCTTCTGCTCCTTACTGGCACCTTTCTTGCTAGAGGAGCTACGGGTTACTTTTTTTGGGGCCATCTTCTTCAGAGCAGGTCAGCAGGCAGCAGTTGCACGAGTTGCAGAGGGTTCTGTGTCCAGACGTGACGTCGCGTGACGTTATGCTGCACACACCGCTGCAGGACTTCTTCCTGGCACTGGTGGTTCTATTGAGTCTTCTTGTGCACCTAAAAGCAATGGAAGACAGAGGAACATCAGTTCAGTTATACACCCCAAAAAATCGACAAAACACAGAAAAATTAGCACAATCCCATGCCATCCATGATGTTTACATTGAAGACACCCCACAGAAAGACTAGGGACATGCAAGTATGCAACACTCACTACCCCTGGGCATAAGGGATGAAAAGTAGGCAAAATAAGTGCAGGCCTCAGACACTGCCTCTCCTCAAAATGGCCCCCTTACACCCCAAGCACATGTTGCCTGTACCAGCCAGCACTCAAGATGGCCACCACCACCACCCACATGGCCAGTCCACATCAACAGTACACCCCCAAAAAACAGAAAAACAGCCAGAAATCACCACAATCCAATGCCATCCATGATGTTTACATCAAAGAGAGTGAGACCACACCACAGGCACACTCAGTCCATGCACCAGCACCACCCCTGGGCAAGGAAAAGGCCACACCAGCAGCCCCCCAAAAACGACAAAAAACAATAAAATCTGCACAATCCCAGCCCATCCATGGCCTCAATGGTGTTTAAATTCAAGAAGACACCCCACAGAAAGACTAGGCCCATGCAACACTCACCACCCCTGGGCAAAGGGCCACACCAGCAGGCCCAAAAAAACGACAAAAAACAATAAAATCTGCACAATCCCAGCCCATCCATGGCCTCAATGGTGTTTAAATTCAAGAAGACACCCCTCAGAAACACTAGGCCCATGCAACACTCACTACCCCTGGGCATAAGGGATGAAAAGTAGGCAAAATAAGTGCAGGCCTCAGACACTGCCTCTCCTCAAAATGGCCCCCTTACACCCCAAGCACATGTTGCCTGTACCAGCCAGCACTCAAGATGGCCACCACCACCACCCACATGGCCAGTCCACATCAACAGTACACCCCCAAAAAACAGAAAAACAGCCAGAAATCACCACAATCCAATGCCATCCATGATGTTTACATCAAAGAGAGTGAGACCACACCACAGGCACACTCAGTCCATGCACCAGCACCACCCCTGGGCAAGGAAAAGGCCACACCAGCAGCCCCCCAAAAACGACAAAAAACAATAAAATCTGCACAATCCCAGCCCATCCATGGCCTCAATGGTGTTTAAATTCAAGAAGACACCCCACAGAAAGACTAGGCCCATGCAACACTCACCACCCCTGGGCAAAGGGCCACACCAGCAGGCCCAAAAAAACGACAAAAAACAATAAAATCTGCACAATCCCAGCCCATCCATGGCCTCAATGGTGTTTAAATTCAACAAAACAGTTGTATCATGCACCCATAACCAACCCTGGTCCTACTGGATACTGTGGCTACCCCCAATATAATTTATTTAATTTTCTGAAAAAGTTCCAAAATTATTCTTGCAGCAACTGTAATGCCCCAAACAAACTTACTTGTGAAAGTTGATTTCTAATCCAAAAGTGATCCAAAGACAGTCAAAAAGGCCTCAAATCCAAATATCCAGCAGCACCCACAAAAAGTAATCCTTCCAGCTCCAGATCCAAATGAAAGTGACCAGGAGATGGACACAGCACTGGGAGGAGCCTGCTGGACAGGAACAGGAAGTTGGAGACTGTGGGGCACTTCCTTCCTCCCCCCCCCCAAAATGGACTCCTTGCAAAAAAAAAGGCCATGCAAATGTCAACCTGAGGAGTGATTCTGATAAAAATCATAATTTTCTGAAGGTTTATCCTGTTTGCTGGTGATTTTCTTGTGCGAAATTGCAAAATCTCTATTTCGCAAGTGCGAGATTGTTCCTTTCCGCCGCAACTACGTGTTCGCAATTGCGAACTCTCGCGAGGTGTGCTGTGCAAGGTGGCAAGCCGCGAGTACGTATTCGCGGGCGACAAACTCCCGCGGGAACACGCAGCAAGATCTAAAATGGCGCGTCACTCGCAAAGAAAAACAGCTCGGCAAACGCTAAAATGACGGAAAGTGAACGCCGTGCACCACGCCGCGCGCCGCAACCAAGCAAAAAATCCGCCGCGAGCGGATTCACGGATTTTCGACAAATTCGCGAGCGTTCGCGGATTGCGAATTTGCCGAAAATCCGAAAACTTCCGCGAGCGGAGCGGATTTTACGCCCATGCTTAGTAATAAACTACCACCTCACACAGTATTACATAAACACAGCATTATGTACATACTGGTCAAGACACATTTTAGGAAGACATACAAATTCACAAATTGATAGAAGTCACCCTCCGGTGCATCTGATCGATTGAGTCCTACATTCCATCTCAATAAATTAATGTAAGAGAGGACATACATATTCATGGAAGGGTAACCCTGGCAGCATCTAATAGATTAGGGCCCACATCTCATCTAGGTCATTCAGCCTTGTTCTAGCAGTCTCAAAACGTTCAATTAATTGGGCCTCTATTCTTTTCAAAGTCATGATTTTCAGGCCTTGAGTGCTAGGTACTACATATAGCACAGACCACTGTAGTTCTTCTGCTGTATGGTTCTGTTCTCTATAATGGTCAACTAAGGGAGCTCCATTTACATTGTATCTAATACGCAACATGTGCTGTATCCCTCTATTTTTCACAGCTTTCGTTGTCTGCCTGATGTAAACTACAATACATGGACATCTTATAAAGTATACGGTATTTTCGGTGTTACAGTTGGAAAGCCTAAGTTGATGTACATCTTCCCATTGAGCACAACCGTCTTGGTGTCCAAAGTATAGTTACATGCAATGCAATTGTGGCACCTATAGTGTCCAAAAGTTGGTGGGCGGTAGGCTTAAAAAATAAACTCACTTGTATACTCCCATGGTTGTTATAAATCCAAAAGTCAAGTTGATTTTATGTTTATCCATATTCATTGTGAACCTCAAATCTGGTGTTCTATTAGTGAGCCACTGATGAAATTTCTCCAAGTCTGGTGACTTGTTGCACCCCACCAGCCTTTTCTGGACCTGTGCGCCAACATTGCCGACACACCGTCCAGCAGTGAATCCAAAAGGCACAAAGCAGCAGACACAGGTAAAGCACAATGGTTCCATATGTTTACAATATTGGATGGTGCAACCACTTCCAACATTCGCTCCTCAAAGATGTATGAAGTACAACAATAGAACAACCAAAAGAGGAAGGTGCACTCAAATGAAGTCAATCAGAACAAAAGTTATTTTATAAATTTCTTCTTCTTTATTAAAAATCTATGTTCTCTGTGAGCAAAGGCACAGCCAACGCGTTTCGTTCCCTTTTTTTTGCCGTGGGAACTTCGTCAGGGCTGAAAAAATTACAACATATATATACATAAATATACATTAAAAAAGACACATGTACCAAAAGAAAAAATATTTTCTCATTACATACTAACATGACAATTACAATTTTACATTGACCCAAAGAAAACACACTAGTGATACATAACTCTAAACCACACAGAAAGAGTGAGTTACAAAAAGTACTTTTATAAAATGGCATCGACATATTAACCCGCATAAGACCGAAATCACAATAAGTATGACTTCTTTTGAGGATTATACTGAATATCCATACGATGAAACTACATGGCATTTCAGATGTAATCAACATTAAAATCAATGAAATAAAGGGAAGTAAAATAATTTTTTACAGACAGGTAGCACCGAATCTAATTCGAAATTGGTGTAAAAAGGGGAGAAAAAGAAGAAAGCTGAAATTTAAGGAAGAAAGGAAAAGAATTATATCCCCAACAAAAAGGAGAGATATATTTACGTAGTGAGTAAAACAGAAAGAGAAAAAGAGAAATAACCGAAAAACAGAAGGCATGCAGCACCGGTAATGTAAACCAGTTACAGAAGCAGCCAGGGTATAGCATGCTGAGGCTTACCATTAAATAAGTTAGTTTGCGAAACGCAGACAGTCAAGATTGCCAGTGGAGGACGATGATCTGAATGAGAATGTCCTTGGCTATAAGATTTTGACACCAAGAGGTAAAAGAAAATTGATATCAGTGAGAAATCCAAAAGAATAAAAGTAGCATAAGAATAACAACCTGATTGGACCAATTGCATTCTCGGAATTAATCTGGTTAATATATGTTATAGACAGACATTCGCTGCCAACAATACCTCTCTTTTAGACTAGTGTTTCTAACTACTAACGGCCCTCAGGATAATAATTAATCTAAGGCTGCGTGCTCCTGTATATACCTCAAGTGAAATCCTAGTATCTCCTTGTCCTTGTCCTTGTAAAGTCAGGGGCTTCACGGTAAAGGAATGGAGCTACTAGTCCAAGTACTATAGTGGAAGTAAAAATAGTTATCAGTAAACAAGTCAATTCATGCAAAAAGAGTGAGAAACAGCAATAAAATCAACCACAAGACCAATTACATGTACCCCGTCATCGCAGTAGTACATACCAGAGAATCCACGAGTGAATAGCAATCTCTGACAGGGTCCTGAACAACTTCTTAATATCCAATGAGCACTACAGAGGAGATCAAAGGAGAAGAACAAAGTTTACCGCTAAAGATTTAAATTTTCGCAGTATACAGAAACAGATTAAATGCAGCTCTATGACAAAATAACACACGGTATGGTCACAATCAAGACTGCTGTGACAGGAGCGGAGCCCATCGTTAAGAGGCTTGTTTTTCTACACTCTGCCCGCATCATCTTTTTTTTCCCCTGGGAAACCAGCCACACAGTAAGCAACTTACTGATTAGCTGGAGATTTTGCACCCGATTTTAGTGGGTAGAGGGCAGTGTAAGGGCTCCAATTATGCACTATGTGGATGAGGCTAATGGGGCATTAATTTCATTCTAATTCTGTTGAATCCACATTTTGTTGTAGGAAAACGAAAGGCTCTGTGTAACTCCACCGAAGGGCTGTGTGGGGGAAAAAAACACCTGCGTTTTACGTAGTTGAGGCTCTGATTCCTCTGCCCATCCCGTGGCTAAGGACTTTGCTCTTTTGTTGCTTTGCTTGGCTTGCTCCAAGTTTTAGATATGTTTGTAAGTTGACAGGCGTTTTTCTTTGAATCACTTTTTGGGCTGCTTATGAGTTAGTCCTCTGGGTGCACTAAAATCTAGATGCATGATTTTCAGCACATTTTTGTGGTCGGTGTGTGTACTCTTTAATGTGTTGTTCTTTATTTTTTACTTGGAATTTCACTCTAGTGTGTGACAATCCGTTCCTGTGGTGTAATAATTACATAACTTCTGCTTTTGAGCTATGGTTGGACTTACTCCAGTTACCTTGATATTTGTGGAATTTTTTATCACATTTTTAAATATTATCAACGGATAGTTGGTTCCATACACTTGGGCCCATTGTTAGTCTGCATGTACAATATTGCGTTCATTTTGTAAATTATGTACATATATTTGTATATATTTGTTGTATAGGTACTCCTTCTTTCATTATGTCCTGAAGATGCCGATAAGTGGAGGGCTGAAACATGTTGACACCGCAATGCCAAAGTCTCTGGAAGGCCTGGATTAGTGAATGTATCAAATACACTGTGTGCTGTGTTAAGGTCTATAACTTTTTGCTTTGCAAATAAACACGGACCCAGAGACTATTGTTGAGAGCAATTGTGCAGGAATTGAATGCACAGCCTCATATAAATAGATGAGTGGAAGGTAGGAGTCTCTCTCATAAGGACTATATGTGATGTTGTATTAATATTTTGTAATGTTTTGTATAATTTTTGTTTAATGTTTGTATATAGTATAATGTGTATGTTGTTTGTATTATTTCTTACAACAACTCTATGAATGTCAGGATAACATTTGAATACTTGGAGGGATCCAATAAAAGAAAGATCTCGTAATGTTCGAGCTGTGTCTGATTAATTGATGTAATTCAATCAAATTATTATTAGCTGTATCTTTCTCTGCTTCTGTCTTTTTCTGTGTGATGTCTCCGTTTTATCAGATGGATTTGTCTGCATAGTATTGTTTATGAGTGGAAGTTGTAAGGTAAAGGTGTTGGTGATGTGTTTGTACGTAGAGTATATTGTGTGTATGAGGGGATGAAGTAAAGTTTTTGTCTTAGACTTGTTTGCTTCAAGAGTTAAAATGTGTGGTGCTGCGGAGTGTAAGTGTTGCGTTGTGTTATTGTGGTAGAAAGAACGAGTGTGTTGGTTAGACAAATGATGGAAGGCGGAGTATAGGTTTGTTAGTGATAAAAGGGGGTCTGTTAGGAGTAATTAATGTGTGGAGTGTGTCTCTGAATAGGTTGAAGTGAAGTATGGTATGGATTTTGGTTGTTTTAGTGATGAGTTGATTGGTTAGTGGTATAGGATAGAGTTCTGTGCTGTTTGTAGGCGATGGTGTAAATGTGTTGTAGCTGGGTTTGTGTGGTTTTGTTGTGTGTGCTAGTACATTGATGTGGATGCTGTAGGGTGTGTATTAGTGTATGAGGACATGGGCAGCATTTCTGGCCCTAGTCCCGACCAGTCTTGAACAGGCACTCACCCTTGTCCTCTCCACCCTTGTCCTCTCCACCCTTGTCCTCTCCACCCTTGTCCTCTCCACCCTTGGCCTCGACGCCCAGCTGAGACACCCTAAACCCTGGCCTTTAATAGCCCTAGTAATCAGGTGACCCCTTCAGCTAATGGAAACCCTAGACCTAACCCTATCCAATCATAACACTAGCCCTAAACTCTAGAACCAATAAGAGACCAAGACCTTATAGCCAATCATAGCCCTAGCCCAAGCACTCAATCAGACACACATTCCTAATCCCTACGTCCAATTGAAGGCCTAACCCTAGTCCCAACCCTAGTCCCAACAACCAATCGCACAGGAAACCCTAATCCCTACTTCCAATAGAAAGCCTAACCCTAGTCCCAACCATAGTCCCAGCAATCATCACACAGAAATAGGAGACCCACAATATTTGAAGCCAAAATGTGGTTTATTTTGGCTGCCTTCCTCCTGAAATTGCCTCCCAATCATTTAAAAAAAATCTTACACATTGCTCTTCTTAAATGTTGGCATACATGACCATATGTTTTATGAAATTACTCTTGTGTTAAAGTAATTCCCGTCGGACTTGTCTTGCAAGGTTTCCATTATATCGATTTACCTGAAGATATTTTAACAAGAAGCCTCTTTTTAGAAGGCATTCATGTCAGTAGGGGACAACCATTACAATAAACACTGTAGCAGACTATTAACAATTGTGCCTAAATATGATGTGACGGGGTAAAAACCTAAAAGACTAGAAGCAGAAAAGTCCTGTTTGACAGCTGCGAGGATCACTACAGTAAGATAACGGACTCACATCCTTCAGTTAAAACATCAGGAAGAGGCCAGAAAAGAGTTAGTCACTTACTCTGGCCAATTCACTTCTCTGCTCTCTTGTCCGAAGTCCTTCACCATGACCACATCATTGGGCACTGAAAATAATACAGTACGTGTGTTGTTGGCTAAGCTAGACTAAAGCTCCCAGTCTTGGTATGATGCTGATTTGTTTGCCTGAGGTCTAAAAGACCCAATTTCCTGGAACCTTCGGCAACATCCTCTCCTCAACATCTGAACACTCTCTCAACTCTGCTGATACTGTCATCCCTCATCTTGTCCACCCCAATCAATTCCACTTTATCATTTGGGCTGTCCCACTATCATACCACTGCTGACCTCTGCAATCTTATGAGCCTGTGCAGCTGCTTTATACTGATCACCCACAATGGGCTTTACATGAGGCGGGCACTGTAATAGAGCCCAATGTACGTCTGTATGGTTAATTAAACCAATGATTAAAATACCTCTTTAAAATTATTTTTTTCCCCAATTTCTTGTATAGCGCTGTTAATCCTAACGTAGGGTGTCAATTTACTTTTCTATAGCCAACATATTATACATAGACAATGAACCATACACGTGTATAAATCAATGTACTTGAGGTTTCTACATAAAGTAATCCGTATTGCAAGGTGTAGGAGTCACATATCATTCATACTGTTAGGCATTATATGTGAAGAGTTTGTGGTCAGGAGAAAAACAAAGTCTGTCTTTAAAACTGCATGTGCAGATAAGACTTCATTATTACCCAAAAGAACCCTTTTTAGCAAGCTTGGAATAATGAAAGCTTGAGGGGGAAAAAAGGACCAAAGCTATGCCTTACAGTTTGCATACAGCTCCTTGATGCCCGTTCATTGTTCATTGTTCATTGCTCACTGTGCTATATTAGAAAGATGTTAATGTATTAACTGCTAGTAACTAAAGGATCTTCGTAAGAAATGCAATAACCCACTGAGCGCTCTATATACAATGCAAATCCAGAATCTGCATTTTGCAAGTAGGTTGTCGTCTGGTCAAATTTGTACCCGCATGACCAGTGTTTTAAGGCCCCACAGTGCTGCCAAGTGCCACACGCAACGGGTTAATGGGACTCATTATAGTGTCACCCTGTATTACTACAGGGTCACCAAATTCTCATGCCTAGTGATTCATCTGAGATGACAGCGCATTTGTTAACACTTCCTTTCCTGCTTCTGGATCTAAGAGGACTTTGTTCTGTCCTAGGACACAGTTTGATTAGTTGAACATGAGTATTAACCACACAGTTGTGATCCTATATCTGCAACAGGTATTTATAGTGCCTTATCCACTAGGATGGAACCACACCTTTTGAACAGGATGTGTCATTTGCAGTCCCAACTCCAGTCGGACAGATAATAGTGCACTTTGCAGCCTATTTTACAAGGACAAGTGGAAGCTGCTGCACTACATGTTCAGTAAGTCACAATGGGGTAGCCCAGTATCCCTCAGAACCTGGGCGGAGGTAGAAAGTATAGAAATGGTTCTGTCAGGTATGTAATATTACTTCAAGTTCTGAATATTAAACAATCTATACATTTTGAAGCGAGTTCTTCAAAGAAAACATTTAAATCCAAACCATCTAGGGTAAATCAAAACACTATTATGAATTATTTTCATTTCTAATTACCCTGATTTGAATTATGGACAGGCTGTACACAGTAAAAATTGCCGCATCATATGTGAAGAAGGTGACATTATGTGCTCAGTGATATTTGTGAAAGTGTCAAATATACAATGGTGTTTGAAAGGGAAGGGAGGGGGAAAAAAGGGAATTTGGGCAGTAGTGCAATGTTTTTTAGCACCTTATGCGGACCACATCAGTTGGTCTTCTCGTAGAGTCCTTAAAGTAGGTTCAAAGGTTTCTAATGTCGACGTTTCAACCCCGGAGAAGCATTCTTAATGGGTCAATGCGGGTCTTCATCAGGACTGGGAAAAGGGGAGGGGCGGACAGCCTGTTGATCGAAATGAGCGAGGGTCAGGTTTGGATTTACAAATAACGGATCGTGCCAGAACAATTAGTTTGCACTGAAGGCGGTAATAACTAAACTCAAAGGAGGGCCCAGATGGGCACTCCCAGGTAGGGTTTTATGTAGAGCCACTGGTTGGTCTGTGGCTGGCAAGGGGTGTTGGCTCCCTTGTAGGGTGTGTCTAAAAAAAAACGGGTGTTTTTACTGTCTACAGCCTTTCTATAATTCAAATCAGGGTAATTATTAATGAAAATAATTTATAAAAGTGTTTTGATTTACCCTAGATGGTTTGGATTTACATTTTTTCTTTGATGAACTTACTTCAAAATGTATATATTGTTTAATATTCAGAACAACTTGAAGAAATACTACATACCTGACAGAACCATCTGTATACTTTCGCATTACATGTTCAAGCAGGTCAGACATGGGTAAACAGACTGTCACAGGATGAGGTCTGCCCAGTAATGTAGCTACAAATGATACAGTAGGTGCAGTGGCACCAGAGGCCTGGGATGCGATGTGCCTACTTCACCCTAATTGATACACTCTGTCTTTGGGAGTCTTGGCAGGCTGCACTACAATAACCGATTAACCTCTGCCTTCAGATAGATTAGCTCTTAGAAATGGTACATGCTAGTGAACCCTCGGAGAAGAGAGCCGAAGTGGCCATCATAAGTTAGATACAACAGATTACAAACATGTAATGCTGCGAAGTACAGGCCTGTGCTTGGAAAGGATGGATGTCTCAGACTACCCAAAATCTTGGCAGTAAGGGAAATCAGTGCAACTTAAATTCATCCAGTCATCATGTTCAGTTGCAGTTCTGTTTGATAGACTGTGTTACTAAAGCACCAAGAGCTACAAAGTCAGCCCACCCACATTACAAGGATGGCAGTAAAGTTCAGCAATAGCCTGTAGGGAAAAAGTGCACTCGTTCAGGTCGCATGAGACCAGAAGGATGGGTGAGCTCAAAGAGCTCTCCACACAGCCGTTAGTTGACTTATTAGGGATACTTTCAGAAAAGACCATTTTACTGATAACACTAAGCTTCCTGGGTTTAGAAGTTTCACCACATAAGTCAGTGTTACTGACTAAAATATCCCTGGCTGAAATTCACCAGTACTTTGGGTTGATTGACTGCTATAATGAAGAAAGAGAGTAAAGCAGACCCAGAGAAGGGGGATTCTGTACCACTACTGGTTGAGGGAATAGAAAAAGGAATCCAGCCGGGTGTGTTGCTGCAGCCTGAGAAAACAAGCATTTGCAATGCAATAGGTCTCGTATTAGGAAAGTTTGATTTACTGGTATTGTAAATGACAAATATTTTATGTGTTGGTTTTGAAAATAGCGAAATTAATAGCTTTTTCATTTACAATGCCAATAGTTTTAACTTTCGCAAACGTGACGCCTATGGCATTCGTAATGCAATATGTGTTGTATTGACATGACGTAGATGTATTAATATTACAAATAACAATGGCTTTTATTTTTTTTAATAATTAATACTTAAATAAAAGTTATTGTAATTTATAATGGCAATAGCTTAAACTTTTGTAAATAACTTTTGGGAAGATTATGTTCATTGTATTTTATTGTGATGAAAATCCAAGAACAGCAGTGAAATATTAACATCTGTTTGTGACATTTGTAATAAAGCTTGAAACATTGAGAGAACATATTAGATCCCGTTGTTGTTGAAAGGTGGCGTTGAGTGATGCTGTGGCGTTGAGTGGTGCTGTGACGTTGAGTGGTGCTGTGGCGTTGAGTGGTGCTGTGGCGTTGAGTGGTGCTGTGGCGTTGAGTGGTGCTGTGGCGTTGAGTGGTGCTGTGGCGTTGAGTGGTGCTGTGGCGTTGAGTGGTGCTGAGTGATGCTGTCGCGCTAAGTGGCGTTGAGTGGTGCTGTAGCGCTGAGTGGTGCTGTGGCGCTGAGTGATGCTGTGGCGCTGAGTGGTGCTGTGGCGATGAGTGGTGCTGTGGCGATGAGTGGTGCTGTGGCGATGAGTGGTGCTGTGGCGATGAGTGGTGCTGTGGCGCTGAGTGGTGCTGTGGCGCTGAGTGGTGCTGTGGCGCTGAGTGGTGCTGTGGCGTTGACTGGTGCTGTGGCGCTGAGTGGTGCTGAGTGGTGCTGTGGCGCTGAGTGGTGCTGTGGCATTCAGTGGTGCTGTGGCGCTGAGTGGCGTTGAGGGGTGCTGTGGCGCTGAGTGATGCTGTGGCGCTGAGTGATGCTGTGGCGCTGAGTGGTGCTGTGGCGTTGAGTGGTGCTGTGGCGTTGAGTGGTGCTGTGGCGTTGAGTGGTGCTGTGGCGTTGAGTGGTGCTGTGGCGTTGAGTGGTGCTGTGGCGTTGAGTGGTGCTGTGGCGTTGAGTGGTGCTGTGGCGTTGAGTGGTGCTGTGGCGTTGAGTGGTGCTGTGGCATTCAGTGGTGCTGTGGCATTCAGTGGTGCTGTGGCGCTGAGTGGCGTTGAGGGGTGCTGTGGCGCTGAGTGGTGCTTTTGCGCTGAGTGGTGCTTTTGCGCTGAGTGGTGCTTTTGCGCTGAGTGGTGCTTTTGCGTTGAGTGGTGCTTTTGCGTTGAGTGGTGCTGTGGCGTTGAGTGGTGCTGTGGCGTTGAGTGGTGCTGTGGCGTTGAGTGGTGCTGTGGCGTTGAGTGGTGCTGTGGCGTTGAGTGGTGCTGTGGCGTTGAGTGGTGCTGTGGCGTTGAGTGGTGCTGTGGCGTTGAGTGGTGCTGTGGCGTTGAGTGGTGCTGTGGCGTTGAGTGGTGCTGTGGCATTCAGTGGTGCTGTGGCATTCAGTGGTGCTGAGTGATGCTGTGGCGCTGAGTGGCGTTGAGGGGTGCTGTGGCGCTGAGTGGCGTTGAGGGGTGCTGTGGCGCTGAGTGATGCTGTGGCGCTGAGTGGTGCTGTGGCGCTGAGTGGTGCTGTGGCGTTGAGTGGTGCTGTGGCGTTGAGTGGTGCTGTGGCGTTGAGGGGTGCTGTGGCGTTGAGGGGTGCTGTGGCGTTGAGGGGTGCCGTGGCGTTGAGGGGTGCCGTGGCGTTGAGGGGTGCCGAGGCGTTGGGAGGTGCTGTGGCGTTGGGAGGTGCTGTGGCGTTGGGAGGTGCTGTGGCGTTGGGAGGTGCTGTGGCGTTGGGAGGTGCTGTGGCGTTGGGAGGTGCTGTGGCGTTGGGAGGTGCTGTTGCATTCAGTGGCGCTGAGTGATGCTGTGGCGCTGAGGGGTGCTGTGGCGCTGAGGGGTGCTGTGGCGCTGAGGGGTGCTGTGGCGCTGAGGGGTGCTGTGGCGCTGAGGGGTGCTGTGGCGCTGAGGGGTGCTGTGGCGCTGAGGGGCGCTGTGGCGCTGAGGGGCGCTGTGGCGCTGAGGGGCGCTGAGGGGTGCTGTGGCGCTGAGGGGTGCTGTGGCGCTGAGGGGTGCTGTGGCGCTGAGGGGTGCTGTGGCGCTGAGGGGTGCTGTGGCGCTGAGCGGTGCTGTGGCATTGAGTGGTGCAACACCAGCAATTCTACCGGCATAGAACAGCAAGATTAATGCAATACAAACCAAAAGAAATAACAAATTCTACCCTACAGATTCAGATACCCCAGTACAGACTGGGGTGAATGTATGACATTGAGCTGCATTCTGTACATCAATTGTTGTTTTTACACATGCTACTGGTACTGCATAGAGTAATTTAATGCAGAGGGAACTATCTTGCACTGCTTTGGCAGTTTACCAGGTTCGAGTTAATAATTAAACTTTCAGTGAAGTGTCACTCCGGGTGTCGCGCAGAAGACATACAAATGTCACACATAGGCATTCTGCAACATGTCAATTTCACACATAAGCAGGATGAAAACTTGGCAGCCCTGGTCCCAGTTGGTAGAAACAATTGCAAAATCACCTAAAGCCATTAATTTTCCCCATGCCAAAAATTAATGCATTGGATTTCATATAGGACTTTATGTGGCATGAAAAAACTGGGTGTCTCTCAAAAGGGCATGGCTGATGTAATCGGGGAATGACTTAAAACACGCAAGCTACAAATTTGTGCTTATCATAGTGTGCTGCCTGACTGGTAATTTGCTGCTTCTGTCATTGCATCCAGATATAAAATACAACAAGTAACATTACACCTACAAGAAGCCAGGACTATTTGCTTTGCCAATGGTTGTTAGCTCCTTAAGCTAAATAAGGGACAACTGCGGCTTTGTTGTATAGAATTTTGAAAAAATGTCAGTTCTGAAATGGCGAGACTGTGAAAGAACTGTAACAACTCTCTTTGAAGTTACATCAAATGCAGTGGAGGATGGTACTGGTGCTGAGTTATGATTTCATTTTTCTGGTCCTGAGAGCAAAAATTGGAGAGCCCGATAGCGAACCTTCTCAGCACAGTCTTTTAAAACTGCCGGCCCACTTAAAGCACTGATTTTATGTTATCACAATTTATCATTCATGACTTTAATCCTATGTAAATTTGGTGACACGCACATGCTCTCAGCACAGCAGCATGCTGGGACAGCCAAGACCTGCCATCCACACAACGTGGAAATCCATAAAAACAAGGCCTGCCCCCTGGAGGCCATATTGGTCTAGTCACTCTGGGGGCATGCCAGAAGCATTTAGCAGGGCCGTCATAGGTAGCACTTTCGCAGTTATGAAAGATTGATGGTGCTGCTCTGCTGAATCCTGGAGCTCTGCAGGATTTTGAACAGCTGCGACGCCCCCCTCCGAGTTTTTGCGCCCACAGGGCCAAGAAAATCCCAGTTTTCTGCCCCCTGTCTGAAAGTTATTTCCCACAAAAATGGGAAAATGATCTCCCATTTGTTTGGGAAATATCCCAATCTGGCAACACTGACCACAAGTCGACTTGAGTCTGCACTGACTCAATATTGCCCTCTGCCTGGAGCCAGTCTACCGCAACCTTTCCCAGCTAGTCACGGAGTGGGTCCCACCCCACTCTGTGACAAGTAGGGAAAGAATGGGTTTACAATTCTCAACACTCTCTGATTGATGTGGAGGCTCAGCACTACCGGGCTTGCATTCGAAACGCCTGGGGCTAAATGTACCTCTGCATCATCAGAGGGTGGAGATTGGGCCTTGAGTCTCAGTCTTTGCTGAGCTGATGACCTCACAGGCCTCAAGGCTGTGAGATTGTCAGCCTGGCAAATATTTAGACTTTGGACCTGCCCGGGGGAAGCAATGCTGGGAAAGCACATGAGTCACATGTTTATTATCAATGATAATCACAACAACAACGCGCCGTGTGGGACTGACAGTGCCCCATGTTGAAGGTAGAAGTGTGTAATGTATTCAACCTATTTAGCATTACTATGGTTGCGATGCATTGTAACTGTAAATGTACAGGGAGCCGAGCCCCGGCGCCCTTGGACAAAAAACGGCCGCTGCTAAAGTTTTCATTCAAAAACTCTTCTGGTAATTAAGAGCGAATAACCAGATTGAAGAACTAACATAACAAGCAAGTAACACCTTTTACCCATTGCGTGCTTGTTTGCCACCTTTTATCTTTCAACACGTTAAATATTGAGATAACTGGGATTGTAAGTAACAAGTTACCACAACAGGTGAAAATGTTTTTCCTCCCTTTGTTTTACCTTCTTTGTTGTAAAGGCTTTAAGAAGATTGCTTGGAGTTATGTAAACATAGGAGAATGAGTTTAAACACACCCCATTTAAGCTCACGCACACTTTATTAATCACATGTACAGCATTCAAATCTAGTAGTCTTATTTGTTCTTTTACTAATGCGCTTTACTTTTTCTATAAAGGTGGTGGGTTTGCAGTATTTGGTCAAGCAAAACCGGTGGTAACTCCATTTGGCCAGATTGCCGCTCCTGGGTTAGCTAGTAATCCTTTTATGGTAAGTACTTTTATATTCACTTTTTTAGTTTCTGTCGTAGGTTTAACTTGTTGCTTAACTGGTGTTACAAGTTTGAAACCAGCCAAATGTAAAATGATCTATTGCTGGATGCAGTCATTCACAGAGGGAACAATAGCGCTCAACTGATCAAGTTTTATAATGTTCTAAAACCGTTTCACCCACCACATGTTTTGACATTAAATGGTCCACAAAAAATCCTAGAATCATCCAGTCATTTAATTTGTTTCCAAATGTACCTTTAGTTACAGTTTCCCAACGTTAAGAACTAAAAGTTAACACTTGCGAGCTGTCATATTTTCCCCTCTTTTCAGTACCCTGAGACATTGTAAGTAGAAGACTTTTACATTATTTCCAAGGAGAATTCAGCAGATTGCTGGGAGGTTGCCTCTTTAGTTTAGTATAAAGTAGTCTGTGAACCACTAGATTTAATGGCAAATTGACTTTGAGAGGAACACGAATATCAGGGCTATTTTATGACACAGACCTTGCAATAAGGGTATTTTCGAATCTTTCCATTGGGGACCAAATGCAGTGCCATCATATAGCTTCCAAAGGACTGTGGGATTTGAAAGGTGTGGCTGGTATTTTGAAAGCTTTATATTCCATAGGCTATGATATTGATGTAAATTCATATGCACTTGTTTGTGTCCTGAAAAGTCTGATGCTCAGATGACTTTTTCTTTTTTGCTGATATGGATTTATAAGGAAATTCTTTTTTAGCAGTGTAATCTCAATGATTCACATAACTCAGATTTTCACACTCCTACCACCTTAAGCCATACTTTCTGATGGACAATTCACTATAGAGCCCAGACATAAAGAGCCGTAGAGATTTACCTCAATAGCACTTAAGACCTACATAAAACTACTAATTATTACTAACCTGTTTGGCTCCTTCAGAGTAATCTGTAGAACCATCAGTAGTGTTCTGCACTTGACCTTGATATATACAGCTTATCCATATTCTGAATAAAGCAAAGGTTTACTTCCTTCAGAGCAAAGGCAGCCATTCTTCTGTAATGGGTAATGTCCCCATCAGTGCAGTTCGCAAACAGGCAACTTAGATATAATTTATCAACTTTGTCAAGTATTGTTACCAGATATGCACTCCGAAAGTCACACCTGAGTAGGCAGGCCTCTCTGTGCTGCTTGCTTAACCACGTGGTTACTGGTAATCTTTATCCTTTGCTCCTGCTATACCCTCCTCTGAGCGAAGGTAATATTTTCACTCTGTTATAATCTTCTTGAATATCAAAGAAAATCCCTTAATGGGGGAGGTAATGTTACTTGTTATCCTAGACCTTTTACAGACATGTTCACTCAGATGCATAACCTGTATTTCTGAATCTGACATTCATTCAAGGGCTCCATTGGGGCTATGTAATAGATGTTTATTGTTACCGAATTTGATGATATTCTGTATCCTGTCCTGGAAAGGATCAGAAGTGGAAGGAACCCACTTTGATTTGACACTGTTACCATGGGGATTCACAAAGATTCTAGCATCAAATGCATTATCCCAATGCGTCATGAGACATGGCATATGCAGCCAAACATGGTGCCTGGCGCATGCTGCAGGAGCCCAAGGGCAGGCACAGTCTTTTGAGTGTGTGAGCAGAGTTTTGAAATAAGTATACATTCTACAATGTTATAAGTGTCACAAGCATTGATAGTTGATAACCTGATCTGTTTGTGCCTTGAATGAATTTGAGTGTTAGATTAATTTAGTAAAAGTATCCTTTGCTTGGTTTTCAAATCTCTTATAACATGGATTGGTTAGCTTCATTTTTGTTCAAGCTAACAACATTCTTATGTAGTACATTGTCAGGTATTTGTTTTGCTCATGTTTTATTCGCCAGACAAGTTGTTTTTCCAGTCTCTGCTGCGGTGTACTGGTAGCTAAGAGCCTGCTTGCTTCTTTTTTTTTTTTTGCGCAGAGTTTTATATAGCGCGAACTTGACCCAAATCGGGTATCAGGACGCTTTACATAGCACCAGTTACGTTATATGAGGACACTTGCTTCTTAATAATCTTATAGGAGCATTGTTTTCAGTTTGGTGTTAAACATGCAGGGTTCTGTAAGTGAAACTTAAGGGGCTCATTATGATAATTCGTACTCTTTGGATTTGTAAAAGAATGGCACCTACATTCTGATTCATTATAAGATACCAACATTGGGGTTCCAACTGATTTTTCGTGGGTTAGGACTAGGCTCCGAAGTAGCAGCTGAAGAAGCAACAGATTCTCTGAAAGGTTTGATTCCAAACACCCCTACTCCACAGGAGCCTAACTCAGCAAGAATGGTGAGAAATCTTGCCAGTGTTTCTGTTCTCCGAAATGGCCACAGTTTCCCTTTGGAGCTCTGAAATCTTCCAGGAATTACTCTCATTATAGGAGTTCTCCTGACACTTGACTCCCTTTAGGCTGAATTGGTCTCCTCTTCATGCAGGAGGTGCTGCCTTTGGGGAAGCACATTTAGCATCCTCATGTTCATGCTGAACAGCAGCAGTTGAAGAATGGAATGCTTGAATTGATCTCAACCACTAGTAACCACTCAGGTCTCATCCCTGTCCGTTATTTTACACACCTTACCACCTAAGTTTGGACCAAGCCATTTGCAAATCCGTCTTGAACCTGACTCAATATGAACAGTCCATCCCGAACGGCCAGACCATGTCCTCTCTGAACCAGAGTACAAGCAACCCAAGACCGTTTTTGCCCAGATCCAGCCACATCAGTTGGGTGCAGTTTGGTTCTTTTGGCACAGTGAGCATGGGACCCATAATTGGGTAGCAGATGGCAGCTAAACAAGAAATGGGGAACCTCATTGGAAGTGATTACAAAGGAGCCACAGAGGAAAACAAGGGCCGGTGTTTGAATTTTGAAGTGGGGAGGCTCCATATATAACTTAATAAATGCATCAATATATCTTCCCATAGCAATACTTTTATGTTTCCATAGACTTTCCTACCTTTTCTCTGGACTGCCAACTCTGATTCTTCCCATGTCACTTCGTTTTATATGCAACTTTGCTTTCAGAGCCTTTTGCCTTGGTATTTTCTAAGCAACAGTTATTGCCATTTACCTACCCAGTGGGATATATTTTGCTAGCAGAATAGTAAAAGGCTGGATTTACCCCTGCTTGGATCTGACATTTCTGCTTTGGGGTTTGAATCCAGAATTTGTAGCATGTACTACTCAATCAATCAAATCATGTTTGTATAGCGGGGCTAATCACCTGTGGGTATCCAGGTGCTGTGCTGCAGATATCAGTTGAAGAGCCAGGTATCAGACCTTCCTGAAGTGGCTCAGCGAGGATGAAGTGTGGAGGTGGAGCAGGTTCCAGGCATTGATGGCGAGGTCGGAGTAGGACATTCCTCTGGAGAGGCTACAGCGGATACGTGGTGTCTGGGCGAGGTGTGCAGAGCAGAGGTTTCTGGTTGGTTGGTGGAAGATCAAGTGGTGGGTCATGTAGTCTGGTCCTTGTTTGTGTAGGGCTTTGTAGGCGTGCATCAGGAGCTTCAACTGGCATCTCTTCTGGACAGGGAGCCAGTGGAGGTTTTCAGGTGCTGGGTGATGTGTGTCCTCTTAGGCAGGTTGAGGATCAGACTGGCTGCTGCGTTCTTGATAGTCTGGAGTATTTGCATGAGTTTGGTGGAGGTGCTGGCATAGAGTACATTGCCGTAGTCCAGCCAGCTGGTGATGAGGGCCTGCTTCACTGTTTTTCTTGTGCTGCTGCAAAGATATCTGAAGATTATGCGAAGCATGCAGATTGTGTCGAAGCAGGCTGAGGCGATGGCATTGATTGGCCTGTCGTTTTATGGAGTGTTTGCTGTCCACTAATATGGCCAAGAGGAGTCGTTCCAAAGGGCGGTGTGTCTGCTGAAGATCAGAACTTCAGTTTTTTCCATGTTGGGTTTCAGGCAGTTGTCTTTCACCTGTGTTGCGACATTCTTCATGCAGTTGTGAAAGTTGGTCTTCGTCAAGGTGGGGTACGCTGATAGTGAGAGGATGAGCTGATTGTCGTTGGCATAGGAGATGATGTTGATGTTTTGCGATCTCACTATGTCTGTGAGTGGTGTCATGGAGATGTTGAAGAGGGTAGGACTGAGGGATGAGACTTGGGGTACCTCGCCGCTGTGTGCTTGGGTTGCCATGTCAAGCGAGGGGAAAGCCTCTGGGTGTGTCCGTGAGGAAGGATGCCATCCATCTGAGCACATTCTGTGATTGTAATCTGGCATAGTCGATTGGTGAGTGTGCAGTGGGAGTCAGTGTCAAAAGCTGTGGAGAGATCTAGGAGGATGAGGGTGCCTGATTCTCCTCTGTCAAGCAGCGTTTGGATGTCTTCTGTTGCTGCGATCAGGGCTATCTCACTACTGTGGTTGGCTCTGAAACCTGATTGGGATTGGTCCTGCAGTTTGTTTCTTTCCAGATGGGGCAAGTTGTAGGTTTATGGCCTTCTGCAGAACTTTGGCGGGGAACGAAAGAAGGGAGATGGGATAGTAGTTCTGGAGCTCTCTGGGATCTGCCGACGGTTTCCTGAGGAGGGGACTAGCCTTCGCGTGTTTCCATGCACCTGGATAGGTGGCTGTAGTTACGGAAGTGTTGAGGATGGTTGTGAGTTTGTGGCTGTTCTCATTCCTTCTGAGGTTGAAGACTTGATAGGGGCATGGGTCGGTGGGTGCTTCTGAGTGGATAGAGTTCATTCGGGTGGTAGTTGTTGGTGTGCTAAGGTGTTCCCATGCGATGAGCAGATGGTTGTTGTTTGTGGTTGATGGGTTGCAGAAGAGGTTGGAGATCGAAATTCTGTAGATGGTTGCTATCTTGTTGTGGAAATGGACTGAGAGGGAGTTGCAGAGTTCCTGTGAAGGAAGGATCAAGTTATCTGTAGCTGACGGGCAGGTAAGCTCTCTGACGATGGTGAAGAGTTCATTGGCGCTGATTTCGAGCTGGTATGTCCGGGCCTCCTTTTTCGCAGCTTTGAGCTGGTGGTGGTAGTTGAAGGTTGATTTATAGACGGCTCCGTCAGTGTCGTTTTGCAGCGTGAATCTTTCTGGATTCACTATGCTGTGCATATTCCGCAATCTGGTGGTTGGGTCCGGAATCGTAGTCTTTCTGCTCTCTTTTTTTTTTTTTGTCGTAGCCCAGGTAGGCGTCGACGTCCCACCATTTGGTGTACCTTCGGTGACGTCGGCGTGCTTCCGGCGGACGCTACCACCCTTGGGCGCAATCTTCAGATTCTTTTTTCCGCCGTTGGGTCCGGATCGTCACATGAAGCTCCAGAAGTTTTGGAGGAGGGAAGGAGAAAAATACTGCAAATCTTCAACCGAGAAGACCTGAGAAGGTCGGGAGAAGAGGACCTTTAGAGAGGAGACGACGAAGAAAGGAGAAAATCTCGAAAACTTCGACGTCCTTCGGGGAATGCACACACAGGGGGCCCCCTGAGCGCAGGGATGTACAAGACCCCCTTTAAATTCTGCAAGAACTGCCACCACAAGTTCGCACAGAAGGACCAGCACCCAGTCTGCAACCTCTGCCTACCTATCGACCACGAGAGCAGAGACTGCAACGCCTGCTCCGTCTTCAAGCCGAAGACACTCCGAGTTCGAGAAAGACAGAGGACGGCTCATCACACGATACAGGGCAAGGGCCAAGCCCCGACGCTTTATGAACTTGGCCTCTCCACAGACAACGAGGACAACATCGCCGAAGGCCCAGATGACTTCACGGTCGCTGAGACCGTTAAGAAAACGCCTGATAAGGTAGGAGAGTCTACGACCCCGAAAACTCCCACAGGGCCTCGAAAACCAGAGGCAGACTCTCGAAAGTCCGAGCCCAGAGCCACGAAAGGAGCACCGGCATCGAACAAATCGACGACCGAAGCTGCATCCTCCGAAAAAGAGCCCAGCGGATCCTCCGAGAAGGACTCCCGGAGGCAGAAGACCAGCGAAAAGCAAAGGTCATCGAAGCAAGCACCGGAAAGAGGGCCTTCGACTTCGACTTCGACCTCGACTTCAACTTCGACGTCGAAAGAAAAGGAGCCAAAGAAAGCTTCCACGTCGACTGGCGCCGCCGAAAAGAGCGGCCGAAACGCTCGACGACGAACAGGCCGCAGAAATGCAGAGAAAGAGAAAGAGGCTCGAGGCCGAAATGGAGAACATCCTTCAGAGAAGGAAGGATTTTGATGAAAAAATTAGAAGTTACAAGATCCCCTCGAAGCCGGCAACGACCGTCGCTGAGGTACAGGAGCTCGAGGAGTTCGACGTCGAAGAGCCGCCGAAAACTCCAGAACCTTCGGAGCACGAAGAGGAGGAAGACCTCTACTATACAGAAGGGGATTACGGGGAACAGCAGTCAAACTACGGCTCAGGTTCCTCGATGGCCCAAGACCAGGAATGGCAGGACATTGAGGCCGAAAACCCAGAGGAGGCGGTGGAAACATACCCCTCGTGGCCTTCACCACCGGATGACATTGGGGCATACAATGAGGTGGTAAGAAAGGCGGCAGCAGCCTATGGGGTTAAGATGGAAGAGGAGAAGCCAGAAGCAGACTTCCTGCTCGAGACATTGCTCCCCATACAGACAAGAAGCCAGTTCCTGCCCAAGCTCAAGAGTATCACAGACCAGGGGAAGGAAGCCTTCAAGGACCCGGCTACGTGCAGATCAGTAACGCCGAGGACGGAGAAGAAGTACAAATTCTCCTCCCAAGACCCAGCTTACATCAAGGGATCCGTCACAGCAGATTCTATAATCGCTGCAACGGCCAGGAAAAGGGCAAACGTCCCAACAACGTCTGGACCCCCACCTGACAAAGAAAGCAGGAGGATGGATCTAACTGGCAGAAAGATTGAGAGGAACGCCGCAACGCACTGGCGAATGGCGAATTCTAACGCCCTCCTGAATAGGCATCAATACCAGCACTAGGAAGAGATGGGACAGTTGCTCAAGCACCTCCCGGAACAATACCGTGAGAGGGCATCACACCTTGTGGAAGAGGGGAAGAGCATCTCCAATTCGTGCCTGAAGACAGCCTTGGATGGGGCAGAAACATCCAGCAGACTGATGGCTATAGGCATCACAGAAAGAAGGCAAGCCTGGCTCTGAATCTCAGGATTCAAGGCTGAGGTCCAGAACAACATCCTGAACACACCCTTCAACGGTGAAACACTGTTCGGAGCCCCAGTTGATGATAAGCTCACCCAACTGAAGGACAACGAGACGGCAAGGTCCATGGGGGCCCTGCAGTTCAGAGGGATGAGAAGGGGCACTCCTACACGGAGGCCGAGCGGCAGAGGTGGAAATCAGCGAGGAGATTCTCACCAGAGTTTTCACCAGGGGCAACAGAGTGACAACCAAGGCCACCAGGGCCAGCAGAGGCAAAGCTGGAACTACCAAAGCAGGGGCCAGTCCTTTAGGTCAAGAGGAAATGGACGGGGCCAGAGAAGGAGAGGCGGTGAACAACCCCCCTCTAAGTGACTTCAGACGAGAGAAGGTGCTCCACCACCCAAACCCTCCGGGGGAGGAGCACGGGGAAAACAAAGAGGAGAGGGCTACACGGACAAGACACAAAGGAACATGTAACACCGGTAGGAGGAAGATTAAGATTTTTTCTCCAGGAGTGGAGAAAAATAACAACAGACAAGTGGATACTCAATATCATGCAGTTCGGATACTGCATAGAATTGGAAAAGAGGCCACCAAACAGAAAACCAAAGAAAAGACAGCACTCGGGAAGAGAGCTGCAACTACTACAAGAGGAAGCCTAAGAACTGCTCCTCAAAGCGGCCATCGAACGAGTTCCTTTCAAAGAACGGAACAAGGGAGTGTACTCAAACTACTTCCTAGTGCCAAAGGTGGACGAAAGTCTAAGACCCATCCTGGACCTACGGTTCCTGAACAAATACGTCAAAGCTCAAAAATTCAAAATGACGCCCCTACAAGAGGTCATCCCACAGATAAAAGCAGGGGACTTCCTGTCTACCATAGACCTCAAAGATGCGTACCTGCACATCCCCATGAACAGGCAGCACAAGCACATGCTAAGGTTCACAGTAAACAAGGATCACTACCACTTCACGCCCCTGGCGTTCGGCCTAAAGTCCGCACCAAGGGTGTTCACCAAATGCCTCGCAGCAGTGGCCGCACATCTAAGAAGAATGGGGATACACGTGTACCCCTACCTCGACGACTGGCTGGTAAAGGCAAGCTGTTACAGGACATGCAAAGAGCATGCAGAACAGGTGACAAGAACGCTAGCAAGCCTGGGTTTCTCCATACACTGGGGAAAATGCTCGATGGAACCAGAGCAAGTGAAGATCTTCCTGGGAGCCCAGATCGACACCGTCCAATGCAGAGTCTTACCGAGCGAAAAGAGAACGCTCAGCCTGCTGAGGTAGAAACGTCACTACCAGAAGGGGCGAGCTCTGACAGTGAGGACTGTGAGCAAGATCTTGGGGATGATGGCATCATGCATACACCTGGTCCCCAATGTACGCCTACAAATGAGACCACTCCAAGAGTGGCTGCAACAACAATGGTCACAAGCTACAGGAAGTTGGGAGGATCTAGTGGTTGTAACGCACAGGGTGCAGGAAGAGATAAGGTGGTGGACCAAGGAGAGAATAACAGAAGGGAAACCTCTAACACCACCGGACCCAACAGTGACCATCACCACAGACGCATACCAGAAGGGGTGGGGCGCACACATGAACAGGCTCAGAGTGAGGGGTCTGTGGAGCTCTACAGATGCAGTCAGGCACATCAACTACCTGGAACTGAAAACTGTGTTGCTAGCCCTCAAGGCCTTTCAGAAACACCTGTACAACCAGAAGGTGCTAATACAAACAGACAACACCACAACGATGTTTTACATAAACAAACAAGGGGGAACTCAATCGTTCCCTCTGTCAAACTTGGCACAGGAGATCTGGAAATGGGCTATACCACTAAAAATAGACTTGCTAGCCATACACCTGCCAGGGAAGGACAATGTAGAAGCGGATTGGCTCAGCAGGCAGACTTCAGCGTCCCACGAGTGGGAACTCAACAGCCAGGAAACAGAGAGTCTATTCAGGAAATGGGGCACCCCAACAGTAGACCTATTTGCAACACACCGGAATGCAAAATGCCAATACTTTGCATCCAGGCAACCAGAGGCACTGTCCCAGGGGAATGCCCTATGGATAAGCTGGTCAAAAACATTTGCCTACGCTTTTCCCCCGATACCACTGATCCCCAGGGTTCTCAACAAATGCATGAAGAGCAACATGACGCTCATCCTTGTGGCACCACAATGGGCCAGACTGACCTGGTTCTCTCAGATAATGGAGATGGCGCAGGGCCCCCCCCACAAGTTCTCAAAAAGAAGAGACCTACTCTCCATGGAAAACAGAGAAATTCTACACCCAGAGCCAGAGAGCCTCAACCTCTCAGCCTGGCTCCAGAGGACTTAGAATTTGCACACCTAAAACTACCAGAGAGCACCCTGCGGGTGCTGCGAGAGGCAAGAAGGCCCAGCACACGCAAGTGCTATGGGGAAAAATGGAAAAGATTCACTCAATGGTGTTGCAAGAAACAGCTCCAAAGGAAAGTGACCAAGGAATCCACGGTGCTAAGGTACCTCACGCACCTAATTAAGGCTAAGCTAAGCTCATCCTCGCTGAGGGTGCACCTGGCAGCGATTGTGGCTTACACAAGAGGAGAAACAGGGAGAAGCTTCTTCACATCCCAAGTCGTGAAAAGATTCCTGGAAGGAGCTAAAAGAATAGCGCCGCCTAAAAGAATGCCGCCGCCGGCCTGGAACTTAAATGTGGTACTGACGGAGCTCATGAAAGCACCTTTCGAACCCATCCACAAAGCATCACTGCAAATGCTAACAATGAAGACGGCCTTTCTGGTAGCAATCACCTCGCTACGAAGGGTGAGCGAACTGCAGGCACTCACACTGCAGGAACCCTACATCCAGATACACAGTGACAGGGTCGTGATGAGAACTGACCCACACTTCATGCCAAAGGTGGTGTCAAGGTTCCACATGAATCAGAGTATTCAGATCCCTAGCTTCTTCCAGAATCCCACCACAAGCGCTGAGAGGTCGCTCCACACCCTAGACGCAAGAAGGGCTGTGATGCACTACATTGAAAGAACGAAGGAACACAGGAAAACAAAACAGTTCTTCGTGTCCTTCGCAAACAGTTACATGGGCAAACCAGTAACTAAAAACACCATAGCTCGATGGATCGCACAGACAATTCAATTCTGCCACAAACAAGCTGGACAGGAGCTAACAGGAGGGGCACAGGCCCACTCCACCAGGAAGAAAGGAGCAACAATTGCCTTTCTGGCCAACACACCAATTCAGGACATATGCCTGGCGGCAACATGGGCTTCAGTGCACACTTTCACTAAGCACTATTGCGTGGATGTACAGATGAACAAAGAAGCACAAGTAGGACAAAAGGTGCTTCAACATATTTTCAACAACCAACGCTCATCTTCCACCCAACCGCCACAAAAGTAACGAAAATTGCTGCAAAATCTATGCACAGAATAGTGAATCCAGAAAGATTCACGCTGCAAAACGATTAGTTTCTTACCTGTCGGTGTAGTTTTGCAGCTTGAAGATCTTTATGGATTCACTAGCGAACCCACCCGCCTCCGCCAGAAAGATGAGGCTGGAGAAGAGGGTGGAAACACATACAAAAGGAAAACAAGTTGGAACAATTACAAGATACGTGGAAAGAATAACGTTGAAAAAACGATTAACAAACATAGCCATGGATTCATTGCAAAGACAAAAAAGAGACAGAAAAAAGAATCCGAAGATGGCGCCCAAGGGTGGTAGCTTCCGCCGGAAGCACGCCGACGTCACCGAAGGTACACCAAATGGTGGGACGTCAACGCCCACCTGGGCTACGACAAAAAAAAAAAGAGAAGAAAGACTACGATTCCGGACCCAACCACCAGATTGCGGAATATGCACAGCATAGTGAATCCAGAAAGATATTCAAGCTGCAAAACTACACCGACCGGTAAGAAACTATTCGTTCCTGCTGGTTCGACATCTTCTTTCCAGTTTACACCTGCATTTTGATGCACTGAGTTGTGGCATGTACCATCTGGCTCGTGGGTCTGTGTCTTTTGGCTGGTTTGATGGGGATGACTTGGTGGGCAGCGCTGGTGATCCAGGCATTGACATTCTCTGCTGTCTGGTCCAGTTTGGTGGTGATATTGAGTTGAGCGGTGCTGAGGGCGTCGGTCCATTCCTGCCGAGTTACCTTGGTCCAGCAGCGGTAGGAAGTGCTGTTGGTTGGGGACGGTGCCCGGCAGACCGGTGAGGGTGAAGTGTACGATGAAGTGGTCTCTCCAGGTGGGTTCTGAGGTGTTGATGTATCTGATTCTGTTGCTGGATGTAAATATGGGGTCTAGTGTGCCCTGCTTTGTGTGTGTGCTTGGTGACAATCTGCTAGAGGCCAGAGTTGTCTAGTTTTTCCAGGAGGTCAATGGTGGAGGTGTCAGTGGAGTCGTCCAGTTGGAAGTTGAGGTCTCCCAGGAAGCCATAGTGTTCCGATTTGACGGCGAGCACAGTGATGAGTTTGACTGTGTCATCACTGAGGCCGGTTCATGGTCCTGGCGGTCTGTTTGCGAGGTTTGCGTTTGGTGGTGATTTTGGCGTCTGCATGGAGCTGGAAATTCATGTGTTCCATCGTCTGCGTGGTGTTGTCGTTGTGAAGGTGACAGATTCCTTGTGTACGATGGTGATGCCCCCACTGTGTTGGTTGGTGCGGTCTCGGTGTTTCATCTTGTAGCTGCTGGGCGTTGCATTGGCGATGCCCTGGGCAGATGTGGGGGTCAGCCAGGTCTTCGTGATGAAGGTCACGTTAGGGACAGTGGCAGATATGGTGTCCCAGATTTCGGTGGCGTGTTTGCAGAGTGATCTGGCGTTAATCAGGAGGCAATTAAGTTGATCCGGGTGGGGTGTCGTCATCTGGGGTTGGTGTGGCATTGTTCAACGAAGTGGTGACCGGGGGTGGCAGTGAAACGGCAGTGGATGCAGGTGAAAGTTCTCGCTGTGGAGCGTGGTGATGCGAGGCAGCATTTGTTGTTGCTTGCTACTCGAAATCTCTATTATATACATTGCTGCCTCTCTAGAGTGATAGAAATTCTAATATTATTTAAGACACTGTACTATCAATTGGTCTATAGTTAATATTTAAAAGTGTTTCTGATTGTTTATAATCACTCCATCACATGTAGAACAATATTTTTATGCATGTATTTATCAATCAAAAAGTTTTTCTTTTCATACATATCATACTCTTAAATGATCACATGCTAATAAATGCACATAAATCTAGTATTATTTACAAATGTAATGCAACCGAATTGACTTTAAAAAAACAACAGTCTAGCGTAATCATCTCCTTTACACTTCATGTAATTAAAGCATAAGTAGAGATTATAAAAAAAGACACATTACATACAGTTATATGAAATTGGGAATTAATTGATGAGTCACTCAACACCTCATGACCAATTTGTGATGTATAGGTACCAACCTTGTATAATAATGTTTTTGCTAATGTTACTTTTCGCCTTCATCAGAATGTAATCATCCTGTGGCCATAGTCCTTAAATAACATGTTTTAACGATCTTCAACATGAAAATCATATATGAAATATAAAAAGAGTAAATTAAGTTTCTCTTTATAATATGGTGAAAATCGGACTTCATGTGCCACAGTAATTGAAATTTTATATATATATTTCAGTTATTTTGGGGCCCTCTTTATTACGAATTCCACAGTAGGAATCTGGTAATCCAGTATAATTGTCCATGATCTAGCTTAGTCCTGGCAGTGTAATTAATATTTTGTCCTTTTACTATGTTAAATGAATTATGTTTACCAAACATCTGTTACTTGAAGTTGGAATTAATTATTGAAGTAGTTTCTTTTTTCTTAATATTTACTTCATATTTGTTTTCAGCAAGTGTTGTGGGAGTAATATATTCTTCTCTATATCTAGCTTAACTTCCATGAGTTCACATAATCATATTATAAAGGTACAATGGAAAGAAACGTCTTATTTACATTTCTTCCGTCTTTTCATTGGCACTTCCCAATCTGAGTTGCAAAGAGATAATTGTAATATTTTGTTAAAATAAAAATAGTCCATATACAGTCAATACATCACAAGGTAAAGGTTAATACCTTCTATAGCTTGACATACCGAATGAAATAAACCTTCGAGAAATTCTGGGTAATCAGAATGGTGATTTCAAGGCAGTTTGGACTTCCATATATCTCACTTTCTTTCTTTAAATGGCTCTCTAATTGCCTTGTATTTGGTTGTAATGGGAGAGAATAAGAATAGTACCACAGAATTGTATTTTTCCTCTCTTTCCTGTAATTTTGAGCAACCAAACGACCACAAGAAACCTATAGGTTCAGCATGTAATACCTTACACTGCAAATAGACCTTTTGGCATACGTGATAAAAGGTTGGGCACTTTACAACAGCTTGCAACGTAGGACTCTAGGCTCTACTGAGTCTCCGCTTGGCCTGGTTGCGCCAAGGCATCAAAGGAGTAGGTCTTGACAACCAGACTGGAGGGTGAGGGGGCATGCAGTGGCCCAAGATCAGTAAAGTCCTTATATTTCTCTCCAGCGGACACCGACACTGGAGACCAATATTTTCCAGTGCACCCAGGAAGCCGGCACCCTCAACTAAGACGATGGTTCAGATTTCATACCTTAACACCAAGGGCTAGATGCATCGGGCCCTGCTTTGAAAGGTCAATGACTTCGACTACCGTCCCCTAGAGGACCTTTCTGGAAAGAAATTTCAACTGCCTGACAAAGAACAGCCTCAAAAGACAGCCACACCTTGATGGATGAGCACACCTTGTAGGGAAGCTCGACCTACCCATTTGAATCAGTGTGTGCGTCTCGACACTGCTAGACTCCGGAGGTGCCTCAACACCGAGATAGCTGTAACTCATCCTCGGTGCCTCAAATTGCAAAAAGCACACAGGCATTGAAACCTAATGCTCGCTAGATACCCAAATCAATTGTTTGACAACCCACCATCCACATAGATCTTGTCACAGTTAGCATTCTGCCCACAACAAGCACAACCAGTACAGAAGCGCAGGCTTCTTTTGGGAAAGCTATATAGGCGCCACCTGTTGTGTGCTGATGTCAGTTTTTTTTCTTTCTGGTTCAGCCAGCGTGTATCTGAGAGAAGTGCTACCACTCTGCCAGTTTTTGACAGGATTTTTGCAACGTGTTTTCATTTTTTTTTATGTTTCTTTCTGATGTGTTGCGGATGTCATTGAGGAAGACAGTTTTTACACCCTTGAAGGAACAGAAAGGGTTGTGTTCCTTGGACTCCCAAGCACCATCCCCACTACTTCCAAGCCACAGGTGAAAGCAGGTGCATTTTTTTTGCCCCAACCCTTTTTCTGTGTAAAGTTTTTACACCCAGTTGCGTCTTTCACTGTGACATGTTGGTGACGGACCCACACCTTATGTGTTTGTAGCACAACCATTAATCCAAGTCATGCTCCAAGTACTGGGCCGTGGCACCGAAGGCTTTGAGGGAGCGGTGCCTGAAGCTGCTAGTGGCCCTCCAAGTCTCTCTCCTGCTCAAGCTGAAGGTCTCTGGACCGTTCCAGTGGTCCAAAGTCATCTTCATTTCACTCCAAATCATCAGGGCACTCAGGTAAGGGGCAGAAGAAACACAAGTCGTTGAGGCATGCTTCGACTTCTTGTCTGTCAGCCAATGTGACGGAACATCAGCGTACAAGGCCTAGTTCTTTCGAGCCTGTGCTAACTCCGTGGCACCCTAATTGTCAGGGAGCCAGAGCGTTCCCCGCTCAAATGAAGGAATTTTATGAGGCCATGCGCCTCTTTTTCTGAGCTGCTTGACCCCTCTGGTGCACTTTCAGGCCTGTGGGGTTGGAGGGGGGCCCCCTATTTGGTTCCAAGCCGGCGGCCCTGGCTCTGATGGATCCCATGGATCTGGACCGGTAGGGTCATACCATTGCGACCTTCACTGGCTCGACGCTGATGCTCCCAATGCCGCCAGCACCCACCGGTGGCACCAGTACCATTTTAATCCCCAATGACTCCGAGCTGTGTCGATCAATGTCAATTCCTGTGCTAACAGGACCCCGCACCCTAGATCAGTGCCTGCATCCTATTATGAAGGGTTAGGCCTCAGGGAGGAATGAGAGGGGTTACTGGACCCTTTAGAAGACCAGTATTAACAAGATAGGGACTAGTTTGAGAAACTGGGTGATGCCAGCAGACTAGGCATGTCTCCAGATACTGGCATGCTTCTCCTCACCCCGCCATCCCCTCACCATGGCTACGGAGGAGGGAGATACAAATGCAATGGTGGTGCAGAGGGTGACAGACGTCCTCGACATTCAGTTGCCCTCGGTGGCAGCAAAGACTAACATCTTGACAGAGGTGTTGCAACCGGAAGTCTCCTCCTCTGAACCCCTACTCCCGTTCAGAAAAGCCTTCACTGATGTCCTTTTGGGAACCTGGTCCAAATCTAGCACAGAAGCTCCTGTGAACAGGACGATTCCACACCACTATGGCCCGCTCTAAGGGACTCAAATTTCCTCACCCAACACCCTAGCCCAGAGAGCCTGGATGTCCAAGTCTCTACCTCCCATGGCACATTCCCTGCTGCCCCCCCCCAGACAGGGAATCGAAGAGGCTGGAAAGCTTGGGAAAGAAAATGTTCTTCTGCCAGCCTTGCATTGCGGTCCGTGAACACTGTATGCTTATTGGCCCGTTATTCACAGACAATGTGAGAAACAGTTGCGCAAGTGCTGCCACAGGTCCCGGAGGAGGCCTGGGCCATTCTCTCTCAAGCAGTCTCAGACGGGAGAAATGCAGCGGAGTTCACTATATGCTGTGACTTGGACTTCCCTGACTCGCTAGACAGTGTGGTTTCATAGTAGACAGTGGCTCTCAGATGCCACGCTTGGCTGAAGAAAAGATCTGACTTTTCAGAAGATGTCCAGGCTTCCCTTCTAGACATGTCCTTTGATGGCATCTGTCTCTTAGGAGAGAAGGCAGACTCTGCTGTGGAGCGCTTTAAGGACCTACGGACTGTGGGGAAGTGCTTGGGCCTCTCGGCTGCCCCATGTCCCCAGTCTGCCTTTATCTCCTTTCGTAGCCACGAAAGGGGCTTTCAACCGCACCAACCTTATCCCAGCCACTGAGTTACGCAAGCTTCTCAGTTTCTACATTGATGAGGGCGAGCTTCTTACCAGACTCGTGGTTCAGGTAGCTTATGGTCTGGTCCAGACCCCACCCCTGGCAGCTACAGCTTCCAAACCTTCCTAATCTTGCCTGTTTAGTTAAGTTAGTGGCAGGATCCACCATCACCTCCACCCCTGGCAGTCCTTAACATTGAACAGGTGGGTTCTGCAGATCAGCTACTCCCTCCTCTTTGAGGCTGCCTCTCCCTCCATCTTACCACCAGCTGGCGGAGGATCAATTATCCCTGCTCTGGGAGGAAGTCATGGCTCTGTTGGCAGAGGGAGCCATGGAGAGGCTTCCCGTGCCAGAAGTAGGCTGTGGTTGCTAGTTGTTGCGCAACTCAGGGGTGCCAGTCTTCCCCTTATCTCAGCGACTGACTGCTGAAGGTGGGCTCATCCCAGGTCAACCTCTCCCACCTCCAGGCTAAGGCCTCCTGTTTTCAATGGGGGTTCACTATCAACATGCCAAAGTCATATATGACTCCCCTTCAGACGCTCCCTTTCATCGGAGATGTTCTGGACACAGTGCAGTTTCAGGCTTATCTTCCCGAGCGGCGAGCCCAGGATATTCAAGCTATGTTTCTGCCTCTATCCTGGATTTTGGTGAGACTGACTCTGAGGCTGCTGGGCCTCATCGCCTCCTGCATCCTGCTAGGGACAAATACCAAATGGCATATGCAGGCTCTGCAGTGGGGCCTGAAGATCCAGTGGGCACAGCATCAGGGGAATCTCTCCGACATGGTCCAGATCTCGGACGGAACTGCAAAGGACTTACAGTGATGCTAATGCCCCGCTATTGAGTCAGAGGCCGTTCTACCCTCAGTCAAGGGAAGGCTAATACAAGTGTTCATGGACAACACCAGCGCCATGTAGTACTCAAACAAACAGGGCGGGTGGGGTCGTGGACCCTTTGTCAAGAGGTCCTGAGTCTCTGGACATTGCTGGAACAGAAGGGCATTTCCTTGGTGATTCAAAACCTGGCAGGTTCCCTGAATCCCAGCGTGAACAAACTCAGCCATCCATGCCTAGCAGATCACGAATTGAGTCTCCACCCAGAGGTGGTGCAAGGTCTCTGTTAACAGTGGGATGAGCCTTGGTTAGATCTGTTCGCCTCTGCCGAGAGCACGGAATGTTAACAGTTTTTTGCGATAGTGTTTGCAAGGCAGCTCTCACTGGGAGACGCCTTTAGTCTCAAGGGGCGTTCAGGCCTCCTGTATGTCTTTCCGTCCATACCACTCCTGTCAAGAATTCTCAAGAAGATCAGGAACGACCAGGCCCATCATCCTTGTGGCTCTGGACTGGGCATGGAGAGTTTGGTATCCCGAGCTTCTAAACATTAGCATTGATGCTCCGGTCATGCTGCCACTTCGGGAGCATCTTCTGTTGCAGCAGCAGGGGAGGGTCCTTCACCCTAACCTGTCAACTCTTCGCCTTCATGCTTGGAGATTGAGCAGCGGCAGGTGATAGCTTTCAACCTTCCTCCTGAAGTCTGTAATGTTATGCTGGCAGCCAGGTGTCCCTCCACCAAGACTGTATACACCTGCAGACGGAAAACCTTTGCTCCATATTGTACAGAAAAGTCTATTGACCCACTTTCTTTCACCCTTTCTGAAAATGTACTTTTTATTTTTACTTTGATAGAGTATCTTTCTGCTTTCATGTGGCTGTCAGACCAACCCTCCTTATTTAGATCTCCCATTGTAAATTTCTCAAAGGTCTTGTACATATGTTCCCTCCTTCCCCTTTCATTATTCCTCAGTCAGACCATAATTTGGTTCTCACATTTTTGATGTGTGCTCCCTTCGAGCCTTTGCACAATTGTCTCCTCAGGCTGCTCACCATTAACCATTAAAACAGCCTTTCTTGTGGCCATTACATCGGCTAGGAAGGTGAGTGAGCTGCGGGCCTAATCATCCAAGCCTCCCTTCCTATCCGTTTTTTCCTGACAAACTAGTTTGTTGTACTAAGGCCTCTTTCCTGCCCAAAGTGGTAACACCATTTCATGTGGGCCAGTCAGTCACCTTGCCCACTTTCTACATTCCTTCACATCCCTCTAAAGAAGAGGAGAGATATCCCCATCTTGACCCAAAAAGAATGTTGTTGTTCTATCTTGACCGCACATGAGTTCCGGGAGGACGACCAACTCTTCATGGCGTATTTTGGTGCAAAGTTAGGACGGGCAGTGCAGAAACGGACCATCTCTCAATGGATTGTTCTCTGCATCAAGATCTGCTACACACTAGCGACGCAGCAGCCTCATAAAGGATTAGGAGCTCATTCCACTAGAGTTCAGGCTGCGACCACTGCATCTCTGTACACGTTTTCCAGGCATTACTGCAGGGGTGAGCACTTCGCCTGTTCAGTCCTGCAGGACCTCCTAGTTTAGATTTGACTGCCATTCCTCCTCTAAAGATGATATTGCTTCTGTATCTATTCAAAGGTTAGGACTGTGCGGCTAGATGTCTCTATCAGATGAAAAGTTACTTACCTCTGGTAATGCCTTATCTGATTGAGACGGTTTCTAGCCGCAGATTCCTTACTGACCCACACATCCTCCCTGCTCCATGGACAGATTTCTAGGATCATGGCTGATTCCTTTGAAGGCCTTAGTTTGGACACGCCAGTGTCTCTGCACTTCATGGCTCGGCGCTTCTGCCGTGGATAGTTGTGAAAAGTAACTAACGTCCGTGCGCTGAGGGGGGGCGCATATAGATGGCACACGGATGGCACTTTCAGCGCTAACACCGATGCCATGTTTAACCGATCGATGTCACCTACCGGCGCTCAGTGGTACTGCTCCCGAAAAATCTTCCGGATCCAGTCTGATATCTGGGGAAATTCAAAGTTAAAGAATATGCAGGTGGATATTGTCTGTACCAGATAAGGCATTACCAAAGCTAAGTAAATTGTTCATCAGGTGCGCATTAGATGCAGTAGATTAAGCTTCCAGGCAACAGAAAAGCAGTGTGCTCCTCTGCCGTCCAGGACCTCTAGCATTATGTTCTGGTTTTACCAGTACATAATAAGCATCTACTTGGTTCCCAAGTAGACTAGATGGCAGAAAAGATCATAAAGGACATAGGTTTTCTTAAGCACCAGCAAAAAAAATCCACCTGTTGCCAGCCGCAAATGCAGCAAAAGTCAATGTTGGATGGTCAAGGCAGCCACAGCTGCTCTTTCAGTAGGACTGTCATCAGCAGTTTAACAAAGACAAATGCTTTGGATGGTCCTTTACAGATAATGGCTAGTGAGGAACAATGATGTCCAAGAAAGGGTTGCCTCCACCTCTAGACAGTGTCCTCCTGGACGTTGTCCCAGCCACAGAACATCTGTCATGAGAAGCCTGAGGTTTTACTTTTACCAGTGGGGAAGATCAGTGGGTTCTATCCACCTTTGCCTGTAGTTAATCATTAGTTTTGCACCCCCCATACACCTCGATCAGACAAACTCAGCACAAAAAAAACACCTTACTCTTGTTGAAGAAGGTAGAGGCATTGCCCCAAAGGACCCAATAAAGACAATTCCCTCACATCAGGAAAGAAAAGTGGTGTACTTGTATTTCCTTATTCACAAGAGAGACGAATATCCTCCATAAAAGTGCAGTCAACTGGTCCATCTTGTCCAATCTTTTGAAAATGGCATTTTTTTGCTGCTCGTAAGAAACTTCTTGACCACACACTACCTGAAGGACACCTGCTTCCACATTCAGCCCACCTCCGGTGCTTGCGGATGTTGGTAAGTGGAAAGAATTATCAATGCAGAGTCCTATCTTTCCAGGGCACTACCGCCCTACAAGTGTTTACCAAATTGTTTGTGTGATAATTGTGCATCTACATCACAGCCAGTGTTTTTTTCGTACCTAGAAAATTTGCTGGTAAAGGGAATGAGCTAGTACTAGTGCCTCATACATACCCAAAGGGCAGCCCCCTTAACAAGTTGACAAAAAATATCACCTATGCCCAGCAGAGCCAAACCTACAAATGGGCCATCCTCAATTCGATCACACCCAAAGCCTATCGCAGCCTGGAATGGGTGTTAGCATTTTAGTTGCGCTTATCCTTAACCAGACAGTACATCCTCCGATACTGTCGTTGATAATGAAACTGTTAGGAATAATGGCATCATGCATTGTATTGCATTAATCCCCTATATGTGTGCCTACTGCAGAGTGTGTTGCCAAACAATAGCTAACCACTGGGGACTGGGAAAATGTAATAGTGGAGGACCCCAGTGAGCAGCACAAACTGGAATGGTGAAACTAGAAGAACGTGTTACTGAACAGGCCGTTTCTTCAGCTTCAGCTGCAGGTGGCCATTCAGACAGATTAGTCCGTCAAGGACCTGCATGCCCATATGAACACCTTTACCACTCAAGGTCAGTGGTCCCCTCAAAAAAGACTGATTCTCTTCAACATATTGGAACGCATGGCAGTTCATCGAGCTCTGCAAGCATTTCAGTGCAAGCTTCATAACACAGTCATCATAGTTTAAGCCAACAATGTGACCACCATGTGCTGCATAAAAACAAAGGGATTTCCCACAGATATCCAGCGTAGCCTATTTATTCTGGCATTGCGTGCTTCAATGCCACATTTACTTTTCAACGTAGCACTTCCTAGAAATGTTCAAAGGCTTTGCTGATCTCAGTAAGAGCAAACTCATGAGTTGCAAATTAGCTCTCAAGTTGGGGGACCACGACAATAGACCTGTTCACCACTCATTCAAATGCAGAAAGCCAAATCTTTGTATCAGGTTGGCCCCACCAGCGGTCATCTGGGACTGACCCATAGGTAGATTGGTCAAGGGACATTTATTTCAACCTGGTGCTCTTTCATCTAAGGTCTTAGAATAACGGTGACTCATGATAGTATGACGATTTTTCAGGAATAAGGAAAACCTGCACCATCGGCATCCCTTGCTCACTTTGCCACTGGATTCAAGCTAGCCTGGCTGATGAAGGGTGTTGCCTGGAAACTGGTCCCAGAATGCTTGTTTACGGTTCATTGAAGGCTTGGCTTGGCAGTTCGGGCTGTACTTTTCCCATGAGGCACAGGGTCAAGACTGATTCGCATATAGATGGGTCTGAACTGAGGTGGCGAAGTGAGCTAAAAAATGATGGATTCAACCCAGATCTGTGAGTGTCTGAAAAATGTCAGTGCTTCGTCTATCATCTCTTTATGTTTGCTATTTACATCCGCATGTTACAAAGCAAGTGGAAACATTTTGTCAATTATTGTGCATATACTAATATTGAGCCTTCTGTTCTGGCAGTCCAAGACTATCTTTTATCTGCTGTATTTACAAAAAGCAGGTCTAACTTTAAGTTCTTGTTGGTTACACCTAACCGCAAATGGTGTAAACGTCCAAAGAAGAGAATGTTAATCCGTTTTAACATTGCTGTCATAAAGGCTTCCATGAAAGGTTTCAAAGGGATAATTCCTCCCAGAGTTTCCTCAGCTCCATCTTTGGGAACTCAACATAGTTCTTTCCAAGTTAATAGGGACACCTTTTGAGTCTGCATTTGTGCTGCTCCAGTTCCTCTCATGGATAATGGTCTTTCTTAAGATTATCACTTTCCTCCGGAAGGTCAGTGTATGTCGAGTATTTTTTGTGTTCATACTTTTAATTCGAGATAGATTTGTGCGACGCCCACCCTTGTTTCTTGTCCAAAGTGGTGTCACCTTTGCATTTCAATCAATCAATTTACCTGCCTTTTTTGCCCGAAGCTGCAGATCCTGGCATATAGGGCTTTATAACTCTATATTAGGCTTCTCGAAAGAGTACTTTGTGAGCTAGAGGTAGCTCTCCCGCTACCTGTAAGTAACTCTCTTGAGTCCAGCTCAGCCATCTAAATTAAACGATTTTACATTATTGAATCAAACTATGAATGCCAAAATTGAAAAGTGTGTTTGGGACTCAAGTGTGTGTCGAATAAGTGTCTGGCAGTCCAATAGGGCATATCTGTTCTATAGTATGTTCCACTCCCTGTGATGTCTTCTTGTATATAATGTTAAGTATGTCCCTTTTGTAGAATGTATATATGAGCTGTTTTGCTAGTAATTCATTTGAGTTTTGTCCTGATTCATGTATTGTTTCTGGTTTCAATGTAGTGTTGCATGTTGTGGTTTCATGTAGTCGCTCCTTTCATAAGATAAAGGTTTGATACAGGCAACCTATCTGCTGTTTGAGTAAATGATTTAATGAGCTTTACATATCAATGTTCGAAAGGTAAAATCACTTTTGTTTCAATATTCTAAAAGGCACTACAGCTCATTAAGTGTATATATGTGGAGACATCTTCTGAAGTACTCCACTGATGAAATAACCTTTGATCTGTGGTCTGAGAGGTAGTACCCTGTTGTTGCAAAGTTCTTTCTTTTTCAGCACCAGCCTAGCACAGATCCGGAGAAAGATACCCCTGTTTTTTGGTTAACATTTTTGCGACTTTTGTTGGCATCTTTTATGAATCTTGGACTCCTGGTGCGCGAGGGATGTCCCAACGTCGGACTGGTTTCAAGCCACAAGATTATGTCCGTGATGGACCTGCATCTAGTGCGCTTGTGGTGTCTGGAGCACAACCACAACTTTAAGTCGTACTCCGACTGCCGAGCCATGCACCTGAGACTTTGCGCGAGTGGTCCAGAAAGTTGTTGGAGACCCGGCGGCCAGCTCCACGTCATTCCTGGTCTCGTTCGAGAGGAAGGTCTCGAGACCGTTCGCAGAGCCCCCACTACTCATCGCACTCCAAATCGTCAAGGTCTTAGGGTAAGTCTGAACACAAAAAGAAGGCGAAGAAGCACAAGCTTTCTTCACCTTAGCTTCTGAGCATGGCCATCGATCCTCTGATCAGACTGCCCATTCAGGTGGATCTTCTGTCGCAGCACCAGGGGACCATTCTCCACCCGAACCTGTCCTGTCTCCACCTCCTTGGGTGGCTATTGAGCGGTGACAGTTGACAGCTTTCGACCTTGTCCCCGATGTCTGTAATGTCATCTTGGCAGCCATGTGCCCCTCCACTAAATCGGTATACTCCTTTAGATGGAACAAGTTTGTGGCATCGTGCACAGCAAAGGCTATGGATCCCCTTTCTGCCCCTCTTTCAAAGTTCCTTTTTTATATACTTTCTTTGGCCCAGCAGGGCACTCTCAAAGGTTATCTTGCAGCTATCTGTTTTTCTTCTGCTGCCAGATCTGTCATCCTTGTTCAAGTCTTCTATTGTTAATAAAGGGTATTTAAGGACATTACTCATCTGTTTCCTCCATCTCCTTTCATAATGCCCCAGTGGGACTTGAACCTTGTTCTCACATACCTTGTGTGTGCTCCCTTAGAGCCTCTTCACAACTGTCCTCTCAGGCTCCTCTCTCTCAAAACTGCCTTCCTTTTGGCCATCACCTCTGCTCGCAAGGTGAGTGAGCTTCATGCTTTGTCTTCCAAGCCCCCTTTCTTCTCCGTGCATCTGGAAAAAGTGGTGCATAGACCAAGGCCTTTGTTTCTTTCTAAAGTGGTTACACCATTTCATGTGAGACAATCTATCACTTTGCCCACCTTTTTCCCACCCCCGCACCCTTCAAAGGAGGAGGAGAAACTTCACCGTCTGGACTTTAAACGTGCTCTGTCAGTCTGCCTTGACCGCACCAGAGCTTTCCGGGTGGATGATCAACTCTTTATTGGATATGTAGGTGCCAAGAAAGGCCGAGCTGTTAAAAAAGTATCATCTCTTGATGGGTTGTTGTTAGAATTGGCATCATTGGTGTGAGTCTCCCTTCCATTTTGACCGATTGCCTCCTGATGTTTTTTATATGTTTTTGCTGGATTTATGCTTTGAGCACTGTGCCACTGCTAATGAGTGCCACAGTGCAAGTGCTCCCTATGTTAAATTAATGTACTAATTGGTTATTCCATGATTGGGTTATTTGATTTACCCGTCAGCCCCTAGTACAGTGCACCATGTGTGCCCAGGGCTTGTAAATCAAATGATGCCGGTGGGCTTGCAACACTGGTTGTGCCACCCACAGAAGCAGCTTGTAAAGTGTCTCAGGTCTGCCATTACAAGGACTGTGTGCAGTCTAGCACTGCCATGTCGACTTGGCCAAGTGCACCCACTTGCCAGTCCCTAAACCTTCGCTTCATATTAGACACCCCTATGGTAGGCCCAAGGGCAGGGTGCATTGTACGTACAAGGTAGGACATGCTCTGATGTGTGTAGCATGTTCTAATAGTGAATTAAAGCCATTTTTGTTTTTCACTATTGAAGGCTACCTGTTCTCATAGGCCAGAATGAGCCGCTAGATTATTACATGCTTATAATCCTAACTGACTCAGGGAACACAGTAGAAATTCAAATTTAGTATGCCTGAACTCAGAATAATAAAATACATCTTTTAGTAAAGTTTATTTTAATATTCTGTGTTTGCAAATACCACTTTTAGAAAGCAGGTATTTGCTTGCCTAACCATTTGAGCCTGCCTCTGCGGAGGTGTGTATTCCTTGTCTGGGTTTGTGAGTGACAGGGCTGGGGAATTCCAGGAGACCGGCTGGGACAGCCCAGTGATGAATAGAGAGATTTACATCCACATGGGAGGGAGAGTGCACCTGGGACCTGAATAGGGCTGGGCCTTCCCTCTACAATGCTGGATCCACCTCCTGTGGCTTGTCTGATGTCTCTGCCCTGTGAAATGAGAGGAGGAATCATGTCAACAAAGTGCTCCAGAGCTGTATCTTCCCTCCCCTGTGCTGGCTCCACCTCCTGTGGGGCGTCTGATGTCTCTGCCCTGCACAGTGAAAGGAAGAAGAGAGTTGTGTAAACAAAGTGCTCAAAAACTGGTTTGGACTAGGCAGAGGCCGCTCTGCCTTCAGAGAACAAAGGATTTGGGGGTATAAATATTGGGACCCTGCTCCCCAAGAAATTAGATCACTTCTGGAACAAGAAACCTTTCTGCCAAGGAGAAGAACCAAGGAAGCTGCAGGAGTTTGGACTGCCCCTCTACCAGTGTGCTGTTTACTGGGTTGGCCTGCAGTGGTTGCTTCATTGCCAAGGGAAAGGAGAAGGAACTTTGTAAGGACTTTCATCTACAGAATATTCTCCAAGGGCTTGAACTGTGCTTGCCTCCTGCTGAAGTCTCAGGGCCAAAAGACTTCACCTCCAGCTCCCTCCTGAATTTCCTTGCTGGGAATTCTGACTCCAGTCACTTGCGTGCCGCTGGGAGCTGGAAGCGCGACGCATCGAGAAGAAACGTGTCGCCGCCGCAGCTGAAATCATACAAACGCCGGAGAAGCGAGCCTTCGCCGCATCTCCCTGGAAGCGTGTGTTCATCGAAGCTGCCTGCTGTCGCATCACCGGAGAAGCGTGACAACATCGAGAGTGTCAAATGTCCAATTGGAATCTGATTCCGCACTCTATTTTTGGTTGGTTTGTTTATTGTGTTATCTGTTCTTTTAGGTCGGTGGTGCGTAGGTAGGTTACCCTACTGAGCGATTAGGGTACATCCAATGTATGTAATCCATGTGGTTCCTGACACTCAAGAAAACACCCCTGCCTCGCACTCCTTTTAATTTTCCTTAGAATAAGTAATCCACATTTTCTTATAAATTTCATAGATTTTTATTGTAAGTATTTTCTTTATTTTCAATAATTTTCAATAATCGTAATTTTCATTGTTTTGTATTGTTCTCATACAATTTTTCCATGCATTCTTGATTCCCAATGCATTTCAAGCCTAAAGCCCTTCTTCAGGGGATTCCTTGTCTGAAACAACCAATACATAGTAATTTAATATACTGGTATACATTCAATAATATCATAATTTCATATACATTGTTTTCACCACACTTATTTTCAGTGAATTTATCCCCACATGCCACGTATATATTTGGTAAAAACGATGTTATCCTAAGTAAACATTGAAATGTGTGGTAGTTTGTACACCTTAATCACTCTGACTTTGACAGCCTGATTACGAAAAAATAATGAAACTGACCTTTCCATTGGTTGTAGTTGGTATTCGAGACGCTACTGCACACTGTGCAGTCACGATCTACAAAATGATAGTAATAAACAAGCATTTAAAATTTATCCTCACTATCTTTCTTGGTTATGCAGTTCCTGTATCATGCTCTGCTGACGCTAAAAAAGCGTCTTACCTGTATTAATGAGCGTTGTTGATTTCGCCTTTCCAAATACCGCGCCCGCGGGTGGGTATGTGTTTGTTGCTGAAGTCCGATCATGTGACCGGAACTCGCCTCGTTTTCAGTTTTAAAGAGTTAAAATAAACGTAGGACGTTTGCCCTGTTTACAATCGGTTAAACTGAACATAGAAAAGGGGCTCAGCAGTTTACATGCTGTCTAAAGGACGTGTTATAATAAGGATGTGTTGAATGTGGGATGGCTGTGGGGTATCTTAACGTGAATGATTTAACAATGTTTTGCTTTATATCCAACTCATAATCAATCAAATTAAATGATTTAAATATAGTTGAGTAAAGATAAATAAAGAACATGCAGCACATTACATTTCTGAATAATCAATAATTAGTTGTGTGTAGCATAGTCAAGTTTATAAAAAAACAAGTAAGATCTAATTTTTCATTAAGTCCAAATGGGTTCATCGTGTTAAGGAAATTTATCCAAAAGATTTCTCTTCTTAAAAGATGACTGTTATTATCTCTGCCAGGCAACATTGACACGATTTCCAGGATGCAGAATCGTAGTTGGCTCACATTGTGATGTGCTTCGTTAAAATGCGTGGCAATGGGCGATTTTTGGTTGTTCAATCGAATATTGCTTTTGTGTTCAATTATTCTAGTTTTGAGTTTACGCTGGGTCTTACCCACATATGACTTCCCACATGGGCATCTTAACATATAGATTAGATTGCTTGAATCGCATGTGCCTGTGACTTTCAACTTGATGGGTGTTCCTTTTGTAGGATGATTAATGATGTTACTCTTTATGATTGCAGAACAGTTGCCACAGTTGTGGCATGGTAATGTTCCTTTGTAGGTCGTTACCGGTTGGTTGAACGTTTGTTTGATTAGTTCTTTTACATTTTTCGTTCTTTCATAAGCAAAGATCAGTGGTTTTTTGAATATTCCTTTAAAGTCATCCTCAAGGGATAGGAGTGGCCAATGTTTTTTGATACTCCTTTTGATTTCTCTACTTCTTGTGGAAAACTTCGACACAAATACCATTCTCTGTTCTTCTTCTCTTGTTTTTTGTGTGAGTAGGTGTCTTCTTTGAAGTTTATCCGCTCTTTCCGCGGCTGATTCCAGGATGGTCTCTGGATATCCTCTTTTTTTGAATTTGTCCAGTGTTTCTCTTTTGTGTTTTTGGTAAAGTTCCTCAGTTGATGCTATTCTTTTTATTCTCAACAATTGGGAAAATGGTAAATGTTGTTTGAGTGAATTCTGATGGAAACTCTTGTAGTGTAGTAGATTGTTTCTGTCGGTTGATTTAGAAAAAACGCTGGTGGTGATCACTCCCTCGTTGTTTTTTATCAATACATCTAAGAATGATAATTCTTTTTTGTTGATGGAAAACGTGAATTGAATTCTTTCATTAACCTGGTTCAAATCCTCCATGGCCTGTTCTAGGCTGTCTTAATTCCCTTTCCATAGAACAAAAATGTTGTCAATGTACCTCTTATAGGTGATTAGATTCTCCTGCCATTGTTCGTTATTGAGTATATGATCCATCTCAAACCTGTGCATGAATATATTTGCATAGCAAGGGGCTGCACAATTGCCCATAGATGTACCTGAGACCTGTATATAGAATTTGTCTTTCCACTCAAAGTAGCTGTGATACAGCGTAAAATGTAGCAGCTCCATTATAAACACTTTCAAATTTTCCGGTTTGTCCTCATTGACTAAAAAACTTTCTACTGCTGATATGCCTAAGTTATGAGGTATAGAAGTGTATAACAACTTCACGTCTATGCTTGCCATCAGCATGTTTCTGGTAAATTTGTTCTTCTCATTTTCCAGGATGTTTAGGAAGTGGGTTGTGTCCTTTATGTAAGTGCTACTATTTTGGACAATATTTTGTAAATGCCTGTCAATATATTTCCCCACCGGTTCATGTATTGATCCGATGGTTGATACAATTGGTCGTAGAGGCGATGTTGTTGCATTCTTATGAATTTTGGGGATCATATATATATATGGCGTGCTTGGATTGGTCTTTGTTAGATATTCTTTCTCTTTCGAACCGATGGTTCCTGAATTCATGGCTGTTTCAATTATAGTATGTAGAATTTTACTGAATTCTTTCATGGGGTCTGAGATGATCACTGTGTAGGTGTTAGGGTCGTTAACGTGAGTATTTACACTTTGTTCATAAAAAGTTGTGTCCATCATAACTAAAGCCCCTCCTTTGTCCGCTTGTCTGATTGTAACCTAGGGGTTATTTGCCAAGTTTTGTAGTATACTCCTTTCTTTTGAGGACAAATTAGTGTATTTAGGTCTAGGGCGTTTGAAAATTCCTTCTAAATCCATGGTTACCACTTTCTCGAAGGCATCCAGAACTTTATGACTGACAGGTGCCATGAATTTACTTTTGGATCTTAGGCCCATTAATGTGTTCTCTTTTACTGTGGTGGGTCCTGGTTCGATGACATTACTGAAAAAGTGTCTTAATCTCAATGATCTTAAAAATTTGTACAAACATATTTTGGTTTCCAGATGATTTGAGTGGTATGTTGGTACATACGATGATCCTTTTTGCAGTGTGTTTAGTTCCATTTTAGTCATTTTGTGTTTTGAAATATTTATAACTAAGGTTTCTGACTCCTGGTGTTTTGAGCCACTGTTTCTATGTTTATTTGTTTTTTTGCTCCTCCGGGTTCTACCACGGGTCCAGAACCTGTCTCTAAAAAAGAGACTGGAGTTTGTGATGTAGTTGGTACTTCTATATTGATTATTTCTTGGGTGGTATCTTTTCCTGTCTGTTTTTGGGTTGTTGGACCTGTTCTTGGTCTTCTTTCGAAGGTTGGTCTTTTATATTCAGAACCGTCTGACGAGGTTTCGCTGGTTGATGCGTTTGGTTTTTGTTGGCGTCTTTTGGCGTAGATTTCTGCCCACGTATAAACTTCACCTAGGCGGTAATCTGTGGTGTCCCTTTTAAATTTACGCAATTTTCTGTTTATCTCTTTTGTATATTCATCCAGTTTTAAGTTTGTGTCTGCTAGAATTTGATTCCATTCCTCTTTTGTTGTTACTTTCAATAACTCATCTTTAGTTTGGTTTATTTCTTTTGTAAGATCCTCTATTAGTTTGGCCAACTCTTCAATTATTAGTAAAATCAAATCAAGTGAACACTTGTTTAGTATGGCTTGCCAGCGCTCTGTAAACCTTGCGTTGTTTTTGCATAGGGTTGATTTTAGAGATATCCTAAGTCCTCGTGGAATCCTTTGTGATTTATGATACTTGATTAATGTACTCGCATGTAGTTTTTGATTGACTATTTGTTTAGATATATACAATAGTTGTTTAATTGTAGACTCTTTTGAACCCGTACCAGGACATATTTCCTCTGTTTCATCGATCAAGGAATGAATACGACTAGTATCCTCCTCTGTAAAGACTAAAGTGTCAGCCCTTTGTTCAGTGGTGTGTGCGATTTCCGCAAATTGCATTTTGAATATGGTGAGTTGTGGTGCGCGAATCGTTTTGCTCAGAAAGAGATTACGAATATCCAATTGGAATCTGATTCCGCACTCTATTTTTGGTTGGTTTGTTTATTGTGTTATCTGTTCTTTTAGGTCGGTGGTGCGTAGGTAGGTTACCCTACTGAGCGATTAGGGTACATCCAATGTATGTAATCCATGTGGTTCCTGACACTCAAGAAAACACCTCTGCCTCGCACTCCTTTTAATTTTCCTTAGAATAAGTAATCCACATTTTCTTATAAATTTCATAGATTTTTATTGTAAGTATTTTCTTTATTTTCAATAATTTTCAATAATCGTAATTTTCATTGTTTTGTATTGTTCTCAAACAATTTTTCCATGCATTCTTGATTCCCAATGCATTTCAAGCCTAAAGCCCTTCTTCAGGGGATTCCTTGTCTGAAACAACCAATACGTAGTAATTTAATATACTGGTATACATTCAATAATATCATAATTTCATATACATTGTTTTCACCACACTTATTTTCAGTGAATTTATCCCCACATGCCACGTATATATTTGGTAAAAACGATGTTATCCTAAGTAAACATTGAAATGTGTGGTAGTTTGTACACCTTAATCACTCTGACTTTGACAGCCTGATTACAAAAAAATAATGAAACTGACCTTTCCATTGGTTGTAGTTGGTATTCGAGACGCTACTGCACTTGAAATGCATTGGGAATCAAGAATGCATGGAAAAATTGTATGAGAACAATACAAAACAATGAAAATTACGATTATTGAAAATTATTGAAAATAAAGAAAATACTTACAATAAAAATCTATGAAATTTATAAGAAAATGTGGATTACTTATTCTAAGGAAAATTAAAAGGAGTGCGAGGCAGGGGTGTTTTCTTGAGTGTCAGGAACCACATGGATTACAAACATCGAGAGTGTCGCCATCGCATCACCGGAAAAGCTTGTCGCAGGGCCTGTCGCGGCTCCAAAGTACCGAGTCGTTGCAAGGCTGCCAGGGCATCATCGCATCCTCATCGCATCGCCGCATCAAGGGCGCCATCTTCTCGCATCGCAACTGGATCATCGCATCGTATCAAGGCGCCATCTTGCGCACCGCAAAGAGGCCCGCAAGCCGAGAATCTACGTATCACGTTAGCTCCAGTAAGGCTCACGACGAGTCCCCTACTCTGCGCAAGCATTGAGGAAGGACGCAACAGTTCCCCCGGATCACGGGACCGACGCATCTCCCCTTTTGCAAGCCTTTTGTTTACTTTGCGTTACGCATCCAGGTACTTTGTTGAGAACTTTGTCGCATTTACCAACAACTTGAATTAAGAGACTTTAATCATCTTTTAAGTAATCTTAAGTGTAGTATTGTGGATTTTTGTTGTTTTTTTGGTCTTGTGTTTAAGTCTATATAAAGAATACTTATTTTTATAAAGCCTTAGTTGTGTCCATCTGTAGTGTTTTCCCTGTATTACTGTGTATATTCACAAATGCTTAACCCACTGCCTCTGAGATAAGCCTGTCTGCTCGTGCCAAGCTACCAAGGGGGGTGAGCAGGGGATGTTAAGGAGTGTAATCCCCTTATCCTGACTTAGAAGTAAGGGTCCCTATTTGGACAAAGGTGATAACCATTGCCAACTAGAGACCCCCAGATCTAACAGTTGTCCTTTGAAGATCTGCTATGCTTTAGCCTAGAAGGATCTTCCAGTGGGGTTGCGTGCTCATTCCACTAGGGCTATGGCAGCAACCATTGCATTAGCACGCAGAGTCCCACTCCTTGATATCTGCCAGGCGGCAACGTGGGCATCTCTGCACACTTTTACCAGAAATTACCCACCTCATTTCCAGTGCCACTGATGCTTTTAAAGCATGAATCTTTCTGGATTCACTATGCTGTGCATTATTCTGCCATCTAGTGGCCCAGGTGGGCGTCGACATACCACCATTTGGTGCCTTTTCGTGACGTCGATGTGCTTCCTCCGGAAGCTCCCGCCTTTGTTCACCATCTTCAGATTATTTTTTTCTGCCGTTGGGTCTGGATCGTCAGTGAAGGAGCTCCACAACTTTGGAGAGAAGAATCCCCGGAAAACGAAAAATCACCTTACATCATACTGGACTACGAGTCGGGTAACAGGGACGAAAAAAGAGGAGGAAAACATCGAGAACTTCGACGTTTCTGCATAGAATGCACACTCAGAGGGCTCCCTGGGTGCGGTGATAGACAAAACACCCTTTAAATTCTGCGCCAACTGCCACCACAAGTACGCGCAGAATGACCAACACCCAGTTTGCAATCTCTGCCTGCCTTGGACGTCGAAAAATTAAGGGTTGAAAACGGCTACAACTTCGACGTCCGCAACCGTGAAGAGAAAGGCCGAAACCCTCAACGCCGAACATGCGTCCGAGATGGAGAAGAAGAAAAGGCTCGAGGCCGAAATGGCTAGCATCTTGCAACGCTAGTGGGACTTCGATGAGAAGATGAGGCAGTTCGCTATTCCACTGAAGACCACGGCTGAAGCCCAAAGGTGCGTCGAGGACCTTCAACCACCGACAACACCAAAACCAGTCGAGGAACAGGAGGAGGAAGACCTGTATTACGGCGACGCCGAAGGTGAGGAAGACTAACAAACTTACCAAGGCTTGACATCCTCGGAGGCGCAAGACTTGCCGTGGCAGGATCTCGACGCCGAGTCCTCGGAAGAGGGAGTAGAATCCAGTCCTTTGACGCCTTCGCCGCTGGGCGTCATAGGAATCTACAACCAGGTCATTAAGAGGGCTGCAGACACGTATGGAGTTCAGCTAGAGGAGGAGAAACCTCAATCTTGCTTCCTGTTGGAGACATTGTTGCCATCCCAGACAAGAAGCCAGTTCCTGCCCATGCTCCCGTGTGCTGGACTAGGGGAAGAAGGCCTTAGGACTGAGAAATACAAACACTCATCTAAGGACCCTATGTATATTAGGGGGATCTGTACCAGCGGATTCAATCATAACATCCACGGCTAGGAAAAGGGCTAATATACCCACAAAAACAGGACCACCTCCAGACAAGGAGAGCAGGAGAATGGACCTAATGGGGAGGAAAATGGAAAGGAGTGCGGCGATCCAATGGCGCATCACCAATTCTAATGCGCTCATCAACCAGCACTGGGAGGAAGTGGGCTAACTTTTTAAACATCTGCCAGAGCAATACCAGAGAAGGGCAAGCAACCTGGTAGAAGGAGGAAAGAACATGGCAAATACATGTCTGAAGTGGGCCCTGGATGCAGTGGAGACATCCAGCAGGCATATGATGCTGGGGTAACTGAGAGAAGGCATGCCTGGCTAATAATTTCAGGCTTCAAGACGAAGTGCAAAACATCCTCAACACACCCTTCAACGGGGAACAACTTTTCGGTTCTCCAGTTGACAAGAAGCTCAATCAGCTCAAGAAGAACAATGAGACCGCTAGGTCCATGGGGGCATTACAGTTCAGAGGAATGAGAAGAGGAACACCTTCAAGAAGACTAGCGGGTAGGGGGAGCCGCCAACCTGTGGCACCACACCAAACCTTCCAGCAGGGTTATCAGGGAGGTAACCAGGTCCAACAGCAGGAACAACAGCAGAAAAACTGGCAGTACCAGCCCTGAGGACAATCCTTTCGAGGGCGCGCGCGAGGAAGAGGAAAGGAAACTGACAGAGAGGGGGGTCAACAACCCACATCCAAGTGACTCCTCTGTAAGTCCGACACATACCCTGTCAACATCTCTAGGGGTGCAGCAAAGGATAAGACAAAAACTAATTCAAGACCCACAAAAGTTCCTCCAGCATATAACACCAGTAGGAGGCAGGATAAAACACTTCTTCCACGAGTGGAGGAAGATCACATCAGACAAATGGATACTAACCCTCATACAATACGGTTACTGTATAGAGCTAGAAAAATCACCTCCAAACAAAAGACCGAACAGCAGAGTTCATCCAGCAAAGGAGTGTTCTCTTTTTCTACAAGAAGCACAGGAGCTTCTCAACAAAAGGGCCATAAGAAATAGTACCATACAAGCAACGGAACAAGGTTGTCTACTCCACCTACTTCCTCATACCAAAGGTGGACGAAACCTTACGACCAATTCTGGATCTAAGGTTCTTAAACAAGTTCATAAAAACTCAAAGATTCAAAATGACATCTCTTCAAGAAGTAATACCCCAGATACAGGAAGGGGATTACATGGCAACTATCGATTTAAAAGACGCTTACTTAAACAGCCCCATCAACAACAAACACAAACCTCTACTAAGATTTATGGTCAACAAGACTCACTACCAGTTCACAGTGCTGGCATTCTGACTTAAATCCGCACCAAGGGTTTTCACAAAATACCTTGCAGCAGCAGTAGCAGCACACTTAAGTAGGCAAGGAATACATGTATACCTGTACCTTGATGACTGGCCGGTAAAGGCAAGCTCATAAAATCAATGCAAGCAGCACATGCAAGAGGTCATACAAACCCTAGTCCGACTAGGGTTTTCAATCCATTTGGGAAAGTCATCAATAGAACCAGACCAAGTGAAGATATTTTTAGGGGTGGAGATCAACACCATACAGGACAAGGTGTTTCCGAGCACAAAAAAAACTTTGGCAATATTAAAGGAGACACGTTTTTACCACAAGGGCCAAGCTCTGACAGTGAGGACAGTGGGCAAACTGATGGGAATGATTGCATCATGCATATATTTGGGGCCAAATATCTGCCTTCACATGAGACCATTCCAAGAATGGGTCCAATAGCAATGGTCACAGGCAACAGGGATTTGGGAAGATCTAGCGGTTGTCATGCAAGCAGTGCAGCAAGATATAACGTGGTGGAACAAGAAGAACATAACACAAGGGAAACCATTCACACAACCAACTCCTACAGAGAACATCACAACAGATGCCTCCCAACTGGGGTGGGGAGCACACACAAACACCCTCAAGGTAAGGGGATTGTGGTCACAACAGGATGCGATAAAACACATCAACTACCTAGAGCTGAAGACCGTGTTCCTACCCTTAAAAGCCTTTCAGAAACAACTGTACAGACACAGGGTACTAATCCAGACAATACAACCACCATGTTCTACATCAACAAATAAGGAGGAACACAATCGGTGACACTATCAGTGCCAGCAAAGGAGATATGGAGATGGGCAATTCCAAGGCAAATAGACTTGCTAGAATTACATATACCAGGAAAGGACAATGTGGAAGCAGACAGGCTCAGCAGACCGACGTCAGCCTCCCACGAATGGGAAATCAGTCAACAAGAAATCCAGAAGATATTAGACAAATGGGGAACTCCGCAAATTGACCTATTTGCAACACGCCAAAACGTCGCATCCAGACAACCATGCAAACGGTCCCTAGGGAATACGCTATGGATAAGCTGGTCATAGACATTTGCCTATGCTTTTCCACCTATACCACTGCTACACAGGGAACTAAACAAATGCAGAATCAGCAACATGACGCTAATACTGATAGCACCTCAGTGGGCCAGACAAACCTGGTTGTCACAGAATATGGAGACGGCACAAGCACCTGCACACAGGTTCCCCACAAGAAAAGACCTGTTAACAATGCAAAACGGAAGGGTGCTACATCCGGAGCCAGAGAGCCTCAACCTAGCAGCATGGCTCCTAAAGACTTAGTTTGCACACCTCAAACTACCAGCAAGCACAATGGCTGTGCTAAGAGATGTAAGGAGGCCTACCACAAGGAAGTGCTATGTAGCAAAGTGGAAAAGAGTCTCTGAATGGTGCATTAAGGAGAAACTACAGAGAAGGATTGCCAAGCAATCAACAGTACTGAAGTACTTGACACATCTACTACAAAATAAACTTAGCTACACATCACTAAGAGTGCACTTAGCAGCACAAGAGGAGAAACAGGGAAGAGTTTCTTTACTTCCCAAGTAGTAAAAAGTTTTGTAGAAGGGGCAAAAAGGATCGCACCGCCAAACCGAAGGCCCCCTCCAGCATGGAACGTCAATGTAGTCCTGACTCACTTGAAGACACCATTTGAGCCTATTCATAAAGCAACACTGCATATGCTCATGCTAAAGACAGCCTTCCTAGTGGCTATCACATCACTATGAGAAGAGTAAGCGAATTACAAGCGCTAACACTACAAGAGCCCTACCTACAAATACGCAATGACAGGATTGTAATGAGAACTGACACACATTTCATGACAAAGGTGGTGTCAAGGTTCCACATAAACCAGACAATACAAAAACGAAGTACAGAAAAGGCGATACACACACTGGACGCCAGGAGGGCAGTAATGCCCTATATAGAAAGGACAAAAGAATGCAGGAAAACAAAGCAATTCTTTGTGTCTTTTGCCAGCAGTTTTCTAGGACGACCAGTTACCAAAAATACCATTGCACGATGGATTGCACAAACCATGCAATTTTGCCACAAACAGGCAGGGCAAGAATTACAAGGAGCAACACATGCTCATTCAACAAGAAAGAAAGCAGCAACAATTGCGTTTCTAGCAAATACGCCTATTCATGACATTTGTCAAGCGGCAACATGGTCCTCAGTGCACACGTTCACTAAGCACTACTGCATAGATATTCAGATGAACAAGGAAGCACAAGTGGGACAGAAGGTCTTACAACACATATTCAGTAACCAAAGCTCATCTTCCACCGAGCCACCACAAACCTAGCAAACCGCTACAAACTCTATGCACAGCATAGTGTATCCAGAAACATTCATGCTGCAAAACGTTTAGTTTCTTACCTTTCGGTATAGTTTTGCAGCTAGAAGACTTTCCGGATTCACTAGCGATCCCACCCTCCTCCGCTAGAAAGATGAGACAGGAGGAAGACAATTAAAATGAGAGAAAGACTATTAAAGGACAAGAAGCAAAAAAAATCCGAAGATGGCGACTAAAGGTAGTTACGAAAAGGCACCAAATGGTGGTATGTCGACGCCCACCTGGGCCACAAAAAAAAAGAAGAAATACAACAATTCCGGACCCAACCACTAGATGACGGAATGATGCACAGCATAGTGAATCTAGAAAGTCTTCAAGCTGCAAAACTACACCAACAGGTAAGAAACTATACATTTTCACCTAAAACAGTTACTTTCCATAGAAGGCCCTTGCCCTATGCACAATGAAATGAAACCTAATGGGTAATTTAAATTGCATACAAGTAAACCCAGAGCCTCTAGTAACACTGATACCCAAGTATTTGTCCATTTGTGCATCTGGGAATTGATTAATTTACCTATATGTCTATTAGAGTTTTGTGAAGTGGAAAGTCACCTTTTTGTTACTTCATACTGTGTGACACAAATTGTGAATTGATGACTGGAAGGACTGATGTTTGTCTATTCAGACTGCGTGAAAGACTGTATCCAATAATCTTTAGTGCTACCCCTGTTCTTTTTTAATTCAGTTTAGGGTAAGATTTAATAGTTCTCTTCACAAAAGAGTCCTGAACCTCTTGTGGTTGTAGTCATATCTTTTTATCCAGCTAAGGGCATACGTGAGTTTAATTCTTTGCATACCCAGTGATCTGCCTAGCTCTGTTATTCTCATTTACTAAGGTTGACTGGCCAAGTGGATATGTGTTTCACAAAGATCTCTGGTTGGGACTAGTGAGAGATTGTTTCCTGAAGATAGTTGGGCCTTTCCCCCAAAAATGCAGTGTGCATGGAGCACATGACCTTAGGCCTGCTTTAAGACAGTAGCGCCAATTTCAATTTCATAAACTTTATTTGACAATTAAGTCTTAAAAGTGTTGCATAAAACATACATCATTGCAGAATAAAATTACTTAGCAAAATGAATTTATATAAATATTTAAAACATGATTAAACTCAATAAGCCTAATGCCGAATATACTAATCACTTAAAATACCATTTAAAATCATTTTTTTTAAACGTCAAATTACAATATATACAGTCTAGTTATTATTGCTCGAAACTCAGTTGAACATAATAAGGTGTACCCTCCTTGTTTTTAGTTAATTTTGGAAGGACTAAATAAATCAATTCTCATTTTACTGCCGAAGCTGTTTCGATGGAATTACCCAAGCCCATTAAAAAAATTTAGCCATGGCTATAGAAATTGGGGGACTGGGATCTGTACATAGGATTCTCAATGCCTCTTCATGTCTGCGGGTGCCAATTAATTGGCATATAGGTTTCACCCACATTGTCCGAGGTGCTACATATAAAGGACAAAAAAACAAAATGTGACTTATAGATTCTTGTTGGTCCCTGCACCTAGGGCATTTGTCGTCAGTTACTCCCACCCATTTTTCTGTAAATAACCTTGTTGGAAGGGTGCCTACCCTAAGTTGGAAATAGAGCTTACGGTCATACTGTTTCTCTATGGCATCCCAATACGATTCCAACTTTGGTTGTACCTTAAAATCAAGGAATCGGCCTGTCGGGTGAGAGGAAAGGCCTTTTGTACATGCTGTTAAATTAACCATCTCCCAGTATTTGGCCTTCATAATTTTTTTTAGATGGAAATACCACGTTTGAGGGATCATCCCACAATTCCCCCATTCCCAATCTTACTAACAGGGATCTAATTGCCTTCAACCAGTATATTTTATGGAAGGAATCCTTTTCGATTATTTCCTTTAGCCCACAGGCATAATGCTGAAGTTCCTCGGTGGTCCATATTCTACGCCAATACAATAATGGTCGTAGAGTAGCTAGATCTTGGACAGCTTTCCTACCCAGGTCCCACAGCAATGGTGTCAAGGGGGTATTTTGCGGGACACTAGTAGCTTTTCTCAAAAACTTGTTTTCCGCTAATGTCAAGCATTTAAAATTTTCAAACCCCCATAGTTCAGACCCATAAAGGGCCGAACTTAACACCTTCATCCCATAAATCTCAAGAAGTGGGCTGATTGGTTTTGTCGATGAGGCTTTAAACCTTTTCAGAAGAAGGCCTGCCTGTTGCTGATGTTTTAACGTAGGCAGATCTAATTGGCTATTCCAGCGCATGTCCATCTGCAGTGTGACCCCCAGATAAGTAAAAGCGTCAAAAAATGCTCCCTCTAAACGGTTTGAAAGACTTGGAAGTTTTATGTTCAGTAAGAACCATAAACTTTGTTTTGGCGGTATTTATTTCTAGTCTGCGCAATAGACAGAAATTCTCGAAGCGCCGGAGGGCCCGTTGGAGACCACTTGGCGTTTTTGAAATTATCAAGGTATCGTCCGCAAACATGAGGATTGGGACTCAATTACCGGCCATCGCAGGGGCATCAGTGGGGACCAAGGAAAGGTAGTCAGCCACCCCGTTCACGAAGAGCGAGAAGAGGGTAGGTGCCATAACGCAACCCTGCCGCACTCCCCGCTCAACGGGGAAGGTTTCCGTAACCTCTCCCTGTCGTCCCCACCGACCCCGAGCAAAATTGTCCTCATGCAAGCGGACGATCAAACTCAATAACTCGGGGGCCATTCCCAGCTCATCCAGGACTCGCCATAGTTTGCTGCGCGGCACCAGATCAAAAGCCGCCCTCAAATCGACGAATACAGCATACAATGTCCCTTTCTCCAAAACCACAGACCGCCAATAGAGAATGATAAACCGAAAAACTTGATCTATCGTACTGGTTTTGGGGCGAAAACCGACTTGGATCCTGCCACTTACACTCTTCCCATGCCTTTTTTGCTTCCAAATGTTTGTGCCTGTAGTTACCTCGTGCCACTTTTACTTTGCTGGGGTCCTTAGATTTTAGTGCTAGGCGCAGCTCAGCCCAGGCTTGCCTACAGGTATCATTATACCAGCTCTCCGGTTTGCTCCTTGGTTCTCTCCTAACTGAGCTTGGTTTACAGAAGTAAGTTTTAAGCTTAGCGAAGAGGTTAGCATGAGCTACCATAAAGGGAGTATACATTGACCCATGAATTACACCTGTCCCCATAGTTGCTAGTACCTCGTCTACATCAGACTTGATGGTAATTAGGGTATCGGGGTGCTCAGCAACTTTGCACCACTTAAGGTGGCGCTCATCATTTGTTATAACAGTTTCTGGGGCTGTGAGGCCCTGGGTCACTCCAACTATTTCTTCTAGGCTCTGCCACAACTTTAGATGGACAAGTAATTAATCTATATTACTTGCCCTAATACCATTATCATAAGTTTTATTACCCATCCTGTCTGACGGTGTTCGGCCATTAGCGGCCCTCAACTGGTTCCCCATGCAAAGCCCCTTCAAATGCATTGCAGCCTCTGTCCATTTGCTTATAGGCTTTATCTCCAGTGGCGGAACTCCCCATCTAGAGTCCTCCTCCTCTGTTAGGTTCAGATCGTCGAGTCCTAATGGCTCGAAAGTCGTGTTAAAATATCCTGCAATCAGAGGAAGTACATTGGCTGGCAGGGTCTCAATCAAAACTTCCAGGGCTGTTATTACATCAGATTTTTACCTCCTGGTAGGCCTCTGGCATAGACATTACAAGTATCAATTTTTAAACTAGACGGGAAGCTAAATCTCACTGCAAGAATATCGCAGTTTGTCACCGGGAGAAGTTGAGTATTACATTTTAGATTCTGCTTAACCCATATCACCAGTCCACCTACTGGGCGACCCTTTTGCCTTTTCACAGCAGGGACATCAAAATTCAAGTAGCCTAGTCTAAACACAGACCAAGTCTCTTGAAAAAGGCAAATATCGAAGTTGTCAATGAAGTCCAACCAATGTGGTGAAGCTAATTTAGGACCCACGCCCGCCAGGTTCCAGGATATTAGTGTTGTCAAGCAGGCTGAACTCGAAGCACTGCCAGCATTCTCAGCCCCTAATGTGGGAGAATTTTGTCGGAACAGTGAATATGAGTCAGGAAAAGGCACAGGACGTTTCATACTCTGCTCATTCAACAGTGGCTCTTTACTACTCTTCTGCGCGATAACTACATTATCATTGTTTGGCCTATGACCAACAGTCCCTCCCTGGGAGCTTTCATAATCAATCACTTGGCCTGTACTCCTATGTACATCATCGTTAATTGCGGGTACTATACTAACCCTGGTACGCCAATCAAATACTTGCTGTCAATCGCAATCCCCCAGCACTGATAGAGCATCGAATTGTTGAAAAGCCTTATATTCCCTAAGGCACAATGGTTCTGCGCCTCACCCGATGGAAAAATTTCCCTCTGCGAAAGCTGCGGTGATACATAGAAATTAGACAAGGGTAGTGGTTGTATCAAGGACGATAAATCATTTTGAGGCCAATTACAGATGTGTTCAACACACCTCCAGTCCCTAAAATTAATAATGATGCAGTCCCCCACCACAGACTTAGGCCTCCTGCCCACCCAATTCACTCTCCTGGCGAACAAAATTTCTGCACGTGTTGGTTGGCAGTGGTCGGTTAGCGTTAAGCCAAGAGATACACTTGTTCGTTTTTTTTTTTTTTTGTATAACTTTTTATTATAATAAAAGAAACATAGAAAAAACAGACGAGGCAATACAACAGTAGTACATCAGTCGGGCGAGTGCTCAAGGAGGACGGGAGATACACAGTAGTATGATACAGGAGTTGTTGTACACAGATGAGGGGGCAGGAAGCAGGAAACACAAATCAAGAACAAAATACGCTATATTATACCAGGAATGTCGGGTCAGGGAGACGGGGGGGGGGGGGGGGGGAACGGGACTCGAGATCCCTGTGAGAGGGGGCGTACATATATCTCCCTGGTACGAGTTCCATTGATTCCAAATTTTCCCCCATGTTCTAAGTCTGCCTCTCGCCACATATACAGTCTTCTCTTTAAACATGCACCAGTCCATGTTCTCTTTCCAGGCCGCCACAGTGGGAAAGCGAAAGACAGTACCTATCACCAAGAGAAAACCTAAATCACCCAAGTATGACAGAACATAGTCGCCAAGGTTTTCTCTTGGTGATAGGTACTGTCTTTCGCTTTACTTATCTCTTTCACCCACTATTCGGTGACTTTTATGTTGTTTAAATTTATTACAATGGATATTGTAATTGCTTATTCTGGTTGATGTATATGTTTTTTTGGAGCTAAAGCCTAAACGAAGGTTATTGTATTGTTTACAGCCCTGAAGAAGTCTAATTGTCATATACTGACAAGACGAAACACGTGTTGGCTGTGTTTGTGAAATCACAATTACATTGGATGAAGGAATAAAGAAAAGAATATCTGAAGAAATTTACTTTTGATTATGGACTTTGATTGTATATTTGAGTGCTTGGTGGTTCTCCACAGGCAACCCAGTCTCGCAGAGGCGTAGAGCGGAGTCGCGCGGGTCAATCGATCCCTCCAGCCCATGGCCGCGGTCGCACTATGCCACACTCGTACAGCTATCCCCGTGGGACCCGAAAGCTGTAAGCGAGAGGATCCAGAATAGAGCGCTCTGTTATAGTCACCCCCCGGTAACAGCCATCGATCCAATTCAAACACTGGATTCAATGCCGGGCCATACATCCCGTGGTTAATTGCAGCAAGCTGGGAAGCCCAATAATACCGCCTGATATCCAGAAGTGCTATACCACCGTCATACCAGGGAAGCGTTAACTTTGGGAGAGCGATACGTGAATGCCCGCCCCATATCAATTGCCTCTGTAAGGATTCTACCTCTCGGCAGTACCTCGACGGAATCACATCAAATGTATTCCGGAGTGCATATAAAAACCGCGGTAAGGACATCATTTTAAAGAGAGCCGCTCACCCTAGTGGAGACAACGGTAATTTACGCCAACTCACTACGTCCGATCGTAAACGTTGAAGCGGGGGAAGTAGATTACGCTCGTAGCGGTCCAATGTTATAAAAACACCCAGATATTTAAAACCAGACTGCGACACCTGGATAGGACAGCCACGTGGTAGGAGGGGGACGCCACCAGCGAGCACGTATATATGAGACTTGGTCCAGTTAATAACGAGGCCAGAGTTTTTCCGGAACGAGTTAAGCACGTCGAACAATACATTTAACAATTTTTGAGGCGACGTGAGGTACAACAAAATATCGTCCGCATACAACGAAATGCGGTCCTCCAAGTTCGGAGTCCAGCGTATACCTCCCATCGAGGGCTCCCATCGTAGCCAGGCAGCGAGAGGTTCCAGAGCGAGGGCAAAGAGAAGTGGAGACAGAGGGCAACCTTGCCACGTGCCTCTCCCAAGAACAAAGGGCTTGGAGACCCGGCCATTTACCACAACCTGTGCCAGTGGTGTCTCATACAGAAGTTTTACCCAACTAATAAATCCAGTGCCAAAACCAAACTTTGCAAGTGCGACCCAAAGATACGGCCATTCGATTGTATCAAAGGCCATCGTGGCATCCAGGGACGCCAAGATGGCCGGTTCACCAGTGACGTAGCCCTCGCGAGAACACCATGTAAGCGCCGCAAATTCAAGGCTGTGTTACGATTTGGGATGAAGCCCGACTGATCCGGATGGATCAGCTCACTGACTACTTTTATCAGGCGGTTTGCGAGTAGCTTAGCAAGAATTTTGGGTTCAGCATTTAGGAGTGAGATAGGCCTGTAGGATGCACAGCGGTCCCGTGGCTTCCCCTCCTTATGGAGCACCACAATGGTCGCAAGACGCTGATCACGAGGAAGGGAGCCAGTTTCCCGCGCAGCCAAAAACATATCTCGGAGATATGGCGCTAGCGTGTCAGGGCGCAGCTTATTCAATTTGATGGCAAGACCATTAGGGCCCAGAGCCTTTCCGGAGCGAAGAGAGCGCACTGCGAGAGCTACCTCGTCAATTGAGGGTGCAGCATCCAACCAGTCCCTATCGGACTCAGACAAACAAGGCAACGCAATATCCCTCAACAACAAGTGAGAATCCTCCTCGGGCCTATCAGATACCGGAGAATAAACTCCTCGGAAATAATCTGCAAAGCATTCAACAATGTCAACCGGGTCGGTCACTCGCACACCATCAGATCTCTCAATCACTGGAATCACACGGCTTGCCCTCTCCCTCCTATCTAGCCAAGCAATCCATTTCCCCGCCTTATCGCCCACATCATACAATCGTCCCTGCTGTTCCCTACTCATCATCTTAGCTGCGTCGGTAACCGAATTCTTATATTCGAGTTGCTTAAGACTGAGGACGTGAAGCGTGTCTCGGGTAACATTCCGCTCCAACGCACTCTCCAACTCAGTAATTTCAGTCTCAAGACGGACAACTGCCTCATTTCTACTTTTCTTAGCACACCCAATTAACGACAATGCTTGTCCCCGGATGACCGTCTTAAACGCCTCCCACAACGAAACAGGCGAAGACACTGACCCCACATTTTCTGCAAAGTACAAATCCAACGACTTAATCAGTTCAGTACGGGTTTTGGGGTTATGGAGATACCATGGGTTAATCGGGGCCACCCTCCCTTCAGCGCCTATCTTCATATTTATAAACCATAGAGGGGAGTGGTCCGATATACCCCGAGCTAGATGTCTAATCTCCCCAATTGACGAGGACTGGGCCGCCGGTATCAGGATATAATCCAACTTAGAAAGACTACCATGTGCGCCTGAGTGGAAAGTGTACTGCGCCTGTTCTGGATGCATCAACCTCCAACAATCCACGAGCCCCAGCGCTTCTATAAAGTCACCCAACCAAGATTGTGCGCTCGGGACGTCTCTGGGGGGATAGCGATCCTCTCTCCCGGAGACAACTGAATTAAAGTCACCACTCAGTATCAGGACACCATCTGGGAGACCCAAAACAACTCGACCCAAGTCTGCAAATGTAGTGGTTTGTAGGCCAGGGGGGACGTATACCGATATCAGTGAGACAGTTTTCCCCTCCCACCTGCCTTTGAGTGCAACATATCGCCCCCTAGCGTCCAGAACTATGTCATCGATCTCCAGGGTAAGAGAAGTCCTGACCAAAATACCCACCCCTCTAGAACTAGAGGTGAACCCAGAATGAGCAGCAAGACGATATCCCCCCCTGTTCAGCGCGTAGCAAGCATTTATAACCAAATGAGTCTCTTGCAGTAGCACAACATCGGGGGAAAGGCGTCGCAACATCTGCAAGACCACCCCCCGCTTTATCCGGTCTCCCAACCCATTCACATTCCAGCACAATAGTTTTAACCCCCTACCCCCATCCAAACCCACGATGGTCTCCCACCTCATAGCGAGCACCACACCAAAGTCCAAAGTCAGAATAGTTTGTTGCCTTGAAGAAGAGAAAAAAATGAAACGTTCCCAACATACTTACCCCCCTCCCCCCACAATACCCCAGCGCAACTCCCCCGACCCTGCACCACTGCGTAGCCTCAAAAGCCATCCCAACTTGCAGTGTGCCTGTCGCCCTAGCAAAAAACTAATCTACACAAAGAAACCCAGAGGAGGAAAGGGTCCCTCTGTCCCCGCCGCCTCCGGGAATGTACTCAAAAGCAGACGATCACAGAAGGTAGCAAGCCACAGTTGTCCATTGTGTTCATTGTCTGGGACTCGGGCGCCATTGTCATTCTTGTTCCACTAGTCCCCCTTCAGCACCACCTGTTTGGTCCTCGCGATCATGACGGGCAGGCAACGTACCCATCCATGTATAAATCAAAGGAGAGAGTAAGGGAGGTTGCACAGACTATGTGTAGTGGGAACTCCTGGTCCCCAGGGATAGATTTAGACAACAATGGAGGAGTACCCCCTGGAAGCAAAAGATACAAAGAAGGAATTGTCTTCTGTATCTGGAGCTTAAGGCTCAGGTTAGCAGTAAATGCCCCAACCCTTAACCGGACAGTAGTAGTCCTTTTAAGAAGACCCCTCACTCACCAACCTGGTTGATGACATGCTTCATCATCGGGGTCCCACCCCATAGGCCGAATGCCCACAGGGTGTGCTACGACACCTGGTTACAGTGGAGCGGGTTTCTTGTTTTTTATATGTGCAAAAAGTAATAGTGATAAGTGTATTAAAAAGGGCCAAGGCTACTCACATCAAGACTTTATTCTTGAGTGTTTGATCCCTGTTAAAAATAATGTGGCACCAGTGCCTAATTAGGAAGGCTTTGGTGTCTCAAGAAGTGTGAAAAAACTAAAAATAGCGTAGTGTGCTATGTGAATTAGTTAGCAAATAGGTCTACATGTTTCAACCATGTTAAAAATTATAAGGTTTTCGTCAGGACCGTGTATATTGAGCGGGGTGGTACGCACACGCTAAGGCGCGCCCTGCCCTCGCTCAAATATAGACCACAAATTATGGTCTAATGTAAAAATGTGTTTTAATCCTGATTCAGGAAAAAACCTGCAAGAAAAAACATAAAGGGTTGGGATTACGTACTGGGGAAGACAAGACATGGGTACACACTTAATAGCTGAAGTACTGGGTGGGTTCACCAAGATTAAAGTGGTGGTGTGACACCTCATGATCAGGTCGTACCCGTGGTCTGTCTATAATGCTTTCTTGCAGGTTTTTTCCTGAATCAGGATTAAAACACATTTTTACATTAGACCATAATTTGTGGTCTATATTTGAGCGAGGGCAGGGCGCGCCTTAGCGTGTGCGTACCACCCCGCTCAATATACACGGTCCTGACGAAAACCTTATAATTTTTAACATGGTTGAAACATGTAGACCTATTTGCTAACTAATTCACATAGTACACTACGCTATTTTTAGTTTTTTCACACTTCTTGAGACACCAAAGCCTTCCTAATTAGGCACTGGTGCCACATTATTTTTAACAGGGATCAAGCACTCAAGAATAAAGTCTTGATGTGAGTAGCCTTGGCCCTTTTTAATACACTTATCACTATTACTTTTTGCACATATAAAAAACAAGAAACCCGCTCCACTGTAACCAGGTGTCGTAGCACACCCTGTGGGCATTCGGCCTATGGGGTGGGACCCCGATGATGAAGCATGTCACCAACCAGGTTGGTGAGTGAGGGGTCTTCTTAAAGGGACTACTACTGTCTGGTTAAGGGTTGGGGCATTTACTGCTAACCTGAGCCTTAAGCTCCAGATACAGAAGACAATTCCTTCTTTGTATCTTTTGCTTCCAGGGGGTACTCCTCCATTGTTGTCTAAACGTATCCATCCAGTCACTCACTCCCTCCGGGCGATCAGAGAAGAGTGTCCGATCCTCATACTCCACACGCAGCCGGGCAGGGAACAGCATCGCATACTTCAAGTCCATATCCCTGAGGTGCCTTTTCACCCCCTGAAATCCCATCCTTTGCTTCTGGACGGACTGGGAAAAATCCGGATAAAAGTTCACTGTGGTGTTTTCGAACTGCGTAGGTCCACCCGACCGCGCAGCCTGCTAAATGGCGTCCCGGTCTCTGAAATTAAAAATTCTGGCGATGATCGGCCGCAGGGGGTAACCTGGCTTTGCTTGTCCTCCCGGCACTCTGTGTGCGCTCCACCGTAAAGAATTTACTCAGTCCCTTGGGGGCGAGGTGATTGAGGATGAGGTCCTCGACACGTAGATCGGTGGACAGTGATCCAGAGTTCTCCGGGACCCCAATAATACGCACGTTATTGCGCCGTGCACGGCCCTAAAAATCCTCCAGACGACGAGCAAAGAAGTCGTTGGCGGATCTCAAGTTGCGTACCTCCGTTTGCAAGTCAGACATGTCCGTCGTGAGGCTGGAGGCGTTCAAATCTAGAGATTTGACCTTCTCATTTGTCTTCGCCAAATCCGTTCTGATAAGATTAACGTCGATGGCCACCGTGTCTAGCTTCAGGGCCAAGGCCTCATATTGCTGGCCAATAGATGTCTTGATGCCAGCAATGGCGCCCATGATGTCTTGTAACGTTAGATCCGCCACACAGTAGGGTCATCAGTCGCCTTCTCCCGGACTTTCGGTATGCCACCGGGGGATCCTTTAGGATGGGTGTAACGGTCCATAACATTCGTTTGGGATGCACCTCCTCGGAAGGTGGTCTTGACTTTCCGTTTGTCACCCTCGGGCTTGCCTGTCATGGCGGACTGGGTGCCCCGGAGGGGCGCCCGAGATCTGGTCCAAATGGCTCCTCAAAAGTCACCCACGGGATCAGCAAAGGCAGATAAAAGCCAATGTAATATCACAGCCAAGCACTCGCTGGCCCCAGGTCCAAGCAATGAGCACTGGAGCCAGCTGCGCCCAGTGTCTGTCTCGGTGAGGAGGAACGCCAGGCAGCAGAAACGAAACCGAAAGTGAATTCGGGCCGTGGTGTGGACCCCTTTAGCCGGTGTTGTTGAATTACTGCCCGGGTACAGCCGCGACTCAAGGCCCAGGTAGCTCCACGGTGTAGGCCACAAAAGTGCAGAACGGCGTATCTCAGGAACCCGAAGTCCAAATCGATTACTGAAAGCAGCTAGTACATCAGCTGGGCTGTGCCTTCAATAACCCATCTTCGGAATCAGGATAGTATACAGGATAGATGCGGGAGGCGGCGAGGGTCTCGGGAGCCCTGTGCTCACGCGGCCATCTCGGATGCGCGCGAAGCTCCTCCCCCCCTACACTTGTTCTTAAGGCTCATATACGTCACCCTTTTTCCCTGATCCAGGGGTGGAACCCCCACCAAGACCACCACATAAGGGGCTGATTCTGGGGGGAGATCTATGTTTGGTAAAGTGGCTTGCATTATGGGCAGGGGACGATTTGGACAGTGTTTTGGGTTTTGTAGCAGATCTACTAACAACTGCTTGATGAAGCCTGTCCCTCTGTACTGTTTGTTCAGCCCCTGTCAAGTTAGTGGATAAAGATGCGACACAGGGCACTGGAGGATCTTTCTGTGCGGTGCTATCACTACCTTTTGATGGAACAGTAGGATTAGCATCAACAAAACTTTGCCCTGTCGCATTTATCTGCATGCAATTTAGAGCACTACTCTGGTTTCCCACCCGCGTCTGAGCAGGCACACCAGTCTATTTTCAATGGAGTCCAATCGGTCGTATATTGTGTGACATAACTACTTAAAAGTACATTCCAGTCTTTTCCAAAACGTCGGGCCCAAACCAACTAGTGCATCACCCCTCCCCCCGCATACTAATTGATTTGCCCCCTCATTAACTGGTAATGATTGTGTGGAGCTAAGGGAAGTCTTTAGGGTAGCATCCTCATTAGGCACATGCATTTTACCAATTTGTGCTTTTCTTCCTGCTGCTTGCGTTTGTGCCCTGTACGTTTCCTTTCCGATGTCAACCCCAACGACTGCTGTACTGTTCCCATTTTGGCATTACTGGCTGATCGAGTCTTAATATTAGGTGAAGGCAAACTCCTTGCGACAGTATTGTGGTTGCTCATCTCCTTTAAGATATTAGGGCTTTTATCCGGGAGTACCAAGGGCCCAGCTGGCTGTAATATCTGGCTTCTCTCGCCCCCCCCCCGCCCGAGGAGGACAGCCTGTCCTGGGTATCAAACTGCTGGCGAACTGGTGACCTAGCCTTTGCCAGACTTCCCATTGAGGATCTCTTGTCAAAGGGAGTAGATTTCCTACCATTCCCCCCAATAATTGGGGAGGTGCCATACTCTTTAACAAGGAGTCAATCTACCCCCTATGCCAAAATGACAATAGAGTCCCAAAACAACTGTGGCACTTAAGGCTAGGGTGCAATTACTCACTAACCTTGTTTGCTGATGTTAGGGGGGTAGCCCGTCCCGCCCTTGGCCCGGGCTTCGCCCGGCGCGACCCGCTAACCGGGCCGAAGACGGCTGTAATGCCAGAAACCGGTCCCCGGAAGCTTGTTTCCTTCCCAGTGTAAGAATTGGCTTTTGTAGTTTGGTTTGCCCTGTTCCCATCATGCACTGGGACAGGAACAGACTAATTTGCATACAGCCAGGTTCTGAAACTGGGACGGTGCAATGAGCTAAAAAACGGTGTTGGATCTAGCCCTGATCTTTTGACTGGGTGAGAGTATTCTGCTTAATTCAGAGACTCTGTCCTTCACCACCCCTTGTTGTAAATATTTTTGTCCACCCTAAGCGTGGAAGGGTATACTCAGACATGAGTCCCTTGCTCATTGCACCATCAGGATTCAAGCAAGCCGGGCCGAAGACGGCTGTAATGCCAGAAACCGGTCCCCGGAAGCTTGTTTCCTTCCCAGTGTAAGAATTGGCTTTTGTAGTTTGGTTTGCCCTGTTCCCATCATGCACTGGGACAGGAACAGACTAATTTGCATACAGCCAGGTTCTGAAACTGGGATGGTGCAATGAGCTAAAAAACGGTGTTGGATCTAGCCCTGATCTTTTGACTGGGTGAGAGTATTCTGCTTAATTCAGAGACTCTGTCCCTCACCACCCCTTGTTGTAAATATTTTTGTCCACCCTAAGCGTGGAAGGGTATACTCAGACATGAGTCCCTTGCTCATTGCACCATCAGGATTCAAGCAAGCCGGGCCGAAGACGGCTGTAATGCCAGAAACCGGTCCCCGGAAGCTTGTTTCCTTCCCAGTGTAAGAATTGGCTTTTGTAGTTTGGTTTGCCCTGTTCCCATCATGCACTGGGACAGGAACAGACTAATTTGCATACAGCCAGGTTCTGAAACTGGGATGGTGCAATGAGCTAAAAACGGTGTTGGATCTAGCCCTGATCTTTTGACTGGGTGAGAGTATTCTGCTTAATTCAGAGACTCTGTCCCTCACCACCCCTTGTTGTAAATATTTTTGTCCACCCTAAGCGTGGAAGGGTATACTCAGACATGAGTCCCTTGCTCATTGCACCATCAGGATTCAAGCAAGCCGGGCCGAAGACGGCTGTAATGCCAGAAACCGGTCCCCGGAAGCTTGTTTCCTTCCCAGTGTAAGAATTGGCTTTTGTAGTTTGGTTTGCCCTGTTCCCATCATGCACTGGGACAGGAACAGACTAATTTGCATACAGCCAGGTTCTGAAACTGGGATGGTGCAATGAGCTAAAAAACGGTGTTGGATCTAGCCCTGATCTTTTGACTGGGTGAGAGTATTCTGCTTAATTCAGAGACTCTGTCCCTCACCACCCCTTGTTGTAAATATTTTTGTCCACCCTAAGCGTGGAAGGGTATACTCAGACATGAGTCCCTTGCTCATTGCACCATCAGGATTCAAGCAAGCCGGGCCAAAGATGGCTGTAATGCCAGAAACCGGTCCCCGGAAGCTTGTTTCCTTCCCAGTGTAAGAATTGGCTTTTGTAGTTTGGTTTGCCCTGTTCCCATCATGCACTGGGACAGGAACAGACTAATTTGCATTCAGCCAGGTTCTGAAACTGGGATGGTGCAATGAGCTAAAAAACGGTGTTGGATCTAGCCCTGATCTTTTGACTGGGTGAGAGTATTCTGCTTAATTCAGAGACTCTGTCCCTCACCACCCCTTGTTGTAAATATTTTTGTCCACCCTAAGCGTGGAAGGGTATACTCAGACATGAGTCCCTTGCTCATTGCACCATCAGGATTCAAGCAAGCCGGGCCGAAGACGGCTGTAATGCCAGAAACCGGTCCCCGGAAGCTTGTTTCCTTCCCAGTGTAAGAATTGGCTTTTGTAGTTTGGTTTGCCCTGTTCCCATCATGCACTGTGACAGGAACAGACTAATTTGCATACAGCCAGGTTCTGAAACTGGGATGGTGCAATGAGCTAAAAAACGGTGTTGGATCTAGCCCTGATCTTTTGACTGGGTGAGAGTATTCTGCTTAATTCAGAGACTCTGTCCCTCACCACCCCTTGTTGTAAATATTTTTGTCCACCCTAAGCGTGGAAGGGTATACTCAGACATGAGTCCCTTGCTCATTGCACCATCAGGATTCAAGCAAGCCGGACCGAAGACTGCTGTAATGCCAGAAACCGGTCCCCGGAAGCTTGTTTCCTTTCCAGTGTAAGAATTGGCTTTTGTAGTTTGGTTTGCCCTGTTCCCATCATGCACTGGGACAGGAACAGACTAATTTGCATACAGCCAGGTTCTGAAACTGGGATGGTGCAATGACCTAAAAAACGGTGTTGGATCTAGCCCTGATCTTTTGACTGGGTGAGAGTATTCTGCTTAATTCAGAGACTCTGTCCCTCACCACCCCTTGTTGTAAATATGTCCTCAGTTTAAAGCCGCTCCGGGCGTGGAAATGGCAGTGGCTTATGCCGCAAAGGAGCCTGGGAGGTGTAGTCCCCCTCCGCACTGCGGCCGCAAGATGTGAAGCTGCGGCGGCGGGAGGGAGACCAGAACGACAAGCGGCAAAGGCAGGGAACAGGTAAGTTTTCAAAAAAGCCCCCACGAGTGTCCAGATAGAGCCTCTAGTAACACTGATACCCAAGTATTTGTCCATTTGTGCATCTGGGAATTGATTCATTTACCTATATGTCTATTAGAGTTTTGTGAAGTGGAAAGTCACCTTTTTGTTACTTCATACTGTGTGACACAAATTGTGAATTGATGACTGGAAGGACTGATGTTTGTCCATTCAGACTGCGTGAAAGACTGTATCCAATAATCTTTAGTGCTACCCCTGTTCTTTTTTTAATTCAGTTTAGGGTAAGATTTAATAGTTTAAAAGTGGAGAAGTGTGGCTCACTGGTTAGAGGAGGCAGACCCTGAAGCAGTGGTCAGACCCGGGACCAGGGTTCAATTCCCGACGCGGCAGGGTCTTGAGCCCAAATATCCACGGACTCGATAATTCTCGTTTCGGTGCCTACTCGAATCATGGGTTCACACTCTGCAGCTCTGGGCATTAGCCTGCTTAATCTCCACTACGCCCCCCCCCCGCGGCGGGATGCCTGGCTTTCACCTTGGGGATGCCCATTACGGGTATCTCACAGGGAAAAAGCCAGGACGGGTTCCCAAGGCAAGCGCCGAGATGCCTACGGGTAATCGAGCGCTATATAAGACCGCATAATAATAATAATAATAATAATAATAATAGTTCTCTTCACAGTCCTGAACCTCTTGTGGTTGTAGTCATATCTTATTATCCAGCTAAGGGCATACCTGAATTAAATTCTTTGCATACCCAGCGATCTGCCTAGCTCTGTTATTCCCATTTACTAAGGTAGACTGGCCAAGTGGATATGTGTTTCACAAAGATCTCTGGTTGGGACTAGTGAGGGATTGTTTCCTGAAGATAGTTGGGCCTTTCCCCCAAAAATGTAGTGTGCATGGGGCACATGACCTTAGACCTGCTTTAAGACAGTAGCTCCATGTTTCCCCTGGTTGCCAACTCCAGCCCCCCCCTCCCTTTGCAATCGGTTAGGGCGCATTGCGCAACTACACAATGGTTGCACTTGGTCAAACTAAGTGTCCCTGTGACTGCTGTACTCTTATATGACATAATATTGCAGTGGAAAATATTGTGATACAAAAATGTAAAGGGCTAAAATATCAACTTTACATACTTTGTAAAGAACAGAAATATTCATTACAAAAATATAGTGGAGAAAAATAGTGTAATTGCATGGGTAAGTATACATATTTAAAAGTATTAACAGTATAGTCACTTTAAAGTGCATAAATTAGCTTTTTCAAGTATTACATTTAATAGTATATATAATAAAGAAAATTTTAAAGCTAAAACTATCAGATAAATTAAAACAAAAAATACCCAAATTAATATAAAAAATAAGATTAAAATAATTCAATAAAAATACACAAAAAGTAATCTAAAATGTATAAAAACATTGCATGTTCGTGTGTATATATACAAATGTTAAATCAAAAATTATAGTTAAGAAATTGAAAATAAAACCTACATCACTAAAACTACAATTTGTCAAACCACAATTATTTTAAATGTATGCTCTGTAGTGAAATTATAAAAATGTCTAAAACAAAAAAAATAACAAAATCCAATTATAAATAATAAGAAATAATTTAACAATATTCGGGAAATGCTACCATAAATGCAGTCCACAAACATTAATGAACATACTTAAATACAACTTCTCTACTAAGGGGTATATTTACAGTCCTAAATCCAGCCTAATAAACATTAAAATAATATACGTTTATAATTCCATTCAAACGCACATTTTAGAAAAAGAAGAGCATGAAAAAAACTAATTTTCTCTTCCCACTCCACCCTGAGCCAAAGAAGCCATAGGAAAAGTACAGGACTTTAGAGTGGTGATTCACACTCCAACCTGACCATCAGTAGAAAAAGTTTAGAACTTTTTAAAAAAAACATATTTACTATTCCAAATCCTAAGTAATAGAAACAAATAAAAATAAAATCCTTTTAACTAAATATAAAATATGGATATAAAAATAATACAATTGAATGATCAACAATAGTATTGTAGATATTAAATGAACAGCACAGTAAGAGCATACTGATTGTAGATTGCATAGTGCTGCTACGGAATGAGCAATAGCTTTGGGGGTGCCAATACCTTGAACACCTTGCTAAGGGACACCAAAAGAGCAAATAGCAGCACAGTAACATAAAGGGTGAGAACCACATCATTACTGGTCTACACTTGATAATCATTTGCACATTAGCCAGAGGGACATAGAATTGACATAGCAAGATTGCACGAGAAAGATGAAGCACACACAACCCTGGATGTCAGTAACGGGTAGCAACTGCTGATCTCGGGGGTTATGAAGGCTAGGATAAAAGCGGCATGTTAACAGGGCTGTAAATAAAGGTGGCGAGCCACTGAAAGTTCAAGCAGTGCTCAAGCCTAATGCCTGGCTCAGGCTCAGCTCAAGGACCTGTTGGAACCTCAAGCCTGGCATTCAGAGCTCTCATGTGGCTTCTGCCTGCCACCCTTGGTCGATCCTCAAAACAATAAGAACAACATATTACCATTTGCCATTAAAAGGAGAGACAAATTGATACCCATTTAGTGGCCGATTTGTGCAATGTGAAACCAGCAAAAGGATTAATTGCGGATTTCTTCTTTAACCCAATTGTGTGATCTTGGGCAAATTTATTTTACTGATCCTCTTTTTTCTTCACTATTGCATATGAAAGCACCTTCAAATACCCGAGTTCAGTATACCAGCTGTACAAAAAGCTTTTGTATTTAATGTAGTAGGCTATTGCTTTATCCATTAGCAGTGCTTTAAATTGGCAGTTTGCGTCCAGAACAGAGTACCTGCACTTCTTTATTTTGAAAGGCATAGTACCTCACTTCTCAGCACTGCTGCAATACATATACTAGGAGGTACTGTGGATGGTAAGCATCAGCCCGTCAATGTTTCCATTTAAAGTGCTGTCTATAAGATTCTGGGCCACATACAGAGTTCACATGACAACTGCCTTACCTCTTAGTTCATTAATGGCTGCGTTGCTAAGGTGGCAGCAGGTGCGTTAATGATTCTAAGTTCATGTTTAAAAACTGTCATTTTTAATAAATATGTCTTAGTGCAGTGCTAAACACATATTAAAGAAACACACTTTGACAAAATAAAAGTTATCATATTTTACCTTGGTTGTTGTATAATTTTTTGGACTCCAAAAGCCATGCCGGACCCTTTGAAGTGTTGGCTTGCCCCCATCTAGCTGTAAGAGCCTTGTTTTCTTTAAGGCTCATTCCTGCATCTTTCTAGCCCTTGGCTCAGAATTGGAGGATAAGATACAATGGTAGGAAAGCACCCAACGCCATGAAGTCTTCTGTGGTCAAATGGGAAATTACTTCACCTTCCTGCCCCATGGCAAGTTAGAAAATGTAGATACATGCACATGACCCTGCTCAAGCCCTGAAATAGTCTATGGGTGACTTTAGGTGGTGGTGTAGCACCATCTGAGGGAAACTAGCAATCACCTCCCATTCAGATGGTGTGTCAGTGGAAAGGAACGACTCCTAGTGAAAGGACAAGATTGTCACCGTTCCACCTCGATCAGACACCTAGAGAGAGAAGGGAAATCGATTTGTGGCATGTTTGGAACAAGGAAACGCAAACATTTCATTTTTTTCCACATTGTGTAATAATTTGTAGCTAATGGAATTGTGCATCCCCTATTTCTAACATGTTATAGTACCCCTGCTCCCTTGTGTTGCTTTTTCGTTGACTTTCACTGTGTGTATAGACGTTATCACCAGGGTCGCCTTGTGTTTTGTTTTAATATTTATATATGTTTACGGTTTATTACCGACATGCATTTGTTTTTTTTTGTCATCCCTGACATTGTGAATCTAAAGTAAGCAGACGTGTAAAAGTGTAGAGCCTTTTTAAATAACATTTTAAATCCACCTCCATACCAAATGAAATCTTCAAGGTCTCCACATCGCTGCAAGTGTGTGTCTTTGCATGATGCTTGAACACGTAATGTTCATGTTACTTTATTTTTTTGAACAAGAGTTTGGGGTTACTTTTGTAGTTTTAGGTAAGCCGCAGTGGCCGCAGTTTTTTAAAGATTTCACTTAATGCCGTTTGCTCCACTCATGGCAAAAATAGTAATCTGCTCAGACAGAGGCAAAGGTTCATAAACCGTAAACATTTGTTGTAAGTGTCCGGGGAAATTAATACTTGTTACTGGCACGTAGTGTCTTTGCATGGATATATGTAATTACATTGCTCTGTCAGTATTTGTGCATTAATCATGGATTATGAAGTACGTACTCTATTGCAATGTGTACTCTGATGACTTATGTCAGCATGTATGCCCTATATACACAAGTTAAACCTGCTAGGTTTGTCAGTGATTTTATTAAACTGCCCTTAAAAACATAGAAATGAAAGAAAGTCAAACCTGAGTAAATTAAGTTGTTTAGCTCCTTTGCTCTAAATTCAGTAGTCTTTTCTAATTCTCATCTATCATCACTAAAGATAGTCATGGTCATGTTATTTCCAGCCCAGTATCTATTTTATGACTTTGACTGAGACTGGTTTAAATTAAACAAATTCTATAATTGCTTATTTTGGAATTGTAACACGTTTTCATGTGTCTCCCTCAATAGTAGACGCATGAGTACCATTAAGTGGAGATTTTTTTGACCTGGTAAACATTTATTATCAATAGCGATAAAATCAGTTGCAACTTTAGAAGCGTCACCTCTGCGGTCCGTAGTAGATCTATTGGATACCACGTTATTTACTATGTACAAACTGGAGTCTATCGGGCAGTATGTGACCACTTCTTGCCTCTAAAGCTGGGACCCACTGTTCTCACAGTGAAAACACCAGGTACATTTCGAAATGCTGTAAAATATTGTGCTGGGAATACCTGTCAAGGCAGGGCCAAGCTGAACACAGTGTCAGGCCTGAAACTGTCATGTGACACACTCTTTCACACCTCATCACATGGCGACCCATGAAAAGGCCCCCTCACATGGTGAGATGCGAATACGTTTATTGAATAAGTCTATGGCTTCATCTCAAACACCCCCGCCCCTTTCCAGGATAAAGAAAGTGGCTGCAGTCAAGTTAATACTTGCGGTGTAGTCAGGGAGACGTGATGGGGGGGGAGGGGGCTGTTATGGCAGAATAAGATGTCCAAAGCCCGCACCCATGTCTCCTCTCCCCTATGAAGGCATTGTCTCCTCTGGATGATCACATGGTTCTCTTAAGGTTTTCGAGTCTACAGTGTAAAGTAGTTTATAATTCCTGATACTCTAGAGTAGGTTTTATAGAAATTGAAATTCATGTGGTTTCGTCTAATGTGTCTTTCTGACCTTTTCTTTCATTTATTTACAGGGTGGTGCTCCCACTGGACCATTTTCAGCAGGAGGTTCATCCACAAATCCTTTCTTATAGCCTTAAAGACATTTTACCCACAAGAACAAATTTGTGGTCATGTAACATCTCTGCGCCTCTTGCACTGTTGTGTTGTTTCACTGATCTTAGCTTTACACAGAAGAAATGTTTTTCAAAGCCTACATTTTGGATAACATTAGCAAAGTAATATGTCAAAATGGATGGCTTTGTAACATCCTTTTAACCTGTGAATTGGCAAAAAGAACGTAGCTGTATCATGTGTATTCAAATTGACTAATAAGTTATTGCAGATACCACATTTATTATGCTGCAGTACTGTACATATTTCTTTCTTAGAAGGTAGCGCTCTGTGCATATCAGTATTTGTAACTTTAACAAATAATGTTGTGAACGAAATATTTCTGGGAAACTTGATCAGCCACTCTGTGTTGGGTGAATGACCGAAATCATTTTAACCATTGCTATTGAAAGTTTTGATCTAAAAAACAAAACAATTTTTATTCATTTCCTGAAAAACATTTTTTTTTCATTCTAAATAGCTCTTCTATTTATACATGCCTAAAATGCTCTATTCTCTAGAAAGACACGTGTGCATAATAAAGCTGCTCATGTTTTGCTACAATTAACAGGTGGTAAAATAAATATTAGAACAAATAAAATTGTATGTGTGTTTTGTTAACTGTCGTTGAGGATTTTTTAGGGTTATCTACTGGCAAAGTACAGCCATCTACTTCATTTGTTACAAAGCCTACTACAAGAATGAATGTTCTTAAATGGCAATGTGAAATATTTGCATATTCGTTTTGTTTTTCATTTAACTATATCATATTAAATAATTGTCATCTTTTATGGTTAATGTTTGGAAAAGTTTTGATTCATCATCTGATTCCACAATCTTTAATTACACGTGTTACCCTTAAAGCTATATTTGTAAAGATGAACAGTGCAGTGTACTTGTACTAATTCATTAATTTGATTGGTTACCTCTGATTAATTGTATAAACCTATCTTTTTATATTCACAAAGTCACGTCAGTCATCACCTCTCTTCACAAACAGGGAGAAATACCACAATTAGACAATTCTGCAAATGTTTTTAATAAATGAAACCATTCACGGCATATTTTATGTAACTGTTAACTAATTACAGTTATTTTAGTTCCTGCTTTTCAGTATGGTTTATATTGGGTATATGTGCAATATATTTCCCCATAGCAATGTATTTCACATTTCTGTTTTTCAGTGTGTTTGTTTTGAACAAAACAATTAACTTTTGTTTGGTGTGGGGAAGCACATATTCTAGACAAGTCTGGAACTGCCCAAAAGATTGTGTTTTGCATTATGAAATGTAAATGAACATTTACTGCAAATGAAATCAGGTCCAGTGCTGATGCGTCATTGCTGGCAGTGATCACTGCAGCTGCACATTGTTTACAGTACTTTCCCTCCGTTTTCTGGAGTACTTACAAATTAAACTTGAATTGCTGAATGTATTTTGTCTTAGACATGAAAAAGCAAAAATAAAAAAATGGTGACTAACAATTCCATTCTGACAACTAAATTCTATTTATTTTACCACATGACTTGGTTTTGTTCCTTTATTTCTACCCTTTTTAAAGTTCTTGTGGGGCATGTTTGAATATGATTAAGCAATCCGTGTTACTACCTTTAACTGAATGTCGTGTAGATTTTTAGTTTTTTTTTCCGTCTTCTTATTTGGAAAGAAAGTTACTAAACCTCAAACATGAAACACGTCATAACGACTTTTATGTATGTGATTTAAAGGTAACAAGTATTTATTTTCATCACAGTATATGTAGTGGCAGATATTTTGCACAGTATGAACAGGTTGTTTTTTTCCATGTGTAGAATCAGACTTTATTGATCAGTGTAAATCATCTACAAAACATGCAGTGTTTAAGATCGTACACCTATAAAATCATTCCTTCGTTATTTCTTTTCTGAAACCAAGTTGCTTAGTGTGAATTTTCATATTAGTATCTGTTTAGACATTTAGATATTTACTAATGCATTGCTTTACGGTAACTGGGGAGTTTTCTCCAAGTTGTTTTTAAATTAACACACTCTTAAAGAATTACATCAAAACAATTAGAGAAGTTAAACTGATCATACAACAAATAAATTTTCACTGGTCTACTTTGACAAGTGCACATTTCCTGAATGTTCAAAATTCTTTAGATGTACTTTTCACTCCTGCTTTATGAAGTGATGTTCACGAAATAGCCTTCACCAGTCGTACAATTTGTCCACTCTTACATGCCCATACTTTTGATGTCTTTCTTAACCCCCAGTTTTAACAGCCTATGCAAATGCAATGGACTCAGAACACACAGCAGTCTGAGATTTTTGCTTTTTGTTTAGTTCTTCCTTGAGTGAGCTTTCGCCACTGTGACTGAGCGTTTTTGCAGTATTTATTGCCCTCTGTTCATGCCCAAGTTGCATCCTCTACTCTGACTTTATTCAACTGTATATTCCTACATCACACTGCCTAAGGAAACTTTCCTAGTGCCTTGGTTCCAGTCACTTTCTCTGTGTCCCAACTTTGCATTCCTAAGAAGAATTTAGGAACCCACCTCGGTGGCCCCTTGTTGCTTGAGGATGTTCTGGTAGCTTTGTGGCTTTTAGTGACTTTGTAAGAGGGTGCACAGTCAAACCATTTAATCACAAACCAAACTGCTGTTGCATACAGGAATATTTACATTGAAACAATAAAGTGTCACATGAGGAACTATTGCATTGTAGACTGCAGCATGGTGTGGTCTTGCTGAGGCATTGTAGCTCACTTCATAAATACTTATTTAAGTATATATACAATGAGGTAGTAGTGGTATTAACCAACCGCACCTCCTAATCTGAAAGAGACTGTTAGTTATAGATTCCTTACCTTCGAATTTCCCCCAGGCATCAGACTGGATCCGGAAAAATGTTTTCTTAGCAGTACCCCTTGCGCGTCGGTGGTTGGCATCGGCCAACTCCATGTCTGTCATCAGCGTCATGATCGCCGGGATGATGTTGCGGTGCCTACTTAGACACCACCCCTGCACGCTTACGTCACTTCTTTCTTTTTCCACGCCAGCCTAGCGCAGATCCGGAGAGAGCTGCCCCTTTAGTCACTTTTTGACAAATCTTTTTTGACGTTTTGTCGACTTCTTTTCAAGTCTTCAACTCCTGGTGCAAGAGGGTGTTCCACCGTCAGACCAGCTTCAAGCCTTGCAAAGCCTGTCACAAACTGATGTCTGTGACAGACCCGCGCCTCGTGTGCCTTTGGTGTCTGGAGCACGACCACCACCCGAAGTCGTGCTCCGACTGGCGAGCTATGAATTCAAAGTCTTTGCAGGAGCGGTCCCTAAAACTCTTGGAGACTCCGCGCCGCTCCTGGTATACTTTGAGAGGAAAGTCTTGAGGTTGCTTGTGGATCCCCCAGCCCTTGTCGCATTCAAAGTCTTTGACGTCCTCAGGTAAGTCGAACCACAAGAAGAAGGCGAAGAAGCACCAGCGCTCTTCACCTTCTTCCCGTAAGTCGGCTGATGTGAGGCGGGACCCAGAGCATCATTGCGCTAAGTCTCTGTCTCAGGTGCCTCCTTCGGAGACGACTCTGCACCCACCCCCCGTTTCTGGGAGCCGGAGCGTCCCCAGCCCAACTAAGTACGTTTTACAAAGCCCTCCACTGCATCTTTTGGCAGCCCGACTCTGCCACCACACCTTCTGGTCCTGCGGTACCGGTCGGGGGACCTGGACCTTTGATGCCAGCAGCTCCAGCCCAGGCACCGAAGGTCCCCCGCGGATCCAGATCGACGCTGGTCAATCTCACCTTACCTGTCCTTCCCTAGTGCTGATCCCGATGATGCACCCGGCACCGGCCGTGCCCCTTGCCGACCCCATCCTTACCCCGAGATGGAGCCGGACTGATGTCGGTCGATGTGGAACCAGACACCGAAGGGTACTTTTGTTCCCTTGTTCACCCCTGGTGTTACTTATTGCCCTGAACGTAGTGATGAGTATTGGGAGGGGTCGCTGGACCCTTTAGCAGAACAGCTTGAAGAGCTGGACTGGAGAGAGGACCTGGGTGACGCCGGTTGTCTTGACACCCCCCAGACCTTGGCATGCTTTCTCCCCCTACCGTTGCTACGGAGGAGGGAGCATCCTACTCTGTGATGGTGATAAGGGCAGCCGAGGCCTTGAGCTCCCTTTAGTGGCGGTTAGGACTAACCTCCTGACAGAGGTGCTTCAAACTTTGGCATCCACCTCCGAACCCCTATTGCCCTTCAATGAAGCCCTCACTGACGTCCGTCATATATTTCTTAAGGGCATTACTCATCTCTTTCCTCTCTCTCCCTTCATAATGCCCCAGTGGGACTTGAACCTCCTTTTAACTTACCTTATATGTGCTTCCTTTGAGCCCCTTCTCAACTGTCATCTGAGGCTCCTCACTCTGAAAACTGCCTACCTTGTTGCCATCATTTCTGCTCTCTGGGTGAGTGAGCTTCGGGCTCTATCTTCCAAGCCCACTTACTTCCCTGTGCATCTGGGCAAAGTGGTACTTAGGATGAGGCCCTCATTCCTTCCTAAAGTGGTTACACCTTTTTACAAACGAACACTTTGCCAAACTTTTTCCCACCTCCACACCCTTCCAAGGAGGAGGAGAGACTCCACCGTCTGAACCCTGAAAATTTGCTGTCCTTTTACCTTGATCGCACAAAGGATTTCCAGGTGGATGAACAACTCTTCGTTGGCTATGTAGGTGCCAAGAAAGGTCAGGCTGTTCAAAAGCGTACCATCTCTCGATGGGCTGTCCTTAGCATATAGATCTGCTACGCTTTTGCGAAAAATATGCCTCCAGTCGAGCTACGTGCTCATTCCACTAGAGCTACGGCAGCAACCACTGCATTGGCACGTGGTGTCCCTCTTCTCAACATCTGTCAGGGAGCCACGTGGGCATCCTTGCACACGTTCACCAGGCATTACTGCCTGGATAGCCAAGTCTGGTGGGACGGCTATTTCACCTGTTCAGTCCTCCTGGACTTTCTGGTGTGAACTTAGTTTGCAGACCTTTCTCTAGGGTTGGTATTGCTGGGGTGTGTATTCTAAGTTAAAGAATCTATAACTAACAGTTACTTTCCGATGAACAAGTTACTTACAACATATCTCTCTTACAGATACATTGTTACGGAAGGTAAGTAACTTGTTCTTACACAGTCAGATGGGTAAGTATACAAAATAATTTTAGTGGTTGGTGCTGTCAAGGTATTAAACACCCTACTACAAGGGTGTCTGAGGCACCAGATCCAGAAATCCACTGCACAAATTAGATATGAATAGGTACCAACATGCTCATAAGGCAGTCCAAGTAAAAAATGTCATGTCCATTAAAGTAAGGATTCTTGTATATTGAGTCCAGTTCGATATTTATTTTAATGTTAAGGGTTCCGCAAGATACAGTATGCATATTGTCACCACAGCCAACACAGTCACAACAGCCAACACGTGTTTTGTCACACAGGTAACTTCTTAAGAGCTGTAAAATTATTTAATACAATATCAGACAACGTACTATGAAGTTGTGGTAGGGACTCAGGCGAGAGTAAAGTCCAAAATTGCAAAAAGGGATGACCCAGAAAGTTACCCGTGCAGTGTGCAAATTGATCGACAGAGTGGCACCAGGAAGTATCAGTATGGATATATGACGTTAAAACGCATATTTTTACAACGCATACCGTTACAACGGGACTTTTACAACGCAAATACTATTACAACGCATGTATTTACAACGCATTTTTTTACAACGCAGGTACCTTTACAACGCATACCATTACAACGTAAGTATTGGTAAGTATATATATTTTTTTTAATTGTATATTATTTAAAATTAATATAATGTAATGTAATTGTATTTAATTTAATTTAATTTCATTTAATTTCATTTAATTAATTTAATTTAAATTTAATTTTATTTTATTTTTACCCTGTACCCCTTTACCCAAAAACCCAAAACTGACCCTGAACCCTAAAAATACCCCTTTACCCAAAAACTGAAAACTGACCCTGAACCCTAAAAATACCCCTTTACCCAAAAACTGAAAACTGACCCTGAACCCTAAAAATACCCCTTTACCCAAAAACCCAAAACTGACCCTGAACCCTAAAAATACCCCTTTACCCAAAAACCCAAAACTGACCCTAAACCCTAAAAATACCCCTTTACCCAAAAACTGAAAACTGACCCTGAACCCTAAAAATACCCCTTTACCCAAAAACTGAAAACTGACCCTGAACCCTAAAAATACCCCTTTACCCAAAAACCCAAAACTGACCCTGAACCCTAAAAATACCCCTTTACCCAAAAACCCAAAACTGACCCTGAACCCTAAAAATACCCCTTTACCCAAAAACTGAAAACTGACCCTGAACCCTAAAAATACCCCTTTACCCAAAAACCCAAAACTGACCCTGAACCCTAAAAATACCCCTTTACCCAAAAACCCAAAACTGACCCTAAACCCTAAAAATACCCCTTTACCCAAAAACTGAAAACTGACCCTGAACCCTAAAAATACCCCTTTACCCAAAAACTGAAAACTGACCCTGAACCCTAAAAATATCCCTTTACCCAAAAACCCAAAACTGACCCTGAACCCTAAAAATACCCCTTTACCCAAAAACCCAAAACTGACCCTGAACCCTAAAAATACCCCTTTACCCAAAAACCTAAAACTGACCCTGAACCCTAAAAATACCCCTTTACTCAAAAACCCAAAACTGACCCTGAACCCTAAAAATACCCCTTTAAAAAAAACCTAACATATAACATTTTAAATATAATTATATACTTACCAATACTTACGTTGTAATGGTATGCGTTGTAAAAGTACCTGCGTTGTAAAAACATGCGTTGTAAATAAATGCGTTGTAATAGTATTTGCGTTGTAAAAGTTCCGTTGTAATGGTAGTGCGTTGTAAAAAATGCGTTGTGATGGGTGTATACCATCAGTATATCACTTCAAACACCCTAAGTGTACAGACAAAATGTGAAATTCGTGACAAGAATAAGAACTTCTATGTATGTATGGGATTTATAAAGCGCTGGAATCATCCCCCTAGGGGTATCTCCGCGCTGCCCAAATGATAGGGTACTTAACAAGCACAAATCAGTCCCGGAATATTTCAGTGTTCAGGAGTTTCCTGAAACGAGGCAGACTGGGGCATTTGCGCAAGGCCTCCGGCAGAGTGCTCCAATATTTCGGGGAAAGGTATGCAACAGTTCTGTCACCTGTACGTAATTTCCTGTAGCCGGGGAACCCTTTCCCTTCAGATCTTAGCAGTCTGCTTGGACAGTAAACTTTAAACTTGTCTGCCAAATAGATAGGACTTCTACCATAAAGCGCTTTTGTGGGCAAGGCAGCAAAGTTTGAATTTGTTTCTCTGGCGGATGGGAAGCCAGTGAAGCTGTTTCAGTAAGGCCTAGAGGAGGTACGAGGCGGCTTTTTGAGAGCTACGCGCGCTGCCACATTCTGGACTATCTGTAGTGTAATTGGAAGAGATTTGTTTGCTGATGTTAGCAGTGCGTTGCAATAGTCAAGGCGACCAATAACCAGTTCCTGAATCAAATTTCAACTAACAGATAGTGGCAGCCACTGGAACACTTTGCCAAAGCCTCAGGGTGTGGTAGCAGGTCCCTGAGGTGATCGTGACTTGATCCCTCATAGATAACGAGACATTCAAGCGGCCCCCAAGATTTTTTGCAACAGGTTACTGGATCGGAGCAGGCCCAAAACAGCCGGCCACCAATTAGGAGACTAGGTTGCTTGAGCTGAGCCAAACAGCAGGATTTCGGTCTTGGCGGCATTAAACTGGAGTAAGTTCTCTGTCATCTAGGCTGATACGGCTAGCATGCCCTTAGCAAAACGGTGTTCAACTAGCTCTGCATCCTTATCAAAGGACAAGAGCAGTTGCATATCGTCCGCATAGGAATAGAGAGTAAATCCGTACTTCCTAATAATCTTGGCAAGGGGGGGGCCACATAAACATTAAAATATGTAGAACTGAACAAGAGCCTTGAGGCACCCCCTTAGTAAGATTCAAAGTTTGGGAGCGAAAGGGGTTCAGGTTGATCGTCTGGATACACTGATCTAGGAAGCTAGTAAGCCATTGAAGTGCCTGTCCCTGCACTCCAGACTCTCTCAATTGACAAATCAATTTAGGATAAGAGACATTGTTGAAGGCTGCTGTCAGATCCAATAAAACCAGCAGCACAGCCTTGTTGTCCAGCGCCATTTTTATATAATCTGTGACACAGATAAGGGTAGTCTCTGTAAAGTGATTGGGTCTAAACCCAGACTGGGGAGGGTCGAGGGTACCTTGAGATTCAAGATAATCCATCAACTGGGTGATGACATACCTTTCCTCCATTTTGCTCATTAGTGGCAGAAGCGAGATGGGGCGATAGTTGGCAATCACTTTGGTGGGTAACTGAGCATTCTTCTTGATTGGTAGCACTTGAGCGGCCTTCCAACCAAGAGGGAATAAGATGTGTTAAGGATGTCACAAATGGAGGGTGCCAGGAAAGGAGCTAATAGGGCGAACACATGTGCTGGCATAACGTCCAAGGGGGATCCGGATTTCACTGCTCTTGGCATAGATTCAGCCTGGGGTATATTTATTGTATTTAAACGCTGAAGGCCTTCATCATTACTTCTTAAAGTAGGGGGTCGCAAGTTGGAAAGATCCCCAGGATGGGGTCCTGAGGAAATTGATTGTAGATTAGGCTTATTTTTTCATCCAAATAATTAGCTCTGCTGTCACACAGACCCTGAGAGGGGAGCATCTGTTTGGTACAGGCTGTGGGATTGGTGAAAATGTTGATAATTTTATAGAGGTCTTTAGTTGAATTACCTGCCTGATTGAGTTTGAATATGACATTGGCTTTTCGTGCCTTTTTAAAATTCTTGCAATAGGAAGTGAGCGATTTTTTTCATAGTTTCTCTGCTTCTGAATGGAATTTGTGCCAAATTTTCTCCAAGTGTTTACATTTAGATTTTTCATTACATAAATCTGGGGTATACCAATCGGCCCATTTTTTATGAGTATTGATTTGTTGCTGTTTCAAGGGGGCAAGAGCATCTATCACAGAAGTGATGGCCTCATTGAAAACCCTCAACTTTTTGACAGTATTCATGTGATCATTGAAAATAGGACACACAAACTTTTTGCTAAAAGTCAGCCGTGACGCTATGCCATTGCCTCCGGATATTTTTTTGGGAGTGCAAAGGAGTTTGATTTCTAAGACCGCTATTGATCTGGAGTGAAATTAAAGAGTGATCTGGCCACATCACTGGACTAGGGGCAACAAAAGATAAGAGGTGTGAATTAGTGAATATGGTGTCCAGGGTATGCCCTGCCGAATAGGTAGGGCCAGTATTGAACTTCGCAAGGCCCAAAGAGGCCATATCGGCCAGAAAATTTGCAACCTCTGTGTTCACACCATCTTCACTATGAATATTAAAGTCCCCTAGTTATAGAAAGTGTTTGGAGGCGATAGTATGAGGCACAATTTTCTCCATCAGTTTCAAATTAAAATCTTTAAGTGGCCCTGGAGGGCGATACATTAGGGTGCCTTTAAGACTGTCCAGGGGGGGTCAACTCAATTTTAAATATAAAAATCTCCAAATCATTATCAGAGACTGCGACTTTAAACACCTCTTTGTAAATTACGACAATACCACCTCCGCCTTTACTTTCTATGTCTAGTCTAAGAATCCGGTAATTGTCAGGAAGGGCAAGGGCAACCTCTGGTAATGAGGAGGGTTTAAGCCAGGCTGGGACGGCTCTAGGCTCATGGCGGACCTGGGCAGGTAGCGTAGGTAGGGGGCCCTGGAAGAGGGGGTTCAGGCGGGGCGGAGCGCGGAAGCCAGTAAAGAGGGGGGGGGGTCAGGGTGTTTGGAAGTGGAACAGAGCCGGAGGCCGCCAAATCCCTGCCAGTGGCTACCACGCAAATATGTATCCATCCTCAGAGGATTATTATATGAAGGATATATATTGGTGTGGTGGCCCCTGGGGTTTGGTGGCCCTGTGCAGGTGCACAGCTTGAATATGCCTAAGGCCGCCCCTGAACCAGGTCTCTGTAAGGAATCCTTAATCTGGAGAGTCGGAGTTCAGCAGATCCCACAGTTCCATGGCATGTTTAGGTAAAGAGCGAACATTCACTAAAAAAAACACTCCAAGAAGGGGTCAGGTTAGTGGTGTTGGGTCTCACTTGCCTGTGAAGAGACACATCTACCCCTGCCAATGTATCAGAGCCAGTATTGCTGCCCCCCCCCCCCCGACTCTGGAGAGATGCATGTATTGTTACAGCTGTGAAAATGGCAGTGTAACAGGCACAAGGTCCTTCGAGATTGACAAGAGTGGAGTTTAAAGGACATAGTGTAATACATTGTTTGAACTGAAAAAGTTGGGAGGCCATGTAACCGTGCCTGGAGTCGTTATTTGGGGCAAAATGAGCAGGAGTCCTGGCTCCTGGCGAAGTCCAGGCGCGGATGGGCTCAGACAGGCTTGCATTACGCGCCCCTTCGGCGCCCCAGCGGCGTGCCAACTGCGCGCGTCCGCTGCTCGTCGGCGAGAGGCCGGTGAGAGTAGTGAAACAACTGGAGTATCACCTCCTCAAAATGGCTGACGTAGAATGGCCACAGGCGGAAGTGCACTAAAAGACTATCCGGTCCTCCCTCCACTCAAACAGCCCGAAATGTTGTGGTGGAACGGGGAGGAGCGGGCTAAGACATACAAGTAAGTGGCACAATATAGCGCCGGTGAACACCAAAGTTAAAATCCAATACACGTGCTAGTTAAAATACACTACACATAATAGTTAATAAAAAAAAACACCACACCTCCTAGTCCGGTGGTTAGACTTCCTTATGCCTAAAAACAAATGTGCAAAGGCTGTGTTGTACAAATCGTAACGGGAGGTCCCCCACAGTAGAAGTCTGTTCCCAAGGAATACACAAGCATGAGTACCTTATCTATCTAGTACACGTGTGCATGAACCCATAAATAGTGCTGGATAGATACAATGGATTAATTGGTTAAACAGTTGAATCCCGAGAATGTACTAGTAAGGTTAGAGCTAGTAGACACTGAATACCAACCTAGTAGTAAATATATTATCAGTTTCAAAAAACATAGAACTGTGGAATTCAATATGGTAGATAGTGGCCAGGGATCGGTAATGCCGAGATGCTAGGAGACGGCCCCGGGACTGAATGCAATAATTAACTAGTATGTGTTTACTACATACAATAGAGAGCACCTGTGTGTGGAAATTACATGTGTATAACACAAAACCCAAGCGGTAAAGAAACCCGAAAATCAAATGAAGTACAGGGAACTTTTTATCAAGTTAAGTCCTGAGAATGAATAAGGTTGTGGCCTCGAACCGCAGTGGCACTCCAAGTAGACAAGTATCCCTGGGCGAATACCCTAAGGAAAAAGAACATATGTCACAACTTAAGTCTTTGCTTCAACATATTGCTGGAATAGTCAATCTTTGAATTGTCAGCTTATTATAATATGTAACCTGCCACTGCAGTTATCTCAAAATAATATCAATTGTCCGTAGGTGAGGAGCCCAATTTTAAATCGGAGTATCCTGTCAGTGATCTGATTGGTCGAACAAGAAACAGAAGTATCAAGCCCAACTTAAACATACAACAGAAATAAAGACTAGAAGAGCAGCATTAGAGGTTTAGACAGTTGCTGAGTAAGTTAACAAAATTTGTCTTAAAAACAAAACAATTCACATGCTGTGCTTCTATGTTTACAACCAATAGTGCTTAAGAGAACACATTGCTATTATAAAAAGGTGAAACAGAAGATATTAAACTCTACGATGAACACCCACTTTGAAAGTCTACGCTATTATTATGCAAGCAGTTATTCCAGGAATACAATTTCCATCAAGTTCTCGATAACTCTATGGTAATGTTTTTCACCCAATCACATATAAGCCAGTTCATTTTCAGTCACTTCAGCAGTTCATATAAGAACCCCCCACAAAGTAGCCATGTAAAACTGAATTGCAACCTATCAGGTTGAACAATATTATATATATATATTACCTACTGGCGGTCGCCAGTAGGTATATATAGTTAGGATTTTTTCTCTATGGGTTTTTTGAAAATTCTATGTCTAATAACTTTGGCGTTTGTGGACGGAATCGGCTGAAATTTTCAGGAAAATGGCACATTTTGTTTCTGAGCAGCCCTTGAAAATTTGGGGGGGGTTCGTCCAGTGGGGGCCGAGAAAAAAGGGGGGTCCCAAAACGTGTTTTTAACATTGAGTTTTCCATAGGGCGGTTGGCCTCACTTTTAGCCCGAACGGCTGAATGGATTTGCACGAAACTTGGCAAAATTGTAGGGACTGGTAGCCCGATGTGCCTTTTGTAGGTCTCAATATATGTGCTCCAGTGGATTTTGAGAAATTAACGTTTAAAAAAAGATATATATCTGTAACAGCGGACCAGTTAGCGCTCTGGTTCGCGGACTTTTCGCGCAACGGAGCTTTGTGAAGCGAAGCTGATTGGTTCTCCGGCGTCTGTCAACATTCCAAACAGTCCGTAGCGGCCGCCATCTTGTCTCTCGGTAGGATCGAGAGACAAGAGGAGGTCAAAACAAAGGGGGAAATAACTATAAGGGGGCATAGTAGATCCTCGCTGACCCCCTAGGTTTGATGTGGAGGTTTTAAAAGGGCCCCGCGGGGCAAAAAAAAAACAAAATAATAATAATCGAACGGCTGAATGGATTTGCACGAAACTTGGCAAAATATTAGGGACTGGTAGCCCGATGTGCCTTTGCTAGGTCTTAATATATGTGCTCCAGTGGATTTTGAGAAATTAACGTTGAAAAAAAGATATATATCTGTAACAGCGCTCCGCTTCGCGTACTTTTCGCGTTACGGAGCTTTGCGAAGCTGATTGGTTCTCCGGCGTCTGTCAACATTCCAAACAGTCCGTAGCGGCCGCCATCTTGTCCCTCGGTAGGATTGAGAGACAAGAGGAGGCCAAAGCGAAGGGGGAAATGACCATAAGGGGGCATAGTAGATCCTTCCTGACCTCTTAGGTTTGATGTACCATTTTGCCAAGTTTGGTGTAATTCCGTTCAGCCATTCAGGCTGTAGACGTATGTAAATGTCCTATGGAAAATTGCATGGGGAAAACACATTTGAAAGTGTTGAAATTTAGAACCAATTAAAATGTTACTTTGGTTTTGTATTTGTGTGTGATGAAAGTTAATTGGTTATGTATATATGTCAAATGAGAGGAAACCACAGCCATTTTGTGATACTACTGTCTGAGGTACATTTGTGAGGAATTTTTGGTGGTGAATTTCTGGTGTTTGATTTACACAGTACTAACACTTCTGCTACTTTTAAAAAGGTGAGTTGTTAATTTGTAAGGGGAACTATGTTGTACACTTGAAGATAATTTGAAAAATGTTTTCTGTTATTTATTTGCAGTCCTTCTGTTATACTAAATACTTGATGAAGTTAGTTTTATATTATGTATTACTAAAAACGATAAATGAAAGTGATTATTTTTTTCTGCAATTTACAGCAAGCAATTTCAAAATAAAATGGCTCACAATGAAGAGACCGTGGCAATTTCTTTTGAATTGTCCACTACATTGATTGAAATTGAGAGCACCAATAATGAAATATTGTCACAAGGAGGACATGACTTGTATGATTCCATTAGATTGATTGAAATGGACAGCACCAAGAATGAAATATTGTCACAAGGAGATGACTTGAATGATTCCACTACATTGATTGAAATTGAGAGCACCAATAATGAAATATTGTCACAAGGAGGAGATGGCTTGTATGATTCCATTAGATTGATTGAAATGGACAGCACCAATAATGAAATATTGTCACAAGGAGGAGATGACTTGAATGATTCCACTACATTGATTGAAATTGAGAGCACCAATAATGAAATATTGTCACGAGGAGATGACTTGAATGATTCCACTACATTGATTGAAATGGACAGCACCAATAATGAAATATTGTCAGAAGGAGGAGATGACTTGAATGATTTTTTTGATCAATCTCTTGATGGCGAATTTATCGAGTGTTTGGAGACCATAGAGTTACAAGAATCATCATTGCAGACTTTTAATGAGGAGATTCCAGATGAGATGATTGAAGAGGAAATTACTGATGAGGACATGTTACTAGTTGTTTCAAATTTAGAAAATTCTGAAGAATAAATTTATATTTAGAAATCAAAAATTGTTTGAGACATTATTTATTTTTATTTTTAATTTATGAGGTTGTAGCGAAGTGATTGTAGTATAAAATGAGACTTATAGTATAGAGTGCAACATTTTTATGTTACATGGTAAGTTTACTCATATTTACTTCCCTTCTGCCACTATATTATCTCCAATGTGTATTTGACATGTCTTCTTCATCTCCGGCCTCCTTTCTCTCACTGTGTGTCTCCGATGCATCTTATCGCTGGTATTTTGTGTAATTACAGAAGAGAGTAAAATAAAATAGTTCGGAACGTGAAAAGGGGGCAAAGTAGAGTACTCCTCACCCCCTAGGCCTTTTTAGGCGGTCCCAAAAGGATCAGTTTCTGCTTTCCTGAGAGATTATGGTATGAGTTCCATATACCACAATAACTTGCATTACAACATGCAAGATATCTATCTCCTATTACCAACTTTTGGAGATATTCGCGCTAAGCGCGAATATCTCCAAAAAGTAACACCTGCCCTGAGCAGTTCTTAGCCATGTTATCCAATGGGAGGTGGATAACATGGCTAAGAGTATTAGCTCGGTAATGCATGAATATCGCTGACTTTTTAGCGATATTCATGCATTGCGGCCGTTTATTATCGCATTTGCGATAAACCTTGATAATAGTAAGGTTTATCTTCGATAATTTCTGACGATGCTTAGTGGTAAAAAATTGGTTGGTAAGCATCGTTAGCGATAAATATCGCTTAACTTTGGTAATATGCCCCAACGTCTGTTAACGTTCGATTCGAAGGAAATGAGGAAGTGTTGAAAAACATTGTCTGCGCCATCTTGCCTTTTTTGAAATGCCACACTTTTGTCGTGCACGGCAGCCATTTTAGATGTCTTGACCAGACCCACTCTCTGCACGCTGTCGATTCGTAGCATGGCTCCTCACCCTCGTAAGCATCTCCCCCAGGCACTGGTCACCACCGCTCTCTGTCTTATGCATGGGCAATAAACCTTCCCCCATCTGCGCTGCTCTTCCCTGAGAATCACACTCTGTGCCCGCCCGACACCTCCCTTTCGCCCTATTCACTACCGCACCCTCTGACACTCCTCTTCCTCTGTGTCCGAATGTCCAGGCCGGTCCTAGGCTATCAGCTAGCCCTGCAGATGTAGTTTATGGCCCCAGCTGTAAAGAATCACCCCTCTTCAAAGGAGTTATAGTAGATCAAGGCCCACACCCGATGTGATCCGTCACAGCACACGCGTTCCTACTATCTGAAAACCATCCTGTATTGTGATTGGGGAGGGGACCGAGCCTGAAGCGGAAGATTCCAGGAATGACTCTTTGTACATCAAAGTTTTTACAATTATGTGTCACATTAAAAATATATAGCACTCCAACAAAGTAGTAGGAATATAAAACTTTAATAACATATAAATATATACAACAAAACAAAAACAGTAAAAACATTTAAACAACGAAGAGACCGTGGCAATTTCTTTTTAATTATCCAATAGATTTATTGAAATTGACAGCACCAATAATGAAATATTCTTGTCAGTAGCGGTCTGTTGTGCGAATAGTTCCAAGGCAGCAGAACGCGCTGAAATCTAGATGGCACGAAAGTGATGTCTAGTAAGTTGCCGCCCAGCAAAAAACGGCGTGGGGCGCCGCGGGGGTGAGTGAGTCCAGTAGGCACCACAGCTATTCTTACCGGCATTGCAGAATTACTGCTGGGGACAATGCCTGTGCTGTAGCAGGGTCACAGCAGAAACAAAAAGGATTCTGTTGAAGATGTTGTTGGTTTTCAATTTGAAAACAGTTCTGGTGTCAACTGCTATGCTAATGTAGTGGTTAATGTTTTGTTTTCTCTAGAAAATGTAAAAGAGGGGGAGGCAGTCCAAAGTTCCGTTAAAAGGGCAAAGGAAAGGATCGGTGGTTTGAACTATCAGTCAAAAAGGGGAGGGGGTGCAATAATTTTTCCTACCGGGTCACACTGTGCTTTCACCGGAAGTAAGGTCTGCAGGATTGTAGTAATTCAAAGTGAGGCTGGCGCCAGCATGGGAGCGCCGACGTCCCGCGGATACAGTTTCGTCACTCCACGGGCGATCATGGCAGTCATTCCCCATCGGGGGTCGGAGACTCCCGCGGCTCCTCTAGAATCTTCAAGGTCGTGGAGGACTACGGTGGTGGAGTCAACCAGTGACCGGGCCATTTCTTTATGTTGGGCCCGCTCTTGCCAGGTCGACCGCCATTTTGAGAGTTCGGCAGCTACCGGCGATCGCGGGGTCACATGAGCGGACGGGCTCCACCCTGCCGGGCGAGACGTTGCAGCATGGCCACAGTGGAAGAACCGTTATCTAGGTCGTTCCGAAACTGTGCAGCACTGTAGTTGTTAGGATGCCACCGCCTGGAGCGCTGAGGGTGCAGCTGGGAAGCCTCCACCTGGGGAGGCGGGAGAGGCCTGTTCGCACCGTCTCTCCCTCCCAGTGCACCCCACGGCGTCTCGCTTGAGATTTGTTATGGCCGGACCAGGCGATGAGGACGAGGGGGGGGTCGGAGGCATGTGCAAGACATCCCCCTCCAGTGTTGTCGCAGCCATTATAAAAGAAAGAAGTGTCCCGTCCGTCTTCGGGCCGGGCTTCCGGTGGATGTCGGCCGGACGCCCCTGGCTCTGGCCCCATGAACGGGTTTCTTGGTTTATCGGCTGCAGCCGGATCCCGTCGGCCTCGGCCCCCCGACCGTTGGTGGTCGGACCGGAAGAGCATGTGGCGGGACTACCTGCAACTCTCAAGGGCCACCGCGGCCGGACTGGGAGAGAGAGGGGAGGGTCGAGGAGACATTCCCCCCCCCTGCAACTGTTCAGCGTTGTAAAGGCAATCCCCTGGCCGGGTCCCGCTGGTCTCGGCCTCTCCTCCGGCTACACCCTACGTTAGGATCTCCTGGCCGAGGCGTGGCAGCAGGACCTGCCTTATATGGGCTGCTCCCGGCTGGGCGTAGCCGGAACCCTGCCCCACCTTGGAAGTTTCCAGAGTGGGGGTGGATGTTCTACTGACTTGCATTTTCCCTAGTCTATCGATTTTTTTGGCGTGGCAGGCGGTGGGACAGCGAGGGGTGATTTGGTTTCTCTTACTGTTTTTCTGGTCTCTCACCACTGGCATATTTTAACGTTTTCTTGTTTCTAGGACATTAATAGGTTTTATCATTACGTTATGTTATCGTTTCTTTGTTCGTTGTTTAATAAAAGTTCATGTTCATCAGTGGCCTACTGATTTTCGTTTTCCTATTTTTTTCTTTCCAGGTTGTTTCATGGTAAAGTTTCTGTTAACAGGATACAGTGATCACTTCGTTATTATTGCATATGTCCTTTTCACTAGGGGTGCTCTCTGGTCGGGCCAGATGACGTATCTCTAGTAAATGGTCCGGGTGAAAAAGGTGCATCAATCAGTGGGGAGTAGATAGGCATGACAGATTACAACGGGGGAGAACGGTCCGCATTACGTACCCTTTCACTACTTGCAAAGATTTTCCTACGTTTATTTGCAAACAGGGAATACCTCCAAAAAGAACTAATTCCCAAACAGTCAATGTTCGGACAATCAATCAATCAATGAGGAATGAAATAGGTACGACGTGTTAAAGGCTTGCGTTACCTACCCTTCACTATCTGCAAAGGGAGATAGAATATTCCTATTCTTCCTCGTTTGCAGGTAGAGAAGATCGTTAAGAGAATTAACTTCGAACAATTCAATGCTCGATTGAAACAATCAACAAGGGGTACTGTGAACACAAATGAACGCAGCTTATATACATACGCATTGCTATTTTCAACAGGTTGTTCCTAATGTTTCTATTTTAGCGAGGTCAAAAGAGATCCCATTAGTGGCCTACTGATTTTGCTCGATTCCTTTTGTTTTTTTACACGATTTTTCGCTATCTGCAAAGACTAAACAGAGTATTGCGACTCTGTGCTTGTTTGTAAATAGAGAATGAACCAAAGAGAACAATCAATCAAATGGAGAGAGAAGCAGGCACGACGGATTACAAAGGGGGAAAGGGCTGCGTTAACTACCCTTCACTATCTGCAAAGAGAGAGTACTCCTAATAGAAATGAGGGGTGGGGGGCAGCAATCAAAGCAGATCAGTGTGCATAAACACGAAAAAAATAATTCTTACCACGTACTTGACATTCGACAGCTTATGATATTTGCTATTAAAAAACCATTGAAATTCACTGAAAAAACCATAGGTTATAGACCATATATAGTTAAGAATTAGCATTTACAAAACCTTGAAAATTCACTGAAAAAACCATAGGTTATAGACCATATATAGTTAGGAATTAGCATTTAAAAAACCTTATTTTACTCACACAAAACCATTGAAATTCCATATATAGTTAGTTGCACTAACTATATATTGCGCACCCGCAATCCACTGCTGATGATGTCACATATTACATCATTCATGACATGGTCAGTGACATCACTGATGACATCACTGATGACATCTCAAATGACATCACTGATGACATCACTGATGACAACATCCAGTGACTATGTTTCTGTAAAGTTAAAATATGTCTTACATATTGAAGAATGAGTGGATGTATAAGTGTCTGGACGAAGGATTTAGTAGGTGCATGACTGAATGTATGAGTGAGTGATTAAATGTGTCTCACTGAGTGCATGGGTTAGTGACTAAACTGTCTTAATTTGTGCATCATTATGTCTGTTGTTCTGTAAACTGCTGCATGTGTTGATCAGTAGCTATATGAGTAACTATATGGGTTATTGATTGATTGCCCAAGTATTTGCATGGGAGACTGAGTGTGTGTGTGGCTGGATGGGAGGTGTGTGACTCTGTACAGATCAATGTGTACTTGTATCAATGATTGTATAAGAGAGTAAGTATGTGTTAGTATATGGTTGAAAACGTAAGGTGCTCTATGTTTAACTGTATAGAGTAGAAAATGGAAGTGTGATTGATTCTTTACAGGACTGACTAGGTGTGTGAGTAACTCCATGGATGAGTGGCAGAGTGTGAGTGTCTGTATAGGTGTATGAGTGCATATGATTGTGTTGTAAACATGAGTGATTGTATGTATGAATGATTGTATGGGTGAATGAGTGAATGTGTGTGTAGACGTAGGAATCAGTGAGTACGTATGTAGTAACTAGTATTGGTGTGTCAATGGTTTCAAAAATTATACTCTGTTTTTAACACTGGGTGAAACAGAGGTTATATTAAAATGTGAGGAGATGCATTGTATTGTCACATGAATGATATCATCAGTGATGTGATCATTGATGTCAAGTGAGATGTCATCAGTGATGTCATTTGAGATGTCATCAGTGATGTCATCAGTGATGTCACTGACCATGTCATGAATGATGTAATATGTGACATCATCAGCAGTGGATTGCGGGTGCGCAATATATAGTTAGTGCAACTAACTATATATGGAATTTCAATGGTTTTGTGTGAGTAAAATAAGGTTTTTTAAATGCTAATTCCTAACTATATATGGTCTATAACCTATGGTTTTTTCAGTGAATTTTCAAGGTTTTGTAAATGCTAATTCCTAACTATATATGGTCTATAACCTATGGTTTTTTCAGTGAATATATATATATATATATATATATATATTACCTACTGGCGGTCGCCAGTAGGTATATATAGTCAGGATTTTTTCTCTATGGGTTTTTTGAAAATTCTATGTCTAATAACTTTGGCGTTTGTGGACGGAATCGGCTGAAATTTTCAGGAAAATGGCACATTTTGTTTCTGAGCAGCCCTTGAAAATTTGGGGGGGGTTCGTCCAGTGGGGGCCGAGAAAAAAGGGGGGTCCCAAAACGTGTTTTTAACATTGAGTTTTCCATAGGGCGGTTGGCCTCACTTTTAGCCCGAACGGCTGAATGGATTTGCACGAAACTTGGCAAAATTGTAGGGACTGGTAGCCCGATGTGCCTTTTGTAGGTCTCAATATATGTGCTCCAGTGGATTTTGAGAAATTAACGTTTAAAAAAAGATATATATCTGTAACAGCGGACCGGTTAGCGCTCTGGTTCGCGGACTTTTCGCGCAACGGAGCTTTGTGAAGCGAAGCTGATTGGTTCTCCGGCGTCTGTCAACATTCCAAACAGTCCGTAGCGGCCGCCATCTTGTCTCTCGGTAGGATCGAGAGACAAGAGGAGGTCAAAACAAAGGGGGAAATAACTATAAGGGGGCATAGTAGATCCTCGCTGACCCCCTAGGTTTGATGTGGAGGTTTTAAAAGGGCCCCGCGGGGCAAAAAAAAATAATAAAAATAATAATTGAACGGCTGAATGGATTTGCACGAAACTTGGCAAAATATTAGGGACTGGTAGCCCGATGTGCCTTTGCTAGGTCTCAATATATGTGCTCCAGTGGATTTTGAGAAATTAACGTTCAAAAAAAGATATATATCTGTAACAGCGCTCCGCTTCGCGTAACGGAGGTTTGCGAAGCTGATTGGTCATTCTGTCACTGGGCTATAGTTGGGCTACATCTGGCTGATATTTGGGCTACATTTGTTTTTTTGTGTGTCTGGCGGCCATCTTTGGGCTACATTGGGCTACATTGGGCTTCATTGGGCTACATTCGGCTAATTAGCAAATAGCTCATCGCAAACTAGGAATGGTAAAGAATCGCTATTTATTCCTTAAAGTTCGCTATTTAGGAAATGCAAATAACTTTGATGATACATATGGCGGTTCATCTCTAACAAGATAAGAAGCATAGGGATAGATTTATGATGACTGGCGCATCACCAGGGATGTGTTAGTCATTCTGTGCCGCTGTTCCGTCACCTATGGTGTGCTGCATTTACAATGCGGCGCATCACGGGGCAAAAACAGCACAGATGCGTGATGTATCTGTGCCGTAAAGGTGGCGCATTGCTGGAGTTGTATCGCAAGTGTGATGAAGCTCCAGCAAGGGTCGGGGGTGCCCCTGTCGCAGGGTTTCTGTTCTCACACAGAACTGTGGACAGAGGATTGGAACCTCGGCGAATTAGGGTGTCCCAAAACTCACGTTAGTAATCAAAAACTATTTAGCAAGCTAGGTACAGTGTCACATTGGATATAACAAACTCTCAATGTTTAGACAATCCAGAATATGAACTTATAGTACCTCAGGATACGTGGAACTCATGAACAGTCGGTCGTTATATATTTCTTAGAAACCAGAACATGGAGTTAAGAAGAACACATGTGTATTTGAAATGTTTATTTACTAATGCCGTCTTCTCAGGCGTAGTACCTTAGATAATAAAAGTACACATATTATCAGTAGCAAAATTACCAGCATAGTTACTAGTACATAAAAAGTGAATGGTGATAGTATGTTAACATGCTATAAATGAATAAGAGTTAGCAACACTTATAAGCAGCCGCGGGCCGTGGAGGGAGTTACGGTGAGGCAGGGAGGCGGGGAGGGGGAGAAGCAGGGTGGAGAATACAAGTACACATATTATCAGTAGCAAAATTACCAGCATAGTTACTAGTACATAAAAAGCGAATGGTGACAGTATGTTAACATGCTGTAAATGAATAAGAGTTAGCAACACTTATAAGCAGCCGCGGGCCGTGGAGGGAGTTACGGTGGGGCAGGGAGGCGGGGAGGGGGAGGGGCAAGGTAGAGAGGGCTCCACCCTGCTTCTCCCCCTCCCCGCCTCCCTGCCTCACCGTAACTCCCTCCACGGCCCGCGGCTGCTTATATCTCACCCTCCCTAATACACATATTATATTATTTGCTAAGAAGGTCTCTTTGTGTTGGTTTAGGGCGTGCCCATACTTTAGTGTCTTAGATTTGAAGGAATCACATCAGCATACACCAGCTCTCTCTTCATGTGAACCGCATCAACTGTTGTGTATGTGTGTTCGGCAAAGCAATATAAAACCCGCCTCATGCCCAGAATTGGCAGAAGTTGCACTTATGTTATGAGTATGAAGTCGTGGAGATCAGACCTCATAACAATTCTGTATCGTGTTGTTCTTGAAACTTTAGCACTCGCTGTACAGATATAGTTTAACAAGTAAAGCAGATAGTAGACCAATAACATATTATTCTCATGTAAACCACGATGAACTACTAGGTGGAAAGCTAAAGCAACAACTAAATGTCGTGTGCAGAAGTTGCAAAAAAGGAAAAATGGCGTTTAAACCGGTAATGAGCCCATGCTAACTTAACACGGTGTAAAGATATCCAGGACCTAGATGACACCTCCCCATGATCCGGAAACGAACTGAATAAGATAATAGAAGTGCCATCTCATGAGAGCAGATTGCAAGTTTATATGTGGACGGTCCGCAAGGTAAAGCATTAAAAACTAGGAAAATTCAATGCTAAAGAAAAATAAAACAGCCAAGTACTTTATCGAGTCTTAAGCCAATAGGCAAGGTAAATAATAAAAACTTGACAATTAAGTCAATGAATTGTCAATGAAATGCTAGTACTCAGCATATGAAACATGAAAAAGGTCTATGACATAACTGTGTATGCAAAATAAGCTGCAACAGCCTCCAACAGGAAGTCACCGTCTTCATCCGAAAACAGTTCAGCCATCCAATTTAAAAGCGGAAAAGAACATACGTGCTCTCCCAGCACCGGATCCTCTATCACCATCAGAGGACAGCTCGGTGGGTTTTCAAGAAAGCTGTGTTCCAAGAAAGACTGTGCTGCCGCCAGTAAATTCCAGGGACCAAGTAGTCCATGCATCAATGCCACAGCCATAATCCTTTCGCCAGGACAAACCAACTCGTGAGTAATGATAGGAGTCATCAGCTGATTAAAGTCGACGTCAGGAGAAACCGGTCCGCAGAGACACAAATCAATGGCCCAATCGAAATCACAGGTCAGGCAGTGAAATACAGGCTGGACACAGGTGAAGTAGGAGAACCGAAAAGATAATCCATATGCCGTGCTTAATATCGCCAACGGCATTGTGCCATAATATTCTAGCATGCGATTGCGGAACAGTGTCAGCAGCTGCAGGGTCGGAGGTTGCATAGGAGGGACATCCATATTTAAAAATGTAAAAAAGCACAAGAGCGTCCGCTGGTAATGCAAGTAAAAATGCAATCCACGAACCAGAGTGGAGAAAATGGAATGAAAGGGAGCAGGGATGACTCCAAAGATTTTCTCAAATGAAGTCACGAGACCACTGGTAACAACTTTAAAAAAGTGTGCCAGGGATTTTGTGGAGGATGCGTTAAAGATAGTCGGAAACATGTTGCTGAAATTGAAAGGCAAACCTGTGTACGGGTGTTCGCTATGTGAAGTACGAAAGTTTCACGGGCCGAACTCAAGGCCACCTCTCTCTGAGACAAAAGAGCTCTTATTCTTGTCATGCCGTTGAAACGTGTCCCAAGGTTGGTATTTGTGGCCAGATTGAAAACTCCCTATGTTCATGTGTGGGAGGAAATAGAACATTTCTGCAGCAAATAACCCGTTCACTTACTGTTACGATAAAAGGAATACTTTTAATTAACTCAGAACAATCTTCATTATTGAGCATCAAATAACTACCATTTTCCAACAACTTGAACGTGGGGATGATAGCAGGAACTGGCGTGCCTTGCAACACGCAAGCCATATTTGGTCGGTGTTTGTTGCATGAATCGTGTAACTGTATGTGCCTACACATTAGTGAATGATCTGGCGTCTCAGTGCATTCCTCTCCATTCAGATAAACTTCTTGATCATCTTTGAAACATCTGTATGTGTATGGAAGCGACCAGACCTCATGAACAAAAGCACTACCTAAAGGTTCATAAAGACCTATTGGTATATATTTCATACAATTTGAAAACGTATATAAAGCAAAAGGCAGCGTTATTAAACCGTGGATAAGGCATGTTGCCAAAAAACCCGCAATCCTCTGCTGATGATGTCACTGAGCATGTCATGAATGATGTAATATGTGACATCATCAGTAGTGGATTATGGGTAATAGTATCTCTAGTTTACTCCCCTATAGCTGTCTTTCTTTTAACATAAGTGTGTGTTTCCTTCCCTTATACTTACTGTTTTTGGTTCGCTTCCAGTTTGCGTACCAGCGAGCGAACTAGGAAGCGAACTAAGAGAAATAGAGGTTGGCACAGTTCCAAATATTGTACCAATTTTTTAATAACGGGGAGGTAGTTCTGAAAAGAACTTTTTTTTTTATTTTTCTGAACATTTTTTTAATGTTTTTGAATTTTTCGGAACAGTTTTATATTTTTTTGGGTTTTTCTTGGAGGGGGCAATGAAAACGATTCATTGTAAAGGGCTCAACAGGAGCAACAAAACAAAAAAAAGAAGTATTTATTATTTTGGGCGTTTCGGACAAACTTGCATATGATAGTCAATAGCTCTGTTGATCAGAGTGATGCTTCTTTCTCCGTAGGAAATGAATCCATCGCAAAATACGCAGGTGTGTTTTACTTCACCAAATCTCATTTGTATATTTGGCACCATCTCCCTGCCCTCTGGTCCCGTTACTTCCGGTACAACAGATCTTCTGGCCATAATAGGGAGATTATCTAGGTCGTTCCGAAACTGTGCAGCACTGTAGTTGTTAGGATGCCACCTAGTCATATGGCGATGCATTGTGTAGTTTCCGAAACTGTATTTTTTGTCGGTCCCTCTGGACAGTCTATCTTGACATATAAGGCAAGTTACGTATCTTGCATTTACTTTTTTCTGACCTTTGGGAATTTTAAAAAATTGCCAAATGAAGTTTTCTTTCCGGTGAGACGTCTTGGGCTGCTCAGGCAAAAACTGCCTCTCTTCGTGCTCGTCCTCCTGTTCCTCTTCTTCTTCTTCTTGTTGAATTACAACTTGAGCAGGTGGTCCTCTCTTCCTTGGAGGTGGTGGAGGTGGTGGGGAAGCACCAGCTGAAGCTACTAAAGAAGCCATTGCTCAGTGATCACAAAGGGTCTTTCTCTCACAATGATGAAAGTCAGAGTGAGGAAAGAAGGAGGGATTTTCATCATTTGGGAAAAACAAGAGTTCTCAACCAATCAAAAGTGTTCATTTTAGATTATATGACCTAGTCTTACATCATTAGGAAACCAAAAGTGAAATGAACCAATGAAAAGTGTTATTACCAAGTCACATGACTTGCTGTGTTTACGTTAAGCGCTTTGCAGGGCCTCCCGGTTTGCTTCCAGAAACCTGCGCTTTGGCACTCGCTTCGCGTACCAGTTCGCTAACGTAGCACGTCATATGACGTATCACGCGACAACGTGGAACGTCATGCGGACGGGAGGCGTCACGATGTTGTTTTCTAACGCGGCACTTGCGGTAAAGAAACGTTTACCGGCTCGCGGTCTATTTCGCGGCATCAAGGTCAGCTAACGGGAAGCTTCCCGATTCGCGAAGCGGGAACGAAGAAAAAAAAATATTTTAAAAAAAAATTATTCATAAACATATAAAATATATTTTTGGATTTAAAGAAGAATACATTTTACAGCTACAGATATTAGCTGTTAAAAAACCAATGAAATTCACAGAAAAAACCATAGGTTATAGACCATATATAGTTAGGAATTAGCATTTACAAAACCTTGAAAATTCACTGAAAAAACCATAGGTTATAGACCATATATAGTTAGGAATTAGCATTTAGAAAACCTTATTTTACTCACACAAAACCATTGAAATTCCATATATAGTTAGTTGCACTAACTATATATCGCGCACCCGCAATCCACTGCTGATGATGTCACATATTACATCATTCATGACATGGTCAGTGACATCACTGATGACATCACTGATGACATCTCAAATGACATCACTGATGACAACATCCAGTGACTGTATGTTTCTGTAAAGTTAAAATATGTCTTAGATATTGAAGAATGAGTGGATGTATAAGTGTCTGGATGAAGGATTTAGTAGGTGCGTGACTGACTGTATGAGTGAGTGATTAAATGTGTCTCACTGAATGCATGGGTTAGTGACTAAACTGTCTTAATTTGTGCATCATTATGTCTGTTGTGATGTAAACTGCTGCATGTGTTGATCATTAGCTATACGAGAGGCTATATGTGTTATTAATTGGTTGCCCAAGTATTTCTATGGGAGATTGAGTTTGTGTGGGGGTGGCTGGGAGGTGTGTGACTCTGTGCATAGATGTGTGAGCAGTTGATTCACTAGGTGTATGAGTTCAAGAGTGCATGTGGAAAAAGCTACATGGGCGGTTGACTGTGTGCATGAGTGTATTGATGAGTGAATGGATATCTCAATGCTACATGTCATAGTAAGTACATATGTAAAACACAGTACATGTGAGAGTTGGCATATATAAATAACTGTGCATGAGAGCCACTGAATGTGTGAGTGGCTGTATGGATCATTGTGAACTTGTATCAGGGATTGTATAAGAGAGTAAATATGTGTTAGTATATGTTTGAATAAGTAAGGTGTGTATAACTGTATAGTTGAGGAAATGGAGGTGAGATTGTTTCTTTGCATGACTGACTAGGTGTGTGAGTAACTCCATGGATGAGTGACAGTGTGTGAGTGTCTGTATACACTGAGTGTATCTAAGGTTATATTAGAGTCTGAAGAGGTTTATCGTATTAGCACAAGAATGATGTCAAATGAGATGTCATCAGTGATGTCATCAGTGATGTCATTTGAGATGTCATCAGTGATGTCATCAGTGATGTCACTGACCATGTCATGAATGATGTAATATGTGACATCATCAGCAGTGGATTGCGGGTGCGCGATATATAGTTAGTGCAACTAACTATATATGGAATTTCAATGGTTTTGTGTGAGTAAAATAAGGTTTTCTAAATGCTAATTCCTAACTATATATGGTCTATAACCTATGGTTTTTTCAGTGAATATATATATATATATTCACTGAAAAAACCATAGGTTATAGACCATATATAGTTAGGAATTAGCATTTAAAAAACCTTATTTTACTCACACAAAACCATTGAAATTCCATATATAGTTAGTTGCACTAACTATATATCGCGCACCCGCAATCCACTGCTGATCATGTCACATATTACATCATTCATGACATGGTCAGTGACATCACTGATGACATCACTGATGACATCTCAAATGACATCACTGATGACATCACTGATGACAACATCCAGTGACTGTATGTTTCTGTAAAGTTAAAATATGTCTTACATATTGAAGAATGAGTGGATGTATAAGTGTCTGGATGAAGAATTTAGTAGGTGCGTGACTGACTGTATGAGTGAGTGATTAAATGTGTCTCACTGAATGCATGGGTTAGTGACTAAACTGTCTTAATTTGTGCACCATTATGTCTGTTGTGATGTAAACTGCTGCATGTGTTGATCATTAGCTATACGAGAGGCTATATGTGTTATTAATTGGTTGCCCAAGTATTTCTATGGGAGATTGAGTTTGTGTGGGGGTGGCTGGAAGGTGTGTGACTCTGTGCATAGATGTGTGAGCAGTTTATTCACTAGGTGTATGAGTTCAAGAGTGCATGTGGAAACAGCTACATGGGCAGTTGACTGTGTGCATGAGTGTATTGATGAGTGAATGGATATCTCAATGCTACATGTCATAGTAAGTACATATGTAAAACACAGTACATGTGAGAGTTGGCATATATAAATAACTATGCATGAGAGCCACTGAATGAGTGAGTGGTTGTATCGATCATTGTGAACTTGTATCAGGGATTGTATAAGAGAGTAAATATGTGTTAGTATATGTTTCAATAAGTAAGGTGTGTTTAACTGTATAGTTGAAGAAATGGAGGTGAGATTCTTTCTATGCATGACTGACTGGGTGTGTGAGTAACTCCATGGATGAGTGTCTGTATACACTGAGTGTATCTAAGGTTATATTAGAGTCTGAAGAGGTTTATCGTATTAGCACAAGAATGATGTCAAATGAGATGTCATCAGTGATGTCATTTGAGATGTCATCAGTGATGTCATCAGTGATGTCACTGACCATGTCATGAATGATGTAATATGTGACATGATCAGCAGTGGATTGCGGGTGCGCGATATATAGTTAGTGCAACTAACTATATATGGAATTTCAATGGTTTTGTGTGAGTAAAATAAGGTTTTTTAAATGCTAATTCCTAACTATATATGGTCTATAACCTATGGTTTTTTCAGTGAATTTCAATGGTTTTTTAATAGCAAATATCATAAGCTGTCGAATGTCAAGTACGTGGTAAGTAAAAACATTTTCGTGTTTATGCACACTGATCTGCTTTGAATGCTGCCCCCCACCACTCATTTCTATTAGGAGTACTCTCTCTTTGCAGATAGTGAAGGGTAGTTAACGCAGGCCTTTGCCCCCGTTGTAATCCGTCGTGCCTGCTTCTCTCTCCATTTGATTGATTGTTCTCTTTGGTTCATTCTCTATTTACAAACAAGCACAGAGTCGCAATACTCTGTTTAGTCTTTGCAGATAGCTAAAAATCGTGTAAAAAAACAAAAGGAATCGAGCAACATCAGTAGGCCACTAATGGGATCTCTTTTTGACCTCCCTAAAATAGAAACATTAGGAACAACCTGTTGATAATACCAATGTGTATGTACATAAGCGGCGTTCATTTGTGTTCACAGTACCCCTTGTTGATTGTTTGAATCGAGCATTGAATTGTTCGAAGTTGGTTCTCTGCCTGCAAACGAGGAAGAATAGGAATATTCTCTCTCCCTTTGCAGATAGTGAAGGGTAGGTAACGCAAACCTTTAACACGTCGTGCCTATTTCGTTCCTCATTGATTGATTGTTTCCCCAAACATTGTCTGTTTGGGAATTGGTTCTTTTTGGAGGTATTCCCTGTTTGCAAATATACGTAGGAAAATCTTTGCAAATAGTGAAAGGGTACGTAATGCGGACCTTTCTCCCCCGTTGTAATCTGTCATGCCTATCTACTCCCCACTGATTGATGCACCTGTTTCACCCGGACCATTTACTAGAGATACGTCATCTGGCCCGACCAGAGAGCACCCCTAGTGAAAAGGACATATGCAATAATAACGAAGTGATCACTGTATCCTGTTAACAGAAACTTTAGCATGAAACAACCTGGAAAGAAAAGAATAGGAAAACGAAAATCAGTAGGCCAGTGATGAACATGAACTTTTATTAAACAACGAACAAAGAAACGATAACATAACGTAATGATAAAACCTATTAATGTCCTAGAAACAAGAAAACGTTAAAATATGCCAGTGGTGAGAGACCAGAAAAACAGTAAGAGAAACCAAATCACCCCTCGCTGTCCCACCGCCTGCCACGCCAAAAAAATCGATAGACTAGGGAAAATGCAAGTCAGTAGAACATCCGCCCCCACTCTGGAAACTTCCAAGGTGGGGCAGGGTTGCGGCTACGCCCAGCCGGGAGCAGCCCATATAAGGCGGGTCCTGCTGCCACGCCTCGGCCAGGAGATCCTAACGTAGGGTGTAGCCGGAGGAGAGGCCGAGGCCAGCGGGACCCGGCCAGGGGATTGCCTTTACAACGCTGAAGAGTTGCAGGGGGGGGGAATGTCTCCTCGACCCTACCCTCTCTCTCCCAGTCCGGCCGCGGTGGCCCTTGAGAGTTGCAGGTAGTCCCGCCACATGCTCTTCCGGTCCGGCCACCAACGGTCGGGGGGCCGAGGCCGACGGGATCCGGCTGCAGCCGATAAACCAAGGAACCCGTTCATGGGGCCAGAGCCAGGGGCGTCCGGCCGACATCCACCGGAAGCCCGGCCCGAAGACGGACGGGACACTTCTTCTTTCTTGAATAATGGCTGCGACAACACTGGGGGGGGATGTCTTGCACATGCCTCCGACCCCCCCCCCCCCCCTCGTCCTCATCGCCTGGTCCGGCCATAACAAATCTCAAGCGAGACGCCGTGGGGTGCACTGGGAGGGAGAGACGGTGCGAACAGGCCTCTCCCGCCTCCCCAGGTGGAGGCTTCCCAGCTGCACCCTCAGCGCTCCAGGCGCCCGGAAAAGGGTTCTTCCACTGTGGCCATGCTGCAACGTCTCGCCTGGCAGGGTGGAGCCCGTCCGCTCATTTGACCCCGCGATCGCCAGTAGCTACCGAACTCTCAAAATGGCGGTCGACCTGGCAAGAGCAGGCCCAGCATAAAGAAATGGCCCGGTCACTGGTTGACTCCACCACCGTAGTCCTCCACGACCTTGAAGATTCTAGAGGAGCCGCGGGAGTCTCCGACCCCCGATGGGGAATGACTGCCATGATCGCCCGTGGAGTGACGAAACTGTATCCGCGGGACGTCGCCGCTCCCATGCTGGCGCCAGCCTCACTTTGAATTACTAGAATCCTGCAGACCTCAGTTCCGGTGAAAGCACAGTGTGACCCGGTAGGAAAAATTGTTGCACCCCCTCCCCTTTTTGACTGATAGTTCAAACCACCGATCCTTTCCTTTGCCCTTTTAACGGAACTTTGGACTGCCTCCCCCTCTTTTACATTTTCTAGAGAAAACAAAACATTAACCACTACATTAGCATAGCAGTTGACACCAGAACTGTTTTCAAATTGAAAACCAACAACATCTTCAACAGAATCCTTTTTGTTTCTGCTGTGACCCTGCTACAGCACAGGCATTGTCCCCAGCAGTAATTCTGCAATGCCGGTAAGAATAGCTGTGGTGCCTACTGGACTCACTCACCCCCGCGGCGCCCCACGCCGTTATTTGCTGGGCGGCAACTTACTAGACATCACTTTCGTGCCATCTAGATTTCAGCGCGTTCTGCTGCCTTGGAACTATTCGCACAACAGACTGCTACTGACGACCCACCCCCAGGCAACATCTTCTGAATTTTCATAATTTGAAAGAACTAGTAACATGTCCTCATCAGGAATTCAAAAGAAATTGCCACGGTCTCTTCGTTGTTTAAATGTTTTTACTGTTTTTGTTTTGTTGTATATATTTATATGTTATTAAAGTTTTATATTCCTACTACTTTGTTGGAGTGCTATATATTTTTAATGTGACACATAATTGTAAAAACTTTGATGTACAAAGAGTCATTCCTGGAATCTTCCGTTTCAGGCTCGGTCCCCTCCCCAATCACAATACAGGATGGTTTTCAGATAGTAGGAACACGTGTGGTGTGACGGATCTCATCGGGTGTGGGCCTTGATCTACTATAACTCCTTTGAAGAGGGGTGATTCTTTACAGCTGGAGCCATAAACTACATCTGCAGGGCTAGCTGATAGCCTGGACAATCGGACACAGAGGAAGAGGAGTGTCAGAGGGTGCGGTAGTGAATAGGGCGAAAGGGAGGTGTCGGGCGGGCACAGAGTGTGATTCTCAGGGAAGAGCAGCGCAGATGGGGGGAGGTTTATTGCCCATGCATAAGACAGAGAGCGGGGGTGACCAGTGCCTGGGGAAGATGCTTGCGAGGGTGGGGAGCCATGCTACGAATCGACAGCGTGCAGAGAGTGGGTCTGGTCAAGGCATCTAAAATGGCTGCCGTGCACGACAAAAGTGTGGCATTTCAAAAAAGGCAAGATGGCGCAAACAATGTTTTTCAACACTTCCTCATTTCCTTCGAATCGAACGTTAACAGACGTTGGTGCATATTACCAAAGTTAAGGGATATTTATCGCTAACGATGCTTACCAACGAATTTTTTACCGCTAAGCATCGTCAGAAATTATCGAAGATAAACCTTGCTATTATCAAGGTTTATCGCAAATGCGATAATAAACGGCCGCAATGCATGAATATCGCTAAAAAGTCAGCGATATTCATGCATTACCGAGCTAATGCTCTTAGCCATTTTATCCACCTCCCATTGGATAACATGGCTAAGAACTGCTCAGGGCAGGTGTTACTTTTTGGAGATATTCGCGCTTAGCGCGAATATCTCCAAAAGTTGGTAATAGGAGATAGATATCTTGCATGTTGTAATGCAAATTATTGTGGTATATGGAACTCATACCATAATCTCTCAGGAAAGCAGAAACTGATCCTTTTGGGACCGCCTGAAAAGGCCTAGGGGGTGAGGGGTACTCTACTTTGCCCCCTTTTCACGTTCCGAACTATTTTATTTTACTCTCTTCTGTAATTACACAAAATAGCAGCGATAAGATGCATCGGAGACGCACAGTGAGAGAAAGGAGGCCGGAGAGGAAGAAGAGATGTCAAATACACATTGGAGATAATATAGTGGCAGAAGGGAAGTAAATATGAGTAAACTTACCATGTAACATAAAAATGTTGCACTCTATACTATAAGTCTCATTTTATACTACAATCACTTCGCTACAACCTCATAAATTAAAAATAAAAATGAATAATGTCTCAAACAATTTTTGATTTCTAAATATAAATTTATTCTTCAGAATTTTCTAAATTTGAAAGAACTAGTAACATGTCCTCATCAGCAATTTCCTCATGAAAAGTCTGCAATGATGATTCTTGTAACTCTATGGTCTCCAAACATTCGATAAATTCGCCATCAACAGATTGATCAAAAAAATCATTCAAGTCATCTCCTCCTTGTGACAATATTTCATTATTGGTGCTGTCAATTTCAATCAATGTAGTGGAATCATTCAAGTCATCTCCTCCTTGTGACAATATTTCATTATTGGTGCTGTCAATTTCAATCAATGTAGTGGAATCATTCAAGTCATCTCCTCGTGACAATATTTCATTATTGGTGCTCTCAATTTCAATCAATGTAGTGGAATCATTCAAGTCATCTCCTCGTGACAATATTTCATTATTGGTGCTCTCAATTTCAATCAATGTAGTGGAATCATTCAAGTCATCTCCTCCTTGTGACAATATTCCATTATTGGTGCTCTCAATTTCAATCAATCTAATGAAATCATACACGTCATCTCCTCCTTGTGACAATATTTCATTATTGGTGCTCTCAATTTCAATCAATGTAGTGGACAATTCAAAAGAAATTGCCACGGTCTCTTCATTGTGAGCCATTTTATTTTGAAATTGCTTGCTGTAAATTGCAGAAAAAAATAATCACTTTCATTTATCGTTTTTAGTAATACATAATATAAAACTAACTTTATCAAGTATTTAGTATAACAGAAGGACTGCAAATAAATAACAGAAAACATTTTTCAAATTATCTTCAAGTGTACAACATAGTTCCCCTTACAAATTAACAACTCACCCTTTTAAAAGTAGGAGAAGTGTTAGTACTGTGTAAATCAAACACCAGAAATTCACCACCAAAAATTCCTCACAAATGTACCTCAGACAGTAGTATCACAAAATGGCTGTGGTTTCCTCTCATTTGACATATATACATAACCAATTAACTTTCATCACACACAAATACAAAACCAAAGTAACATTTTAATTGCTTCTAAATTTCAACACTTTCAAATGTGTTTTCCCCATGCAATTTTCCATAGGACATTTACATACGTCTACAGCCTGAATGGCTGAACGGAATTACACCAAACTTGGCAAAATGGTACATCAAACCTAAGAGGTCAGGAAGGATCTACTATGCCCCCTTATGGTCATTTGCCCCTTCGCTTTGGCCTCCTCTTGTCTCTCGATCCTACCGAGAGACAAGATGGCGGCCGCTACGGACTGTTTGGAATGTTGACAGACGCCGGAGAACCAATCAGCTTCGCAAAGCTCCGTAACGCGAAAAGTACGCGAAGCGGAGCGCTGTTACAGATATATATCTTTTTTTGAACGTTAATTTCTCAAAATCCACTGGAGCACATATATTGAGACCTAGCAAAGGCACATCGGGCTACCAGTCCCTAATATTTTGCCAAGTTTCGTGCAAATCCATTCAGCCGTTCGATTATTGACATTTAGATACGTCTACAGCCTGAATGGCTGAACGGAATTACACCAAACTTGGCAAAATGGTACATCAAACCTAAGAGGTCAGGGAGGATCTACTATGCCCCCTTATGGTCATTTGCCCCTTCGCTTTCGCCTCCTCTTGTCTCTCGATCCTACCGAGAGACAAGATGGCGGCCGCTACGGACTGTTTGGAATGTTGACAGACGCCGGAGAACCAATCAGCTTCGCTTCACAAAGCTCCGTTGCGCGAAAAGTCCGCGAACCGGAGCGCTGCCCGGTCCGCTGTTACAGATATATATCTTTTTTTAAACGTTAATTTCTCAAAATCCACTGGAGCACATATATTGAGACCTACAAAAGGCACATCGGGCTACCAGTCCCTACAATTTTGCCAAGTTTCGTGCAAATCCATTCAGCCGTTCGGGCTAAAAGTGAGGCCAACCGCCCTATGGAAAACTCAATGTTAAAAACACGTTTTGGGACCCCCCTTTTTTCTCGACCCCCCCTGGACGAACCCCCCCCCAATTTTCAGGGGCTGCTCAGAAACAAAATGTGCCATTTTCCTGAAAATTTCAGCCAATTCCGTCCACAAACGCCAAAGTTATTCGACATAGAATTTTCAAAAATCCCATAGAGAAAAAATCCTAACTATATATACCTACTGGCGACCGCCAGTAGGTAATATATATATATATATATATATATATATATATATTACCTACTGGCGGTCGCCAGTAGGTATATATAGTTAGGATTTTTTCCCTATGGGTTTTTTGAAAATTCTATGTCTAATAACTTTGGCGTTTGTGGACGGAATTGGCTGAAATTTTCTGGAAAATGGAACATTTTGTTTCTGAGCAGCCCCTGGAAATTTGGGGGGGGTTCGTCCAGGGGGGGCCGAGAAAAAAGGGGGGTCCCAAAACGTGTTTTTAACATTGAGTTTTCCATAGGGCGGTCTGTCGCACTTTTAGCCCGAACGGCTGAATGGATTTGCACGAAACTTGGCAAAATTGTAGAGACTGGTAGCCCGATGTGCCTTTTGTAGGTCTCAATATATGTGCTCCAGTGGATTTTGAGAAATTAACATTTAAAAAAAGATATATATCTGTAACAGCGGACTGGGCAGCTCCCGGTTCGCGGACCGGGGAGCGTACCAAAACTTCGCGTAGCGAAGCTGATTGGCTCTCCGGCGTCTGTAAACATTCCAAACAGTCCGGAGCGGCCGCCATCTTGTCTCTCGGTAGGATTGAGAGACAAGAGGAGGCCAAAACAAAAGGGGAAATAACCATAAGGGGGCATAGTAGATCCTCCCTGACCCCTTAGGTTTAATGTGGAGGCTTTAAAAGGGCCCCGCGGGGCAAAAAAAAATAAATATTTTTTTTTGTTTTTTTGCGTGGGTAGCGCCCGGTACGCGAACCGGGAAGCGTTCTGGGCAGCGTACTGCAATGAAAAATGAATGATAGACTTTTCAAATGCTGTATGTTAATTGATTGTTGTTTTTGTTGATTATTTTTTTTTTTTTTTTTTTTAAGCATTTTTTATTGTGTTTCATAATTTATTAAACTTTCTAACATTTCATTGTCAGAAATTTCAAAATTATCATGGAATATACTTTGTAGTCTCTGAGGTTGTAAAATGTCCTCATTTGCAAGGAGGTTATCTACTGCTTGTACACATTGCAGTAGTTCTTGGTCCCAAGTTTCATCCATAAATTCAATCTCATTTGGATCAATGATTTCTGTGTTGGACTCTGGAAGGACAATTTCAAATGAAATTTTTTGTTCGCTTTCCATTTTCCCTGAAATTTGCATTAAAAAAATATATATTAGTAGAGGTAGGGCAATGTTGGGATTAATTTTAGATAGGCAGTTTTTAACAGTGAATTTATCTTTGGGCAGTGTATAGTATCAGAGTGATTGTATCTAAATTTATAAGTACTACAGAGGGATAGTATATAACTAACAGAAAAAGTTTGCCATATTAACTTAAAGTGCACAATATACTTCAGTTTTAAAAATAACAACTTACCTTTAAAAATAAGTTGAAGTTATTAATGAAAATCCTATTGAAATGTACACCAGGAAGTAGTAGTCAAAATGGCTGTGTTTCCTTCTCTTCCTTTATATATATTCGGGTACATAACCAATCAAATGTCAGGTAATAAAAGTAGAAAATGAAAGTAACATTTTAATTGGTTGTGAATTCCAACACTTCAGATGTGTTTTGTGAAGTAATTTACCTCACGGTATTTAGAGAGGTCTACAGGCTAAATGGCTAAATGGAATTCCAATCAAATTTGTGAAAATGGTAGGGATTGGTATGTAGTATGAGCTAATCTATATTTGGTGAAATTATCTCAAGTGGCTTTTGTGTGAACTACTTTCCCACCTTTTTTGATGGTGCGCTTCCCAGGGAGCGACCCGGTACGCGAACCGTTGAGCGCCCCGGTTCGCGGACCTTAAGCGTTCCAGGAGTCCACCATTTTGTGTTTCGGTCGAATTAAGATACAAGATGGAGGGCAAATAATGTTCAGAATGGGTAGAAGGGGGCACGGTAGAGTTATCTTGACCCCCTAGGTTTTCTGAGGGTGGCTGAGGAGGCTTATATGTGCGAAAAAAAAAAAAAAAATTTTAAATTTCGCGAGGTTAGCTCCCGGTACGCGTACCGGGTAGCGGCCCCGGTAGCGTATTTTGTTGAAAATTAGTGAAAAATGTTAGAGTTAAATAATAATTGTGAGTGATCAGATGTAGGGTAGCTCTGAGAAGAGCTTTTGGGTTTATGGTACATTTAGGTACTTATAAGTAGGTACCAATGCACATTCTTAAATTCAGAGTGAAAATTCTGTTGCCCTCATCTGAGAAGTGAACTCCATCTCCTCTGTAGATATCTTGCATGTAGTAACGCAAGTTATTGTTGTACAGGGAGCCCATTCCATGGTCTCATGTAAGCTGAAACAGATTTGTTTACATGCTTCCTCGATTTCTCAATTTGTGGACAAAATTGGTTGGACCACCTCCATTTCTGTCTTTGGCATATATTTGAATATACCAAGGCAGTCTGAGGAAAAAGTGCCATCAATTGCTCAAAGGTGTCCTTTAAAAGCATTTCCAGACCTACCCCAGTCAAAGTGCCCAAGTCATTACCTCCACAGTGCACAATTAACAGGTCAGGTTTGGGCAAATGCATAAAGGTTTTCACCAATGGTATCAATTGGTGACATTTTAATCCTCTGTGGCCAAACCACTTAATTTCCACATCTTGTAAATTGAGGTTAGGTAAATTCCTGCTTTCAACGTACCTTTGAGCCCAGTGAATATAACTATGACCAACAATCCAGACAGAAAACATGGTGAGAGAAAGTTCTCCTGCAGTCAGATGAAGTGTGGCAATGAAATGGCAGTTGAAAAAATGAGAGTTTGAAATGAAAAAAACTGTGGAGTTTCTGTGTTCATGAAGCAGTAACAGTGATTGGTGGATTTTGATTGCTGAAAACAAAAAGTTAGGGTGCACGGATGTGTTCTTTGAAAGATGTATTTTGAGTGGTCAATAAAAAGTCATTAAATGAAAGAATGCACTGGATATGCAGGTGCACTGAGAGTTCAGAGTTCAATTGCAACATTGTTGTGTGAACTTGCAAACAACAGAGTTCTTCCAGGAGGTGGTTGCCATGCAGATAAAGCAGAAAGGGCAGAGGGGGGATGGGTTTTCATTTGAAAAAAGTGAGGGAAGACTTTTGATTGGGTGACATGAGAGATATGTGTGAAGAATTACAGCATTTCTGTGCTTTTCATAGCTGCAGACTCTGGAGTGCATACCTTTTGCTCTGCTGCAGACAAATTGGTGTGTTTCTGAGACTGTTTTCAAACTCAAAGTATTTGCTAAGGTGAGAAAATATTTCTTTACTTTAGATCGAGAATAGTGTGTTTTAAGGAGAAAATTATGATTTATGTGGCGCAAATTGCTTGTAAATATGCTCTCACATGTGTATGGAAAATATTGATTTTGAATGTTTGTGTTACATAGCCATGTTAAAAGTGACCCAACCATGCTGGAAAGGCAATCAAAAAATGCTTTCATGTGTTTTATTGACATTTTAAGTCATTTTCCCATGTGCAGTGTTTAGAAATTATGATTAGAAAATCGTTTTTGGGGAAAAGGAATTGTTTTTAAAATCATGACAAGGAGATAATGGTGTATACTTCTTTATAAGGCTATTGACTGTCCTTGATGTTATTTTTCTCATTTTAGTGTAAGACCTTTCTCTGTGGCGCAAATTGCTTGTAAATATGCTCCCACATGTGCATGGAAAATTTAGAGTTTGAATGTTTGTGTTACATAGCCATGTTAAAAGTGACCCTACCATGCAGGGAAGCCAATCAAAAAACGCATTTATGTGTCTTAAGGACATTTTAAGTCATTTTCCCATGTGCAGTTTTTAGAAATTATGATTTGAAAATCGTTTTTGGGGAAAAGGAATTGTTTTTAAAATCATGACAAGGACATAATGGTGTATGCTTCTTTATAAGGCAATTGACTGTCCCTGATGTTATTTTTCTCATTTTAGTGTAAGACCTTTCTCTGTGGCGCAAATTGCTTGTAAATATGCTTCCACGTGTGCATGGAAAATTTTGATTTTGAATTTTTGTGTTACATAGCCATGTTAAAAGTGACCCAACCATGCTCGAAAGGCAATCAAAAAACGCTTTCATGTGTTTTAATGACATTTTAAGTCATTTTCCCATGTGCAGTGTTTAGAAATTATGATTTGAAAAACGTTTTTGGGGAAAAGGAATTGTTTTTAAAATCATGACAAGGACATAATGGTGTATGCTTCTTTATAAGGCAATTGACTGTCCCTGATGTTATTTTTCTCATTTTAGTGTAAGACCTTTCTCTGTGGCGCAAATTGCTTGTAAATATGCTCCCACATGTGCATGGAAAATTTAGATTTTGAATGTTTGTGTTACATAGCCATGTTAAAAGTGACCCTACCATGCAGGAAAGCCAATCAAAAAACGCTTTTATGTGTCTTAAGGACAATTTAAGTAATTTTCTCATGTGTAGTGTTTTGAAGTTATGATTTGAAAATCGTTGTTGAGGTAAAGGAATGTTGTTAAAATTTATGTGCGCCATATGACCCCAAATTTCTTTTTCAGGGGTGCAGCAGGGTGTTCTTGAGATACCCCTGCACGCTTGAAAAAAATCCTATTTTGTGATGAGCTAATTGCTAATCACAAATTGCAACCTTCATTCCTATGAGCCTCCTAGCCCATGGAAATGAATGGTTAATTTGCAATTAGCAATTTGCTCATTGCAAATTAGGAATAGTAAATAATTGCTATTTATTCCTTAAAATTTGCTATTTAGGAAATGCAAAATAGTTTGATGGTACATATGGTGGTTCATCTGTAACAAGATAAGAAGCTTAGGGATACATTTATGATGACTAGTGCAATAAAGTGCACATTACTTACTTCATTGGTAGGCCTTTACATGTATTATCTCCTCTGTATTCTTCATCAAGCGTAACTTTAATCTGCAATCCTGAGTAGGCCTCACCTTAAACAAACCTCTGGATAGGACACACTTTATTGTCATCCTGGATTAATCATTTAAAATGGTAGGGACAGATTTATGATAGGTGTATGCCTCTTTTGTGCCCCTTTGCGTCACTTTTATGATGCAGCGGTGGTGCAAAAGATTTGCTATGAGGCGACAACATTACAAATTGATGCATTTAGGCAGATATGTCATGGTGTAAAAAAAAACGTACCACATAAAACCCAAGCAGCAGTGATGCAAAAGATGCACCATGCCGCAAGACAGGCCTCACTTGGGGCCATATGTATGAAGGTAATTAGCATTTGCAAAGATCAAAATTCTACAAATTTCAGCCTTTGTTAATGTTAATTAGACAAATGGTATGTATCAAACAAGTTTGATGCAAAATAAGGAGTAGCAAAATTTGCTATTCCTTATTTTGCAATTGTACTGAAGGATTTGCAAATTTTGTGATTCCTTAAATGCAATGTATCAAACAAAAAATATGTAAAAAATGACATTAAGGATTTGGAAACTATTGTGGTAAATTGGTGGTAATTTGTGAAATCTTTTCAAAAAGCTTTTTTTCAAAAAAACAAAAGGTGCTATATGACGCCAACACATGCCCTTAGGGCATGTATGTGTGCCATATGCCCCCAATTTTCTTTTTCAGGGGTGCAGCAGGGTGTTCTTGAGACACCCCTTCACCCTTGGAAAAATTCCTAATTTGTGATGAGCAAAATGGTAATCGCAAATTAAACCTTCATTCCTATGAGTCTCCTAGCCCATGGAAATGAATGGGTAACTTGCAATTAGCAATTTGCTCATCGCAAATTAGGAATGGTAAAGAATCGCTATTTATTCCTTAAAATTCGCTATTTAGGAAATGTAAAATATTTTGATGATACATATGGCAGTTCATCTCTAACAAGATAAGAAGCTTAGGGATACATTTATGATGACTGGCGCATCACCAGGGATGTGACAGTCATCCTGCGCCGCTGTTCCGCCACCCATGGTGTGCTGCATTTACAATGCGGCGCAGCATGGGGCAAAAATGGCACAGATGTGTGACGCATATGTGCCGTAAAGGTGGCGCATTGCTGGAGTTGTATTGCAAGTGCGATGCAGCTCCAGCAAGGCTCAGGGGTGCCGCATCTCCACAATGCTGCGTCAAGACCTATGCCAGCTTCAAGCAGGCGCAGGGTTTTGACGCAGCTTTCTCCTATCTGATTGTAAATGCGGCACACCATGGGTGGCAGAGCAGTGGTGCACGTTAACTGGTGCATGCCTGGGGATGTGCCATTTAATAGAAATCTGGCCCTTTACATTTAAGTATGTGCAGGGGACACAGAGTCGGTGAGGCTTATCCAAGGTTAAGAAGAGATGAGTCCTGTTCAGTGAATAATTAGACATAGGCTTCACCTGCTCAGCATTGCTGGACATGGCTAAATAATAGCTGCTAAATGTTAATCTTGTTAAACAATTTTACTAATATAATCTCTGAGATTTGTCTCTTACTCTGCAACATCTCATTGTTGTTATCTTTCTTTAAAGATAAAGACAACCTCAACATGAGCGACAATCTGCAATCAGTTGATTTTGACCTCATCATTGAACTTGTAATTGAAACATCAGTGGATGTTGATCCTTTGGATGATTTAAATCCTGAGGATGAAGAAGAGCGTGATGAGGATGCAGATTTGTTCGAACTATATGATATAGGATGGGAAGCTGACCTGCTTGAGCCTTTGGAAATATAAACATTTATTTTTAAAATTTATAATTAATAAAAAGTAAAAAGGTAAACCGTTTAATTTAAAAATAAAGACACCTTCAAAAACAGGTTATGTGTAGTGTCTTCAATAAAATATTAAAATATGTTCATAAAATTAGATCAGATTCACATATAAAATAGCATAGATTCTTTTCTGGTATTTTTGTATTGTAAGATTGCCAATGACTAAAAAATCTTCAAATTAAAATGTCAAGTAGCGTGTTAAGTTTTTGATCACTGTTACTGATTTACTGTTTGGTAATAATGTTTATTAACATTTTTTATTATATTTTTCCTCAGATTCAACTGCAGATCATTTCAAGATTTTACCATGCCTACAACACAAAGACAGATTAAGGCTGCAAAACGTGAAAGACAGCAGGTGAAAACAAAAACCCAGCAGTCCTCTAACAAAAAGATTTCTCAAGCCACGAAGAAAGCACCGGGTAAGAGCTCTAAATATTTCATAAGAAATATTTGTAATAAAAAAAATATTACTACAGAAAATGTTTCTGTCCATAACACGACAAGGAAATCAAATGGAAAGAAAAGGACAATGAAAAATGTTACTGCTAGAGCAAGAGATAAATCTGTGCATGATAGTAGAAGGAAACAACAGTTTAGGGAGATTCGTAAACGAATGTTCCGCAACAGGATAATTGGCAATTTGTTAAAAAATATTAAGAAAGGTCAACAGAAACTAGTTTTTTATAAGAGAAAAAAAATAGTTGAGAAAGTTATTGATCAGGCATTTGAAATTAAACGTAAGTTATTTATTTTGACAATCAATAGAATTAGGAAGCTAAACAAGGCAATTTTTGATTTCAAAAGAAATAGTAGATGGAAGAGAATAGTTAATCGTAGTAATTTTTGTGAAGTTTTTTCTGGAGAATGGATGCATAGTTCAAGCTCTGAGGCATTTTTTAATGAGGAGAGTTATTTCCAGGATAATGATTTGGTGCATGCAGTTGACACCAGTGGTCGTGCTTATGAAGTGAAAGATGGTTGTCCAGTTGAAAAAGAAAAACTTGTGACAACAGAGGCAGAAGAGGTGTTAGGTAATGAGGTTTTAGGAAGACGTGCTAAGGGTCCTGTGTACACCTGGAAGTGTAGTAGTATTTGCAGTGTGCGACAGGATTCCATCAATTTGCTTTGTGATTTTGTACGGTCATTTAACAAAAAAAGTTTGAAGCAGAAAATGATGTTGTTGCAAGAATTAGATCCTTGCAGAGTAAGAGAAGTGACAGGTTTGCATGGTCATTCACTGGCTTGTCTTTCCAGGAGAGTATGCCAGAGTGTTTTTCATCATTTCAGGATGCTAGCAGTGCATCATAACAAAGTGAGGAAATTAGTTAGAATGTTGTATTATGCTAAGAGTCCAGCAATTATGCTGAAACAATTATGCGCTGCTCTTTTGCATGGTTCTGAAATAGATGTGAAGAATATGTGTGAAGAAATTGAGTTTTGTTACTTTGGAAGTAAAGAGGAGAATGTTGAAATTGAGCAAGAAGTAGAGGGTCATGTGGAAGATAGTGTACAGGTTTCCAGTACAGATAATTTCCAGAGGGAAATTGCGACGTTTGAGGTGAAATCAAGTGAGAGGCCTAATTTCACTTGTGTGTGTTGTCGACGCACTTATTATAAGAATCAGACTAAGTTAGTGGATTTATATGCAAAAAGTGAAAGGGAAAATAATAGTGAATGGAAGGATTTTGCAACATACTTGATGGTAGAAAATTGTTTTGATTTGGGATTGGATCAACGTGTGTGTACTTATTGTTGTAACAAATTAAAACAAAACCAGATGCCTGCTAGAGCAGTTCATAATAATCTGGAATTGGTTGAGATTCCTTCTGAATTGAAGGACTTAAATACTTATGAATCTATTTTGATTCAAAGTATCCATCCCTTTCAGGCTATTGTAAGAATGGAGCCAAAGACAGGGAAATTGCCTCCATCAGATTTACAGAGAGGATTAAAGGGAAGAGTTGTTTATTTGCCTCTAGATTTCAAGAAAAACATTAACACAATTGGAGTAGAAAAAGTGGAAGAGGAACCTCTGGTTATCTTAGTTAATGGGGTTCCGACAAAGAATAAGAAAATATGGCAAGATTTAGTAGATGTTAGGAAAGTTAAAAAGGCAACATTGTATTTGAAAAAAAATAATAAATACTATAAGAATGTATATGTTGCAGAAGAGGAAGTAAGTGAGGAAGAGGATAGCGATTTGTGTGCTGGTCAAATTGAGAAAGTAGAACCCTCTACTAGTGAAGAAATATATGAACATTATAGTGTTCATCCTTTGCATTCCAAGGAAGTCATGGGGAATGCTATTGAGTTGTTTCAAATGAAACAAGCCAAAGGGAGTCCCATTAGTGTTTGGGAGGAAAGTTTGGAAGCTCGGTGTTTCCCACAGCTTTTTCCAACAGGTCAGGGAGGAAGATATGATGAGCGACCTCATCAAATTCCTGCTTCTGAATACCGGACTTTGCGATTGTATGCAGGAGATGCTAGGTTTCGACAATGCATTCCTTATTTGTTTCATCTCCTGTTTGAAAGCGATCTGTCTGGACTGTCATATGCAGTGAACCACATCTTGAAAAGTGGTATACACATGCAAAACATCTCGGCAAGTGACTTTATGGATAAAGTCAATGTCCAAGATAGTATTTTAGATTCTCACCTGATTAATCTCATGGCGTGTCAGCGTGGTACTAATGAGTACTGGTACCGTCGTCATGGTGATTTAAAATGTATGCTGAGGAACTTGGGTACTCCCACATGGTTCCTCACTCTGAGCTGTGCCGAGTATGGCTGGGAAGACTTACTTGAATTTCTACGAGAGGCAAATGCTAACGTAGATAACATCGAATTCAAGACACCCGGAGAACTGTGCTCTTTGGATCCAGTTAATGTATGTAGGTACTTCAATCATAGATTTGAAGCTATGATGTCTTTCATCATGAATAAGAAGAATCCACCTCTTGGAGAGGTGTTGGATTTCTTCTGGAGAAAGGAGTACCAAGCAAGAGGTGCTCCTCATATACATATGTTGCTGTGGATCAAGGATGCACCTAAATTTGGAACGGATCCAGATGACTCAGTGATGAGTTTCATCCAACAGTATTCTACGTGTGCTGTTCCAAACGCAAAGGAGAAGAAAAGCCTAAGAGAAAAAGTTCTGCGTTTCCAAAGCCATCGATGTGGAAAGTACTGCCGTCGTAAATTCCGAAACAAGGACAAGTTCTACACTAAATGTCGTTTCGGCTTTCCACGACCGGTGATTTCTAAAGGAAGAGTAAACAGTTTGATGTCTTCGCTGCGACACAATGTCATAAAGAAATCACCTAAAAACACTTACAATTTGAAGAGGAACGAAGAGTCCAAGTACATCAACGACTACAACCCGGTGATTTTGTCCATGTGGAATGCTAACATGGATATACAGTTTGTGGCTGATAACTGTATGGCTGTGGCTCGGTATGTGACGTCTTACATCACCAAAAAAGAGAAGACAGAATTGAAGGATATGTGGGAGGACATTTCCCATGAAAAGAGCCTCAGCAAGAAGTTGTACAGTTTCAGTCTGAAGATGTTGTCGCATCGAGAAATCGGAGCGTACGAATGTTCTGACCGGTTGTCTTCAGCAAGTCTCTATGCCAAGTCCAGGAGTATCGTTTGGGCGAGTCTTGGTCTTGCTGCAACACGTAATCGAGTTCTCAAACCTGTGCGGGAAATTGAGTATTTGGCGGAAAAGGAGCCAAACAGTACCGACATTTTGAAGACAAACATGTTGGATACATATTATCCAAATCGAAGCAGTCACCTCGAGAATGTTTGTCTGTATGAGGTTCTGCAAAATTACATATTCAAGAGGAACATCAAAGAAGATACTGAGAAAGGAGTGTATGCTGTAATAGGAAGTGAGGGATGTCTGGTCAAGCAAAGAAAATGCCACTTGATAAACCATCGAAAATTGAGTGGCGAATCTCCTGAAAAAAAGGAGTTTTTCTATTTAGCACTTTTGCAACTTTTCAAGCCTTGGCGTGCAGAAGAGGAACTGCTTGGAGATTTCCTCTGTTACGAAGACTCTTTCAATGCCGCCAAGGAGACCATAGAATGTCCTGCTTTTCCCAAATATGTAGAAATGTTGAATGCGGAAATTGAGCAGGAAGCAACAATTGCAGCCGAGATTGCCAGAGACAGTTCTCAGGACAGTCAGAGTTCTGCTTCATTGAGTCAGGATCCACTAGGAGGACCTCTTATCGAAAATGAAGCTGCCACTGCTATGAATGAAGTGGAAAGAGCCATGGCACATGCTCAAGAGGATGCGGTTAACTTAGAAGAGTTGGAAAGGCAACTCAACGTTGAGCAGAGGAAAATATATGACGAAGTTACCATGCAAATTGATCATGGATTAAGTCATGATAAGAAAGAGTGCTCATGTACGTCGTTGAAGCCTGTCCGACTGTACGTGAGTGGAGAAGCGGGAACTGGAAAAAGTTTCCTTATTAAAGCAATTTCATGCTATTTGCAGGAAAAGACAGAGTCATCGCTGTCTTGTGTTGTCACTGCTCCAACTGGACTGGCAGCACATAATATTAAAGGGATTACTTTACATCGTTTACTGATGCTGCCAGTGGAGCATGACAACAAATTAGAATATCACAAGCTATCTGGAGATGCTTGTTTTGAAGTTTCAAGAATCTTGAGGAAAATGAAACTTCTTATCATTGACGAAGTAAGCATGGTTTCCAATGTCATGCTTGCCTTTGTGCATTTGAGGATGCAAGAAGTTCTCAAAACAGAGTATGATGTGTTATTTGGTGGCAAACACATCATTGTTTTCGGAGATCTTTTGCAGCTGACACCAGTGAAAGGGCAACCTGTGTTCAAAATGCTCACGCATGAAGATACCAGGAAGTGCCTAGGCAGCATTGGCAACGTCAATATATGGTTAAACTTCAATTATGCTGAACTGCATGAAAATATGCGTCAGGCGAAGGATGAAGTTTACAAGACTATTCTACAAGATGTTAGAATTGGAAAAGTGACCGAGCATGGGAAAGAAGCTTTACATGCACGATTACTGTCAAATTTATATCCAGAACAAGATGTTGTGCCTGAGAATATTTTTCAGAAAATTACTGAAAAGAAATCTGGAATATGTTTGATGCCAACTCTTGCAGAATGTGCCAAATTTAACAACAAAATGTTGCATTTAGAAAAGCAACAGATTGTGAAACTGGAAGCTATTGATAGAGTAGAGCATATGGGATCAACAATTATTTTGTCTGAGAATCTGAAAACAAAATTGGATTCATTAGAGAAGAGTATATCTAAAACTGCAGGTTTTGAAAAGACTCTGAATGTGTGCTTGAACTGCCGTATAATTTTAAGAAGGAATTTACATGTTGAAAGAGGTCTGGTAAATGGATCAATGGGTAATGTTGTTGATTTTGTGAAATACAGAAATAGAGATGGAATTGAATTTTTACAAATTAAATTTGATGGCATTGAGGAAGTACAGCTAATTGCTCGTTGTTCTGCTAGATTTTTGCTTGTAAAAGACTTATATGTTCGCCGTAAGCAGTTTCCTGTTTGCTTGGCATATGCGGTGACAATCCATAAATCGCAAGGTTTAAGTGTAGACAGTGCATTGGTGAATATTGGCAGTTCTGTGTTCAAGGAGGGTATGGCATATGTGGCATTGTCACGAGTTAGAACTTTATCGGGATTGTACTTGATTGAGTGTGATGTCACAAACATTTGTGCAGATCTAGATTGTGTTAAGGAATACAATAGGTTAAGAAGAGAGTATGCGCCACATTTGCCTCAGTTTCCTTTGTTTGAGAAACGTCTGGTAGGCCGGAAACGAAGAAATGAGAACAATACTGGGGAGGTTATAGCAAAAAGACAAAAAGTGAATGAACCTAAAATTACAAGCAGAAACAAAAAGGATTCTGTTGAAGATGTTGTTGGTTTTCAGTTTGAAAACAGTTCTGGTGTCAACTGCTATGCTAATGTAGTAATTAATGTTTTGTTTTCTCTAAAAAATGTAAAAGAAGAGATTGTGGTCAATTCTGATCAAAGATTTTGCGGTTTGTTAAATTCTGTGTTAGAGAAATGTACCACTGATAGAAGAAACATAGAAAGTGTGTCTGAAATTCGAAATCTGTTAGACAGATGTTCAGGCCAAACACAATTCTCTCAAAATATTCAGCAAGATTGTCAGGAGTTTTTAATGTATATGCTTGATGTATTACATGCTGAAGGTGTAGATGTAGATCAGCTGTTTGGGCTTTCTTATCAATGGCAGCATGACTGCGAGAACTGTATGATATCAAGTACTACTAGTGTAGACTCAGAAAGATTTATATATTTAACTTTGCCAGACAGTAAATCAGTCTCCTTTAATAAGCTAGTAAAAGCTGCTAATCACAACATGGAGTGTAGCCAATGTAAATCTGAAATGATGTCCACATTATTTATATGAACATATGGCCAGTACGTCATTTTAATGTTCCAACGATGTAGGCCTGATGGAACAAAATTGACAACTTTAATAAAAAATTTTGTAGCTTCGCAGTTGTCAATATCAGGAAGGACTTTTGTAACTATAGCAATTATATATCATGACGGCCCTTCAATATCATCAGGACATTACACAGCTTATTTAAAGTCTAGAAATGGCTGGTCATTCTGCAATGATTCTGTTTTAATTTTCAAAAAAAAATTGCCGTATGACCTTAAAAACTCTTACCTGGTGTTTTTAAAACCAAAATTTTAGGGAAATAATCTCGGGATGTGCTCTGTGGAATTTCAAGAAGTTCTAATGGCTCCTACACAATTTGGCCTTGAGGATAAGTGTAGTTCAGAGACATAACTTCTAATCATAGGACTGGACATCATGGAGATATATGTGCACTTTGAATGAGTTCAGAAAAACTGTTTCTTTTTATAAGCTAATTGAAGCAGCCAATCAAAACATGGAGTAGAGGGAATGTAAGTCTGCAATGCTGTCTACTGTTTTACATTGCTTTGTGATTAAAAGTGATGTAGAGAATTAAATAATTGTTGTAGTCATAGAGGTAGTGTAAGTCTGCTTCATATTAAGCAGTATCAGTGTCATAGGAAATGTAGAACATGACTGAGCAAGAAGGGGAAGATATTACTATTCCAGGATTGTGAAAATGATCTTCAACATTTTAATTCTGAAAGTTGCGGGAATGCCAAATGATGGGATTGGCTAACAAGAAATCCAAGAGTTATACATGGCTCTGACAAGATTTGGCCTTGTGGAATCTTGTGGTAGAGAGCAAGAAGTCATTTATTGTATGTAACATGTTTTTAAAAACGATGGAGATTTTCTTTCAGAAAGTGGTGGGCTGAAAGTAATAACAGCACAAAAGAGTGTAAGCTATTCATAGGACATCCTTGGACGTCATGGAAAGTAAGTTAACTTTAAGGAGTTCTGATTTTTGATTTCTGATGTTGTATGGGTTTTTTAAACACAATCATTTTGATTGTGTTTTTTTTTCCCCGCTGTTACATGATGAATACCTTCAAGTCACTGTTTTTAGTGAATTTTGATACATTCTGAGAACAGCAAAAATAAACCATTTAACATGTATAATTAATTCTGTACTGTTTGCATTTATGATGTATATGTAGAACTGTGTAGAAGGCATGGAGAAGGTGAGGCTTCTGTAAGTGTCAAAGTTGTTGCATGCAGTGCTGCACTTCTGCGTATTCTTTGATATGCTAGACTACATCTGCACAATGAGATACCTAAGCAAAGGAAACACAAGTGATGTGATTGTGAAATGAGCAAAATAAATTGCATGTATTTCAATTACATCACCTGTGTTTCCTATCATTACGAATCACATTGTGCAGATCAAGTTTAGGTCTGTCCAGGGAAACATAGGAGGTTTGGACTTTGTTGAAGATTGCAGTGGACATGACTCACTTCATTGGTAGACCTTCACATGTATTATGTCTTCTATTCTCTTCAACAACTCGAAATTTCATCTGCAACCCTGAGTAGGCCTCACCTGAAACAAAACTCTGGATAGTAGACATCTTATTGGCATCCTGAAGCAATTATTTTTAAATTTTAGTGTCTTGCGACACTTTTCTGAGACAACAGCAATGCAAAAGATGCACCATGTTTTAAGATAGGCCTCACTTCATCTGCATCAAGATAGTGTTAGTTTAAAATGTATATCTTTAGGACTGTGTAGCTTCTGTAAGTGTCAAAGTTATTGAAAAACTGTTTGTCCTTCAATCTTTGCCCTTGTCTTTTGTAATTTTTTAATACATGTTTTTATATTTTTCAAATGTTTGTTCTCTCTTTCACAGATTGAAAGTATAAAAATAAAAAGTGAGGAATTTAACGACAATTATAAGGTAAGTATTTTGTACTCTTTTCGTTACATTTCTATCACATTGAACTACTATTAGTTCCACTGCTTCATTTCTTTAATCCTCAGTTTCCTGCCTTTGCTACTTCCCTCATTCCTTTCTCTATTAACTACTTACTCAACTCCTTCCACTCTTTTTCTCAGTCCCTCTCTTCTCATAGTTCCTCACTCTTGTTCACTCACTCCGTCTCTATTACTCTTAGTGTCTTTGACTGATCACTGTATCACTATTTGTTCATAATGCTTTCTCTGTGTAGTTGAAGCACACTAAGGGGATATTATGAATGCAGCCAATAAAATTATTGCTCTTTTTATTGGCAGAAAACTGGTGCAAAAGCGGCTTTAGCGGCAGTTTTCTGCCGCAAAAGCAGCTTTAGCGACACATTTCTGCCGATAAAAGCTGCAAAACTTTTATTGCCTATGTTGATAATATGCCCCTATGTTATTTACATTAGGGCTATATTGTCCAGTATAACAATCAAAATTGCTCTCCAAAGACACCAGGCAAAGCAGACGCTCCCTCAAACAGATCACCAAGTGCAATTTACCCTACTTACAATCTAGCCTGTTCTCTGTCGAGACTTTAGCAATCTTTAGACCACAAGATAAGATTTTTTTACATGGAAGAGCCATACGTATTGCAATTCTACTTAAGAAACAAGCATTGGCATAGACAATAGGTCTCGCCTTTGGGACTTTATACGTGTTTAGCCATGCAACAGTTGATGTTGCTGCACCAAAGATATTATGCTGCATAACTAAAGACTTAGAAGGTCCCAAAGTCGATACCTATTGGCTATGCCAATGCTTGTTTTTCTTTCACTTCGTTATCTATTTTGTTTTTCACAATTATACCCTCTTCTGTCTGTTCTTTGGTAAATAGATCTATTAAATAGTATCTCTTCTTTACTCCCTATAGCTGTCTTTCTTGAAACATCACTCTCTGTTTACTTTCCTTATACTTACTCTTTTTTTTAAAAAAAAAAATTTTTTGGGTTAGCTCCCGGTACGCGTACCGGGAAGCTAAACCGGAAGCGAACCAAAAGAAATAGAGCTTGCCAGAGTGCTAAACATTCTAGCAATTTTTTTGGAAAGGGAAGGTAGTTCTGAAAAGAACTTTTTTTTTAATATTTTTGTTGTTTTATATTTTTTTTGTATTTTTTGAACATTTTTTGTTTTTTTTGTATTTTTTGAACGATTTTATATTTTTTTTGGTTTTTTTGGGGGGGGGGGAAACAACAAAAAACAGGCGTTGAAAAGGGCTCAACAGGAGCAAAAAAAAATTACTGGGGGCGGTTAGGGCAATCATGGTGTTCATACGCCAGGTTCAGTGCATTGATGCTCATGTTGCCACAAGCTAATAATCCACGACAGCGCATACATAAGTGTATCATGTTCCCAAAATTGGGCTGGATATTTGGCACAGTTTCCCGTGCCTCCTCTGGTGATAAAGAAACCGATGTTGCTGGTCTCGTCACAGGAGTTGGTCGAGGATTGTCCATCATATCCCTTAATTCCGCCCGGCTGTAATTTAAGGGATGTTTCCTCGTCATATGCCTATGCATGGTATGATTACCGTAGCTGTATTTTTTGTCCGTCCCTCTGGACAATTGTTCCTTGCATATGAGGCATGTTGCATACCTGGCATTGACCTTTTTTTGGCCACGAGGGATGGAAAAAAACTGCCAGATGAAACTGGGTTTCTTTCTTGAAACCCGGGGCAACTCTTCAAGAAATTGTGGTTGTTCTCCCTCCTCATCCATCTCTTCATCTTCCTCCTCAGTGTTGATAACCACCTGGGGAGGTGGTCCTCTCTTCCCATGAGGAGGTGGAGGTGGTGGTGGGGGTGCACCAGCTGAAGCAATCAGTGAAGCCATTTTCATACAATCAAAATAGGTCTTCCAAGAAGCAAAATAGGTCTTCCTCTCACAATAATGAAAGTCAGAGTGAGGAAAGGAGGAGTGGTTTTCATCATTTGGAAAAAACAATACTTCTCAACCAATGAAAAGTGTTATTTTTAGGTCACCTGACCTAGCCTTCCATAATTATGAAACTAAAAGTGAAATGAACCAATGAAAAGCTTTATTAACAAGTCACATGACCTCTAACTTTCATGTTACGCGCTGCGGAACGCTCCCCGGTTAGCTTCCGGTTCGCTGCGCTTCGCGCCCCGGGACACTTCCGGGTGCGCTAACGCAGTACGTCACAAGACGCATTTCGCGGCAACGCGATACGTCGCGCTTTCGCGCCGCGGATCGCTTCCGGGGAGTTGTTTCGCGCCTCGGTCCGCGCCCCGGGGCACTTCCGGGTGCGCTAACGCAGTACGTCATAAGACGCATTACGCGGCAACGCAATACCGTCACTATGTTGATTTGTTACCGGTTCGCGGACGGGATCGCGGAATCGAATTGAGCTAACTGGAAGCTTCCCGGTTAGCGGACCGGGAGCGAAACAAAAAAAATATTTAAAAAAAAATTCTTAATAAACATATAAAATATATTTTTGGATTTAAAGAATAATACATTTTACTTCTGTAGATATTAGCTTTTAAAAAACCAATGAAATTCACTGAAAAAACCATAGGTTATAGACCATATATAGTTAGGAATTAGCATTTACAAAACCTTGAAAATTCACTGAAAAAACCATAGGTTATAGACCATATATAGTTAGGAATTAGCATTTAAAAAACCTTATTTTACTCACACAAAACCATTGAAATTCCATATATAGTTAGTTGTACTAACTATATATCGCGCACCCGCAATCCACTGCTGATGATGTCACATATTACATCATTCATGACATGGTCAGTGACATCACTGATGACATCACTGATGACATCTCAAATGACATCACTGATGACATCACTGATGACATCTCAAATGACATCGCTGATGACATCACTGATGACATCTCATTTGACATTACTGATGACATCACTGATGACATCATTCATGTGATTATACGATGAAGCTCTTCAGACTCTAATATAACCTTAGATACAGTAAGTGTAAACAGACACTCACAGACTGTCACTCATCCATAGAGTTACACACACACCTAGTCAGTCATGGAAAGAATCAATCACACATCCATTTTCTCAACTATACAGTTATACACACCTTACTTATTCAAAGATATACTAACACATATTTACTCTCTTATGCAATCCCTGATACAAGTTCACAATGATCCATACAGCCACTCACACATTCACTGGCTCTTATGCACAGTTATTTATATATGTCAACTCTCACATGTACTGTGTTTTACATATGTACTTACTTTTACATGCAGCACTGAGATATCCATTCACTCACCCATACACTCATGCACACAGTCAACCGCCCATACAGCTGTTTCCACATGCACTTTTGAACCCATACATCTAGTGAATCAACTGCTCACACATCTATGCACAGAGTCATACACCTCCCAGCCATCCATACACACTCTGTCTCCCATACAAATACGTAGGCAACCAATCAATAATGCATATAGTTAATCATATAGCTAATGATCAACACATGCAGCAGTTTATAGAACAACAAAGATAATGATGCACAAATTGAGACAGTTTAGTCACTAACCCATGCACTCAGTGAGACACATTTAACCACTCACTCATACAGTCAGTCATGCACCTAATAAATCCTTCATCCAGACATTTATACATCCACTAATTCTTAAATATGTAAGACATATTTTAACTTTACAGAATTATACAGTCACTGGATGACGTCATCAGGGATGTCATCAGTGATGTCATTTGAGATGTCATCAGTGATGTCATCAGTGATGTCACTGACCATGTCATGAATGATGTAATATGTGACATCATCAGCAGTGGATTGCGGGTGCGCGATATATAGTTAGTACAACTAACTATATATGGAATTTCAATGGTTTTGTGTGAGTAAAATAAGGTTTTTTAAATGCTAATTCCTAACTATATATGGTCTATAACCTATGGTTTTTTCAGTGAATTTTCAAGGTTTTGTAAATGCTAATTCCTAACTATATATGGTCTATAACCTATGGTTTTTTCAGTGAATATATATATATATATCCTACTGGCGATAGCCAGTAGGTATATATAGTTAGGATTTTTTTCCTATGGGGTTTTTGAAAATTCTATGTCGAATAACTTTGGCGTTTGAGGACAGAATCGGCTGAAATTTTGGGGGGGTTTCGTCAAGGGGGGGGGCCGAGAAAAAAGGGGGGTCCCAAAACGTGTTTTTCCCATGCAATTTTCCATAGGGCGGTTGGCCTCACTTTTAGCCCGAACGGCTGAATGGATTTACACCAAACTTGGCAAAATTGTAGGGACTGGTAGCCCGATGTGCCTTTGCTATGTCTCAAGATATAGGCTCCAGTGGTTTTTACGAAAATTAACTTTGAAAAATATATATTGGGCTACATTCGGCTATATATATGTTGGAGCCCAAATGTAGCCCAATGTAGCCCAATGTAGCCCAAAGATGGCCACCAGAGACAAAAAAAACAAATGTAGCCCAAATATCAGCCAGATGTAGCCCAACTATAGCCCAATGACAGAATGTCCCAGAGTGTTCTAAAGAACAACTAGAGTGCTAACAGTCCTACTTATTACAAAGGTATGGCACACCTGAAGCCATCTTGATTGGAATAAAGTGGTAACTCTTAAAACATTTAATTTAAAAAGGAACAAAATGAGGGGGTTCATTTTGCCATAGAAAGTATGATTAGCGAATATATGACGAAATCCCGCATACCATCAGTCCGCAAAAAAAATCCTGCATGTACTATTAGGCCGCAAATTAAAATAACGAAAACTTTTAGAACGAATATGCCTTTAGCATACACTAAACAACTAAACTACCCTAAACCCTAAAACACTACCCCCAGCATGACCCTACACTACACAAACAGTACAACACTACCCTAAACCCTAAAACACTACCCCCAGCATGACCCTACACTACACAAACACTACAACACTACCCTAAACCCTAAAACACTACCCCCAGCATGACCCTACACTACGCAAACACTACAACACTACCCAAAACCCTAAAACACTACACCCCAGCATGACCCTACACTACGCAAACACTACAACACTACTCTAAACCCTAAAACACTACCCCCAGCATGACCCTACACTACACAAACACTACAACACAACCCTAAACCCTAAAACACTACCCCCAGCATGACCCTACACTACACAAACACTACAACACTACCCTAAACCCTAAAACACTACCCCCAGCATGACCCTACACTACACAAACACTACAACACAACCCTAAACCCTAAAACACTACACCCCAGCATGACCCTACACTACGCAAACACTACAACACTACCCTAAACCCTAAAACACTACCCCCAGCATGACCCTACACTACGCAAACACTACAACACTACGCAAAACCCTAAAACACTACACCCCAGCATGACCCTACACTACGCAAACACTACAACACTACCCTAAACCCTAAAACACTACCCCCAGCATGACCCTACACTACACAAACACTACAACACTACCCTAAACCCTAAAACATTACCCCCAGCATGACCCTACACTACGCAAACACTACAACACTACCCTAAACCCTAAAACACTACCCCCAGCATGACCCTACACTACGCAAACACTACAACACTACCCTAAACCCTAAAACACTACACCCCAGCATGACCCTACACTACGCAAACACTACAACACTACCCTAAACCCTAAAACACTACCCCCAGCATGACCCTACACTACGCAAACACTACAACACTACCCTAAACCCTAAACACTACACCCAGCATGACCCTACACTACGCAAACACTACAACACTACCCTAAACCCTAAAACACTACCCCCCAGCATGACCCTACACTACGCAAACACTACAACACTACCCTAAACCCTAAAACACTACCCCCAGCATGACCCTACACTACGCAAACACTACAACACTACCCAAAACCCTAAAACACTACCCCCAGCATGACCCTACACTACGCAAACACTACAACACTACCCTACACCCTAAAACTCTACCCCCAGCATGACCCTACACTACGCAAACACTACAACACTACCCTAAACCCTAAAACACTAGCCCCAGCATGACCCTACACTACGCAAACACTACAACACTACCCAAAACCCTAAAACACTACCCCCAGCATGACCCTACACTACGCAAACACTACAACACTACCCAAAACCCTAAAACACTACACCCCAGCATGACCCTACCCTACGCAAACACTACAACACTACCCAAAACCCTAAAACACTACACCCCAGCATGACCCTACACTACGCAAACACTACAACACTACCCAAAACCCTAAAACACTACCCCCAGCATGACCCTACACTACGCAAACACTACAACACTACCTAAAACACTACCCCCAGCATGACCCTACACTACGCAAACACTACAACACTACCCTAAACCCTAAAATACTACACCCCAGCATGACCCTACACTACGCAAACACTACAACACTACCCAAAACCCTAAAACACTACCCCCAGCATGACCCTACACTACGCAAACACTACAACACTATCCTAAACCCTAAAACACTACGCCCAGCATGACCCTACACTACGCAAACACTACAACACTACCCTAAACCCTAAAACACTAGCCCCAGCATGACTCTACACTACGCAAACACTACAACACAACCCTAAACCCTAAAACACTACCCCCAGCATGACCCTACACTACGCAAACACTACAACACTACCCTAAACCCTAAAACACTACCCCCAGCATGACCCTACACTACGCAAACACTACAACACAACCCTAAACCCTAAAACACTACCCCCAGCATGACCCTACACTAAACAACCACCACAACTCTACACTACACTAACACAACACTACACTACACAACACTACACTACACTACACAATCACTAACCCACGAAAAAATTAACACAAACCCACTTACCTCTCTCGTCATCGTGGTTTTCACAACGCAAATGCATTTACCATACATGCCTTTAAAACGTAATTCTTTGTAAAGGCATGCGCGATAAATGCACATGCATTTTGAAAAAATGCGGGATAATGGTATGCGAGGTCAATGACCTTGCGGGATAATGGTATGCGGACTGAAAGTCTGCGGGATAAAAAATGTGGGAAAATGGCTGCAAACCATGATTAGCAGCAGACTTCCCTGGTGAGCACTAGCTTTACTACAGTGATCTAATGAGCAACTAGAGTGCTAACATTCAGAATTTATGGCAAATGTGTGACACATCTGAATGCCTTCTTGACAGAACCAAAGTAAACAAGCATTGAAAATGCAATAGATCTCGCCCTCGTTTAAGTTAACCCCTTCCATGCTCATGACGGAACGGTTCCGTCATCAGCGTCGGTGCTCCGGTGCTGATGACGGAACATTTCCGTCATGAGTCAATATGATTTATTACCCTTCAGCACTGCAGCGAAATTCGCGCAGCACTGAAGGGGTTAAAGCCATTCTGTTTGTAATGAGGTGGCTTTTTAGCTTTGCTTTTATTAGTGTTTTTAAAACTTTCATGTAAATAACATGCATATGTATGCATATATGTATATGTATGCATGCATTTATATTTATATAGATATGCAGATTATATATGTTTATATATGTATATTACCTACTGGCGATATCCAGTGGGTATATATAGTTAGGATTTTTTCTCTATGGGATTTCTGAAAATTCTATGTCTAATAACTTTGGCGTTTGTGGACGGAATTGGCTGAAATTTTCAGGAAAATGGCACATATTGTTTCTGAGCAGCCCCTGAAAATTTGGGGGGGTTTCGTCAAGGGGGGGCCGAGAAAAAAGGGGGGTCCCAAAACGCGTTTTTCACATTCATTTTTCCATAGGGCGGTTGGACTCACTTTTAGCTCGAACGGCTGAATAGATTTACATGAAACTTGGCAAAATTGTAGATATGGTTTGCCCGACGTGCCTTTGCTATGTCTCAATATATGTGCTCCAGTGGATTTTGAGAAATTAACGTTTAAAAAAATATATATATATGTGACAGCGCTCCGGTTAGCGCCCCGGTTCGCGTACCTGACGCGTAACGGAACTTCGCGAAGCGAAGCTGATTGGCTCTCCGGTGTCTGTCAACATTCTAAACAGTCCGGAGCGGCCGCCATCTTGTCTCTCGGTAGGATCGAGAGACAAGATGTGGTGAAAAACGAAGGGGGAAATGAAGGAAAGGGGGCAAGGTAGACCCCTCCTGACCCCCTAGGATTGATGAGGGGGATATTAAAGTGCCCCGCGGGGCAAAAAATTAAAAAAAAAATTTTTTTTGCGATTTTACGCCGTAGAGGCGCGTCCCGGTACGCGAACCGGGCAGCTCACCGGGCAGCTAACCGGCAGCGTAGCTGTCAACATTGTAAACAGTCCGGAGCGGCCGCCATCTTGTCTCTCGGTAGGTTCGAGAGACAAGATGTGGTGAAAAAAGAAGGGGGAAATGAAGGAAAGGGGGCAAGGTAAACCCCTCCTGACCCCCTAGGATTGATGAGGGGGATATTAAAGTCCCCCGCGATTTTTCGCGGTAGAGGCGCTTCCCGGTACGCGAACCGGGCAGCTAACCGGCAGCGTAACGGGAGTCCGCCATCTTGTGTTTTTGGAGCGTCCGGTTCGCCTACCGGGTAGCGTCCCGGTAAGCGTAACAAGGGGAAAACCAAGAGAAACAGTAAAAAAAAAATGAAGGGAATAGATTTCCAGCAAACTTGGCAAAATTGTAGGGACTGTTTGTTTGATGTGCCTTTGCAAGGCCTCAAGATATGTGCACGTGTGGATTTTGTCTAATTAAGGTTAAAAAAAATATATATATCTGTAAGCGTGCTCCGGCACGCTTACGTTACGGGTTTTGTTTGCGCTGCAGAGCCAATACGTCACGGTTATGCGACGCGTCATGAGGCGTCTCACGTGGCTACGTGATTCCCCCTCTGGTCTCCACTTGTATCATTAGCGCGGGGATGCCTCCGGGTCACCAGGCGCTTTATAAATCGCTAAATAAATAAAGAATATATTTTACAGCTATAGATATTAGCTTTTAAAAACCAATGAAATTCACTGAAAAAACCATAGGTTATAGACCATATATAGTTAGGAATTTGCATTTACAAAACCTTGAAAATTCACTGAAAAAACCATAGGTTAGAGACCATATATAGTTAGCTGGACATTTTATTGACATAAAACCAATGAAATTCCATATATAGTTAGTTGCACTAACTATATATCGCGCACCCGCAATCCACTGCTGATGATGTCACATATTACATCATTCATGACATGGTCAGTGACATCACTGATGACACACAGATGACATCTCAAATGACATCACTGATGACATCACTGATGACATCTCAAATGACATCACTGATGACATCATGACACACTAATACCAGTTACTACATACGCACTCACTGATTCCTACGTCTACACACACATTCACTCATTCACCCATACAATCACTCATACATACAGTCACTCATTTTTACAACACTATCATATGCACTCATACACCTATGCAGACACTCACACACTGCCACTCATCCATGGAGTTACTCACACACCTAGTCAGTCCTGTAAAGAATCAATCACACTTCCATTTCCTCATCTATACAGTTAAACACAGAACACCATACTTCAGTGACATCACTGATGACATCACTGATGACATCTCAAATGACATCACTGATGACATCTCAAATGACATCACTGATGACATCATGACACACCAATACCAGTTACTACATACGCACTCACTGATTCCTACGTCTACACACACATTCACTCATTCACCCATACAATCACTCATACATACAGTCACTCATTATTACAACACTATCATATGCACTCATACACCTAGTCAGTCCTGTGAAGAATCAATCACACTTCGATTTCCTCATCTATACAGTTAAACACAGAACACCATACTTTTTCACACATATACTAACACATACTTACTCTCTTATACAATCACTGATACAAGTACACATTGATATGCACAGAGTCACACACCTCCCAGCCAGCCACACACACACTCAGTCTTCCATACATCCACTCATTCTTCAATATGTAAAACATATTTAAACTTTACAAAAACACACAGACACTAGATGATGTCATCAGTTATGTCATTTGAGATGTCATCAGTGATGTCATCAGTGATGTCACTGACCATGTCATGAATGATGTAATATGTGACATCATCAGCAGTGGATTGCGGGTGCGCGATATATAGTTAGTGCAACTAACTATACATGGAATTTCATTGGTTTTATGTCAATAAAATGCCCAGCTAACTATATATGGTCTCTAACCTATGGTTTTTTCAGTGAATATATATATATATATATATATATATATATATCTTTTCTTTTTTTTTTTACATATCACCAACAATTCAAGCAAAATGGTAATGGTTCTCTTTAGGCTGTTTACATGCGAGGGTCCCAGGGGTTCTGTTGATTTCAGATAAGCTATTTGATGAGTTTCAGCTTCTTTCGGATAAGCAAGAGCTAGTCTGATCTCTCGTGCTATGTGCTTTCAGGTCTTAGATGTGTAGCTTGAAAAACATATTTTTAGGTCTTCTTTTGGTACATCTTTGTTTCTAGTATACTGATATTACGGCCACACGTGTTGCGCTAGGCACCAGAGAGTCTATATTTCTTTCCATCCAGGTGGGGTGAGGGGAGATGCAAGATGCGGGAGGGAGTGAAATAAATCCTTTCACGATTACACGTGGAAGTGCATGGTGGATGCTTTTTAGTTTAGTTAGATGTATAGTGTGGGGTACTGATGAGCATGACATTACCACCATCCAGGTGTAAGAGGACTCGGTTCTTGGAAAGAAAGTTGTTTGAAGACTGTTTACGAAAAGGAAGAGTTTGGGTGTGTGTAATAAGGGAGCTGGTACCTGGCTGTTTGTTTCTTAGCCATATGTATGTTCTGAAGTAGTACTTGCTGTTGATTGTATGTTGAAGTAAATAAGCATTGTCCAAGACTTGAGCTGAAATGCTGCCCAGATGGATTTTGGAGAGCCTTTCTCAAAAGCAGTATTTTGGGCTTTTTTTTAGTGCTGTAGGTGATCAAAGTATTGGCGATTTGGGGTGGGTTGTGCACCCAGTGATGTTGCTGCTTTGTTGAGACTTTCATATACAAGTGAGTGTGTTGGCATTATGCTGCATTTCAATTATGTGATTTCCCACGAGTTCTCAAAATAGAGGTTACTAATATGTTATGTTGATTTGTATGGTGCAACTTACCACCCGTCAGGGTATCCACATGCTGGAGCAAGAATGTAAGCCATGCAGCGATCCTAGTTGAACAGCCATGCCTTCAGTTTCTTGTGGAAATTGGTGAGTGAGATAGCTGTTCTGATGTGTTGAAGAAGTTGATTCCAGCTGTTGGCACCAATGAAGGAGAAGGTGCACCCTCCTGACTTGCTTCTGCAAATGTGGGGGACCCGTGGGAGGGAGAGATAGGCAGAGTGTAGCTGTTAGGAAGGGTGGTAGAGTTGAAGTCAGTCGTTGAGGTAAGCCGGTCCAGTGTTGTGGAGGGCTTAGTAGGCATAGATGAACAGCTTTTATTGGCAATGTTTCTGGGTGGGTAGAAAGTGTAGTGAAGTGAGAAGTGCTGTGAGTGCTTCTGGAGATGCAGAGGATGAATCTTACGGCGTTATTTTGGATGGTCTGGAATTTTTGCATGAGTTAGTTGGAGATGCCGACGTAGAGTGCGTTGCCATAGTCCATTTTCCTGGTTATCAGGGCCTGGGTGACCCTGTATCTTGTGTGCCTGGGGAGCCATCTGAAAATCTTGCGAAGCATTCTGAGAATAAGGCTCAGGATGCAATCATAGCTAACCTGTTTATTCATTGTGAGTTTATTGTCTAGAGTGATGCAGAGGTTTCTGATATGGTCTGTGGGGGTGGGGATCTAATTCGGATAGCCACCAGAAAGAGTCCTAAGGCGAGCTCTTGTTTCCGAACATCAGGATTTGTTTTGTCAGTTCTGAGTTTAAGGCAGTTCTCCCTCAGCCAGTTGGCCTCGTTAGACATGCAGGACGTGAAATTGATCCCGTTGGTTGTGTTCATAAGGCTTAGTTTTCTCAATGTAGGAAACAATGTTGATGCAGTGGGCTCTTATGATGCTGGGCAGATTAGCCTTGTACACATTGAACATGTGTGGGCTGAGGGAGGAGCCCTGAGGGACTCCGCAGGCGAGCTTCTTGTGTTCTGAGATGTATAGGGAGAGTCTGACTTGTTACGTTCTGTTGCAGAGGAAGGAGGTTATCGAACTCAGGGTGGGTCTTTGAAGTCCTGACTCCTGGAGTCTGGTGAATTAGGTTCCCTTCGGAGACAGTGCTAGCAGAAGACGTCCACGGTCTCGGGTGAAGGGATTTGTGTTTATTCAAGATGACCACGTTGAGTGCCACCATGAAGCTGGTTTTGCTGTGCGCTCACATTGTCTGCACCATGCCCCTGTAAGGTCCTTAAGCTCATTGGTGTTCATTGTGGCAGCTGACCCCTGGGACAGGCACTAACCAGTGAATCATGTTAATCCGCGCATGTATTTGGCTTTGTGTAAACGGGGTCGAATGAGTTTGTGGATGTCGATCATTGGGTTCTTTTTATTTATTTTTTATTTTATATAGCATTCAATAGGCCCACAAAAGAAGAGCGATATTGCTTTACAGTTCGAGAGGAACATACATCTAACTGAGCGCAACACATTGTTAATATGGCATGCAAATGCAGGTGAGCATGCAGTTCGAGAGTGAGGATTCTGCAGAGAGAGACTTGAAAGCCTTGAAACTAATGGATGACTTGTTTACAGGTATGTGCATTATAATTAAAATGAAAAAAGAATACGTGCACAAACTTGCGACACATTTTGAAACGAGAGAAATAACTACGTAGGTTGGAGAAAAAAAAGATGAAAGGAGGAAGTGAAGAGGAGTAGCAGCCAGAGATGATGGCAAGAAACGGATTAGCCTGAGTAGCGGTACAAAAGGTGAAAAATAAGCACTTCGATCTGAGCCAAAGTCCATGGAAGAAAAAGGAGAGGTCCATGGACTAATGTAGTGCCATCGTTTAACAGATGGTGTTGTATGTAGGTCGTGGAGCATTGGTGTAAATGGTCATTAAAACTCCTTGTAAAGAGGGTAATATGAGGCAAGTTTAATGTGAGCAGGTCTTGGCTAAGAACAGTTTATTTAACGTGGTCCCTTTTCTGAAACATGGAACCTGCAGCTATAGAGGCACCTTTCTTCTTACGGAACTACTGCCTCGAGGTTTTTTTGGGGGGCTTATGGGCAAGGTATTTCTGAATATTTATATGCACTGTCTATTTTGATGTGATACAGACTGGTTAGAAAGTAATGCTATCTTGAAGTTGTAACCAATTGAGGGAGGGTAGAACAGAAGTAATGTGAATGTCTTGGTCCAGAGAAAAGGCAGGCAACAGAATATAAGATGGACCTTAGAGGCGCAGACAACCTTTAGCAATGAAATCACTCAGACTTTTTAATGGAAGTGTTGGGTCCATTTTGGGGAAGAAGTGTCTTATGTTACATATTCATTTTAGATGATATCTAGCGATTGTAGCCCTTTGCCTGACCAATCTATTTAGGCTGTAATTTTACAATAGAGACGTAGCGTTCATCTGATCCATCAATTCCATAGGGAGCTTTATTTTAGTTCTTGCCTAGAAACAATTGTAGCGGACTCAGCAGCTTAATAATTCATACAGATTGCTAAAATACATAGAGGGAGGAGCTTTGGGTCAGCCACGTTCAGCCTTTGGTCATTTGTATTGTTATTTGCATTTTGGATGGGCGCACTGCAGCATACAGAGAATGAACTAATGGGTCATCTTTCATTGTCTTTGGCTTTCGGTAGCATCATTCATGCTTGCCTCAGGCCACTGGACAGCCATTGAGTTTCTGGCATTGAGATGAGAGATTTTTGCCCATTGACTTCCGAGTTCGCTAGCAGAAGAGTTCCATTTTCTCGGGTGAACGTATTTGTGTGTAAGGTGACCACCTTAAGCGCCACCATGAGGCAGCTTTTGCTGTGCGCTCACATTGTCTGCACAATGCTCTTGTAAGGGCCTTATACCCATTTGTGTTCATGGTGGCAGCTGAGCCCTGGAACAGGCGCTAGCCGGTGTAGCATGACCATCTGTGAAGGTATTTGGCTTTGTATGAACAAAGCTGGATGAATTGGCTGCCCCTCTAGGGTGCAGCTCATCTACATAGGTTTGCATTTCCTGAATAAATGTCAACATTTAAGAACGAAACATGGCCTTTTATAGTATTCTTTTTACAAATGCTTTGTTAACTATATTAATGCTATTCTGTATTATTTATCATCCACAGAGCGGACTATGCCATTGTTTTTCCACAGAACCAATCTAGCAAGGAGTCATTGACATAGCAAAAGAAAAATGCTGTGTTTCGTTACTTTTGGGTGCAGTGGCTCAGCTTTTCATGCAATGTTTGAATTACTCGCTCAGTATAGATTTGTAGGAGCAATGTTTATTTTTACATTGTTAAAATAAACAATATAGTTAAGAATTGTTGCATTACTACTCTTAACTTACTACCTCAAACTAATCCACCAGCCAACCAGACCTCGCAGACAAGATACTCTCAGTTTTGAGTTCCCATAGAGAAGCTGAAGGGGGCTCCTCTATGAAGTGAAATGCTAGATCACTTAATCTGTGATTAGATGTGTGTGTATGCCTTTTATTTGTGCTTTTAAAAACAACTTTCCAATCGTACATTAAAAATCAATGTTTTCCTCTGTAGGGGACAAGGTCAAGACATCTGTATCTTCCATTCGTGGTGATACAGTAAACCACAGTTAGAAGTGTACATCATTCTGCGATTAGAACATCACCAGACTTGAGAGGAGGTGCAAAAAAGTTTTTTTTTAAAAAGGCAACGTCTTCTCCATCTTTACACCCAGCATCAGTACCGATTTTCCTATATCAATCAGGACCTCCCCAACCATTCTCCAATGTAGGAAAGAAATGAAAGCATACCTCTTTAAAGAACACTACTTTACGACAAAGTAACAAAGTAAACCTAGAAATCCCTCCAATCACTCCTTAACTCTGTTTGTGTTTTACCCTGTACAGTGCTCCGCAGCGTTTCGGCTAGGTTTATGCTATTCAAATATCACATACATACAGACATCAGAATTTGACGGAAGGATTTCGAGTAGAGCACCATCTACCTGTAGACCATGGCATGGAATAACATAAAATGTTTCAAATTCATATGAAACCATAGGCAGATGTGCGTATAAGTTGATCCTTATGTTCATGAATACTTTGAAACTCAGTAAAAGTACTCCGCTAACTCCCTGCACCCTTACAAACGTCTGTCTCTATATTAGCTTTCTAAAGCATAGAAAATAATATAAGATTATAGAGCCAGTCTGGGGTGTTTGAAAGACATACAAAAGCACAGATGTGTTGCCATTCCTTTCATCCCCAGCTCTAAACCATTAGTCCTCACCTGCTGATCTTCCTTGTGTGCCGGGGGGGGGGGGAGGGGGCCAGAGTGCAGATCCCTTTTGTGGTGCTCACTATATGTTAAAAGCAGTAACCACAAACGGTCACTCCTCTTATTGTTGTGCTTACCACAACCTATCATATATGCTTTGTTCAGGAGTACTAGTTTTAGATCATGTAACCTAGTTCTCATCTAAAGTCACTGCCCATCAGTAGTTTAATCTTCAGCAACAATGACCTTGGCCCACAGGTTGATGACCCCATAAGACCTGTGTACCCAGTTGGGAAGGAAATCTACTATCTAAACACAACTATCAATCTTGCATAGTTCCTTATTATATATGAAAATAGATTAAAACAGACTTGTTGCCCCTGTTGAATTCCTCAAGGTATTTGTAACACATCTCCTAAGCATCTTGAAAAAAAGGGGACACCTGTGTTGGCACAGCAATTGCCAGTCAGTTCATGGTCAACTTATGGAGATAGGCAGTAAATTAAACCAATTTTGCGAGAGTCAGACACAGATCTATGTTCAAGGCATGATTTTATGATTGGAAGCCAGCATGGTGTAAGGCCCTAAATTCGTTTTTTTTAGCAAGTGAATGAGTAATCTGAGCTTCCGGATGTTGTGATGTATTAGTATCACCCTCCAAATCGAATTTAGGGTGAATAGCTGAAGGCTCCCATGAGGCTGTCTGTTTTTTTTCTCTGGTAAAGTTGACATTCAGCTTATCACAGGTAAAGAGCACAACAAGAATCTTTCTCATCTAGATTATTTTATTGGTGAAATATCTGGGTTGCTTATCACATTGCAAGACTGATATGGGTTCAGACAATTGGACATACATTCAGAATATTAAAGAGCTTTTTAGAACCTTTTCTGTCAACTTAAACTTCCTACCGTGAAACCTGAACTTAACATTATAGAGCTTCTTTTTAACCCCTATTTTGAGTGTTTTCTGCTTTTCTTCACCTGCGAAGCCAGAAAATCTAAGTTATGGAAAATGTCATTGGCGCAATAGGCCAGTAGTGTGGTTGTTCCAGCATTTGTGTTCTGGGAGCTTCATTGAGGTGATCTTGGACCAGGATATGTCTATTAATACTTTTAATACCGCTATGCATTTTCATAGTTTTACTTATTTTTAATTCAGGGGTATGGGAGTGGTGTGAATGTTGAAATGGAGTTTCTCCTGCCCAATTGCGACCATTTTAAGAGGTCCTGCACCTCATCTTTGGGCAGTCCGGCTCTGCTGGGGTGCCTTTGGGCCCCGCAGAGTTGGTTGGTGCCCCCAGGCCTTTACTGGTGGCTTCAACCCCAACTCCGGATGGCCCCCGTGGAGCCGTACCACCGTAGTTCCACCTCAACCTTCCCCGACGTCGATCCCAATGGTGACGCCCCTTGTTGGCAAAGATCCCATCTACGTCCCTGACTTGGACACAGAACCGGACGGGGTCAATCAATGTTGGTTCAAACGCTGGAATAGACGTTTGTTCCTGTGTTCATCCCCACTGTTGATTCTGTCCCAGGAGGTGGTAAAGAGGCCTGGGAGGGGCCGCTGGACTCTTTAACTGACCAGCTTGAAGACACCATGGACTGGCGGATGGACATGGATGAGGCCGTTGGCCTTCCCCTGAAACTGGCTTGCGTTCTACCCCTACCATGGTTATGGAGAAGGGAGCTTCCTACGCAATGGTGGTGAGAAGGGCAGCCGAGATCCTGGACCTTGTGTTCCATTTTGGTGGCAGTCAGAACTAACCTCCTGACAGAGGTGCTTCAGCCTACGCCCTCAACCTCTGAAGCTATTTTTCCTTTTAATAAAGCCCTCACTGATGTCCTTCCGGGCACTTGGTCCAGGCCTAGCTCAGGGACTCCTCTGGACAGGCCAATTGCCCGCTGCCGTCACTTCACTCCAGGCGACCCAGCGTTCCTTACGCAACATCCTTCCCCTGAAAGCTTGGTTGTCCAAGCTTCATTTTCCAAAGGCACATTCCCTTATACTTGCCCGACAGGGAATCGAAGAAGCAGGACCATCTTTGGAAGAGAAAGTCTTCTTCCCCCAGCTTGGCATTGTGGTCAGTACATACCGATTGCCTATTGGGCCAATACTCTTATACTATCTGGGTTGCACAGGAAGTAGGACATGATTGTTATTCCCACTACTTTCTGGCACCCAAAAAAACAAAGGCCTGCGCCCTGTCCTAGACCTCTGGACCCGCAACTTCTTCCTTTGGAATGAGAAGTTCAAAATGCTCACTTTGGCCCAGGTCCTTTGTGCAATAGACCCAGGAGACTGGATGGTAGTATTGGAGTTGCAGGATGCTTATTTTCCAAATCCCCTTCCTGCCTGCCCACAGACATTACTGATGGTTCACAGTGGGCCACAAGCACTTTCAGTTCACCCTGCTCTTCTTTGGCCTTACCAGTGCCCCTCAGCTGCTCATCTGCGCAGATCATGGGTACCAGTCTTCCCCTATCTCGACGGCTGGTTGTTGAAGGCGGGCTCGCCCCAGGCTGTCGTCTCCCACCTCCAGACTACGTCAGACCTCCTGCACTCCCTGAGGTTCACTAACAATGTGCCAAAGTCACACCTGACTCCCTCTCGAACGCTCCTTTTCTTCGGAGCGATTCTGGACATATTGCAGTTTTGGGCCTATCCTCCCGAGCAGGTAGTGTGGGATATTTGGGCTATGATACCAATGTTTCAGCCTTTGTCAGGGGGCTCTCTGCCTCTGGACATGGCTGGAACATTAGGGCATATCCCTGGTATTTCACCACCTGGTGGGGTCTCTGAATGCCAGAGCGGACGGACTCAGCCGTCTGTGTCTGGTCGATCACGAATGGTTTCTCCATCAGTGAGGTGGCGGAAGGTCTCCTTCAGTGGTGGGGGGAGCCTTGTTTAGATCTGTTTACCTCCAAAGAGAATGCGCAATGTCAGCAGTATTGCGCGTTGGAGTTTCCAAGGATGCGCTTGCTGGGCGATGCTTTTTGTCACGAGTGGAGCTTTGGCCTTCTCTACGCCTTCCCGCCTATACCACTTCTGCCCAGAGTGCTCAAGAAGATCAATCATGACTGGGCTCAAGTCATTCATGTGTCACCTGGTATTCTGACCTTCTGAGCATGGCCATCGATCCTCCGATCAGACTGCCCCTTCGGAAGGATCTTCTGTCGCAGCAGCTGGGGACTGTTCTTTACTCATACTTGTCCAGTCTTCACCTCCTTGCGTGGAAATTGAGCTGCAGCAGTTGACAGCTTTCAATCTTCCACCTGAAGTCTGTGAGGGCATCTTGGCATCCAGGCATCCTTCCACAAAAACAGTATATGCCTGTAGCTGAAACAAATTTGTGGCATTGTGCACAGAAAATGCTGTTGATCCTATTTCTGCCCCTCTTTCCGGGGTTCTATTGTACATACCTTCTTTGGCCCAGCAGGGTTCTGCTTTGGGCACCCTTGAGGGCTATCTTTCTGCTATCTTTCTGAGACTACAGATCAGCTTTCTTTGTTCCAATCTCCCATTGTTAATAGGTTTCTTGAGAGCCTTACTCACATGTTTCCTCCATCTCCTTTCATAATGCCCCTATGGGATTTAAATTTGGTCTTGACTTTTCTAATGTGTGCTCCATCCAAGCCTCTTCATAATTGCCCTCTCAGGCTTCTAACTCTTAAGACTGCTTTCCTACTTGCCATCACCTCTGCTCGCAGAGTTAGCGAGCTCCAGGCTCTGACTTCCAAGCCTCCCTATCTGTCTGTCCATCGAGACAAAGTGGTGCTTCGAACTAAAGCTTTGTTCCTCCCTAAAGTGGTCACGCCCTTTCATGTGAGACAATCCATTACCCTGTGCACCTTTTACACACCTGCATCCCACCAAGGAAGAGGAGAGACTCCAATGCCTGGACCCAAAGCATACATTGTATTTCTATCTTGATCGTACCAAAGACTTCCATGTGGACGATCAACTCTTCATTGGCTATGTGGGTACCAAGAAAGGTCAGGCAGTGCAGAAAAAGACCATCTCTCAATGGATTGTCCTCTGCATTAAATTGGGCAGCGCATTGGCAAAGAAGGAACCTCCGGTGGGGTTCTGTGCTCACAACTAGAGCAACAGCGGCAACCACTGCATTAGCACACGGAGTCCCAGTCCTGGCTATCTGTCAAGCGGCAACGTGGGCACACGTTTACCAGACACTACTGCCTGGGTAGCCAAGTCCGGAGGGAGGGGTACTTTACCCGATCAGTCCTCCAGGTCTTCCTTGTGTGATTTTGGTTTGCAGACTCTCCTCCGTTCTTGGTATTGTTGGAGTATCTATTCTAAAGGTAAGGAATCTACAACTAGAAGTCTCTATCAAATGCGCAAGTTACTTGCCTCCAGTAAGGATGTATTTGGTAGACACATATTCTAGTTGTAGATTCCTTACGCCCCACAAATTCTCTTCGCTCTGCGAACTGATTGCTAGGGATAGGGACTCCCCTAAAGGGCCCTAGGTTTGAAGCACCAGTGGTCAGTGACCTCCATACCTCTGCGCTTCTGGCATGGAAAGTAGAGTTAAGATCTAACGTCCTGGTGCCCGGGCAGCGTCTATGTAGGTCCCACAACGTCATTTCCGGATCCAGGCTGACGCCTTGGGGGAAATTCCCAGACCCCAATTCTCATTTGGTGTCTGGAAAAGGACTAAAGGAAGAGAAGGTTGAGTCCCCAAAAATGTGTAATTTGCAAAGCAGCCATATGTGCTGTGTGAGAAGGGGAAGTTGTGTAATGCTTCTGCCTGTGACCAGAACTGGGAGTCAAGGCCTGCAAGTCTCCCTGCCGGGTCAGGGGGCATCACCTAGGAAAACTAAGACCACCTGTCCTGAAGCCCAGAGCAACAGTGCCTGCCTGCTGGAAGCTGTTCTGATCACTGGTGAGTACAGCTGTGCTACTTCGGGAGTGAGTCTGCGCCTGCCTGACTTTGCCACATGTACTGCAAGCAGCTTAATTTCTATGAGCAGGTTCACACCATGCGAGGGTCCACATTGAGAGCACCCGCTGTAACACCAAATGGTTCTGTGCTGCAGGAGTGGGTAATACTTGAACTAGGGCCCTGAGTGATCTACTGCTAAAGGTGCTGCGGCACTATTGACACTTTTGACTGAAATCCTGAAGAGTCAAAAGGGAACTTTTGAGTGCGTCCTATTAGTTGACATTTCCTGATGCGGCAAATAACCCTGAACATGTTACACAAAGGAGGGTAGGACTGGGGTTAGCCTGAAAACTACTAGAGCTCCAATCTCAACTGGCATTGTGATTTTGCGTATGAATGTCACATCTCTTTGCATGTGTAGAGTTGGAAATAAAATACTACATTTTTTTGTAAAAGGATGTATGTGGCTTGACACTGAATTATTGTTCATACTGTTTGCATTTTGAAATATGGGTTGTCTATACTCAACTGTATCTTACCCCACCCCCCGTTTGAGACTTGACTGCTCAGCCACAGCCACCACTGAAGGTGAACTGCAGAAGGGTTACTTGGCCCAGTTGAGCCGGATCCATAGTTGGTTGTTCCACAGGACATTGGGAGTAAAAGGCCTCAACCAACACCTTTGGGCCCAGTAGCCCCTGTGTTTCCCGTGGTCCTCCTAAAGGGATTCTGACAGGGACTTACTGTGACATTTATAAGACAACCTCTCTCTACCTCAATTTATATATACTGTGGACCTTGTCCATTGAGTCCAGTATTGATCACTTGTAGAACGTTTTGGGGTAACTGGTGCAGGTTTTACTGACCTCCTTCCTTTTATACAGTTTTTAGTGACCTGCCATACATTTGCTGCATTTCTGAAAATATTTCCTAACTTGGAATTAGTAATCACTCTAAATTATTACCACTGCACCTCTTAACTCTGGTTGAACAAGACGTGGGCTACTGGTCACACAAACTGCCTCATTAAAATAAAGGCAAACCTGTCCATTTAAAAGTCAGTTCACAATAACTTTTGTGGAATTTACCTGCTTTATCCAGAAAATGTGTGGAACTGTTGAATCAGTTGTTAATCATCAAACCTTTTGCTGGAATTCAGGTTTATAGGATTTTCAGAAAAATAGGATTTCCAATAAAGAAGATGGGTAAATTGGATGCACTGTCGATAGCTATGGTGCACTGTTAACACGAGCCACACCTGCCTAACTCGCTAATAGCCTTCTTACCAATGGTGCCATCTGAATGCATTTAAACTTTGCATACTTCCATATCCATCAGTGCAGGAATCTTTATTGTTTCTCATTTGCATGTCTTCAAACTTGAAAGAGAAAATCCTAAAGGTAAATGTTCACGTCTAGACCCTAAATATAAAAAAGCATAGGAGAGGAGCACAGTTCTATGGTCAGTCCTGGAGATGCAGCATTGTTATGTTGCTCTAGTCTGCTGCATAGCAGCTTCTGTGGAGGGCTGTAGGTGTGAGCTTATAATTATTTACACCAAAACAACTATCCCATAGACATAAATTTAGGAGCAGGCAGTGTTTGTATGATCTGCCTGCTTCTGCTCTGATATGTGTGCCCCACATTACTCTGTGATCTTTCACAGAGCAGTGAGTGCTGCCATGCACTAAGGGAAACTTTCATGCTGCCCATTTTACATGAGCACTTTGCAAAGTCTCTCTCTGCATGTTTGGCGTGCACACTCTAAAAGATAACCGGGGCGCTTTTAAAAGTGCGGGTGCTTCCTTTAGAGAGAACATAGGTGATCTGTGTTTTTACTCCCCACAGCTTCCCACGCCAGAGAGCTTGGTGGTACATCTTCCAGTAAGTTAAGGCTGAAATGCTTTCTCTACTACCCCACCTGATTGTGAGTCTAAGTGGACAGAATGTATGTGAGTGACTGTTCCCTCGGTATCTGATTGCACAGCGTAAATTTAAATTATTCACATTATCAACATAAAACATGAATGTACCCAAAGGGTCACAGAATATTTGAACAATCAATCATTTGCTCATTTTTACAAATGCTTTGACCTTTATGTGGCTCCCAAACATTTTTTTGAAATTAAACTATATGAAAATGCTTATAACAAAATACAAAACTATATGTAGCATGAACATCACGATATTCATAATACAAAATGAATTGTTGAACAGCCAAGAAATGGCATTGCCCAATGCATTTCGGGATCATCAACCCCCTTCTTCAGGGGCCTCTAGTGCTTGTGTCAAAGTATTCCACCAAATCAGCGGCCATAAAAAGGATTATCAAGTTCAGATGGGAACTTCTTCAGTAAGAATTCGAAGGGTTATTTGAACAACAGCCACTGTTTGGGCACACCAGGAGCCGCAATTTGAAAGAAATGTTAACATGCTCTAAAGTGCTCATCAAGACCACAGAATACGGCATGCATAAATGTTTTCACTGTGTCAACTGCAATAATGTCATGTTAGGCAATACCATTAACCATCCATGGGCAGGCAATCTTTAGAATCTGAGATACACAGGACATTGTAATTCCTTATTTGTCATCTATTGCATAAAATGTCTGTGTGGTTTAACATATGTGGGGAAAGCTGAGCGCAAGATAAAAACCAGAATAACTGAGCATAAAAGCACAATTAGGACAAAGAACATCACATCGAACCTTGTCTCACACTGGGTAGAACACATCACACCATAGCACAATTAAGATTTACAATTTTTATATTCGTGCAGATCAGAGCAGGCAGAGACAATGCTAAAGTGTTATCTCCGCATGAAATTTGGGGGATCAAGCTGTTCAATACCATGACTCCATTCGGTTTGAATGATAAAATGGATATGATTTGTTTATTTTAATGCATTTTCATGTACGACTTGGTTATCAGTGATATTTCAAACCAACAGTCCATTTTATCGTGCTATACATGTTGTTTGGATAAAACATTGTTTCCTGACTGATTACTGGTCTTGGACTGTTCCAACATGAACTTTGTCTTTCAGATTTAAAATGTCGTCGTCACTTGGCTGATGAGAGGTCTTCAACCATTTTAACATGGATCTTGGTATTGTATGCTGTACATGCCATCATTACAGTGTTCATGTGCAAATTCATGGCAACATGATGCATGGGAACTTTTTCTTCTTTCCTATTTATCTTTCATTTCTATTCTTTTTTCTCTATCTTTGTGGTATCACATGAGGCATATAATTTTTTGCATTGAGCACATCCTTTCTATTATTCATCTTCACGTCATATCATCTTGCTGGTACTTCATGCTGATATGCATGTTTTCCATTGCTATTCATCTCATTATACTCTGATTGGTCATGGTATGTAGTATCAGGGTGGTCATCTGTATTCGTGCAGGAGGTTTGCCGTATTAAAGAGTGTCTGTATGAGGTTCCCTAGCGGTGGTTTTATCAATGCCTTTTTTTTCTTTACATATGATACTAAGCAATTCTCCAGCTACATTCATGTGTCAGATAACATCTTTCCATGGTTCGTTTTCATAAGGAGTAGTTTCAGTGACCATTCGGGGACGGGGGCCGCACTGTGGTGTGGCCGCTACTCAGACTGTTTGGTTTATGAAGATCAGCGTTTGTGGCACACTTGATGCTTTATTTGTCCTACACAGTCATTTAATGGAAGAGATTAAATTACCCGGGTACATATGGAGCATTTACGTCAGGATTTGACAGATTTGAAGCAGATTTCACACAGTTGAGCTGCTACGTTAAGATGGCAGCTGACATTGCTCGTCACTGTGAGTCAGTTTACTGTGTTTAACACGCGGTTACATTTTGGCGTGTCTCTGTGCTTCTGTTTGCTCGGGGAGTTGAAAGAGAGCGTGTTGTGTATGAGGGGGGACCAGGGGAGAGCCGTGCGCGAACCGGTCTCTCCCCGGATAGGTTCGCGCGTGTCAATGGCCACGACAGGTGGGGACCTGATTAGCGAGGGCAGGTGGGGTAATTAGGGTCAGCGCAGGGCAGGGGATCATTACGCACTAGGGAGGCGGGCAGCGAGGTTCGTTTTTGTGCGTGCCCCTGACGGACTCCGAGGAGGTGCTGAGGGCGGTCCGGGTCCTTTGCCAGGCGGGGTGCGAGGATTTGTTGTCCCCTGGAGTCCCTGGCGCGGCCTGGGTGGAGCTTGCCCGCCCCGTTCGTAAGGCGGCTGGGGGAGTTGCGAGGGCCGTGTCTGCCTGCCTTTCCCCTCCGACTGAGAGCGAGGACGACGGCGAGGCGGCGATGCCGGAGGCGGAGCCTTCTGGTGAGGCGGGTTCCGTGGAGCAGCTGCCATCCCCCTCCGGTGTGTCGGGCCCCCTGCAACAGGTATGTCCGGCCCCTCGTGGGGCTGCTGGCTTGCGTAGGGTGTCCGGCGGGAGGCGGGGACGCTCCGGGGGAGGCCCCTGACCAAGGGGAGTGGCTTTTTCACTGGCAAGGCCCTTAAGCCTGCCTCGAAGGTTAGAGGCAGGCGGGGGCGGAGTTTGATGCCCAGAGGCTCGTCCTGTGAGCCCTGTGTGCGGTCTTTTTCTGTTCCTGCTCCCACTGCAGTGGGGGAGTCCTCCATACCTGGTTTGGGCCCCTTCTTAGTGTTGAATGGGCAGCGCTATCTTCTGTCGCCTGCCCCCTGTGATGCCACTGGGGTTCCTGAGATTTCTGCTGTGTTCCCTGGTCCTGTTGAGGTTTTGGTGGGGCAGGTGACCTGTTTGCCCAAGGTTTCTTCGACCTTTACCCAGGGTGGTCCGGTTGACTGTGCGGAGTCCACTCCACATGCTGTTGCCGTGAGTGGGGTTGCGCAGGGGCCTCAAAGGGGGGATGTTGGTTCCCCTTTGCTTCCTGTTGTCTTTTCCCAGCCCTCCGGGGGTGTGCCTCTCGCTAGGACGCCTCGGCTGCCCCCATTAACCCCCCCCCCCTGTGTCCTTCCCCAAGCCTAGGGGGGCGCCCCTTGCTTTTGCTGATCGGCGGCATGGGCCTTTGGGCAGCGGCCGTGGGGTGTGGTTGGGCACTGGTGGGGATTTGGCAGTGTCTCCTCTGGGTGCGGACGGGGGGTTAGTCGCTTCGGTGACGGCGCGGTCCGGTCTGAGCGGCCGTAGGCGTAAGACTACTACAGCATGTCCTCCTGTTTCAGTAACGAGTGGTTTGCGAACTGCCCCAACGGCGGTTTCTGGGGAGGAGAGAGCGGAAGGGGTTTCTGGAGCGCATTCCTCTTTTCAGCGGCAGGGCGCAGGGCACAGTGCGCAGTGCTGGTATACAATGGGAGTCTTATGATGGAGGTGTGGGAGATGGGGAGATTCCGGGTGGAAGTGGAGATTATGTTGAGGATGATGTCTTACATTTGGATATTGATGATGATGACTGGGAGGAGGGAGAAGTACGTGATGGGGAGGTTGGTAATGTTGCACCGGTTTGGAACGGGGGTGTGGGGCAATCCCATGTTGTCAGTGTTTTGCAGGAGTCTGGTCCGGACCACGCAACATTGAGAGTTCCGTCTTCAATCTAAGCCACGCCAAGGGGATCCTGCGGTGTTTCGGCAGAAGTTGGCCCAGTTGCCTAAAGGTAAGGAAGGGTGGTGGTCTGTGTGGCGTCAAGGGGAGAGTCTCCCCGTTAAACGTACTCTTTCGATTGGTGTTGGGGATGGGGATGTTGGTGAGCAAGTTGCTCTTTCGAAGCTGTATGAGCGGCATGCTGCTGTGAATGCAAAGTCACGAGGGGATGCTACCGCCGCTTTAGCGGGGCGGACAGGGGATGATGCTCATGCAATGACTCCACGTGAAGGGGACCAGTCTGTTCACAAAAAGTTGCCTTACTCTGGCATTGGTATGCCGTTAGGTTCCCAGTTGTCGGAAAAAACTAAGTCTAGGATTTGGAGTAACGAGTTTGTTGATGTTTTTAAGTTACTCCATCGGGATATTCAGGCAAAGGAGGGGTCTAAGGAGGAGGAGATGGAGTTGGCTCGGTGGCTGTTGGTCCCCAAGTCCCTTGAAAATTGGATGTCTGCCTTTTTGATATATGCTAGTGTTTACTGCCAGCGTCATTCGAATAAGGCTGTGGCCATGTTGAAATATGTAGACGTCATTAGGAAAGCTTACAGCTATTTTGGGGGTTTTGCCTGGCTGTCGTATGATGAAGAATTCCGTGCTAGGATGAGTTTGTTTCCTGAGCGGTCCTGGGGGGAGGTCGATACTGAACTATGGTTACAGTGGATGTCTTCGGACCATCCGCCCACCACGACTCTAACAGCAAGCGGTTACCGGTGACATATCGGCCCTTTCCATCTCGCCTGCTCAGTCTGGGGCAGGGGTCATGGGCAGGGGGCAGACGGCTTTCTCGGGGACTTGTTGGCATTACAACAGAGGCCTGTGTACCAGACCGTTGTGTAGATACAAACATGAATGTGCGCAGTGTGGTGGTAGGCACCTCCTCACCCAATGTTTCCCGGGACACCGCGGCGGAGATACAGGAAGGGGTCCTTGGGGCAGAGGCCAGTCTTATCATTTTGGCGCAAAGGGCTCCTACTCCTATTAATGTAGAGTTGTTGGATCGCTGATTGCAGGATTATCCGGATGTTGACACGGCGACACGTTTGTCCTGGGGTTTCAAGGTGGGTTTCCGGATTGGGTACCAGGGCCCCCGGAGCGGGAGGTGGTCGGATAATTTGAAATCCGCTAAAGAAATCCCCCATGTTGTCCAGACGAAGTTGATTGCTGAAGTGGCTGCGGGCAGAGTGGCTGGCCTCTTTTCGCGCTGTCCTTTGCCTGATTTGATTGTGTCCCCTTTGGGTGTTGTCCCCAAGAAAGCGGTTGGTGAATTCCGGCTTATTCATCATTTGTCTTGGCCTGAGGGTTCTTCCATAAATGACTTCATTGCTCCAGAAGATTCTTGTGTTTCTTATGCTTCTGTGGATGATGCCTTGGGGTTGGTGCGAACTGCGGGCTGGGGTGCACTGCTTGCCAAATGTGACATACAGTCGGCTTTTCGCCTTTTACCAATCCATCCATCTGATTTTGGCCTTTTGGGGATGCATTTCCAAGGGAAGTACTACGTGGATAAGGTTTTGCCTACGGGTTGTGCGGTGTCCTGCACATTGTTTGAGACATTTTAGTACCTTCTTGCAGTGGCGCTTTTCCTTCATCAGTGGCCATGGGCTGGTCTGCCATTACCTGGACGATTTCCTGTTCATTGGGGTGCGGAATTCCGGTCAGTGTCAGCTGGCGTTGCAGACTTTTCAGGCAATGGCTGGGGAGTTGGGCGTGCCGTTGGCTGCTGACAAGACGGAAGGTCCCAGCACCACTTTGACTTTTCTGGGAATCGAGATCAATACCTTGGCAATGGTGGCGAGATTGCCCGCTGCAAAAGTGCACGAAATTTCCGCCTTTTTGTCTTCGGTGGTGGAGGAGCGAAAGTTGGAGCTCCGGAAAGTGCAGAAACTATTGGGGTACTTGAATTTTGCGTGCCGTGTGGTTCGAGCGGGCAGCACATTTTGTAGGAGGATGGGCATGTCCTTGTCTGGGGCCTCTCTTCCTCACCATAGGGTGCGCGTTACAGCGGCCATCAGGGCAGATCTGAGTCTCTGGTTCTTTCCTGCGGGACTTTAATGTCGTGTCCTTATTTTTTACGGACGAGGACATGGTTTGGCAAGTACAAATCTACATGGATGCTTCTGGTGCCCATGGATTTGGTATCTTCTGGGAAGGGCAGTGGTGCGCTGCGAGCTGGCCGGCTCATTGGCGGAGTCAGGGCCGCAGTATTGCCTTCTTGGAATTGTTTCCCCTGCTAGTGGCACTTTGCATCTGGGGTGCTGAATTCAAGGACAGGTCTGTTTTATTCCACGTGGATAATCTGGCTGTGGTTCAGCTGATTAATAGACAGAAGGCGAGGGATCTGCGGGTTCTTAAATTGCTGCGTGTTTTCATGTTGCAGTGTTTGCAGTTGAATATTGTTTTCAAAGCACGGCATATCCCAGGGGCCACTAATTGTATAGCGGATGCTTTATCTCGATTTCAGTGGTCGGAATTCCGCAGATTGGCTCCTGGGGCAGATCCCAAGCAGACACAGATTCCACAGTACGTATGGGCCTGGGGGGAGTGAGAATCGCTCAGTTGGTAGAGCATTCAATAGCTTCTTCTACTCGTGGGAGTTACTTACAAGCATGGAGAGAGTTTTTGCAGTTTGGTGAGGGTTTTGCTGTGCCGTATGGGGGGCTGTCTGAGGAACAGTTTTTGTACGTTTTGTGTTGCATCTTGTTGACAAAGGTCTGTCCCACATGACCATCTCCGGCAAATTGGCGGGGGTTTCTTTTTATGGTCTGCTGCACTGTGGAAGGGATCCAGTGGGGGGGGGGGGTGTTTAGTCAGGAAGGTGTTGAAGGGTCTGGGTCGGCTGCAGTCTGTTTCACGGTTTTTGCGCCGGCCGGTCACTTTTGACTTGCTTCAGCAACTGTTGTTTCATTTACGGAGTTGCTTTTATGATGATTTTGAGTATTCCAAATTTAGATTGTGTTTTGTGTGGATGTTTTTCGGGGCCTTTCGTGCCTCTGAGCTTCTGGGCTTGAGCACCAGGGTGGGCTTGACCAGTGAGGAAGTGGTTCTTGAACCAGATAGGTTGCGCATCTGGTTGCGCGCTTCCAAAACGGACCAGTTGGGTAGGGGTAAGTGGGTTTTCTTAGGTAGGAGTGGTGTTGTGGCTTGTTGCCCGGTGTGTGAGCGGGAGTGTTTTTTTAAGTCTTGGGTGTTTTCGTCTGGTGTGATTTTTTGTCACGCTGATGGCAGTCCCCTTACAGTTGCCCAGTTATTGGCTGTATTACGGAAGGTCTTGTTAACTTTGGGATTGGATCCTTCGCAGTTTGGTACTCATTCCTTTCGGATTGGGGCGGCGACTGAGGCTGCCCGGTTGGGGTGGGACTGGTCTCAGATCCAGAAAATTGGGCGGTAGAGGTCGAGGTGTTGCGAGGAATATGTGAGAAAGTAGCACATCTTTGCTTCATTAACATTTCTTTTTCTCCTAGGTCCCTGGCTCCGGCTGGCTGGCTTAAAACGGAGAGTGTGGATTATTGGACACTCCTTCGTGAAATTGGCCGCAGTGGCTGCCGAAGGACAACTTTGTGGGCGATCTTTGGGGCTCAACAGTTTAACACACAAGGTTGTTTGGCATGGTATTGGAGGAATGCGCTGGGGGGGGGTTGCTTCCGTTGCTGGCTACTCTGTCTTAAGGGTAGGGGCCCGCCTGACCTGCTAGTCCTTCATCTGGGCGAGAACGACCTGGTCCCTTTATCTGGTTTAACTTTGATTAACCGCATGCGTGCGGGCGGAATTCCGCCCGTACGCTGGGTTTTGCGGAATCGCACTTTACGTGACGAGATGGGCTCGTCATGAGCGTGCGAGGAGGCTACGCCATGACGAGCCCAGCTCGTCATGAGCGTCGAAGGGGTTAAGACAATGTAAATGGATCTGGAGGTACTCAGACGCATGGGTGAGCACCATGGTAATCTGGACAGAATTCGTACCTCGATTTCACTGGACTGGTGCAAGGAATGATTCTGCGCTGGAGAAAGCAAGGAAGAAGGTGAACCTTTCTATGAGACTGTTTTGCAAGGATTTATGTATTTATGCTTTGGCTCACCCTCATTTGCAGGTTTCGGAATGGCACCTATTTCGTGAGGATGGTGTCCACCTTTCTCGCATGGGTCGCATGTGGTGCTCTCGGTATTCAGTTTAACTGTTTTGGTGGGGCAGGAAAACTCTAAAGGTTTTCCTGGGTGGCAGATTTTTAGTGGGGGGTGGACAGCCTGGAGCGGGTTGGTCCATCCTCAAAAGGCAGTTGTAGGAAAGGAAGGGGTATACATAAGAGTTAGGGGCTTCTGGTTTGGTTAAGGTTAAATTGGTGGGGGGTTTATCAGTTGGTAGGAATGATCTGTTAGGCTGAGAGCAGTTTGAATTAATAATTAATTAAATAAATAAACAAGTTGTTTGATGTGTTCACACCTGTCTTAATAAAGTGGCCTTTCTTGCTGACTAAGAAGTTGTGGACAGTGACTTTCTTGCGCGAGGGGGGGGACCCGGGGAGAGCCGTGCGCGAGCCGGTCTCTCCCCAGGTAGGTTCGCGCGTGTCAATGGCCACGACTGGTGGGGACCTGATTAGCGAGGGCAGGTGGGGTAATTAGGGTCAGCGCAGGGCAGGGGATCATTACGCACTAGGGAGGCGGGTGACGAGGTTCGTTTTTGTCCCACCCACCCTCCCCCTTTTTTCGTTAGGTCTTTTTGTTTTTCCAGTGCTTTTCGTGCTGGTTTAGTTGTTTTTAGGGCTCGCCTGCTGATGCGCTTCAGCGCATAGCTGGCGAAGCTCTATAGGGGCTTATCCAGTGTTTATCCACTGGCGATTCCACTGGCGATTCCTTCAAGTGCATGTGCTTTTTAGGTCATTGCGCTTGCGCAAGCCCTAAAAAGCGCGTGCACAATGCCACCAGCCGCCTGCCTGCCTGCCTCGCATTACCACATCAAAGGCAGCCCTCCGAGCACATTTCTCACCCCCTAATTATTCACGGCCGGCCGGCAGGCACATCAAAGGCTGATGCTGCCGTGACTCGCATTTCTCCTCCCTCCTCCCCTATCACTGCCCAGGCCGGCCGTACTTTCTCTTTACAAGGGCGCCCATTCCTGAATCACTTGAAATCTCTCCACATTATTTGCATTTTGTTAATTAAAAAAATTAACTTCAACACAGCGTTGCACATTTTTCTCGACTTCGGAAGGATGAGTCCCAATCTCATTTGTACAAAGTGTTGTAATGGGATTATTGGAGAGTTAGAGAAACGTGCTCACAAGTTACATTTTTATGCAAATCATCTGAGTAAATAAACAATAGCATGGTGCCGTTTGCGTCCTTGACTTGATCTGGTTTTTATTTTTATTTTGCTATTATTCTCACAAAGGCTAAGAAGGTCTGCCTACTTTAGTATTAAGTGCTATACGTCGCATAAGCAACAGCTAACCATTCACTCACCCACGCAACGCCACTCACCCACGCAACGCCACTCACCCACGCAACGCCACTCACCCACGCAACGCCACTCACCCACGCAACGCCACTCACCCACGCAACGCCACTCACCCACGCAACGCCACTCACCCACGCAACGCCACTCACACACGCAACGCCACTCACACACGCAACGCCACTCACACACGCAACGCCACTCACACACGCAACGCCACACACACACGCAACGCCACACACACATGCAACGCCACACACACATGCAACGCCACTCACACATGCAACGCCACTCACACATGCAACGCCACTCACACATGCAACGCCACTCACACATGCAACGCCACTCACCCACGCAACGCCACTCAACCACGCAACGCCACTCAACCACGCAACGCCACTCAGCCACGCAACGCCACTCAGCCACGCAACGCCACTCAGCCACGCAACGCCACTCAGCCACGCAACGCCACTCAGCCACGCAACGCCACTCAGCCACGCAACGCCACTCAGCCACGCAACGCCACTCAGCCACGCAACGCCACTCACACACGCAACGCCACTCACACACGCAACGCCACACACACACGCAACGCCACACACACACGCAACGCCACACACACACGCAACGCCACACACACATGCAACGCCACTCACACATGCAACGCCACTCACACATGCAACGCCACTCACCCACGCAACGCCACTCACCCACGCAACGCCACTCACCCACGCAACGCCACTCACCCACGCAACGCCACTCACCCACGCAACGCCACTCACCCACGCAACGCCACTCACCCACGCAACGCCACTCACCCACGCAACGCCACTCACCCACGCAACGCCACACACCCACGCAACGCCACACACCCACGCAACGCCACACACCCACGCAACGCCACACACCCACGCAACGCCACACACCCACGCAACGCCACACACCCACGCAACGCCACTCACCCACGCAACGCCACTCACCCACGCAACGCCACTCACCCACGCAACGCCACTCACCCACGCAACGCCACTCACCCACGCAACGCCACTCACCCACGCAACGCCACTCACCCACGCAACGCCACTCACCCACGCAACGCCACACACCCACGCAACGCCACTCACCCACGCAACGCCGCTCACCCACGCAACGCCGCTCACCCACGCAACGCCGCTCACCCACGCAACGCCGCTCACCCACGCAACGCCGCTCACCCACGCAACGCCGCTCAGCCACGCAACGCCGCTCAGCCACGCAATGCCGCTCAGCCACGCAACGCCGCTCAGCCACGCAACGCCGCTCAGCCACGCAACGCCGCTCAGCCACGCAACGCCGCTCACCCACGCAACGCCACTCATCCACGCAACGCCACTCATCCACGCAACGCCACTCATCTATATGCAAAACGAAAAATGTCAAACTCTTCTATTGCGAGACCTATTGCATTTTCAATGCTTGTTTATTTTGCCACTTTAAGACAGGTTGTTTTTTCTTTGTAGGCGGATTTTTAGTGGGGGGTGGGCAGCCTGGAGCGGGTTGGTCCATCCTCAAAAGGCAGTTGTAGAAACGAAGGGGTATACATAAGAGTTAGGGGCTTCTGGTTTGGTTAGGGTTAACTTGGTGGGGGGTTTATCAGTTGGTAGGAATGATCTGTTAGGCTGAGAGCAGTTTGAATTAATAATTAATTAAATAAACAAGTTGTTTGATGTGTTCACACCTGTCTTAATAAAGTGGCCTTTCTTGCTGACTAAGAAGTTGTGGACAGTGACTTTCTTGCGCGAGACGCACATATCATTCAGATTGGTAAATGTACCTTAGGAGTTTGGTAGGACCCTTGGTCAATGTGGCAGTGTGTCCATAGTCATTGACTTTGTTTATAATTATGTGATAATTGAACCTTGGTTTTCTTCGTTGGATATCATCTGTGCAAGAGAGACATATTGTGACTGAGCATGTGATGAGACAACAGGTAGTACAGCATATCATTTGTTTGCTAGTTTGATACTACATAAACACGTCAAATGTACACGTGGTCATTTTCATCATTAGGGAGGCAGTCCAGTATTCATTTATTCTGGTAGCTGTGACGAAGGCGTTCTAATAACAATAGTGAGGTATCTTGTGAATAACCACGCAGCATTGGTCCCTATGCATAGGGAGGTATGGTGTGACAGTGTGCAGTCTTGACGATACATTTTAACCGCTAGCAACACGAACTGAGTCTTTATACAGTTTGTATATTTTGGAATAACTCACAGATTCCTCACCCAGAAATGTTAGCATCTCTTTCGTGATTGTTGATTCATTGGTGAAGTTATCCAGTAAGTTTACATTCTTTTCTTTGACATTTTTGCAACTGCGATGACGGGCAGGTATCCTCTGGTCACGTTCATTGTTCATGTTTTCTTGCACGCGTTTATGCATGCTGAGGCAGACAGGTTCAACTAGCACAACTTTCTGATTTAAGTTTTTCTGCTACTAATTGGCACGCAGTGGTTTCATCTGGTTGTTTTGGTGGCTGGCACTCATTTCACACGAGTCATCATCAACAAGATAGCTTTATTCAACTGAGCAAGTCATAAATGCGCATACAGATAAAACAAATGGATTAAAATAGCTCCGCAATACAGAATTTAAGATCAAAGTTAAAATCTAAAATAAATACATTTGTGCAAAAAAGCAGACAGTGCCATCTTTTCAAAAATTGCATGCTAGAACTAGGCTAAGAAATAACACATTAAATGGAATTGATCTCATGCACCAGGATTGGGCTTGAATAAACCCACTTGGCCTAATTTGCCCCCATATTCGTGTTGGGTAGTAGTTGGTTTCCTTGGGGACAACTGCTAGCCCTAGTTAGTTTAGCTCGGATCGGCCACCTTAAAAACTTGGCCACTGGACTTGCATACCTGGGAGATGAGTCGGAGCATAAAATTTGCAGGGCTACTTTATGTAAACGTGTGCCCATATTCTTACAGAGCTGGGCCAGCCAAACTTTCCGCTGGCTCGCGTGAGCAGGGCAGGCAAAGAGCACATGGGAATATGATTCTACTTGTTTAATGCAGTAAAGGCTTTTATTGTCCCAGTTACAAGACCATTTGGATGAGAAAGACTTAAGCGGCAATATGCCAGTTCTAAATTGGAAGTAAAGTTTTCAATGTAAAGGCTTTGTAATTTTGTCCCCGTATTGCCCTTGGCTCGGGCATGGTTTGATTTGTAAGAAGAGCCCCGTGAGTGAGGATGGTTCATACAATCTAAATTCTTTGTGTGCGACCATTTCCCAGTAAATTTAAGAATGGTTTTTGAAGGGAATGTCAAAGTGGAGGGGAGATCCCACAAGTGTGATGGACCCATTTTATAAAAAGTGTTTCTCAAGCCTCGCAGCCAGCTTATTTTATGAAATTGATCTAAATGAATAACATCCCTTATGCCCCCAGTATATGCTGACAATTCCTGCATTACCCATAGTCACCAGTATAGAATTGGGCGAAGCTTAGCATGGTCCTTGAGAGCTTTCCTACCCAGATCATTCCTTAAAGGGAGAGTGGGTGTGCTCTGTCGGAGGCTAGTGATAGCGCGTAAAAACGCATTCTCTGGTAGTCTGAGCTGGTTAAGTATTTCTAATCCCCACACCTCCGCCCCATAGAGGACTGAGCTCACAACTTTACTATCATAAATTTGAAGAGCCGGGCTAATGGGCTTCTTCAGCGAGGTTTTGACCTCCTTTCTAAGGGTGCCAGCTAGCTGTCGATGCTTTAATGCTTAAATATGAGGCTTCCATCTCATGTCGCTATGAAGTTTGATGCCCAGATAGACAATAGCGTCCATCTGCTCCAGGGGGAGCCCACCCATCATTATTTTTCCCCTGAAAGATCTATGCTGGTTAAAAGCCATAAGTTTGGTCTTTGCGGCTTTGAACTTAAGGCCTCTCACAAGACAGAACTCTTCATATCAGTTAAGGGCATGCTGCAATCCACTAGGTGTTTTGGAGATTATCAGCATGTCATCCGCAAACATCAGAATGGGAATTTTCCTACCAGCTAAAACAGGGGCATCAGAGTGAATTGCATCAAGAAAGTTTGCAACACCATTTATAAAAAGATAAAACACCGTTGGTGCTAGCACACATTCCTGATGAATGCCTTTGCACACAGGGAAAGGGTCTTTCCTATTTCCTGCTGTCCCCCACCGTATTTGTGCGTAATTGTCCTCATGGAGGTGGACGATTAGGGAGAGCATATCTAGAGGCAGCCCCATCTCCCTTAGGACTTCCCACAATTTGTTCCTAGATACCATGTCATAGGCAGAATTAAGGTCGAAAAAGGCAGCATACATGCGTGCCTTGCCGAGGATGACTGTACGCCAGTAGTTGAAAGCAAAGTGGAACACCTGATCTATGGTGCTAATGCGAGCCCTGAAACCTGCCTGTAGAGGGGAGAGAGCAGCAATATCATCAATCCAGTCCTGGACCTTAGTCAAAACAAGCCTAGCCACCACTTTCTGCATGCAATCTATAAGACTGATTGGTCTATAATTACTAGGCAAGGATGTGTCTCCCTTTTTGTAAATGGGTATTATCTCCGCCCCTGCCAGATATGCTGAATAAGTGCTCCTTGGTCTATGGCGTTCTCAAATAAAAGTATGTAAATAGATCATTTGTGCTTGTCATGCAAATAAATGTCTGCGGGAATTCAATCTAGGCCCGGTGCCCTGCCACCAATTAGGGCCCCTAGTGCACGACTAACATCTTCATCATTACAAACTGTAGCGGAGGGGAAATGGTGGTTCAAGGATGGTACCCCATCATCAACTTTTTCCTCAGCGTATTGAGTGGCAAAAAAAATTAACCCATGTGTCTGGGTCAACATGGTTATCCGGGGGCTGGGCTACTCGTCCCCTGCCCCATTTAACCACATCCCAAAACCAATTGGAGTTTTTGATATCACAGGTGGGCTTTAATTCCTGCAATCTATCCTTGTCCCTGGATTTTTTGGTGCTATGAATCGCTTTCTTGTATGTTAACCCAGTGATTCTCACCTTAACCCCACTCCCTGACTTAATCGCCTCACCAAGAATTTTGTGTGCACTTCTGCACGCACGGTTGTACCATCGATGTTTAGGCGGGTAGGTTTTGTTCTCGACTTACTCTGTTTTTGGAAATAACAGCGTATTGTTGAGAAAAATGAATTGGGCAGCTCCGTGAAATCTATGGCCGTTTCTGGGGTAAAATGCCACGTCTCCATCAGTTTGGTTGTATCTTCTAGCTCGCTGCTTATGGTGATTAATGTTTCTGGACATGTTCGGATTTTAGGCCATTTAACTCGTTGTATATTGATAGAAACTAAAAGATCACTCACTGTGGATAGGGTAACCGGTGCTGCCACACTCTAAGATCCTTAAATATAAACTGTGAGCAGAGCGGATCATGATCGCTCAATATGCGTGCGTGTATTGTTGTGTCCTCAACAGTGTGCCATAAATTCAGGCTGACTAAGAGGTAATCAATGCGGCTAGAGTGGTAGCGGTTATTAAAAGTATTTAGACCTTGTCTATCCGAGATGGACCGGCCATTGACTGCTCGAAGGCCATGTTCCAGACACAATGCTTTTAATTGGATTGCGGCCTCGGTCCATCGTTTAATCTGGTTCAATTCCAATGACGGGACTCCCCGGTATTCATCCTCTTCCCTCGTGAGGTCATTATCTTCATTTTCGAGAGGTTAAAAAGGTGTGTTTAAATTTTCAACAACTACGACACCAGAATCCCCAGGGAGGGTGTCTAACAATTCACCCAGAGCATTGATGGGTCCAGATCTTCGCCAGCATATACATTCACTGTTGCACAAGTACCATGAGGTCCAAGGGACGCCATAGCGCAAGAATTGCGTTGGAATCAAAGGGTAAGACCAGAATCTTTAGACCTATTTCTTGTTTTACCCAGATTGTGAAGCCCCCTGATGGGCGACCCCTAGCACCCCGGGTAGCGGGAGTGCAACAATTTAGATAACCTGGATGAAAAGGCGGATCTAATACCCAGATTTCCTGAAAGGCACATATATCGTAATTCCCTATAAATTAATTCCCGTCAGGGACATCACTCCTGGTTCTCAACCCTGCAATGTTCCATGATAATATAGAGAAGGTACGCGATGTTGGGTGTATGTTATTTATCAGTGGGGCATTGGAGGGTACAAGGCCAGAGTCGTGATTAGACCGATTCATAACCCTATTGGGTTGGTGTAGCCTAATTGTGTATTCCCTATCAAAAGTGTAGAAAATAAATTGCTAATACAATCTGTTGGAACTGCCAATGTACACTACCCATTGGCCGGGGGTAGCTGTCAATCAACCTCGCTAAGCATAGATACAGATTGATAGGGGGCTTCAGGACTTTTTGGGTAAGGTTTGGTGCTTCCTTCGGGCGGGCTAAGTTTAAGGTGAATGGCTGTTACGAAAAGATGTTGTGTCCGTAGATCATAAGCTACTAGATTCTCAGCCATTCTTTGTGTGGTAGGGTTAGGACAATGACATCTGTTTCAACCCCCAAGATGGAATGTCATTTAGCCCCAACAATATCATCCCTTATTATGGCACGGCATCCCTGCAGTTTCTGAATCCAATGAATGGTTTTGTTAATAAGGGAAACCTCATCCTCTGTAGATGATCTAGGTGCAGGCTTTGGTACGTTGGTGTTGGACTTGGCTCTATTGGCAGGTTCACCCCGAAACAGTTTGCATTCTCCTAGCTTTTTTCTGTAACCTGGTGGTAGTGGTTTTAGGCCTCTGGGCACTTTTGCACTGTGGTCCAGTGTAAAGTGTGTGCGCTCTCTGTGTACATTGGTGAGATTGGCCTGCCCTCCCATAGGAATACTTTGGGGATTCCCTGATCAGTGTGTGTCAGTGGTAATTCATGATATGGGAGAAGCAGAGTGGTCGAGTTTGGTATGTATGAAATTGTGAGAATAAATGCTGTGCAATGGTGTGCGCAGATTTATTGTGACTATGGGAGAAATGCCACTTTTAGATGTTGGCATTTCTGTGTGCTATGTGTCTGCCTGCCTGATGTAAATTGCATGTCTGGCTTGTGAGTGACAGGGGCTGGGAGGTGTGTGTGTGGCTCCAGGAGGGGCAGGGTGAGTCAGCGCTGGGCTGAATAGGACATCTGTGCTGGGAGTAGTGGTAGGAGTAATCCTCTGAATTGGAGTGTGCCTGCCCTGTATAATACTGGCTCCACCCCCTGTGGTGTGTCTGATCACCTAGCCCCCACCTGAAAAGGGGAAGAGGAGCTTGCAAAACAAAGTGCTCAAAATCCCCCCTGAACCAGTTGCATCTGGTTCCCTCATGCCCTGTACTACAAACAAAGAGAATCTGTGGTCTAAATATAGGGGCTGTGACCCCATGAAAATGTTCTTCTTGTGTTGTTCCTGAATCCTGCTGGGGCATGCTGCTGCTGGGGTCCAGGAGGAACTGCCATGAGGGCTGGCCTAAGCATTGCCCCCTTGATCCCTGAGACCCATCAGGACTTGTGTTGCATTTTTGCGCGCTGGGAGAGTTTTATTTTGATTTCCCCCGAGAGAAGGAGCACGAGGGCTCTGCAGCGCTGAGCTGCTCGTCCTGATGGGGGGAATCCAAGCGTGAGGGATTCCCCTGTGATGCCCAAAGTGATATTTAAATCGTGGGTGCCCACCCCACATGACCGCTTTATGTTTAATTTGAATGTGGGTGCCTTCCCTACGTCGTCTGCCATAGCGGGAGCCCACTCTTCATTCTACTTTTTGGAAATCACCGCCACGGCGAAAAGCGGAAGTCAGGCAAAGTTGCCTGCCATTAGGTAGGACATGTACAGGAAGTCCCGCCCGCCACCGGGAAAGCCATCTGGAGCCTCGTTGGCTCCACAGCGAAGTCCCAGGTCCCAGGAGGGGGCTCGGGTGAAGAGGTGAAGCTGTCCAGGCTGCCGATGGTGGCACGGGGCTCCAGTGAGTGAGGGAAGCCCCGCGTGCAGGCTGAAGACCGAGGCTGTTCAGTGGGGCTCTCGTAGTGAGGATAGAGCCCTGCGTGGTGCTGGCTTTACAGAGGGAACAGCAGCTGTCTGTGAGGAGACACTCCCTGAGACTGGATAAGTAGAGTCCAGTGAGTGGAGCCTGGTGGGGAGGGGGGTGTGTGTGTCGAGGCATGCTATCGGTGCCTGCCCCCAGAGCTATTCCCCCGAGGCACAGAGGTGCCAGTGCCTGTTTTTCATGAGCGGACCTGCTGTTGCGGGCCGCTCCACAGAGGGGCCTATGTCGTCCGTTTTGGCATTTGGTCATATATATTGTCCTTTTCTGCTCTGGATTAGTGCCTCTGCTATACGGTAAGGGATACCTTTCAGCATGCAGAAGTGAGGCGCTTGTTGGTGTGACCTTTTCTTTTTTTATCTTTAATATCTTTATTGCATTTTATCTTTTCTGGTACATTTGTCCACAAGCGTCGATACATATCACTTTTGCAAAACTATCACTTGTTCCCAAACACTATGCATATAAATCAAAACATTTCCTGCAATTTGCTTCAGTGTCACCCATGTCTGTGGTGTAAGGTTGCATATGTATCAGCCACGACAGCAACCTACCGGGTTTATCTCCCTTGTGATGGGTGCGCGCTGAATGTGCTGCATAGTTTAAATTACGGTGACGGTCTTGTAATCTAGAATGTTCATCTCTAAGATGTTCCAAAGGACCAGTGTTACCCTCCAATGCCTCTCCCTCCGAAGCAGGGCAGTTTTGAGGCGCATGAGGTCTGCTTCTAGCTGCCGCCGCATGCCTGCATGTGCACCAAGGCCGTCCCCCCTTATCGCAACTTTAAACGCGTCCCACTCCACAAAAGGCATCGTGGCCGTGCCAGCATTTTCGTCAAAATACCGGGGGATTTTGGCAGCCAGTAGGTCCCAGGAGAGCGCATCCAGTAAAAGGTCTGGTTGCAGCTGCCAGGTCTGGATTGGTGGGCGGGGGCGCTCCCATGACACCTCCAAAACATGCAGTTTGTGGTTCGAGTGCGTCCGGCTTGAATAGTAAACTGCCGATACATGGGTGGGCAGCTCATCCGAGAGCATACAACGGTCTAGCCGCACGTGCAGGTCATGGGCTCCTGAATAATAAGAATATACCCTGTCTTGGGGATGACGGAGCCTCCAGGCATTCTTCAAATGCCATTGTGTAGCTCAATTAGTCAATGCCTTCATAGCATGATGTGGGCTTGTACCCGGGACGGGCGGGAAGGATCAGTCCAGTGACACGTCCAGGACGCTATTATAGTCGCCCCCTAGAAGCATGGGGATGTTGTGCCATGGCGCAAGAATGTATGATATCTTGTCGAGGAATGCAGCCTGTTCTGTATTGGGAGCGTATAGCGATGCAAGCACTATTTGTCGGCCATCCAGTGCGCTCCTAACTATTACATACCTCCCCTCTGCGTTTACCAGCGACTGTGTGATTGTGAGTGGAACACCCGCCCTCACCCATATTAGCGCATGTTGACTTAGGAGTACACATCAGGTGGGTCATGTGCCTAGATGTCCACAAAATAGCGACAACATATACATTTGAGTCTCACCACTTCCCTCCTGAAACACAACAGCAATCCCAGCATGGAGTAAATAGTGTAGGGTCATAACAACTTGCATCCCAAATATCTATCTGTCCAACAAAAGCCTGTCTCCACACATATACCCCAATACCTTGATTCGTAGTCCATACAAATACAGGAGCTTAAAGTGTTCATGCTATCAAGTCCGCTGTCTGCGGGATGACATCTGGTTGTTCGGTCGATTCCTGTGAATTCTGCAGGCCATATATCTGTTCATCGTCACTAGACAAGTCTCGTTGGCTGGAGTTGGATGCCTCCTCGGTGACCCGCTGATCTCTGCTACTGCCTGTAAGGTGTCTCGCTGCCCGCTGAGGATCAGTTCTGAGTTTGGGCCCATCGGTGGCGAGGGTGGTGTCCCCAGTCTCATAGATCTGCGCTCTCTATGCCGGTGGCGAAAAAGGCATTTCAGCTTAGGTAGTGTTGCAATTACAGATGTGTCTCGAGGCCCCGCATTAGTGAATGTATCCAGCCAGTCTTCCGCCTCCTCCGATGTGTTCAAGAAGTACGTTTTATCACTGGCATCCACACGCAGTCGTGCAGGGAACAACAGAGAATATTTCAGGTCGTTTTGCCGCAGACGCCTCTTCACTGCCATGAACGAAGATCTCTGGCGCTGTCCCTGGATGGTGTAGTCTGGAAAGAATATTACTTTATGGTTGTCTATGTGGACATCCTGGAGCTTCCTGGTCTCCTGTAAAATGGTATCTCGATCCCGGTAGTTAAGAATCCGAAGAAGCACGGGCCGCAGATTCGATCCCATAGGGGGGGACCTTGCCAGGACCCTGTGGGCACGCTCTATGTCAAAGAGTGGTGAGAGGAACCCCTCCGGCAGTAAATATCTAAGCCAGGTCTCCATGTGTAGGGCAGGCTCTTTTCCTTCCCATTTTTCCGGTACACTAACTATGCGGACATTGTTATGTCGCGCCCTCGCTTCGGCATCCTCAGCTCTATCCTCCAGGAACTCCACACGGTTCAGCAAGTCTTGTAAATGTTTATCCGACTGTGTTACCTGCGGTTTGATGTCTGCAAGCCTAGATTCCAAAGCAGTGGTACGGTCCGCTAGTTTCCGGTGATCTGCATATAGATGAGTAAGGTCGATAGCCACCGTGGAGAAGTGTGGCTCAATGGTTAGAGCGGCAGACCCTGATGCAGAGGTCTAGCCCGGGACCAGGGTTCAATTCCCTGCCTTGGCGAGTCTTGGGCTCAAAAATTCCACGGACCTCATAATTCTCGCCTCGGTGCCTATTCCAATCATGGAGTCCCACTCTGCAACTCTGGGCAATAGCTTGCTTAATCTCCACAACGGCCCCCACAACGCTAAGGATGCATGGCCTCCACCTTGAGGGTGCCCAGGAGTGGACACCTCACAGGGAAAGCCAGGATGGGTTCCACAGCGGTATTCGTACAAGCGCCTTGAGACCCTTGCGGGTGAGTAGTGCGCTATACAAGTATCAATTTACATTTACATTTACCTTATCTATTTTGGATTCCAGGGAGGTGCAGGTTTGATTGATGGTTTCCTCCAGGCGCTCCATTGCAGCAAGTACCGCATCCAGCTTGCTTGAGGTCTGATCCGCCAACCCCTGCTTCGCCATTTTGTCCGATTTGGTCTTGGACGGCGGCGGTATGGCTTGCGCTCCGCCCGTTCCGGTCCGTGCTCGGGTACTGCCCGATATCGGGTGCAGAGTCCGTTCGCCTCTTCTGCTCTCACATCCAGGGAGAACCCAACGCAGCGTCACCAGGATGTGAGCGCCACTATGGTCCCTTCTTCAGCACCAGTAGGCTGCAGTCAGCAGATACTCAACTGCTCTCGGCGAAGGCAGTGGGGTCTCGCTTACCACTCTCCTGAGTCCTCCCCGCAGCTCAGTCGGCAACCGCAGCACTCAGCCGCCCAGGACTTGGCAGGTATAGGTGCAGCAATACGCTTTCTAGCTGAAAATCAAGCTAGGTCAGGGTCGGTGGCACATCCAGCATGTGGCAACAACAAACTCACCCATTGGGGGACCACCCCTGTAGAGCGTGCGGGATGCGCCAGGTGTGGCTTGGCTGTGCAGTAACGTACCCACACCAGCCACGCGGCGGCCACTAGGATGATGGCAGGAAGCTCGCTGTTGCTCCAGGTGATTGTATGACGAGCCCTAAGATTGCGTACCAGCTCCTGCATATCAACTACACCGGAGGGGTATCAGCCTTGTGGTGTCCCTGCAGTCGACACAGCAAGTTGGGAGAACTCCAGGATAGTTGAGCACAGTTCCTTAGAAGGCGAAAACAGGGTGTCTCATCCGTTGCAAGCGCAACCGGGTCTCACTGCCGGCGCACACCTGTTAATGCCACATACAGTCACAATATGATAATGCCTACCAGGGCAGATGCGGAGTAATGGCATGTAGCGGGCAGGCACCCGAGTAATGGGCCCCCTGCCAGAGAGCTAAGCCTCAGATGCAGTGGTAATCGCAGCGGCACAAGCTGCGCTGCCCCACAGTGTCCCCTCACCTCCGCTGCAATGGATGTCCGGTCGGCTGTCAGCTTCACAGACCTACGCAGTCTGCCAGGAATGTCCCAGGGGCCTCAGCCGCAATACAACTCTCACCCTCAGTTGTGTGCAGGGATTTCAAGAAGCGGCGGACAGCCGCAGCCCCTGATCCACCAGCGGGAAGAGCAACCACAGCAACCATGCCCCGACGGCGGTAGCAGCAAAGCCGGTCCAGGCAGCGGCCGTCCTCAGCCCCCCAGCAGGAGGAGAGGGGGGGGGCGGGCGCACTCTCTCTGGTCGCGCCACAAAGGCAGCTGCAGCTCGATCAGGCCAAACAGGGTCCGCTCACCTCACGCCCCGGCAACCACCGCAGACTTCGGGTGCCGAGTCAGACAAAATCAAGGCCTGGAATCCCGCGGACAGCGCTGGGGCTCCGGCCACACCCGGCACTCCATCCAAGTGTACATTCAAGCATCAGGGGGGCGAGCACCCACAGCATCACATCAGGGGCCGGGGGTTGCTCAAAACAGCTCCGCAACAAATGCGACGTCCATTTTAGGATTCCGGTCGTCGCCGCCGTGCACAGCCCCTACCCTGCGGCAAGGCGAGCAGCAAGCAGTATAGACCCGCAGGGGCAGGCGGGCAGCGCAACCGGGGCTGGTCAGGAGCTGCAGTCAGATTCAGTTGTCGGCTGTTCATGGCAACTGTGCCATTCCTCGCGGCCTTGTGGGCGGAGCCAGACCCCGAGCTCGCGTAGTTTAAGCTGTCCTCACCGGGGCCATGCAGCAAGCGGCCTCACCAGTCGGATGATACGCAGCGGGGCTTGGGCGAGTCCAGATCGATTCCGCTGCACCAGGATGGCGCCCCTTGTGTGCTCTGCTTTGGTAGTGTCTTCATCCACAACTGTATCCGGAGTTATCAGCCTGTTCAGGGGAGCCTCCTGAAGAGCACTACCCGAACATGTCTGGCTCCATTGCAGCCGTAGTCTCTCCCCCGTGACCGTTTCTGGTTTTGAGGCTGGGAGACTTAAGTGGAACATCCTATTTATTTTGTCCCCCCTTCCCTGTTCAAAGTGCTGTGGACTCCTGTAGCCCTTCCAGTATTTATCTTGCTGGCACTGTCCCCCCCAGCAACATTGGTAATGGCCAAGTGACCCACTCTAGATTGTTGTGTATGGTGCTGTCCTCCCATGTCATGTACCCTGGGTAGGGATTGTTTGAACTACATTATGCACCCTAATAAAGGATTCAGAGAGCTGGCCTCGGCTACCTTAAGTGCTTTTATTTCTTTGGCCAGATTCAGTAACTGGACTGATAGTGAGCTCGACACAGAGGGGTCACTGCTTATAGATTTTTGCTGTGTATCTTTATTTTCTGTACTGGGGACAGATTTCCCCCTGCTGCGGGGGGCAGGGCTGGTCATTGGGTGTGTCTTCCTTTTTAATCATCTTTTAACTGTGGGCCTCTCTTTAATTATATCACTACTAATTGCATTAGGCCCATCCACAGAAGCAGCCATATCTGAGATGGGGGCATAGCTGTTACTACATTGGAAGATGGCAAGGTCACCTACCAATACTGTCCCTTCTGTGGCTGAGTTTCCAACTTCGTTTGGGGTGGAGCTATGAGCAGCTATCTGACTAGTCCCCTCATTTTCACTATTACATAGTATCTTGTTGCAGCCTTTGAAAATACTGTATATGGGTTGTGTGCTATGTGCTGGGACACATGGGCTGTTAGATTCAAGGATACCTTCACAGTCCGATAAAAGACTGTCAATGTGGTCGAGTACCCCCACTCCCATCTTTGTGTCCTTCATAGATATTTGTGGCCTTTTTACTCTTCTTCGCAACCTTTAACTTTGAAGCTTGCGCACCCTCCTCCTTGGCCTTTCGCTTTCCCATTCTGGAACTTTTGGGGCAACACTATATTAGTTCAAAGTCAATGGCCCAAAGGGATGTAATGAAAAAAACAGGATGCCACTGTAAGGCAGCAGTTAACAGTACCTTGTTCCTGTGGTGGAGATGTGATGAATTAGCACGTTGTGCAGTGGTGAGAGAGAAGTCAGGCGGGTGGCACAGCCATGCATCCTCTGGGCATTTGATGGGTGCAGACGGGTCCGCCTTGGCCCGGGCACACCTGTGCGCATCCGGCTCACTGCGGGAGGCCCCTCGATGTTTTCTAGCACCTCAGGAGCGGCTCGCCGGCCACTTGGAATTTTGGGGGTTGTGGTCCTCGCACTCCGGTTGGGCCCCCCACTTTACTTTACTTCTTCTGGTTTCCAGCTCTTGGTATTCAGTTTGTCTTGAGGTAATCAATGAAGTCCACAACTTCAGATCTAGGTTTTCAAAAAAATCGGTGGTTCCACCTGCTTTCCCAAAATGTCCTTTCGACCGACTTATACCAGGACGCATTTCAACAATAGTTCCCAAAGTTGAGTGTCTGTGTGTAATGTTGCTGGCTATTGCAAGGACAACAGGACAAATGAAGGATTGCTGGAGACGCTATTTATTAATTACAATTATACTCCACAGAGAGTGCCGAGCATGCAGCCTCACTGCTCGGGCTCCGGCACTCAATCGCACATTTCTTGTGTGATCTAAGATGGCCGTCGCTCGCGCTACGCGATGATGTAGCGTGAGCACTGGAACGCGACTCTACATATCTCCCCCTTTTATATCAATGAAAGAAATGGCAGTCTCTGTGTTAATCTACTTTTCTTCTCCCAGCTCAAAGTCTTGATACCTAGAAGGCCTCACAATCAATCTGCCCTCCCTTGTGCGTCTTACCGGGGTGGAAGTCACTTCTCTAGCACTGACCATTGTAGATCCCATCTCTCTACCTTCTTGGGTACACGGGCTCTCCCTGCGGGGAGTCTCTCTCTCTTCTCCTCGGGGTTGTACCTCTGCTCTTGGACTTTCACTGCCCCTTTGGTCTGGTTCCATTTCTGCCATCTCCATGCCTCCTTCTCGGTTCACGCTGTCATTCTCCAGTGTCCTCCGATCTGTCGCCACTTGCTCCCTGTCTTCAGGAAGCCATCGTAAGATCTTATTGCACCGGGACATGCGATCCTGGGACCACACATTCTCATCACTGAACAACGCTGCTCGGTCATATACCTCTTTTACTTGTAAGGGTTGGCTGTATTTGCTGTCACCTTTCTTCTGTGACACCGCCAACTTAACCCTGACCCATTCTCCTTTCTCCAGAGATGTTTCCTTCACGTTCTTCCTCCTATTATAATGTTCCGTATAGATTGTTTGGGCTCTCTCCAGATTGTACTGCACCACGGCAGGGGACCATTTACTGGTTACCGTCTTCTCCTTCCACGCCAAGTTATCCTTTGTGAAGGGATCTCTACCCCTTAGGATTTGGAAGGGGCTGTACCCCGTGCTCGTCGGGGTGATGCGGTAGGTCTCCATCATATTTAAGACCTCCTTTTCCCAGTCCTTTCCCATCATGATGGCAGCCTGAATGGACCCCATTAACACTCTGTTGAAGCGTTCCACTTGTCCATTTCCAGCCGGATGATATATGGATGTATGTTTGGATATGATCCCATTTCTCTCCATATATTTAAGCCATTTCTCTGAAGTAAACTGGGGACCATTGTCACGTAATATTGACTTGGGAATCCCTTCCCTGAGGAAGGTCGCAGTGAGGAACTTGAGTATCGTCTCAGTGTCCATTTCCTCTTGAATGTGCACCTCCGGCCATTTCAAGTATCTGTCCACTACAGCGCATAGATATTTTGGAGTCCCTTGGTCATCCAGAATAGGTCCTAATATGTCTATAGATAACTCCTCCCATGGGTTCTTCGGGTTGGTGAATTTTCCTAGGGCTGGCCTCAACGGCGTCCTGGTCTTATCCGCTCGTTGGCATTGGTCACACTCTCTCACATGTCTACCTGTTTGTATGTCCATGCCTGGCCACCAATACCCCTGTTTGGCCCTCATCTTGGTTTTCACGATACCCAGGTGACCTTCATGTAGTATCGACAACAACCGAGGTATTAACACCGCCGGAGGTACAACTTTGTCTCCTCTGTACAGGAAGGCTCCTTTATCATCTAGGGACAATTCTTCTCTCACTTCGTAGAATTTCCTGAGGGTTGTCCGTAGGTGCCTTTTTTCGGGCCCCCAGCCCGCTACGTGTTCCTTAACTTCTTGGATGTCCCGGTCCTCTTTATATGCTTCCATCCACTCTTGGTTGCTGATTACTTTCTCCGGGTCTTCCATCCAAGCCACCATCTCCTCGCTCGCTTCCGTTCCTTCTATTACTTTCTCCATCGCAGCAGCTCTGCTCAGGTAGTCCGCTACCTTATTCTTGCTTCCCGGAATGTAATCCACGTCATATCGGTAATCTAGTAACTTCAGAGTCATCTTGGCTAACCTGGGGGTAGCGCTTGCATGTCCGCTGGACGTGAGTACTTTTACTAGTGGTTGTGGTCCGTCTTCAGCTGGAATTTCGTGCCCCACAAGAACTGGCAAAATTTGCCCATGGCCCATACCACTGCCAGCATCTCCTTCTCTATGACGCTGAACTTCTGTTCTGTATCTGATAGGGCTCGGGAGGCAAAGCTTAGTGTTTTCATTGTTCCATTTCTCCTTTCTTGCATAAGAACTGCTCCCAGTCCCTTGTCACTGGCATCTGTCGTCAACACCATTCGTCCTTGTGGGTCATAACCTTGCAGGGGTATGGCTTGGCTGACATCCTTCTTGATTCCCTCAAATTCTTTTTGTGTTTCTTCAGTCCATACGAACGCCATCTTTTCCCTTGTGAGTTGTCTCATATGGTGTGTCTTGGTGGCAAAGTGTTGTACGAATTTGCTGTAGTACTCCGCCATCCCTAGAAAGGATCTGACTTCTTCCTTGTTGGAGGGAGGCGGGGCGTCGCAGATGGCTTTTACTTTATCCCTTTTTGGTGTAATCCCTTGCTCTCCTATCTCATGTCCAAGGTAGGTGACCGAAGCCATCCCTAGACGGCACTTCTCCCATTCTGCTGTCCGGTCTTTTCCTTCTAGCACATTCAGGCTAATTTGGTGTTGTTGTCTCTCCTGTGGAGGAGTGTGGCTCAATGGTTAGAGCGGCAGACCCTGATGCAGAGTTCTGGCTAGGGACCAGGGTTCGATTCCCGCCTCGGGGGGTCTCAGGCTCAATTTCCTCGGACCTGTTAATTCTCGCCTCGGTGCCTATTCTAATCACGGGCCCCACGCTGCAACTCTGGGCAATAGCTTGCTTAGCCTCCACACCGGCCCCAACAGCGCTAAGGATGCCTGGCTTCACCCTGGGGGTGCCCAGGAGTGGACATTTCACAGGGAAAGCCAGGAGGGGTTCCACAGCGGTATGAGTATCAGCGCCAGGAAACCGCATAGGCGACACCGCAAGGTGACCGTCTGGTGACAGTGCGCTCTATAAGTACCATGACATTTACATTTACATTTACATTTACATTTCCTGTCTTTTTCCATGACCAGGATGTCGTCCTGGAAGTACTGAACTCCTTCCATGTCCTTGAAGAGACGGTGCATGAGTTTCTGGAAGACGGCCGCCGCTAAGGCAAGTCCAAATGGCATCCTGCAGAATTGATAACACCCAAAGGGTGTTATGAACGATGTTAACTTCCTGCTTTCTGGGTGTAGTGCTATTTGGTGATATGCCGACGTCAGATCGATTATGGAATACCATTTTATTCCCTTGGTCTTAGCCAACATTTCCTCGATGCGGGGTAAAGGGAACTTTTCCACCACAATGCACTTGTTCAGTTCTCTCAGGTCCACGCACAGTTGGACCTTGCCATTGGGCTTCATTACCACCACCAGGGGTGCCATCCACTCCGCGCAATTTATGGGCTCGATTATCCCATTCTTCTCCAGCCCCCGCAATTCCTGTTGCACTGCTTCTCTCACTGCAATGGGGACATTTCGTACTTCATGCGATACTGGTGTGGCATTGTCCTTAAGTTCTATCCTGTGCATGAACTTTTCCAGCTTCCCCACTTTCCCGCCAAACACCTTGGGGAAGTCCTTCTTCAATTTTTCTAGGTCTGGCCAATGTTCGGGTGCCGTCATCAGTACTTGTATGTCTCCTCCAGGGTCTAATTTTATACCCAAGTCTCCTTGATCCATCCAGCCTAGGACCGACGGGCCCTTTTCCGCTACATACAGTTTGCATTCCGCACTCCGTCCACTGAATTCAAATTTCAACGCTCTGTATCATGCCATGGGTATTCGTTCTCCCGTGTACGAGACCGGTCTTACATTCGGAGGTTCCAATCGTGGCCCCAAGTGGGGCTTGAACTTCTCGTTCCATACCGCTCTTTGGACGATTGTATAGGGTGACCCTGAGTCCACCACAATGCTTATCTGTACTCCTCCTATCAGCATGTCACACTGCGGTTTGTTCGATCTTCGGCCATCCACACCCAGTACTTGATCCTCTATACACAGCACCGTGTCTTCTTCCTCTTGCCTTCTCTCTTCTGCTTCTTCCAGGTCTTGATCCACATACTTCACCGTGTTGCGGCCTGCCTTCCGACGACACACCTTTTCGTAGTGTCCTATTATGCCGCAGAACATGCACTTCGCTCGGAACGCCGGGCATCTCTTGTCGTAGGCCTCGTGGGTCTGGCTGCCACATCGATAGCACGAGTTTCTGGCTCCCCTGTTTTGCTTTCCTTGCTGCACCGGTTTCCCCAGCCATTTGTTAGGTCCTCTGCTGTTTGTCACTGCGCCTTTGTTCCTTCCCGTGGGTTCTTCTTCGTCAACCTTGTTCACTTTGGTCCTCACGACTGGTTCCCTCTTGGCTGCATCCGCACAACTCTTCATTAGCTCAGCATTTTTTACTATCGCAATCACTTCCTTTAGTGTGGCATCTCCGCTCGCCCACAACTTGTCTTGCACAGTTTTGTTAGTGGTGTGCATCACTATCTGGTCCTTAATGAACTCGTTGTGTAGCGCGCCAAATTTGCATGTCCTCGCCAATTTCTTCAATGCCGCCACGTACTCGTCAATTGACTCTCCTATTTCTTGCTTCCGCTGCTGGAAATTATACCTATCTATGGACGTGCATACTGCTGGCCTGTAATGCTCATTAAGATCCTCTACGGCATGCGCAAATACGTCGTCATCTGCAGCTTGTCAGGGCTTGGGTACCAGGTTCTGGAACACCCTAATCCCTTCTGGGCCCAAGTTGTGTAGTAATATTCTCTTTTTTCTTTTACTCGTGAATGCCTCTTCATTCTTGTCTTCCAGGGCGTCTATGTAGTTGAGAATATATTCTTTCCAGTCTTCCCATTTCATCATGGGCTCTCCCAGTTTTGGTAGGAATGGAATTGGGGTTGTCATCGAAGACGCTTGCGCGCTCATTTCTTCACGCTTTTTCAGCGCTGTTTCCTGGCTCTTGGGACTGCCTGGCGCACTAGTCTCCTCCCCCTGCTCTGGTTGGAATTGGGGACTCTGCACCTCCTGCTCCACTTCTCCTTGACTCCGCCAGGGCCCCTGTCCAGTTCGAGTCTCTCCCTAGTGCTGCTTCCCCAGCCTGTGTACTCCTTGTTATCTGGAAAGCTGTGGGTGCCCGTCTCCCTGCTATTCTGCGTCCCTTCCTTTGCCCTGCGTAGTGGTACTAGGGGCTGTTCCTCCCTCTGTGCCTAGGGGTAGTTGCCTTCGTACCTGATCATGCCAGTCTGCACCCTGCTCTGGTGCGTGTCCTGTCGCTTCTGCCACGCTCTCTGTGGTACTCCTGCCTCCTCTCACGTGGGGCCTGTCTTGCCTCTCAGTGTTGGTCCTTCCTTTGTTGCCCTTTTTCCTTTATTCCTGTTTTTTTTTTTTGTTGGAGGTCCCAGCCTCGTCGCCACTGTAATGTTGCTGGCTATTGCAAGGACAACAGGACAAATGAAGGATTGCTGGAGACGCTATTTATTAATTACAATTATACTCCAGAGAGAGCGCCGAGCATGCAGCCTCACTGCTCGGGCTCCGGCACTCAATCGCGTGTTTCTCGCGTGATATAAGATGGCCGCCACTCACGCTACGCGATGACGTAGCGTGAGCACTAGAACGTGACTCTACACTGTGTTCACTTATCTTGGTTGCTTATCTAATTAATGTTGTTTTTCCCTGTGCGTCCTTTATAGGGTTTGTTGTAACAGGAATCCAAAGAGCAGAGCGGGAATGAAGACAGTCATTGAAGACAGAGAAGGGCAGCGGGGCAGGGAGCCAACCGAAGAAACCGTAGCGTGGAGAGAGGAGCAGGACACCGCCAGCCGATGGGGAAATGAAGACAGGTAAATGTTAAGGAACAACAAGGCTAAGCGCAATTAGCTTTGATAATGGTTGGTAGCTGCAGCGGCGGAAGGTCCCGAGGGTGGAAGTCGACGAAGGCGGCGAGAACGGAGCAGCACCCAGGCTCATGTTATCGCCGGGGGAGCTTCTCTGGCCGCAGACTCTCCCCAAGGGTGGGGCGGGAGGCACTTCAACTTCTCCCGCAGGTGGGATAGTGGCACATCCAGGGCCACTTTTCGATCAACTCAGCCTGCCCGCCAGTGGTCCTGAAGCTCACCTCCCCGGCGCTCACTCCTCAGGCTCTCCTACACGCCATGAGTCATCTGTTACGCGAATCCAGGCAAGATGTTAGGGATTCCACTTGAAAGGGTCATTTCACACTAGTCTTTTTCTTTCAGCGTTGTCATATCTATGTGCGTCCTTGGGTTCAGATAGCTTTCCCTGTATTCGAAAATGCGACATCATTGAGTTTTATTAGGAATTGTTCATTATCATTGTTCATTATCATTTCTTTCAGAGGCCCCTGAAGAAGGGATTTGAAGATCCCGAAATGCATTGGGCAATGCCAATTCTTGGATGTTCAGCAATTCACTTTGTAATATGACTATCGTGATGTTCATGCTATATTTTGTTAAAAGCATTTTCGTATAGTTTCATTTCCACCCCAAAATTTTTTAGCCATATAAAAGCCAAAGCATTTGAAAAAATGAGCAAATTATTGATTGTATAAGTGTACTGTGACCCTTTGGGTACATTCGTGTTTTATGTTGATAATGTGAATAATTTCAACTTACGCTGTGCAATCAGATACCGAGGGAACAGTCACTCGCATACATTCTATACTTGAGGGGCAGGCAATCCCTTTTTGGTGTGAACGCATACAAGTTAAGTAAGTTTCATTCATTGAAGGAAAGGTTTACACAAAGAGGGGTGAGTTAACATATTTATTCAGTCTAAGTGGACAGAGACGTTTGGAAGGCGCATGTTATCTCTGCATTGGCCTTGATCTGTGATGGGTAAGTGTCAGCTGTCTACTAGGCCATTACTCTTATATAGAAGTTGTTTCCAATACAGCAAACATCAGTCCCCGCTGCCAGCCCTTTCATGGCTGAGGCTGTGGCTTACTAAGACAATGCCTAGGGCATCAGGGTCAACGGGCAGCTCAGTCCCCCATCAGCCACTGCATTTGTAATACACCTTTAGTGTGTCCTTTGTGACATACAGCCTGTGAGGGACAGTATTCGGCATTTCCTCCAAAGGTGGCAAACCCTTACGTCCTACAAGTGAGTCCTCCAAATTCTCACGCGGGCATCGCCCTTCCAGTTTTTTCTACACAATCACACTTGTCACCATCATAATGGTTAATGGAGTACAAAATGTCTGTCTTCCAGCAGGAAATGTTGGCCTTTTTGGCCAAAAGAACTGATAGAGATCGTGGGTCACCCGACCAACAATTTCACTATATAGTTTTCGGGCCCATAAATTTAAATTCACCATATACCTTAATCAGGTGACCTCACAAACCTACCATCAGTAACCCTGATTCTTTCCTATTGTATTCTAGTGTACCCGACTTACCATCCACCGTTACGGGTACCTATAACCACGATAGATCAGGGAGCTAGCTGTGAAGAAAGGTAGACAAAATACAAACCCAACTTTAAATATCTTTGATATTCATAAAATGACCACGGACAACTGAAAAGTTTTAAAAGTTTTATCTTAATAATCAGTTTCTGAGAGCATTAGGCTTACAGTTAAAAGGCAATCGACAATCAAGATAACAAAAAGCACATAACCATACAAGAAAGAGTAAGGGCAATCATTTATGAGTTATGAGATGGAAAACATGAAAATATACTAAGTAGATTTCAGAAATAGAATTCGAGAATGGGTAACTATAAAGGCCAATTTTATGCACGTACTAGGAATTTTCTACTGGAAAAATACTTCAGGGGTAGGGAGAGAACTTAGATAAATTCTATACACCTATAGGAAGGGGAAAGAATGGAGCATGCTAAATTATAGCAACAATTACTTCAGGACGGTTTGCAGGAGAAAAATTATAAACCACATCTATAATTAAAACGGTATGGAGAGAATGTGCTCTAAAAGGTAGGGTAACATAGGAACATGCTATGGAAATAAATGCATTGACCTTTATAAGGTAGACTGCGGAAAGCATGGAAAATTAACTTGTGCAAAGGTTTGTCTTTATTAAAGCAAAGACAGAAAATAGAAGGTGCAGTATAGATTTCTCAGCAATATATTTACCTAGAATGGTGTGAAAACCAACCCTGGCCACGGATCAGTCAAGGACAGAAAATACCCCACGCAAGGACAGTCATCAATGGGACAGCAGGTGCAGAATGGACACCCCAGGACAGGACAGGAAAACCAGATTAGGATCAGGACAGGACCACCAAGGCACGACCAGCACCCGCAGTTTGGAAGCAACGCCTGCGCTCCACCCTATCTGCAGCTATCAGTCAGAACCCCGATTGGGTTAGCGAACTCCCCAGCAAAGTGCTCCGCCAGCACTTAAGGTTTAGTAAAACCTTTGAGTCTATGGTCAAATTCGGACAGAGTGCTCCGCAGCGCTCTGTATTCAGTCACCTATTGAGTGCGTTGGGTCAGTGACAGGTCAGCTATTCAGACAAGTCGGACAATTTCTCTAGCTGAACCTAGGCTAGTTATACTGTTTTGGGGTCAGTGTACCATCCCCCAATGTTGCAAAGTGTCAGAATCCACAATTTCGATTGGTCCCAAAGTAGGCTAGGTTAACACACCAATCAGAACAGACTACTGTAAGCCTAAATTTACATTCTAGGGATCCGCCTAGCAAGATTGGGGTTCCCACGAGAAGTTTCACAGAATACAATAGAGAAATACAATTGTTACAAAATGAAGAACAAATTCTGCTCCATCCTCCTGGGTCAGAGGTGGCTTTCGCAGGAGCATCTTGTCTGTGGCTGCCAGCTGGCTGAGTTCCACTGCTCAAGGCTACATCTCTCCCTGGCTGCGCGCTCATGCGCAGAAGGGACCTTCAAGATGGTTCTCGCCTCGTTCGGACCCCCCCAATTACGCGGTACATGAAAAGTAAGCGAAAACAAATTAAAACATAGAAATAAATGAACATACAACATATGTGTACTTATGGTTTCTCATCATAAAAATATACTATGCGATTATAGGTTAGAGCAACACACAATAACACGAGAGCATCTGCACAAGCTTCACCACGTTAATACACCGACAGCCATCTTAGCTGCATTACGCATGCGCACCCTTTCCCTCCAGAACTGAAACTACGTCACATCACGTGAGTATGACTAACGCATGCGCAGAAGCAAATTTCTAAACAGCGGCCATAATATGGACAAGGGTTATTCGTATTAATAAAACACATAGGCAAGCATCACTAAGATACACACACATTCAAAAATAAAGGGAAATTAGTACAACAAACAAATTGGATTACCAGGTTATAACAAATTCGAGGTTCATGACTCGAGCAAGTCGCGTAATATGCAAATTCTTGCTCTATCAATCCCCTCTTTGATGATATTTACTATCATCACAAACAAAATGGAACCAGATGCCAACTTTTCTCACACTTTGTGCACCTCAATCTCTTCCAACAGGCGATTCAATTTCTCTTTCACATCTTTGCTAGGGTGAGAATTTTTCACCCTTTTGTAAATTTGATTATTCATTTCTTCCAATTCGAGCTCATTCACACTCCGTTTCACACCTCTCTTATTCATAGTGTACTTCCTTTGGTGTTTGCGACATTTGCAGCAGACAAATATAAGGAATATGATGAAACCTATCACTCCAATTGGCATCAGTACCTTAAACAGTAAACCTTTCCCTAAATTAGCAAACCAATGACCTACATTGGAGAGACCATCAGTAAGTCTCTTCCAGGCACTATCAACCTCCAGTGGTTTGAGTTCCTTTTCCAGATTAGTAATATTTTTCGCATATCTTTTGATCTGTACACTTTTATCCGGTATGTAAGTGCAACAATGTTGCGCCTTCAGCTTCCGGCAGACTCCGCCCTCTTTTGCTAATAAGGTGTCAAGCGCAAGTCTGTTCTGCAAAACCATTGATCTGATCGCAACCATTTCGGTATTGACCAGCAAGAATCCATGAGCTGTGTCAGTAGACAACACATCCACTGTTGTGGATAATTTGCAAATTCTGTGTGTGTTCAGAACCACTCCCACTCCAGGTATCAGTGCACTAAAAATACTACCCATTATTTCACCTACGCTTTCTCTTTTACTACGCTCTAAGCCATTAGTGTTTTCATTGCTTCCAGCAATTTCATTCACATGGTATATTTTCGGGAAGACCATGCCAAAGTAGCAGCTTCCATACCAGTGATCCGGCAATTTGAAATAAGCCTTGTTTCCACCTATATAATAAATTCCGGGAAACACAGGTTCTGACCCATTTTCGAAACCCCAACCTCCAATTACCTTGTAATTGTGTTCACATTGACTGGAACCAATGAAAATTTTATTATAATAACTAGTCTTCTCGCGGTGAAGACAGAGTTTCCCTTTCCTTTCGAAATCCAGCAACAAAGCAGGACCACTCCCACCATCTGAGGTGCTTTCCATGTTCTCAGCCCATTTAGGAGTTTCTTGTCTTTTGTCATTTGCCTTTCTTTGGAAACTCTCCCTTCTTTTCTCTGCCATATTTAAAAACATTTTTTCTTGCTCATGTAATGAACAGGTCAAGTTATCTCTGTGTGCGTCATTTAGGTCTATGGTACCTATAGTCAGAAAGTATTCTCCCATATAACGTGTAACGTCACTTTTAGTATGTACAGGATTCAGATTTCCACGTATAGGAAGTTCAGAAAATATCACGTCATTGTTAGAGTAATAGTACTGTAACGGTCCTCTTTTGTAAAATAAGCTTGCTAAAATGCTACAGGAAATTCCATAGGTCAAGGGTAGGTGATGATAAGTCATGCCTTCAGCTACAGAAGTAGGTAGCTTCATGCAGACATAGCAATCTTCTATTTCCATAGTTTCTACATAATGCACTAACAGGTTTGCGAAGACATTTAAATGAGTCTGGTTCTTAACTCCGTGGTAATGTAGTCCTTCCTCATCTGATGCTTCTAAGTCTCGTTTTGTTTGTCTGAGTGCTTTTTCACGTCTTTCTACACTTCGTGTGGTCAGTTCTTCAGTATCAGTAGTCACAGTCTCTGTAGGGTCAATATTAGTATTTTTGCTTACCATGAAAGGAATTAAAACTGTTAATCCTATCCAAACTATTATTACTATAGCTACACTACATATACATACTTTGCAGCATGTTTTGCAACAACTACGTTTAGGCCTTCCATTCACTCTTGAATCAGACATTTTGCTCAGAAGAAGTTTTTCAACCCCTCTTTGTAACTTTACACAGGTAGCTTACACTGGGCAACTTCAGGTGAGTTCGTCTTCTTCGGCAGATAGATCGGCAACCTGTTCTCCGTCACTTTCGTCAGAGATATCAAGATCCTCAAATTCTTCTAAAACTAGGTATGTCCATTCAGGATCCTGGTATTTTTCGTTCAGTCTTTTTATTCGATCACTCCTTCTTTTGGAGCTTTCTCCAGCTTGCTCTGTAATTCGTGGACTTTTCCTTCTGTCTGCAAGTTTCTCTTCTACTGTTTTTATTCTCAGTCTCAGTCTCTTAATATATCTTGGCTCGATATTTTTCTTTTTCTTGAGTCTTTTGGCTGGCACTGTGATTTGGCTTTCTTCTAATGCTCTTTTATTATCATTTGTTTGTGGCACTTCTGCTTCTGTCTCTTCCCTTCCTGTCTGACTAGTCCCAGGTCTTGTATCTATTTCTTCTGCCTGGTTACTAAGCTGACCTTGTTCAGGTGAATTTTGGGTTTGGCTTTCGAATGTTTCTATTTCTGAGTCCTGAACATGTTCTTCTTGTTCTATCTGATCCTGTTCAAGCACTTCGATCCTTTGATTTTCTTCTGCTCGAACTTTTATACTAGTTCTAGTCTGTCCCTTTTCAATTTCAGGAGTCAGTGGAGGTGTGTCGATCACTTGTTCTGTCCCTGTCTGACCTTCCTCTTCGTCCTCAGACTTGACGTGAATCTCAATAATCTGAGGGTCTTCGCCTGTGCCTATCTCGTCCTCTCTATTCCACTCTCTATCTTCGTAGTTTCGCTCTCTTGTTCTGATTGGGTCTTCAGTTAGGTCGATTATAGGTATCCAATCATCTTGGCAGGTGCTCGGCTGTTCGTCATCAGCTACTTCAGGACCGACGTCTGCAGACCCCTCAGCTGGACAACCTTCAGCTCCAGTTTCCTTGTCAGGTATCACCTTCTGTGTATGGCTGGCATGGATCCACTTGGGAACACCTGCACACTTCACGGCTGTCGTGGTCACCAGTATTATTTGGCGCTTTTCTCCCCACCTCGGTGCAAGGCAACTCGAACGAGTATGCTTCTTGATTCTAACCCAGTCACCAGGAACCAACTTGTGAACTGGAGTTGTCGGGTTGGCGACGGCGTCTTCCCCAATCTGGCGAGAGATAGGACTCACTTGGTCACCCAGTTGCTTGCAGTACTCAAGTACCAAATCATCAGTAATGCTTAACAGTTTGTATCCTGGTACCCATGCTTGTCTCATCACTCTTCCCATCAGGATTTCATGGGGGCTTAGGCCTGTTTTTCAGTCTGGAATACTTCTGAGTCCCATCAGAACAAGAGGCAAGGCAGTTATCCAGTTCATGCCAGTAGAGTCACACATTTTTGCTAATCTCGATTTTAAAGTGCCATTTATTTGCTCTACTACTCCAGAAGCCTTTGGACGATATGCACAGTGCAGCTTTTGTGTGATTCCAAATGCTTTACAGTGCTGATCAATTACCTCATTCTGAAAATGTTTGCCTCTATCTGATTCAATAGTGACTGGAACCCCGAAACCTAGGTATCAATTCTCGTAGTAACAACTTGGCTACGGTTATGGCGTCACTCTGTTTGGCAGGGTAAGCTTCCACCCATTTTGAAAACAGGCAGACAATAACAAGGACATATCTTTTTCCCTCACACCGAGGCATGGTGATGAAGTCAATCTGAATTCTTACAAAGGGACCTCCTGATTTTCCAATTTTTCCCAGTTCAACTACTGTTCTTTTTCCAGCTTTGAACTGTTGGCATGTCAAGCACCTCTGGCAGAGTGATTGCGCTACCTTCCTGAATTTCGGATTATACCAGGTTTGTTGAAACACCAAAACCATGGCATCCCTACCAGTATGTGAACCTCCATGGATCAGTCTTGCCATAGACGCAAGCAAATGTCTAGGTAACACAGGCATACCATTTGGGCCCACAATGACACCATCCTCACTCCTTGGTCGACAACCAAGTTTCCTCCACTTCTCTTTCTCTTCCGATGGCACAGCATGCTGCCAATCTCTCACCTCATCCCAGGTAGGCACTTCTTCAAACACCATAAGTTGGCAGCTGTTTCCAGTCCCTCCCAGTTTGATATTTATTGACATGCGATCCCTAGCACACTGTTTTGCCACTTGATCAGCAAAATCATTTCCCAAAGATACAGCGTCAAGGCCTTTTTTATGGGCAACACATTTGACCACTGCTAATTCTTTTGGTAATTGGATTGCCTCCAGTAAATCTTGTACAACCCTTCCATTTCGAATGGGGGTACCTGATGAAGTCAGGAATTCTCTTTGTAGCCATAATTGGCCGAAGTCATGCACAACCCCATAACAGTACTGACTGTCAGTATACACTGTTATTCTTTTGTCTTTTCCCAATTTGCAAGCTCTTATCAATGCTATCAATTCGGCTACTTGTGCAGACTTTATTCCAAATAAACATGAAGCTTCTTTAATTTTGTCTATTGCGACCACAGCATACGCAGCACTTAGGCCCACCATTTCGTGTCTCATACATGAGCCATCCACAAACCATTCCTCATCATGTACAGGCAAGGGGGTTTCTTTAATGTCTGGGCGGGGTTTAGTACTGAATTCTGTCAAGTTAATGCAGTCATGCTCGTTTTCTCCCCCAGCTTCTACAATCATTGAGTCAGGGAGTAGGGTGGCTGGGTTCAAGATATTACACCGAGTAATGACTATATTTGCGGCACCCACGAGAATCCTCTCGTATTTAGTCAGCCGACTAGGGGTGAGATACTGAGTCTTAGTTCGGGTCAGTAAAATCACAACGGCATGTGGAACATACACAGTTACAGGATGTCCCATAACAATGGATTCACTCTGTTCTAAACTTGTGCAAGTTGCAGCTACTGCTTTCAGACACCCAGGTAATCCAGCAGCCACTGGTTCCAAAGTGGCAGAGAAATATGCCACTGGACATCTAGTCAACCCATGCTCCTGAGTTAAGACTGACAATGCACAATTGTCTCGTGTGTCACAGAATAGGGCAAACTCTTTAGAATAGTCAGGCATCCCTAAAGCAGGGGCTGTACACAGACAATCTCGTAATTTAGTGAATGCTGTTAAGCTTTCATCATCCCATTCCACTGGGTCCTCTGCTCCTTTCTTTGTCATCTTTACCAAAGGCTTTGCTAGGACTGCGAATCCCACAATCCATTGCCTGCAGTAACCTACAACTCCAAGGAACATTCTGACTTCTTTCTGAGTACGGGGTAACTGCATCTTTTAAATTATTCTGACTCTCTCTGAGGTGACTTTTCTGACACCTTTTTCTATCTGGTGCCCCAGATATTTTACTGATTTTGAGCAGAACTGTAATTTTTCAGGGGCCACTTTATGTCCCTTTTCACCTAGGTGATTCAGTAGGGCAATGGTGTCAATCACGCAATCCCTATGACTTTTAGACGCCACCAAGAGGTCGTCAATATATTGCACCAGCACAGACTTTCCAGGTAAGACTAAAGATTCAAGGCATTTTTTCAGGATCTGATTAAAGATAGAGGGGCTTTCTGTGTACCCCTGGGGGACACGATTCCAAACATACACGTGACTGTTGAAAGCAAATGAGAAAAGAAATTTGCTGTCTGGATGCAATGGGATCGAAAAGAATGCGTGACATAGGTCTATCACAGTGAACCACTCAGCATCCCAAGGAATCTGACACAGGATCCCTGCTGGGTTTGGGACAATAGGACAACAAGGAACCACAATCTTGTTTACCTTTCTCAGGTCCTGCACTACTCTGTACTTGCCACTAGGTTTCTTAATTCCAATTATGGGGGAATTACACGGGCTGCTCATCACTTCTTGTATGATGTTTGCTTCTAGCAATTTCTGTATTTCAATGGCAACTCCTGCTCTTACTTCGGCACTCATTCTGTAGGGCTTGGTATTAGGGTAAACTGCATTTTCTTTCATAGCTATTTGGATTGGATCTACATTTGCCATTATTCCTACATCCTTTCCCGTAAAGTCCCATACTTCTGGTTTCACTGTCTGTTGAAGTTCTTCAGGTAAGTCTTGTATAGTCATTCGTTTAATTTCTGAGTCAGGTCTGATTAACATTAATTTGTAGATGCCATCTTCGTCTGGGGTCTGAATTTCGACGCCCTTTGGTGTGCAAAAGATAGTACAGTTCATTTTGCACAACAAATCACGTCCCAGTAAGTTTACTGGACTGGTGTCACAAACGACAAATCTATGCATTTCTTTAAAGTTCCCTATTGTGATCTCCATGGGCTCAGTAACTGGGGTACTAATCAATTGATTAGATACACCTACCACCTGGATTGCTTCTCCCGAGAGGGGTAGGTTTGGAACGTCCGCTGTTCTCACAGTAGAACGGGTAGCACCAGTGTCCACCCGAAAGGTGACATCATTTCCATCAACTTTTCCTTCAATGTATGGCCCTGACTGGTCTACCGGCAAGGAGGCGCCAAGTACACACTCCTCGTCCTCCCCTCACAGGCCCCGTCAGTACTGGTCGTCACAGAAAAAAGTGTCATTTAACAAATACTGCGAAGTTGCTGCATTTCTGTTCTCATTGCCTCCCCAGATCTCTATGTCGTCACCCTGCGGTGATTTTCCCTTAAAATTAGGTTTTGGCGCTCGGGGCAATTTTACCTGCTGCTGGGTCTTTCTTGGTTTTTCATTCTGCGTCTGTGGAATTAAATCAGGGGTTTGGGCATTATCATGCTGTAAATATGGACACTCGTCTCTCCAATGTCCAATTTCTCCGCACTGGTGGCAGGGAAATTTCTTTTTAGCTTCCTCTCTGCTCATTTTTACTTTGGGCTTCCCTCCACCCCCAGGACCTTGATTTTGGGCATTTTTATTCAATTTACTTAATTGCTTTTCCTGTTGTTCTGCCAGTTTCACCTGTGCCCACATTACTTTCTCCTTCAACGCCTTTCGCTTTTCTGCCATTTCGTCCTCACAGTACTTTGCGTACCGTAGGACCTCATCCATTTTCTTAGATTGCCAACAAATTTTATTATCTTTGATCCACTGGCAAATTTCAGGTCCTAAACCGTTTACAAACCTGTAAATGAAGTGGGTCATATCCTTCATCTCGATGTTATCTATGCCACTGTATGTTTTAAACACCTGTAATAGTCTTTCATAAAAGGAGTGTACAGTCTCGTCCCTTTCCTGCGTGGTTCTATCTATCTTGGTCCAATCAGTTTCCTTTGCAGGCACCTTTTGCTTCAGAAGTTGAATTACTTGTTCATATTTTTTCATCACTTCTTTAGAGGGTTCTCCTGTTTTAGAGTCCCTCGGGTATTCCTCACTAGGCCAAGCTATGGCTATTTTACATTCGGTCCATAAATCTACAGGGACCACAATGTCAAAGAACCCATCCAAGTCTTTCCACAGGCATTTTTGCACCTTTACAAACCTTTCCACCTGTCTGTACCAGTTTACGGGTTTTTTCTCGTAATTTTGGGAAATCATTTGCAAAGGACACAATATCCTGTCTGGACCACGGAACGTGCACGTATTTTCCACCTGGCACTTCACGCATAGGGTATAACTGCTCTGGCTTGTCAGCTTCCTTTAGAACGAATTCTGGTGTCGCCTGTTTAGATCTAGCCTCATCTTTTTTTTTGGCCCACCTGGCTTTCCATTTTTCTACATCTCCCCATCTCTGCAACACTGTCAATAGTTCCTTGACCTGTGCCTTTTTCCCTGACACATTCAGGCTTTCCAAATCTTTGTCTGAAAAAACTGCTCTGTACGGTTTCTGCAAGGGTTTTGATTTTAAAATACCTATTCCCATGCTAGCTGCACTGTCTGTCAGTTTTTCATGGAGTATTCTAGCATTCCGGGTAAGGCTCTTACAGATGAACAGCAACTCATCCTCAGAGTAGGTATTTAGTCTGTCTAATCCCACATTTCCTGCCATTAATTCTTCTATTTCTACTCTCAGTTTGTAGAGATCTAAAGGTTTCGACTGAGGAACTTGTTTCTCAAATTCTCGACTCCATCTTTCGATTTCTTCAGGAGTCACCAACGTGACACTCTTGGTACCCGAAGTTGACTCCATTTGAATCTCCCTCGAGTTAAAAGGATTATGTCTTTTCTGCATCCTTTTCCCTGTGTTCCTAATGGGCAGATCCAGTAGCGAGACCTCAGATTCCCATTCACTGGTCTGGTCATCTACGATTAAGGGTTCTGGTCTTGGCGGCGCAATAACTGGGGTAATAACTGGAGTCTTCGGACTTCCCTGTCTATCCCCATACAGCGGAACCACTGGTCCAATAGTTACCGGGATTGTCAAGGCTTCAGGACTTGTATTTAACTGAGATATTTTCTGAATTATTTTGGCTCTCTGCTTAGCTAGAGCCTCTCGTTCCCTGTCCTCTAGTATCCTGTCTAGGGAATTGTCATGTAATACCTGTGGGGTCAAAGTTGGGGCATAACTCGGGGCAGTGGGATGTGTCTCACTTGGTCCTTCACCGTAGTTTGGTTTTGGGAACAAACTCCCTGTCCCTAGGGATCTCGGTTCCTCCTCAGACGGGGGTCTTGAGAACGGAAGTCCCCCTCGTAGGGAGGTCTAGAGCAAAAGTCTCTTTCGCGTGAGTATCTCGCCTCTCCATAAATTGGTGCTCTTCGACAGTTATCTCTAGCCCCTAGGGATCCTAGACCCTCATTATACTGAGGTATTTGATAACCCTCTCCTACACTTACTGCTCTGGCCTCTTCCCGGGGAGGAGGTCTCCGAGAATTATCCCCTTCACTAGAGGGTCGGCGTCCTTCATTAAAAGGAGGCGGACTTCTATTAAACATGTCATCTAGTAATTCATCATCTGACTCCCCGAGAGGCACCCAATGTTTGCATTTCTCTGTTTTCTTTCCCCCCCCCAAGAGGACCACCCATTGACATCGTTGGAAACAGTCCTTCTACAATCATATTCTGTCTCCATTGTTTCATCTTTTTGTCTCGGGTCTCTTGTTTCAATTTTGGGTAGAATTTTGTCAACCCTTTATCCATTCGGGGCTTATCCCTCTCAAAAGCTTCGATTTCCCATTCCTCTAGGGCTTCATACTGCGTTAATCTAGGTCTGGGATGTAAATCATTCATTCGGGTTCTCAAATTAAATAAAATCCTGCCATTGAATGTACCCTCTAACGGAAAGGCCAATACTCCGTCATCTTTTGTGTATTCCGCCCAATTTTCCAACCATACACACGAGTGGTACCCTTTATCGAACATCATGAAAGATGCAGGAGTATTTGGTGGCGGAATGACAACACCTTCTCGGGTTCTAATTGGTTTATCCTTTTTGAAATAATTCTTTACTTTATTTACAAGGGATAGTTTTCTCTTGTTTCCGTACATAATGTCGTTTTTAACACCTTTCCACTGATCTTTCTCAAACCCTAAATGTCGTGGATCAGGTCTAGTATGCGGTCTATACGAATGCCACATACGATTTCTGCGAGTGACTCTGTTTACAAATCACTTCCAATCCAAGTGCGTCTTTTATTTTCGTGCAACCAATGAAGTGCACGGTTTCAAATAGTTTCGACCAATGGGTGCGCGGCCTTTTCGCGAGATAGTTCTCACGCTTCGGCACTCACCCCTCCTTTATAATTCCAGCTCCGCTACACACCCGCTGCGTCTACCAATCCCAGCGCGGCTCGGAGTGACGTCAGAGCAGCTTCGCAACTGACTCCCTCCTTCACAAGGTAACGGAAACTTTCTTTCTTTCTAAAGTGCTAGTGCTTGGTTATTTAACAACGAATACACATTCGCCACTGTACTCAAGTGTCTAGACAGAAAAGAATTTGTTTCACTGCAAGTAAACTTCGATTGTCTACCTGTCACACACTACGGATAGATCTCTTCTGCCTACCCTTCACTCAAGCATTAGGGAACCTGCTACTTCCTTAGACTCATCCACTTTTCTGGGATATATTCTAAGTCCAACGTTTCACCAGCGAACCCTTTTGCTTTCACCCAAGCTTCGATGAACCTGCTACTCCTTCCGGTGTGACCCTCACTAGGTTATGCCACAGCAGAATTTTTGTCAGCGAACTCGTTGCTGTCAATTATTCAACTATTCATTCAGAAAAACCCTAGTTAGTGCTTCCAGTTTTACCTAACCTGCACCAACTTTCCTGGAGTAAGTGACCTCAAAGCAAGTGGATTCTCTTCACCACTCGCTATTCAATTCCCCGGGGATTCCCAACAAACATATAACGGTAACTGACGAGTTTGTTAATACATATATCAGTATAATAATAAGAAAAACAATTTAAAACATTTCATAATTTTTCTAAGCAAAGCATTCCACGTGAGTGATCAGTCCACTAAAACGCTTTACTTTTAGCAGCAATAGTTTTCTCAACTAGCAGCATCCAACTTTACTAGCTTTACTAGTCCTACCTACCTTTAACTAGTCCCTAACCATTACCTCTGCTACCAGAAAATTACTGATAGAGATCGTGGGTCACCCGACCAACAATTTCACTGTATAGTTTTCGGGCCCATAAATTTAAATTCACCATATACCTTAATCAGGTGACCTCACAAACCTACCATCAGTAACCCTGATTCCTTCCTATTGTATTCTAGTGTACCCGACTTACCATCCACCGTTACGGGTACCTATAACCACGATAGATCAGGGAGCTAGCTGTGAAGAAAGGTAGACAAAATACAAACCCAACTTTAAATATCTTTGATATTCATAAAATGACCACGGACAACTGAAAAGTTTTAAAAGTTTTATCTTAATATTCAATTTCTGAGAGCATTAGGCTTACAGTTAAAAGGCAATCGACAATCAAGATAACAAAAAGCACATAACCATACAAGAAAGAGTAAGGGCAATCATTTATGAGTTATGAGATGGAAAACATGAAAATATACTAAGTAGATTTCAGAAATAGAATTCGAGAATGGGTAACTATAAAGGGCAATTTTATGCACGTACTAGGAATTTTCTACTGGAAAAATACTTCAGGGGTAGGGAGAGAACTTAGATAAATTCTATACACCTATCGGAAGGGGAAAGAATGGAGCATGCTAAATTATAGCAACAATTACTTCAGGACGGTTTGCAGGAGAAAAATTATAAACCACATCTATAATTAAAACGGTATGGAGAGAATGTGCTCTAAAAGGTAGGGTAACATAGGAACATGCTATGGAAATAAATGCATTGACCTTTATAAGGTAGACTGCGGAAAGCATGGAAAATTTACTTGTGCAAAGGTTTGTCTTTATTAAAGCAAAGACAGAAAATAGAAGGTGCAGTATAGATTTCTCAGCAATATATTTACCTAGAATTGTGTGAAAACCAACCCTGGCCACGGATCAGTCAAGGACAGGAAATACCCCACGGAAGGACAGTCATCAATGGGACAGCAGGTGCAGAATGGACACCCCAGGACAGGACAGGAAAACCAGATTAGGATCAGGACAGGACCACCAAGGCACGACCAGCACCCGCAGTTTGGAAGCAACGCCTGCGCTCCACCCTATCTGCAGCTATCAGTCAGAACCCCGATTGGGTTAGCGAACTCCCAAGCAAAGTGCTCCGCCAGCACTTAAGGTTTAGTAAAACCTTTGAGTCTATGGTCAAATTCAGACAGAGTGCTCCACAGCGCTCTGTATTCAGTCACCTATTGAGTGCGTTGGGTCAGTGACAGGTCAGCTAATCAGACAAGTCGGACAATTTCTCTAGCTGAACCTAGGCTAGTTATACTGTTTTGGGGTCGGTGTACCACCCCCCAATGTTGCAAAGTGTCAGAATCCACAATTTCGATTGGTCCCAAAGTAGGCTAGGTTAACACACCAATCAGAACAGACTACTGTAAGCCTAAATTTACATTCTAGGGATCCGCCTAGCAAGATTGGGGTTCCCACGAGAAGTTTCACAGAATACAATAGAGAAATACAATTGTTACAAAATGAAGAACAAATTCTGCTCCATCCTCCTGGGTCAGAGGTGGCTTTCTCAGGAGCATCTTGTCTGTGGCTGCCAGCTGGCTGAGTTCCACTGCTCAAGGCTACATCTCTCCCTGGCTGCGCGCTCATGCGCAGAAGGGGCCTTCAAGATGGTTCTCGCCTCGTTCGGACCCCCCCAATTACGCGGTACATGAAAAGTAAGCGAAAACAAATTAAAACATAGAAATAAATGAACATACTACATACCATGATTGTGTACTTATGGTTTCTCATCATAAAAATATACTATGCGATTATAGGTTAGAGCAACACACAATAACACGAGAGCATCTGCACAAGCTTCACCACGTTAATACACCCACAGCCATCTTAGCTGCATTACGCATGCGCACCCTTTCCCTCCAGAACTGAAACTACGTCACATCACGTGTGTATGACTAACGCATGCGCAGAAGCAAATTTCTAAACAGCGGCCATATTATGGACAAGGGTTATTCGTATTAATAAAACACATAGGCAAGCATCACTAAGATACACACACATTCAAAAATAAAGGGAAATTAGTACAACGAACAAATTGGATTACCGGGTTATAACAAATTCGAGGTTCATGACTCGAGCAAGTCGCGTAATATGCAAATTCTTGCTCTATCAGAACCATTGAGGGATTTCTGGCCTTGAAATTAGGAACTAGGTGTTTTGAAGCTTGATTCATTTCTCGATTCACATGCTGTGCATTATTTCACCATCTAGTGGTTGGGTTCAGAACTCTCCACTCTTTTGTAGTCCTACCATTGTTGTTTTTAGATCGAGCCTAGCGTTGCAGCGCGCATTGGTTCCGCTTGCACTTCTGACAGGTACAACGTTGCATTTCCGAAGTCTGGGCTTGACCTTGACTGCATTTCAAACGCAGAGAAGATCGCTCTCCCCCTGCATCCCCAGGTCACCTCTGCAGTGTAAGAACGCGTTGTTTAATCCTCTGCAAACCGGCATAGGGCTGGGACGTGCAAGTCTGTGCAATCACGCAATGGCCCACAAATGCCACCCTCTGTAGCACAAGGTGTGGCTGGATGGCAACATGTTTTCATTACATCTCATTTAATGTCTTGTCCAACACACTTGTTCATTAAAAGGTGTATTTCCTGCTTTAATATTTTTGTCCAAACCACTGAGCTTCTGGTGATGGGACGTCTACTAATTCTCAAGTGTTACACCAAACAAATGATGGACGGAATGCCGACAATGCAAACATTCTACCCCAGTCAAAAGAATTGGGTTAAATCCATCGTTTTTGCCTACTGCTCCACCCCAGTTTGGACCCAGCCATATGCAAATCAGTCTTGACCCTGTGTCCCATGGGAACAATCCAGACCGAACTGCCAGGCCATGTCCTCCCTGGACCGGAAACAAGCATCCTGGGACCAGTTTCAGGGTATGTCACCCTTCTTCAGCCAGGCTGGCTTGAATCCAGTGACACAGTGAGCAAGGGACCCACGTCTGGGTATACCCATCCCACTTAATGAGAAAAGTGTTAGCACAAACAAATGATGGACGGAATGATGACAATGCAAACATTCTCCCCAGTCAAAAGATCCGAGTAAATCCAATGTTCTTTCGCCCACTTCGGCTCCCCAGTTTGGACCTAGACGTGGATCCCGGGCTGGTGATCAAAAGAATGATGGATTTCACCCAGATCTCTTGACTGGAGGTTAATGTTTTGATATGTTCTGCATTCCGTCTATCAATTGTGTGTCTTTTTCTTACTCGTCCTAAGTGTGCCGGGTATGCCCAGACATGGGTCCCGGGCTCACTGTGCCACTGGATTCAAGCTATCCTGGCTGAAGAGGGGTGAAACCCTGAAACCAGTCCTAGGATGCTTCTTTCCGGTCCAGGGAGGACCTGGCTTAGCAGTTCGGGCTGGACTGTTTCCATGAGGCACAGGGTCAAGACTGATTTGCATATGGCCAGGTCTAAACTGGGGTGGCATGGTGAGCAAAAGAATGATGGATTTAACCCATATCTCTTGACTGGGGGTGAATGTTTTGATTTGTTCTGCATTCCGTCCATCAATTGTGTCTTTTGCGAATTCTCAAGGTCATCTTTGTCGAAGCATCTTTTATTTTTGAGGTGACGAGTTCTGTCTGAGTGTCTGTTTCTTCTCTGTTTCTGATTCATGCTGCTTGTAGAGGGCGGCTTGTGATTTCTGGCTGGTTGTATATGAAATATGAACAGAACTGGGTCCTCGCCTCTGCATTCGAGGTGCATTTTGTAGAGTAAAATACAGCGGCAGAGACTGACTGCAGTATCATGCAGCGCTTAGCCCTAGAAGTGCTATTTTGGTCATATATGTCTTCACCTTGAATGTATTTAAAACACTTTAAGTCGAGCAACAGCGACCTACTTGTTAGCCAGGGCTTGCGAGCACAGGATACAAGGGAAGTTAAAAGTGTGGACTCATTGACCGAGAGCGCCTGCAGGCCCATCCGGTGTGTCCCCCCCTCTTCTCTGCTGAAGGTGGACCCCTCCTACCCACATGCAAAGCCACGGTACCCCTGGCAATACCGCCTCTTGTTGCGTGACGTCATCCATCGTGCACGCCACACTTGTTGCGCAGTGCATCACACACCCACCCCCTCTGTGTGTGGATAAACCGGTCACTGCACCCCAGTACATACAGCTCAATGCTCGCTGTTTTATGCTGTCTTCCCCCTCCCTGGTGGAATGGACAGGATATTTATACAGAGTTTTGTATTTACTGTGCAGATTTGATAATAGGGACCAATCTGCTACTTGCCTCGGTGTACCGATGACACTGGAAGGGATGTTTCAAACCTTTCACCTCAAGGACACAGAACGGAGAGTGTATTAATGCCAGACTGTCATCCGTTACTTAGCTAGCTCTGTGAGTGTTGCGCATGCACCGGCGCTAACAGAACCGCGGCGATGACACTTGGTATCTGATGCAAGATTTGCATCGGGATACAGCTTTAAAAGCCTAAAAAAAAAACACCAGAGTTCCAGGCCCTGATGCTCTGGAGACTTCGGGCCGACCTAAGAGTAGGTGGACAAGAGAATGGCAGAGAAGCAAGAGCGAGTAGGTACTAGACCTCCCACAATCACGGGTAGCATTACAAGAGCAGCAGCCATCATGTATCAGATGGAGAGGTGGAACAAATCTCGGGGCTCATTTTCGGAGGCTGAGTGGGCGACAACTCAGTGACCCCTGTAGTACTAAAGCAACATTTCTCAGGTGAATGAGGACACTTGGATCACAGTGCACTGGAAGGTGAGGGTAGGATGGCACAGAGGCAGCTGAGCTAGGGTGACCTGATTCCCAAAAACAACAAGCATTTGCAATGTAATAGGACTCGCATTAGGAAAGTTTGAGCTATTGGTATTGCAAATGACAAATATTTTATTTATGTTTTGCTTTTGAAAATAGCGAAATTAATAGCTTTGTCATTTACAATGCCAATAGTTTTAACTTTCGCAAATGTGACACCTATAGCATTTGTAATTAAATATGTGTTGTATTTACGTGACTTTGATGTATTGATATTACAAATAACAATGGCTTTTATTTTTTTTAAATAATTAATACTTAAATAAAAGTTATTGTAATTTATAATGGCAATAGCTTAAATGTATGTAAATAACTTTTGTGAAGATTATGTTCAGTGTATGTTATTGTGACGAAAATCCAAGAACTGAAGTGAAATATAAACATCTTTTTGTGACATTTGTAATAAAGTTTGAAACATTGAGAGAGCATATTTGAACCAGTTGTTGTTGAATGGTTGCACAGATTGATGCTGTGGTGGCGCTGAGTGATGTTGTGATGGCGACGAGTGATGCTGTGGCATTCAGTGATACTGTTTTAGCGCATAGTGATGTTGTGGTGCCCCTGAGTGATGCTGTGGTGATGCGATGGATAGATAGAGTGAGTGCGATAGATAGAGTGAGTGCGATAGATAGAGTGAGTGCGATAGATAGAGTGAGTGCGATAGATAGAGTGAGTGCGATAGATAGAGTGAGTGCGATAGATAGAGGGAGGGCGATAGATAGATAGAGGGAGGGCGATAGATAGATAGAGGGAGGGCGATAGATAGATAGATAGATGGAGGGCGATAGATAGGGTGAGGGCGATAGATAGGGTGAGGGCGATAGATAGGGTGAGGGCGATAGATAGATAGGGTGAGGGCGATAGATAGACAGATAGAGTAATGGCGATAGATAGAGTGAGGGCGATAGATAGAGTGAGGGCGATAGATAGAGTGAGGGCGATAGATAGAGTGAGGGCGATAGATAGATAGAGGGAGGGCGATAGATAGAGTGAGGGCGATAGATAGGGTGAGGGCAATAGATAGTGGGTGCGATAGATATACAGATAGAGTGATGGCGATAGATAGATAGACAGATACAGTGAGGGCGATAGAGTGAGGGCGATACATGGAGTGAAGGCGATAGAGTGAGGGCGATAGATAGAGTGAGGGCGATAGATAGAGTGAGGGCGATAGATAGATAGACAGATACAGTGAGGGCGATAGAGTGAGGGCGATACATGGAGTGAAGGCGATAGAGTGAGGGCGATAGATAGAGTGAGGGCGATAGATAGAGTGAGGGCGATAGATAGAGTGAGGGCGATAGATAGAGTGAGGGCGATCGAGTGAGGGCGATCGAGTGAGGGCGATCGAGTGAGGGCGATCGAGTGAGGGCGATAGATAGAGTGAGGGCGGTAGATAGAGTGAGGGCGATAGAGTGAGGGCGATAGAGTGAGGGCGATAGCTAGATAGATAGAGTGAGGACGATATATAGAGTGAGGGCGATAGATAGATAGAGTGAGGGCAATAGATAGAGTGACGGCGATAGATAGAGTGAGGGCGATAGATAGAGTGAGGGCGATAGATAGAGTGAGGGCGATAGATAGAGTGAGGGCGATAGATAGAGTGAGGGCGATAGATATATAGAGTGAGGGCGATAGATATATAGAGTGAGGGCGATAGATATATAGAGTGAGGGCGATAGATATATAGAGTGAGGGCGATAGATATATAGAGTGAGGGCGATAGATATATAGAGTGAGGGCGATAGATATATAGAGTGAGGGCGATAGATATATAGAGTGAGGGCGATAGATATATAGAGTCAGGGCGATAGATAGATAGATAGATAGATAGACTGTTGCATGGCTTAACACTTATAAGGTCCCAAAGGCGGTAGAGAGAGGTAGAGAGGTAGAGAGGTAGAGAGAGAGAGAGAGAGAGAGAGGTAGAGAGGCAGAGAGTTAGAGAGGCAGAGAGTTAGAGATGCAGAGAGTTAGAGATGCAGAGAGTTAGAGATGCAGAGAGTTAGAGATGCAGAGAGTTAGAGAGGCAGAGAGTTAGAGAGAGAGAGAGTTAGAGAGAGAGGTAGAGAGAGGGTTGGAGTGAGGGTTAGAGAGGTAGAGAGAGAGGTAAAGGGGTAGAGAGAGAGGTAGAAAGGTAGAGAGAGAGAGATAGAGGTAGAGGTAGAGGTAGAGAGAGAGGTAGAGATAGAGTTAGAGAGGTAGAGATAGAGGTCGAGAGAGAGGTAGAGAGGTCGAGAGAGAGAGGTAGAGAGGGAGGTAAAGAGGTAGAGAGAGAGAGGTAGAGAGAGGTAGAGAGGTAGAAAGATGTTTATGTTCAAACAATCCTATCTGTTCCTTGTCAGTCGAAATTCAAGCTCTGTTAAGTTAAAGCTTTGTCGCAAGCTTTCGTTTGAGGTAGTGCGCCGAGTTTCCAGCACCTATTGTGACTTTGGTGCTATATAAGCAGGGTAGTAAGATATGAGCCTTTTGGCATGCATACTCACTCACAAACATTGCTGAAACCAGCACATACATCAGTTGGCATCCTTACCATGCCTTTTTTCCAGCACTGACAATAACAGGCTCATAGTTGTTAACCATGAGTATATTGTCAGCAAACATTTTTTGGGAAAAAGCATTGTACTGAAGGACCTCCAAACGGGAAGTAACCAGCTTGGCAAGACCCAGGGCGAGCTCCCAGGTAATTCCGCTCCACCGGGGGTGCCAGCAACCAAACAGATTCTTAAAGTTTGTTCAGGAATGAAGTTATTAGCAGTGCGATTGTAAACGTAAAAAAAAATGCGTGCACTCGTTTCCCTTTTCCTGTGAAGCCAGACATGACAGGCTGTCCCTTTTGGGCTATTTGGAGACCCCTTCTTCGTTGCCCAGCCCAACACCCCATAGAGCTGTGGCAGGGATTAAGCATCTTAAGTGAGCCTGTCATTGGGCCGATGGGCTGGTGAAGTGGACCACACGAAAAGGTGAATTTGTTGTTTATGGGCGTCTGTTGTCAGCAGACAACATGCTCATAAACTGACTGCTATGGAATACTATGGTCGAGGGAGGGAAGTGTAGTATCAGCCGTTAGTTTACGGTATAGAAAAAAAGAATTATTTGACAATAATATATTACAAGATAAATAAACATTAAGATCGAGAAAACATCCAAACTGCCACTAAGATGGACAAATACATTTAGTTTAAGCTTTTAAAAGATGAAAAAGAGGAAAGATCGAAACATTTGATAAATTGTCAAATAAAACTAAAATCACTTGAAGAGAGACAGTACTAATAGCGTGATTGGTGAACTTGGACTAGCTGTGACAAACGCCCTTCTTAAATATTTTCTACTGAGGTCCAATAATGCCGGGCAGAAACATTAAGAGCTCATAGATTCCTCCTACCTGCTAAGATCGCAGCCTGTGCGTGTTGTACACGACTGAAAGGCACAGCGCAGGAACAGGGAAAAAGAAAGGATGAAAGCTGGTGTGAACAGAGACAGAGACTAATAGAAGAAGTGCACGCCTCAGTATAGTGAAGAGATTGTCAAACGAGAGTGGAAGGGGGTGTGCGTAGAAGACTTTGGAGATAGGATAGGTGGTTGGTGTGTGTTGGGCCGAAGAAGATGTATGTAGTACGGAACAAAAAAAAATTATGGACAAGAAATGAATGCAGTCATTTTCAAATCTGCATATTGCGCAGATTTTGCATGCATATGGCCTTAGAAAACATATACAATACATTTAACACATCTCAGTTAATCCATAGAACGCGTGTCGAGAAGCTGCTCACATATTCCAACAGTTATTGGAAACCAAATCCCTCTCCAATCAACATAATTATCTCCGCATATGACTGAAAGCCTAAGACAGCCTTGTTATTTTTACGAAACAGTGTATAATAAAAGTATCTGATTGATAAATTGTTATTAAACTGGACAGCCCTTAAGTGATCCAAGAAGTAAATATTAAAATGAAGTTTCAACAACACCACATTGTCAAGGGAGGCCCAAGGCAGAAGTACGGATTATGATGTGATTTAATGTTCCTCCTTCGGGCAAGGTTTGTTGCTATAATGGAGAGGAAAAGCCCTGCATATTCATCTTTAAATAATTAAACAAAGCGCTGGAAACGAGGGTTAATTTGCCATGCATACTCACAATATTAGCCTTAAGGTCTTGCACGTGAAAGGTCTAAAATTCCGGCACTAGGAAAGTACACGAAAAAACAAGAGGACAATCACTGGCAAAGTCAATCGGTTTCGCCTGCAAAATGCAAAACTATTGACTTTTGCAATGCTCTACCCTCAAAACGCTCGAGTCCAAACTCATGCGCGCACAAGACTGAAAAGCCTGGAATGGGTCTTATATTAAAGGAAACCCTTCAAGAAGGCCAATACTATGCATGTATTATCTGTGACGTACATTGCTGGTTTGTCCATTGAAAACAAAGTAGCATCTCGGAAACCAATTTATTTTAAAAACACATGCAGTACCCGAGAGTGTCAAGAAATTGGGACTTTTCACCATGACACAATGACTTGTAAACTCTCTTAGTGAAAAAAGCGTCCACGAAATGAAATTAAAAGCGGCCGCAAAATGAAATTAAAAGCAGCCGCGAAATGAAATTAAACAAGCTCTTGGCATTGCTGTGGCGGGGGCGGGTGAGCGCATTGCTTTGAAGTCTGATGCGGGGGAGGGGGAGTGGATTCCTTTGAAGTCTGATGCCGAGGCATACAGGCTCCCAAATGGTGTGCGATGTGCACGCGCCCGGCTCACATGCACTGTAGGCAATCTGCCTTTGGGTGCATTTTTCAGAGCCGTTACTTTAATCTCGCCAAGCATCCCTAACTGGCTAGGCGAGACCTAAAAAACCGGGACAGGTCACAAACATAGAAGTAGGACTACATTTTACACTGGTGGCTGGCTCGATCTTGGGGGAGGCAGTGAGTAGGAGGAGCCTCAGCAGGCAGACGTGTCCTGCTGAGGCTCCGCAATCGGGCTCTCATACTGCCCGCTTCCTAGCGTCGCCCCGACCTGTACTGACATCAGCCAGGTGACGGAACGCATGCAGCACTAGGAGATGCCGCAAAATCATACCTGGGTGCGCTCCCAACAACAGAACGAGGAGAATTGGACTGCATGCTCCCGGTGGCAAGATGGCGCCCGCCAGGGCTCTGGGTGTCCGGACCGGTGCCTCGAGATATACACCAGGAGCAGCACAAGGGCACTTGTATACGGCCGCAGCGGAGGAGTGGCGGCACTCCGACACTACCATTCCCTGACGCGAGTTCTGGAAAGCACACGTGAAGGCAGGTAGCGGCGATCGGTAACGGCCCGCCATTTTAGCTGTCCTAATCTCTACCTCGTCGCTCCACAGCCCCGCAATTACACCGAGCATGGTCGTAACGCCACCCATCCATCAGCGGCGATCTGGGAGCTGGAGAGTCGATTGCTGCCCGCAACACCGCATTGAAGCACGAAATAGCCCCCGATCGGCAACAATCGCTTGACTCCAAAATGGCGTCCAGTGTTGAAAACGGCCGACGTAGCCGATCCTGAATATCTGGAGACTCCTGGGGGTGTACAGCACCATCGGGACAGAGGTGAGCAGCGGACCACGCGCTTTCAGGGACAAACCAAAGGGGAATTTCTCTCTCTGCAGCAAGGACATAATAAACACACAATGGTAAACACACAACCATTGCTGCGGACTGCCTTCCTCCCCCCGGACTTGCTGGCTATGGCAGCCCTCTTCCTGGACTTTCAGACCTGGACCTCTGTGTTCCCCGCCATTTTCTTTTTATGACTCACTTCTTCATCTACCTTTCTCCTCCGCCTTTTTAGCGATCTCTGACCTCCCCCCTCTGTCCTAGTGACCTCTCTATTGTCTCTCCTGCTGCCTCTGACACAGTCCTCGCTGTCTTACCTGTTACTATCTGCTTCCCTCTCTGGTTTGTCTCACTTTCCTGCCCTTCTCTGTCCCTCCCTTGGTGCTGTGACTGTATATCCAGTCATATCCCCTCCCTATGTATATAGAGATAACTCTAATCACTAGTATATGCAGTAGACCGGTGCGCTCTCTTCCATTTCTATGTGACTCTTAGAGTATATCCATGTGTATCCCCTCCCTATGTATATAGAGATAACTCTAATCACTAGTCTATGCAGTAGACCGCTGTGCTCTCTTCCATTTCTATGTGACTCTTAGAGTATATCCATGTCTATCCCCTCCCTTTGTATATAGAGATAACTCCAATCACTAGTATATGCAGGAGACCTTTTTACTATCTTAAAGTATATCCACGTGTATCGCCTCCTTGTGTGACTTTACATTTTGTACATTTGCAATTTTTTCAGTGTGTATCCTTCTTTTGTAACGCATGTAATCCTAAATCCTTATGTTTCTCAACTGGTGCTTATGTAAAGCGCTCTGACACCTTCGGGTAAAGTTCGCGCTATAGAAAATCGCATAAATAAATAAATAAATAAAACTCCAGTGAGCACGGTCATGCTGGTGGTGTGGACACTTGCCTCAATGGATGGCATAACATTCTTGCTGCCTTGTAGAAAGAGAAGGGAAATCCCAAGAGAAAATATCTCTCTTTAAAGAATTTCCCCCGCCAAAAGGCATGCCTAAAGGGAATCCATGGCAAACTGCCCCATCCTGAGGCAAATCACACTGCTCCTCAAAAGGGGGGGAGGGAGGGGGGGGCAGACTCACCGTGTGTAATCCCCGACGCCTGCCTCAGACACCACGCGATTTGAGCCAGCAACAACACATCGGCGAGACCGCGACGATGACCAGTGAAGACGGCGTGTGAGGCGAGCAAAAGGGGTGCCAAAATGGTGGGGGAGGGATATATACCCTCCCCATGTCCTGGCACCCGGGAAGGGACGCCCCTCATGCGCCGCAACCAGGCTGGGGGTACTCCACCCAGAGTCCCTGCCCCTGATGGGGCAAGGGGTGTGGGGTGCCCAGGCGACACTAGAGTGCTGACCTTTCTAGTGGCCCCCTGCGGGGGCCTCGGCCAGCAGCAAAGGATTTCCCTTCTCACAACAACCTCATCTGGAGTGATCTCACGCTGTAATATTTCGAGAAGTGATCATGGGCACATCTTTTTAATACCAGTGTGTACGCAGCACTACTCAAAAAACGGGACATTCTGTGCTCCTCCCAGCCACTATTAAAAAACCGGGCCAAGTGTTGGGACACCGGGACACTTTGCGAAAAACAGGGACTGTCCGGGAAAAACCAGGTGGTCTAGTCACCCTAAGCTGAGCCCAAGATAATCACAGGACCTGTTGTGGGGAGGACGAGGTGGACGAGACAGCAAATCAGCATGAAGAGCTGCACCAAGAGCGGCTCTGGCTCCAAGAGCCCATGCAGGAGCCGAGCTTTGAAAGTATTTTCCATGCAAATCATGCAGCAAACATAATGTTACAATATGATAGTGTCTTCTAGTGTTTTTCCTTAACAGTGGAAGTGTTTCACTTTAGAATATCAGATTATTTGTACAGTATTACTTAAAAATTAGTTTTTAATCATGAACTCAGAGATATTAAATTTTCCCTCCACCCATGCCCTGATGAAATGGCACCAGTCAACTAAGATGCAAGTCGCTTGTCTTGTGCACCCTATATATGGTGCCCAGGGACATCAAATCAAATCAAATCAAAAAACATTTATATAGCGCGCTACTCACCCGGAGGGTCTCAAGGCGCTTTGGGAGGGGGGGGGCCGCTACTGCTTGAACAGCTAGGTCTTGAGCTGCTTCCTGAAGGCGAGGTGGTCTTGGGTCAGGCGGAGGTGGATCGGGAGGGAGTTCCAAGTCTTGGCGGCCAGGTAGGAGAAGGACCTTCCTCCTGCTGTGGCTCTTCGGATGCGGGGGACGGCGGCGAGGGCGTGGCTGGTCGATCGAAGCTGGCGGGTAGGAGTGTAGAAGTTGAGGCGGCTGTTGAGGTATCCTGGGCCTTGGTTTTGTAGGGCTTTGTGTGCGTAGGTGAGGAGGCGGAAGGTGATTCTCTTGTTGACCGGGAGCCAGTGCAGGTCTCTCAGGTGTCCGGAGATGCGGCTGTGTCGGGGGATGTCGAGGATGAGTCTTGCTGAGGCATTCTGGATCCGCTGAAGTCTCTTCTGGAGCTTGGCGGTTGTTCCGGCGTAGAGGGCGTTGCCGTAGTACAGTCGGCTGGTGACGAGGGCCTGGGTGACCGTCTTCCTGGTCTCGGTGGGGATCCACCGGAAGATCTTACGTAACATGCGCAGGGTATTGAAGCAGGACGAGGAGACGGCGTTGACCTGTCTGGTCATGGAGAGGGAGGAGTCCAGGATGAAGCCCAGGTTGCGTGCGTGGTCTGTCGGTTTGGGTGCTCTGCCCAGGGCGGGGGGCCACCAGGAGTCGTCCCAGGCGGAGGGCGAGGAGCCCAGGATGAGAACTTCCGTTTTGTCAAGTTCAGTTTCAGGCGGCTGGTCATCATCCACTCGGCTACGTCTGTCATCCCTTCGTGTAGGTTGGCTCTGGCGGTGGCTGGGTCGTTGGTGAGGGAGAGGATCAGCTGAGTGTCATCGGCGTAGGAGATGATGTTGAGGTTGTGTTGGCGTGCGATGGCTGCGAGGGGGCTCATGTAGACGTTGAAGAGGGTGGGGCTGAGCGAAGATCCCTGTGGCACGCCGCAGATGACTTTGGTGGCTTCTGATCTGAACGGTGGAAGGCGGACTCTGAGTCCTTCCGGCGAGGAAGGAGATGATCCACTCCAGTGCCTTCTCCTGGATTCCGACGTTGCTGAGGCGTTGCACTAGGGTGCGGTGGCAGACAGTGTCGAAAGCCGCGGAGAGGTCCAGGAGGATGAGGGCCGCTGTTTCTCCGTTGTCGAGCAGGGCTCGGATGTCATCGGTGGCTGCGATGAGGGCGGTCTCGGTGCTGTGGTTGGCCCGGAAGCCAGACTGTGAGAGGTCGAGGGATCCATTCGTTTAGAGGAAGGCGGCCAGCTGTTTGTTGACGGTCTTCTCGATGACTTTGGCCGGAAACGGGAGGAGCGAGATGGGGTGGTAGTTTTTGAGTTCGGTGGGGTCCGCTGATGGTTTCTTCAGTAGAGCGCTGAGTTCGACGTGGTTCCAGCTCTCCGGGAAGGTGGCGGTGTCGAAGGAGGTGTTGATGATGTCCCGCAGGTGGGGGGCGATGACAGCGTCGGCCTTGTTGAAGACGTGGTGAGGGCCCCCTTCATAACAGACAAAGACTATGCTACAGGTGATTTTTGGGCTTAGGGCGGTTTGCTGGACGCAGAGGATGTTGAGCTGATTCCAGGACTTTAACCTGATTGCCAGTTGTGGCCACTAGGACACATCGCCTCTGTGAACCTCAGCTCGTTTTAAGCTTGAGTTGGCGAGGATCTTGAGCTGAGCCAGAGCTGGCATCTAGATTGAGTTTTCAGTGGTTCGCCCTCTTTGGGTGGGGTGAAGGGTGGGGATCTGCAGCAGAGGTACAACAAGCTGACTTTCATGTGGACCATAATGGGGTGGGCTTGAACTTAATCAAAAGGCAATAAACTGACTTTCTTCATCACAACCTGTGAGACTGTGTCCTTCTAACCTCAGCTTCTCAGTCCTGGAAGTTGTAGTCTGGTGTTAATGTGACTGATGTCAGTGATATTAAAGGCCCCCTCTGGGTAATGTAGTCATAACATGTCTCAAAACCCTAGCATTCAACAAAAAAGGGGTGCTGAACTGTTCCTAGAGCAAGGGGGAGGTCAAAGTAAAGACTGGCGTGACCGGAGGTGTAAACATTACACCTTGGGGCATCCATTGTGTTGGACGTGTTTGCCTCACACACCCCGAGGGATGTCATGCTTCATCATCGGCGGTTGCTCCTCGTCGGGGGGGCGGTGCAATCCCCGACGGGCACACCTCAAAGAGGGGCACTTTGGCGGAGATCTTTTGTGTCCAACTGCCCGATGGTGAAGTGCGGGTGTGTGGGCAAGGAAGCAGGTGAGCCTGGTGTGATAATTAAAATGCAGCAAGGGGTGCCGGAAACTATTTTATTCTGGTGGTCCCCCTCCTACAATTAAAATCGTGAATACCAGCTCGCTTGGTGTTACCTCGTTAGGTAGAGTGACCCTTGTCGAGCTAAGGAAAATAATAATAAGTCAAAACCCTAGCAGGCATCATTAAAGGTGCATACTAGAATGATTATTGTTGACTGTCAGTGACGCAGGACTGAATAAAGAGACCGTTTTTTCCCATGACACCATATGCCCCCTATAAGAGTTATACATACATAATAGAGTATCCCTTGCAACTGGGAGCTTTGGGCATTCATAACTCATCAGACATGAGTGCACGTCCCCACCCCCCTTTACTGTCATGTGTTTACGGTGCCTCATTGGCCTCATTGGTCAGATGTACTGGATGTAGGAGTATTTTTAGGTTGAGCCTAGTGGCAGCACGCAAGCACTGCTCGCTCTGTGAGGCATGCAATAGTTGAGTATGCTGCATAAGCCTCACCTTCTCTCCACCCACCCATGTTGATTGCCTCGTGTCATTGTCCTTGGTAAATGCTGGCTTCCGATTCATTATGAAGCTTGGTAGACCCTCCTGCTAACCGCCCCGTCTCCATTTGTGACCGCCCAAGACGACTGGATCTTTTACTTGGCTCCGTATACGGTCAGCTTTGTCAAGGGGGTGAGCACTGTTTTGTTTATGGCCACTTATGGGGACAGTGGCAGCTGCTATTTTTTTAAATTTGTATCCTGAGTGTGTCGCCCGCTTTAAGGATACCGTGTTCAGTTTTATTTAAATTTAATATGGAGCGCGGCGTCCACTTCTGAGACACCTCTCTCTGTTTAATTTACATGTTTTAAAACCTTTTATAGTGAGCTGAAGGAAGTGACCCGGTTAGAGCCACCCGGGTCACCCACGATCATCTTTCAGCCTTCCACACAAATGAAGAGTCGATCTCACACTAAGACAAACACCTGGTCTGCAACCTCTGTATACCTGTCGAGCAGTAAAGCGCAGACTGTAGCACCTGTTCTATGTTTACATTGAAGATGCTGAGGATGAGAAAGAGAGATACAAGTCTATCACAACATGCTGGGCCAACAGTCGACTCGTTCCCTGAGAGACCTGGGTCTCAAGTGAAAAAGAGGAAAACGGTGCTGAAGAGGCTGAGAGAGTAACATCTGAAGCAGATCTGTGGATCATTGATGGCCAGGCGACCAAAAAGATGAAGAGATCCATCGTCCTTGAAGAAAATATCCAAGTTACAAAAAACGGACTCAAGGATGTTGAAGGGAGCCTTGGAGTCAAAGCATTCGCTGCAGGCTCGCCCATGGACAAGGAGCTTAACAGATCCATTGAAGGGCACACCGAACGGGCAAAAACTCCTGAAAAATCCTAGTCGTCGAAGGCTGGACGTAGAAAAGGAGTTTCAATCTCAAAATCAGACAGATCATGAGCAGAAAATTAAAGTTAGACGGCCGACATATCTTCGAAATACTCTTTAAAGCTGAAGAGAATAACAGTGTGTCTTGACCCCGAAGAACAGGCAGCCGATACTGAAAAAAATAGGCACCTCATAGCTGAGATGGCCACTCTTCTACAGAAAAAGGACTTCGACAACAGTCTGAAAAGGCTTCAGGATACTACTGAAGACTTTGACGCTGAAGGAGCTGGGAGAGAAGGTGGTTGAGGAAATCGAGCCTCCATTACCAACTGATCCTCAAGAAGAAGAACTCTTCTACGAAAAGCAATATGAACATCAGGCGGGGATGTACCAAGTTTCAGGGCAATTCGATTATACAGAACCCCAATGACAAGACCTGGAAACTGACTCCCTTGAAGAGAGAGTGGACACTTATCCATCGTGGCCTTGGCCCCCAGACGATGTTGGCATATACAAGCAGGTAATAAAAGAGGCATCTGACAGATATGGAGTACAATTGGAGGAAGAAAGACCCTAGTTTTGTTTCCTGCTCGAAACCCTTGTTCCAACACAGGCCAGGAATCAATTCCTTCCCCTGCTCCCTACTGTCCTAGACCAGGGAAGAGAATCCTTCAAAGAACCAGACACAAGGGAAGAAAAGAAACATACTATTTGAAGGATCCTGCATATATAAAGGGCACAGTATTAGAAACAGGGTTTCTGGTTAGCAGAGATATGTACCCTGTTCAAGTAGGAACCACCCCTCTAGTCAGGGTAAGCTAGGTACACACTAAAAGATAACATATGCTCACCCTCTGCTACCTTGGCACAGGGCAGGCTGGCTTATCCAAAGAGGCAATATGTAAAGTATTTGTGCAACAAACCCACAGAAGCACAATTAAAACCCCAGAAAGAGGATCCACACAGGTTTAGAATATTAGAGAATAATTTTGTGAGAAAATTAAGGCCAAAACGACCGTTCCAAAAAGTTATATATAGAAAGGAACAGATGCAGATGATTAATTTGATGAGGCTGTCTTCTAGATGGTGTTTTAGAATGTTCCCAAAGGTCGCATTATAATTGCTTATAGCCAGGAACAGGTGCAGGGGATTAATTTGATGAGGGCTGGCTTCAAGAAGGTTCGCGTTGAGGTAATGTATGCCAGTTGCTTGATACTTACTCAATTGATTTTCTGAATTTTTCTGTGGCACTTGAAAGCTGACTTTGAATTTGCATGGTAATATATTTATAAAAGCTATTAAGCATTTTCAAACAAACCAGGCAACACTAGCTACAGTTAGCGATTACCAACAGCATGTAATGTGGTCAAAAGTCACGGTACAAGATGTTTGTTCATTCAAAAGTGTTGGGAGGAATGATACGAGTCATGCCTGTAAATAGTGATAGTCAAGAGAGGTGAGCTGTGGCACGAATCCTGATAGCTTTGGGGTGGGTCGGTTCCAATCGGCGCAAAGTTCCTGCTCCATCAAAGTAGGAAAAGCTGCAAAAACCCACTTTTGAGGCCCAGGACTGGAGGGGGCACCTCGGGCAAGGGTAGGACTCACAGCTGGCAGAGTCCGGAAGCACAATTAAAATTGCAAGAAGTATTTTATGAACCTGAAACTTCAGGAGGTAAGCCAGCAAGCCCTGGGAGTCACTCTGGGTTCAAGTGAGATGGGTCCAGTCCTTGTCCTCAGCAGGTCAGAGATCAGCAGGACAGCTCAGCGCAGCAGTTAGGCGGTTCCGTTGAACAGTCAGTCAAGCAGAGTGGCAATTCTTGTAGCACAGCAGTACTTACTCCTGGCAGAATTCTTCACAGGTCCAGTAGTGTACTGTCTTGCTTGGGTCACACCCCCAGTACTTCTAAACAAATGTGGGGTTGGCCTCAATGCAGCACCTTGAAGTGCATAGGTCTCCTTTCATCCCAGCCCTGTCTGCCAGGCTTTTTGTGTGTGTGGTGGGGTAATTAGTACTTTGCGTGGGGAGAGGACTCAGCCTATTCAGATGTGTCAGCTCGCTCTCCCCCGTCCCAGGAAGGCTGTCAGAATGCAGATAAATGCAGATGAGTCCTCTGTCACCCCCATCCTTCCTGTGTTTGTGGCTGTCTAGAGGGAATGCACAAAGTCCAGCTGTCACCCAGCCTACCCGTGTATTGGAGTCAGGCTGCAGGCACACAGAGCTAAATTAAGAGCAGAGAAGTGTCCACTTTCTACAAGCGGCATTTCTAAAATAGTAATGTGAAACCCAACTTTACCACTAAAGAGGATTTATCATTACTATTCCAAAGAAATAAAACATGATATATCTACTCCTTTCTAATCAGAAATTACAGATTTAAAGTAACTTAAGGAATTCTCAGTGCTAGCCTTTGAGAGGAGTAGGCCTCACAGTAGTGAAAAACTGATTTAGCGGTTTGTCACTACCAGGAAATGTAAAACTTAAACGTACATGTCCTTCCTTTTAGTTACACTGCACTTTGCCCTCAGGGCTATCCCATGTGTAATAAACAAGGAGTTTTAGCCTAGACAAGTGGTTTGGTTCTAAATGCCTAGTTGAAGTGGCAGTAAGCTGCATATACATGCCCTGCAATGGCAGGCCTGAGAAGCTACTTGAGTGGGTGGCACAACACGTGTTGCAGGCCCACTCGTAGCATTTAGATTACAGGCCCTGGGTATATGGTATTCCACTTTCCAAGGGACTTATACATTATCTAAATGTGCGAATCAGTTGGCACTAAAAATCTTTGGATTGGCACTAAAAAGGTATACATGAAGAATCAGTGTTCACACTCCCACCATTAGGATTTAAATCTCTCTTATAGACCTTAAGTGGCAAAATCAGCTTTGATAGAGATACTACATATTGCAATTCTAAAGAGAGATTAAAACTAATAGACAGGACAAACTAACCGAGAATTGCACAAAAATACCTATTTTGGAATTTCGAACCCGGAACTCGACGTTTGCTCACTTTGTCATATGAATCTTTTACCTCTAAACGACTTAGCAGCAAACTGGTCACAGAATCTGAAAAATTGAATCACTTGTAATTTGTGTAAGCTGAGCATTCAGACCTTGGACCATTTCATGTTTGTCTGTCCAACACTGGCTTCGAGCCGTCATCATTGGCTTTGGGCAATGTTTTTACAAAATTGTGTAAAAAATCTAGCATCAGCCCGAGACTATCACTTTTGTCCAAAAAAGTAGTGTGTGTAAAACTTTTCAATTATTTTAAGGAGTTTATGTTTATATTTGAATTCTTTTACATATTCTTTTAATTGGGCGGTTAACCACCCTGTTTATCTTCTTACAATGTACTAGTATTTCGTCCTTAGTCAAATTGTATCTTGCACATTGATTGACTGCTATTTACTGCCATGTTGCACAATGGGGATATGTAGCGTTTGTTTCCCATTATGTACTTGTTGTTAACTACAAAACTTAATTGAAGTGGGGTTTTGGATCTATTTTGCACATGAACTGGATGCTACTAAATTGCTTTTTTGCACAGGTTAGGATATGTTTTGTATCCTTTTTCTTGTTGCTAATTCCAAATTGAACTTTTTAGCCGAAATTAAATTATGACCTTCTTTTTGCTTATGAACTGGCTGCTACTTACTGCCCTTTGCACATTTTTAGGATACGCTCTGTTATTCCTTTCTTCTTGCTGCTAATTCTAAATTGATCTTTTAGCTGAAGCTAAATTTTGAACTCTGTTTTGTATATGAACTGGCAGCCACTAAAAGTCCTTTGTACATTCAAGGATATGCTCTGTTACTTCAATCCTTATGGTGCTATTTCTAAATGCTATTTTCTGTCAAAATGGCTATGTGCTGCTGCCCAAATCATTGAAAAATCTTCTCCAAGCACTGAGGTTTTGTACATTATTTTTAACTTAAAAGTACCTAGTATTGTCTAATACGGTTCTAGGGCTCTGTTTCTGCCGTGTGCTAAATGACTTTATTGTTGAACATCTTAAGTATTTTGCGTACTGAGATAATTCACAATATTGACTGATGTTATTTAAAGGAATTTTAGCCTTGCTAATGCAGGTCTCTGATAATTTTATTATGGCCCGTGGATTGAGTTCTGTTATGATTTTTTTACTTGTAATAATATGCATGTACTTTTATGTGGACCTCTTAGGAGTTCCAAATCTTTATTAAAATATTGAATTGAATGCCAATCAGTTGTACACCTATTTCCCCATGTTTAAGGGAGAAGCTTATGCACTGGTCAGCAGTGGTAAAGTGCTCAGAGTCCTAAGGCCAACAAACAAATACAGCAAAAAGTGGAGGTAAGCAGGCAACAAGTTGGAGGAAAACCACCCTAAGGATGACAGGTCTAAGTACGTGCTGACTCTATAATAACATCAACAGCATGGAAAAGGGCCAACCTTCTATCAACATCAGGCCCCAGACAAAGAGAGCAAAATAATGGACCTCATGGGACAACAATTCGAACGCAGTGCAGCCAACCAATGGTGCATTGCTAATTCTAATGTACTAAACAGATACACCCATCAACACTGGGGGGAGATGGGAGAACTCATGAAGCACCTCCTGGTGCAATACAAGAAGAGTGCTGCAAATTTGGCAGAAAGTGGCAAGAACATCGATAACACCTGCCTGAAATCAGCATTGGACGCTGCTGATACATCAAGCTGGCAGGTGATGTTGGGCATCACTTTCAGACAACATTCTTCGTTGAGATTATCTGGTTTGAAGCCGGAAGTGCAGGCTAACATCCTCAACACAACACAAAATGGAGAATATTTGTTTGGAAGTAGGGTGGATAAAACACTCAACCAATTAAAGAAGGCCAACGAGACAGCAATATAGATGGGAGCCTTGCAGTTTTGGGGAGGAATGTGAAGGGAAACATTTCCTTTGCGGGGACCTACAGGAAGAGGCAGCTTCCGGCTGGAACATCCACCCCAAAGCTTTTATGGAGGCACCCAATCTACCACAACAGAGCTGGCAGTACCAACAGCAGAGATGCCAGTCCTTTCTGGGAAGATTCAGTGGAAGGGGTCACCCACACAGAGGATGGATAAACCCTCACCAATGAGTGACTTAAGCCATACAGTCTTTCAAGTCCATCACCAGTGAGAGGCAAAAAAACGCAAATACATGTCTTATACACACAACACCAGTGGGAGGCAGAATACAGAACTTCCTTCAAGAGTGGGGGAAGATAACTTCAGACAAAAGGATACTGAACATAACACAGTTTGGATATTGCAAATAATTAGTCAAAATTTCACCATCATGCAGACCAAAAAGGAAGGTCCATTCCTATGAGGAAGCAGCTAGTCTCCTACAGGAGGTACAGACATAGCTGGACAAAAAAGTAATCTAAAGAGTACCAAGTAAAAAAACCAACAAGGGAAATTACTCAACAAATTTCATTTTTCCCAAAGTAGATGATCTCTGTGACCAGATCTAGATCTCCGGTTCATAAACAAGTTTATAAGAGTAGGAAAGTTCAAAATAACAACATTGCAAAAAGTCATAACACAATTGCGAAAAGGGGTTTACATTGTAACAAGAGACTTAAAGGATGCCTATTTGGATATTCCAATGAATGCAAAGCACAAAATATATCTAAGATTTATGGTGAACAAGATGCAGTATCAGTTCACAGTACTGGTGTTTGGAATAAAATCAGCACCAGGAGTGTTTACGAAAATGGCTAGCAGCAGTAGCAGCATATTTAAGAAGAAGGGGTTTCCATGTCTACCCTTATCTGGATGACTGGTTATTAAGCGATACAAAAGGGGATGATGGACGGAGCGTTTGAACAAATCAAACACTCACCCCCAGTCAACTGATCTGGGTTTAATCCATCACCATTCTTTAGTTCACTCAGCCACCCCAGTTCAGACATGGCTATATGCAAATCAGTCTGACCCTCGGCCTTGTGGGAACAGTCCAGCCCGAACTGCCAAGCCATGTCTTCCCTGGACCGGAAACAAGCATCCTGGGACCGGTTTCGGATTCATAATCCTCATCAGCCAGGCTATCTTGAATCCAGTGGCCAAGTGAACAAGGGACTCACGTCTGAGCATACCCTGCCACACTTAGGACGAACAAAGCGATACAAAAGGGGATGATGGACGGAGCGTTTTAACAAATCAAACACTCACCCCCAGTCAACTGCTCTGGGTTTAATCCATCACCATTCTTTAGTTCACTCAGCCAATCAGTCTGACCCTGTGCCTTGTGGGAACAGTCCAGCCCGAACTGCCAAGCCATGTCTTCCTGGACCGGAAACAAGCTTCCGAGGACCGGTTTCTGGCATTCCAGCCATGGTTATTAAGGGCACACTTCTACAATAACTTCAGAGAACATACACAACAGGTAATGAGGACTCTTTACACACAAGGGTTCTCATAGAACATGGAGAATTCATCTCCAAAACAAAAACAGGAAAATATATTCTTGGGAGCAAGTATGAACTTAATACAGGGAAAGCTATTTCCCATTGAAAAGAGAATACAATCTCTATTGACAGATACTCACCTTTACTGGAAGGGGCAAGCTCTGACAGTGAGGATGGTGGGGAAATTATTAGGGAAGATGGCACCATACGTCCTTTTAATCGCATATGCAAGAGTTCACATGAGACCAATATAGGAATGGTTACAGTGCCAATGGTCACAAGCAACAGGGAGTTGGGAGGATTTAGTGATTGTCATGCAAAAGATACAGGATGAGGTAGCATTGTGGAACTGGTCACATATAATACAGAGAAGGGCCTTTGCACAACCAACTCCAGCTGTGACTATTAAAACAGATGCCTCACATATGTGTTTGGGAGGGCATCATGGGCTCACTTAAAGTACATACAGTCTTGAAGGAACAGGATGGCAGTAGAACATATGAACATCCTGGAATTAAAGACTGTTTTCCTAGCCTTTCAAAAGGCGCTATTAGGAAACAAAATATTAATACAAACTGACAATACAACTACAATGTTTTACATCAACGAACAGGGAGTGACTCAATCCCTGCTCTTATCATAATTAACCCAAAAATTCTGGAAGTGGACAATACAGAGGAAGATGGAAATCCAAGCAATCCATCTACTGGGGGAATACAGTATTGAGGCAGACAGACTGAGCAGACAAGACTTGTGCTCCCACGAATGGGAACTCAATCAGAAAATAGTCAAAAGGATCTTTCGGAAATGGGGGACACCAACACTAGATCGGTTTGCTACACCTCAGAACACAAAATGCCAAAGCTTTGCCTCCAGACAGCCATACACCTACTCATGGGGAATGCAGTGCCAATAGACTGGTCAGGGACATTTGTATATGCTTTTTTCCTGATACCATTGTTACACTGGGTAATTGGCAAATGCAGAATAAGAACAATGACACTAATACTAATTACCCCGCATTGGACGAGACAAACATGGTTCTTTGAGCTAATTGAATTAACACAAGGAAACGTACAGAAATTACCAAATCAACAGAATCTGTTGTCAATGGAAAGAGGAAGGGTACTACACCCAGAACCTGAGGCTTTGAGCCTAGCAGCATGGCTCCTGGGGACTTGGAATTCGGACATTTAATGCTGCCAGAAAAAAACAGGCTGTTCTAAGAGAAGCAAGAAAGCTAACCACGAGAAAGTGTTACGTGGCAAAGTGCTAGAAATACTTACTATGGTGTATTAAAAAGGGACTAGTCGGAACAAATAGGAAGGGCAAGACCATGTTAAAATATCTAACATATCTGTTAGAATGCAAATTAACATATGCATCTTTAAAGGTACATTTAGTTGCATTAGTGGCTTACAGGAGAGTCCATTTTGGAAGAAGCTTTTTCACATCACCAGTAATAAAATGGTTCTTGGAAGGAACCAAGAAAATAGCACCACCAACAAAGGTATCTGCACCCACATGGAATCTAAATGTGGTAGTTAATGAAAAAACCCTTCAAATCTTTTCACAAGGCTACTATACAGATGCTCACCTTAAAGACTGCTTTTCTGGTACCTATAACTTCTCTGTGGAGATAGTGAGTTGTAGGTACTCACCCTACAAGAACCATACTTTCAAGTTCACAAGGACAGGACTGTCACCAGGACAGACCTGCCTGACTGAATCAAAGTATCTGAATTCCAAGTTTTTTCCAAAACCCAAAGACGCACACAGAAAGAACGTTGCACACATTGGATGCAAGATGCGCCATAAAGTACTACATTGAAAAGACCAAACCAAACAGAAAGACTAAACAACTATTCGTTTCATTTGCAAATAGTTTCCTGAGAAGATCAGTAACTAAAAACACAATTGCATGATGGATAGCCCAAACAATTCAGCTGTGTTACCTATATGCTGGAGGAACATTGAGTACAGCACCTAGAGCACATTCTACAAAAAAGAAAGGAGCAATCATTGCCTTTCTGCCAAATCGACCATTGCAAGAAATCTGTATGGCAGCAACATGGTCATATGAACACACGTTCACAAAACGCTACTGTATTGATATACAAATGAACAAAGAAGCACAAGTAGGACAAAAGGTCTTACAACATCTGTTTACCAATCAATGCCCATCTTTAACCCAATTACCACAAGATTAACAAACCGCTACTAAAACGATGCACAGCATGTGAATCCAGAAAAGATTCACACAGCAAAATCTGTAATTTCTTATCTGTAGGAGTTGTTTTGCAGCTTGATGAATTTTCTGCATTCACAAGTGACCCACCCACCTCCACTAAGAAGATGGAAGGAAGAAACAACATACCAGAAAAAAAGAAAAAAAAAAGAATCTGAAGATGATGACCAAAGGTGGGAGTTTCCGTAAGAAGCAGTATGACCTCATAAGGGTCACCAAATGGGGGTCTGTGGATGCCTACTAAAAAAAGAAAACCAAACTGATAGATGGACTACAAAAGTGTGTAGACTTCTGGACCTAACCACTATATGATGGAATAATGCACAGCATGTGAATCAAGAAACTTTAAGCTGCAAAACTACACCTAGAGGTAAGAAACCATGCTTTTTTCCTGCTACTTTCTAGCCCTTCCTTCTGGTCCACAGGTGCTACATGATGTTCACAGGAAGTCAGGTGTATTTTCAGTTCTCAGTGCTCGTGTTCGGCCTCACCAATGCCCATAGGGTATTCACAAAAAGTAATGGCGGTAATCCCAGCATACTTTTGGAGGTTGAGAATACCATACGTCTCCTGTCTCGGTGAATGCCTATTAAAGGCAGGCACATCCCAGACAGTTGTCAACCACCTCCAGACGACAGTGAAAATCCTAACGTCACGGTTTCACTATCAACATGCCAAAGTCACACTTTACTCCTTCACAAATGCTCCTGTCTATCTCAGATATTCTGGATATGGCATGGCTTTGTGTATTTCCCCCAGAGCTGAGAGTTCAGGACATTTGGTATGATCTCAATACGTCACCCTCTGTACCCCATCTAATTGTGGATGACTGAAGCTACTGGGATTGCTGGCCTCATGTCCTGCTGCTGAAACATGCCAGAAGGCATATGCCGGCTCTACAGTGCGATCTAAAGTTTCACTGGGCACAGCGATAGAGGAATCTGCTGGATTGTATCCAGATTTCAGAGGCTGCTAGACTGTGATTGGATCAGTAGCAGACTAGGTCATCTGTTAGTTGGAGTTGAAGGCAATGTGCTTGGAGTTGAAGGCTTTCCTGCCCACCATGAGAAGAAGTCTGGCGCAGGTTCTCATACACAACCCACCTGCATGTGGTACCACATCAAGCAGGGCTGCATTGGGCATGGGTTCTGTTCCAGGTGGCTCTACTCCTCTGGAAGTGGCTGGCTGGTGTTGAACCGCGCAGTGGAATCCCTAAACGCCAGGACAGACAAACAGCTGCCGATGCCTAGTGGACTTTAAATGACAGTTACTTCGGGATATGGCTTCCATCAAAGGGGAGAACCCTAGCTTGATCGTTTTGCCACTGCTGAGAATGGACTTTTGTGCATTAAAGTTTCAAAGAAGACTTTCTTGACGACTCATTCTGCTTAGAGTGGAGCTCAAGAATCATATGCCTTCCTGCTGCTGCCTCTCCTGTCCGAAGTTAGAAAGATCAGGAGCACAAGGCCCAAGTCATCCCAGTGGCACTGATTGGGTCAGGAGAGTGTGGTACCCTCAATTCATGTGCATGAGCATCTGTCCCCTGATCATGCTCCTGCTTCCATGGGCTCATCTGTCACAACATCAGGGCATGGTGCTTCACAGGGGTCTGTGCAATGTACATCTCCATGCTTGAAGATTGAGTAGTAGCAGTTGACCCCTTTTGGTTTTGGTCCTGAACTTATTGACGTCGGACAGGCTATCACACTCCCTGCGTTCTGTGTTCCACTTCATCACTCAAAACAGGAAGAGAGAAGCTATCTCTTGGACTCCAAGAGAGCACTCCGTTTTTTACATTGATTGTGTCAAAGAACATCGAGTGACTGATCAGTTCTTTGTAGGTTTTGCTGGTATGAAGAAGGGCAAGTCAGCACTGAAACAGAGCGTGTTTCGATGGATTGTGCTGTGCACTAAGATCTTCTAGGAATTTTAAGAAGCAGCCTCTGGAAAGCCTATGACTCACTCCACCGGTACCAAAGCTGCTATTACTGCTTTGGCAGGCAGAGTGCCTTCTCTGGTTTTGTGATTTGACTTTTTAAAACTCACCGGGAAATGCCTATCTATTTGCCTATTATGGAATGTGAAGGTTTTTATTTTAACCTCTTAGTTCATTTTTCTTCCGTTTTTGAATACATCACAAACTCGCCCGATAGCCGAGCCTGTTACATGAGCACCAGTTATGTTACACAAAGTCACATGCCTTGTTTGTAGGCCTGGGGATATTAAGGGTTTTGTCTAGAATCACAGAATGTTAAGCCAATATTGAGACTTGAAACACGAAGCTCTCACCTTAAGTAGATTTTCTGCCAATAAGAAGTTAATTCAACTTGAAACTATCTTTTTAAGTGAATCTACTTGAACTTTTTGTATAAAAAGCATTTCTTTATTTTACTTTTTTGTTCAACCTGAAGGAAGTCTCATAGAGACTCCATCTTCCTCTTTCTGTCCAAAAGGCTCCTCACAGTGCTATGTCCATATCCTGGTTACTTGAAAATTTTGATCTTGAGGTGAAAGGATCTCGAGTATGTCTGCAATTCCTGCTGCATATACCATTGGATTATAAAGACTTTGTCTTTGTGGCATTACAACAAGTAAGTTAAAACATTTTTGGATAAGTTTGTTGTTTGATAGAAGGCATGCGCCAGCATATATTTGAACCTTTTATTCCGTTTTTAAATTTTGTTGTGGTGGGTGGCCTGGAGTTGCAGTAGAGGTTTTTTTTTGCATGACATTTTTCAGGTTTTCTTGTTCAAAATAGACTTTATTGATTTTCATGCAAAAATAACACAAGTAAAAAAGCTATAAATTATATTTGTCATAGCTGGTACATGAAAGAAAGACACAAGGAAAATCATACAAGGATTATATCATTTAAGGAGGAAAAGTGCAGTATTACATGCATTAATGTTGAACATTCCACAAGTTTCGTATAAACGGAACATAAGATTAATACTAAAACAGACAGGAGTTACAAAATAAGAAGTCATGACACGAAGTAGACAGGCAAAAAAGTAGATTACCTTGACGTTTGCACTGGTATGGGTAAAAAATTCAGCCAAGTCGGATCCTAAGGTAAAAGCAAGGAATAACAACTCAGGGGGGTTTAGTGACAGCAAAGATGTCATCTAAGTATTTCCATGTGGAGTTAGGTTGTGATTTCAGTGAAGAGTGCTGCAGAGCAAAATTTCATCCCCTCTGATTTGTGATACCCAGTTTACCCATACTGTAACAGAAGCTTTGTAAGTGGGTTTCCAGTTAGAGGTAAGCGATTTGATTGCAGCCATCAACAAGAGATCAAGTAGGAGGCAATCAGCCAGTCATTTAATATTAGATTCAATGAAACCTTTGACTAGAGAGGAGAATTCCCTCTTGGGGAATATAAATTAAAAAGCTTGGAGATAAAGGAGAAGACATTGTCTCAGAAAGATTTTACAGTTTTGCAGTTAAAAATCAGATGGGCAAAGTACCCGGTTTCTACCTAACAAGTCCAACATGTAGTGCTTTCTAACATTTTCAGGGTATGTAGGCATCAGGGAGTCCAGTAGAGTATAGATTAGCCAATATTTAATTAGGGAGAGAACAGGTGTTACTTTGTGTGAATTAACAAATTTTCCAAATGGCATTTGTTAGACCTTATTTGAAAAAATGGTACACAGTTCCTCTCTGATGGTTAAAAGAAGTAATAGAAACCCGTGTTAAGGTCACAGATAGACCACTAGTGTATGCAAGAAGGAAGGAGGGGGAATTTTCCTTTTGGAACTAGGGCTCTCACACACCCAGCAAGCTAGGTGTCATGCTTCATCATTTGAGCCTGCCCCTCGTCAGGTCGGCGCTGCAACACCTGACAGGCATCCGAAACCGGGGCTCTTTATCGGGGATCTTTTGTTCCTGCCGGTTGGTGCAGTGGGGGTGAGAGGCCAAGTTTGTGTAGGTGAGTGAAAAGGTGAGTTTAAAATAGGTCAGTCAATCCTATCCCAACTTTATTCTGTAGGTAAACTGCCTGGTTAAAAGGTGGAGTGGGGCCTAACCTAGTCGTGAGGTGTCTAGATGTAAGGGCCCTACTCTCAGATGATCAACATGTTTCGTGTCTCTAGAGTCAATGAAGTACAGGACACTTCTTCAGGATCGTGTGTCATACTATCTACACCGGAAGGTAAGTGTAAAACTCCATACCTCAATTTTCCATAGTTGACCTGAATTAGGGTAAAAACAAACATTAAAGTGTATTATAATCTCTTAAAAGTCACCTGTTGGTGATTGACTAATCATATCTGGTGAAATGGTACTTATATTAGTAATTTTCAATTCAACAATATCCTTCATGCAAAAAATCAAGGGTTAAAGTGGGTTCAAAAAGCAATGTGCACGTTTTTATCCGTTTATATAGCCCAATCATGGGTAGAAACACTAGGTAGTGTAAAAACCAGTTAAGGTAATATACAGGACAATTACAAAGGATAGGACTCACCTAAGCTGTATGCTCATTATCAATCAATATTACAATGGACCACAATATCAGGTACCACCACAGTATCATGGGGCACCCCTCCTCCCTTCTGGCCATTCCCCCAATACCAACAAGGCCCCCAATACTTCAACAATGGTAAACCTCCTTTTTTAGGCAGAGGTTGGGGCAGAGGAAGAGGGCGCAACAGAAGAGGGACAAAGAAACAGGTCCAATGGCAAGACCAAACAGCCAGCGGGATGGACACCAGGAGCAAAACTCAGGGCAGGAAGACCTAGTTGTCAATCTCTCAAATCGTACTCTCTCTGACAATGAGAAGGCAGTTTTGCAGAAAGGCTTGGGATTCGTCCCTACACCTAAACCTGATAACTTCAAGACACATTGTGAGATACATAATTGTTTTCGAACCATAAGACTAAAAGCCTTTTTTAAGGCCACTCCTCCGAAGGAGCAGGATGACTCAGGCCTGAGAAATCCGTCATCATTCACACCATATGACAACATGGTCTCTACCGAAATACTAACCTTTGAAAAAGCTGTCCTTAATGAGCTCAACCTACCTCAGAGACAGGCACAGTTCCACAACCTTTCCACTGTGGAAAACTGTGCTGTGAGGGCTTTAGCTGAAGACCCCACAATTACCATAAAGCAAGCCGATAAAGGCGTTGCCACGGTAATACTGTCTACTATTGACTATGATGCAGAGTGCACCCGCCAACTCTCTAATGTGAAATACTACACCCCTATCATCGTGGACCCTACACACAGGTTAGCCACTGAGATCTCTACCATAGTCTACTAGGCAGAATCCAATGGATGGATCAGTCGGAAGGAGGCCGACTTTTTGATTGCCAAGGAACCAAGGGTGCCATAATTTTACACCTTAACCAAAATTCATAAGGGGGGTCACCCCGGTTCCTGGCAGACCGATAGTCTCAGGGATAGGCTCTATTTTAGAGCCTCTCTCGATTTTCTGTGACCATCTCCGACAACCTGTGGTCAGGGACACACCATCATTTGTGAGGGACACCACCAACATCTTGAAAATCAAGTTCAAGTTCAAGAAGTCTTTATTCGATTGATTCATCATTAAAGACAGGCAATACAAATATACATGAAATATAAAATGTTTTAAAAAAACAGAATAAAAACCCTCTTAAACCGTATTAAATTACATTACAGACTTCTTATGAACAGTTGAAAGGATACAAAGTCACTTAAAAGTACCACAATATCACAAATTAGTACAAACTACCCAGAAGTAAAAAAGGCTTAGGATTTTTTAATAAATACCTAGGATACATTAATGAACCTGGTTCTAAGAATCCTAGGTATTTTGCTACGCCTATTACAATTAGTGATGACACATTTGATTTTAATATTCTACTAGCAGTGACTGCCGAGCGCGTTCCCAAACTTCTGCAAACCGGACTTAACCATTTGGCTCTTGGGGCAGCATACAAGGGGCAGACAAACAAAAAATGGTTTAGGCATTCACCTTGACCCGGACACTTTGGACAGTGCCCAGTCCCACCTGTGCCCCACTTTTTAGTAAACTCCCTTAGTGGCAGTGTACCGCATCTGAATTGGTGGAATAGTTTGCGGTCCATGGGCTTAGTTATGACATCCCAGTATTTTTCAAGATTGGGGGCATCTTTAATGACCAAAAATGAGCTAGTAAGATTACTAGAGCCCAATCTCGAATGTCTATTTTGGACCACCCATTCCCAGTAGCTTAATTTCAGAGCCTTTTTTTAGGGAAATGTTACTGTTGCGGGTTCTTGCCACAATTCGCCATACCCCATGGAAAACAAAGTGGTTCTAAGGTCCTTAAACCAGCCAATATTATAAGAACCCGGACGCTCTCTAACATCCAAACAGGCTCTTGCATAAAAATGGAGTTCCGGCGTTGTCCACAGACGACGCCAGAATGCTAGTGGACGAAACCTGGCCTGGTCCTCCACAGGATGGAACCCAAGATCATACAGAAGTGGGATCCTTGGAGTTGATTGTGGTAGACCCGTTATCCCCCTAAGAAATTTATTTTGTGCTAATCTCAGGGGGTCCAGGTTACTATAGCCCCAAAGTTCAGCCCCATATAAAACAGAGGGAAGAACCTTAGATCCATAGATTTTCACTAGCGGTGAAATTGGCTGAGTATGTGAGCCTTTGTGCTCTTTAATCAGAGCTCCTCCCAACTGCGCATGCTTGAGGGCCATAATATCAACCTGTTGGGACCAATTTAGGTTCTCACTAAATGTTACTCCTAGATATGTAAACAACTTAGTTTGCTCCAGGGAGGTGCCCCCCATGGTAACCCTTGCTGAGATCGGTTTATTTCCTCTTAAAACCATAAATTTGGTCTTCGACACATTCACCTCAAGCTCATGTTCGCTGCAAAACAACTCAAACCTCACCAGGGCCTGTTGGAGTCCTTGTCTAGTCTGTGAGATCAGAAGAGTATCGTCAGCGAACATGAGCAAGGGGATTTTCATTCCATCTAGTGATGGGGCGTCGGTGGGATGGTTATCAAAGTACTTAATGACCCCATTAATATATAACGAAAAAAGGGTGGGAGCTAATACACAACCTTGTCTTACACCTTTGGCGACTGGGAACCTGTTCGTTACCTCCCCTGGTCTGCCCCAGCGTACTTGGGCATAGGTGTGAGCATGTAGATTTACAAGAAAACGAACAAGGGGGGCTGGCATGCCCAATTCTACTAAACATTTCCACATCCCAGCCCTCGGAACAAGATCAAAAGCAGACCTAAGATCCACGAAGGCCGCATATAGAATGCCCTTTCCCAGGAGGACCGTCTTCCAATAAAGTAGAATAAAACGGAAGGCCTGGTCTAAGGTACTCACATGCGACCTAAAACCAGCTTGAAGCGGGGTTAGAATGTTAAACTCTTCCATCCAGTCCTGAATCCTGCCAAGAACAAGACGGGCTGTGATGTTTTGCACCGCGTCTATAAGGCTGATCGGCCTGTAGTTGGAGGGAACCGACCGATCGCCTTTCTTGTATATAGGCAGGATTTCAGCCCCTGCCCAGGATTCGGGAACCCTTGCTCCAGTGGCCAAAGCATTAATCAGTTGAACTAGATAGGGAACCCATAGATCCTGGTCTTGTAGAAATACGTCAGCTGGGATGCAGTCGGGGCCAGGTGCCTTGCCCCTTGGTATGGATTGCAGAACAGTTTTGACTTCTCCACTTGTAAACTCTAGTGGATCGGCCGACACAGGACAGAAAATATATTCCTGTGCACTACTACGGCACCTGAATTGTTCCTCAAATAATTGTACCCAGTGTTGTTGACCCACCGAAGCTGAACTCGGGCGGTCTTCCTGCGAGGAACCCCATTTTAATAGGTGCCAAAACCGTTGTAGGTTCCTGGAACTGCATGCTTCTGTCAGCATAACCCACCGTTCTTCATCCCATTTGGCCTTGGCTGTATGTTTTGCGACATTAAATGCCTTCCTACAGGACCTGATTAAAATATGATTCTTAAGCTTTAACGCTTTAAACAGGTCACCATGGGTCCGACGGCACTCATCATCAAACCAGTTAGTAGTTTTCATTTTCTCCCTATTCCCCCGATTAGAAATGGACTTTGTAAACAGTTTTTTTAGTTCTGAAAAAAGACTGGAGTGAATGTCAGTAATGGTGGCATTAATGCCCTCCCGGGAGTCACATTTTGAGATTTCAAGCAATGAGTTAGAGACTAGAGATCTAATCAATTTGCGTGCGTCGGTGTCTACAGAGATTTTTGGCCAACGAACCCTTCTCATATCATTGGTAAGAGCAACTTCAACCTGAACTGGGTTGGGCATACTTGTTACTGGCCCAGAAAAGCTGAAATCCCTTAGTTCCGCCACCAAAGGATCGTGATCACTTTCCGGGCGGGACTTAACCTCCATATCCACTACGACAGTCCACAATTTAACATCCATTAAAATATAATCAATTCGACTGCTAAATCTACCGTTACAGAAAGTGTGACTGCCCGACCTATCAGAATGGACTCTACCGTTTAGAGCACGCAGACCCTGATCCAGACACAATCCTTTAATAAAAATAGCCGCTTGTGACCATTTTTTTATTGGGTCTAGCTCAAGCTGTGGAATCCCCCAGACCAGATCTTCGGCCTCAGTTATACCGTCATCCACACTCAAGGGTTCGAAACAGGTATTAAAATCACCCATAACAATCGTATGACCCTCTAACGATACACCACTTAAAAAGTCGTCCAAAACTAGGAGTGTTGGAGAAACCCTTCCGCCCTGAATGCCCCTAACATAAATATTAATCAAAAGGATATTCAGTCCACTGGTGGATTTAATGTTGACCATTAATATGTCGGGACTATCAATAAAAATTTCCTCTGCTGTCACACCCTCATACTATCGTACCCAAACGGTCAAGCCGCCCATAGCTCGTCCTCTATGGCCTTTACTAGCAGATTTACTAAAATTCAAGTAACCAGTAAGGAATAAAGGTAAGAGTGCCCAGGTTTCTTGGAAAGACCATGCATCAGCTTGCTCTACAAAGTTCACCCAGTCCGGAATACACATCCGGGACTCGAGACCAGCTATGTTCCAACTTCCAAGCTTGATACCGCTTGGGCCTACCAGAGCACTAGAAATGACTTTAGGTGGGGAATAAACCACTTTGTGCAGCGGGGAGGCTTCATATTCCAAAACATCATCACTCCTTATATCGATGGAACGAGCGGGCCCTCCCTGTTTCACAGTCCCCATTACTACATCTTCTGCAATTAAATCAGCTTGTGGCACCGTGTCTAAATCTGATATCATGTCCCTGGTCCCACTCAGAGAAACTAAACACCCTTTAACACTTTGAGAGGAGTGGCCGCGTGGATCTTCAATAAAGCATAATGCATTAACTGGGGTTACAACGGTACCCGTACAATCTTTATTTGCCTTGGAAGAAAAAGGTAGGATAGATGGTCAATCATTCTATTCCAACCCCGAAAGTGGTTCATAGAGATTACTCAATGGAATGTTCCAGTACACATTCGGTTGGTTAAAATTGCCTAAATTGTTTTGAGTAGGGATTCAAAGTAAGGGGCTGGCGAGGAAATTGGAAAGCTGGTGTAGAGGGGTGTTCAAAAAGACAAGTTTTGGGATTAGCCCAATTTGGAGCTTGTATGAAACTATTATAGCTAGATTGAGCATAAGGTCTAAACCGAGCCTCAAGGTTTAAAGATCGACCTTGAAAGCTAGGAGTGAAAATTGGACGTTTCAGAAAATGGGGTACTTTTTTGGAACGAAGTTGGGGATGTGGATTAATCAAACTCTCTGGATAAAAATAACTAAGATTCCGTGTGGAGATGCCTCCCACATTATTCCCCAATGCCAGTCACTAATATGAGAAACAACTCTATGATCCTTAAAATTAATGATCACGATATCTCCCTCTATGTCCTTAGGACAAAGACCCACCCATTCACATCTTCTGACTGAAATAATGTCCCCATTTAGATTAGCAGGAAGGGGTCTATTAGATTTAAGCCAGAAGATGACTTTGTTTTTCAAATTAGCATTATTCTCCAAAGTTCCATTTAGGATTGGAGGCACACCCGTCAAAACAATAACAAAATTTACTGAGTCTGGGGGGAGGTCTACTATATTCTTACGTTGTAATTTATGTCTATGAATGGTGTTAATGGGTTTGGGTTCCCCTTGCTTAGCAGTTTGATTTTCTCCCAATGGAGTTAACTTGTTAGATACTAACATAGGCTTATCTTTATCAAGGGTAATAGAGCTAGGTAGATTAGATGACGGTTGGGAAGCCTTAGGTTTGTTGTTACCATTGGGGTTACTGTTTATCTTATGGAGGTTACTAGGACCAGCAATATTAGTACTAGATTTTAATGATAAACAAGGCTGAATAATGTTGCTCATAGGGGGGGATGTTGCAGCATTAGCCAAAATGCAATCCATTTTTTCTCTCAGGGTCCTAACCCTCTCCAACAAGGGGAGCATATATGATTTAAGGAGTTTCTCGACTATATCGATGCACTCCTTATTAAGCCCAATAGCACTATTTTGAAAAGGAGTTACACAAAGGGGAGTACCTGGGGGAACCTCTATCACCGGAAGAACAGTGAGACCGGTAATAGGAGTGGCTAAGGGCGAAGAAGAAGCCTGGTTATTAATTCTTTTTCTTTTGGCACCACCCTTTTTCCTCTTTTTCCTTAGAGGGGAACACATAGCCCTTTTAGAGTTCCTAACCTCAGGTCCAGTCTCACTATTATTTTTTGACCGGATATTTTCACACGGACCAGCACTATCCAAAGAACGATTGGTAAGTGTTGAGTGCAAGTTGGGCATTATGGTCTCGGCAACAGGGGAGTTAAAATCAATTAGACTGGTAGAGACGATGGGATGACTACTATTGTTTCCCTCGCTATTAGTCACCGAGTGAGGGGGGGAGGTGTTAGGTCCCCGAAAGATGCTAGGGATTTGGTCGATACTAAACATATCAGCATCTCCAGCCACCCTCACAGAACTAACAATATCTTGAATAGTGTATAAATCTGGTTGAGTAGACAGTGATTTGTTTTTTGTGGCACACAGAAGTAACATCCGCTGTCAAAAGGTGACAACAAAAATGTACACTCACTATTAAGATACACCACATACTTCGGATGACCTATACTGGAAGCCTTTACAGTAATCACCAAAACTGCTCTGTTCAGGATTGAACAGAGATGGATACACAGATTATCTACCCATGTCAGGGGCCTTAATGACGATATCCCTTGGGGATCATTGAACTGAATCACTTTCTCCCCCCCCCCCTCTGGTCATATTCTATCCTATCCTTACTATGAGACATTACAGACCATGCCTCTTATGTCCCATCAGCACTACATCACAGATGTCACCACATCTGTCTCCCGACCATAAGAGTTATCTCCCAAACATCATGAAGTACCTCCACATTGATTATTAGACTGTGCAAGTGCCTCTTGATTTACGGACCTATTTTCCATACTAGGAACCGACACAGCCACTATTACGACCCGCGACCCACTGTAATATGGCCGCCATAATGGGTTGGTATTACATGCACTACCGAGCCAATACGCCTGTTCTTTGTTTTTACACCCATTGTGGAGCTGCGCTCACGTGACCAGACGTTCGCTCTACTTCATTCCCTGCCGCCGACACACTATCACCATCCCGGTGTCGGCGGCAGGGTAGGTCAGAAGGCATATACGACTCTCGTCGTCGGTGAGTGTGCTTTCCCTTCAATTAAATGGACCTGAGGTGAGTGACAATGACGCAGGCTCCTTTAATGTGGTATTTGCTCTGCGTTTTTGACAGCTTGCAACGCGCTGGCTCGACGGGCACTTGAGACCCCCCACCCCACCAAGGGATTTTACAGCTCTTCCTTATGTGTGTCACCGGCACCTTTCTGGTTGCTGCTGTATTTCTAATTTAGGGGCGTGGCCTCGACATCCCGGGGACTAATTATCATTCTTGTTGCCATTTCGCCTGGGTGAGACTTTCATTTTATGACGTCTACATCTTTGTACTCCCTCGATTACATTCCATCATGTACGCTTAATGCCATTCAATGCTAACTGATTAACCAGAACACAACAGCTGTTACTATTTTTCTCCGATTAGGACCCAATTGGTGTCCTTTCAACCACCGGCCACTGTTGCATGCCAATGAGCATTCAGCTTAGGTGAGTCCTATCCTTTGTAATTGCCCTGTATATTACCTTAATTGGTTTTTACACTACCTAATGTTTCTACCCATGATTGGGCTATATAAATGGATAAAATCTTGCACATTGCTTTTTGAACCCACTTTAACCCTTGATTTTTTGCATGAAGGATATTGTTGAATTGAAAATGACTAATATAAGTACCATTTCACCAGATATGATTAGTCAATCACCAACAGGTGACTTTTAAGAGATTATAATACACTTTAATGTTTGTTTTTACCCTAATTCAGGTCAACTATGGAAAATTGGGGTATGTAGTTTTACACTTACCTTCCGGTGAGGATAGTATGACACACGATCCTGAAGAAGTGTCCTGTACTTCATTAACTCCAGAGACACGAAACATGTCGATCATCTGAGAGTAGGGCCCTTACATCTAGACACCTCACGACTAGGTTAGGCCCCTCTCCACCTTTTAACTAGGCAGTTTACTTACAGAATAAAGTTGGGATAGGACTGACTGACCTATTTTAAACTCACCTTTTCACTACATCTACACAAACTTAGCCTCTCACCCCCACTGCACCAACCGGCAGGAACAAAAGATCCCTGATAAAGAGCCTCGGTTTCGGGTGCCCGTCAGGTATTGCAGCGCTGACCTGACGAGGGGCAGGCTCAAATGATGAAGCATGACACCTAGCTTGCTGGGTGTGTGAGAGCCCTAGTACCAAAAGGAGAATTCCCCCTCCTTCCTCCTTCCTTCTTGCATACACTAGTGGTCTATCTGTGACCTTACCATGGGTTTCTATTATTTCTTTTAAACCATCAGAGAGGAACTGTGTACCATTTTTTCAAATATAGTCTCCTGGGGCACGTACACTGGACCTCGTTAAACTGGCCCCCAGTCCCTCCTTTTGTTGAACATTTGTTAGACCTGCCAGCTTCAGAGTGGTCCTTTTTCCTTTGAAGTCTTTGTTCAGAAAGTCTCTCTTGCTCAGTCAAACCAGTTCTGTCCTCCCTGGTCAAGTTTCACTACAGGAGGTGGATACAACATTGTGCAGAGCAGCCACTGCCTTTTCAGGTGTCAGTGGAAACTTCTCCCACAGCTCTATCTCAGGATGCCCCATCAGCATATGCAAGGCACAGCTCAGGCCAGGCCCCTTTGTGTGAGTGTCTAGAGTGGCTGCACAAGCTGCACCTGCCAGTCTAAAACCAGACAATGAATACAGAAGCAGGCTGAGGCACACAGGATGGCTAAACATGAAAATGCTCACTTTCTAAAACATTTTCAAACACACATTTTAACAAGCATTTACAATGCAATGGTCTCGGCATTGTTAAAGTTAGAGCTATTGGCATTGCTCATGACATTATTTTTATTTATGTTTTTGTTTTTAAAACATATAAATAAAAGGCATTGTCATTTACACTGCCAATATCTTAATCTCTCGCAAATGTGAGACCTATTGCATTTGCACCTACACACAGAGCCACACACACAAAGCCACCCACACCTTGGGGTTATTTCTGTATTTTGGTACATTTTTAACAGAGACCCTCCCTTGCTCAGTTGAACTGCTGAGCCATGTTTATTCAATGCAACCCCTTGTCTGTCCAACGTTGGCTAACAGAATCACTATTGGATCACACCAGAGGGACCCTTGATATGGATTAGCGAAGAAGTCACGAGTCCTTCCGCATGGTCAAGCCAAGCCAGACCAGCAGTGAAAACAGTGCTGGATTAATTAGTTCACATCAAAGTGGGTCCACCTCAGCTGGATAGTGGAGGCCTCAAATCTCGGCACTGAAGAACGGGGGCCTTTCCCCTGCAACTTTGGTGTATTCTTATTAAAGGTAGAACTAGAGTGTACAAGAGTAAAGGTAAAGGTATCAACACGGACCATAAAATTCATTGTGTACGCCTTAAAGCTGCGCTGCAGCCTCCCCGAGCGTCGAGTTTACTTAAAATACTGCCCATGGGTTTTACTGCGGCGTATTTCAGCAGTTCAGTGGTCGGCCATTTTAACCCTTGAATCCATTAGCACTTCCAAATGTATGCTGCCTTCTCCCAACCTGCCGGCCGCTCTGGGGGCTAGTTGACTTGCTGCTATCGGCCCTTTGAAGGGAGGGGTTGTTCTGCGTGACGGCCAGAGACCCACCCCACCCCGCTTGAACAGGAAGGAGGCAGTTTGAAGTTTTCCAGGCTCCGTTTCACTCTCTGGCTCGGAGAGCATTCCTGCAGCCTCCCAGGCCTTATGTGCTGCCACAGGAAAAGCCCTTCCTTTCACAGCTGAGGTCTCTAATGAGTTCAGGAGGCCTCTCTACCCCAGACTTCTCTTGCCCAGTCTCCATTTCAAAAGCCAGATAACTCCCCCACAGAGGGCTCCTTGCTTTCTTGGAAGACAAGTATATCACCCAACTCGCTTTAATGTCGTGTTTTAAACAATATCATCTGGAGTCATACATGCTCTATTCTAGCAAATATATTGTTGTAAAATTGTTATGGTCATCTAAGCTACTGGCACTCATTTAATCGATGTCAGCACAATGAAAGGCGGAGTCATCCCTAGTGGGAGGCAGCGATGAAATGAGCACAAATTGTACTTGTACATGTTTAACACTCGCGCCATTAAGATCTGAGTGCCAATGGTTTTCGCTAGTGGGAACTGCCCGTAATAAAGGGAAAACAGAACAGTAGGGTGTGCGTGTGTCTCTCTCACTGCCTCCAGTCATTATTCACTGATAACAGACTTGTAGACGTATTTACTGCTTCCAATAGTGTCCTAGAATGCTGAGGCTCTCTCAAGACACCGTGGCTTGCAGTGCTTTCAAGACACTGTGGCGTGCACTGCGGATGAGTGCATATTAATAGAGGGTGATGGATGCAGTGCAAGTAGAGCTCCCATAACAGAGTTACAGAGTATAGTTGATAGTACACATACAATCACCGTTTGAGAGCCAAATGCACTGCAATATTTGGATTAGATGGCTTTACTTGCAGATGGCATTTGAGATCATCTATGCTTACATCTGTCTGGCTTGTTCAGCATATTTTGAGTCTATGCTCCTTTTACTCGGAGTCCTCCATATTTATTTGTTTTTGTGTGGCACAAATAAGATCCACAAACTATAGGGTGGGCAGCCAGGGAGCGCATCGACCAAGACGGGAGGGGGAGAGCCCAGGAGAAAGGAGAGGAGAAAGGTGAGAAGAGGGGTGGGGGGGAGAGGAGGCGACGTCATTTTTGGAAGCTAAGCCCCGTCCTTTGCAGACTGTGGGGCGTATTTTTCGAGGAGAGAAAGAAACGAAAAAAACACGCCACTCAATCCGAAACGGACGGGGCTTAGCTACCAAAAATTACGTCATAGAACCCTCTTCTCCACCGGTAGGCAGCCAGCCAATGGAGAAGAGGGGCGGGTTTTATTTATTTATTTATTTATTGAGTTTATAAAGCGCAACAGCTACCCGTAAGGGTTTCCCGGCGCTAATTGAGCAGAAACATCCTGACACCGCACAAAAAGTGACCTACTGATTGAAGAGCCAGGTTTTCACTGCTCTTCGAAAATGAACATGGCTTTCCTCAGTGCGAATAGTCAATGGAAAAGAATTCCAAAGTCTAGGTCCTAGATTGGCAAAGGCACTGCCGCCCATTCTGGACAGTTTGAACTTGGGTACACAGAATAAATATTGACAAGAGGAACGGAGCGAGCGGGAAGGAACGTAAGGCTTAACAAGAGACTGAAGGTACAAAGGAGCTTCTTTCGTCTTGATTTTATGCATATAACATAGAGCCTTGAACTTCACACGGCTTTCAATGCGGAGCCAGTGGAGTTCCCTCAGACGCTCCGTAATGTGGTCCATTTTACGACAACCGCAAAGGAGCCGAGCCGCGGCATTCTGAACTAATTGGAGGCGGCATGTGACCGCCTTGGTGGACCCCAGATAAAGCACATTCCCGTAGTCCAATCTGGAGGTCACCAAGGCGTTAACCACAGATCTCTGGGTATTAGAAGGAAGCATCCAGAAGATTTTTCTGAGCCACCGCAGGATGGTAAAGCAGGTGACTGCCACTTTGTTGACTTGATCCTTCATAGATAACCTCTTGTCAATGGTCACTCCGAGATTGCGCACATGGTAGGCCGGGACCGGCAGGGCACCCAGGACTAGAGGCCAGTGTCTCGGGCTCCGGAGGTCAGGTTTGTTGCCCAGTACCAAAACCTCCGTCTTCCCACCATTTAATTTAAGCAGGTTGCTATTCATCCAACTAGCTATATCATTGAGTCCTGTTTGCAAGGTGGATGGCTGAGTAGGGTCACCATGGGTTAAGGAAAAAACAATTTGTGAATCGTCAGAATAAGTAAATAAGTTTAACCCTGACCTTTGAGCAATATAAGCTAAAGGGGTGACATAAAGGTTAAACGAAAGGGGACTCAGAATAGAACCCTGGGGTACACCGTGTGGGGAGGAGTACGTTTTAGAAGAGGATAAGTGAGGGAAAATTTGAAAGGTCCGATCCTTCAAAAAGGACGAGAGCCAGTCCAGGTTGTACCACCAATACCAATGTTCGAAAGGGATTTAATGAAGATGTTATTGGATACAGTGTCAAATGCTGCACTGAGATCAAGCAATATCAGTGCAGCTGTTTCCCCTCGATCCAGAAGCAGGCGTAGATTTTCTGTCACACCTAGGAGAGTGGACTCAGTGGAGAATCCCGGGCGGAAGCCGGACTGAGAAAAGTGTAATAGGTTATTAGACGTGACGTACTGAGACAAGTGTACATGAATATGTCTCTCCAGAACTTTAGAAAAAATAGGCAATAACAAGATAGGACGAAAATTGGAAGAAACATTGGGATCAGCAGTAGGTTTCTTCAAAAGAGGAGTAACCATAGCATGCGTCCAGCAACTGGGGACCGTAGCAGTATTAAGGGAGTGATTAAGCAACGTGAAGATAATAGAAATCTGGGGGAGATCCAACAAGCGTAGTAGAGAGACAGGCACAGGGTCTAATGGAGAGCCAGACTTAACCTTATTCAGGATCTCCAAAAGGGTGAAAGGGAGAAGGTCAGTCCAGGACAGAAGAGAGGCCGATGACTGAGTATGGGAGGCAACAGCCTCACCAGTGCCCGGGAGGAGATCAACACAACAATTACTGGTGGAACTGACTTTTTGAACAGAGATGTCCTGGTATATGTTCTCAATCTTAGAAATAAAATACTGTGCGAGTTTGTCGCATTTACCATTGGAAAGGGGGGGAAGTGAGGCTGTAGTCCTTGAGCCTGCAAGTTCCTTAACCACGCCAAACAGAGTTTTGGATTTATTGACTGCTTCAGAGATCGTTTTGTTCACGTAGCTAGCCCTAGTCTGTGCGCAGGCTTTGTGGTAATGCTTCAATTCCGTTTTGTATACAAGGCATGCAGAGGGGGAGTAATCCCTTCTCCAGGCCCTTTCAAGTTTCTTACAGCGGGATTTGTCAATTTGAAGTAACTCATTAAACCAGGGGGTGGGAGATCTATGAATTGTATTTTTCTTCTGGACTAAAGGAAGGCATATATCAATCGCTTCCGCGAGCCAGGTATTAACTGCACTAGCCATGATCTCAATGTCGGCTAGGTCCGGCCGACTAAGCGGCAAATGGTCAGCAAGAACTTTATTAAGGGTACCAGTATCCAATTGTTTCCAGTCTCTCTTTTTTATGCTCCCCAAGGCACTGCTATTAGTCAATGTTTCAGTGCCAACAACTGTAAACTTAATCAAATAATGGTCCGACCACGGGACCGGCAAAGACGGAGAACAGTGTAGCTGGGAAATATTAGAGAAAATGGGGTCAAGTAGGTGACCGCCTCTATGGGTGGGACCCATATTGTGTAGAGTAAGGTTCATAGCTGCCAGATCTGCAATAAGGTTGCAGCTCAAACTGTTTGTGGGGTCATTTAAATGCACATTAAGGTCACCCACGACTAAAAAGTTACTAGACAAAGAAAGCACAGAACTTATAAGATCCGTAAACGGAGCTAGCCAGGCATTAGCTGGACCAGGGGGCCGATAGACTAACAGGCCAGTAAGAGTAGTCTTAGGGTGCAAAGCCAGATTAAAGTGTGCTGCATCGCAGTTGCCTAAAGCGACAGGGTCTAACTGACATTGGTAGGTGCTTTTAAAAATAATGGCCACGCCGCCCCCATTTTTCTTGGGCCGATCGCACCTGACAATGGCGTAGCCTGAGGGTAGTGCTTACGCAACATCCGGGCCGGAGCAATCATGGAGCCAGGTTTCAGTGATGAAGAGCCCATCGGGTGATTCATCGGTGAGAAGATCGAAGATCTCACGTCTATGTTTAGGCAGGGAGCGACATTTTATGCTAAAAAAGGTATAACCCAAGGAGGAGGTGATAGGGGTCCTCTGCATGAAGTGCCAACAATGCTGCGGGGCATCAAGGGAGAAGGAACAGTGAGCACAATTTTGAGGAAGCTGGTCAAACCTATCAAAGGCCGAGACGGTGTGATCAAGTATGGGTCTCAGAGCATAAAGTTGTTTCGCCCCATAAACATGTCTAGGCCTCGTAATTTGCCCAGGGGTTGTGGCCCCTGGACCCGTATGGGCGCAGACGGGCACGCCTTCGGCGCGCCATTGGAGTGCCCGCTGCGCCCGCCCGCTGCACGGACGGAAGGGGACACACATTTATATCGGAAGAGGGTGGGCGGGTCGAAAAGTCTGGACCGCCAACCTGCACCTCCCTGTAAGATGTCGGCTCACCCCCGAGTCCACCCGCAACAGCACCTAATCGTCTGCGCGGGTGACGTCAGAGCCTAAGGAGGTAGCCGGGGACGGAAATGAGCGAAACGTGCAAAGTAAGCAATAATACAATGGCAAGATAAAACAGATTAAAACATGTTAAAATTATCACACAGAGATAAACAATCACTCTTTCCCGGTTTATTGCCTCAGGAAAGAAAGTGCAGAGTGCTAAGTCAATCAATGCGGGCCTGGAGAGTGGCGGCTTAAATACCTGAGAAGACGGGCTGGTCGAAAAGTCTGGACCGCCAACCTGCACCTCCCTGTAAGATGTCGGCTCACCCCCGAGTCAACCCGCAACTGCACCTAATCGTCTGCGCGGGTGACGTCAGAGCCTAAGGAGGTAGCCGGGGACGGAAATGAGCGAAATGTGCAAAGTAAGCAATAAGACAATGGCAAGATAAAACAGATTAAAACATGTTAAAATTATCACACAGAGATAAACAATCACGCTTTCCCGGCTTATCGCCTCAGGAAAGAAAGTGCGGAGTGCAGAGTGCTAAGTCAATCCTAGGTTCAAGCCTCGCTACTCTGAGACATAAGATCTCGCTAGTGAGAATGCGCATGCGCAGCCTACGCTGGCCGAGACCTAAAAACCACCTTCAGAAAAAGGTGTGTGATTAAATTCTGAGGTCAGAGAGCCTAAACTCCAAATCTCTAGCTGTTCTCAATGGAAAGTTTCACTTGTAAAAATGTTACAAGGGAGCTCCCATGATAGCTTATGGGCAATCTAGTCGTTGTATTAGAGAAAAACGAAATTGGCTGAATTTCACTGTCCATACATGTAAAACACACCAGCACATATCCTGCCTTTCACATACACTGCACCCTACCCATAGGTGTACCGCGGGCCTACCTTATGGGTGTCTTACATGAAATAAAAGGGGAGGTTAGGGCCTGGCAAGTGGGTGCACTTCCCAGGTCGACATGGCAGTTTAAAACTGCACTCACAGACACTGCAGTGGCAGGCCTCAGAAACATTTGAAAGGTTACTTGTGTGGGTGGCACAATCAGTACTGCAGGACCGCAAGTAACATTTGGTTTAAAGACGCTAGACACACACATGAATGCCAGGTTTATTATGTAACTACTGCGTAAATAAATGTTCAGATATTAAGCTACAAAGTTGTTTAGATGGTGTTTTCTGGAAAGGGAAGCTTTTTCTTTCCTTGGATTCTCGTCCTCTAACAATGTAACCCCAAATAATCCAGTGATAGGGCTTTATCTCTCTCGAAACTACAGACAAGGAATAACCGGCGATATCCTTCGCTGGGCTCTGTCTACTAACTACATTGAAGATATGAAAGGATTTACTGCGTGGGGGGCACTTACTATAGGCCAGGATCAAGCGAGTCTAAAAGACCAGGACTGTGGAGAGGATTGTCAGGATGACCTGGATAAAGAGTACCTGGAACGGAGATCTGGAGCAGGGGGCGAGGAGGGCCACGGCCAGTAAGACCAGGACCAGGGAATTAGAATCAGGAGGAATGTCACATGTGGAGATCACGATGCCTAGACGGTAAACATCCTTTACAACGAAACTTTTTCCACGCAGTACCTTTACAACGCAGGAATTACAACGCAAGTCGTTACAACGACTTGCGCTGGAGGGCGCTGTAGGATAGGGAACAGTTTAATTACTATCCAAAACCTTCCCTACTATCCACGGGAACTGGAGTTGGAATAGTAAATTAAACTATTCACTATCCAGCGTCCCCCAACGCAAGTCGTTGTAACGACTTGCGTTGTAAAACCTGCATTGTAAAGGCATGCGTGGAAAAAGCATGCGTTGTAACGACGTACATCCGCCTGGACTGGCCCCAAAATGGCAATTTATTACTTTGAGCCAGTGTGAAATATTGGGAGTTGTCAGAGAGGTGGCAGAGGGCTTCTGATTGTGGATAATGGGTCAGATTCTGCCTTCCCCGCTGCACCCCCTCCTCAAAAAAAATATTCTCATGGGATGTGCACAGTGCACCCCTGCAATTAAGTCGTTTTGTTGCATTCATGGATCTGCAGGAGGCTGCATTTTTTTCAACGATGTCATTTTGCTTTTGTAACATGTTTATTTCTCACTGCAGATCTGCTAAGACGGAAGAGCTCAAGGGCCTTTGCAGCAGATTTTTTTCGTTACAACTTCAGAGGGTGCAATTTTCAGCACATACTGAAGAATAGTACTTGTCATCAGAGTAAGTTGTGACAGTGCAATATTTGGCCTTGAATGGTACAAGTATCGTTAAGAAAACCAGAAAAAGAGCATTTATTTCGCTTAAAAAATATTCAGGTGAAAGGCCAATGCTTAAATTGTACTATAATTGAAATCAAGTTACTATTTACTATGTTTCTTATTATTCCTATTAATGCACCTCTGGACAAACCACATCCCAGCCTGACAGTGGACCAGTACATCCCTCTGTGTTACAAACAACCAAGTGAGCCACTGGTGAACATAGACTATAATCCTGTGCCTTGAGGCTTTACCAGCATGTGTAGCAGGTGAGCTATCCTCCTGCTACGAATCCCCTTGGTATATTTCCAAACTGCTTCAGCAATCCCATATACTTGATCTACGGCAAGTCTGAGGCGTCAAGTTTGTCATTATGACGTAACAGAACCTTGGCGTGGACTCCTGGAGCACCGCCGTTGCCAGGGAACAGGCTGCACCACGCCATTTGCACACTGTCCGCTGACCCAGCAGCTTGGAAGAAAGACACCTGAAGGTAACAGAGGGAACAGCGAATATATGAAATGAAGTCGGTCAGGGGAGTATGGCATTGCTTTCTCTGTGAGATGAGAATCACGTGTTTGCTGATGCCATGGCCGGGACCACTAAGCTAGGGGACTGATCCATTTTCAGAAATGTGTTGGGGTCAGCGAGGAATTTTATTTGATCCTTCACCTACATTAAAGTCTAAAATATATCAGGAGGTAAGGGTAATAAACGATAAGCGTACACGATTTTGGCGCACACAAATATGCGCCTATCTTAATTAAACCGAGTTGGGTATGTAAGCTGAAATGTATCGGTTGAGTAGAACCTATACAGAGAGACTACCATTTGGAATGCTCTATGGGCACAGAGGCACAGACCTTGATGGGCTGGTATTGCTGTGAGATTGGCACCGAATTCCTTTGTTTTTGTGTGTGCGTTGGGAAGTGCTTTTTGCTCAAAGGCAATATGAGTTCAATAGGTAGCATTGTGCCCAAATGAATCTTAACACGCTTTGTTGTATTTGGTAATTATTAAATATGTAGTTCGGTATTTAAATAGGTGGTGGCTATTTAGCCAATCAAATTTTAAAAAATGAGAATTTTCTTTGCTGTTTATATAAATAGTAGAGATTATTTACTATTTGCTTGGCAGCCGTACAAATAGCAAGGAAACCTCATTATTAAAGGGATGCTTGCTAAATTGCAGCGATTACGCACTGTTTGGCTAGTAGCTGTGGAAACAGCAATAATCTGGCCTGCCCCATGCATATAGAAAATAAACTTCAATATTTAACTTGTCGCTGCCTAAATAGCAGAAAGTATGTACACATTGGCCAATGCCTTATAAATAGAACAGAGACTTCACTGTTTATCTGGCTAAAAAGTAGAGATCACGTACGTCTTAGATGGTAGCCTTGCAAATATTTAGAAACTTCATTATTTACCTGCCACCGATTAAAGTGTAGAAATTATGTACTGGTTGGCCAGAAGCCGTCCAAGTAGAAAAGAAACTTAACTATTTACTCAGACTCTGGCTAAACAACAGACTTCTCCCACAATATGGCCGTGGGTGTACAATAGCAAAGAAACATAATGTTTCACCTGACTCCTGTACAAATAACAAAGAAACTTCATTATTCACTTGACTGATGGCTAAATAGCATACACTTGGCAAATGGCTTTGCAAATAGAGAAATTTTAATCTTTCGCCAGCTGCTCTCTAAACAGCTGAAATTAAGTATGATTACACCTAGCGCAGATTTCAGTAGGCACTTGTGGAATCGCAAACATGGAGACAACATAATTAACACCCATCTCCTTATGCAAGTTAGGGCTAAAACTGGCTACAATGTAATTTGTATCTAACCAGCACTGTCTAAATGTTCCCAGGGATTATCTGAATGTTTCAAGTTAATTTGACAGACATGGTGCAGAATGCTAATCAATTATACCAAGGTCCAAGACTCAGTGGGAGGCCCAATATGGGGCCTCGTTTACAAGAAAGTGCTGCAGCCTGGCACCGCAAACCCTTTGGCTGCACCATGCTGCGGCACTTTGATAGCACAAGGTTGCGTCATATCTACCAGGATATGACAGATCCCTTTGCTCTCCCCTGGCTCACAATTAGCTGCCATGTGCCGACTCAGGCACCCTTCCTGCACATAAACAATCATAAGAGGTGATTTCCTCATGCTATGTGTGCTGCAGAATGGACTGGATTCAAGCAAGCCTGACTGAAGACGGCTGAAATGCCAGAAACTGGTCCTAGGAAGCTTGATTCCGGTCCAGGGAAGGCATGGCTTGGCAGCTCGAGCTGGACTGTTCTCATGAGGCACAGGGCCAGACTGATTTGCATATGGCCATGTCTGAACTGGGGTGGCATAGTGGGCTAAAAAACGGTGATGGATTAAACCCAGATCTGTTGACTGGGTGTGTGTTTGATTGGTTCAGATGCTCCGTCCATCACCACCCCCTTTTGTACCGCTTTGTTCGCCATAAATTGGCAGGGTATGCTCAGACGTGAGTCCCTTGCTCACTTTGCCACTGGATTCAAGCAAGCCTGGCTGAAGACGGCTGAAATACCAGAAACCGGTCCTAGGAAGCTTGATTCCGGTCCAGAGAAGGCATGGCTTGGCAGTTCGGGCTGGACTGTTCCCATGAGGCACAGGGTCAGACTGATTTGCATATGGCCATGTCTGAACTGGGGTGGCAGAGTGGGCTAAAGAACGGTGATGGATTAAACCCAGATCTGTTGACTGGGTGTGAGTGTTTGATTGGTTCAGATGCTCCGTCCATCACCACCCCCTTTTGTACCGCTTTGCTCGCCATAAGTTGGCAGGGTATGCTCAGACGTGAGTCCCTTGCTCACTTTGCCACGGGATTCAAGCAAGCCTGGCTGAAATGCAAGAAACCGGTCCTAGGAAGCTTGATTCCGGTCCAGGGAAGGCATGGCTTGGCAGTTTGGGCTGGACTGTTCCCATGAGGCACAGGGTCAGAGTGATTTGCATATTGCCATGTCTGAACTGGGGTGGTAGAGTGGGCTAAAGAACGGTGGTGGATTAAACCCAGATCTGTTGACTGGGTGTGAGTGTTTGATTGGTTCAGATGGTCCGTCCATCACCAGGAGAAATAAGTTCATTTCTCCTCGTTGTGCCTCCCAACGCCTCCCCTGGGGAGGCGTAAAATTCAGACGCATTAACAGGTTTATGATTTCTTGTAAATCTGGATATATATCCGGTTCCATGGGTTTTGCGTGGGGACACCCACACCAACACCCATGGAACGCCCCCTTCATGCAGAGTGCTGCATGTGAAGGGGTCGTATTTACAAGGACAGGAATAGACACACAGGGTGGCTTTTCATGTCCTTGTAAATGTGGGGCAGCAAAATGCGCCGCTGGTGCATCACAAAAAGTGACGCACCGGTGGCGCAAGGGGCTTGTAAATAAGCCTCATGGAGTTATCACTTTCTCCACAAATGCTCTTTCTCCACAGCTTCATTTGAGCATGTGGTTGCGTGTGGGAGGAGGGGGAGGACACCAGCACTTATTTTTGGGGATCTGTTAGACCTGGCCTTTTCGAGAGGTTTTATCCCCAAACCTTTTGCTTTTTGCCTCCTATTTTTCTGACCCTGATTTTGTTGGCTTTTGGATTGCTGGCACTTTACCACTGCTGTTCACTGCTAAAGTGCATAGGCTCTCTGCATAGATTATAACAATGATTGGTTATCCATGTATCCATGAGTGGCATATTTGAATAACTGGTAAGTCCCTGGTAAAGTGCACAGTGTATGCTTGGGCCTGTAATTCAAATGCTACTAGTGATCTTGCAGCACTGCTTGTGCCACCCACATGAGTAGCCCTGTAAACGCATCTCCGACCTACCACTGTAGTGTCTGCGTGCGCAGTTGTGAACTGCCATGTTCTTGCAAGTGCACCCACTTGCCAGGCCCAAACCTTCCCTTTTCTTATATGCAAGGTAAGCCCAAGGTACCCTCATGGGCAGGGTGCAGTGTATGTGAAAGGTAGGACATGTACTAAGGTATGTGACATCTCCGGATAGTGAAATACTATGTATTTAACTTTTCACTGCTGAAAGGCTATCTGTCCCATAGGCTTATCATTGGGGTCACACTGTACCATGTTTACATGTGTAGCTTGCCATAGGGACAAGATAGGAAAATGAAGTTTGGACACTCTGAACTCAGAATCTATAAACTCACCTTTTGGTAAATCCTATGTTTGAAAATGCCACTTTTAGAAAATGAGAATTTTCTTACTTCACAATTCTGTCTCTCTCTGGCTGTTTGTGGTTTCAGCCTCTGATGTGTGTGTGACAAGAGCTGAGATGTGTATTCACTCTAGACAATCACGGAGGGGGGTTGAGGTGTGCCCTGCCTTGCCTCTGTGACTCATCGCAGGGCTGAATAGACATGATCTGCATTTGGAGTGGTGGGAGGAGTGTTGCCTACACCTGAATTGGCTATGTCTTTTTTTGCACAATGCTGTCTCCCCCTCCCCACCTGTGCTCATGCTGCACCAGTGAGGGCAGAACTGGTTTGGACAGGGTTCAGAGACCCTTGCCACAAAGACAACAAGGCCATTTCGGGGTATAAATATTACATATAAAACCCCAGGACTTTAGATTACTTCAAAGAACAAAAGGACCCTGCCAAGAAGAAGCGCGAAATGACGGTGTGAGGAGCACTGCCTTTTCTGAGTGAGTGGTGGGTTGGCCTGCAGTTGCTGCTCCTGTCTGTGGTGGAGGAAAAGGACTGACTCTTTTGACCGTGCTGTGGTATCCTGCTTGTGAAGAATCTCCAAGGGATTGTGTGTGCTGGCGTCCTGTTACAATTCTCAGGGTTACAAAAGACTTCAGAAGAGATCTATACCAGATCTAAACAAAACTGTTACATCTCAAAGGAGGTCTGAAGAGCTGTGTGAGGAGCGCTGCTCCAGCTATGTGAGGTGAAGGTTGGCCTGCAGTTGCTGCTCCTGCAAGGGCGAAGAACAGGGCTGTTCCTTCCCTTCTTCTAAAGTGAAAGCACATGAGGAGCACTTTTTGTGTCGAGTCCAGTGTGTGGGGAGCACTTTTATTCCTGCAGAAACTCACATTGAGGTACTGTGCTTGAAGATAGCAGGAGCGCTCTGGGTAAAGGAGCCAACCGTGTGGAGGAGCGGGAGGGGAGAGCTTACTATTGCGGAAGTGCTCTCTTCCCTGACATCTGGTGCTGGTCTGCACTACCGGAGGAAAAAGCTGCATCGGCCTAAGGGGCCTTACCACTGCCCCAGCAGATTGCCCCAGCACCAGAAAACACCACTGAGGTGACTCAGCGTGGAGAAGAGGAGCGTTGACCTCATGACCAGGCGTGGGTCAGACCGCCAAGGTTCATCTGTCCTGTCCAACCCCCAGGTCTAGTGCAGGTTGTTGGCTGACAACACGGCCGTGTCGTGAGCCCTGCGCTCACGTCAGCAGTGGACGGGGTTCTGCACCCACAAAGGAGACCTAAGTCCGCCCCCTTCTCAAGGGACCAGAGGCTCGCAAGCTCCAATCAGCTGCCGGCAACCCAGAGCCAGGAAGAGGCCGGCAGCAAGCAGCACTGCTGCTGGGAGAGACAGCAGTCACCCCCCAGCACAAGACCTCTCGTTGGCACAGTGCCTGTCTAGCTCGAGGCTGCATTTGTTGCCCCGGCTAAAGTAGGCTGGGGTGGAGATACCACATCAATCGGCAGCTGCCTTGGTTGACGTCCCTTGCGAGGGTGGGGCCTAGTGAAGTCTCCTAGCTGACGTGGGGAGTGGGTGCACCCTCCCCCTACCCTTGTGACATGCCTGGGTGTCAGGAGCGCAGAGTAGCTGCGGTCATGGCTGCCTTGCCGGACCAGAAGGACCCGAATAAAACACACAGGAGTTCTTTGGGAAACAACTACAATTCCGTTAGAAGAAGTGCAGAGTCTCCTGTATCATAATAGGAATACCTGAAATACTGCATAACATAGAATAGATCGTGGATGCGCTGCCTCTATGTGTTCCCTGCAGTTGTAGGGGATTCACCTTGTGTCTTTAGGGCGGTATGTATATGGTGATTCCCCAGGTTGTGGACCTTACACAACTGTTTCATTTCATTTCATTTAATAATCTTTATTCGGTTTAAAAACCAATTAAAGTTGCAGATTTGAGCATTTCATACATGCAAAACGATTAAAATCAAATATAAAAAATGCTGTGTTTCTCCACTGGTGATCACTTACTCAGAGTTTATCTTAAAAAAATTACAGATACACCGATTATGAATATAAAACATAGTGTCTGATTCTTATTCCATTGTGTAATGTTTCAATCATAGAAGGAGTATTAATTCGTGGCATAATTTAATAATGTGCAAGTGCAATAAAGTGCAGTAAATAATAATTGTCCAATAAACAATATTAAAATATAAAATAATAAAATCAAGCAGCATATAGCTAAAATGTTAGGTATTTTCCCTTGCTTATTAAGTTGCCAGCAAATCAGTATCTGCTTACACTAAAAAGAATTCCCTGGGAGGTATCAGTTTTAAAAACGCTAGCCCAAATTTTGACAAGTGAATTTAATCAATTTTTTCGAAGTATTGCATACGCTGGGCAAAAAAACAATAGATGGGAGTCATTTTCTATTGCATTAAGTGAACACAGGGCTCAAGAGGCCTCTCTACCATCACTGTTATTACATGACCATTTTGCTGTATTGCAGTTGACCTGTAGGACATCAAAATGAACCTTCATGTACAATGTCTTGGCCAGTTGCGGTTGAACTGCATACACATTTTTCTCAAAAGAGGGGAGTGGTTTTATTTATAGGAACTGGGATGTTAACCTACCTATTTCAGAACAGTGGTGGATACTGTTTTTCATGTACGCCCAATATGTATTTACCAAGATTTTTTTTTAAATGCCGTTAATGTGCTGGATGCATCCCAAAAGTGGATTAGTCCTAGTTTACAGAACCATGTTTGTGCATGTCTAACCCATGGAAGTGTTGCATGCTGGTCGAGTTTCAGTATCTTGATTAGCTCCTATTTATAGTTTTTAAGTTCTTCTACGGTCCCCAGACGGACCCAAAATAACAGAGGTCACAATATAGCTTGTTGGTCTATACGTTTTATGTTGATATATTGAATAATTGGAATCATAGGAGTGCATACACACAGATGTAATAACATCCTTAGAAATGTGTTTTCCTCCTCTGTAACCATGCTTCGCCTAGTGGCCCCCCAGAGCTCTGCTCTATAGAGGGTTGCGGATTGTGCCCCGTACTTGTAGACCTCCATAGTGGGAGACACTGCCTTAGATGCACTTTTCTGCTGCTTTTTCAATATTGGCATGGAGTTTTGCATCAGGCTAGCCTTGCATTTATGTAAGTGTGAGTTCCAAGTCAATGTTGTGTCTAATGTGATACCAAGGTAGTTGAAGTTGGACACCTATTCTAGCTTTTGTTTTTGAACTGTAATATTTTTCTCAAAAGTTTTATGTGGTTTTTATGGCCATGTATTTGGTTTTATTGGAGTTTACTTCGAGGCCTTTTAAAACACAATATTCGCTGAAGGAGTCTAATAGATTTTGTAATCGCTTCAGAGTTTTTGATAACAGGATTGTGTCATCGGTGAATAGTAGGGCCGGTAATGGCACTCCTCCTATCTTTGGCGAATCGTGTTCACACCCTTGCAGGTGATTCACAGCATCATTTACATATAATGAAAAAAGATTGGGTAGAAATACCCAACCTTGCCTTACTCCTCTTTTTATAGGGATCAGCTCTGTAAGTTCACCTCTGGGTCCCCATCTAACGTTTGTGTAGTTGTCTTCATGCAACCAGATTATCTGTGTCAAAAGATCTACAGGGACTCCCTGAGTTTGAAGGGAGTTTGAAAGGGAGTCCCTGGGGATATGATCGAAAGCCACCTTCAAATCTATGAATGCTATATACAGATGTCCTCCCATTAAATATGTGTATTTCCAACCTATGCATAAAAGTCTGAAGACCTGATCAATCGTCCTTTTTCTCACTCTAAACCCAGCTTGATACTGTGATAGAATGTTATTTTCCTTAATCCGGTTTTTAAGGTTGGATAAGATCTGTTTTGCATAGATCTTTTGTAAGGTGTCTATTAAACTTATAGGGCTGTAGTTGGCAGGGTCTTGTTGGTTACCCTTCATGAAATTTGGGATTATTTCAGCCCCTTTCCATGATTCTGGTATTGGAACTCCTGCAGCCACAGCATTATAGAGTAGATTTACATAAGGTGCCCATACTGTTTTATTGTGTCTCAGCAGGTTGTCATGTATTTAGTCAGGGCCAGGAACTTTCCCCGGCTTAACAGTATCTTTTGCTGCCATTGTGTCATCTAAACTAAAATAACGAGCAGTGTCTCATCCGCTTCAAGCGATTACTAGGGGGCAGGTTGCCTTCATTGAATATCCACATGTGGGTTGGAGGATGGCATCGGAGTACAATGTTGAGAAGTGTCTATGCCAAGAACCTGGGTCCAAAAAGAGATCCAGGCTAGTACTTCCGGTTTTGCTAATATTTTTCAAAAGCCAGCATGATCCTTATTCTTTGCTGCATCGAACAGATCATACCTGATGCAGTCATCCCAATCTTTTTTTTGTTTGCACTAATAATGTCTTATACTTGGCCCTTTTATCCCTTAAAACATCTATATCATTAGATCTCACAGCTGCTAACAGTTCAGTCTTAGCTTTATGGCAGTCATTGTTGTACCAGTGGTTATGCGAGGGACAATTAACAGCATTAGCTGACTCAAGTTCTCTAGGGGTTTTGATCAAGAGCAGTTTCCATTTATCTACCATGGTACATTGAATGTGCACTATGGGGATCTCCTGCGTAGATGTATCTAGCTAAAATATCTGAAAAGGTATTATAAGTCCTCATCATAGTTTCAAGATTGCCTAATAGATAGCCATTTCAGAGCTGTAGGATTTTTTTTCTAACTATCGGTTGTATTGGGTTTCTAAAGTTAGCATAATTTCCCAGAGCCCAAGTTAAGCACAGTGGGAAGTGATCACTGTCATCTCTAACCTCTACTTCTTAAATCAATTAAATTACCCCATGAGTTGTCACTGACCATTATTTAATCAATTCTACTCTTACTAGGACCTCTTTGGAATGGTTAGGAACTCAGTCTATCTGCGGGCAGCCTGCCATTGCAGACCCTAAATTACCGCCCTAAAACTAATTGGATCCGTCGGGCCAGTGCGGTTGTGCACGATACAAAGGTTTTTAACCAAAGGGGGGGACTGAGAGCTGGGATATGAGGTCCTGCACACAGGCTCCCAAATGAGATTAGTGTTTACAGTAGGTATGCAGTTCCTATGTGACGGGGGGGGGTTGGGAGAAGATAAAGGTGAAGGGGAAAGACAGGTCTTTCTTCGTGCTGCCCTCACACACCCGAGAGGTGTAATGCTTCATCATAGGGCGGGTGCCCCTCGTCAGGCTGGCGCTGCAATGCCTGACGGGGACCCGGAACCGGGGCTCTTTGTCAGTGATCTTTTGAAGATGAAGCCGTTAGGTGCATGCGGGTGTGGGGGCTGGGTAGTGCACAGTGAGATAAGATAAAATAGGTATAGGGCAGTCCTCTACAGTTCATTTTAATGAAAAAGGTAGCTCTAGCCTAGGTAAAAACAAAAGTGAGCCCTTGTGGGGATTATAATGTTCCTCTGGGGCAGTCTAAGTGTAGACGGTCGACATGTTTCGTGCCTGTGCTTGCCCCTAACGGGTCAGTTGGCACTTCTTCAAAACCGTGATTAAGTGAAGTAAATGGGTGCACTACCGCCTGGTATTCGATAAATTAATGTGAATTACCAGGGGTGACTATTTACAGACATCTTTGAGCCAGATGCCAGATGGGCACTTCTGGGGCCCTTTGTCCCATCAATGTAATAGCTACCCTGCTCCTACCGAGCACCAGCATTAATTGTAGGAGCTTATATGGGAGTTTCTTTTTCTTCGGCTTCCGGACTAATGCAAGTAAACAACTCAAGGATTCAAGCATTATCTGAAGGCCTGTAGCCACAACAATCCTTCCCACCACCCCCACCCAAAACTGCCGGACCATTGGGCAATCCCATGCCAAGTGTAAAAAGCCCGCTTTCTCTCCGGCACATCTAGGGCATCTAGCTCCCCTGTCACTAGAGATGTGTTTCAGGGACACCGGAGTTGGGTAGGTGCGATGTAAGAAGTTAAAGTGTGTCAACTTAAACCTGGCGTTACAGGAAACTGTGCGTGTGAGGTAGCCTATGCATGCCTATTGTTTCTCTTCCAGCTGTACAGCGAGATCCTTCTCCCAGGCAGCCCAAGATGGTGGTACCGGGGTGTGGAATCATGTTTCATGGTTTTGTAGAGGAGAGAAATCAATTTGCGACCTGAACCGCATGAAAAAAGGATATCTAGGGTATGCGTCGGTGTTGGAATGTCCAGGTACTGAGGCCAGGTGATTTTCCGCACATCCTGAATTCCCCGGAAGTGTAGGAATTGGCCCTGACCAAGGCTGAAGTTCTCTTCCACCTGCTCGTAAGTGATGAAGGTCTTGTTGGGAAATAGATCGGCAAGAACTTCACATCCACCCTTCCTCCAAGGTTGAAAGGACATGTATTGCCCCATGTCTATGAAGGGGGCCAGTATCCAGACCGGGAGCTTCCTATGAAAGGGTGCCCTTCTTAAGACCTTCTCAACAAACCACTGCCATATACCGGTTGTGTGTCGCACTCCATAGGGAAGAGATGTGTCTGACCCCTTGCCCTGAATTAGTGCTTCCTGCAGGGTATGGGTGTCTACCCTGTCAGAGAGAAGGCGTTTCTCCCAATTGTCTGTGTCTGTCAGCCAACGTGCCGCTTGTTGTAGACGGGCTGCGTAATAATATAGGTCGAAGCGCGGAGCTTCCAGACCGCCCTCCTCATAGCTGCGAATTATAGTGTTGAGAGCTACCCTACTGCGCCGGCCCGCCCAGAGCAGGGATGAGAGTAACGTGTTTAGAGTTCTGAAAACTCGTGGTGGCAACGGACATAGTGAGTTCTGGAGTACATATAGTGTCCTAGGAAGCATCACCATCTTAGAGATGGCCAGCCTTCCCATCAATGAGAGTGGGAGAGTTTTCCAAAATGTCACCAACTGCTGTAGAGATGTGATTAGGTGGTCTACATTCCGGCCAATGCCTGTGTGTCCGTCAGGGCCACCTGTATCCCAAGGTAACAAAACCCCGTCTGTTCCCAGCGCAGCCCGAGGTCTGATCGATCCCCCAGGGGAACTGAGGCCAGTTCCGCTAACGGAAAGTTCAGGGACTTACAGCGGTTACGTTGTGATCCAGAGACCTCTCCAAATCTGGCTAACTGGTGCAGTATTACCGGGCGTGCGTCCCGTGGAGAAGCAGAATAAAACAGGGCGTCGTCAGCATATAGGGAAATATTATGACTCGTGTCACCCACTCTAATTTCCCACTGTTCCATGTCAGTCCTGATAGGGACCGCGAAGGGCTCTGTTACTAGGGCGCACAATAAAGGTGAAAGGGGACACCCCTGGCGTGTACCCCTTCCCAGTTGCCACTCCTCTGACCTCACGCCCCCAAGTTTTAATCTGGCGCGAGGAGCCGTATACAAAATGCAAACCCAGTGACAACATTTGTGACCCAACCCCACAGCACGTAAGACCTCCAGAAGGTATCACAAGTCCACCGTGTCGAACGCCTTGGCGAGGTCAATGGAGACCAATACCATCTGTTCCTCCTGATAATGCACCTCATGCAAGATAGGATTTAGCCATCGCAGATTCATAGCCGTGTTTCATCCCGGTAAGAACCCACACTGGTCCTCATGGACCAGGTGGGTCATGTATGGCGCTAATCGAGAGGCCAAGAGCTTGCATAAGATTTTAACATCTGTGTTGCTCATCGTGATCGGTCGATATGATGAGGGCTCATGGGCATCCCCTCCCGGTTTTAGAATCATGCATATTTCCCCCTGTGTCATGCTCGGTGGGAGAATTCCGCGTTTAAATGCCTCGAGGTAAACCTGCCACAGGAGGCGGGTAAGTGCACCCGTTAATGCTTGATAGAACTCAAGAGGGAAGCCGTCACTATCCGGGGACTTGGCTCGTGGTAGGTGCTGCAGTGCGGATTGTACCTCCCCCAGTGTTAGGGGTTTGTTGAGTTCCTTCTGTGCCAATTTAGGGATAGACCGTAAGGTCAGGTCATGAAGGTAAGGGAGATAGGACGCCTCGCAGATTATGGGGTATGCAGTATACACCAACTGGAGATGGGATTTGAGGACCCTCAGCAGTCCCACCTCTGAGTGTACCAGGCCTCCCGTTGGCTCCGATAAAGCCACAATCACATCAGGGGCATGTTCCCGCCGGATAATCCAGGCCAGAAGACGGCCCGATTTATCTCCTTCCCTATGAAGGCGTTGTCTGTAATGTGTGAGGATGTATTAGTCAAGCTTGTCCCAAATGTCATGGATGCGTTCCCGGATGCCATGTTCCCTATTCCTCCCCGTCGTGTCAGGGGGTTTACAGGTCTGTACTTCCAAGAGGTGGCGTTCTTCCTCCTGCAGCTCTCAGAGCTGCTTCCGAACCCAGCATGTAAGGCTTATGCATGCCCCTCTCACTACCGCTTTCAGGGCTTCCCACTTCATGGCCTGTGATAAGTCCGCCCGCTCCAGTTTAGGTCAATATAGTCAGTTAAGGCAGTTGCTAGGTGTTGCTTCCCTACTTAGTCCTCAAGGATCTCTGTTGGCAACCTCCAAGTCCATAGGTGACATATCAGGCCCCCCAGTTAACCACCCACAACACAGGGAGTGATCAGATAGGAATCACGCTTGATGGGTCACCTCTAAGGACATAGCCGCATCGGGATTTGCGATTAAGACCCAATCCAAGCAACTATGTGTATTGTGAGTGGACGAAAAACAGGTGTACACTTTCTGAGTTGGGTGTCTCTGGCGCCATACATCCTGGGCTCCTATATTCCCCATGACCTCTCGGAGTTTCGTCGTCATCCTTTGTTTCGTGCCAGTGCGGGGTGGGAACCTGTCAAACACGGGGTCTAGGACACAATTAAAATCCCCCATCCAAAGTAGTGGAACCTCCAGCTCCGATACCAGAGCCTCCTGCAGGAACTGAACAAAGTCCGGGTCATCTGTGTTTGGGGCATAGGTGTTCATTATGGCAACAGCTCTACCATCTAGCTTAGCTCCAAGGAGCAGATATCTCCCATGGATGTCAGCTTCTACATTTTGGATGGCAAATGGGACCCCAGGGGCCACCCACACAAGGACTCCCCTGGCATAGGTAGAGAATGAAGGGTGAAAAACCTGTCCCCGTCGCTTCTTTGCCAATCTCTGAGCCTCCTCGTCCGTAAGGTGAGTTTCTTGGAGGCATGCTATCGAGACCTGATGTCTGCGGAGAAAGGACAGGACCCTGTATCTCTTGGTGCATGTACCCAGCCCCCTCACATTCCAGTTTAAAAATGTAAACTTCATGTATGGTAAAGTAACCAGTCCCTGTGTGTTCCATGTCCTGTGTAGCTACCTAGGCCCTGTGCCGTAAACGCAATACATACAATGCCTGAAACCCCCCAAAGCACACCCCTAAGAACATCCTCCCACTAGCAATTTATTGACAACAAAACATGCAGAAATGCCCTTCCCATGCTGGTGCCAGGATGTGCACAGCTGTCCCATTAGCCCGATCGGGGCCAGAACTACTTTACAAAAGAATGAGAAAACCCCCTGGCCCAGGTCCAACTCCCGACTCAGACCAGCTACCTCAAGGCATAGTTCAATGACCCGGACTGCCCAAACATGTACACGTGAAACACCCATGCCAGATTGATTGGCAAATCCCACAAAATGCTTACGACATCAGCACTATTTCAACAAGTTCTTCTCCCAAGTCCCTGTGAGGCAATAATCACTAGGCCTCTAAGGTCCGGCCCCCTCCAACCCCAGCAGTAAGAAAAGAGAAATAAAATATCTTCAGGAGGGTGCGGTAGTGGGCATAAGTGGGCCCATAAACTTTCTGGAACCACAGAGGTGGCTGACAGGAGAGTCTCTGGTACCAGGCTTTCCACTGGGGTCTCTGTCACAGTCTGTGGGGGAGGGTCATCGGAGTCTAATGTCTCCAGACGTTGGGCGCTATCGTCACCCACTGTGATCCGCTGTCTCTCCGCTTGGGCGTTGTCTACGGCTTGACTCCTGCGGTTCTGGGAGGTCTGGTCCCCCAGGTACTCCGGGACCCCCTGTGCTCGCGCTGGGGAGGGTCTCTACCCTGATCTCAAGCCATTCCCATACCTTTTCTGGAGAATCGAAGAATTGAGCCTTTCCATGTATTATCACCTTGTGTTTCGCAGGGTACCACAACATGTACTGTAGGTGGAGTTCACGCAGCTTCTGCTTGATGCAGAGAAAAGACTTCCTTTGTTCCTGCACCTGGCACGTATAGCCCGGGTAAATGGACATCTTGGCGTTGTCGAAAGTGAAGTCTGTTGCTTCTCTTGCTGCTTTCAGAATACAGTCTCTGTCCCGATAGTTCAGGATTTTGGCAATGAGGGCCCTGGGAGGAGCCCCCGGCGGCGGTGGAGAGACCAGCGCCCTGTGGGCTCTCCCCACCACAAAGACCACGGAAAAACCCATGGGGCATAGCTTAGTAAATATCCATTTCTCCAGGAATCGCTCCACATTGTCCTGTTCCGAGCGCTTCAGAATGCCCAGGACCCTGATGTTGCTTTAATGGACCCGCCCTTCTGCTTCCTCCGCTCGTCGCTCTAGCACTCTTGTGGTATTGGTGAGCTGAGTGACCTGTTGCTTCAGGGAGGCAACTTCTCCCTGGAGCTGGACGATGTCTCCCTCTGCCATTTAAACCTTATCCGCCACTTTCCGCAGATCCACCCGTAGTAAATTTACATAGATGGAGACTGCCTCAATTTGTTTTTCCAGGGAGGTAAGGGACCCCTGTATTGCCTCTAGGAGCTCAGCTTGAGATGGTTCATTGGAGGCATCACCCTCTCCATCCTGGCCCACTCGACGACTGATTCGTTGCGTGGATAGGCGTTGTGTGGTATACTGTGTGAAGGTGTTGGGGTTGCAGGTGCAGGGAAGCCTGTCCCTTGCCCATGATGCAGGCTTCAGTGAAACACACAGGTGTCCGCAAGTGTTGCAATCGCCAAGCTCAGTTTCCCTTTATAGGGATATCGACAGCGGACCTACGTCTCTCCAGCAGGTGTCACCAGGAACATGGGGGGCCAGATCAAGTACGAGAGGGCCCACATCCCCGCCCAGCGAATCTGGTGAACCCAAGTCCATTGCGACCCAGGGCAGGGCCTAGCAGGTGGTCCAGCAGAGATACCAGGGCTGCTCACCTCGCCAGTGCGGTGTATCCTAACCTCTCATCCACCTGTGAGGGCCCCCGCTGTGCTTCCGAACACCAGAATCGCCCCCGTAGCCGTCTCCAGGCAGGCAGTCTGTCTGAGGGGTTCCAAGGGGGTCAGCTAACTCTGCGATCTCCAGACAGGGCAGCCAGAAAAGAGAATGGCCCGGACAGGCATCTCCCCATTCGAGGCAGGATTACGTATCCTGCGTCAATACAGCCACCGCCCAGCAGAGCCACAGCCAGGCATTAATGATTTATCCCCTGGGGACACCAAAAACCAGAGGGCCTCCAGGCACCAGCAGGGGGATCCAGGATGTTCCCACTGAGGGGGGTGAGGCAGCCCGTCGCACCGTACCTCAGGAATGCAGGCACACCAGTCCAGCGAGGCCGATCTTGACCCTCAATGCGAGAGACTCCCCAGCATGTCAGGGGAAGAACGTGACCACCCGACTCCTCCTGGTGGCCACCGCCAATCACCGTTCCTCCGGGACCCCCGTTCGGGGTCTTCTCGCGGCTCAGCCGCGATCCACTGCTCACTCCAGGGCCGTCGGGGGGGGCAGGTTCCCAGTTCACACAGGGAGCGCGGCAGCGGGCACCTCCTAAACGAGCGCAGAGGACTCCGGAATAGTTGATGGCAGGCCAGGCCCCCAGACGCACTCCAGGCGGACCCCAGACACCTCGCGAGGCCCCTCAGGGATCGTCATACTCTTTAAGGCCCAACAGCGAGGGCCGGGGCCAATAGACTTCGGGAGGCCCACGATGACAGAGGGCGCCTCCTCAGAAGCCGCCGCGGTCGCGGGGCAAGCAAAGTGGAAATCGTTGCCTCCGAGACCACTCAGATCTCAGGCTGGTGTAGGCCTCATCCCCGGCCTTGCGTGATTTTGGCTGACCAGGTCGATGAAGGCGGAGCCTTTTCAGCCGATTCCAGGCATGTACTCTACGTCATTTCTCCCCAGGGCGCCCCCACAGCGTGCAGAGTCCCAGCCACTCAAGGGAGACTGTCGTGGGCATCAGTGGACAGGGTAATTAAGGATTTTGGTTACTGGCCGGTCGGGGGCCGAAGAAGCTCACGTCCTGTCGGCCATTTTGCTTGGCAACGCCCCCCGATGAAGAAGTTAAATTAACTTGAAACTATCTTTTTAAGTGAATATTCTACTTCAACATTTAGTGTTTAGTACAAAAAGAATTTTTTTATTTTACTTTTTGTTTCAACATGAAGGAAGTCTCACAGAGACTCCATCTTCCTCTTCCTGTTCAGAAGGCTCCTCACAGTGCTTTGTCCATATCCTGGTCACTTCTAATTTCGATTTTGAGGTGAAAGGATCACTTTCTTTGTCTGCCATTCTTGCTGCTTATACCATTGAATTTTAAGGACTTTGTTTTTGTGGCATCACAACGAGCAAGTTAAAACATTTTTTGGATAAGAATGCTGTTTAATAGGCGGCATGCACCTGCATATTTGGTTGTGGTTCTGGTGGGTGGCCTGGAGTTGGAGTAGAGGGTTTTTTTGCAATACATTTTTGAGGTGTTCTTGTTCAAAATTGACTTTTCTGATTTTCATATAAAAATAAAGACAGTCAGAAACTATAAGTTACAATTGTCACAGTTGGTACATGAACGCCCATGTCATAGCCCATCAGGTACCTCCAAAAAGTGCCAGAGGCCTGCGTTGCAGAGAGGTGGTCCAGGCCAAGCCCCTTTATACACCTGTCTGCAATGCAGAACTGTGGCCTTTACTGGAGGTACCTGGTGGGCTAGTTGGACCCCAGGGACCCTCAGGATTCAAGGGGACTTAATCCTCCAACCTAAAACGTGCCACGGGGCGCGTTTGCAATCTAATTCCAAGATCTACACACACATCCACTCATTCAGCAACAGTCCTATAAGTCTGTCAAACATGTATTCACTCATCATATGTACTCATATACCTATACATCCTGTTACACACCCCCACTCATCCATAGAGTTACTCACACACATAGTCACATATGCAAGCAAAGTATCAAACATCCATTTACTTGGATTTGCATTTATACACTCAGCACCACACTTATGTCTACAGAAACCTACACATACTTACTCTCTTAAACAATCACTTAAAGAAACACATACTTATGTATACAGGAACTCTTTCAATCTCTCACTCTCACATATACTCACTTATTTACACCAATACTCACATATACTAGTTTAAAACTTATGTAGTTACTCATAAAGACACTATTGAGACAGTCATTCACTCACTAACACACCATACACACACTCATCCAATCCTAAAGTCCTGCACACATGCTGTCTTCAACACATACAAATAGTGAGTCACTCATTCATGCATCTGTGCACTAAGCAATACCCCGACCGAACCATACAGACACTCCAACACTAATACTGATACTCAAAATACCAACTAATAACCCATATAGACACTCATGTAGCTGCTCACCCACCCATGCAGCCACTTATACACAAAGGGAGAGACTGATACAGACATTTAAATATTTAAACATTACTCACTAACCCATGCATTAACTAAGATACACTTAATCACTCAGTTATACAATCAATTTTAAGAAACGAAAAATAATCCATTTAGGCACTTATATACCCATTTATTCTTCCATCAACCTTGAGATATACATATATAAAACATACTTAATGTTCACAAAAACACACAATCACTGGATGATGTCATCAGTGATGTCACCAGTGATGTAGTTTGAGATGTCATCAGTGATGTCATGATTGATGTAATATGTGACGTCATCAGCAGTGTATTGTGGGCGTGCATGTTATAGTTAGCTGAACTAACTATAACGGGGCAGAAATCCACTTTCACCGAAGCAGCACCGACCCGGCAATTGAATTCTGGGACTGGTAGTCCAGATGGACTTCCCGTGGTGAGCAGTCATTGGTCGGGGGAGGAGCGAGATCCCGCCACTGGGATTCGCACAGGACTGATATAAAACAGGTGACAGATGCCGTCTGAACACTAAAGGCATCGGAAGAAGGCCGACTGGGGCCGAAATGCATCATGCCGTTTTTTTAAATAAAGAAGCTTCCTTTTATCTCCTGTGTGGCCTCTGCTCTTTGTTGTGAAGAGGGTGGAGTGTATATATCTACATATATATATATATATATATATATATATATATATATATATATATATATATATGTAGATATATATATATATATATATGTAGATATATACACACACACACTGAAAAAACTACAGGTTTCAGGGACATTATAGTTAGTTGAACATTTCACTCGTACAAAACCAGAGAAATTCAGCCGTTATAGTTAGTTCAGCTAACTATAACTTGCACCCCCGCAATGCACTGCAGATGACGTCACATATTACATCACTCATGACATGGTCAGTGACATCACTGATGACATCTCAAATGACATCACTGATGATATCACTGATTACATCATCCAGTGACTGTGTGTTTCTGTAAAGTTTAAATATGTTTAATATATATAGGGAAAGGCGTAGTGAAGAATGAGTGGGTGTATAAGTGTCTGAATGGATGATTTAGTAGGTGCTTGACTGACTCTATATGTGAGTGATTAAACGTATCTTACTGAATGCATGGGTTAGTGACTAAACTGTGTGAATGTCTGTATCCGTCTGTCTGTTGGTGTGTAAGTGGCTGCATGAGTTTGTGAATAGCTACGTGAATGTCTATATGAGTTATTGATTGGTTGAGTATCTGTATGGGTGCCTGAGTGTTTGTATTGGTGGGGTGTGTGTGACTCTGTGCATAGATGTGTGAGTGGGTGATTCACTGGGTGCATGGTTTCAAGAGTGCATCTGTGATGGACTGTATGGGTGGGTGAGTGTGTGTATGGGTGTGTTAGTGAGTTAATGTATATCTCAGTGGTACATGTGTGAGTATCTACATATGTGCAAGGCAGTCTATATGTGTGTTCGAGTATATAAATGGCTGTGAGAGTGTGTGATTATGAGAGTGACTGTATGGATGAGTGTGTGCTTGTATCAGTGATTGTATAAGAGCGTAAGAATGTGCTAGTATTTGTATGAGTAAGTGAGCTGGTGTGTGTATAACTGTATAGGTGAGTAAATGGGAGTGTGGTTAATTATTTGCATGACTGACTAGGTATGTGAGTACTTCTATGGGTGAGTGGTGGTGTGTAAGTGTCTATATAGGAGTTTGAGTGTATATGATAGTCCTGTACTGAGTGACTGTAACTATGAGTGACTGTACGGGGGAGAGAGTAGATGTGTGTCTAGACCTAAGAATCAGTGAGTGTGTCATGGTTCCTCGGACGTTAGAAGTTAGCCTGGCATAAGATGTCCACTAGTTCTAGTGGGCACCTTGCACCAATCTAATGGACCCTTATTGATGGTGGTTGTAAAGTCAACCTTATAGAAAGCTATCCTAGTGGAAGCATGAACCAGCAGTCTTCAGGCTAAGACTTCAGTAGGCGAGATAATCAAGTTGTTTTACCATATATAATCCCTTGAATACCAAATGAAAGGACACCACACAAGGTATATATCACATATATATGTATTTAATCTAAACACAACCCCTCTGCACTCTTTATGAGGTCAGAGGTAAAAATACAATACAAGTCACACAGTTAATATACGATAAGTTGCACAGCATACGTTATTCCCTAGGGGCCTCACAAACCATATACTGAGAAAGTGGTATAAGTACACCGTGAGGATTAGAAAGCAGGCCTAGGGCCTGTGGAATTGGTGGGGCTACACTAAACAACCAAAGGTTAGGAAGTAGGAGACCCACGGGAGCCGCGTGCAGTGTCTAAACACAGGCGCGGGTTCCCATTGACTTTCTAAGGAGTTCGTAAAAGTTACAGAGTTACAGTTTAAGGACACTTCCGGATGGAACCCTTTTAAACTAGGACACTTCGAGAGTCAAGACCCACGGGAGCACAGGAGTACTCGTGTTACCTCACCTAGGGAAGCCGGGTGCATAGGTGTCTTGTCGGGTTTCGTCGTCGTCTTCTATGGAGAGCTGCAAAGAAGTGCTGCAGGCGACCAGAAGAAAAGTGTCCGGGTGGATCCAAGGGTGGATTGGAGATGTGAAGAACCTGAAAGCAGAGGGGACAGAGTCTGGGTCACTAGCCAGTGACCAGGAAGGAACCAGGCGATGTCGGGTGCTTTAAGGTGAAGAAGGTGAGTTTGTCTCTTCAGCCACGATATCAAGGAGGCATCGACAATAACCAGGAGCTGGATTTGAGATGTCCCACAATGGATCTAGATGACTGCAGTGTCGGTATCCGGATTGGACCCAACAAGCTTTGGCAACCACAACCCACGCAGGATATCAAGATTGGCTCTGTTGTAGACCCGCAAGGTCTGTGGCACTTCTCCTTTTCAGGGAAGCTGGAGCAAGCCTGGAGCAACCAGGATCACAAGTTAGATTCAAGATGGCATCTTCAGGGGGCTCACTAGCCAACAGGCAAGGACCCAGGAAGACGCATCGAGTTCAAATGCAAAGGCGGGGCCCACGGGACACTCGCTGAGTGTGGGGGCCTGGGCTTTGGTGCAAATGGTGCTCGGGCTTCTCGTACCCCAATGCACAACTTACTAAGGCTTCAGGAAAGGAGTGCAGGTAGCAAAATGCAGGATGTCCAAGATGTCCGGTCCCACGTCTCTCGTGTCCGCCACGGGTCTCAGTTTTGCTGTGGATGTGGGTTGGTGTCAGAGAAGTCTGGAAGTCCAGTTCTTGAGTTGCAGAGTCTTCGGGTTCCGACGGGAGCCTTGAAACTGCAGACTGGCAAAGTTGCTGTTGGTGCCTGTTTGCACAGGGTGGTCACTCCTTGACCACAAGGGAGATGTCTTCCGTCTTCCAGTCAGAATGGAATGTCGAAGGTACAAGATATGTCATACAAAGATTCGTCCAGGATAATCTAAAGTCCTGGGGACACAGCTCTTATACTTATAGAAAGAAAGGGGGCTGGATTACCTGACTAGGTCCCTCCTATGGGTGGACCTGAGAAGGGGGTGGTTACACCCCTTTCCCTTTGTCCAGTTTCACGCCAGAGCTGGTGCTGGAGGGCCTCAGCAACTGGTTTGAACCGGGCTATGCATGGAGCACCTTGTGTGTCCCAGGCAGTGTCTAGCTGCATTCACTGAATGCGGCCCTCCCTGCCCCAATACACAAAACCCCTGTCTGGGGAGGTGCTGGCACCTCCCTGGACAGGAAACCTATTGTCCAGGCCTCCCCTGCCGGAGTTTCGTCCAGCAACAGGAGGTCAGACTCGTGTCTGTGGCAGCAGCATCCATTTTGTGATGCTCAGGCTCTGTTTAACTTTAACCGGGTAAAGCAGTAAACTACATGTCTTTTCCCTCTAGAAGGGTAGAATGCTTCCCTCGCCGTTAGAATTGGCAGGGGGTAGTATTCGAAAGTGTTTGACACCTTACACAACATGTTTTGATAAAGCCAAACCAAAGTTAGCATTAACCGTGAGGATTATAATGCACTTAAGAGTATATGGTATGGCTATATCACAGAACAGCTATAAGGAGATGGTTCTGAAAGCTGCAGAGGGGCTCCGCTCATGCTAGGGCACCCTCTCACATAAAACCAAGCACTCTGCCTCCAGGATTGTCGAGGCCTACCATAGGCTTATAGGTGTATATGTGTCTATATATAAAGGTAGATATAGGTATACTATATCTAAGTAAGGGGTGATTACACCACCTTACCCAGGCTGTGGGAACAGACCTGTGGTGTCAGTTTGGTAGGCAAACCAAGGGGGGGCACAATAAATGCTTCAGCCCCAGGTAGTCCTAGGGTGCACCTATGCCCACTGTACCTATGGTAAACTATATAGAGGCTCACAAGGGTGACCCAGTAACCAATCTGGTATGCACCTAAAGTGCATGGTATCAATTTAGAGAGAGAATAGCTGGGCTGTGGGTCTGATTATCAGGCCCACAGCCACATTAAAGTCGAAAAACCAGAGAATCACAGAAAAAGTGGGGGTGACCATAGGAAGCAGACCCCACTCTCCTACATCGGAGGCCTCTCAGAATCGACTCGTTGCTCAATGGGGTCCACCTATTGACAACCTCAATTCTGAATTGCCGTGATGGCACGGAAGATTAAGGGGGTCAATCTAGGGAAGGAAAGGATGGGAACAGCAGGGTGGGAGACCTGTGAAGAGAAAAGGTTATTTAGACACACTGCGCTAACACTCTTAATAATCAATTGCATCCATATCGCTTTTCCCAAAGTAAGTCTACCTGTAAATGAAAAAGAATCCATTCGAGTAGCTTATGAAAAGAAAGATGATTTAGTCATCATCAAGACCTTCTCTGTGCTACCCTGTATTGGGTTTAGTTCTATGGAAGACACAGGTGATGGCAGGCTGAGTACTGTGAATAAACGAACAAGAAAACATAAACAGTGCACCACAGTATCCTGTACACTTTCCACACATATATGGATGTCTACATTACCCACCAGTCAGTGTATGGGTGTGGGCCTCACAAGGGAGGAAGGATAAGCTTACTGCAGCTGCCTCTCTATGTCCCCTGCTAGAAGGCAAAAACAATACACACACACTTATTACACCTAGAACTTCTTTGCCATCAATACAAGTCTTTAAACAATGTTGGCATGTAGTAAACACTGCCACCAGCCCAATTATTGTGCCACGTAGTTGAATATAAAAGAATATACCACCCGGTAAATATGATACCAGTAAATAAATGTTCAGTTGGTCCAAGGACTGTTAGACCTCAAAAACAGGTGAACTTCCCTTGTCACTGTGTGAGTTTCAATAACGTTTTTTCCACAGCATGAAATTTCCATGAAAAGCTAGCATTCGCTAGCGCGAACAAAGTTAGTAAAGGACATAGACTCTTGGTGGTGTCACCGACACCCTTACCCCACCGGGTTATGAATTGGCCCCAACTCCTTCAGTATGCTCCTCACCGCAATGCCGGAATAATCTGCGGGCTTTCTTCCTCCGGCTCCGGCTTACGTAGCCGTCCGGAAGCTCCTGGACGCGTCACTTCCCGTGCACGTTTGTCTTCGCCCACAGAGGGTGTTGGGTAATGTAGTCCGTGAGCTTCGGACACCCAGAGCTCCAGCATTTAACGGAGAAGGACGGCAGGCCTCTCCTATAGATACGGGTCCTCCGTTGAGTCCATAAGGCGTGCAGCGGTCGGGCTGTGCACACACAGTGTGGGTATGTAGTTATTGGTATTGGAGTTTCTATGGTTTTGAGAATGGCAGTCTGTAATTTAGAGTGGGTGTATCAAAAGTTATATTAGGGTGTGAGAAGATGCATGAAATTATCACATGGATGATGTCATCAGTGATGTAATTTGAGATGTCATCAGTGATGTCATCAGTGATGTCATTGACCATGTCTTGATTGATGTAATATGTGACGTCATCGGCAGTGCATTGTGGGGGCGCGAGTTATAGTTAGCTGAACTAACTATAACGCAGGAATTTCTATGGTTTTGTATGTGTGAAATGTCCAGCTAACTATAACGCCCCTGAAACCTATGGTTTTTTCAGTGAATTTCTAAGGTTTTTTTAAATGCTAATTTCTAACTATAACGTGCCTGAAACCTATGGTTTTTTCAGTGAATTTCAAAGATTTGTAAATGCTAATTTCTAACTGTGCCTACAGAGGTAGGACATGTGAAGAAAGAAGAAAAAACGCACAGAAAGAAGCAAAAGAAATCCAGAAAGTAGCAACAGAAGTCCACAAAGACAAAGAAAAGTGCAGGAAGAAACAAGGGATGTGCAGAAAGAACCAACCGAGGAGCAGAAAGAGGCCTTGTTGCAAAATCATCCTGTGCCCTCAACTTTTTCAGACGGGCACTTGTGGTAACTGACTCTGACTAACCAGGCCTTGAGCCAGTGCTTTGCTAAAAGACACTTAGAATACAGTGGAAACACCTACATACACTAGGGAACACTATGCGTTGGGGTACCCATGTGATTAGCATGACCTCCTCTGTAAGACCCTAGTACATAATAGGGCAGGGGATTAAAACTACCTCTTAAACCACACCACTGGACACATTTGCACACTTTTAATTTGGGGGATTAAGTCTCCTTGATTCCTGCGAGTCCCTGGGTCTGACTAGCCCACCATGTACCTCCTGTAAGCACCACAGAGCTGCGTTGCAGAGAGTTGTTCGAGGCATGCCCCATTTTACACCTCTCTGCAATGCAACTCTGTGGTACTTACTGGACATACCTGGTGGGTTAGTTGGACCCCAGGGACCCTCAGTATTCAAGGGGACTTAATTACCCAACATAAAACGCGCCACAGGGTGCGTTTCCACACTTGTGACATCAGGTCACACCCCCTCCCTGCACCACTGCATAAATGTAACCCCTGGTGCATTGTAAATTGGGGGATTAAATCCACTTGAGTACTGAGGGTCCGTGGGGGCCCACTAGCCCACCACTTACCTCCAGTAAGCACCACAGAGCTGCGTTGCAGAGTGGTGTAAAAAGGGGCGTGGCCTCTGAACACCTCTCTGCAACGCAGCTCCCTGGCACATATTGGAGGTACCTGGTAGGCTAGTTGGTCTCCAGGGACCCTCAGTATTCAAGGGGAATTAATTCCCCAACTTACAACTCGCCAGGGGGTGCGTTTGCACAGTGGTGAAGGAAGGGGGCGGGCCTGAGGTGACCTGTGCAAAAGACGCCCTGTAGCTCGTTTTAAGTTTTGGAATTAATTCCTCTTCAATCCTGAGGGTCCCTGGGGGCCAACTAGCCCACTAGACACCTTCAGTATGCGCCAGGGAGCTGCGTTGCAGAGAGGTGTTCAGAGGCCACGCCCCTTTTCACACCACTTTGCAACGCAGTTCTGTGGCGCTTACTGGAGGTACCTGGTGGGCTAGTTTTAAAGCCCCAGAGGGTAGCGGTCCCCGGGGCAGTGTGGGGGGATTGGGGCCCCACCACATATTTTTTTACAGCCCCTGGGACCTGGCCCACCGGGGCTACAATGAAACGAAGCGTGGGAGCGAGCGCTTTGTTTTTTTTATTTTCGCAGCCGGATCCACGGATCCTCCGAGCATCCACAATTTTTTTTAATGCTTTTTTTGGCCCTGGGGGGCCTTCTGGGACCCCCTGAGCAGGCCTAGTGGGTCAGGGTGTTTTTACCGTGCCCCCTTTTCTTGTTGTTTGTGCTAGTTTTACTGTTTTCTTGTGCCTCGCTTCTACCGAGGCACAAGATGGCTGCCAACACTTCCTGTTTTGGAGAGTTGACAGCCAATTAGAATGCAGCTCGTGATCGGCAGGGTGCGCGGATCCACCGCGCCTCTATATATCGATATTTTTCTAATTTTGATTTTCTCAGGAACTACTGAATGGATTTACACCATTTAACAAAAAGAGTTCTTTCTGAACCAAGGGCTACCTTTTTGCCAAATTTGGTGTCATTCCGTTCAGCAGTTCGGGCAGTAGCCGTGTCTAAAGTTAGCTATGGGAATTAACATGGAGAAAACACGTTTTGGGACCCCCGTTTTTCTCGTCCCCCACTTTCCGAATCACCCCGAAGCTTTCAGGATAGGAGCTGACCAGAGCGTGCCATACCTTTTGAAAATTTCGCATAGATTCGTCAACCGGCGCCAACGTTATTGGAAAAAGAATGTTACGATTTTCCTATGGATAATAGGTCCTAACTATAACTACCTACTCGCGACCGCCAGTAGGTAATATACATATATATATATATATATAGATATGCCAAGGTGTATTGAAGAATGATTGGTTGTATAAGTGTCTGAATGAATGATTTAGTAGGTGCGGGACTGATGTATAAGTGAGTGATTAAAGGTGTTTCACTGAATGCATGAGATACTGACTAAACTGAAAATGTTTGTATCAGTCTGTCAGTTGGTGTGTAAGCGGTTGGATGAGTAGCTTAATGAGTGTCTATATGGGTATTCATTGGTTGTCTCAGTATCTGTATGGGCGCCTGAGTGTCTGTGTGGGTGGGTGGGAGGTGTGTGACTTTGTGCATAGATGTGTGAGTGGATGATTCAATGGGTGTATGGGTTCAAGGGTGCATCTGTGAAGGGCTGTATGGGTGGGCGAGTGTATGTATGAGTTTGAGTTTAAAAGCACTTTTAAAGCGCACGTATACCGGCGGTTTCTTGGCGCTGTAGCTAGTGGGGGCTGAGGGTTAAGAGCAGGGAGAGAGGAATGGGAATTTATTTTGTGAATAGGTAGGTTTTAAGACTTTTGCGGAATTGGGGATAGAGGGTAATGGCACGAAGATGAAGGGGAAGGGAATTCCAAAGGGTTGGTGCCAGAATGGCAAATCTGGAGCCGCCCCACTTCTTTCTCCGGAAGCGGGGGATGGAGAGGAGGGACTGGGAAGAAGAACGTAGTTCCCTAGAGGGGACATAGGGAACAATCTCAGAGGAGATGAAGGCGGGTGCCAGGTCCAATCGGGCCAGGAAAGTGATGGATGCGAGCTTGAATTGAATTCTAGCCCGCACTGGGAGCCAGTGGAGAGATTTCAGAAGTGGGGTAGAGTGGTGGAATTTGGGAAGGTTGAAGGCTAGGCGGGCCGCCTGGTTTTGGATCTGTTGTAGGCGGCGCAAGCTGTATGCAGGAATACCGGCATACAGAGCGTTCCCGTAGTCCAGGCGGGACACCACCATGGCCAGAATAATAAGTTTGAGAGCAGAAAAGGTAAAGAAGCGGGACACCTTGCGTATAGTACGCAGTGAGAGGAAAGAGGAAGATACCACAGAGCTAACCTGGGAGTGGAGGGTGAGTTGGGAATTGAGCTTAATGCCTAGTGTTTTAACTGAGGGGGAGGGGACAGGAGGAGAACCAAGAGAGGGAGGCCAGAAGAGGGGAGACCAGGGGCTGGATGAGCCGCCCGTCAATACCAACTCGGTTTTGTCCGGGTTAAGTTTGAGGTGATTGTGGCTCATCCAGTCCCTGATGTGAAACATGACAGTTTGAAAGTTAAGGACAGCAGAAGGAGAGGAAAGATCAAAGACCAGCTGGAGGTCATCCGCATAGTTAAATACGGCGACCTCCATCTGTTGGAGAGAAAAGATAAGAGGGGCGATGTATAGGTTAAACAAAAGGGGGGAGAGAGATGAACCTTGAGGGACCCCGCACTGGACTTTCCGGAAGTCCGCAGTGAAGTCACCCAGGCGGACAGCCTGGGTGCGGTCGCTCAGAAAGGAGGACAACCAGACCAGGGCAGTCCCCTCGATCCCCGCCGCCCTGATACGGGAAAGTAAGATGTTGTGGTCCACCGTATCAAAGGCGGCTGAGAGGTCGAGGAGCACAAGGGCCTGGTGATGATTGGTGTCCATACCCTCCCTGAGGGTGTCAAGGACCGACATGACCACGGACTCCGTGGAGTGTGCGGGGCGGAAACCGGCTTGGCGGGGGGCAAGGGCTCCATGTTTCTCCACAAAGGAGCTCAGAGCGCAGGTGACGTGGCGCTCGAGCACCTTAGCTAGAAATGGCAGGAGGGAGATGGGGCGGAAATTGGCAGGGACAGAAGGATCTGCCCCAGGTTTTTTCAAGATGGGCACAATTACCGCAGACTTCAAGGAGCTAGGAACTAAGCCTTGCGCGAGGGAGCTGTTGAGGAGGTGAAGGGGGGGATCTGGACAGGAGACAAAGATGTGACGGAGGATATGGGCAGGACAAGGGTCAAGAGGGGAGCCAGATTTGATCAAAGGCACCAATGAAGTCAGGTTTTCCCGGGTGATAGGGGGAAAGAAAGTTAGTTTGCCTTTGGGAGGGGGACATTGGGGATCCACAAAAGAAGGGGGAGGTGGGGGGATGTTGGCCTTAATGGTGATAATTTTCTGAATGAAATAATTATTAAGAGAAAGACAGAGGTCATTGGACGGGGCTGGTTTAAGCGTAGTTCTGTCCGAGAATGCCAGGTTGTGAACGATGGAGAAGATCTCCTTAGACTGGTTCTCCGCTGCTAAGATTTTGGAGGAGAAATAGGCTGTTTTGGCCTCCAGGATGCTTTTTTTGTACTGGTTAAGGATATTGATATATTCCAGTTTCAAAGAGGGGCAGTAGTTTCTCCTCCAGGCCCGCTCTGCGCGGCGAACTGTTAGTTTGGTGGCTTTAAGCTCTTGGTTAAACCACCGGTTGGCGTCTTTGTCGCGTTTAGAGGTAATGCGCTTGAGCGGGGCAACGGAGTCGCAGCTGCGGGAGAGCCACTGGTCTATAGCGTCAGCCTGGGAGATGGTAGTGAGGCCCTGAAGAGGCGGGAGAGAACCAGCGAGGAGAGAGGAGAGATTCTCAAGATTGACCCGGCCCCATGATCGGACCCAGGTGTTTTTGGGTCGGGGGGGCATAGCTGGGGGAAGGATAGGAAGGAGAAATGAAATCAAATGGTGGTCGGACCAGGTGCAAGGGGAGATAGATAAGGATTCCACAGGACAGTTCAAGGACCAGATCTGGTCAAGCTGGTGACCCTTGATGTGGGTGGGGGAGTGAACATGGGGTGTAAAGTTAAGGGAGTGGAGGGTTTCGGAAAAATCCTTAGATGACAGACATTCGGCAGGATCGGAAGGCCAGAAATTAAAGTCGCCGAGGAGCAGGATGGAGGAATTGTTAATTGCAATGGTAGCCAAGACCTCCAAAAAATCTGGGAGAAACTGTAGGGGGGACTGAGGAGGACGATAAGTGAGGAAACAGGTAAGAGGAGGGGAAGTGGATACTGTGCGAATCACCAGGAATTCGGTGGTAGCAATGTTAGGTAGAGGAAGAATTTGAAAAGGGAGATCGGTACGTGCAATGGCTGCCACGCCGCCCCCGGCTCTGCCCGAAGGGCGGTCAGCCCTAAGGGCATAGTAGGAGGTTGGAAGGGTGGATAGGAGTGCAGGGAGGGAGTCATCGCAGAACCAGGTCTCGGTTAAGAAAAGGAGATCTGGGGCCTGTAAGTCCAGCAAGACCGAGAGTTCGTGCGAGTGGGCAACAGCAGAACGGGTGTTGAGGTAGAAAGCTGTGATGGTTTTAGGGTTTGGCAGAGGAGCAGGCCTACAGGTCGTAGGCGGGGTATCCAGAATAGGAGGAGGGTGATGGAGGGGAAGGAGGGAGGCTATGCCGAGAGCAGAGATGCGAGAACTGGTACTGGTCGTGATGGGCCAGGGGCCCTGGTAGCTGCGGAGTAGGTCCGGGCTATAGGTGATAAGTGGGGCAGAGTGTAAAGCCCCTAGTCCCGGCCGGTCGCGGACGGGCGCAGACGGGCTAGCCTTAGGCGCGCCTTCGGCGCGCAATCGTCGCGCCCGCTGCGCTCGTCCGCTGCGCTTCCTACCAAGACACATATTTTATGGTCGTGAGGCGAGGTGTTGAAAGGGGCGTGGCCAACAGAGTGGGCGTGTCTGTGGCGCGCCTCGCGCTCGAGAATGGCGGCTGGAGGTGAGGGGTCGTTGCAGCGTGGAGCGCTGTTTAGAGAGAAGCCAAGAAGTGCAGGTAGGATGGGGAAGTGATAGGAACACGTTATCACAGTTTAAAATTTTTAAAAAACAAAGTTATGCATTCTCCCGGCTTCCGCCTCAGGAGTCCAATAGCTAATGGGTGTGTTGGTAAGTGTTTAGATATCTCAGTGGTGCATGTGTGAGTAACTACATATGCGAAAAGCAGTATATGTGAGTGCTGGAGTATATAAATGACTATATGTGAGAGTAAGTAATTGTGAGAGTGGCTGTACGGATGAGTGTGTGCTTGTATTAGTTATTGTATAAGAGTGTAAGTATGTCTTAGTATATCTTGGAATAAGTGAGGTGGTGTGTGTATAACTGTGTAGGTGAGTAAATGGGCCTGTGGTTGATTCTTTGCATGATTGACTAGGTGTGTGAGTACCCTTATCCCAACTTCGGCACACCAAACCCATGCAAAGTTTGACCTAAAAAACAATGCGGTATGGTCTTCCTTTGAAACTTACACTGAAGAAGGTATTGGCAAGATGCTCAGCACCCTGAAGCCAGCCAATCACCTCACCGATCCTCTCCATGCAAACGCTGTCAAAACTAAACCCCGTTGCTTTTGCCTCTCTGGGCCAACATCATTAACAGCTCACTTCAACAAGGTTGCATCCCAGACACCCTTAAAGTGGGACAGGTTTCACCCGTCCTAAAGAAATCCACAGCTGACCCTACAGACCTAAACAACTATCGCCCTATTTCCAATATTTCTACCTTGGCCAAACTATTGGAAAAATGTGTCCACCACCAACTGCCAAAACACATTGACCACTTCAACCTGCTTAACAAACATCAATCAGGCTTCCGTGCAGGCCACAACACGGAATCAGCTATGACACACATAATTGATGATGCGCTACAAATACTTGATCAAAACGGTACATGCCTACTCATCCTATTAGACCTCTCCTCAGCCTTCGATGCAGTTAAACATGAGAACTTGTTGGATCTATTGAATCACAGAAGGGGTCTATCAGGGACAGTGCTTAACTGGTTTTCCTCCTTTCTTCAAAACAGGACACAAAAATTCAAGGTCAACAACACCCTGTCCAAACCTGTTCCAGTAACGTTAGGAGTCGTGCAAGGTTCCTCGCTATCCCCGACATTGTTTAATCTATTCATGGAACCACTCACTGAATTGCTGCAAGCGTCTAGAGTGCAATATCACATGTACGCAGACGATACCCAACTATACCTTAAGATACACACCCCTGAAGGCATTACACTTTTTAACACAATGCTTGGGTACACCCGGACATGGTTGGCAGAGAACCATCTCAAATTGAACACCTCAAAAACTGAATTCTTTCTTATAGCCCCTCCCGCAAAAGTCTCCACCATACATGATTGGTTCAAACATCTTACAGCATTCAACGTTCTACCAACCATTGTGGATTCAGCAAAATCCCTAGGTATAACCCTCGACTGCAACCTCAATATGCAGAAACACATCTGCAACGCAACAAAGGGAGCAAACTTCCAGATAAATACACTGAGGAAGCTGAAACCCTTCCTGTCCGCCAATGACTTCAAGTTGGCAGTTCAAGCTCTAGTTATCCCTCGGGTGGATTATGGAAGTGTCGCTCTCTGCGGCCTCCCTAAAGCGACAACAGCACCCCTTAGAGCCTCCATTAATGCTGCAGCGAGACTCATCACTGGCTCGAAAAGAAGCTCACACATCTCCCCAGACTTAAAATCTTTGAACTGGCTACCATTTGAAGCAAGAATTCACCTACAAATCGCATGCATGACGCATAAGGCCATACATCACAATGCACCCAGATACCTCACTCAGAAACTGTCAATCTCTAGTGGTTCTAGATCCACAAGAAGTGCAGAAAACCTTCTATTGAAACCACAATGATTCAGCAAGAAAAAAACATACAAACGATCCTTCTCAGGGATGGCGCCTAGAATCTGGAATGCACTACCTACAGAAACCAGAATTATTTCCTCCACTGTTTCTTTCAAAAAGGAGGTAAAATCGATTCTCATGGCAAAATTCACATGATTATAGACTAATGAATCTCTGAGAACTCTTGCACCTTCCCTAGTATTCCTTTTATGACAAGGGTCAACTTTATCACATAGGCACTTTAGTTGCCATTGTCTTATCTCATTTGCTCTACATTGCACAAGATGTTATGTTTACCTGATCTATCTGCCTTATTTGTTGTATAAGTAACCTCTTTGCTGTATAAATAACTTCTATGTCTGTAAAGTGCTCTGATATACGCAAGGGTCTTGTTCGTGCTCTATAAAACTTTCAAAATAAATAAATAAATAAAATAAATAGTGGTGGTGTGTGAGTGTCTGTATAGGTATGAGTGCATATGATAGTGCCGTATTGATGGCTGATGGCATGTATGAGTGTCTGTATGGGTAAATGGGTGGATATGTTTATAGACCTAATAATCTGTGAGGGAGTATGTAGTAACTGGTATTGATGTGTCTATAGTTTCGAAAATGGATGTCTGTATTTTAGAGTGGGTGTATCAAAGGTTATATTAGGGTATGAGGAGGTGCATCAGATTATCACGTGGGTGATGTCATCAGTGATGTCATTTGAGTTGTCATCAGTGATATCACTGACCACATCATGAATGATGTAATATGTGACATCATCAGCAGTGCATTGCGGGGGCGCGAGTTATAGTTAGCTGAACTAACTATAATGGCAGAATTTCTCTGGTTTTGTACAAGTGAAATGTCCAACTAACTATGATGTCCCTGAAATCTGTGTTTTTTCCATAGAATTTCTAAGGTTTTTTAAATGCTAATTTCTAACTATAACATCTCTGAAAACTATGTTTTTTTCAGTGAATTTTAAAGGTTTTTTAAATGCTAATTTCTAACTATAACGTCCCTAAAATCTGTGTTTTTTTCAGTGAATTTCAAAGGTTTTTTAAATGCTAATTTCTAACTATGCCTACAGAGGTAGGACATGTGCAGAAAGAGGAAGAAAGGCGCAGAAAGAAGCAAGAGAAATGCAGAAAGAAGAAACAGAACTCCAGAAAGACGAAGAAAGGTGCATACAGATGCAAAAGATGTGCACAAAGAACCAACAGAGGAGCAGAAAGAGGTCTTGTTGCAAAGTCATCCTGTGCCCCAAACATTTTGCTGACGGGTACTGGTGGTAACTGACTCTGACTAACCAGGCCTAGAATCAGTGCATTGTTAAAATACACTTAGAATACAGTGAAAACACTTACATACACTAGGGAACACTATGCGTTGGGGTACCCCTGTGATTGGCATGACCTCCTCTGTAAGGCCGTAGTACATAATAGGGCAGGGGGATTAAAACTACCTCCAAGTTAGAGGTGCAGAAAGACGCCTCTTTAAGTAGTAGTCACATTTGCAGAGTGATGGAGAAAGGGTGCTGGGCCTCTGACCAGAGCTCAGGATTCCCGCTGCGTAGGACTTACAGGGGGTACCTGAAGGGCTTCTTGGCCCTCAAAGTCCCTCAGAGTCAATTGGACTTCATCCCCATCCCGGAGTCTGCCAGGAGGCGTGTTTGCAGAGTGGTGGAGAAAGGGGGCCATGTCTTCCTTGGACATCTTAGCAATCCCACTGTGTGGGACTTACTGTAGATAACAAGAGCGGTAGTTAGCCCCCTACGACAACCTGGGGGCCAATTATCCCTCCTATTACCTCCAGTAAGTCCCACACAGCAGGACTGCTAAGGTCTCATAGTAGGCCATGCCCCCTTTGCCCACCACTCTGCAAACACGCTCCCTGGCGTGCTCCTGGATGGGGATAGAAGTCCCCTTCGCTGCTGGGGGTCCATTAGGGGCCAACTAGCCTGTCTTACCTCCAGTAAGCCCCACACAGTGGGTTTGCTGAGAGGTGGACAAAGGTTACGCCCCCTTTCCCCACCACTCTGCAAACGCGCCTCCTGGCACTTTCTAAGTTGGGCTATTAAGTCCCCTTCATTCCTGAGGGTCCCTGGGGGCCAACTAGCCCACCATGTACCTCCAGTAGGTACCACACACCTGGATTGCTGAGATTGGTCTGAGACCATGCCCCCTTTTTACACCACACTGCAAATGCGGCTCCTGTTGCACTGCTGCTTGGGGAATGAAGTCCACTTGTGTCCTGAGGTGCTCAGGTCACAAGAGGACATCATCGCCCCAACAGCAGAGCACCAAGAGGCGCATTTGCAGAGTTGTGTAAAAAAGGGGCATGGCCTCGCACCACCTCTCTGCAAACCAGCTATGTGGCGCTTACTGGAGGTACCTGGTGGGCTAGTTGGCCCCCAGGAACCCTCAGTATTCATGGTGACTTAATTCCCTAACTTTGATAGTGCCAGGGGTCGTGTTTGCAGAGTGTTGCAGGGAGGGGACAGGGCCTCCAGTGAGTTGTCAGTTTCTGTTTCCTTTTTAGAATTTTTCTTTTTTATGGGAGGGGGGGGGGGCTGCGTAGGCCCCCTTCCCTGGGCCACTTTTGGCCCCAGGGACCCCATTACCCGGAGCCTCGCAGCCTTATTTTTTTAATAACAATTTTAGGAGGGGGGCTGCGTGGGGCTCCTCCAGAGGCCAATTATGGCCCCAGAGACCCCATCCCCTGGGGCCAGCCATTCCATAAAAAAAAACACCCATTTAATCACAGGGGAGGAGGGCTGCTTAGCCCCCCTCCTGGGCCACTTCTGACCCCGGGGACCCCATCCCCCCGGGTCTGGCCTCTCTGTTGGGGACCGTGGGGGAGCCCCAACGCCCCCACTGTCCCGTCGGCTTCCTGCCTCCTGCGAAAGCCGGCATTGCTTTTGCACAAGGGGAGCTGCTGACATGCAGCTCCCCTTGTGCAAAAGCAGCCCTGCTTTGTTTCATTGATTCAAGAGCAGGTTATCTGCTCTCGCTTGAATCTAGCACAGCAGAGTTTGCTATGGAGGGCGGGAGCCGTGCTCCCACCCTGCCATAGCAAACAGCAATATCCCGGGGGTGGGCACCCCGGGATATTGCAGGAGGTGGCCCTGGAGTTGGCAGTACCCAGGGCCATCAAGGGCCCAAGGGGGGGACCGTGCGGCCACCCTCCCAACTATTTTAAGCCCTGGGGCGGTGGTGGTCCCCGGGGCCCGGGAGTCAGTAACAGACCCCTGTATTCACATACAGAGTGCCCTGGGGAGGTGGTGGTCGCCAGGGCGGTGTGGGGGGGCCCAAGCCCACTCACACAATTACTTGTTACAAACCGGGGAGGTAGCAGTCCCTGGGGCTTGGGGTGCCTGCAAAGCCCCCCTGCCCTTATTAAAATGAAGCCCAGGGAGGTGGCGGTCCCCGGGGCTTAGGGGGGCCCACAAGGCCTCCCGCCCTTATTGCAATAAAGTCCCGGGGAGGTGGCGGTCCCCGGCATTGCGGGGCCCCCGCAGGCCCCCGCAAATCAACTTGGCATTACCCAAGGGACCTGGCCCACCCGGGGGTTATCAAAAACAAAGAGTGGAAGCCCGCGCTTTGTTTTTTTAAAATGTTTTTGTCCGGATTCCTGCACCCAGCGTGGATACGGACTTTTAAAAAAACAAGAATAATAATTTTTGGGCCTGGGATCCTTGCAGGACCCCCCGAGCAGGCCTAGGGGGTCAGGGTGTTTCTACCCTGCCCCTTTTTGTAGTTTTTCATCTTTTTTTACTGTTTTCTTGTGACTCAGTTACCGAGTCACGACGGCTGCCAACACTTCCTGGTTAGGGGGGCCCCCGCAAATCAATTTGGCATTACCCAGGTGTCCTGGCCAACCCGGGGTTTTTCAAAAACAAAGCGTGGAAGCCTGTGCTTTGTTTTTTTAAAATGTTTTCATTCGGATTCCTGCACCCAGCGTGGATACGGACTTTTTTAAAAACAAAAATAATAATTTTTGGTCCTGGGGTACTTGTGGGACCCCCTGAGCAGGCCTAGGGGGTCAGGGTGTTTCTACCCTGCCCCCTTTTTGTAGTTTTTCATCTTTTTTTACTGTTTTCTTGTGACTCAGTTACCGAGTCACGATGGCTGCCAACACTTCCTGGTTAGGAGTGTTGGCAGATAATCAGAGTGAAGCTCGAGCTCGGGAGGAGTTGCGACTCCTCCTCGGTGCTCAGATATTGAAAGTTTTCTTTTTTAAATTTTTTAGGAACTACAGAACAAACTTACACCATTTAAAAAAAATTCGCTTTCTGAACCAAGAGCTACCTTTTTTTCCAAATTTGGTGTAATTCCATTCAGTAGTTCGGACTGTAGCCTTGCCTAAAGTTTCCCATGGAAATTAACATAGAGAAAACGTGTTTTGGGACTCCCCCTTTTTCTCGACCCCCGTTTGACGAATCACCCTGAAGCTTTCAAGACTGGAGGTGACCTGAGCGAACCATTAGACTTCAAACTTTTGTGAAGATTCATTAAACTGCGCCTCAGATATTGGGAAAAGAAAAAACGCTTTTTGAATAGAAACAAGGTTTTAATTATAACTATCTGCTGGCGACTATATATATATTAGTAGTTGTAGTTATAGTTGGACCTAATTTCTATTCAAAAATGTTTTTTTCTTTTGCCGATATCTGAGGCGCCAGTTGACGAATATTTCTGAAATGTTTAAAACAAATTGGGCGGACCGGTCAGCTTCTGTGTTGAAAGTTTTGGGGTGATTCGTCAAGCGGGGCCGAGGAAAAAAGGTGGTCCCAAAGTGCATTTTCCCCATGTTAATTTCCATAGTAATTTTGAAACAGGTTACAGCCCGAACTGCTGAAAGGAATTACGCCAAATTTAGTAAAAAGGTAGGTCTTGGTCTAGAAAGCGTGCTTTTAAAAAAATCTTGATTGGAATAAACTGGTAACACTTAAAACATTTAATTTAAAAAGGAACAAAATGAGGGTGTGCATTTTGCCATATAAATTATGGTAAGTGCGGCAGAAAGAAAAACTAGGTCACATTTTGAGTGACTTCTCAAATCTTCTTCTATTTCATTAAAAGATTCTGACATGTAGATTGAAACATGCACTTTTAATACCAGCAGCAGACTTCCAATTAACTCCCTGGTGAGCAGAAGCTTTACTACAGTGATCTAATGAGGAACTAGAGTGCTAACATTCTGAATTTATGGCAAATGTGTGACACATCTGAATGCCATGTTGATGGATTCAAAGTAAAAATCTGGAAGCATTTCCTACTGACGAGACTGTTGTAAATGAGGAAATTAGGAAATTTCATAACAAATAAGTCTCCCAAGATGGCCACCGGAGAAAAAAAAAGCCCAAAGGTAGCATAAATATCACCCAGATGTAGCACACATATAGCCCAATGACAATGTTCTACACAAGAGTGGCAGACTGGTGGTATTCTCAACTCATTATTTAAACGGCGACTCACCCCACTCCTGGGATTCTTCCTACCCTCCCCGGTCCACCGCGAGCCTGGCTCGATTGTTGTGGAGGGAGTTCTCCAACTATCCCTACTCTTCCACACTTCAGACTGGGGCGCGAGAGCGTGAGAGCGCGGTCTAGTGGCAAGCCACTTCTCTCCCCATAAAACCGGATGTGTTGGCCGTCGTGCAGCGGACGCACTCTAGTTACTTGGTAGGCTTTCTAGCTGACACTCAGTGCAACTTAGGCACTGCTGCGTTTATTTAAAAAAAAAACTGTGTAACCTGCATTTTAAACTGTACTTTGTCAACCTAGCTGCAGCGCTAGTTGCGCATTTAAACGGCGACTCACCCCACTCCTGGGATTATTCCTAACCTCCCCGGTCCACCGCAAGCCTGGCTCGATTGTTGTGGAGGGAGTTCTCTAAGTATCCCTAACTCTTCCACACTTCCGGCTGGGGTGCGAGAGCGTGAGAGCGCGGTCTAGTGCCAAGCCGCTTCTCTCCCCTTAAAACCGGATGTGTTGGCCGTCGCGCAGCGGACGCGCTCCACTTACTTGGTGGGCTTTCTAGCTGACACTCAGTGCAACTTAGGCACTGCTGCGTTTATTTAAAAAAAAACTGTGTAACCTGCATTTTAAACTGTACTTTGTCAACCTCACTGCAGCGCTAGTTGCGCATTTAAACGGCGACTCACCCCACTCCTGGGATTCTTCCTAACCTCCTGGTCCACCGCGAGCCTAGCTCGATTGTTGTGGAGGGAGTTCTCTAACTATCCCTAACTCTTCCTTACTTCCGGCTGGGGCGCGAGAGCGTGAGAGCGCCGTCTAGTGGTAAGCCGCTTCTCTCCCCATAAAACCGGATGTGTTGGCCGTCGCGCAGCGGACGCACGCACGGGGCGCGCCAACAGCGCGCCAAAGGCGCGCTAAAGGCAAGCTCGTCTGCGCCCGTCCGCGGCAGACCGGGGCTAGAGGCTAGCCACCATGCCCAACCCCTAACATATCCGGCCGACAAGCTGAAATCTCTGCAGGGTAACTATGGGATAGACTCTGCTCTTCTCCATTCCCTAGAGCAGCAGGGACTTTTGCCCCCTGTTCCCAGACCAACTACATTTAATCCCTCACAGTTTAATAGCGCAACACCTATCCCCATCTACCCACATGTCAAAGCTGCAGTGGAGCCCACTCCCTGCACAAACAAGGTACACGACCTGTCAATCTATTACCTTAATACTCGATCACTTGGCAAACATCAGCTAGAAATATCTCCCTGATCGACACTCACAGGCCGGACATTCTGTTTCTGACCGAAACATGGTTGTCACCCGATTCCTCTCCGGATATCCTGGCCGCTATCCCTGAACTCTGCTACTTACTCCACGCTGATAGGGCTACAGGTAAAATGGGCGGAGGAGCAGCTGCCATAGTCCACAAAAAGCACCAATTCTCCATGCTTAAAACCACACAAATCTCGCACACTGAAATTCTGATAATTAAATTGGAATCCCAACAGTCCTCCCTGGCTTGTGTGGTCGTCTATCGACCACCCTTACACATGCCGTCATTTCCGCAGGACTTTGGCGACCTAATCGCCCACATGGTGATCAATCACTCAAGTGTGCAGATAGTTGGCGACTTTAATTACTGGCCGGGCGATACAAACGAAAGTCTATCCTCTCGAGAACTTACAGAAACCCTGATGAGCTTAAACTGCTCCCAGCATGCACATGTTGCCACACACAATAAGGGTCATATTTTAGATCAAGTGTGGACATTAAATCTAGATATCACACAATTGGTAATTCGCCCTTGCACCTGGTCTGACCACAGTTTGATAACCTGTTCGATTTCAAACATCACTGTGGCTCCTACCGTCAGACCAAGCAGTATGCTAGCTAGGAACTGGGGTCAAGCCTGTATTGAGACATTTAAAACTATCTTAACTAACACAGCTCCAATGCCCCTAGCCACCCCCCTCACCACTCAGTCGAAAAACCTTACCACCTGGCTGGAATCGGCAAGCGACAAAGTCGCCCCTCTCAAAAACATCAGATCTCGCAGACCACATGACGCTCATAAATGGTTCTCACCCGCCTTAAAAAAACTGAAATTAAGTCTCCGACAAGCTGAGTGAAAATGGAGAAGGCACTACGAACCTGACCGAAAATGTATCTACTTGTCTCTCTTTAAGGAATACAAAACTGCTGTTACCTCATGTAAAACCGAGTTTATCTCGCTGAAAATCCTGAATTCCGCCATCAAAACTAGAGAGATCTTCTCAATCGTAGATGAACTGACAGGCCTTGAGAGGGTCTCGGCGCAACCTGTGCACTCTCAGTAATTATGCGATTCATTAAATCATTACTTTTTTTAACAAAATTGCTATGATAAAAGTTAGCATTTTAGCATCCAACCTGCCTATCCCACCCGCCCCACCTTGCCATCACTCAGCCCCATTCAATCATCTTCCTCCTATCATCCCAGAATCCTTTTTCAACCTACTGCTCAAAGTCAAATCAGGCTCCCCTCTTGACAGCGGTCCCCCTCATATATTACGCGAAGCCTTCAGTGCCTGCCCTGATCTCCCTATGTCTCTTCTGAACACCTCAATCTGTAGCGGTACTGTTCCCGACTCCTTTAAAAATGTGGAGATTCTCGCCATCCTAAAGAAACCGGGCGCTAATCCCCTTGTGATGAGCAACTACCGCCCTATATCCCTTCTGCCCTACTTGAGTAAGATCTTGGAGGCACATGTGGCAGGCTGCCTGAGCTCCTTTGTTGAGGAGTCTCGCTACCTGGATTCCCACCAGGCTGGCTTCAGGCCGGCTCACTTGACCGAAACTGTCATCTTGACCGTCATGGACGAGCTACGCACCGGAGCTGACCTTGATTCTCCTCAGGCCCTGATTCTTCTCGACCTGTCCGCTGCTTTCGACACGGTCGATCACAAGATCCTGATCGACCGTGTCCGTAGCGCGGGCATCGGGGGCCAGGCTCTGAGCTGGATACACTCCTTCCTGACGGACAGCTATCAATCCGTCCGATTAGGTAACTTCTGCTCAAAGAAAGGTTGCCTCTCCTGTGGAGTTCCACAAGGCTCCTCTTTCTCCCCCCTCCTGTTTAACCTGTATATGCAGCCTCTGGTCACCGCATTGAAGGAAATGGATGTTCTGGTGTTCAACTATGCAGATGATCTGCAACTAATTTTTAACATTCAACCCACTAGTCTATCTGAATCCAATCTGCAGGCTATTATGATCTATATCAGCAACTGGATGAACATCAATCAATTGAAATTGAACCCAGACATAACAGAACTGATCCTGACAGGCAGCACTCTAAATCCGTGGAACACCAATTTCTGGCCTCCGTCCCTGGGCCTTCCGCCCGACCCAGTACCTTCAGCAAAAAGCCTGGGGATCAAGATAAGCAAGGACCTCTCAATGAAACGCCAGATCAGCTCTGTGACTTCGGTCTGTTTCCTCATGCTACGGAAAATAAAGAAAAAAAGAAGATTCCTATCAACAGAGGCACTAACTTTGGTCGTTCTAGCGCTCATCATCTTGCTACTGGACTATGCCAACTCACTTTATGTTGGAATTCCGGCATACCAGTTACAACGCCTTCAATTAATACAGAACCACGCGGCCAGACTTATCTTTCAACTCCCGGCCCGACAGCACGTAAAGCCACTACTTCAACAATTGTATTGGCTCCCAGTGGAACAACGCAGTATCTTTAAGTTAGGTTGCATTGTACATAAGGCACTGTTAGACGAAGGCCCAAAATTCATCTCCAAAAGGATTAGGAAATACACCCCCTCCCGCACTCTCCGCTCATCTGGCCAACATCTTCTGATCGCCCCGAGATATAAGCACCTTAAACATGGCGGGTCCCGGTTCTCCACTCTGGCTCCCCAAACGTGGAACGCCCTCCCTCTCTCAACACGCTCCAATCACTCCCATCCTCAGTTCAGAAAACAGCTAAAAACGTGGTTGTTCCTACAAGCCTATTCCACCTGAAACCTGTCAAGTTATCTAGAGCTATGTCCTTAGAAGCGCCAAGAAACCTATCCGGTGAACGTTGCGCTAAATAAATACTTTAACATAACATAACATAACATAACATAGGATGCAAAACAATTTTTATTTTTAGTTTTTTGCAGTTTTATATAGTGCAGACTGGTCAGGTATTGGAGCATTGCATCTTACTTGGACCCCTTATTGCGTATTTTGCACAAAGTACTTAAGACTGATCTTGCGAAACATTGAACTTTACTATTCTGTTAACCTGAAGTTGCTCTGAGCTGAGCTTTGCAACCATACATGCCAAGAGACCCGATTCAGGGGGGAGAATCCCGATTTTCCAAGAAAAAACTTGCTTTATTTTAGCTGTCTTCTGCTGAAATTGCATTTTGTGCAATAGGAGTCAATGGGGAAATTATATTCTCCCGATTTCTATTTTAAAATCTCCCTCTTTCCTGCCCCAAAATGTTGGCATGTCTGTTTGTAACACCCATTTTTACATACTGGTTTTAAATAATTCTCATTGTATTGTATTAAGAAAGAGGATTTACTGTTTTTATGTACACTTTTAGGATCTATGTTTCTAAATTAGATCCAAAAATGTTTATTGAATTGAAGTCTCCCAAGATGGCCACCACTGAAAAAGGAGCCCAAATGTAGCACAAATATCACCCAGATGTAGCCCACGTAGTATACCGCATAATTTTAGCTGTTGCTTTAAATTTGGAGGTGGTGTCTGTCAAATTTTAAGGTTTGCATGGACTTCTTTCTCAAATATGTTTCTACTTGTATATGCATTTTCATATGTCTTATACATTTGGAGGTACATTATGTATAACAAAGAGGTGTTGTTGCTTTTTATGTGGTAGGCTCAAGACTGTGAGTATTAGTAGAATGGGGAAGATGCAGAACAAAAGTGTGGTGTAAAAGATTGTGACATAAGGTGTTATTAATTAGACTTCTTTATTTAAGTTTCTAGAGAGGTACAGTTGAATTATGCCGCATAATTTTTGATGTGTGCTTGAAATTGGAGGTTTGTTCTGTGTTTCTTTTAGGTTTGGATAGTGTTATGGTACAGACATATTCATGTATGGTTTTAGTAATATGGTGAGACTTTTACTAAAGTAATTTGAAGGGTACCTACTTTCTATTTGGGTCGGTGTAATAATATAAGAAGTTGTAGAATGGTTAAGAACTAGCCTGAAAGTGAGGTTTGAGTTGTTTGTAGAGATATTGTTTATTAGAGTAATTTGTATGATGTAAACAAAGTTATATTTCATATCTACTGCATAATTTTCAGTGTCTGATGGAAAATTGAAGTGTATTCTGTCAAGTTTTGAGTTGTGCATGGTGTTGTGACTGAGATATGTGTCTACGTGCTTATACACTTATAGAATCACCCAGGCACTACCTTTGCATTTCTGTAATCACTCAGGCTGTACCTTAGTACTTCTGTAATCACCCAGGCAGTACTCATGCACTTTTAAAATCACCCACTCACTTTTTTTGTATTTCAGTAATCCCCCGGATATTACCCCTGCAGTCATGTAATCCCCCAGGCACTAGTTATGTACTACCCCTACAGTTATGCAATCATGCAGGCTATACCTATGTAGTCATATAATAACCCACACACTATCCTTGCAGTCATAGAATCATCCAGGCCCTTCTGTTGCATTCATCTATTCACCTAGGTATAAGGCTCTGCCTCTTATTTCATCTTTCCTGCCAAACAGAGAACCTAAGCTTTGCTGGGACTATCTTAAATAGGACATATTCCATATCCCTTCTGGAGTCCCACAAGGGTCGGCGCTTTCACCCATAATTTTCAATATTTATGTGATGCCATTGGCCAATCTAGTTAGAGACTTTGGCTTCTCTCTTGTGTCTTATGGCAACAACACTCAAATTATAGTCTCAATATCTTCTGGTAATGAGGTGTCGTCGGCATGATTTCATAACTATTTGGATCGCATCATACAATGGATGCACACCAACTATTTGAAACTAAATACACAGAAGACAGAAGTCATGGAGTTTGGCAATGGCCCTCCAATTTGGAATACAGCCTGGTGGCCAACGGATGCAGGAGAGTATCCGTCACCAGTGGACAAGATAAGAAATCTGGGTGTGGTCAGGGACACACAGCTTAATTTCTCCGCTCAGATTAATCAAGTTACTTTAGCATGTTATCTTACATTCAAGAATCCTATGGAAGATCTTACCATTTCTTCCAATGGAGCTAAGGAAAACTGTGGTGGTTGCTCTTGTACTGTCTCACATCGATTATTGTAATGCCCTTTATTTAGGGATTGACAAATGACAGCTGATTAAGTTGCAATTCCTTCAGAATACTGCTGCTCGGACATTACTCAAAATTCCTAACTCCAATCATATTTCTGGTGCCATTAGGAGCCTTCATTGGCTCCCTGTTAAGCAGCATATCGAATTTAAGGCACTTTGCCTGGTCCACAAAAACCTGTATGGGTACCGCAACTTATTCCAATGGTATTGTCCAGGGTGTTCATTACTGTCTGCTAATCAGGCCTTGGTTAAAATCCTGAAATGGAGGAAAGTTAGATGGGATGGTAGATGCCTCTCATACTTGGCTCCCAAACTCTGGAATAGGCTGCCTTTGGATATTAAATCTCAACCAGCCTGCTCCAAATTCTGAGACCTTTTAAAAACCTGGCTCTTCCCGGTTAGGTAGTGGAGCTTGTACTTGTGGACTTACCTTTCTTTTTATGTTTCTCAAGCACCAAGATGCCTTGGCAATCGAGCGCTATATAAAACCCCATCTTACTTACTTACTTAGGTATTACTCAAAAACTCATCTATGCCTTCAGGTGCTATTTATACATGTATCTATGCACTCAACGTTTATGTTTGCACTCATACAATTAGCCAGTCACTATCCATCTTTTCCTGTAATTATCCAGTGACTACCCTTCAACTCATTCAATCACCCAAGCACGACCCATGGAGTTTTTGGAATCACTCTGGCAGATCTATTACATGTCTTAGTTTCTAGGTTTTACTATAGTCCAGAAATATTGTATACCTATTTGTTTTAGACTTGAAAAGGTAGAGGCGTATGTATGCACACTTTTAACAATATGGAGAGATTTAGGGGTGAATCATGTAATAGTGTGCTGCTTTATATTTGGCTAGGCCCAACACTCATGCAGTTATAAAAACACTCAAGTACTAGCCATGCAGTCTTTGAATGATCCAGGGACTACATATGCACTACTGTAATCACTCATGCAATCATCTAGACACTTCCTATGCACTCATGCAATCACCCAGGGATTACTCATGCACTCACCCAGGGATTACTCATACACTCTTTTCAATCACCCAGCCGCTACTCATGCACTTACATAATCACCCAGGCATAACCGTTGCACTCCTTCAATCACTGAAGCACTACCCTTGTACTTGTGTAATCACTCAGCCACTAGTCATGCTGTTATGAAATCATCCAGGCACTATCTTTTTACTACTTATTATTCAAGAAGACAAAGGTCCTAAACTCATACGAATGTGGTTGAGAGTAATAAGCATAGACTTAGATAAGAACTATGTTTTCTATCCAATGTCCAGCCAGACAGAGGGATTTTTATTTTGAAGATAAATTGAGGAATCAAGTGATGAAAGGGAACACAAATCACAAGCTGGGCACAAGCCTGCACCAAGTATGGAAGGGGTGAAGACAGTACATGGGGAAAATGACAGGCAAACAGAGTGGAGCGAAAGGATGCTTACAGAACAATGCAACTCTTGTGTAAGCTAAACCTAACAGTGACTGCAAAAATTAATACAAGAGAGAAAATGCAGTACTGTTAAAACAGTCGACGTGACGTTTCGATCCCTATCTCCAATTATATACTGGGATCATCTTCAGGACTATATACATTACTATTCCCTGAGTTTTATTGGCCTGTGGGAATAAACAGGAGAATTGGGAGACAATTATATCTCAAGAACATTTCAAATTTTTCATAACGCATGTCTCGCATTTTAAAACATTTTAAATTAGGTGACTTGGTGCTCTGGAACCGCCGTTACCTGTGACATATCAACCATTCAAAATTGCAAGGTGCCGTCAGGTGACTGGTCGCTGGGCTGTGAGCTTGGGCCGTGAGCCGAGTGAATCCTGGAATGCATGTTGGCGTGACTGTGCTCTTTTTTATTTTATATGTGAAGTGCCTATGTGGATAATTGGCGTGTATATAAGCTTATAACCGAAGTGGCGGGTGACTATAGTGTCGTGTGGAGAATTAATCGTGACAAGAGAGGACGCCGGACTATAGGGGAGAGGTGCTGACCTTCTTTCTGAGGAAGGTACGATCCATCGGCATCAGTTACGAAGCCTCATGGAAGAGCGAATGTACCTAAGGGTGGAAGGGATTTGATTAAGGCAGGTCGACTGAAAAGTAGCGAAGAAGTGAGGTAAACTGAGGAGTTAAGTTTACCTGAATGGGTACATCAAAAGCCTGCGAGGCTTCTTTTAGGGGGCAAAATTGCACGGCAGGACGTCAGTTGAGCGTTCCTGTCGAGTTTGATTAGACCTGCGGGAAGGGACACGTTTTTAGTGTGGAGTGATCGTTATACTTAAATAACGGAAAGGCCAGCTCGGGTAATAAAGTACCTGTAAACTTTACAGAGTGCCCCGTGACCGTAGAAATTGGTAGCCAGGGTGGCGGGCTGCACGGCTCGGCTGCTAACTAAAGCAATCCGGGTGGTTGTTGGTCCAGTGTAGAAATGGGAACAGGGGTCAGAGCCATAAAAAACCGCTGGGTTTCTTCCCAAGTCAGTGGAGCTTGCCTTACCTCAATGGGACATCGGCGACAGGCTGCAAGGAGTACCGTTCGGTATAGCAGGATAGCTGGTAGCGAGTGGCTCTCTGAGAGGCAGCATTTAGGCACTGTGTTTGGGAATGGTAAACACAGACGAGGGACTAGCGCCAGGAAGTGGGCAGTGACCAAGGCTGTGGGGGCCATATTGGAATAGGAGTGGAACCTAACCGGCGGACATCTTGGAGTGGGTTAAGGTGGGTGAAAAAAGTGCACGAAGTGACATTAAAACATTTAACCATTGGTCACAACATTTGTCCTGGAATACTTAAACACGAATTTCAGAGTGAGACTCAGCAACAAATTAATAGGGAATCAATTCAATAATTCAGGTCCTAAGGAGGGCAAGCAGATGTCAATGTCAAAGTTCGAGAAACGGGGCTGCAAAACCAATTTTACAGGAGATTGGTCCAATCCTCTGACCTGTTCAGGCCATCCTGTATGGAGTTAAATTGGATAATGGATTTAAGTTCCTCCTTGTTCAGCAATTGTCCCATATTCCCACCTCTCGGTGGTAGTTTCAATACTTTCAGAACTGTCCACTTTAACTCATCTTCAGAATGTTTATGGGATGAGTAGTGATCGACCAGAGGGGCGTTCAGGGTCCCGCAGCGGATGCGGCTCCGATGTTGTCCAATTCGGATCTTCACCTTTTGCGTTGTTTGCCCTATATACACTTTCTGACAAGGGCATTGGATCAAGTATATGACGTTGGATGTATTACAGTTAGAAAATGCATGGCTATGTACAGTAATCTTGTTGAATGTGAAGCTTTTACCTTCTATTGTCAAATCACAGTTATTGCAACCCCCACATTTCGAATGACCAATAATGGGGGACAGACCCCATGCAGTGTCAAGAGTAGAGGTAGAAGGTAAGCATGGTAGGGCCGCCCTCACAAGGTGGTCTTTTAGATTTTTGCTCTTTTTGAAAGCTAAAAGAGGTTTGTCCATGTTGAGGACACCGGAGTTAATAATGGGCCATTGTTGCAATATGGTTTTCCTCAACTTGTGAGAAATGGGTGAAAAAGTGGTCACGCATGCAATACGTTTCAATTCCTTCTTGGGATTGGGGGAGAGCAGAACATCTCTGGGACAATACCAGGCTCTCTTCAGTGCGGCTTTAATGATTTTTCTAGGATAGCCACGCTCTTTGAGTTTACATGCCAGAACTGCAGCTTCCTTGAAATAATCCTGTTTCGCCGAGCAATTACGCCTGATCCCTAAAAATTGGGAATAAGGTAAAGAGTCCCTTAAGGCCCTGGGATGATTTCTGTTGTATGCCAGAAGTGTGTTTTTCTCAGTGGGTTTGCGGTAGAGTCGTGTGAGAAGATGCCCTTCACTATGATAAATAGTGAGATCTAGAAATGCAATAGAATCGTTATTAGTGGTGATGGTAAATGACAGCCCTAGGCAGTTGTTGTTCATCCAATGAAGGAATTTATAGCACTATCTTTTTACTACTTCATTCACTCAGGCTCTACCTCAGTAGTCCTACAATCACACACGAAGTACCCATGCAGTTATAAAATCACCCAGTCACTTCCTCTTGCCTCTTTCTGGACCTTTGTCTGCAGTGTCTGACATACTTTTGGAATGCAATTAAAAATATTTTTATTTCTATATGAGAATATTTGTATATAAATATTTTATTAATATTAAATGCTTTAATGAAAGTATTTAAACTTTACTTTATTTTCAGATACTTACCATTAATATTGATAAACATTGAGTATGGCAAGAAAAATCAAAAGTAAGAAAAGAGTACTATTTAAAAAAGAAACAGAAAAGGAGAAATCAGACAAACATTGAAGAAAAAGGCTTCTGGTAAGAGAACTAAAGAATGTATTCAAAGAGTTTTAAAGAAGATTACAAATTTAGAAAATGGAGAAAAGAAAAAGAAAAGTAGTACAACCATTCAGAAGGAAACACAAAAAGGAGATATTATAAAATCATGTTTTGGGAAAATAATCTATGATGAAAGAAGGATGAAACAGTATAAGGATATTAGGGGTACTGCAAAATGTAATGAAAGATTGCAAGAAATATAAAAGATCTGCATTTTACAAGAAAAAGCAGCAGATTGAAAGTGTAGTTGAAAACGCTTTTGAAATGAAAAGAAGATTGTTTATATTAGTTTTGAAAAGAATGACAACATTGAATAAAACAATGCATTTTATGAAGGAGAAAAGGAAAAGACTGGTCAATAGAACTAACTTTCACAAAAATATTTTGGGTGAATGGAAGCACACTTCTAGTACTGAACCTTTTTAGGTCTTGCCTAGCGTTGCATCGCCTGCGCTTTGTGAGGCATGCAGTATACACTATAGCGTGGAAGCTCCGTCCACTCTCCACCCATGTTTTCCATTGGCTTAGGTCCTAAATGTTGCCTTGCGATTGGCTCTAGGCTTGTTAGTCCCTCCTCATGATGGCCATGTTGTCATTAGTATCCTTCCACGGCTACTGGCCCCTTTACTCCTAACACTATTTTCCTTCCTGTCTTCCCCCGCCCCTTCCACAGTCCGTGACTTCTCGGAACCCCCCCACCCACCTCACTTTTGTGCCATCTCGCCCCTGACTCCCGTTTCCAATGCAATAGGTCTCGCATAAATGAGAGTCCTATTGCTTTGCAAATGCTTGTTTGCCGTGAGCAGCGCCCTCAGGGCAGCACTTATTTTCTGTAGCTCCTGTCCTGAACAGCAGTCCCTTATTTGTGTCGTAACTCACACGGCTCCATTAAACGGAAGCGCGGCTGTCAGAAGGGTCAATGTCAGCAGCAGCAGCATGGCGGCTGTATTGCTAATTGGCGTCCTGCGGTGCGCTTTACCGGGGGCAGGCGGGAGCCTGAGCCTGCAGACCCGGGGATGAGGGAAGGTACGTGCAGCCTGTGCAGGGCACCTGCTGGGAAAGGCAAACTGGCCACGGAGCTCCTGGCATAGCTTGAGGGCAGTAAACGTTGGTACAACTGTCAGTCCAACTTCCGGTGCGCAGTGATAGTTTTCGAGCTGGCTGTCTGTCTAGTCACAGCTTCTCCGTACAATAAACTTTGCTGTGTGTGCTGTGTAAATATCTCCCCTCTCAGACAGTGAGGCCTTTATTACTAGCATCTTTCACTTCACACACATTTATGAATGTCATGAATTTGCTGGCAGCGAGAGCGGTTCAGGTTTTACCAATCTCGTTCTTTCTGCATTCAGCTTTTTTTCCTTCTGTGTTTCTTTACCACCTTGCCGTGGACGTTAAGAGATAGACTTTTCACGGAAGTGTAAATAGTTTGTGGTACTGTTGTGGCTTATTGTGCACATGGGTGACATATTATTGTTGAGTCTCACAGGGTTACATGCTTGTTTCTCAGAACATGCCAAGTATGGCATGGCTTTTCTCCATTCCCAAAGAAAACGAGGACTTGAATGATAGTGCAAAGTCAGTACCTACCTCTGTACAGACCTCTTTCTAACATTGTCTTTGAAACTAACGAAGAGGAGCAACAGCTTACAAGCACTCTATACCATCGCTCCCAGTAATGGCAGATGCAGCCTCGCTGTAGTGTTTCCAATTTCCAAAGCAAGTGAAGGATGCACTTTGCATCCTTCACTTTCACAAGCGCAATACCTGTGCAGCTCCTGTGACCAGGAGCTTCTTTCTCCTCGTCTCCTGCTCTGATCGGACTCTGACCTTTTATACACACAAGAGGCATGTGAACTCCCATAGAAGCCCCCCCTTTTGGCCCTGCCCACACACGGTATGGAGAGAAAGCACACCTGCCTCGACAAAGCTCACAATTGTTTTTGGGCTGATAATTTTTGTGACAGGAGTATCGTGCCAGAATGAACCCTGCCCTTCATATTTATCCAAGAAGACACCTCTACTCAACTGGAGTACTTTCTACTGGCTAATCAGTAAGTGCTACCTCGTTGAGTAAATATCGTGCTTTTCCTACACTACAGCTGTGTAAAGTACCAGAAGAGTTGTCTCCAGTGACCATATGTGTGTTACTGCCATCGCGCCGAAGGGCGCAGGGGTCCCTTGAGTGAGCTGGCCATCCCAAAAAAACCAAAAAAATCCGCCTGCGAGCGATTTTGCGAATTTTCAGCAATTTCGTGAGATTCGCGGATTGCGAAATTGCCAAAAATCCACACATTTCCTGAGCGGAACGGATTTTTGGCCCATGCTTATTAATTAGATATGGCTTTTGAGCCAGTAGATAACCCTAGGAGTTCATCTCGCCTAGTTTTGGTAACTCTGCACAGTGCAACAACGCAGACTTACAGTTTTTGTCTTCTTCGCGGGCTCAATCTGTGTGTTGGCGCATGCGATAACGACTTTTTGTACAGATCGCGATGCCGAACACGCCGAATTTGCAATCTGGCGTACAATATCTCTTGAGCTGCATAAAACCTTCTCAAAATTGATGATTTTGTTCATTTTGCTAATAAAACTCCCCAGGTTGTCATTTGGCTGTAGTTTTTGGAGCATGGAGTCATTTTTCTTTTTTTTTATTTTTTTTATAAAAGAGGAAGGAAGTTTCCCAGAGACTCCAACTTCCTGTTCCTGTACTTTGTATGTACTGTGCTGTGCAGAGTTGCCAAAACTACGCAAGCTGAACTCCTAGGGTTACCTACTGGCTGAAAAGCCCTATTTATTTAACACACGTCCAAAAACTGAAATTCCAACCCAAAAACCACATTTTGCAATTCAATCCAAAGCCATCCATGCCATACACAATGTTAAAATTCAACAGACAACACAAAAACAGTAGTTTAACTTTCATGCGCCCACGATGACTGATGATGAGTAGCACCTCTGGGCCTACTGGCAGAGTAGGCCACAAACTTGGAGGCCTATTGTGGGTGGTCTGACCTTGTGGGTGGCAGCCATTTTGTGAAGCCAAGCATTGTGCTTTTGCCATGGGCCTGCATTGTCTGTCTTCTCTTTCTTTTCATGTTGTTGTGGGTGGCCAGGCCATGTGGTGGTGGCCATTTTGTGGGACCATCCACTGTGCTTTTGCCATAGGCCTCCAAACTTGTGGCCTAGTCTGCCAGTAGGCCCAGACTCCCAGAGGTACTCATCAGGGGTGCTTGAAGCAACTGTTTCTATGTTGTCTGTTGAATTTAAACATCATTTAGGGCATAGATGGCATTGGATTGAATTCCAAAATGTGGTTTTTGGGGGTGTAGTTAACTTTTTGGGTGTGTGTTAAATAAATGCCTTTGTTGCATGTGTATGTGTTGTTGCGTAACTTTCCAACCTTTTTAGCCATGCAGATTTTTTTTTGCATTAAAGCTGTGTCGTGTAACAGGCATCCTTTGCCTGGCCATATAATGATATAGGCCTGCTTGAGTTCATTGTTTTCCGGGCCTTGCATTTGTGCCTGTGATGAGTGACCATGTGGCTGGGGGCCATTTTGTGGTGGTAGTTTTAGTAGTGTGCTGTTTTTGCCACCTAGGCCTGCATGTCTTTCTATTGTTCCTCTTGGCTTACAGCTTCCATCCTCATTGCCAGCTGCAGGTCCCTGATGCTGCATCCATCCCACGTGATGCACAAATTAAGGCCAAACAGGTTCCACTATATTTGTATTTTTGTTCTTTGCTATTCTTACTCTTCCTGAGTGTACACAGTACACTAGTAGCAATTCAAATTAAAGCACAACAAATTCCACGTTTGACTGATGTTCTTCTGGCTTTTTTGTTTTTAGGTTCACAAAAGACTGAGGGGGAGGTGTCTGTCATCATCGCCCGTTGTACTGCCAGACAGACGTCCTGCTGTTGTACGCAACGTGACATGTGACCTGACCAGACATCTCTGCAACTTGTGCAACTGAGTGCTGCTGACGTCTGAAGAAGATGGGCCCAAAGAAAGCAGGTACCAGGTCTTCCAAGACCAAGAACGTTGCTGAGAAGAAGGAACAGAAGAAGAAAGTGACACTTAAGTCTGGTGTTTCCCAAACACCTTTTTTGGGAAACCCAAAATTACGCCTGCAGCAGCGGTATCGGGGGGGGTAAACTGGGGCAGCACATCCGCATCATTTGGCCCAACTGACCAACCCAGGCCCAAGCAGATGAGTGTGGAAGAGATAGCCAGCCTAATGGTGGAAAGCAGTGATGCTGAGCCTGACCTATCTCAAAGTAGTACAAAATCAACGCAGGAGGGAACACAGCAGATAAGTGGTGAACAACAACAGCCACAACCACCGCCCGCAATAGTAGTTGTTGTTCCTCCTGAAGCAGGGACAGTTCAGGAAATTGAGCCTCATGCAGAGGAAGAAGAAGAGGAAGTCACTCATTCAAGATATCCGTTATCTTCCAAATCCCCAGCAAGGAAAAGGATGGTTAGTCCATCGAGTTCTTCGTCAAGCATCCCTTCTGATGATCTAGATCTCACTTGGGATCCACAACAATCTGAGCATGAGAGGGAGACACATCCCAAGACCAGGCTAGGGAAAAGGAAGGTTTTAGAAAGCCTTAGACTTATGGAGGTCGATGTAGAACAGCAAGATAATAATGATGAGCCAGTCATCACGAACATCACTCCTGGCCCCGTGGACATGGAGACCAACATTATTACCCTATCCAGAACTGCATTAACATTGTTGTTCAAGACAAGCTGAAAATTAAAGCAAAGTCAGCAAGTTACTCAATCAATCAATCATTTGACCACCTGCAGAAGAATATGCACACATTCCAACCATTCTTTTAAAGCCCGGAAGCAGCTGAGGGTCATTCAACGTGAGGATAAAATGCCAGTCAATGCACTCATCCAGGAGGTGCCATCATGTTGGAATTCAACTTATTACATGATTGATTGTCTGTTTGAGCAGTACATACCACTTAATGCTTATGTCATGAAAAGAAGATCAGGGGATCCTACTGTGAAAGCCATGACCGTTGAGATGGGCCAATGGGACCTTGTTAACTGCCTGACAGAGATGCCACTTCCTTTTGAGGTCTTCACACGTGAAGGCAGCAGAGAGGAGTGTACTCTGGGCCAAGATATCCCATTGTTATACATGCTAGAGCAACAGCTGAATGAGGTTTTTGAAACGTACGAAGATGTGGATGACAAAGTAGACGCATATCATTTGGCGGACGCCTTAGCCGTTCACTTATCTGAAAATATAAGGATTCAAAATAACATTGTGTCACATCGACATTACATTACTGCCACAATTTTGGATCCACGATACAAATTATTTCTGAACAGTAATGCAGTAATTCCTTTTTCAGAAGTGGATGTTGTCAAGTACCAAACTTTGATAGCCGAGGAAGCCACTGATTTTGAACACGAATGGCTCTTAATTAAAGGCCTGCCACCCCAGGACAAAGCTAGTACTACAAGGCATCCAGAGTCAAGTTCTACTTCAGAGCCTGAGAGCAGTACGTTTGCCTCCCAGCAGTCACCTACACTACCAGCATCAACAACAGCACCAACAGGATCATCAGCCACATGAAAAAAATGGTAACTGATTTGTTTCTACTGAAAGGGTTTGGTAAGTCCATTGCTGATGCAAAGTCAAAAGAGGCCAAGCAAATCGGAGCACCCCTGAACATTGAGCTGATGTTCCAGGCCTATCTGGATGACACAACAGAAGTCTTCATGAAGCAAAGCCCATTGGTGTATTGGTATGGAAAAATAAGCCAATGGCCACTGCTCAGCAGGCTGGCGATAAAGTATCTGGCTTGCCCTGTCGGGTGTATCTTCTGAGCGTGTTTTCAGTGCTGCTATTGCCATTGTAACTGTGAAAAGGACCAGTCTCTCGCCCAAAAGCGTGGAGAGGTTAACCATGATCAAAATGAATCAGCACTTCATACCGCCGGAGTACAAAATACGTGAATCACAGCAGGAAGAGGAGAGCAACTTTGAAGGCATAAGTAGTGGGTTACATGACCTACTTCTGTCTGAACCACCAGAGTTTGAGGAGGAAGGAAGAGATACAAACAACATTTAGAGTAAATTAATGTTCATGCGAGAAACTTCGATTTTTCATGCAAAACGATTGATGACTCGCGACCTGATGAAATTGCTCTAAGTTGACCAAAATGGTCCATTTTGAAAATTTCCATCTTTCAACTAATTTTGACTTTCAGAGGTGGATCATCCCTTTTGGAGCTAAAATGAGCATCTTTATCGTCATTTTCATGTTTCTAGGGAGCCAAAAGTCAAGATTTGGCTCATGGTTAGAAGTGACTTAAAAGGACCCAAATGCTCACTTCGAGGGCTTAAAACGTGGTTATTCACTGCGGGAAGAGATATAAACAACATTTGGAGTAAATTAATGTTCATGCGAGAAACTTCGATTTTTCATGCAAAACGATCGATGACCCGCGACCTGATGAAATTGCTCTGAGTTGACCAAAATGGTCCGTTTTGAAGATTTCCATCTTTCAACTAATTTTAACTTTCAGAGGAGGATCATCCCTTTTGGAGCTAAAATGAGCATCATTATCATCATTTTCATGCTTCTAGGGAGCAAAAACTCAAGATTTGACTCATGGTTAAAAGTGACTTAAAAGGACCCAAATGCTTACTTCGAGGCCTAAAACGTGTTTATTCACTGCGGGAAGAGATATAAACAACATTTAGAGTAATTTAATTTACTTTAACATCAATTTATTATCTCTTCCCGCTCAAGATTTGGCTCATGGTTAAAAGTGACTTAAAAGGACCCAAATGCTCACTTCGAGGGCTTAAAACGTGTTTATTCACTGAGGGAAGAGATATAAACAACATTTGCAGTAAATTAATGTTCATGCGAGAAACTTCGATTTTTCATGCAAAACGATCGATGACCCGCGACCTGATGAAATTGCTCTGAGTTGACCAAAATGGCCCGTTTTGAAGATTTCCATCTTTCAACTAATTTTGACTTTCAGAGGAGGATCATCACTATTGGAGCTAAAATGAGCATCATTATCATCATTTTCATGCTTCTAGGGAGCAAAAACTCAATATTTGACTCATGGTTAAAAGTGACTTAAAAGGACCCATATGCTCACTTCGAGGGCTTAAAACGTGTTTATTCACTGCGGGAAGAGATATAAACAACATTTAGAGTAAATTATTGTTCATGCGAGAACCTTCAATTTTTGATGCAAAGCGATCGATGACCCGCGACCTGATGAAATTGCTCAGAGATGACCAAAATGGTCTGTTTTGAAAATTTCCATCTTTCAACTAATTTTGACTTTCAGAGGTGGATCATCCCATTTGGAGCTAAAATGAGCATCATTATCGTCATTTTCATGCTTCTAGGGAGCCAAAACTCAAGATTTGGCTCAGGGTTAAAAGTGACTGAAAAGGACCCAAATGCTCACTTCGAGGGCTTAAAACGTGTTTATTCACTGCGGGAAGAGATTTAAACAACATTTAGAGTAAATTAATGTTCATGCGAGAAACTTCGATTTTTCATGCAAAACGATCGATGAACCGCGACCTGATGAAATTGCTCTGAGTTGACCAAAATGGCCCGTTTTGAAAATTTCCATCTTTCAACTAATTTTGACATTCAGAGGTGGACCATCCCTTTTGGAGCTAAAATGAGCATCTTTATCGTCATTTTGATGCTTCTAGGGAGCCAAAACTCAAGATGTGGCTCAGGGTTAAAAGTGACTTAAAAGGACCCAAATGCTCACTTCGTGGGTTTAAAACGTGTTTATTCACTGCGGGAAGATATATAAACAACATTTAGAGTAAATTAATGTTCATGCGAGAACCTTCAATTTTTCATCCAAAACGATCGATGACCCTGATGAAATTGCTCTGAGTTGACCAAAATGGTCCGTTTTGAAGATTTCCATTTTTCAACTAATTTTGACTTTCAGAGGAGGATCATCCCTTTTGGAGCTAAAATGAGCATCATTATCATCATTTTCATGCTTCTAGGGAGCAAAAACTCAAGATTTGACTCATGGTTAAAAGTGACTTAAAAGGACCCAAATGCTCATTTCGAGGCCTAAAACGTGTTTATTCACTGCGGGAAGAGATATAAACAACATTTAGAGTAATTTAATTTACTTTACTTTAACATTAATTTATTACCTCTTCCCGCTCAAGATTTGGCTCATGGTTAAAAGTGACTTAAAAGGACCCAAATGCTCACTTCGAGGGCTTAAAACGTGTTAATTCACTGCGGGAAGAGATATAAACAACATTTAGAGTAAATTAATGTTCATGCGAGAACCTTCAATTTTTCATGCAAACCGATCGATGACCCGCGACCTGATGAAATTGCTCAGAGATGACCAAAATGGTCTGTTTTGAAAATTTTCATCTTTCAACTAATTTTGACTTTCAGAGGTGGATCATCCCTTTTGGAGCTAAAATGAGCATCATTATCATCATTTGCATTCTTCTAGGGAGCAAAAACTCAAGATTTGACTCATGGTTAAAAGTGACTTAAAAGGACCCAAATGCTTACTTCGAGGCCTAAAACGTGTTTATTCACTGCGGGAAGAGATATAAACAACATTTAGAGTAAATTAATTTACTTTACTTTAACATTAATTTATTATCTCTTCCCGCTCAAGATTTGGCTCATGGTTAAAAGTGACTTAAAAGGACCCAAATGCTCACTTCGAGGGCTTAAAACGTGTTTATTCACTGCGGGAAGATTTATAAACAACATTTGGAGTAAATTAATGTTCATGCGAGAAAATTCGATTTTTCATGCAAAACGATCGATGACCCCGCGACCTGATGAAATTGCTCTGAGTTGACCAAAATGGTCCGTTTTGAAGATTTCCATCTTTCAACTAATTTTGACTTTCAGAGGTGGACCATCCCTTTTGGAGCTAAAATGAGCATCTTTATCATCATTTTCATGCTTCTAGGGAGCCAAAAGTCAAGATTTGGCTCATGGTTAAAAGTGACTTAAAAGGACCCAAATGCTCACTTCGAGGGCTTAAAACGTGTTTATTCACTGCGGGAAGAGATATGAACAACTTTTAGAGTAAATTAATGTACATGCGAGAACCTTCAATTTTTGATGCAAAAGGATCGATGACCCGCGACCTGATGAAATTGCTCAGAGATGACCAAAATGGTCTGTTTTGAAAATTTCCATCTTTCAACTAATTTTGACTTTCAGAGGTGGATCATCCATTTAGGAGCTAAAATGAGCATCATTATCATCATTTTCATGCTTCTAGGGAGCAAAAACTCAAGATTTGACTCATAGTTAAAAGTGACTTAAAAGGACCCAAATGCTTACTTCGAGCCCTAAAACGTGTTTATTCACTGTGGGAAGAGATATAAACAACATTTAGAGTAAATTAATTTACTTTACTTTAACATTAATTTATTATCTCTTCCCGCTCAAGATTTGGCTCATGGTTAAAAGTGACTTAAAAGGACCCAAATGCTCACTTCGAGGGCTTAAAACGTGTTTATTCACTGCGGGAAGATTTATAAACAACATTTGGAGTAAATTAATGTTCATGCGAGAAACTTCGATTTTTCATGCAAAACGATCGATGACCCGCGACCTGATGAAATTGCTCTGAGTTGACCAAAATGGTCCGTTTTGAAGATTTCCATCTTTCAACTAATTTTGACTTTCAGAGGTGGACCATCCCTTTTGGAGCTAAAATGAGCATCTTTATCATCATTTTCATGCTTCTAGGGAGCCAAAACTCAAGATTTGGATCAGGGTTAAAAGTGACTTAAAAAGGACTTAAATGCTCACTTCGAGGGCTTAAAACGTGTTTATTCACTGCGGGAAGAGATATAAACAACATTTAGAGTAAATTATTGTTCATGCGAGAAACTTCGATTTTTCATGCAAAACGATCGATGACCCGCGACCTGATGAAATTGCTCTGAGTGGACAAAAATGGTCCGTTTTGAACATTTCCATCTTTCAACTAATTTTGACTTTCAGAGGTGGACCATTCCTTTTGGAGCTAAAATGAGCATCTTTATCATCATTTTCATGCTTCTAGGGAGCCAAAACTCAAGATTTGGCTCAGGGTTAAAAGTGACTTAAAAGGACCCAAATGCTCACTTCCAGGGCTTAAAACATGTTTATTCACTGCGGGAAGAGATATAAACAACATTTAGAGTAAATTATTGTTCATGCGAGAACCTTCCATTTTTCATGCAAAACAATCGATGACCCGCGACCTGATGAAATTGCTCTGTGATGACCAAAATGGTCCTGTTTGAAAATTTCCATCTTTCAACTAATTTTGACTTTCAGAGGTGGATCATCCCTTTTGGAGCTAAAATGAGCATCTTTATCGTCATTTTCATGCTTCTAGGGAGCCAAAAGTCAAGATTTGGCTCATGGTTAAAAGTGACTTAAAAGGACCCAAATGCTCACTTCGAGGGCTTAAAACGTGGTTATTCACTGCGGGAAGAGATATAAACAACATTTGGAGTAAATTAATGTTCATGCGAGAAACTTCGATTTTTCATGCAAAACGATCGATGACCCGCGACCTGATGAAATTGCTCTGAGTTGACCAAAATGGTCCGTTTTGAAGATTTCCATCTTTCAACTAATTTTAACTTTCAGAGGAGGATCATCCCTTTTGGAGCTAAAATGAGCATCATTATCATCATTTTCATGCTTCTAGGGAGCAAAAACTCAAGATTTGACTCATGGTTAAAAGTGACTTAAAAGGACCCAAATGCTTACTTCGAGGCCTAAAACGTGTTTATTCACTGCGGGAAGAGATATAAACAACATTTAGAGTAATTTAATTTACTTTAACATTAATTTATTATCTCTTCCCGCTCAAGATTTGGCTCATGGTTAAAAGTGACTTAAAAGGACCCAAATGCTCACTTCGAGGGCTTAAAACGTGTTTATTCACTGAGGGAAGAGATATAAACAACATTTGCAGTAAATTAATGTTCATGCGAGAAACTTCGATTTTTCATGCAAAACGATCGATGACCCGCGACCTGATGAAATTGCTCTGAGTTGACCAAAATGGCCCGTTTTGAAGATTTCCATCTTTCAACTAATTTTGACTTTCAGAGGAGGATCATCACTATTGGAGCTAAAATGAGCATCATTATCATCATTTTCATGCTTCTAGGGAGCAAAAACTCAATATTTGACTCATGGTTAAAAGTGACTTAAAAGGACCCATATGCTCACTTCGAGGGCTTAAAACGTGTTTATTCACTGCGGGAAGAGATATAAACAACATTTAGAGTAAATTATTGTTCATGCGAGAACCTTCAATTTTTGATGCAAAGCGATCGATGACCCGCGACCTGATGAAATTGCTCAGAGATGACCAAAATGGTCTGTTTTGAAAATTTCCATCTTTCAACTAATTTTGACTTTCAGAGGTGGATCATCCCATTTGGAGCTAAAATGAGCATCATTATCGTCATTTTCATGCTTCTAGGGAGCCAAAACTCAAGATTTGGCTCAGGGTTAAAAGTGACTGAAAAGGACCCAAATGCTCACTTCGAGGGCTTAAAACGTGTTTATTCACTGCGGGAAGAGATTTAAACAACATTTAGAGTAAATTAATGTTCATGCGAGAAACTTCAATTTTTCATGCAAAACGATCGATGAACCGCGACCTGATGAAATTGCTCTGAGTTGACCAAAATGGCCCGTTTTGAAAATTTCCATCTTTCAACTAATTTTGACATTCAGAGGTGGACCATCCCTTTTGGAGCTAAAATGAGCATCTTTATCGTCATTTTGATGCTTCTAGGGAGCCAAAACTCAAGATGTGGCTCAGGGTTAAAAGTGACTTAAAAGGACCCAAATGCTCACTTCGTGGGTTTAAAACGTGTTTATTCACTGCGGGAAGATATATAAACAACATTTAGAGTAAATTAATGTTCATGCGAGAACCTTCAATTTTTCATCCAAAACGATCGATGACCCTGATGAAATTGCTCTGAGTTGACCAAAATGGTCCGTTTTGAAGATTTCCATTTTTCAACTAATTTTGACTTTCAGAGGAGGATCATCCCTTTTGGAGCTAAAATGAGCATCATTATCATCATTTTCATGCTTCTAGGGAGCAAAAACTCAAGATTTGACTCATGGTTAAAAGTGACTTAAAAGGACCCAAATGCTCATTTCGAGGCCTAAAACGTGTTTATTCACTGCGGGAAGAGATATAAACAACATTTAGAGTAATTTAATTTACTTTACTTTAACATTAATTTATTACCTCTTCCCGCTCAAGATTTGGCTCATGGTTAAAAGTGACTTAAAAGGACCCAAATGCTCACTTCGAGGGCTTAAAACGTGTTAATTCACTGCGGGAAGAGATATAAACAACATTTAGAGTAAATTAATGTTCATGCGAGAACCTTCAATTTTTCATGCAAACCGATCGATGACCCGCGACCTGATGAAATTGCTCAGAGATGACCAAAATGGTCTGTTTTGAAAATTTTCATCTTTCAACTAATTTTGACTTTCAGAGGTGGATCATCCCTTTTGGAGCTAAAATGAGCATCATTATCATCATTTGCATTCTTCTAGGGAGCAAAAACTCAAGATTTGACTCATGGTTAAAAGTGACTTAAAAGGACCCAAATGCTTACTTCGAGGCCTAAAACGTGTTTATTCACTGCGGGAAGAGATATAAACAACATTTAGAGTAAATTAATTTACTTTACTTTAACATTAATTTATTATCTCTTCCCGCTCAAGATTTGGCTCATGGTTAAAAGTGACTTAAAAGGACCCAAATGCTCACTTCGAGGGCTTAAAACGTGTTTATTCACTGCGGGAAGATTTATAAACAACATTTGGAGTAAATTAATGTTCATGCGAGAAACTTCGATTTTTCATGCAAAACGATCGATGACCCGCGACCTGATGAAATTGCTCTGAGTTGACCAAAATGGTCCGTTTTGAAGATTTCCATCTTTCAACTAATTTTGACTTTCAGAGGTGGACCATCCCTTTTGGAGCTAAAATGAGCATCTTTATCATCATTTTCATGCTTCTAGGGAGCCAAAACTCAAGATTTGGATCAGGGTTAAAAGTGACTTAAAAGGACTTAAATGCTCACTTCGAGGGCTTAAAACGTGTTTATTCACTGCGGGAAGAGATATAAACAACATTTAGAGTAAATTATTGTTCATGCGAGAAACTTCGATTTTTCATGCAAAACGATCGATGACCCGCGACCTGATGAAATTGCTCTGAGTGGACAAAAATGGTCCGTTTTGAAAATTTCCATCTTTCAACTAATTTTGACTTTCAGAGGTGGACCATTCCTTTTGGAGCTAAAATGAGCATCTTTATCATCATTTTCATGCTTCTAGGGAGCCAAAACTCAAGATTTGGCTCAGGGTTAAAAGTGACTTAAAAGGACCCAAATGCTCACTTCCAGGGCTTAAAACATGTTTATTCACTGCGGGAAGAGATATAAACAACATTTAGAGTAAATTATTGTTCATGCGAGAACCTTCCATTTTTCATGCAAAACAATCGATGACCCGCGACCTGATGAAATTGCTCTGTGATGACCAAAATGGTCCTGTTTGAAAATTTCCATCTTTCAACTAATTTTGACTTTCAGAGGTGGATCATCCCTTTTGGAGCTAAAATGAGCATCTTTATCGTCATTTTCATGCTTCTAGGGAGCCAAAAGTCAAGATTTGGCTCATGGTAAAAGTGAATTAAAGGACCCAAATGCTCACATCGAGGGCTTAAAACGTGTTTATTCACTGCGGGAAGAGATATAAACAACATTTAGAGTAAATTAATGTTCATGCGAGAAACTTCGATTTTTCATGCAAAACGATTGTTGACCCGCGACCTGATGAAATTGCTCTGAGTTGACCAAAATGGTCTGTTTTGAAGATTTCCATCTTTCAACTAATTTTGACTTTCAGAGGAGGATCATCCCTTTTGGAGCTAAAATGAGCATCATTATCATCATTTTCATGCTTCTAGGGAGCAAAAACTCAAGATTTGACTCATGGTTAAAAGTGACTTAAAAGGACCCAAATGCTTACTTCGAGGCCTAAATCGTGTTTATTCACTGCGGGAAGAGATATAAACAATATTCACTGAAAAAACCATAGGTTATAGACCATATATAGTTAGGAATTAGCATTTACAAAACCTTAAAAATTCACTGAAAAAACCATAGGTTATAGACCATATATAGTTAGGGATTAGCATTTAAAAAACCTTATTTTACTCACACAAAACCATTGAAATTCCATATATAGTTAGTTGTACTAACTATATATCACGCACCCGCAATCCACTGCTGATGATGTCACATATTACATCATTCATGACATGGTCAGTGACATCACTGATGACATCACTGATGACATCTCAAATGACATCACTGATGACATCACTGATGACATCATCCAGTGACTGTGTGTTTCTGTAAAGTTTAAATATGTTTTACATATTGAAGAATGAGTAGATGTAGAAGTGTCTGGATGAAGGATTTAGTAGGTGCGTGACTGACTGTATGAGTGAGTGATTAAATGTGTCTCACTGAGTGCATGGGTTAGTGACTAAACTGTCTTAATTTGTGCATCATTATGTCTGTTGTTCTGTAAACTGCTGCATGTGTTGATCAGTAGCTATATGAGTAACTATATAGGTTATTGATTGGTTGCCCAAGCATTTGTATGGGAGACTGAGTGTGTGTGTGAGTGGCTGGGAAGTGTATGACTCTGTGCATAGATGTATGGGTTCAAAAGTGCATGTTGGAAACAGCTGTATGGGCGGTTGACTGTGTGCATGACTGTATTGGTGAGTGAATAGATATCTCAGTGCTACATGTCAAATTAAGTACATATGTAAAATACAGTACATGTGAGAGTTGACATATATAAATAACTGTGCATAAGAGCCAGTGAATGTGTGAGTGGCTGTATGGATCATTGTGAACTTGTATCCAGGATTGTATAAGTGAGTAAATATGTTTTAGTATTTGTTTGAATAAGTAAGTAAGGTGTGTTTAACTGTATAGTTAAGGAAATGGAGGTGTGATTGATTGTTTGCATGACTGTCTAGGTGTGTGTGTAACTTCATGGATGAGTGACAATCTGTGAGTCTGTGTTTACACTGAGTGTATCTAAGGTTATATTAGAGTCTGAAGAGGTTCATCGTATTATCACAACAGTGATGTCATCAGTAATGTCATTTGAGATGTCATCAGTGATGTCATCAGTGATGTCATTTGAGATGTCATCAGTGATGTCATCAGTGATGTCACTGACCATGTCATGAATGATGTAATATGTGACATCATCAGCAGTGGATTGCGGGTGCGTGATATATAGTTAGTACAACTAACTATATATGGAATTTCAATGGTTTTGTGTGAGTAAAATAAGGTTTTTTAAATGCTAATCCCTAACTATATATGGTCTATAACCTATGGTTTTTTCAGTGAATTTTTAAGGTTTTGTAAATGCTAATTCCTAACTATATATGGTCTATAACCTATGGTTTTTTCAGTGAATTTCATTGGTTTTTTAATAGCTAATATCAAAACCTTTACAATGTATTATTCTTTAAAAAAAAAAATATTTTTTACATGTTTTTTATACAATTTTTTTTGTATTTTTTTTTGTTTCGCTCCCAGTACGCGTACCGGTTAGCTTCCCGTTAGCTCAATCCGGAGGCGCGACCCGGTACGCGAACTGGTAAACGTTCCTTTTGCGCACCTCTCGCGTTACAAAACAACATCGCGACGCTTCGCGTCAGCATGACGTTTCGCGTTCTCGCGTAATACGTCATATTACGTGCTACGTTCGCGTACCCGGAAGCGCAGCGGTACGCGAACCGGAAGCGATCCGCGGCGCGGCGCCGACCGCGTAATGTAAACATAGCAGGTCATGTGACTCGGTAATAACACTTTTCATTGGTTCATTTCACTTTTGGTTTCCTAATGATGTAATACAAGGTCATGTGATCTAAAATGGACACTTTTCATTGGTTTAGAACTTTTGTTTTTCCCAAATGATGAAAACCCCTCCTTCTTTCATCACTCTGACTTTCATCTTGGTGAGAGAAAGACCCTTTATTGAGACTTTGTGATGGCTTCATTAGTAGCTTCAGCTGGTGCTAGCCCACCACCTCCACCAAATCCAAGAAAGAGAGGACCACCTGCAGAAGTAATTCTGCAAGAAGAGGAAGAACAGGAAGAGGAGGAAGAGGAGGAAGAGCATGAGTTTTTGCCAGAGGAGCCCAGGAGGTACAATCGACAGGAGAATTATATCTGGCAATTCTACAGAATTCCTGAGGGGCAAAAGAAAGTGAATGCTCGTTACGTGTTTTGCCGCATATGCGGTGATAGATTGTCAAGGGGCACTGATAAAAAATATAGTTATGGCAATCATACTATGCATCGGCATATGAGTAGGTGGCACCCAAATAATTATAGTGCTGCCCAGCTACGTGACCAACAACAAAATCCCCTACAAATGGCAAGAAGATCGGTGGTTCCAGAGGTGTCGGGACCAGAGGCGAGGGAGGTGATTGCAAACATCCAAATGTTGTTTGGGCACGTAAAACAAGTGTGCGTGGAATGTGGCGCTTTCATCTGCTACAGAGAAAGTAGCATCACTTTGATTTTGCGAGCAATTCAAAATCATATTAATGTTTGCACAAGACGCACCAAAAAATAAATTCTTTTTTTTTTTTTGCTCCTGTTGAGCCCTTTATAATGGATCGTTTTTGTTTCCCCCCCACCCCAAAAAAACCAAAAAAATTTTAAAAACGTTCAGAAAATACAAAAAAAGTAAAAAAATGTTCAAAAAATACTAAAAAAAATATAAAACAACAAAAACATAAAAAACAAAGTTCTTTTCAGAACTAACTCCCCATTATAAAAAAATTGGTAGAATATTTGGAACTCTGCCAACCTCTATTTCTCTTAGTTCGCTCCCGGAGCGCTACCCGGTACGCGTACCGGAAGCTAACCAAAAAAATATTTTTTAAAAAAGAACAGTAACTATAAGGGAAGGAAATACACAGTTATGTTAAAAGAAAGACAGCTCTAGGGAGTAAACTAAGGATACTGTTACCTACAATCCACTGTTGATGATGTCACATATTACATCATTCATGACATGGTCAGTAACATCAACAGCAGTGGATTGTAGGTAACAGTATCGTTAGTTTACTCCCTATAGCTGTCTTTCTTTTAACATAACTGTCTATTTCCTTCCCTTATAGTTACTGTTCTTTTTAAAAAAACATTTTTTTGATCAGTCATAAACAGTGACATTAATAGAAACAGAGAGAGTGAACAAGAGTGAAGAAATATGGTCCTCCTCAGCCACCCTCAGAAAACCAAGGGGGTCAAGATACATCTACCGTGCCCCCTTCTACCCATTCTGAACATTATTTGCCCTCCATCTTGTATCTTGATTCGAACGAAACACAAAATGGTGGACTGCCATAACGCTGCTGGTTTGCGAACCGGGCAACTTCCCAGGAAGCGGTCCAAAAAAAAAAAAAGTTGGGAAAGTAATTCACAGACACTAAGAGTAATAGAGATGGAGTGAGTGAACAAGACTGAGGAACTATGAGAACAGAGGGACTGAGAAAAAGAGTGGAAGGAGTTGAGTAAATAGGTAATAGAGAAAGGAATGAGGAAAGTAGCAAAGGCAGGAAACTGAGGATTAAAGAAGTGAAGCAGTGGATCTAATAGTAGGTGAATGTGATAGAAATGTAACGAAAAGAGTACAACTATTTACCTTGTAATTGCCGTTAAATTAATCACATTTTATTTCTATACTTTCAATCTGTGAAAGAGAGAACCAACATTTGAAAAAAATTAAAATATGTATTTAAAAATTACAAAAGACAAGGGAAAATATTGAAAGACAAATAGTTTTTCAACAACTTTGACACTGACAGAAGCTTCTGCTTCTCCAGGTCCTCTACACAATCCTAAAGATATACATTTTAAACTAACAGTATCTTGATGCAGATGAAGTGAGGCCTATCTTAAAACATGGTGCATCTTTTGCATTTTTCTTGTTTCAGAAAAGTGTCGCTTCAGTATGCCAATAACATGTCTCCTATCCAGAGATTTGTTTGAGGTGAGGCCTACTCAGAGTTCAAGATGAGATTTACACTTGTTGAAGTGTACAGAGGAGATAATATCTGTGAAAGTCTACTAATGAAGTGAGTCATGTCCACTGCACTCTTCAACAAAGTAGAAACCTCCTATGTTTCCCTGGACAGACCTAAACTTGATCTGCACAATGTGATTCGTAATGATAGGAAACTCAGGTGATGTAATTGAAATATGTGCAATTTATTTTGCTCATTTCACAATCACATCACTTGTGTTTCCTTTGCTTAGGTATCTCATTGTGCAGATGTAGTCCAGCATATGAAAGAATACGTAGAAGTGCAGCACTGCATACAATAAATTTAACACTTACAGAAAACTCACCTTCTCCATGCCTCCTACACAGTTCTACATATACATCATAAATGCAAACAGTACAGAATAAATTATACATGTTAAATGGTTTATTTTTGCTGTTCTCAGAATGTATCAAAATTCACTAAAAACAGTGACTTGAAGGTATTCATCATGTAACAGCGGGGAAAAAAAAACACAATCAAAATGATTGTGTTTAAAAAACCCATACAACATCAGAAAATAAAATTCAGAACTCCTTAAAGTTAACTTACTTTCCATGACGTCCAAGGATGTCCTATGAACAGCTTACACTCTTTTGTGCTGTTATTACTTTCAGCCCGCCACTTTCTGAAAGAAAACCTCCATCGTTTTTAAAAACACGTTACATGCAATAAATGACTTCTTGCTCTCTACCACTATTTTCCACAAGGCCAAATCTAGTCAGAGATATTTATAACTCTTGGATTTCTTGTAAGCCAATCCCATCATTTGGCATTTCCGCAACTTTCAGAATTAAAATGTTGAAGATCATTTTCACAATCCTGGAATAGTAATATCTTCCCCTTCTTGCTCAGTCATGTTCTACATTTCCTATGACACTGATACTGCTTAATATGAAGCAGACTTACACTACCTCTATGAGTACTACAATTATTTAATTCTCTACATCACTTTTAATCACAAAGCAATGTAAAACAGTAGACAGCATTGCAGACTTACATTCCCTCTACTCCATGTTTTGATTGGCTGCTTCAATTAGCTTATGAAAAGAAACAGTTTTTCTGAACTCATTTAAAGTGCACATACATCTCCATGATGTCCAATCCTATGATTAGAAGTTATGTCTCTGAACTACACTTATCCTCAAGGCCAAATTGTGTAGGAGCCATTAGAACTTCTTGAAATTCCACAGATCATATCCCGAGATTATTTTCCTAAAATTTTGGTTTTAAAAACACCAGGTAAGAGTTTTTAAGGTCATACGGCAATTTTTTTTTGAAAATTAAAACAGAATCATTGCAGAATGACCAGCCATTTCTAGACTTTAAATAAGCTGTGTAATGTCCTGATGATATTGAAGGGCTGTCATGATATATAATTGCTGTAGTTACAAAAGTCCTTCCTGATATTGACAACTGCGAAGCTACAAATTTTTTTATTAAAGTTGTCAATTTTGTTCCATCAGGCCTACATCGTTGGAACATTAAAATGACGTACTGGCCATATGTTCGTATAAATAATGTGGACATCATTTCAGATTTACATTGGCTACACTCCATGTTGTGATTAGCAGCTTTTACTAGCTTATTAAAGGAGACTGATTTACTGTCTGGCAAAGTTAAATATATAAATCTTTCTGAGTCTACACTAGTAGTACTTGATACCATACAGTTCTCGCAGTCATGCTGCCATTGATAAGAAAGCCCAAACAGCTGATCTACATCTACACCTTCAGCATGTAATACATCAAGCATATACATTAAAAACTCGTGACAATCTTGCTGAATATTTTGAGAGAATTGTGTTTGCCCTGAACATCTGTCTAACAGATTTCGAATTTCAGACACACTTTCTATTTTTGTTCTATCTGTGCTACATTTCTCTAACACAGAATTCAACAAACTGCAAAATCTTTGATCAGAATTGACCACAATCTCTTCTTTTACATTTTTTAGAGAAAACAAAACATTAATTACTACATTAGCATAGCAGTTGACACCAGAACTGTTTTCAAACTGAAAACCAACAACATCTTCAACAGAACCCTCTTTGTTTCTGCTTGTAATTTTAGGTTCATTCACTTTTTGTCTTTTTGCTACAACCTCCCCAGTATTGTTCTCATTTCTTCGTTTCCGGCCTACCAGACGTTTCTCAAACAAAGGAAACTGAGGCAAATGTGGCGCATACTCTCTTCTTAACCTATTGTATTCCTTAACACAATCTAGATCTGCACAAATGTTTCTGACATCACACTCAATCAAGTACAATCCCGATAAAGTTCTAACTCGTGACAATGCCACATATGCCATACCCTCCTTGAACACAGAACTGCCAATATTCACCAATGCAGTGTCTACACTTAAACCTTGCGATTTATGAATTGTCACCGCATATGCCAAGCAAACAGGGAACTGCTTACGGCGAACATATAAGTCTTTTACAAGCAAAAATCTAGCAGAACAACGAGCAATTAGCTGTACTTCCTCAATGCCATCAAATTTAATTTTTAAAAATTCTATTCCATCTCTATTTCTGTATTTCACAAAATCAACAACATTACCCATTGATCCATTTACCAGACCTCTTTCAACATGTAAATTCCTTCTTAAAATTATACGGCAGTTCAAGCACACATTCAGAGTCTTTTCAAAACCTGCAGTTTTAGATATACTCTTCTCTAATGAATCCAATTTTGTTTTCAGATTCTCAGACAAAATAATTGTTGATCCCATATGCTCTACTCTATCAATAGCTTCCACTTTCACAATCTCTTGCTTTTCTAAATGCAACATTTTGTTGTTAAATTTGGCACATTCTGCAAGAGTTGGCATCAAACATATTCCAGATTTCTTATCAGTAATTTTCTGAAAAATATTCTCAGGCACAACATCTTGTTCTGGATATAAATTTGACAGTAATCGTGCATGTAAAGCTTCTTTCCCATGCTCGGTCTCTTTTCCAATTCTAACATCTTGTAGAATAGTCTTGTAAACTTCATCCTTTGCCTGACGCATATTTTCATGCAGTTCAGCATAATTGAAGTTTAACCATATATTGACGTTGCCAATGCTGCCTAGGCACTTCCTGGTATCTTCATGCGTGAGCATTTTGAACACAGGTTGCCCTTTCACTGGTGTCAGCTGCAGAAGATCTCCGAAAACAATGATGTGTTTGCCACCAAATAACACATCATACTCTGTTTTGAGAACTTCTTGCATCCTCAAATGCACAAAGGCAAGCATGACATTGGAAACCATGCTTACTTCGTCAATGATAAGAAGTTTCATTTTCCTCAAGATTCTTGAAACTTCAAAACAAGCATCTCCAGATAGCTTGTGATATTCTAATTTGTTGTCATGCTCCACTGGCAGCATCAGTAAACGATGTAAAGTAATCCCTTTAATATTATGTGCTGCCAGTCCAGTTGGAGCAGTGACAACACAAGACAGCGATGACTCTGTCCTTTCCTGCAAATAGCATGAAATTGCTTTAATGAGGAAACTTTTTCCAGTTCCCGCTTCTCCACTCACGTACAGTCGGACAGGCTTCAACGACGTACATGAGCACTCTTTCTTATCATGACTTAATCCATGATCAATTTGCATGGTAACTTCGTCATATATTTTCCTCTGCTCAACGTTGAGTTGCCTTTCCAACTCTTCTAAGTTAACCGCATCCTCTTGAGCATGTGCCATGGCTCTTTCCACCTCATTCATAGCAGTGGCAGCTTCATTTTCAATAAGAGGTCCTCCTAGTGGATCCTGACTCAATGAAGCAGAACTCTGACTGTCCTGAGAACTGTCTCTGGCAATCTCGGCTGCAATCGTTGCTTCCTGCTCAATTTCCGCATTCAACATTTCTACATATTTGGGAAAAGCAGGACATTCTATGGTCTCCTTGGCGGCATTGAAAGAGTCTTCATAACAGAGGAAATCTCCAAGCAGTTCCTCTTCTGCACGCCAAGGCTTGAAAAGTTGCAAAAGTGCTAAATAGAAAAACTCCTTTTTTTCAGGAGATTCGCCACTCAATTTTCGATGGTTTATCAAGTGGCATTTTCTTTGCTTGACCAGACATCCCTCACTTCCTATTACAGCATACACTCCTTTCTCAGTATCTTCTTTGATGTTCCTCTTGAACATGTAATTTTGCAGAACCTCATACAGACAAACATTCTCTAGGTGACTGCTTCGATTTGGATAATATGTATCCAACATGTTTGTCTTCAAAATGTCGGTACTGTTTGGCTCCTTTTCCGCCAAATACTCAATTTCCCGCACAGGTTTCAGAACTCGATTACGCGTTGCAGCAAGACCAAGACTCGCCCAAACGATACTCCTGGACTTGGCATAGAGACTTGCTGAAGACAACCGGTCAGAACATTCGTACGCTCCGATTTCTCGATGCGACAACATCTTCAGACTGAAACTGTACAACTTCTTGCTGAGGCTCTTTTCATGGGAAATGTCCTCCCACATATCCTTCAATTCTGTCTTCTCTTTTTTGGTGATGTAAGACGTCACATACCGAGCCACAGCCATACAGTTATCAGCCACAAACTGTATATCCATGTTAGCATTCCACATGGACAAAATCACCGGGTTGTAGTCGTTGATGTACTTGGACTCTTCGTTCCTCTTCAAATTGTAAGTGTTTTTAGGTGATTTCTTCATCACATTGTGTCGCAGCGAAGACATCAAACTGTTTACTCTTCCTTTAGAAATCACCGGTCGTGGAAAGCCGAAACGACATTTGGTGTAGAACTTGTCTTTCTTTCGGAATTTACGACGGCAGTACTTTCCACATCGATGGCTTTGGAAACGCAGAACTTTTTCTCTTAGGCTTTTCTTCTCCTTTGCGTTTGGAACAGCACACGTAGAATACTGTTGGATGAAACTCATCACTGAGTCTTCTGGATCCGTTCCAAATTTAGGTGCATCCTTGATCCACAGCAACATATGTATATGAGGAGCACCTCTTGCTTGGTACTCCTTTCTCCAGAAGAAATCCAACACCTCTCCAAGAGGTGGATTCTTCTTATTCATGATGAAAGACATCATAGCTTCAAATCTATGATTGAAGTACCTACATACATTGACTGGATCCAAAGAGCACAGTTCTCCGGGTGTCTTGAATTCGATGTTTTCTACGTTAGCATTTGCCTCTCGTAGAAATTCAAGTAAGTCTTCCCAGCCATACTCGGCACAGCTCAGAGTGAGGAACCATGTGGGAGTACCTAAGTTCCTCAGCATACATTTTAAATCACCATGACGACGGTACCAGTACTCATTAGTACCACGCTGACACGCCATGAGATTAATCAGGTGAGAATCCAAAATACTATCTTGGACATTCACTTTATCCATAAAATCACTTGCCGAGATGTTTTGCATGTGTATACCACTTTTCAAGATGTGGTTCACTGCATATGACAGTCCAGACAGATCGCTTTCAAACAGGAGATGAAACAAATAAGGAATGCATTGTCGAAACCTAGCATCTCCTGCATACAATCGCAAAGTCCGGTATTCAGAAGCAGGAATTTGATGAGGTCGCTCATCATATCTTCCTCCCTGACCTGTTGGAAAAAGCTGTGGGAAACACCGAGCTTCCAAACTTTCCTCCCAAACACTAATGGGACTCCCTTTGGCTTGTTTCATTTGAAACAACTCAATAGCATTCCCCATGACTTCCTTTGAATGCAAAGGATGAACACTATAATGTTCATATATTTCCTCACTAGTAGAGGGTTCTACTTTCTCAATTTGACCAGCACACAAATCGCTATCCTCTTCCTCACTTACTTCCTCTTCTGCAACATATACATTCTTATAGTATTTATTATTTTTTTTCAAATACAATGTTGCCTTTTTAACTTTCCTAACATCTACTAAATCTTGCCATATTTTCTTATTCTTTGTCGGAACCCCATTAACTAAGATAACCAGAGGTTCCTCTTCCACTTTTTCTACTCCAATTGTGTTAATGTTTTTCTTGAAATCTAGAGGCAAATAAACAACTCTTCCCTTTAATCCTCTCTGTAAATCTGATGGAGGCAATTTCCCTGTCTTTGGCTCCATTCTTACAATAGCCTGAAAGGGATGGATACTTTGAATCAAAATAGATTCATAAGTATTTAAGTCCTTCAATTCAGAAGGAATCTCAACCAATTCCAGATTATTATGAACTGCTCTAGCAGGCATCTGGTTTTGTTTTAATTTGTTACAACAATAAGTACACACACGTTGATCCAATCCCAAATCAAAACAATTTTCTACCATCAAGTATGTTGCAAAATCCTTCCATTCACTATTATTTTCCCTTTCACTTTTTGCATATAAATCCACTAACTTAGTCTGATTCTTATAATAAGTGCGTCTACAACACACACAAGTGAAATTAGGCCTCTCACTTGATTTCATGTCAAACGTCGCAATTTCCCTCTGGAAATTATCTGTACTGGAAACCTGTACACTATCTTCCAAATGACCCTCTACTTCTTGCTCAATTTCAACATTCTCCTCTTTACTTCCAAAGTAACAAAACTCAATTTCTTCACATATATTCTTCACATCTATTTCAGAACCATGCAAAAGAGCAGCGCATAATTGTTTCAGCATAATTGCTGGACTCTTAGCATAATAAGACAGTCTAACTAACTTCCTCACTTTGTTATGATGCACTGCTAGCATCCTGAAATGATGAAAAACACTCTGGCATACTCTCCTGGAAAGACAAGCCAGTGAATGACCATGCAAACCTGTCACTTCTCTCACTCTGCAAGGATCTAATTCTTGCAACAACCTTATTTTCTGCTTCAAACTTTTCTTGTTAAATGTCCGTACAAAATCACAAAGCAAATTGATGGAATCCTGTCGCACACTGCAAATACTACTACACTTCCAGGTGTACACAGGACCCTTAGCACGTCTTCCTAAAACCTCATTACCTAACAACTCTTCTGCCTCTGTTGTCACAAGTTTTTCTTTTTCAACTGGACAACCATCTTTCACTTCATAAGCACGACCACTGATGTCAACTGCATGCACCAAATCATTATCCTGGAAATAACTCTCTTCATTAAAAAATGCCTCACAGCTTGAACTATGTATCCATTCTCCAGAAAAAACTTCACAAAAATTACTACGATTAACTATTCTCTTCCATCTACTATTTCTTTTGAAATCAAAAATTGCCTTGTTTAGCTTCCTAATTCTATTGATTATCAAAATAAATAACTTACGTTTAATTTCAAAAGCCTGATCAATAACTTTCTCAACTTTTTTTTTTCTCCTATAAAAAACTAATTTCTGTTGACCTTTCTTAATATTTTTTAACAAATTGCCAATTATCCTGTTACGGAACATTCGTTTACGAATCTCCGTAAACTGTTGTTTCCTTCTACTATCATGCACAGATTTATCTCTTGCTCTAGCAGTAACATTTTCATTTGTCCTTTTCTTTCCATTTGATTTACTTGTCATTTTATGGATTGAAACATTTTCTGTACTAATATTTTTTTTATTAGAAATATTTCTTATGAAATATTTAGAGCTCTTACCCGGTGCTTTCTTCATGGCTTGAGAAATCTTTTTGTTAGAGGACTGCTGCATTTTTTTTTTCTCCTGCTGTCTTTGACGTTTTGCAGCCTTCATCTCTCTTATTTTTGTAGGCATAGTTGAATCTGAGGAAAAATATAATAAAAATGTTATTAAACATTATTATCAAACAGTAAATCAGTAATAGTGATCAAAAACTTAACACACTACTTGACATTTTAAATAGAAGATTTTTTAGTCCTTGCAAATTTACAATACAGAAATAGCAGAAAAGAAATGAGATTTATATTTATGTTACCTATGCTATTTTATATGTGAATCTGATCTAATTTTATGAGCATATTTTAATATTTTATTGAAGACACTACACATAACCTGTTTTTGAAGGTGTCTTTATTTTTAAATTAAACGGTTTACCTTTTTACTTTTTATTGATTATAACATTTAAAAATAAATGTTTATAATTCCAAAGGCTCAAGCAGGTCAGCTTCCCATCCTATATCATATAATTCGGACAAATCTGCATCCTCATCACGCTCTTCTTCATCCTCAGGATTTAAATCATCCAATGGATCAACATCCACTGATGTTTCAATTACAAGTTCAATGATGAGGTCAAAATCAACTGATTGCAGATTGTCGCTCATGTTGAGGTTGTCTTTATCTTTAAAGAAAGACAACAACAATGAGATGTTGCAGAGTAAGAGACAAATCTCACAGATTATAATAGTAAAATTATTTAACAGGAGTAACATTTTGCAGCTATTATTTAGCCATGTCCAGCGATGCTGAGCAGGTGAAGCCTATGTCTAATTTTTCACTGAACAGGACTCATCTGTTCTTAACCTTGGATAAGCCTCAACGACTCTGTGTCCCCTGCACATACTCAAATGTTAAAGTGCAGATTTATATTAAATGGCACATCCCCAGGCATGCACCAGTTAATGTGCACCACTGCTTTACCACCCATGGTGTGCCGCATTTACAATCAGATAGGAGAAAGCTGCTTCAAAACCCTGCGCCTGCTTGAAGCTGGCATAGGTCTTGACGCAGCATTGTATAGATGGGGCACCCCTGATCCTTGCTGGAGCTGCATCGCACTTACGATACAACTCCAGCAATGCGCCACCTTTACGGCACAGATGCGTCACGCATCTGTGCCTTTTTTGCCCCATGCTGCGCCGCATTGTAAATGCAGCACACCATGGGTGGCGGAACAGTGGCGCAGGATGACTGTCACATCCCTGGGGATGCGCCACTCATCATAAATCTATCCCTAAGCTTCTTATCTTGTTACAGATGAACTGCCATATGTATCATCAAAATATTTTACATATTATAAATAGCAAATTTTAAGGAATAAATAGCGATTCTTTACTATTCCTAATTTGCAATGAGCAAATTGCTAATTGCAAATTACCCATTCATTTCCATAGGCTAGGAGGCTCATAGGAATTAATGTTGCAAGTTGTGATTAGCAATTAGCTCATCACAAAAAAGGATTTTTTTCAAGCGTGCAGGGGTATCTCAAGAACACCCTGCTGCACCCCTGAAAAAGAAATTTGGGAGCACATGGCACACCTACATGCCCTAATGGCATGTATGGGCGTCATATGGGACCTTTTTTTAAAAAAAAAAAAAAATGCTTTTTGAAAAGAATTCGCAAATTACCACAAACTAGAAGTTGGTGGTAGTTTCCAAATCCTTAATATCATTTTTTACATATTTTTTTTTGATACATTGCATTTAAGGAATCACAAATTTTGAATTATTGACATTTTAAGTAATTTCCACATGTGCACTGTTTTCTAAATATATTTTGAAAATCGTTTTTGGGGAAAAGTAATGGTTTGCAAATTTATGACAAGGACATAATGGTGTATGCTTCTCTATAAGGCATTTCAGTATCTCTAATGTCATTTTTCCCATATTACATTATAAGACCTTTCCCCATGAAGCACATTCCTTGTAAATATGCTCCCACCAGTGCATTGCAAATTTAGATTTTGACTGTTTCAGACACATAGCCATGTTGAAAGTGACCCAAAAAAATTGCAAACGTTTTAAAAAAAAACATTCATGTGTCTTAATGACATTTTAAGTCATTTCCCCATGGACAATGTTTTCTAAGTGGCACAAAAGAGGTATACACCTATCATAAATCTGTCCCTAGCATTATAAATGATTAAATCAGGATGACAATAAGATGTGGCCTATCCAGAGGTTTGTTTAAGGTGAGGCCTACTCAGGATTGCAGATTAAAGTTATGCTTGATGAAGAATACAGAGGAGATAATTTATTGTAAAGGCCTACCAATGAAGTAAGTGATTTCTACTTCATTGCACCAGTCATCATAAATGTATCCGTAAGCTTCTTATCTTGTTAGACATCAACCGCCATATGTATCATATAACTATTTTGCATTTCCAAAAAAGCGAATTTTAAGGAATAAATAGCGATTCTTTACCATTCCAAATTTGTTTGAGAAAATTGCTAATTGCAAATTACCCATTCATTTCCATGGGCTAGGAGGCTCATATAAATGAAGGTGCAATTTGCGATTAACAATTTGCTCATCACAAATTAGGAATTTATTCCAAAAGTGCAGGGGTGTCTCAAGAACACCCTGCTGCAACCCTGAAAAAGAAATTTGGGGGCATATGGCGAACATAAATTTTAACAACATTCCTTTACCTCAAAAACGATTTTCAAATCATAACTTCAAAACACTACACATGGGAAAATTACTTAAATTGTCCTTAAGACACATAAAAGCGTTTTTTGATTGGCTTTCCTGCATGGTAGGGTCACTTTTAACATGGCTATGTAACATAAACATTCAAAATCAAAATTTTCAATGTACAGGTGGGAGCATATTTACAAGCAATTTGCGCCACAAAGAAAGGTCTGACATTAAAATGGGAAAAATAACATCAGGGACAGTCAATTGCCTTATAAAGAACCATACACCATTATGTCCTTCTCATGAATTTAAAAACAATTCCTTTTTCCCAAAAACGATTTTCAAATCATAATTTCAAAAAACTGCACATGAGAAAATGACTTAAAATGTCAATGAAACACATGAAAGCGTTTTTTTATTGGCTTTCCTGCATGGTTGGTTCACTTTTATCATGGCTATGTAACACAAACATTGATAATTAAAATTTTCATGCACATGTAAGAGCATATTTACAAGCAATTTGCGCCACAGAGAAAGGTCTTACACTAAAATGAGAAAAATAACATCAAGGACAGTCAATTGCCTTATAAAGAACCATACACCATTATATCCTTGTCATGAATTTAAAAACAATTCCTTTTCCACAAAAACGATTTTCAAATCATAATTTCTAAACACTGCACATCAGAAAATGACTTAAAATGTCATTAAAACACATGAAATCATTTTTTGATTGGCTTTCCAGCATGGTTGCGTCACTTTTAACATGGCTATATAACAAAAACATTCAAAATCAAAATTTTCCATGCACATGTGAGAGCATATTTACAAGCAAATTGCGCCACATAAATCATAATTTTCTCCTTAAAGCACACTATTCTCTATCTAAAGTAAAGAAATATTTTCTCACCTTAGCAAATACTTTGAGTTTGAAAACAGTCTAAGAAGCACACCAATTTGTCTTCAGCAGAGCAAAAGGTATGCACTCCAGAGTCTGCAGCTATCAAAAGCACAGAAATGGTGTAATTCTTCACACATATTTCTCATGTCACCCAATCAAAACTCTTCCCTCACTTTTTTTCAAATGAAAACCCTTCCCCCTCTGCCCTTTCTGCCTATTTTCCATAGCAACCAGCTCTTGGAGAAACTCTGGTGTTTGCAAATTCACACAACAATGTTGCAATTGAACTCTGAACTCTCAGTGCACCAGCATATCCAGTGCTTTCTTTCATTTAATGATTTTTTATTGACCACTCAAAATACATCTTTCAAACAACACATCTGTACACCCTAACTTTCTGTTTTCATCAATCAAAATCCACCAATCACTGTTACTACTTCATGAACACAGAAACTCCACAGTTTTTTTCATTTCAAACTCACATTTTTTCAACTCCATTTCATTGCCACACTTCATCTGACTGCAGGAGAACCTTCTCTCACCATGTTTTCTGTCTGGATTGTTGGTCATAGTTATATTCACTGGGCTCAAAGGTACGTTGAAAGCAGGAATTTACCTAACCTCAATTTACAAGATGTGGAAATTAAGTGGTTTGGCCACAGAGGATTAAAATGTCACCAATTGATACCATTGGTGAAAACCTTTATGCATTTGCCAAAACCTGACCTGTTAATTGTGCACTGTGGAGGTAATGACTTGGGCACTTTGACTGGTGTAGGTCTGGAAATGCTTTTAAAGGACACCTTTGAGCAATTAATGGCACTTTTTCCTCAGACTGCCTTGGTATATTCAAATATATGCCAAAGACAGAAATGGAGGTGGTCAAACCAATTTTGTCCACAAATTGAGAAGTCGAGGAAGCATGTAAACAAATCTGTTTCAGCTTACATGAGAGACCATGGAATGGGCTCCCTGTACAACAATAACTTGCGTTACTACATGCAAGATATCTACAGAGGAGATGGAGTTCACTTCTCAGATGAGGGCAACAGAATTTTCACTCTGAATTTAAGAATGTGCATTGGTACCTACTTATAAGTACCTAAATGTACCATAAACCCAAAAGCTCTTCTCAGAGCTACCCTACATCTAATCACTCACAATTATTATTTTACTCTAACTTTTTTCACTAATTTTCAACAAAGTACACTCCCTGGGGCGCTACCCGGTACGCGTACCGGGAGCTAACCTCGCGAAATTTTTAAAAAAAATGTTATTTTTTCGCACATATGGGCCTCATCAGCCACCCTCACAAAACCTAGGGGGTCAAGATAAGTCTACCGTGCCCCCTTCTACCTATTCTGAACATTATTTGCCCTCCATCTTGTATCATAATTCGACCGAAACACAAAATGGTGGACTCCCGTTACGCTTAAGGTTCGCGTACCAGGGCGCTCACCGGTTCGCGTACCGGGTCGCTTCCTGGGAAGCGCACCATCAAAAAAGGTGGGAAAGTAGTTCACACAAAAGCCACTTGAGACAATTTCACCAAATATAGATTAGCTCATACTACATACCAATCCCTACCATTTTCACAAATTTGATTGGAATTCCATTTAGCCATTTAGCCTGTAGACCTCTCTAAATACCGTGAGGTAAATTACTTCACAAAACACATCTGAAGTGTTGGAATTGACAACCAATTAAAATGTTACTTTCATTTTCTACTTTTTTTACCTGACATTTGATTGGTTATGTACCCGAATATATATAAAGGAAGAGAAGGAAACACAGCCATTTTGACTACTACTTCCTGGTGTACATTTCTATTAGAATTTTCATTAATAACTTCAACTTCTTTTTAAAGGTAAGTTATTTTTAAAACTGAAGTATATTGTGCACTTTAAGTTAATATGGCAAACTTTTTCTGTTAGTTATATACTATCCCTCTGTAGTACTTATAAATTTAGATACACTTTTTTATATTCCTACTTCCACTCTGATACTATACACTGCCCAAAGATAAATTCTCTGTTAAAAACTGCCTATCTAAAATTAATCCCAACAGTGCCCTACCTCTACTAATATATATTTTTTTTATGCAAATTTCAGGAAAAATGGAAAGTGAACAAAACATTTCATTTGAAATTGTCCTTCCAGAGTCCAACACAGAAATCATTGATCCAAATGAGATTGAATTTATGGATGAAACATGGGACCAAGAACTACTGCAATGTGTGCAAGCAGTAGATAACCTCCTTGCAAATGAGGACATTTTACAACCTCAGAGACTACAATCTATATTCCATGATTATGAAATTTCTGACAATGAAATGTTAGAAAGTTTAATAAATTATGAAACACAATAAAAAAAGTTTAAAAAAAAAAAAAAATAATCAACAAAACCAACAATCAATTAACATACAGCATTTGAAAAGTCTATCATTCATTTTTTATTGTGATACGCTCCCCAGTACGCTTCCCGGTTCGCGTACCGGGCGCTAACCACGAAAAAAAACAAAATTTTTTTTATTTTTTTTTGCTTAGCGGGGCCCCTTTAAAGCCTCCATATCAAACCTAGGGGGTCAGGGAGTATCTACTATGCCCCCTTATGGTCATTTGCCCCTTCGCTTTTGCCTCCTCTTGTCTCTCGATCCTACCGAGAGACAAGATGGCGGCCGCTCCGGACTGTTTAGAATGTTGACAGACACCGGAGAGCCAATCAACTTCGCTACGCGAAGTTCCGTTACGCGTCAAGTACGCGTACCGGGGCGCTGCCTGGTCCGCGCTTACAGATATATATCTTTTTTTGAACGTTATTTTCTCAAAATCCACTGCAGCACATATATTGAGACCTACAAAAGGCACATCGGGCTACCAGTCCCTACAATTTTGCCAAGTTTCGTGCAAATCCATTCAGCCGTTCGGGCTAAAAATGAGGCTAACCGCCCTATGGAAAACTCAATGTTAAAAACACGTTTTGGGACCCCCCTTTTTTCTCGGCCCCCCCTGGACCAACTCCCCCCAAATTTCCAGTGGCTGCTCAGAAACAAAATGTTCCATTTTGCTGAAAATTTCAGCCAATTCCGTCCACAAACGCCAAAGTTATTAGACATAGAATTTTCAAAAAACCCATAGGGAAAAAATCCTAACTATATATACCTACTGGCGACCGCCAGTAGGTAATTTAGAGTAAATTAATTTCCTTTACTTTAACATTAATTTATTATCTCTTCCCGCTCAAGATTTGGCTCATGGTTAAAAGTGACTTAAAAGGACCCAAATGCTCACTTCGAGGGCTTAAAACGTGTTTATTCACTGCGGGAAGAGATATGAACAACTTTTAGAGTAAATTAATGTTCATGCGAGAACCTTCAATTTTTGATGCAAAAGGATCGATGACCCGCGACCTGATGAAATTGCTCAGAGATGACCAAAATGGTCTGTTTTGAAAATTTCCATCTTTCAACTAATTTTGACTTTCAGAGGTGGATCATCCATTTAGGAGCTAAAATGAGCATCATTATCATCATTTTCATGCTTCTAGGGAGCAAAAACTCAAGATTTGACTCATAGTTAAAAGTGACTTAAAAGGACCCAAATGCTTACTTCGAGCCCTAAAACGTGTTTATTCACTGTGGGAAGAGATATAAACAACATTTAGAGTAAATTAATTTACTTTACTTTAACATTAATTTATTATCTCTTCCCGCTCAAGATTTGGCTCATGGTTAAAAGTGACTTAAAAGGACCCAAATGCTCACTTCGAGGGCTTAAAACGTGTTTATTCACTGCGGGAAGATTTATAAACAACATTTGGAGTAAATTAATGTTCATGCGAGAAACTTCGATTTTTCATGCAAAACGATCGATGACCCGCGACCTGATGAAATTGCTCTGAGTTGACCAAAATGGTCCGTTTTGAAGATTTCCATCTTTCAACTAATTTTGACTTTCAGAGGTGGACCATCCCTTTTGGAGCTAAAATGAGCATCTTTACCATCATTTTCATGCTTCTAGGGAGCCAAAACTCAAGATTTGGATCAGGGTTAAAAGTGACTTAAAAGGACTTAAATGCTCACTTCGAGGGCTTAAAACGTGTTTATTCACTGCGGGAAGAGATATAAACAACATTTAGAGTAAATTATTGTTCATGCGAGAAACTTCGATTTTTCATGCAAAACGATCGATGACCCGCGACCTGATGAAATTGCTCTGAGTGGACAAAAATGGTCCGTTTTGAAAATTTCCATCTTTCAACTAATTTTGACTTTCAGAGGTGGACCATTCCTTTTGGAGCTAAAATGAGCATCTTTATCATCATTTTCATGCTTCTAGGGAGCCAAAACTCAAGATTTGGCTCAGGGTTAAAAGTGACTTAAAAGGACCCAAATGCTCACTTCCAGGGCTTAAAACATGTTTATTCACTGCGGGAAGAGATATAAACAACATTTAGAGTAAAATATTGTTCATGCGAGAACCTTCCATTTTTCATGCAAAACAATCGATGACCCGCGACCTGATGAAATTGCTCTGTGATGACCAAAATGGTCCTGTTTGAAAATTTCCATCTTTCAACTAATTTTGACTTTCAGAGGTGGATCATCCCTTTTGGAGCTAAAATGAGCATCTTTATCGTCATTTTCATGCTTCTAGGGAGCCAAAAGTCAAGATTTAGCTCATGGTTAAAAGTGACTTAAAAGGACCCAAATGCTCACTTCGAGGGCTTAAAACGTGGTTATTCACTGCGGGAAGAGATATAAACAACATTTGGAGTAAATTAATGTTCATGCGAGAAACTTCGATTTTTCATGCAAAACGATCGATGACCCGCGACCTGATGAAATTGCTCTGAGTTGACCAAAATGGTCTGTTTTGAAGATTTCCATCTTTCAACTAATTTTAACTTTCAGAGGAGGATCATCCCTTTTGGAGCTAAAATGAGCATCATTATCATCATTTTCATGCTTCTAGGGAGCAAAAACTCAAGATTTGACTCATGGTTAAAAGTGACTTAAAAGGACCCAAATGCTTACTTCGAGGCCTAAAACGTGTTTATTCACTGCGGGAAGAGATATAAACAACATTTAGAGTAATTTAATTTACTTTAACATTAATTTATTATCTCTTCCCGCTCAAGATTTGGCTCATGGTTAAAAGTGACTTAAAAGGACCCAAATGCTCACTTCGAGGGCTTAAAACGTGTTTATTCACTGAGGGAAGCGATATAAACAACATTTGCAGTAAATTAATGTTCATGCGAGAAACTTCGATTTTTCATGCAAAACGATCGATGACCCGCGACCTGATGAAATTGCTCTGAGTTGACCAAAATGGCCCGTTTTGAAGATTTCCATCTTTCAACTAATTTTGACTTTCAGAGGAGGATCATCACTATTGGAGCTAAAATGAGCATCATTATCATCATTTTCATGCTTCTAGGGAGCAAAAACTCAATATTTGACTCATGGTTAAAAGTGATTTAAAAGGACCCATATGCTCACTTCGAGGGCTTAAAACGTGTTTATTCACTGCGGGAAGAGATATAAACAACATTTAGAGTAAATTATTGTTCATGCGAGAACCTTCAATTTTTGATGCAAAGCGATCGATGACCCGCGACCTGATGAAATTGCTCAGAGATGACCAAAATGGTCTGTTTTGAAAATTTCCATCTTTCAACTAATTTTGACTTTCAGAGGTGGATCATCCCATTTGGAGCTAAAATGAGCATCATTATCGTCATTTTCATGCTTCTAGGGAGCCAAAACTCAAGATTTGGCTCAGGGTTAAAAGTGACTGAAAAGGACCCAAATGCTCACTTCGAGGGCTTAAAACGTGTTTATTCACTGCGGGAAGAGATTTAAACAACATTTAGAGTAAATTAATGTTCATGCGAGAAACTTCGATTTTTCATGCAAAACGATCGATGAACCGCGACCTGATGAAATTGCTCTGAGTTGACCAAAATGGCCCGTTTTGAAAATTTCCATCTTTCAACTAATTTTGACATTCAGAGGTGGACCATCCCTTTTGGAGCTAAAATGAGCATCTTTATCGTCATTTTGATGCTTCTAGGGAGCCAAAACTCAAGATGTGGCTCAGGGTTAAAAGTGACTTAAAAGGACCCAAATGCTCAATTCGTGGGTTTAAAACGTGTTTATTCACTGCGGGAAGATATATAAACAACATTTAGAGTAAATTAATGTTCATGCGAGAACCTTCAATTTTTCATCCAAAACGATCGATGACCCTGATGAAATTGCTCTGAGTTGACCAAAATGGTCCGTTTTGAAGATTTCCATTTTTCAACTAATTTTGACTTTCAGAGGAGGATCATCCCTTTTGGAGCTAAAATGAGCATCATTATCATCATTTTCATGCTTCTAGGGAGCAAAAACTCAAGATTTGACTCATGGTTAAAAGTGACTTAAAAGGACCCAAATGCTCATTTCGAGGCCTAAAACGTGTTTATTCACTGCGGGAAGAGATATAAACAACATTTAGAGTAATTTAATTTACTTTACTTTAACATTAATTTATTACCTCTTCCCGCTCAAGATTTGGCTCATGGTTAAAAGTGACTTAAAAGGACCCAAATGCTCACTTCGAGGGCTTAAAACGTGTTAATTCACTGCGGGAAGAGATATAAACAACATTTAGAGTAAATTAATGTTCATGCGAGAACCTTCAATTTTTCATGCAAACCGATCGATGACCCGCGACCTGATGAAATTGCTCAGAGATGACCAAAATGGTCTGTTTTGAAAATTTTCATCTTTCAACTAATTTTGACTTTCAGAGGTGGATCATCCCTTTTGGAGCTAAAATGAGCATCATTATCATCATTTGCATTCTTCTAGGGAGCAAAAACTCAAGATTTGACTCATGGTTAAAAGTGACTTAAAAGGACCCAAATGCTTACTTCGAGGCCTAAAACGTGTTTATTCACTGCGGGAAGAGATATAAACAACATTTAGAGTAAATTAATTTACTTTACTTTAACATTAATTTATTATCTCTTCCCGCTCAAGATTTGGCTCATGGTTAAAAGTGACTTAAAAGGACCAAAATGCTCACTTCGAGGGCTTAAAACGTGTTTATTCACTGCGGGAAGAGATATAAACAACATTTAGAGTAAATTAATTTACTTTACTTTAACATTAATTTATTATCTCTTCCCGCTCAAGATTTGGCTCATGGTTAAAAGTGACTTAAAAGGACCAAAATGCTCACTTCGAGGGCTTAAAACGTGTTTATTCACTGCGGGAAGATTTATAAACAACATTTGGAGTAAATTAATGTTCATGCGAGAAAATTCGATTTTTCATGCAAAACGATCGATGACCCCGCGACCTGATGAAATTGCTCTGAGTTGACCAAAATGGTCCGTTTTGAAGATTTCCATCTTTCAACTAATTTTGACTTTCAGAGGTGGACCATCCCTTTTGGAGCTAAAATGAGCATCTTTATCATCATTTTCATGCTTCTAGGGAGCCAAAAGTCAAGATTTGGCTCATGGTTAAAAGTGACTTAAAAGGACCCAAATGCTCACTTCGAGGGCTTAAAACGTGTTTATTCACTGCGGGAAGAGATATGAACAACTTTTAGAGTAAATTAATGTTCATGCGAGAACCTTCAATTTTTGATGCAAAAGGATCGATGACCCGCGACCTGATGAAATTGCTCAGAGATGACCAAAATGGTCTGTTTTGAAAATTTCCATCTTTCAACTAATTTTGACTTTCAGAGGTGGATCATCCATTTAGGAGCTAAAATGAGCATCATTATCATCATTTTCATGCTTCTAGGGAGCAAAAACTCAAGATTTGACTCATAGTTAAAAGTGACTTAAAAGGACCCAAATGCTTACTTCGAGCCCTAAAACGTGTTTATTCACTGTGGGAAGAGATATAAACAACATTTAGAGTAAATTAATTTACTTTACTTTAACATTAATTTATTATCTCTTCCCGCTCAAGATTTGGCTCATGGTTAAAAGTGACTTAAAAGGACCCAAATGCTCACTTCGAGGGCTTAAAACGTGTTTATTCACTGCGGGAAGATTTATAAACAACATTTGGAGTAAATTAATGTTCATGCGAGAAACTTCGATTTTTCATGCAAAACGATCGATGACCCGCGACCTGATGAAATTGCTCTGAGTTGACCAAAATGGTCCGTTTTGAAGATTTCCATCTTTCAACTAATTTTGACTTTCAGAGGTGGACCATCCCTTTTGGAGCTAAAATGAGCATCTTTATCATCATTTTCATGCTTCTAGGGAGCCAAAAGTCAAGATTTGGATCAGGGTTAAAAGTGACTTAAAAGGACTTAAATGCTCACTTCGAGGGCTTAAAACGTGTTTATTCACTGCGGGAAGAGATATAAACAACATTTAGAGTAAATTATTGTTCATGCGAGAACCTTCCATTTTTCATGCAAAACAATCGATGACCCGCGACCTGATGAAATTGCTCTGTGATGACCAAAATGGTCCTGTTTGAAAATTTCCATCTTTCAACTAATTTTGACTTTCAGAGGTGGATCATCCCTTTTGGAGCTAAAATGAGCATCTTTATCGTCATTTTCATGCTTCTAGGGAGCCAAAAGTCAAGATTTGGCTCTTGGTAAAAGTGAATTAAAAGGACCCAAATGCTCACATCGAGGGCTTAAAACGTGTTTATTCACTGCGGGAAGAGATATAAACAACATTTATAGTAAATTAATTTACTTTACTTTAACATTAATTTATTTTCTCTTCCCGCTCAAGATTTGGCTCATGGTTAAAAGTGACTTAAAAGGACCCAAATGCTCACTTCGAGGGCTTAAAACGTGTTTATTCACTGCGGGAAGAGATATAAACAACTTTTAGAGTAAATTAATGTTCATGCGAGAACCTTCAATTTTTCATGCAAAAGGATCGATGACCCGGGCCGCGACCTGATGAAATTGCTCAGAGATGACCAAAATGGTCTGTTTTGAAAATTTCCATCTTTCAACTAATTTTGACTTTCAGAGGTGGATCATCCATTTTGGAGCTAAAATGAGCATCATTATCATCATTTTCATGCTTCTAGGGAGCAAAAACTCAAGATTTGACTCATGGTTAAAAGTGACTTAAAAGGACCCAAATGCTTACTTCGAGGCCTAAAACGTGTTTATTCACTGCGGGAAGAGATATAAACAACATTTATAGTAAATTAATTTACTTTAATTTAACATTAATTTATTTTCTCTTCCCGCTCAAGATTTGGCTCATGGTTAAAAGTGACTTAAAAGGACCCAAATGCTCACTTCGAGGGCTTAAAACGTGTTTATTCACTGCGGGAAGAGATATGAACAACTTTTAGAGTAAATTAATGTTCATGCGAGAACCTTCAATTTTTGATGCAAAAGGATCGATGACCCGCGACCTGATGAAATTGCTCAGAGATGACCAAAATGGTCTGTTTTGAAAATTTCCATCTTTCAACTAATTTTGACTTTCAGAGGTGGATCATCCATTTTGGAGCTAAAATGAGCATCATTATCATCATTTTCATGCTTCTAGGGAGCAAAAACTCAAGATTTGACTCATAGTTAAAAGTGACTTAAAAGGACCCAAATGCTTACTTCGAGCCCTAAAACGTGTTTATTCACTGTGGAAAGAGATATAAACAATATTTAGAGTAAATTAATTTACTTTACTTTAACATTAATTTATTATCTCTTCCCGCTCAAGATTTGGCTCATGGTTAAAAGTGACTTAAAAGGACCCAAATGCTCACTTCGAGGGCTTAAAACGTGTTTATTCACTGCGGGAAGATTTATAAACAACATTTGGAGTAAATTAATGTTCATGCGAGAAACTTCGATTTTTCATGCAAAACGATCGATGACCCGCGACCTGATGAAATTGCTCTGAGTTGACCAAAATGGTCCGTTTTGAAGATTTCCATCTTTCAACTAATTTTGACTTTCAGAGGTGGACCATCCCTTTTGGAGCTAAAATGAGCATCTTTATCATCATTTTCATGCTTCTAGGGAGCCAAAACTCAAGATTTGGATCAGGGTTAAAAGTGACTTAAAAGGACTTAAATGCTCACTTCGAGGGCTTAAAACGTGTTTATTCACTGCAGGAAGAGATATAAACAACATTTAGAGTAAATTATTGTTCATGCGAGAACCTTCCATTTTTCATGCAAAACAATCGATGACCCGCGACCTGATGAAATTGCTCTGTGATGACCAAAATGGTCCTGTTTGAAAATTTCCATCTTTCAACTAATTTTGACTTTCAGAGGTGGATCATCCCTTTTGGAGCTAAAATGAGCATCTTTATCGTCATTTTCATGCTTCTAGGGAGCCAAAAGTCAAGATTTGGCTCATGGTAAAAGTGAATTAAAAGGACCCAAATGCTCACATCGAGGGCTTAAAACGTGTTTATTCACTGCGGGAAGAGATATAAACAACATTTAGAGTAAATTAATGTTCATGCGAGAAACTTCGATTTTTCGTGCAAAACGATCGATGACCCGCGACATGATGAAATTGCTCTGAGTTGACCAAAATGGTCCGTTTGGAAGATTTCCATCTTTCAACTAATTTTGACTTTCAGAGGAGGATAACCCCTTTTGGAGCTAAAATGAGCATCATTATCATCATTTTCATGCTTCTAAGGAGCAAAAACTCAAGATTTGACTCATGGTTAAAAGTGACTTAAAAGGACCCAAATGCTTACTTCGAGGCCTAAAGCGTGTGTATTTACTGCGGGAAGAGATATAAACAACATTTAGAGTAAATTAATTTACTTTACTTTAACATTAATTTATTATCTCTTCCCGCTCAAGATTTGACTCATGGTTAAAAGTGACTTAAAAGGACCCAAATGCTTACTTCGAGGCCTAAAACGTGTTTATTCACTGCGGGAAGAGATATAAACAACATTTATAGTAAATTAATTTACTTTAATTTAACATTAATTTATTTTCTCTTCCCGCTCAAGATTTGGCTCATGGTTAAAAGTGACTTAAAAGGACCCAAATGCTCACTTCGAGGGCTTAAAACGTGTTTATTCACTGCGGGAAGAGATATAAACAACATTTGCAGTAAATTAATGTTCATGCGAGAAACTTCGATTTTTCATGCAAAACGATCGATGACCCGCGACCTGATGAAATTGCTCTGAGTTGACCAAAATGGCCCGTTTTGAAGATTTCCATCTTTCAACTAATTTTGACTTTCAGAGGAGGATCATCACTATTGGAGCTAAAATGAGCATCATTATCATCATTTTCATGCTTCTAGGGAGCAAAAACTCAATATTTGACTCATGGTTAAAAGTGACTTAAAAGGACCCATATGCTCACTTCGAGGGCTTAAAACGTGTTTATTCACTGCGGGAAGAGATATAAACAACATTTAGAGTAAATTATTGTTCATGCGAGAACCTTCAATTTTTGATGCAAAGCGATCGATGACCCGCGACCTGATGAAATTGCTCAGAGATGACCAAAATGGTCGGTTTTGAAAATTTCCATCTTTCAACTAATTTTGACTTTCCGAGTTGGATCATCCCATTTGGAGCTAAAATGAGCATCATTATCGTCATTTTCATGCTTCTAGGGAGCCAAAACTCAAGATTTGGCTCAGGGTTAAAAGTGACTGAAAAGGACCCAAATGCTCACTTCGAGGGCTTAAAACGTGTTTATTCACTGCGGGAAGAGATATAAACAACATTTAGAGTAATTTAATTTACTTTACTTTAACATTAATTTATTACCTCTTCCCGCTCAAGATTTGGCTCATGGTTAAAAGTGACTTAAAAGGACCCAAATGCTCACTTCGAGGGCTTAAAACGTGTTAATTCACTGCGGGAAGAGATATAAACAACATTTAGAGTAAATTAATGTTCATGCGAGAACCTTCAATTTTTCATGCAAAACGATCGATGACCCGCGACCTGATGAAATTGCTCAGAGATGACCAAAATGGTCTGTTTTGAAAATTTTCATCTTTCAACTAATTTTGACTTTCAGAGGTGGATCATCCCTTTTGGAGCTAAAATGAGCATCATTATCATCATTTGCATGCTTCTAGGGAGCAAAAACTCAAGATTTGACTCATGGTTAAAAGTGACTTAAAAGGACCCAAATGCTTACTTCGAGGCCTCAAACGTGTTTATTCACTGCGGGAAGAGATATAAACAACATTTAGAGTAAATTAATTTACTTTACTTTAACATTCATTTATTATCTCTTCCCGCTCAAGATTTGGCTCATGGTTAAAAGTGACTTAAAAGGACCCAAATGCTCACTTCGAGGGCTTAAAACGTGTTTATTCACTGCGGGAAGATTTATAAACAACATTTGGAGTAAATTAATGTTCATGCGAGAAACTTCGATTATTCATGCAAAACGATCGATGACCCGCGACCTGATGAAATTGCTCTGAGTTGACCAAAATGGTCCGTTTTGAAGATTTCCATCTTTCAACTAATTTTGACTTTCAGAGGTGGACCATCCCTTTTGGAGCTAAAATGAGCATCTTTATCATCATTTTCATGCTTCTAGGGAGCCAAAAGTCAAGATTTGGCTCATGGTTAAAAGTGACTTAAAAGGACCCAAATGCTCACTTCGAGGGCTTAAAACGTGTTTATTCACTGCGGGAAGAGATATAAACAACATTTAGAGTAAATTATTGTTCATGCGAGAACCTTCAATTTTTGATGCAAAGCGATCGATGACCCGCGACCTGATGAAATTGCTCAGAGATGACCAAAATGGTCTGTTTTGAAAATTTCCATCTTTCAACTAATTTTGACTTTCAGAGGTGGATCATCCCATTTGGAGCTAAAATGAGCATCATTATCGTCATTTTCATGCTTCTAGGGAGCCAAAACTCAAGATTTGGCTCAGGGTTAAAAGTGACTGAAAAGGACCCAAATGCTCACTTCGAGGGCTTAAAACGTGTTTATTCACTGCGGGAAGAGATATAAACAACATTTAGAGTAAATTAATGTTCATGCGAGAAACTTCGATTTTTCATGCAAAACGATCGATGACCCGCGACCTGATGAAATTGCTCTGAGTTGACCAAAATGGCCCGTTTTGAAAATTTCCATCTTTCAACTAATTTTGACTTTCAGAGGTGGACCATCCCTTTTGGAGCTAAAATGAGCATCTTTATCATCATTTTGATGCTTCTAGGGAGCCAAAACTCAAGATTTGGCTCATGGTTAAAAGTGACTTAAAAGGACCCAAATGCTCACTTCGAGGGCTTAAACCGTGTTTTTTCACTGCGGAAAGAGATATAAACAACATTTAGAGTAAATTAATGTTCATAGGAGAAACTTCGATTTTACATGCAAAACGATTGTTGACCCGCGACCTGATGAAATTGCTCTGAGTTGACCAAAATGGTCTGTTTTGAAGATTTCCATCTTTCAACTAATTTTGACTTTCAGAGGAGGATCATCCCTTTTGGAGCTAAAATGAGCATCATTATCATCATTTTCATGCTTCTAGGGAGCAAAAACTCAAGATTTGACTCATGGTTAAAAGTGACTTAAAAGGACCCAAATGCTTACTTCGAGGCCTAAATCGTGTTTATTCACTACGGGAAGAGATATAAACAATATTTAGAGTAAATTAATTTCCTTTACTTTAACATTAATTTATTATCTCTTCCCGCTCAAGATTTGGCTCATGGTTAAAAGTGACTTAAAAGGACCCAAATGCTCACTTCGAGGGCTTAAAACGTATTTATTCACTGCGGGAAGAGATATAAACAACTTTTAGAATAAATTAATGTTCATGCGAGAACCTTCAATTTTTCATGCAAAAGGATCGATGACCCGCGACCTGATGAAATTGCTCTGAGTTGACCAAAATGGTCCGTTTTGAAGATTTCCATTTTTCAACTAATTTTGACTTTCAGAGGAGGATCATCCCTTTTGGAGCTAAAATGAGCATCATTATCATCATTTTCATGCTTCTAGGGAGCAAAAACTCAAGATTTGACTCATGGTTAAAAGTGACTTAAAAGGACACAAATGCTCACTTCGAGGCCTAAAACGTGTTTATTCACTGCGGGAAGAGATATAAACAACATTTAGAGTAATTTAATTTACTTTACTTTAACATTAATTTATTACCTCTTCCCGCTCAAGATTTGGCTCATGGTTAAAAGTGACTTAAAAGGACCCAAATGCTCACTTCGAGGGCTTAAAACGTGTTAATTCACTGCGGGAAGAGATATAAACAACATTTAGAGTAAATTAATGTTCATGCGAGAACCTTCAATTTTTCATGCAAAACGATCGATGACCCGCGACCTGATGAAATTGCTCAGAGCTGACCAAAATGGTCTGTTTTGAAAATTTTCATCTTTCAACTAATTTTGACTTTCAGAGGTGGATCATCCCTTTTGGAGCTAAAATGAGCATCATTATCATCATTTGCATGCTTCTAGGGAGCAAAAACTCAAGATTTGACTCATGGTTAAAAGTGACTTAAAAAGACCCAAATGCTTACTTCGAGGCCTCAAACGTGTTTATTCACTGCGGGAAGAGATATAAACAACATTTAGAGTAAATTAATTTCCTTTACTTTAACATTAATTTATTATCTCTTCCCGCTCAAGATTTGGCTCATGGTTAAAAGTGACTTAAAAGGACCCAAATGCTCACTTCGAGGGCTTAAAACGTGTGTATTCACTGCGGGAAGATTTATAAACAACATTTGGAGTAAATTAATGTTCATGCGAGAAACTTCGATTTTTCATGCAAAACGATCGATGACCCGCGACCTGATGAAATTGCTCTGAGTTGACCAAAATGGTCCGTTTTGAAGATTTCCATCTTTCAACTAATTTTGACTTTCAGAGGTGGACCATCCCTTTTGGAGCTAAAATGAGCATCTTTATCATCATTTTCATGCTTCTAGGGAGCCAAAAGTCAAGATTTGGCTCATGGTTAAAAGTGACTTAAAAGGACCCAAATGCTCACTTCGAGGGCTTAAAACGTGTTTATTCACTGCGGGAAGAGATATAAACAACATTTAGAGTAAATTATTGTTCATGCGAGAACCTTTAATTTTTGATGCAAAGCGATCGATGACCCGCGACCTGATGAAATTGCTCAGAGATGACCAAAATGGTCTGTTTTGAAAATTTCCATCTTTCAACTAATTTTGACTTTCAGAGGTGGATCATCCATTTTGGAGCTAAAATGAGCATCATTATCATCATTTTCATGCTTCTAGGGAGCAAAAACTCAAGATTTGACTCATGGTTAAAAGTGACTTAAAAGGACCCAAATGCTTACTTCGAGGCCTAAAACGTGTTTATTCACTGCGGGAAGAGATATAAACAACATTTAGAGTAAATTATTGTTCATGCGAGAACCTTCAATTTTTGATGCAAAGCGATCGATGACCCGCGACCTGATGAAATTGCTCAGAGATGACCAAAATGGTCTGTTTATGAAAATTTCCATCTTTCAACTAATTTTGACTTTCAGAGGTGGATCATCCCATTTGGAGCTAAAATGAGCATCATTATCGTCATTTTCATGCTTCTAGGGAGCCAAAACTCAAGATTTGGCTCAGGGTTAAAAGTGACTGAAAAGGACCCAAATGCTCACTTCGAGGGCTTAAAACGTGTTTATTCACTGCGGGAAGAGATATAAACAACATTTAGAGTAAATTAATGTTCATGCGAGAAACTTCGATTTTTCATGCAAAACGATCGATGACCCGCGACCTGATGAAATTGCTCTGAGTTGACCAAAATGGCCCGTTTTGAAAATTTCCATCTTTCAACTAATTTTGACATTCAGAGGTGGACCATCCCTTTTGGAGCTAAAATGAGCATCTTTATCATCATTTTGATGCTTCTAGGGAGCCAAAACTCAAGATGTGGCTCAGGGTTAAAAGTGACTTAAAAGGACCCAAATGCTCACTTCGAGGGTTTAAAACGTGTTTATTCACTGCGGGAAGATATATAAACAACATTTAGAGTAAATTAATGTTCGTGCGAGAACCTTCAATTTTTCATCCAAAACGATCGATGACCCGCGACCTGATGAAATTGCTCTGAGTTGACCAAAATGGTCCGTTTTGAAGATTTCCATTTTTCAACTAATTTTGACTTTCAGAGGAGGATCATCCCTTTTGGAGCTAAAATGAGCATCATTATCATCATTTTCATGCTTCTAGGGAGCAAAAACCCAAGATTTGACTCATGGTTAAAAGTGACTTAAAAGGACACAAATGCTCACTTCGAGGCCTAAAACGTGTTTATTCACTGCGGGAAGAGATATAAACAACATTTAGAGTAATTTAATTTACTTTACTTTAACATTAATTTATTACCTCTTCCCGCTCAAGATTTGGCTCATGGTTAAAAGTGACTTAAAAGGACCCAAATGCTCACTTCGAGGGCTTAAAACGTGTTAATTCACTGCGGGAAGAGATATAAACAACATTTAGAGTAAATTAATGTTCATGCGAGAACCTTCAATTTTTCATGCAAAACGATCGATGACCCGCGACCTGATGAAATTGCTCAGAGATGACCAAAATGGTCTGTTTTGAAAATTTTCATCTTTCAACTAATTTTGACTTTCAGAGGTGGATCATCCCTTTTGGAGCTAAAATGAGCATCATTATCATCATTTGCATGCTTCTAGGGAGCAAAAACTCAAGATTTGACTCATGGTTAAAAGTGACTTAAAAGGACCCAAATGCTTACTTCGAGGCCTCAAACGTGTTTATTCACTGCGGGAAGAGATATAAACAACATTTAGAGTAAATTAATTTACTTTACTTTAACATTAATTTATTATCTCTTCCCGCTCAAGATTTGGCTCATGGTTAAAAGTGACTTAAAAGGACCCAAATGCTCACTTCGAGGGCTTAAAACGTGTTTATTCACTGCGGGAAGATTTATAAACAACATTTGGAGTAAATTAATGTTCATGCGAGAAACTTCGATTTTTCATGCAAAACGATCGATGACCCGCGACCTGATGAAATTGCTCTGAGTTGACCAAAATGGTCCGTTTTGAAAATTTCCATCTTTCAACTAATTTTGACTTTCAGAGGTGGACCATCCCTTTTGGAGCTAAAATGAGCATCTTTATCATCATTTTCATGCTTCTAGGGAGCCAAAAGTCAAGATTTGGCTCATGGTTAAAAGTGACTTAAAAGGACCCAAATGCTCACTTCGAGGGCTTAAAACGTGTTTATTCACTGCGGGAAGAGATATAAACAACATTTAGAGTAAATTATTGTTCATGCGAGAACCTTCAATTTTTGATGCAAAGCGATCGATGACCCGCGACCTGATGAAATTGCTCAGAGATGACCAAAATGGTCTGTTTTGAAAATTTCCATCTTTCAACTAATTTTGACTTTCAGAGGTGGATCATCCCATTTGGAGCTAAAATGAGCATCATTATCGTCATTTTCATGCTTCTAGGGAGCCAAAACTCAAGATTTGGCTCAGGGTTAAAAGTGACTGAAAAGGACCCAAATGCTCACTTCGAGGGCTTAAAACGTGTTTATTCACTGCGGGAAGAGATATAAACAACATTTAGAGTAAATTAATGTTCATGCGAGAAACTTCGATTTTTCATGCAAAACGATCGATGACCCGCGACCTGATGAAATTGCTCTGAGTTGACCAAAATGGCCCGTTTTGAAAATTTCCATCTTTCAACTAATTTTGACATTCAGAGGTGGACCATCCCTTTTGGAGCTAAAATGAGCATCTTTATCATCATTTTGATGCTTCTAGGGAGCCAAAACTCAAGATGTGGCTCAGGGTTAAAAGTGACTTAAAAGGACCCAAATGCTCACTTCGAGGGTTTAAAACGTGTTTATTCACTGCGGGAAGATATATAAACAACATTTAGAGTAAATTAATGTTCGTGTGAGAACCTTCAATTTTTCATCCAAAACGATCGATGACCCGCGACCTGATGAAATTGCTCTGAGTTGACCAAAATGGTCTGTTTTGAAGATTTCCATTTTTCAACTAATTTTGACTTTCAGAGGAGGATCATCCCTTTTGGAGCTAAAATGAGCATCATTATCATCATTTTCATGCTTCTAGGGAGCAAAAACTCAAGATTTGATTTATGGTTAAAAGTGACTTAAAAGGACACAAATGCTCACTTCGAGGCCTAAAATGTGTTTATTCACTGCGGGAAGAGATATAAACAACATTTAGAGTAATTTAATTTACTTTACTTTAACATTAATTTATTACCTCTTCCCGCTCAAGATTTGGCTCATGGTTAAAAGTGACTTAAAAGGACCCAAATGCTCACTTCGAGGGCTTAAAACCTGTTAATTCACTGCGGGAAGAGATATAAACAACATTTAGAGTAAATTAATGTTCATGCGAGAACCTTCAATTTTTCATGCAAAACGATCGATGACCCGCGACCTGATGAAATTGCTCAGAGATGACCAAAATGGTCTGTTTTGAAAATTTTCATCTTTCAACTAATTTTGACTTTCAGAGGTGGATCATCCCTTTTGGAGCTAAAATGAGCATCATTATCATCATTTGCATGCTTCTAGGGAGCAAAAACTCAAGATTTGACTCATGGTTAAAAGTGACTTAAAAGGACCCAAATGCTTACTTCGAGGCCTCAAACGTGTTTATTCACTGCGGGAAGAGATATAAACAACATTTAGAGTAAATTAATTTACTTTACTTTAACATTAATTTATTATCTCTTCCCGCTCAAGATTTGGCTCATGGTTAAAAGTGACTTAAAAGGACCCAAATGCTCACTTCGAGGGCTTAAAACGTGTTTATTCACTGCGGGAAGATTTATAAACAACATTTGGAGTAAATTAATGTTCATGCGAGAAACTTCGATTTTTCATGCAAAACGATCGATGACCCGCGACCTGATGAAATTGCTCTCAGTTGACCAAAATGGTCCGTTTTGAAGATTTCCATCTTTCAACTAATTTTGACTTTCAGAGGTGGACCATCCCTTTTGGAGCTAAAATGAGCATCTTTATCATCATTTTCATGCTTCTAGGGAGCCAAAAGTCAAGATTTGGCTCATGGTTAAAAGTGACTTAAAAGGAGCCAAATGCTCACTTCGAGGGCTTAAAACATGTTTATTCACTGCGGGAAGAGATATGAACAACTTTTAGAGTAAATTAATGTTCATGCGAGAACCTTCAATTTTTGATGCAAAAGGATCGATGACCCGCGACCTGATGAAATTGCTCAGAGATGACCAAAATGGTCTGTTTTGAAAATTTCCATCTTTCAACTAATTTTGACTTTCAGAGGTGGATCATCCATTTTGGAGCTAAAATGAGCATCATTATCATCATTTTCATGCTTCTAGGGAGCAAAAACTCAAGATTTGACTCATAGTTAAAAGTGACTTAAAAGGACCCAAATGCTTACTTCGAGGCCTAAAACGTGTTTATTCTCTGTGGGAAGAGATATAAACAACATTTAGAGTAAATTAATTTACTTTACTTTAACATTAATTTATTATCTCTTCACGCTCAAGATTTGGCTCATGGTTAAAAGTGACTAAAAAGGACCCAAATGCTCACTTCGAGGGCTTAAAACGTGTTTATTCACTGCAGGAAGATTTATAAACAACATTTGGAGTAAATTAATGTTCATGCGAGAAACTTCGATTTTTCATGCAAAACGATCGATGACCCGCGACCTGATGAAATTGCTCTGAGTTGACCAAAATGGTCCGTTTTGAAGATTTCCATCTTTCAACTAATTTTGACTTTCAGAGGTGGACCATCCCTTTTGGAGCTAAAATGAGCATCTTCATCATCATTTTCATGCTTCTAGGGAGCCAAAAGTCAAGATTTGGCTCATGGTTAAAAGTGACTTAAAAGGACCCAAATGCTCACTTCGAGGGCTTAAAAAGTGTTTATTCACTGCGGGAAGAGATATGAACAACTTTTAGAGTAAATTAATGTTCATGCGAGAACCTTCAATTTTTCATGCAAAAGGATCGATGACCCGCGACCTGATGAAATTGCTCAGAGATGACCAAAATGGTCTGTTTTGAAAATTTCCATCTTTCAACTAATTTTGACTTTCAGAGGTGGATCATCCATTTTGGAGCTAAAATGAGCATCATTATCATCATTTTCATGCTTCTAGGGAGCAAAAACTCGAGATTTGACTCATGGTTAAAAGTGACTTAAAAGGACCCAAATGCTTACTTCGAGGCCTAAAACGTGTTTATTCACTGCGGGAAGAGATATAAACAACATTTAGAGTAAATTAATTTACTTTACTTTAACATTAATTTATTATCTCTTCCCGCTCAAGATTTGGCTCATGGTTAAAAGTGACTTAAAAGGACCCAAATGCTCACTTCGAGGGCGTAAAACATGTTTATTCACTGCGGGAAGAGATATGAACAACATTTAGAGTAAATTAATGTTCATGCGAGAACCTTCAATTTTTCATGCAAAACGATCGATGACCCGCGACCTAATGAAATTGCTCAGAGATGACCAAAATGGTCTGTTTTGAAAATTTCCATCTTTCAACTAATTTTGACTTTCAGAGGTGGATCATCCCATTTGGAGCTAAAATGAGCATCATTATCGTCATTTTCATGCTTCTAGGGAGCCAAAACTCAAGATTTGACTCATGGTTAAAAGTGACTTAAAAGGACCCAAATGCTTACTTCGAGGCCTAAAACGTGTTTATTCACTGCGGGAAGAGATATAAACAACATTTAGAGTAAATTAATGTTCATGCGAGAAACTTCAATTTTTCATGCAAAACGATCGATGACCCGCGACCTGATGAAATTGCTCTGAGTTGACCAAAATGGTTCGTTTTGAAAATTTCCATCTTTCAACTAATTTTGACTTTCAGAGGTGGATCATCCCATTTGGAGCTAAAATGAGCATCTTTATCATCATTTTCATGCTTCTAGGGAGCCAAAACTCAAGATTTGGCTGAGGGTTAAAAGTGACTTAAAAGGACCTAAATGCTCACTTCGAGGGCTTAAAACGTGTTTATTCACTGCGGGAAGATTTATAAACAACATTTGGAGTAAATTAATGTTCATGCGAGAAACTTCGATTTTTCATGCAAAACGATCGATGACCCGCGACCTGATGAAATTGCTCAGAGATGACCAAAATGGTCTGTTTTGAAAATTTCCATCTTTCAACTAATTTTGACTTTCAGAGGTGGTTCATCCATTTTGGAGCTAAAATGAGCATCATTATCATCATTTTCATGCTTCTAGGGAGCAAAAACTCAAGATTTGACTCATGGTTAAAAGTGACTTAAAAGGACCCAAATGCTTACTTCGAGGCCTAAAACGTGTTTATTCACTGCGGGAAGAGATATAAACAACATTTAGAGTAAATTAATTTACTTTACTTTAACATTAATTTATTATCTCTTCCCGCTCAAGATTTGGCTCATGGTTAAAAGTGACTTAAAAGGACCCAAATGCTCACTTCGAGGGCGTAAAACGTGTTTATTCACTGCGGGAAGAGATATAAACAACATTTAGAGTAAATTAATGTTCATGCGAGAACCTTCAATTTTTCATGCAAAACGATCGATGACCCGCGACCTGATGAAATTGCTCAGAGATGACCAAAATGGTCTGTTTTGAAAATGTTCATCTTTCAACTAATTTTGACTTTCAGAGGTGGATCATCCCTTTTGGAGCTAAAATGAGCATCATTATCATCATTTGCATGCTTCTAGGGAGCAAAAACTCAAGATTTGACTCATGGTTAAAAGTGACTTAAAAGGACCCAAATGCTTACTTCGAGGCCTCAAACGTGTTTATTCACTGCGTGAAGAGATATAAACAACATTTAGAGTAAATTAATTTACTTTACTTTAACATTAATTTATTATCTCTTCCCGCTCAAGATTTGGCTCATGGTTAAAAGTGACTTAAAAGGACCCAAATGCTCACTTCGAGGGCTTAAAACGTGTTTATTCACTGCGGGAAGATTTATAAACAACATTTGGAGTAAATTAATGTTCATGCGAGAAACTTCGATTTTTCATGCAAAACGATCGATGACCCGCGACCTGATGAAATTGCTCTGAGTTGACCAAAATGGTCCGTTTTGAAGATTTCCATCTTTCAACTAATTTTGACTTTCAGAGGTGGACCATCCCTTTTGGAGCTAAAATGAGCATCTTTATCATCATTTTCATGCTTCTAGGGAGCCAAAAGTCAAGATTTGGCTCATGGTTAAAAGTGACTTAAAAGGACCCAAATGCTCACTTCGAGGGCTTAAAACGTGTTTATTCACTGCGGGAAGAGATATAAACAACATTTAGAGTAAATTATTGTTCATGCGAGAACCTTCAATTTTTGATGCAAAGCGATCGATGACCCGCGACCTGATGAAATTGCTCAGAGATGACCAAAATGGTCTGTTTTGAAAATTTCCATCTTTCAACTAATTTTGACTTTCAGAGGTGGATCATCCCATTTGGAGCTAAAATGAGCATCATTATCGTCATTTTCATGCTTCTAGGGAGCCAAAACTCAAGATTTGGCTCAGGGTTAAAAGTGACTGAAAAGGACCCAAATGCTCACTTCGAGGGCTTAAAACGTGTTTATTCACTGCGGGAAGAGATATAAACAACATTTAGAGTAAATTAATGTTCATGCGAGAAACTTCGATTTTTCATGCAAAACGATCGATGACCCGCGACCTGATGAAATTGCTCCGAGATGACCAAAATGGTCTGTTTTGAAAATTTCCATCTTTCAACTAATTTTGACTTTCAGAGGTGGATCATCCCATTTGGAGCTAAAATGAGCATCATTATCGTCATTTTCATGCTTCTAGGGAGCCAAAATCCAAGATTTGACTCATGGTTAAAAGTGACTTAAAAGGACCCAAATGCTTACTTCGAGGCCTAAAACGTGTTTATTCACTGCGGGAAGAGATATAAACAACATTTAGAGTAAATTAATGTTCATGCGAGAAACTTCAATTTTTCATGCAAAACGATCGATGACCCGCGACCTGATGAAATTGCTCTGAGTTGACCAAAATGGTCCGTTTTGAAGATTTCCATCTTTCAACTAATTTTGACTTTCAGAGGTGGACCATCCCTTTTGGAGCTAAAATGAGCATCTTTATCATCATTTTCATGCTTCTAGGGAGCCAAAAGTCAAGATTTGGCTCATGGTTAAAAGTGACTTAAAAGGACCCAAATGCTCACTTCGAGGGCTTAAAACGTGTTTATTCACTGCGGGAAGAGATATAAAAAACATTTAGAGTAAATTATTGTTCATGCGAGAACCTTCAATTTTTGATGCAAAGCGATCGATGACCCGCGACCTGATGAAATTGCTCAGAGATGACCAAAATGGTCTGTTTTGAAAATTTCCATCTTTCAACTAATTTTGACTTTCAGAGGTGGATCATCCCATTTGGAGCTAAAATGAGCATCATTATCGTCATTTTCATGCTTCTAGGGAGCCAAAACTCAAGATTTGGCTCAGGGTTAAAAGTGACTGAAAAGGACCCAAATGCTCACTTCGAGGGCTTAAAACGTGTTTATTCACTGCGGGAAGAGATATAAACAACATTTAGAGTAAATTAATGTTCATGCGAGAAACTTCGATTTTTCATGCAAAACTATCGATGACCCGCGACCTGATGAAATTGCTCTGAGATGACCAAAATGGTCTGTTTTGAAAATTTCCATCTTTCAACTAATTTTGACTTTCAGAGGTGGATCATCCCATTTGGAGCTAAAATGAGCATCATTATCGTCATTTTCATGCTTCTAGGGAGCCAAAACTCAAGATTTGACTCATGGTTAAAAGTGACTTAAAAGGACCCAAATGCTTACTTCGAGGCCTAAAACGTGTTTATTCACTGCGGGAAGAGATATAAACAACATTTAGAGTAAATTAATTTACTTTACTTTAACATTAATTTATTATCTCTTCCCGCTCAAGATTTGGCTCATGGTTAAAAGTGACTTAAAAGGACCCAAATGCTCACTTCGAGGGCGTAAAACGTGTTTATTCACTGCGGGAAGAGATATAAACAACATTTAGAGTAAATTAATGTTCATGCGAGAAACTTCGATTTTTCATGCAAAACGATCGATGACCCGACCTGATGAAATTGCTCAGAGATGACCAAAATGGTCTGTTTTGAAAATTTCCATCTTTCAACTAATTTTGACTTTCAGAGGTGGATCATCCATTTTGGAGCTAAAATGAGCATCATTATCATCATTTTCATGCTTCTAGGGAGCAAAACCTCAAGATTTGACTCATGGTTAAAAGTGACTTAAAAGGACCCAAATGCTTACTTCGAGGCCTAAAACGTGTTTATTCACTGCGGGAAGAGATATAAACAACATTTAGAGTAAATTAATTTACTTTACTTTAACATTAATTTATTATCTCTTCCCGCTCAAGATTTGGCTCATGGTTAAAAGTGACTTAAAAGGACCCAAATGCTCACTTCGAGGGCTTAAAACGTGTTTATTCACTGCGGGAAGAGATATAAACAACTTTTAGAGTAAATTAATGTTCATGCGAGAACCTTCAATTTTTCATGCAAAAGGATCGATGACCCGGGCCGCGACCTGATGAAATTGCTCAGAGATGACCAAAATGGTCTGTTTTGAAAATTTCCATCTTTCAACTAATTTTGACTTTCAGAGGTGGATCATCCATTTTGGAGCTAAAATGAGCATCTTTATCATCATTTTCATGCTTCTAGGGAGCAAAAACTCAATATTTGACTCATGGTTAAAAGTGACTTAAAAGGACCCATATGCTCACTTCGAGGGCTTAAAACGTGTTTATTCACTGCGGGAAGAGATATAAACAACATTTAGAGTAAATTATTGTTCATGCGAGAACCTTCAATTTTTGATGCAAAGCGATCGATGACCCGCGACCTGATGAAATTGCTCAGAGATGACCAAAATGGTCTGTTTTGAAAATTTCCATCTTTCAACTAATTTTGACTTTCAGAGGTGGATCATCCCATTTGGAGCTAAAATGAGCATCATTATCGTCATTTTCATGCTTCTAGGGAGCCAAAACTCAAGATTTGGCTCAGGGTTAAAAGTGACTGAAAAGGACCCAAATGCTCACTTCGAGGGCTTAAAATGTGTTTATTTACTGCGGGAAGAGATTTAAACAACATTTAGAGTAAATTAATGTTCATGCGAGAAACTTCGATTTTTCATGCAAAACGATCGATGACCCGCGACCTGATGAAATTGCTCTGAGTTGACCAAAATGGCCCGTTTTGAAAATTTCCATCTTTCAACAAATTTTGACATTCAGAGGTGGACCATCCCTTTTGGAGCTAAAATGAGCATCTTTATCGTCATTTTGATGCTTCTAGGGAGCCAAAACTCAAGATGTGGCTCAGGGTTAAAAGTGACTTAAAAGGACCCAAATGCTCACTTCGTGGGTTTAAAACGTGTTTATTCACTGCGGGAAGATATATAAACAACATTTAGAGTAAATTAATGTTCATGCGAGAACCTTCAATTTTTCATCCAAAACGATCGATGACCCGCGACCTGATGAAATTGCTCTGAGTTGACCAAAATGGTCCGTTTTGAAGATTTCCATTTTTCAACTAATTTTGACTTTCAGAGGAGGATCATCCCTTTTGGAGCTAAAATGAGCATCATTATCATCATTTTCATGCTTCTAGGGAGCAAAAACTCAAGATTTGACTCATGGTTAAAAGTGACTTAAAAGGACCCAAATGCTCATTTCGAGGCCTAAAACGTGTTTATTCACTGCGGGAAGAGATATAAACAACATTTAGAGTAATTTAATTTACTTTACTTTAACATTAATTTATTACCTCTTCCCGCTCAAGATTTGGCTCATGGTTAAAAGTGACTTAAAAGGACCCAAATGCTCACTTCGAGGGCTTAAAACGTGTTAATTCACTGCGGGAAGAGATATAAACAACATTTAGAGTAAATTAATGTTCATGCGAGAACCTTCAATTTTTCATGCAAACCGATCGATGACCCGCGACCTGATGAAATTGCTCAGAGATGACCAAAATGGTCTGTTTTGAAAATTTTCATCTTTCAACTAATTTTGACTTTCAGAGGTGGATCATCCCTTTTGGAGCTAAAATGAGCATCATTATCATCATTTGCATTCTTCTAGGGAGCAAAAACTCAAGATTTGACTCATGGTTAAAAGTGACTTAAAAGGACCCAAATGCTTACTTCGAGGCCTAAAACGTGTTTATTCACTGCGGGAAGAGATATAAACAACATTTAGAGTAAATTAATTTACTTTACTTTAACATTAATTTATTATCTCTTCCCGCTCAAGATTTGGCTCATGGTTAAAAGTGACTTAAAAGGACCCAAATGCTCACTTCGAGGGCTTAAAACGTGTTTATTCACTGCGGGAAGATTTATAAACAACATTTGGAGTAAATTAATGTTCATGCGAGAAACTTCGATTTTTCATGCAAAACGATCGATGACCCGCGACCTGATGAAATTGCTCTGAGTTGACCAAAATGGTCCGTTTTGAAGATTTCCATCTTTCAACTAATTTAGACTTTCAGAGGTGGACCATCCCTTTTGGAGCTAAAATGAGCATCTTTATCATCATTTTCATGCTTCTAGGGAGCCAAAAGTCAAGATTTGGCTCATGGTTAAAAGTGACTTAAAAGGACCCAAATGCTCACTTCGAGGGCTTAAAACGTGTTTATTCACTGCGGGAAGAGATATGAACAACTTTTAGAGTAAATTAATGTTCATGCGAGAACCTTCAATTTTTGATGCAAAAGGATCGATGACCCGCGACCTGATGAAATTGCTCAGAGATGACCAAAATGGTCTGTTTTGAAAATTTCCATCTTTCAACTAATTTTGACTTTCAGAGGTGGATCATCCATTTTGGAGCTAAAATGAGCATCATTATCATCATTTTCATGCTTCTAGGGAGCAAAAACTCAAGATTTGACTCATAGTTAAAAGTGACTTAAAAGGACCCAAATGCTTACTTCGAGCCCTAAAACGTGTTTATTCACTGTGGGAAGAGATATAAACAACATTTAGAGTAAATTAATTTACTTTACTTTAACATTAATTTATTATCTCTTCCCGCTCAAGATTTGGCTCATGGTTAAAAGTGACTTAAAAGGACCCAAATGCTCACTTCGAGGGCTTAAAACGTGTTTATTCACTGCGGGAAGATTTATAAACAACATTTGGAGTAAATTAATGTTCATGCGAGAAACTTCGATTTTTCATGCAAAACGATCGATGACCCGCGACCTGATGAAATTGCTCTGAGTTGACCAAAATGGTCCGTTTTGAAGATTTCCATCTTTCAACTAATTTTGACTTTCAGAGGTGGACCATCCCTTTTGGAGCTAAAATGAGCATCTTTATCATCATTTTCATGCTTCTAGGGAGCCAAAACTCAAGATTTGGATCAGGGTTAAAAGTGACTTAAAAGGACTTAAATGCTCACTTCGAGGGCTTAAAACGTGTTTATTCACTGCGGGAAGAGATATAAACAACATTTAGAGTAAATTATTGTTCATGCGAGAAACTTCGATTTTTCATGCAAAACGATCGATGACCCGCGACCTGATGAAATTGCTCTGAGTAGACAAAAATGGTCCGTTTTGAAAATTTCCATCTTTCAACTAATTTTGACTTTCAGAGGTGGACCATTCCTTTTGGAGCTAAAATGAGCATCTTTATCATCATTTTCATGCTTCTAGGGAGCCAAAACTCAAGATTTGGCTCAGGGTTAAAAGTGACTTAAAAGGACCCAAATGCTCACTTCGAGGGCTTAAAACATGTTTATTCACTGCGGGAAGAGATATAAACAACATTTAGAGTAAATTATTGTTCATGCGAGAACCTTCCATTTTTCATGCAAAACAATCGATGACCCGCGACCTGATGAAATTGCTGAGTTGACCAAAATGGTCCGTTTTGAAAATTTCCATCTTTCAACTAATTTTGACTTTCAGAGGTGGACCATCCCTTTTGGAGCTAAAATGAGCATCTTTATCATCATTTTCATGCTTCTAGGGAGCCAAAAGTCAAGATTTGGCTCATGGTTAAAAGTGACTTAAAAGGACCCAAATGCTCACTTCGAGGGCTTAAACCGTGTTTTTTCACTGCGGAAAGAGATATAAACAACATTTAGAGTAAATTAATGTTCATAGGAGAAACTTCGATTTTTCATGCAAAACGATTGTTGACCCGCGACCTGATGAAATTGCTCTGAGTTGACCAAAATGGTCTGTTTTGAAGATTTCCATCTTTCAACTAATTTTGACTTTCAGAGGAGGATCATCCCTTTTGGAGCTAAAATGAGCATCATTATCATCATTTTCATGCTTCTAGGGAGCAAAAACTCAAGATTTGACTCATGGTTAAAAGTGACTTAAAAGGACCCAAATGCTTACTTCGAGGCCTAAATCGTGTTTATTCACTGCGGGAAGAGATATAAACAATATTTAGAGTAAATTAATTTCCTTTACTTTAACATTAATTTATTATCTCTTCCCGCTCAAGATTTGGCTCATGGTTAAAAGTGACTTAAAAGGACCCAAATGCTCACTTCGAGGGCTTAAAACGTGTTTATTCACTGCGGGAAGAGATATAAACAACTTTTAGAGTAAATTAATGTTCATGAGAGAACCTTCAATTTTTCATGCAAAAGGATCGATGACCCGCGACCTGATGAAATTGCTCAGAGATGACCAAAATGGTCTGTTTTGAAAATTTCCATCTTTCAACTAATTTTGACTTTCAGAGGTGGATCATCCATTTTGGAGCTAAAATGAGCATCATTATCATCATTTTCATGCTTTTTAGGGAGCAAAAACTCAAGATTTGACTCATAGTTAAAAGTGACTTAAAAGGACCCAAATGCTTACTTCGAGCCCTAAAACGTGTTTATTCACTGTGGGAAGAGATATAAACAACATTTAGAGTAAATTAATTTACTTTACTTTAACATTAATTTATTATCTCTTCCCGCTCAAGATTTGGCTCATGGTTAAAAGTGACTTTAAAGGACCCAAATGCTCACTTCGAGGGCTTAAAACGTGTTTATTCACTGCGGGAAGATTTATAAACAACATTTGGAGTAAATTAATGTTCATGCGAGAAACTTCGATTTTTCATGCAAAACGATCGATGACCCGCGACCTGATGAAATTGCTCTGAGTTGACCAAAATGGTCCGTTTTGAAGATTTCCATCTTTCAACTAATTTTGACTTTCAGAGGTGGACCATCCCTTTTGGAGCTAAAATGAGCATCTTTATCATCATTTTCATGCTTCTAGGGAGCCAAAACTCAAGATTTGGATCAGGGTTAAAAGTGACTTAAAAGGACTTAAATGCTCACTTCGAGGGCTTAAAACGTGTTTATTCACTGCGGGAAGAGATATAAACAACATTTAGAGTAAATTATTGTTCATGCGAGAAACTTCGATTTTTCATGCAAAACGATCGATGACCCGCGACCTGATGAAATTGCTCTGAGTAGACAAAAATGGTCCGTTTTGAAAATTTCCATCTTTCAACTAATTTTGACTTTCAGAGGTGGACCATTCCTTTTGGAGCTAAAATGAGCATCTTTATCATCATTTTCATGCTTCTAGGGAGCCAAAACTCAAGATTTGGCTCAGGGTTAAAAGTGACTTAAAAGGACCCAAATGCTCACTTCGAGGGCTTAAAACATGTTTATTCACTGCGGGAAGAGATATAAACAACATTTAGAGTAAATTATTGTTCATGCGAGAACCTTCCATTTTTCATGCAAAACAATCGATGACCCGCGACCTGATGAAATTGCTCTGTGATGACCAAAATGGTCCTGTTTGAAAATTTCCATCTTTCAACTAATTTTGACTTTCAGAGGTGGATCATCCCTTTTGGAGCTAAAATGAGCATCTTTATCGTCATTTTCATGCTTCTAGGGAGCCAAAAGTCAAGATTTGGCTCATGGTAAAAGTGAATTAAAAGGACCCAAATGCTCACATCGAGGGCTTAAAACGTGTTTATTCACTGCGGGAAGAGATATAAACAACATTTAGAGTAAATTAATGTTCATGCGAGAAACTTCGATTTTTCGTGCAAAACACTCGATGACCCGCGACCTGATGAAATTCCTCTGAGTTGACCAAAATGGTCCGTTTTGAAGATTTCCATCTTTCAACTAATTTTGACTTTCAGAGGAGGATCATCCCTTTTGGAGCTAAAATGAGCATCATTATCATCATTTTCATGCTTCTAGGGAGCAAAAACTCAAGATTTGACTCATGGTTAAAAGTGACTTAAAAGGACCCAAATGCTCACTTTGAGGCCTAAATCGTGTTTATTCACTGCGGGAAGAGATATAAACAATATTTAGAGTAAATTAATTTCCTTTACTTTAACATTAATTTATTATCTCTTCCCGCTCAAGATTTGGCTCATGGTTAAAAGTGACTTAAAAGGACCCAAATGCTCACTTCGAGGGCTTAAAACGTGTTTATTCACTGCGGGAAGAGATATAAACAACTTTTAGAGTAAATTAATGTTCATGAGAGAACCTTCAATTTTTCATGCAAAAGGATCGATGACCCGCGACCTGATGAAATTGCTCAGAGATGACCAAAATGGTCTGTTTTGAAAATTTCCATCTTTCAACTAATTTTGACTTTCAGAGGTGGATCATCCATTTTGGAGCTAAAATGAGCATCATTATCATCATTTTCATGCTTTTTAGGGAGCAAAAACTCAAGATTTGACTCATAGTTAAAAGTGACTTAAAAGGACCCAAATGCTTACTTCGAGCCCTAAAACGTGTTTATTCACTGTGGGAAGAGATATAAACAACATTTAGAGTAAATTAATTTACTTTACTTTAACATTAATTTATTATCTCTTCCCGCTCAAGATTTGGCTCATGGTTAAAAGTGACTTTAAAGGACCCAAATGCTCACTTCGAGGGCTTAAAACGTGTTTATTCACTGCGGGAAGATTTATAAACAACATTTGGAGTAAATTAATGTTCATGCGAGAAACTTCGATTTTTCATGCAAAACGATCGATGACCCGCGACCTGATGAAATTGCTCTGAGTTGACCAAAATGGTCCGTTTTGAAGATTTCCATCTTTCAACTAATTTTGACTTTCAGAGGTGGACCATCCCTTTTGGAGCTAAAATGAGCATCTTTATCATCATTTTCATGCTTCTAGGGAGCCAAAACTCAAGATTTGGATCAGGGTTAAAAGTGACTTAAAAGGACTTAAATGCTCACTTCGAGGGCTTAAAACGTGTTTATTCACTGCGGGAAGAGATATAAACAACATTTAGAGTAAATTATTGTTCATGCGAGAAACTTCGATTTTTCATGCAAAACGATCGATGACCCGCGACCTGATGAAATTGCTCTGAGTAGACAAAAATGGTCCGTTTTGAAAATTTCCATCTTTCAACTAATTTTGACTTTCAGAGGTGGACCATTCCTTTTGGAGCTAAAATGAGCATCTTTATCATCATTTTCATGCTTCTAGGGAGCCAAAACTCAAGATTTGGCTCAGGGTTAAAAGTGACTTAAAAGGACCCAAATGCTCACTTCGAGGGCTTAAAACATGTTTATTCACTGCGGGAAGAGATATAAACAACATTTAGAGTAAATTATTGTTCATGCGAGAACCTTCCATTTTTCATGCAAAACAATCGATGACCCGCGACCTGGTGAAATTGCTCTGTGATGACCAAAATGGTCCTGTTTGAAAATTTCCATCTTTCAACTAATTTTGACTTTCAGAGGTGGATCATCCCTTTTGGAGCTAAAATGAGCATCTTTATCGTCATTTTCATGCTTCTAGGGAGCCAAAAGTCAAGATTTGGCTCATGGTAAAAGTGAATTAAAAGGACCCAAATGCTCACATCGAGGGCTTAAAACGTGTTTATTCACTGCGGGAAGAGATATAAACAACATTTAGAGTAAATTAATGTTCATGCGAGAAACTTCGATTTTTCGTGCAAAACACTCGATGACCCGCGACCTGATGAAATTCCTCTGAGTTGACCAAAATGGTCCGTTTTGAAGATTTCCATCTTTCAACTAATTTTGACTTTCAGAGGAGGATCATCCCTTTTGGAGCTAAAATGAGCATCATTATCATCATTTTCATGCTTCTAGGGAGCAAAAACTCAAGATTTGACTCATGGTTAAAAGTGACTTAAAAGGACCCAAATGCTCACTTTGAGGCCTAAAACGTGTTTATTCACTGTGGGAAGAGATATAAACAACATTTAGAGTAATTTAATTTACTTTACTTTAACATTAATTTATTATCTCTTCCCGCTCAAGATTTGGCTCATGGTTAAAAGTGACTTAAAAGGACCCAAATGCTCACATCGAGGGCTTAAAACGTGTTTATTCACTGCGGGAAGAGATATAAACAACATTTAGAGTAAATTAATGTTCATGCGAGAAACTTCGATTTTTCGTGCAAAACGATCGATGACCCGCGACATGATGAAATTGCTCTGAGTTGACCAAAATGGTCCGTTTGGAAGATTTCCATCTTTCAACTAATTTTGACTTTCAGAGGAGGATAACCCCTTTTGGAGCTAAAATGAGCATCATTATCATCATTTTCATGCTTCTAAGGAGCAAAAACTCAAGATTTGACTCATGGTTAAAAGTGACTTAAAAGGACCCAAATGCTTACTTCGAGGCCTAAAGCGTGTGTATTCACTGCGGGAAGAGATATAAACAACATTTAGAGTAAATTAATTTACTTTACTTTAACATTAATTTATTATCTCTTCCCGCTCAAGATTTGGCTCATGGTTAAAAGTGACTTAAAAGGACCCAAATACTCACTTCGAGGGCTTAAAACGTGTTTATTCACAGCGGGAAGAGATATAAACAACATTTAGAGTAAATTAATGTTCATGCGAGAAACTTCGATTATTCATGCAAAACGATCGATGACCCGCGACCTGATGAAATTGCTGAGTTGACCAAAATGGTCCGTTTTGAAAATTTCCATCTTTCAACTAATTTTGACTTTCAGAGGTGGACCATCCCTTTTGGAGCTAAAATGAGCATCTTTATCATCATTTTCATGCTTCTAGGGAGCCAAAAGTCAAGATTTGGCTCATGGTTAAAAGTGACTTAAAAGGACCCAAATGCTCACTTCGAGGGCTTAAACCGTGTTTTTTCACTGCGGAAAGAGATATAAACAACATTTAGAGTAAATTAATGTTCATAGGAGAAACTTCGATTTTTCATGCAAAACGATTGTTGACCCGCGACCTGATGAAATTGCTCTGAGTTGACCAAAATGGTCTGTTTTGAAGATTTCCATCTTTCAACTAATTTTGACTTTCAGAGGAGGATCATCCCTTTTGGAGCTAAAATGAGCATCATTATCATCATTTTCATGCTTCTAGGGAGCAAAAACTCAAGATTTGACTCATGGTTAAAAGTGACTTAAAAGGACCCAAATGCTTACTTCGAGGCCTAAATCGTGTTTATTCACTGCGGGAAGAGATATAAACAATATTTAGAGTAAATTAATTTCCTTTACTTTAACATTAATTTATTATCTCTTCCCGCTCAAGATTTGGCTCATGGTTAAAAGTGACTTAAAAGGACCCAAATGCTCACTTCGAGGGCTTAAAACGTGTTTATTCACTGCGGGAAGAGATATAAACAACTTTTAGAGTAAATTAATGTTCATGCGAGAACCTTCAATTTTTCATGCAAAAGTATCGATGACCCGGGCCGCGACCTGATGAAATTGCTCAGAGATGACCAAAATGGTCTGTTTTGAAAATTTCCATCTTTCAACTAATTTTGACTTTCAGAGGTGGATCATCCATTTTGGAGCTAAAATGAGCATCATTATCATCATTTTCATGCTTCTAGGGAGCAAAAACTCAAGATTTGACTCATGGTTAAAAGTGACTTAAAAGGACCCAAATGCTTACTTCGAGGCCTAAAACGTGTTTATTCACTGCGGGAAGAGATATAAACAACATTTATAGTAAATTAATTTACTTTAATTTAACATTAATTTATTTTCTCTTCCCGCTCAAGATTTGGCTCATGGTTAAAAGTGACTTAAAAGGACCCAAATGCTCACTTCGAGGGCTTAAAACGTGTTTATTCACTGCGGGAAGAGATATGAACAACTTTTAGAGTAAATTAATGTTCATGCGAGAACCTTCAATTTTTGATGCAAAAGGATCGATGACCCGCGACCTGATGAAATTGCTCAGAGATGACCAAAATGGTCTGTTTTGAAAATTTCCATCTTTCAACTAATTTTGACTTTCAGAGGTGGATCATCCATTTTGGGGCTAAAATGAGCATCATTATCATCATTTTCATGCTTCTAGGGAGCAAAAACTCAAGATTTGACTCATAGTTAAAAGTGACTTAAAAGGACCCAAATGCTTACTTCAAGCCCTAAAACGTGTTTATTCACTGTGGGAAGAGATATAAACAACATTTAGAGTAAATTAATTTACTTTACTTTAACATTAATTTATTATCTCTTCCCGCTCAAGATTTGGCTCATGGTTAAAAGTGACTTAAAAGGACCCAAATGCTCACTTCGAGGGCTTAAAACGTGTTTATTCACTGCGGGAAGATTTATAAACAACATTTGGAGTAAATTAATGTTCATGCGAGAAACTTCGATTTTTCATGCAAAACGATCGATGACCCGCGACCTGATGAAATTGCTCTGAGTTGACCAAAATGGTCCGTTTTGAAGATTTCCATCTTTCAACTAATTTTGACTTTCAGAGGTGGACCATCCCTTTTGGAGCTAAAATGAGCATCTTTATCATCATTTTCATGCTTCTAGGGAGCCAAAACTCAAGATTTGGATCAGGGTTAAAAGTGACTTAAAAGGACCCAAATGCTCACTTCGAGGGCTTAAAACATGTTTATTCACTGCGGGAAGAGATATAAACAACATTTAGAGTAAATTATTGTTCATGCGAGAACCTTCCATTTTTCATGCAAAACAATCGATGACCCGCGACCTGATGAAATTGCTCTGTGATGACCAAAATGGTCCTGTTTGAAAATTTCCATCTTTCAACTAATTTTGACTTTCAGAGGTGGATCATCCCTTTTGGAGCTAAAATGAGCATCTTTATCGTCATTTTCATGCTTCTAGGGAGTCAAAAGTCAAGATTTGGCTCATGGTAAAAGTGAATTAAAAGGACCCAAATGCTCACATCGAGGGCTTAAAACGTGTTTATTCACTGCGGGAAGAGATATAAACAACATTTAGAGTAAATTAATGTTCATGCGAGAAACTTCGATTTTTCGTGCAAAACGATCGATGACCCGCGACATGATGAAATTGCTCTGAGTTGACCAAAATGGTCCGTTTGGAAGATTTCCATCTTTCAACTAATTTTGACTTTCAGAGGAGGATAACCCCTTTTGGAGCTAAAATGAGCATCATTTTCATGCTTCTAAGGAGCAAAAACTCAAGATTTGACTCATGGTTAAAAGTGACTTAAAAGGACCCAAATGCTTACTTCGAGGCCTAAAGCGTGTGTATTCACTGCGGGAAGAGATATAAACAACATTTAGAGTAAATTAATTTACTTTACTTTAACATTAATTTATTATCTCTTCCCGCTCAAGATTTGGCTCATGGTTAAAAGTGACTTAAAAGGACCCAAATACTCACTTCGAGGGCTTAAAACGTGTTTATTCACAGCGGGAAGAGATATAAACAACATTTAGAGTAAATTAATGTTCATGCGAGAAACTTCGATTATTCATGCAAAACGATCGATGACCCGCGACCTGATGAAATTGCTGAGTTGACCAAAATGGTCCGTTTTGAAAATTTCCATCTTTCAACTAATTTTGACTTTCAGAGGTGGACCATCCCTTTTGGAGCTAAAATGAGCATCTTTATCATCATTTTCATGCTTCTAGGGAGCCAAAAGTCAAGATTTGGCTCATGGTTAAAAGTGACTTAAAAGGACCCAAATGCTCACTTCGAGGGCTTAAACCGTGTTTTTTCACTGCGGAAAGAGATATAAACAACATTTAGAGTAAATTAATGTTCATAGGAGAAACTTCGATTTTTCATGCAAAACGATTGTTGACCCGCGACCTGATGAAATTGCTCTGAGTTGACCAAAATGGTCTGTTTTGAAGATTTCCATCTTTCAACTAATTTTGACTTTCAGAGGAGGATCATCCCTTTTGGAGCTAAAATGAGCATCATTATCATCATTTTCATGCTTCTAGGGAGCAAAAACTCAAGATTTGACTCATGGTTAAAAGTGACTTAAAAGGACCCAAATGCTTACTTCGAGGCCTAAATCGTGTTTATTCACTGCGGGAAGAGATATAAACAATATTTAGAGTAAATTAATTTCCTTTACTTTAACATTAATTTATTATCTCTTCCCGCTCAAGATTTGGCTCATGGTTAAAAGTGACTTAAAAGGACCCAAATGCTCACTTCGAGGGCTTAAAACGTGTTTATTCACTGCGGGAAGAGATATAAACAACTTTTAGAGTAAATTAATGTTCATGCGAGAACCTTCAATTTTTCATGCAAAAGGATCGATGACCCGGGCCGCGACCTGATGAAATTGCTCAGAGATTACCAAAATGGTCTGTTTTGAAAATTTCCATCTTTCAACTAATTTTGACTTTCAGAGGTGGATCATCCATTTTGGAGCTAAAATGAGCATCATTATCATCATTTTCATGCTTCTAGGGAGCAAAAACTCAAGATTTGACTCATGGTTAAAAGTGACTTAAAAGGACCCAAATGCTTACTTCGAGGCCTAAAACGTGTTTATTCACTGCGGGAAGAGATATAAACAACATTTATAGTAAATTAATTTACTTTAATTTAACATTAATTTATTTTCTCTTCCCGCTCAAGATTTGGCTCATGGTTAAAAGTGACTTAAAAGGACCCAAATGCTCACTTCGAGGGCTTAAAACGTGTTTATTCACTGCGGGAAGAGATATGAACAACTTTTAGAGTAAATTAATGTTCATGCGAGAACCTTCAATTTTTGATGCAAAAGGATCGATGACCCGCGACCTGATGAAATTGCTCAGAGATGACCAAAATGGTCTGTTTTGAAAATTTCCATCTTTCAACTAATTTTGACTTTCAGAGGTGGATCATCCATTTTGGGGCTAAAATGAGCATCATTATCATCATTTTCATGCTTCTAGGGAGCAAAAACTCAAGATTTGACTCATAGTTAAAAGTGACTTAAAAGGACCCAAATGCTTACTTCGAGCCCTAAAACGTGTTTATTCACTGTGGGAAGAGATATAAACAACATTTAGAGTAAATTAATTTACTTTACTTTAACATTAATTTATTATCTCTTCCCGCTCAAGATTTGGCTCATGGTTAAAAGTGACTTAAAAGGACCCAAATGCTCACTTCGAGGGCTTAAAACGTGTTTATTCACTGCGGGAAGATTTATAAACAACATTTGGAGTAAATTAATGTTCATGCGAGAAACTTCGATTTTTCATGCAAAACGATCGATGACCCGCGACCTGATGAAATTGCTCTGAGTTGACCAAAATGGTCCGTTTTGAAGATTTCCATCTTTCAACTAATTTTGACTTTCAGAGGTGGACCATCCCTTTTGGAGCTAAAATGAGCATCTTTATCATCATTTTCATGCTTCTAGGGAGCCAAAACTCAAGATTTGGATCAGGGTTAAAAGTGACTTAAAAGGACTTAAATGCTCACTTCGAGGGCTTAAAACGTGTTTATTCACTGCGGGAAGAGATATAAACAACATTTAGAGTAAATTATTGTTCATGCGAGAAACTTCGATTTTTCATGCAAAACGATCGATGACCCGCGACCTGATGAAATTGCTCTGAGTAGACAAAAATGGTCCGTTTTGAAAATTTCCATCTTTCAACTAATTTTGACTTTCAGAGGTGGACCATTCCTTTTGGAGCTAAAATGAGCATCTTTATCATCATTTTCATGCTTCTAGGGAGCCAAAACTCAAGATTTGGCTCAGGGTTAAAAGTGACTTAAAAGGACCCAAATGCTCACTTCGAGGGCTTAAAACATGTTTATTCACTGCGGGAAGAGATATAAACAACATTTAGAGTAAATTATTGTTCATGCGAGAACCTTCCATTTTTCATGCAAAACAATCGATGACCCGCGACCTGATGAAATTGCTCTGTGATGACCAAAATGGTCCTGTTTGAAAATTTCCATCTTTCAACTAATTTTGACTTTCAGAGGTGGATCATCCCTTTTGGAGCTAAAATGAGCATCTTTATCGTCATTTTCATGCTTCTAGGGAGCCAAAAGTCAAGATTTGGCTCATGGTAAAAGTGAATTAAAAGGACCCAAATGCTCACATCGAGGGCTTAAAACGTGTTTATTCACTGCGGGAAGAGATATAAACAACATTTAGAGTAAATTAATGTTCATGCGAGAAACTTCGATTTTTCGTGCAAAACGATCGATGACCCGCGACATGATGAAATTGCTCTGAGTTGACCAAAATGGTCCGTTTGGAAGATTTCCATCTTTCAACTAATTTTGACTTTCAGAGGAGGATAACCCCTTTTGGAGCTAAAATGAGCATCATTATCATCATTTTCATGCTTCTAAGGAGCAAAAACTCAAGATTTGACTCATGGTTAAAAGTGACTTAAAAGGACCCAAATGCTTACTTCGAGGCCTAAAGCGTGTGTATTCACTGCGGGAAGAGATATAAACAACATTTAGAGTAAATTAATTTACTTTACTTTAACATTAATTTATTATCTCTTCCCGCTCAAGATTTGGCTCATGGTTAAAAGTGACTTAAAAGGACCCAAATACTCACTTCGAGGGCTTAAAACGTGTTTATTCACAGCGGGAAGAGATATAAACAACATTTAGAGTAAATTAATGTTCATGCGAGAAACTTCGAATATTCATGCAAAACGATTGATGACCCGCGACCTGATGAAATTGCTGAGTTGACCAAAATGGTCCGTTTTGAAAATTTCCATCTTTCAACTAATTTTGACTTTCAGAGGTGGACCATCCCTTTTGGAGCTAAAATGAGCATCTTTATCATCATTTTCATGCTTCTAGGGAGCCAAAAGTCAAGATTTGGCTCATGGTTAAAAGTGACTTAAAAGGACCCAAATGCTCACTTCGAGGGCTTAAACCGTGTTTTTTCACTGCGGAAAGAGATATAAACAACATTTAGAGTAAATTAATGTTCATAGGAGAAACTTCGATTTTTCATGCAAAACGATTGTTGACCCGCGACCTGATGAAATTGCTCTGAGTTGACCAAAATGGTCTGTTTTGAAGATTTCCATCTTTCAACTAATTTTGACTTTCAGAGGAGGATCATCCCTTTTGGAGCTAAAATGAGCATCATTATCATCATTTTCATGCTTCTAGGGAGCAAAAACTCAAGATTTGACTCATGGTTAAAAGTGACTTAAAAGGACCCAAATGCTTACTTCGAGGCCTTAATCGTGTTTATTCACTGCGGGAAGAGATATAAACAATATTTAGAGTAAATTAATTTCCTTTACTTTAACATTAATTTATTATCTCTTCCCGCTCAAGATTTGGCTCATAGTTAAAAGTGACTTAAAAGGACCCAAATGCTCACTTCGAGGGCTTAAAACGTGTTTATTCACTGCGGGAAGAGATATAAACAACATTTGCAGTAAATTAATGTTCATGCGAGAAACTTCGATTTTTCATGCAAAACGATCGATGACCCGCGACCTGATGAAATTGCTCTGAGTTGACCAAAATGGCCCGTTTTGAAGATTTCCATCTTTCAACTAATTTTGACTTTCAGAGGAGGATCATCACTATTGGAGCTAAAATGAGCATCATTATCATAATTTTCATGCTTCTAGGGAGCAAAAACTCAATATTTGACTCATGGTTAAAAGTGACTGAAAAGGACCCAAATGCTCACTTCGAGGGCTTAAAACGTGTTTATTCACTGCGGGAAGAGATATAAACAACATTTAGAGTAAATTAATGTTCATGCGAGAAACTTCGATTTTTCATGCAAAACGATCGATGACCCGCGACCTGATGAAATTGCTCTGAGTTGACCAAAATGGCCCGTTTTGAAAATTTCCATCTTTCAACTAATTTTGACATTCAGAGGTGGACCATCCCTTTTGGAGCTAAAATGAGCATCTTTATCATCATTTTGATGCTTCTAGGGAGCCAAAACTCAAGATGTGGCTCAGGGTTAAAAGTGACTTAAAAGGACCCAAATGCTCACTTCGAGGGCTTAAAACGTGTTTATTCACTGCGGGAAGATTTATAAACAACATTTGGAGTAAATTAATGTTCATGCGAGAAACTTCGATTTTTCATGCAAAACGATCGATGACCCGCGACCTGATGAAATTGCTCTGAGTTGACCAAAATGGTCCGTTTTGAAGATTTCCATCTTTCAACTAATTTTGACTTTCAGAGGTGGACCATCCCTTTTGGAGCTAAAATGAGCATCTTTATCATCATTTTCATGCTTCTAGGGAGCCAAAAGTCAAGATTTGGCTCATGGTTAAAAGTGACTTAAAAGGACCCAAATGCTCACTTCGAGGGCTTAAAACGTGTTTATTCACTGCGGGAAGAGATATGAACAACTTTTAGAGTAAATTAATGTTCATGCGAGAACCTTCAATTTTTGATGCAAAAGGATCGATGACCCGCGACCTGATGAAATTGCTCAGAGATGACCAAAATGGTCTGTTTTGAAAATTTCCATCTTTCAACTAATTTTGACTTTCAGAGGTGGATCATCCATTTTGGAGCTAAAATGAGCATCATTATCATCATTTTCATGCTTCTAGGGAGCAAAAACTCAAGATTTGACTCATAGTTAAAAGTGACTTAAAAGGACCCAAATGCTTACTTCGAGCCCTAAAACGTGTTTATTCACTGTGGGAAGAGATATAAACAACATTTAGAGTAAATTAATTTACTTTACTTTAACATTAATTTATTATCTCTTCCCGCTCAAGATTTGGCTCATGGTTAAAAGTGACTTAAAAGGACCCAAATGCTCACTTCGAGGGCTTAAAACGTGTTTATTCACTGCGGGAAGATTTATAAACAACATTTGGAGTAAATTAATGTTCATGCGAGAAACTTCGATTTTTCATGCAAAACGATCGATGACCCGCGACCTGAAGAAATTGCTCTGAGTTGACCAAAATGGTCCGTTTTGAAGATTTCCATCTTTCAACTAATTTTGACTTTCAGAGGTGGACCATCCCTTTTGGAGCTAAAATGAGCATCTTTATCATCATTTTCATGCTTCTAGGGAGCCAAAACTCAAGATTTGGATCAGGGTTAAAAGTGACTTAAAAGGACTTAAATGCTCACTTCGAGGGCTTAAAACGTGTTTATTCACTGCGGGAAGAGATATAAACAACATTTAGAGTAAATTATTGTTCATGCGAGAAACTTCGATTTTTCATGCAAAACGATCGATGACCCGCGACCTGATGAAATTGCTCTGAGTAGACAAAAATGGTCCATTTTGAAAATTTCCATCTTTCAACTAATTTTGACTTTCAGAGGTGGACCATTCCTTTTGGAGCTAAAATGAGCATCTTTATCATCATTTTCATGCTTCTAGGGAGCCAAAACTCAAGATTTGGCTCAGGGTTAAAAGTGACTTAAAAGGACCCAAATGCTCACTTCGAGGGCTTAAAACATGTTTATTCACTGCGGGAAGAGATATAAACAACATTTAGAGTAAATTATTGTTCATGCGAGAACCTTCCATTTTTCATGCAAAACAATCGATGACCCGCGACCTGATGAAATTGCTGAGTTGACCAAAATGGTCCGTTTTGAAAATTTCCATCTTTCAACTAATTTTGACTTTCAGAGGTGGACCATCCCTTTTGGAGCTAAAATGAGCATCTTTATCATCATTTTCATGCTTCTAGGGAGCCAAAAGTCAAGATTTGGCTCATGGTTAAAAGTGACTTAAAAGGACCCAAATGCTCACTTCGAGGGCTTAAACCGTGTTTTTTCACTGCGGAAAGAGATATAAACAAAATTTAGAGTAAATTAATGTTCATAGGAGAAACTTCGATTTTTCATGCAAAACGATTGTTGACCCGCGACCTGATGAAATTGCTCTGAGTTGACCAAAATGGTCTGTTTTGAAGATTTCCATCTTTCAACTAATTTTGACTTTCAGAGGAGGATCATCCCTTTTGGAGCTAAAATGAGCATCATTATCATCATTTTCATGCTTCTAGGGAGCAAAAACTCAAGATTTGACTCATGGTTAAAAGTGACTTAAAAGGACCCAAATGCTTACTTCGAGGCCTAAATCGTGTTTATTCACTGCGGGAAGAGATATAAACAATATTTAGAGTAAATTAATTTCCTTTACTTTAACATTAATTTATTATCTCTTCCCGCTCAAGATTTGGCTCATGGTTAAAAGTGACTTAAAAGGACCCAAATGCTCACTTCGAGGGCTTAAAACGTGTTTATTCACTGCGGGAAGAGATATAAACAACTTTTAGAGTAAATTAATGTTCATGCGAGAACCTTCAATTTTTCATGCAAAAGGATCGATGACCCGCGACCTGATGAAATTGCTCAGAGATGACCAAAATGGTCTGTTTTGAAAATTTCCATCTTTCAACTAATTTTGACTTTCAGAGGTGGATCATCCATTTTGGAGCTAAAATGAGCATCATTATCATCATTTTCATGCTTCTAGGGAGCAAAAACTCAAGATTTGACTCATAGTTAAAAGTGACTTAAAAGGACCCAAATGCTTACTTCGAGCCCTAAAACGTGTTTATTCACTGTGGGAAGAGATATAAACAACATTTAGAGTAAATTAATTTACTTTACTTTAACATTAATTTATTATCTCTTCCCGCTCAAGATTTGGCTCATGGTTAAAAGTGACTTAAAAGGACCCAAATGCTCACTTCGAGGGCTTAAAACGTGTTTATTCACTGCGGGAAGATTTATAAACAACATTTGGAGTAAATTAATGTTCATGCGAGAAACTTCGATTTTTCATGCAAAACGATCGATGACCCGCGACCTGATGAAATTGCTCTGAGTTGACCAAAATGGTCCGTTTTGAAGATTTCCATCTTTCAACTAATTTTGACTTTCAGAGGTGGACCATCCCTTTTGGAGCTAAAATGAGCATCTTTATCATCATTTTCATGCTTCTAGGGAGCCAAAACTCAAGATTTGGATCAGGGTTAAAAGTGACTTAAAAGGACTTAAATGCTCACTTCGAGGGCTTAAAACGTGTTTATTCACTGCGGGAAGAGATATAAACAACATTTAGAGTAAATTATTGTTCATGCGAGAAACTTCGATTTTTCATGCAAAACGATCGATGACCCGCGACCTGATGAAATTGCTCTGAGTAGACAAAAATGGTCCATTTTGAAAATTTCCATCTTTCAACTAATTTTGACTTTCAGAGGTGGACCATTCCTTTTGGAGCTAAAATGAGCATCTTTATCATCATTTTCATGCTTCTAGGGAGCCAAAACTCAAGATTTGGCTCAGGGTTAAAAGTGACTTAAAAGGACCCAAATGCTCACTTCGAGGGCTTAAAACATGTTTATTCACTGCGGGAAGAGATATAAACAACATTTAGAGTAAATTATTGTTCATGCGAGAACCTTCCATTTTTCATGCAAAACAATCGATGACCCGCGACCTGATGAAATTGCTGAGTTGACCAAAATGGTCCGTTTTGAAAATTTCCATCTTTCAACTAATTTTGACTTTCAGAGGTGGACCATCCCTTTTGGAGCTAAAATGAGCATCTTTATCATCATTTTCATGCTTCTAGGGAGCCAAAAGTCAAGATTTGGCTCATGGTTAAAAGTGACTTAAAAGGACCCAAATGCTCACTTCGAGGGCTTAAACCGTGTTTTTTCACTGCGGAAAGAGATATAAACAAAATTTAGAGTAAATTAATGTTCATAGGAGAAACTTCGATTTTTCATGCAAAACGATTGTTGACCCGCGACCTGATGAAATTGCTCTGAGTTGACCAAAATGGTCTGTTTTGAAGATTTCCATCTTTCAACTAATTTTGACTTTCAGAGGAGGATCATCCCTTTTGGAGCTAAAATGAGCATCATTATCATCATTTTCATGCTTCTAGGGAGCAAAAACTCAAGATTTGACTCATGGTTAAAAGTGACTTAAAAGGACCCAAATGCTTACTTCGAGGCCTAAATCGTGTTTATTCACTGCGGGAAGAGATATAAACAATATTTAGAGTAAATTAATTTCCTTTACTTTAACATTAATTTATTATCTCTTCCCGCTCAAGATTTGGCTCATGGTTAAAAGTGACTTAAAAGGACCCAAATGCTCACTTCGAGGGCTTAAAACGTGTTTATTCACTGCGGGAAGAGATATAAACAACTTTTAGAGTAAATTAATGTTCATGCGAGAACCTTCAATTTTTCATGCAAAAGGATCGATGACCCGCGACCTGATGAAATTGCTCAGAGATGACCAAAATGGTCTGTTTTGAAAATTTCCATCTTTCAACTAATTTTGACTTTCAGAGGTGGATCATCCATTTTGGAGCTAAAATGAGCATCATTATCATCATTTTCATGCTTCTAGGGAGCAAAAACTCAAGATTTGACTCATAGTTAAAAGTGACTTAAAAGGACCCAAATGCTTACTTCGAGCCCTAAAACGTGTTTATTCACTGTGGGAAGAGATATAAACAACATTTAGAGTAAATTAATTTACTTTACTTTAACATTAATTTATTATCTCTTCCCGCTCAAGATTTGGCTCATGGTTAAAAGTGACTTAAAAGGACCCAAATGCTCACTTCGAGGGCTTAAAACGTGTTTATTCACTGCGGGAAGATTTATAAACAACATTTGGAGTAAATTAATGTTCATGCGAGAAACTTCGATTTTTCATGCAAAACGATCGATGACCCGCGACCTGATGAAATTGCTCTGAGTTGACCAAAATGGTCCGTTTTGAAGATTTCCATCTTTCAACTAATTTTGACTTTCAGAGGTGGACCATCCCTTTTGGAGCTAAAATGAGCATCTTTATCATCATTTTCATGCTTCTAGGGAGCCAAAACTCAAGATTTGGATCAGGGTTAAAAGTGACTTAAAAGGACTTAAATGCTCACTTCGAGGGCTTAAAACGTGTTTATTCACTGCGGGAAGAGATATAAACAACATTTAGAGTAAATTATTGTTCATGCGAGAAACTTCGATTTTTCATGCAAAACGATCGATGACCCGCGACCTGATGAAATTGCTCTGAGTAGACAAAAATGGTCCGTTTTGAAAATTTCCATCTTTCAACTAATTTTGACTTTCAGAGGTGGACCATTCCTTTTGGAGCTAAAATGAGCATCTTTATCATCATTTTCATGCTTCTAGGGAGCCAAAACTCAAGATTTGGCTCAGGGTTAAAAGTGACTTAAAAGGACCCAAATGCTCACTTCGAGGGCTTAAAACATGTTTATTCACTGCGGGAAGAGATATAAACAACATTTAGAGTAAATTATTGTTCATGCGAGAACCTTCCATTTTTCATGCAAAACAATCGATGACCCGCGACCTGATGAAATTGCTCTGTGATGACCAAAATGGTCCTGTTTGAAAATTTCCATCTTTCAACTAATTTTGACTTTCAGAGGTGGATCATCCCTTTTGGAGCTAAAATGAGCATCTTTATCGTCATTTTCATGCTTCTAGGGAGCCAAAAGTCAAGATTTGGCTCATGGTAAAAGTGAATTAAAAGGACCCAAATGCTCACATCGAGTGCTTAAAACGTGTTTATTCACTGCGGGAAGAGATATAAACAACATTTAGAGTAAATTAATGTTCATGCGAGAAACTTCGATTTTTCGTGCAAAACACTCGATGACCCGCGACCTGATGAAATTGCTCTGAGTTGACCAAAATGGTCCGTTTTGAAGATTTCCATCTTTCAACTAATTTTGACTTTCAGAGGAGGATCATCCCTTTTGGAGCTAAAATGAGCATCATTATCATCATTTTCATGCTTCTAGGGAGCAAAAACTCAAGATTTGACTCTTGGTTAAAAGTGACTTAAAAGGACCCAAATGCTCACTTTGAGGCCTAAAACGTGTTTATTCACTGCGGGAAGAGATATAAACAACATTTAGAGTAATTTAATTTACTTTACTTTAACATTAATTTATTATCTCTTCCCGCTCAAGATTTGGCTCATGGTTAAAAGTGACTTAAAAGGACCCAAATGCTCACATCGAGGGCTTAAAACGTGTTTATTCACTGCGGGAAGAGATATAAACAACATTTAGAGTAAATTAATGTTCATGCGAGAAACTTCGATTTTTCGTGCAAAACGATCGATGACCCGCGACATGATGAAATTGCTCTGAGTTGACCAAAATGGTCCGTTTGGAAGATTTCCATCTTTCAACTAATTTTGACTTTCAGAGGAGGATAACCCCTTTTGGAGCTAAAATGAGCATCATTATCATCATTTTCATGCTTCTAAGGAGCAAAAACTCAAGATTTGACTCATGGTTAAAAGTGACTTAAAAGGACCCAAATGCTTACTTCGAGGCCTAAAGCGTGTGTATTCACTGCGGGAAGAGATATAAACAACATTTAGAGTAAATTAATTTACTTTACTTTAACATTAATTTATTATCTCTTCCCGCTCAAGATTTGGCTCATGGTTAAAAGTGACTTAAAAGGACCCAAATACTCACTTCGAGGGCTTAAAACGTGTTTATTCACAGCGGGAAGAGATATAAACAACATTTAGAGTAAATTAATGTTCATGCGAGAAACTTCGATTATTCATGCAAAACGATCGATGACCCGCGACCTGATGAAATTGCTCTGAGTTGACCAAAATGGTCTGTTTTGAAGATTTCCATCTTTCAACTAATTTTGACTTTCAGAGGAGGATCATCCCTTTTGGAGCTAAAATGAGCATCATTATCATCATTTTCATGCTTCTAGGGAGCAAAAACTCAAGATTTGACTCATGGTTAAAAGTGACTTAAAAGGACCCAAATGCTTACTTCGAGGCCTAAATCGTGTTTATTCACTGCGGGAAGATATATAAACAATATTTAGAGTAAATTAATTTCCTTTACTTTAACATTAATTTATTATCTCTTCCCGCTCAAGATTTGGCTCATGGTTAAAAGTGACTTAAAAGGACCCAAATGCTCACTTCGAGGGCTTAAAACGTGTTTATTCACTGCGGGAAGAGATATAAACAACTTTTAGAGTAAATTAATGTTCATGCGAGAACCTTCAATTTTTCATGCAAAAGGATCGATGACCCGGGCCGCGACCTGATGAAATTGCTCAGAGATGACCAAAATGGTCTGTTTTGAAAATTTCCATCTTTCAACTAATTTTGACTTTCAGAGGTGGATCATCCATTTTGGGGCTAAAATGAGCATCATTATCATCATTTTCATGCTTCTAGGGAGCAAAAACTCAAGATTTGACTCATAGTTAAAAGTGACTTAAAAGGACCCAAATGCTTACTTCGAGCCCTAAAACGTGTTTATTCACTGTGGGAAGAGATATAAACAACATTTAGAGTAAATTAATTTACTTTACTTTAACATTAATTTATTATCTCTTCCCGCTCAAGATTTGGCTCATGGTTAAAAGTGACTTAAAAGGACCCAAATGCTCACTTCGAGGGCTTAAAACGTGTTTATTCACTGCGGGAAGAGATATAAACAACATTTAGAGTAAATTATTGTTCATGCGAGAAACTTCGATTTTTCATGCAAAACGATCGATGACCCGCGACCTGATGAAATTGCTCTGAGTAGACAAAAATGGTCCGTTTTGAAAATTTCCATCTTTCAACTAATTTTGACTTTCAGAGGTGGACCATTCCTTTTGGAGCTAAAATGAGCATCTTTATCATCATTTTCATGCTTCTAGGGAGCCAAAGCTCAAGATTTGGCTCAGGGTTAAAAGTGACTTAAAAGGACCCAAATGCTCACTTCGAGGGCTTAAAACATGTTTATTCACTGCGGGAAGAGATATAAACAACATTTAGAGTAAATTATTGTTCATGCGAGAACCTTCCATTTTTCATGCAAAACAATCGATGACCCGCGACCTGATGAAATTGCTCTGTGATGACCAAAATGGTCCTGTTTGAAAATTTCCATCTTTCAACTAATTTTGACTTTCAGAGGTGGATCATCCCTTTTGGAGCTAAAATGAGCATCTTTATCGTCATTTTCATGCTTCTAGGGAGCCAAAAGTCAAGATTTGGCTCATGGTAAAAGTGAATTAAAAGGACCCAAATGCTCACATCGAGGGCTAAAACGTGTTTATTCACTGCGGGAAGAGATATAAACAACATTTAGAGTAAATTAATGTTCATGCGAGAAACTTCGATTTTTCGTGCAAAACGATCGATGACCCGCGACATGATGAAATTGCTCTGAGTTGACCAAAATGGTCCGTTTGGAAGATTTCCCTCTTTCAACTAATTTTGACTTTCAGAGGAGGATAACCCCTTTTGGAGCTAAAATGAGCATCATTATCATCATTTTCATGCTTCTAAGGAGCAAAAACTCAAGATTTGACTCATGGTTAAAAGTGACTTAAAAGGACCCAAATGCTTACTTCGAGGCCTAAAGCGTGTGTATTCACTGCGGGAAGAGATATAAACAACATTTAGAGTAAATTAATTTACTTTACTTTAACATTAATTTATTATCTCTTCCCGCTCAAGATTTGGCTCATGGTTAAAAGTGACTTAAAAGGACCCAAATACTCACTTCAAGGGCTTAAAACGTGTTTATTCACAGCGGGAAGAGATGTAAACAACATTTAGAGTAAATTAATGTTCATGCGAGAAACTTCGATTATTCATGCAAAACGATCGATGACCCGCGACCTGATGAAATTGCTGAGTTGACCAAAATGGTCCGTTTTGAAAATTTCCATCTTTCAATTAATTTTGACTTTCAGAGGTGGACCATCCCTTTTGGAGCTAAAATGAGCATCTTTATCATCATTTTCATGCTTCTAGGGAGCCAAAAGTCAAGATTTGGCTCATGGTTAAAAGTGACTTAAAAGGACCCAAATGCTCACTTCGAGGGCTTAAACCGTGTTTTTTCACTGCGGAAAGAGATATAAACAACATTTAGAGTAAATTAATGTTCATAGGAGAAACTTCGATTTTTCATGCAAAACGATTGTTGACCCGCGACCTGATGAAATTGCTCTGAGTTGACCAAAATGGTCTGTTTTGAAGATTTCCATCTTTCAACTAATTTTGACTTTCAGAGGAGGATCATCCCTTTTGGAGCTAAAATGAGCATCATTATCATCATTTTCATGCTTCTAGGGAGCAAAAACTCAAGATTTGACTCATGGTTAAAAGTGACTTAAAAGGACCCAAATGCTTACTTCGAGGCCTTAATCGTGTTTATTCACTGCGGGAAGAGATATAAACAATATTTAGAGTAAATTAATTTCCTTTACTTTAACATTAATTTATTACCTCTTCCCGCTCAAGATTTGGCTCATAGTTAAAAGTGACTTAAAAGGACCCAAATGCTCACTTCGAGGGCTTAAAACGTGTTTATTCACTGCGGGAAGAGATATAAACAACTTTTGCAGTAAATTAATGTTCATGCGAGAAACTTCGATTTTTCATGCAAAAGGATCGATGACCCGGGCCGCGACCTGATGAAATTGCTCAGAGATGACCAAAATGGTCTGTTTTGAAAATTTCCATCTTTCAACTAATTTTGACTTTCAGAGGTGGATCATCCATTTTGGAGCTAAAATGAGCATCATTATCATCATTTTCATGCTTTTAGGGAGCAAAAACTCAAGATTTGACTCATGGTTAAAAGTGACTTAAAAGGACCCAAATGCTTACTTCGAGGCCTAAAACGTGTTTATTCACTGCGGGAAGAGATATAAACAACATTTATAGTAAATTAATTTACTTTAATTTAACATTAATTTATTTTCTCTTCCCGCTCAAGATTTGGCTCATGGTTAAAAGTGACTTAAAAGGACCCAAATGCTCACTTCGAGGGCTTAAAACGTGTTTATTCACTGCGGGAAGAGATATAAACAACATTTGCAGTAAATTAATGTTCATGCGAGAAACTTCGATTTTTCATGCAAAACGATCGATGACCCGCGACCTGATGAAATTGCTCTGAGTTGACCAAAATGGCCCGTTTTGAAGATTTCCATCTTTCAACTAATTTTGACTTTCAGAGGAGGATCATCACTATTGGAGCTAAAATGAGCATCATTATCATCATTTTCATGCTTCTAGGGAGCAAAAACTCAATATTTGACTCATGGTTAAAAGTGACTGAAAAGGACCCAAATGCTCACTTCGAGGGCTTAAAACGTGTTTATTCACTGCGGGAAGAGATATAAACAACATTTAGAGTAAATTAATGTTCATGCGAGAAACTTCGATTTTTCATGCAAAACGATCGATGACCCGCGACCTGATGAAATTGCTCTGAGTTGACCAAAATGGCCCGTTTTGAAAATTTCCATCTTTCAACTAATTTTGACATTCAGAGGTGGACCATCCCTTTTGGAGCTAAAATGAGCATCTTTATCATCATTTTGATGCTTCTAGGGAGCCAAAACTCAAGATGTGGCTCAGGGTTAAAAGTGACTTAAAAGGACCCAAATGCTCACTTCGAGGGTTTAAAACGTGTTTATTCACTGCGGGAAGAGATATAAACAATATTTAGAGTAAATTAATTTCCTTTACTTTAACATTAATTTATTATCTCTTCCCGCTCAAGATTTGGCTCATGGTTAAAAGTGACTTAAAAGGACCCAAATGCTCACTTCGAGGGCTTAAAACGTGTTTATTCACTGCGGGAAGAGATATAAACAACTTTTAGAGTAAATTAATGTTCATGCGAGAACCTTCAATTTTTCATGCAAAAGGATCGATGACCCGCGACCTGATGAAATTGCTCAGAGATGACCAAAATGGTCTGTTTTGAAAATTTTCATCTTTCAACTAATTTTGACTTTCAGAGGTGGATCATCCCTTTTGGAGCTAAAATGAGCATCATTATCATCATTTGCATGCTTCTAGGGAGCAAAAACTCAAGATTTGACTCATGGTTAAAAGTGACTTAAAAGGACCCAAATGCTTACTTCGAGGCCTCAAACGTGTTTATTCACTGCGGGAAGAGATATAAACAACATTTAGAGTAAATTAATTTACTTTACTTTAACATTAATTTATTATCTCTTCCCGCTCAAGATTTGGCTCATGGTTAAAAGTGACTTAAAAGGACCCAAATGCTCACTTCGAGGGCTTAAAACGTGTTTATTCACTGCGGGAAGATTTATAAACAACATTTGGAGTAAATTAATGTTCATGCGAGAAACTTCGATTTTTCATGCAAAACGATCGATGACCCGCGACCTGATGAAATTGCTCTGAGTTGACCAAAATGGTCCGTTTTGAAGATTTCCATCTTTCAACTAATTTTGACTTTCAGAGGTGGACCATCCCTTTTGGAGCTAAAATGAGCATCTTTATCATCATTTTCATGCTTCTAGGGAGCCAAAAGTCAAGATTTGGCTCATGGTTAAAAGTGACTTAAAAGGACCCAAATGCTCACTTCGAGGGCTTAAAACGTGTTTATTCACTGCGGGAAGAGATATAAACAACATTTAGAGTAAATTATTGTTCATGCGAGAACCTTCAATTTTTGATGCAAAGCGATCGATGACCCGCGACCTGATGAAATTGCTCAGAGATGACCAAAATGGTCTGTTTTGAAAATTTCCATCTTTCAACTAATTTTGACTTTCAGAGGTGGATCATCCCATTTGGAGCTAAAATGAGCATCATTATCGTCATTTTCATGCTTCTAGGGAGCCAAAAGTCAAGATTTGGCTCATGGTTAAAAGTGACTTAAAAGGACCCAAATGCTCACTTCGAGGGCTTAAAACGTGTTTATTCACTGCGGGAAGAGATATGAACAACATTTAGAGTAAATTAATGTTCATGCGAGAACCTTCAATTTTTCATGCAAAACGATCGATGACCCGCGACCTGATGAAATTGCTCAGAGATGACCAAAATGGTCTGTTTTGAAAATTTCCATCTTTCAACTAATTTTGACTTTCAGAGGTGGATCATCCCATTTGGAGCTAAAATGAGCATCATTATCATCATTTTCATGCTTCTAGGGAGCAAAAACTCAAGATTTGACTCATGGTTAAAAGTGACTTAAAAGGACCCAAATGCTTACTTCGAGGCCTAAAACGTGTTTATTCACTGCGGGAAGAGATATAAACAACGTTTAGAGTAAATTAATGTTCATGCGAGAAACTTTGATTTTTCATGCAAAACGATCGATGACCCGCGACCTGATGAAATTGCTCTGAGTTGACCAAAATGGTCCGTTTTGAAGATTTCCATCTTTCAACTAATTTTGACTTTCAGAGGTGGACCATCCCTTTTGGAGCTACAATGAGCATCTTTATCATCATTTTCATGCTTCTAGGGAGCCAAAACTCAAGATTTGGCTGAGGGTTAAAAGTGACTTAAAAGGACCTAAATGCTCACTTCGAGGGCTTAAAACGTGTTTATTCACTGCGGGAAGATTTATAAACAACATTTGGAGTAAATTAATGTTCTTGCGAGAAACTTCGATTTTTCATGCAAAACGATCGATGACCCGCGACCTGATGAAATTGCTCAGAGTTGACCAAAATGGTCCGTTTTGAAAATTTCCATCTTTCAACTAATTTTGACTTTCAGAGGTGGATCATCCATTTTGGAGCTAAAATGAGCATCATTATCATCATTTTCATGCTTCTAGGGAGCAAAAACTCAAGATTTGACTCATGGTTAAAAGTGACTTAAAAGGACCCAAATGCTTACTTCGAGGCCTAAAACGTGTTTATTCACTGCGGGAAGAGATATAAACAACATTTAGAGTAAATTAATTTACTTTACTTTAACATTAATTTATTATCTCTTCCCGCTCAAGATTTGGCTCATGGTTAAAAGTGACTTAAAAGGACCCAAATGCTCACTTCGAGGGCGTAAAACGTGTTTATTCACTGCGGGAAGAGATATAAACAACATTTAGAGTAAATTAATGTTCATGCGAGAAACTTTGATTTTTCATGCAAAACGATCGATGACCCGCGACCTGATGAAATTGCTCTGAGTTGACCAAAATGGTCCGTTTTGAAAATTTCCATCTTTCAACTAATTTTGACTTTCAGAGGTGGAGCATCCCTTTTGGAGCTACAATGAGCATCTTTATCATCATTTTCATGCTTCTAGGGAGCCAAAAGTCAAGATTTGGCTCATGGTTAAAAGTGACTTAAAAGGACCCAAATGCTCACTTCGAGGGCTTAAAACGTGTTTATTCACTGCGGGAAGAGATATGAACAACATTTAGAGTAAATTAATGTTCATGCGAGAACCTTCAATTTTTCATGCAAAACACTCGATGACCCGCGACCTGATGAAATTGCTCTGAGTTGACCAAAATGGTCTGTTTTGAAAATTTCCATCTTTCAACTAGTTTTGACTTTCAGAGGTGGACCATCCCTTTTGGAGCTAAAATGAGCATCATTATCATCATTTTCATGCTTCTAGGGAGCAAAAACTCAAGATTTGACTCATGGTTAAAAGTGACTTAAAAGGACCCAAATGCTTACTTCGAGGCCTAAAACGTGTTTATTCACTGCGGGAAGAGATATAAACAACGTTTAGAGTAAATTAATGTTCATGCGAGAAACTTTGATTTTTCATGCAAAACGATCGATGACCCGCGACCTGATGAAATTGCTCTGAGTTGACCAAAATGGTCAGTTTTGAAGATTTCCATCTTTCAACTAATTTTGACTTTCAGAGGTGGACCATCCCTTTTGGAGCTACAATGAGCATCTTTATCATCATTTGTAGTGTAGCTCCTATTTTCCCAATAGGCTCTGCGCATTGGAATAGTACCTACAGCAGTAAAGGCCTAGGCCAGACGTTAACTAGGTCTACTACTGTCGAAACTAGACGTAATTTTTGGGTTTGCCAGCTAAGCTCAGAGTTCGCTAGAAACTTTCTCGAATGTTCAAGGAAGGATGAACTCCCCTGATTAGACAAGAAGGGATTTAGTTTCTGACAACCATAGAACATGACAACTTTGCTCTCCCCTAATCAAGAGTCAATCTCGAGAGTCGTGTGAGCACAAGGCAATTATTTTACTCAGTCAGTACGTGCATTCTTAGTCTCATCAGAATGTAGAGAAAAGGAAGAGACGGGCGTGTTCAATAAAAGATGTTATTTATTGATCAGTCTCTTTTCTCGTACAAGAGAAATGGATCGATATTATTGCAATACTTATAGTTAAGTAAAGTGCATACATTAGAAGCAATAGTATAAAATAATACTGTAAAAACATTGATATGGTTTCTGAGCCATATGATGTTTAAAATGATTAAAATATATTTACATACACATATACATTTGACTAAACGTACTCAACTGGTGTTTCTAAATACGCCTACCCCGTGTACCTGACCTAAGTCTAATGCGTGGGCGGGAATAGAAAGTTACAGTTTAGTTTAAGTTTGTTTTTGCCAAGTGAATAACTAAAGAATTCTCTAGGAGGGGTTATTCAGTTCTGTACCTGGAATTTAGGATGAATGAGGAATGGTATCTCTTTCTCTGCTCTCGATATTCCAGGCTGCCTGCGAGGGCTGCCCAGAAGCGCCGGTGCTGGGTCTCTCGGCTTGAGATAGCAGCGCGTCTCTCAGCGCGTCAGGAAGGCGGGGCTGCTGCCTGCGGGGTCTGCTTCTGCTCTCGGCTTCGGCAAGTATGGCTGCTCCGTCTTGTCACCACGCGTGTGTTTGCATAGGGCAAGGTCGGCAATATTTATACCTTAAAGGTGCCGAGATTGACGTAAGGATGGACATAGGTACGTCAATAAAGATGTCATACGACTTGCTCGTTAGCACATTCTTTACTAAAGTTCTCTGTGAAATCAAAACAATGGCCGCACGGATTATCCAGGTTGTCATAGGTTTGATTTGTTATGAGAACGTCGTATGCCTTATCAGGGGCTGGAGGAATATCGCTTGTCTAATTAGATCTCAAGCGTTATGACCTAATCAGATAACACGTTCCTGTGCCGTAGTGTGACTGCGTCAGATAACGGTATCTGCATCATGGGGGATTTCTTGCCTCATGGGCTGACTGTTAGTTAACTAGCTAGTAAGTTTAACCAGAATAGGGTCAGGAATAGGGGGATCGAATCAGAACCTATAGAAATACACGACACCCACTCCACGCTAACTATGGTCATATCTACTAATCTATGCATAGTATAACATAGTACAACATACTATAGAGTATAGTGTATACCTTACCACCCCAAAATACATAAATGCATTTCGAAATTTTCAAATATACTGAAAAATTGCAGTCATATATATTGTATGCACTTAAGCTATGAATTAAATGCAAAAGTGAACACGCATTGTTATGCATTATTGATTGTTGGTATATGAGAAATACACATGAAATGGCTCTTAATATGGCTATACAGAAAAAAAGTCGAAACCATTTCATCACATAAAATCTATTGCGAACATACCAGCGGGCAGCTAAAGTCTATAAAGTCTATAAAGTATCTAAAATAGAAATCTTAGTTCTCTAGGAATAGTCTCTTACTTTAAGCAGAAAATCAGTGTCCCGGGAAAAAATATATAGAAAAATATTTTAGGGGCTTGCTGAAAAAAGTTGCTGTCCGTGAACTGGATTGTAATTGTTCATGTGACTTTATTTTTAAAGTTGAAGGCCGAATTCAGGGAACGCCGTGTGCGAGTTTACTCAAAAGTCTCTATTTCTGTTCCGGAGAGAACATCATATCATTCAGGCTTTCGAAAAAACTGTCAACAGCTTCATGGGAAAGTTCCACTAAGTCGGAAATAGGGGTAACCATGCATTCATGCGCATGATTGTCTCCATTGACATTCTGATTTGCATTGCTGACAGAAGGTCGTACCTGTTCGATGCTGCTTTCATCTTGAACTTCACTACTCTTCAATCGCAGTGGTGAAGATTCCAGGAATGCCGTCATCAGAATTGGCAGCCTTTGAGGGCAGCACAGTGCGTGAACCTTGGTAGGAACCAACAGTGTATCTGCATCCACCGGCGCATCCGATTGTAGCGTCAGACAGGTGTCTAACACGCATTCTTCTCCGCATAGCAGACACCTTAGTACAGGTAAAACACACCTTTGCCACATTGGTCGAAATGATAGAAACCAAGTCATGTTTAGGTCTCTAAGCCGGGATAGTCCCAGGATTTTTGATATCCGGTCCCGGTATCCAATGGCTAGGATCGTATCTTCCATTGTCGCGAGAGTTTGATCTGTGACATGGGTTGCCATAACGAAAAATAAGGACTAGGAATAGGATTCCTGCAATTAGTCCTAGGATCAGGGGAAGTCCGCCAAAAATCGAATGGACGAAGTCTGGAAAAATACCCAGTATGGCTTTGAATGGTGTTAATGCCATCGAAAATACTGTCTTAAATACCTTTGAGACCCCTGTGGTATCAGAAATATTTAAGATTTCGCTCAGGATTTCCGCGAAATGTACGGGGGAATTAGTTGATAATAATGTATGTATCTCTGCAGTCGTCCTTGCGACTTGTAGATCATACGTTTCTTTAGATGACGTGAGCCTTGTAGGCGTCTGAAGAAGCACTGTTTTCATTCTGCTTAAAGTGTCTATTCGAATAGAAGTAATTTTCAAACTGGGCCATGCCCTCGCCTCCCTGTCTGGAAAGGAGCTGGGGAACAAAGAACGTCCACAGCACTTGACCTTCGCCGTCGTAGTGACGAGATAAGGAGTCCCGGGCATAAGACTACAGCATCTGCGGTCTACAATAAGAATGTAACTCCCATTATAGAGTCTTTGAAAGAATGGTTCTATTTCAGTTGCAGGTGCGCCTTGCTGGTGACACGAAAGGTTGTATGAATTCCCTTCACAGGCTCCGTGCAAACTAATACCGTTACACAGAAGCGTGCCGCTTAGTGACATAGCACAATTGATGCCACTAAGAAACACTTTCTGTCCTTTGTTACTGACACATGCATGTGAATAGGGCAGGTTCCATGTTGTTTTAAGGTACCCCTTTCCCAATTTCTCGTACATGCCAGCCTGTATATATTTTTGGCAGTATTGAAACCTGAAGGTTGAGATTGGAATATTTATGATTCCGTGGATTATCCATTCACTGACAGGTCGTTCTGACATTGTCAACGGTAATCTTTCTAGTTTTTCAATGCTCAAGATTGTATAATCAGCACCCTTCTGCGCCATACCGATTTGTCTATCAGTAAGGTTAAAGATTTGAAATAGTGACGTTGTGTTGATTAAACGCCAAGGCACATAGCCTGAACGCAGATTTTGTAACGTCCAGCCAAGCTGTACAATAGAACGCAATTGTGACTGACCATGTTGTAATAACAGTAAGTCTTGCGATAATATATCGATTGCTGAAGACACAATGCTGTCCAATGAAAAAATTCTGGAGGACAGAGTCATTAACCCATTGTCCACTACAGAAAGTGATTTTTCCAAATTAATACGGTCAATTTCCCGTATTCTTTCTGCTGTCTCAATTTGAGTAACCTTCCAGGCCTCATTGTATGCTGCATATACAGAGGCTGCTATGAAACGCTTTTGACGCTGTTTGCGTGGTCCCATTATGAAATCACGCAAGTCAGCACCATCAGTAAGTAAAGTTAGGTGTTGCTTAATTTCAGGCAGTGTGGAAGTTTGTAGCCATTGAAGGCATAATTTGCCCACACTGTAGGTTGTTATTATCCCTGGGTGATGTCTTTGGGGATATCTAGGGTCTGGCCTGTTCATTTTGAAACCCTGTGTTTTATTCAGGAATCTATCTTGACAGTTATTTGTATCTGTGGGCCAGATCAACCATTGTTTCCAATCAGGATGTGTTCTGTTTTGGTTAAGTATATGGTTTATGTCTATTTCTTCATCTGTTTCAGAGTTATTGCTAAACATTGTTGGCTTTGGAATAGACAGGTTTTTTAAATCTTTGATTTTGGCTAAGCCAAGACAGGTGGTTTGTTGAACTGTGTCATTTAAAAATATCATTTGTTCTGGGATCATGCAGGCTCTAAACAAAGCTTCTATACCCTGTACTTGCCATTCTTTTGTACCCCAAACACTTTTCAAATCAACATGTTTGTCCCAATAATCAAATCCAAAAGTATTCATTTTTTCAAAGAAAGAATCTGAATATATCAATTTTGTGTTGGTTATCATGGTTTTCATCCCTGTCTTGTTTGACAATTTGTAATAAAATGTTTCAGCATTAGTTATGTTAAAACCTGAAAAATATGAATATTTGCCATACACGGTTCTAGAGCTCCCTTTTGGAGGTGTAGCACAATGTTCCCATTGATTAAAATTTAAAACATTTCTAGGTAGTGCAGATTTATGCAAGAAATGGTTACCATAATGGTTATAGCAGTACATGCTGTCATAATTTGTAGAACCTTGCAAATAATCATGTTTTGTAAATTTAGCAGACATTACTAAGTCAGACATCATATTGTTTATACTTTCAAAGTCCCAATCATCAGCAAATGAGTTTGGTTTTGCAAAGTCACTCAAGGAGATCTTGATTTGGTGTGGATATTTCAGGATCTCGACCGGACCATAAATTTCATAGTCAGTGTTGTCCCAGGCTACCCCACCAGATATTGGAATTGCTGTGAAGTTGGCTGAAGAAAGTTCTGAAGAAAGTTCTCTTTTCTCGACGTGTGAAGATGTGTGTGGTTTGAGGACCAAGTTGATGTTCTGACTTGCTGTGTCCATTTTAGCATATTTTCCCTCAATGAAGCGTCCCAAGGTAAATACCATGATGAGCCAAAGTATGAGGATAAATGCACCAAAACCCACCCAAAATTCAATCCATGGAGAAACTAGATATGTTTCTTTCAGTTGTTTCAAAAGTTCCTTCGCTTTGTCTTTAAAGGATTTTGATGATGGCTGTGTCTTTTGTTCGCTGAAGCCTTCAGAGGAATCATCGAAGTTGATGAAGTAACCGGATGCAGTTCTGTCAATTGTTCCAATTGGTTCAGGATTTTTGTTTCTTGCATTTTCACTTGGTACTTCTGTATAGATTGGTGTGTCTCTGCTAAATGTCTTTATTTGGGTTTTCAGAGGTCTAAGTTCTATTGCATTGTTGCATAGTCCTTGTTGTTCTTCTGTAGGCGTTTCGAATGTGATGAGCCTCTTTGATAGGACCTCTGTACTGGTAGCAAACCTTGGTGTTCTGCTACTTATTGGGAGTCCACTTGGCCTACTGTTGGTTATCGGCCACATGTTGTGGTTTTACCAGGTCGATGGATACAACTCGGTTCTCCTTTTTTCCAGCAAGTGGCGGTAGTACAACTGATCTTGTCCCGTTGACAGACAATACAGGAACTGCTTTTCTGTAAGAAGGCCCAAATTCCTTCTTTACCGCGATCTTCTCCCTGACTAGATCCCCGACTTTTGGAATCCAGACAGGTCTTGCTGGGACAGGTGGTGATTCTTCAGTGGTCGTTGGCTGTTCTTTCAACTGTATGTTGCTCAGGTCTTTTCTTGTTTTGTTTAAGTCCTGCAAAATAGCCAAAAGGTCTTTGACATCAAAGCTTTTTCCTGTTACCACTGAAGTCTGACTATCAAGGTCAGAGATCAACATCCTAGTTCCGAATAATAATTCGTACGGACTGAATCCCTTCAGAGAATTTCTTGGCAAGTTATTTAGACTACGTTGGACACTTATTAGATGTTTGACCCACCCAGCTCCCGAACCTAATATCTTTTCTATTATAGATTGCTTTCTGTCTTGGTTTTTTCTTTACACCATCCCATACCCTCAGGAAGGAAGTGAGAAGATTCCCGCTGGGCTGTGCTCATTTGGCCATTCTTTCCCCCCCCCAGGCTGGATTGCCTGAGAAAAAGAAAAAAATGGTCGAACGTAGCATGCTCTTAGCGTATATGCCATTTAGACTCGCAAATCTTGTATAACAGTCCGGACGTCAGCCGAGTGCTGTGGATCTACATTATAAGTGAGAACTAGCCTGTATATGTTAATCGCAAGCCATTCTTTTTAGTGGTGATGTTATCTGCCTTGATACGACGAGGTATTAAACTGCTTCTCTCCCCACTGCGATCTCTGTTGCAGTTTGGGCAGTTTTTTACAAACATGGTGTAGTGCAGGCTCATGCCTGGCCACCAGTACCGTGATTGTAATTCTTCCAGAGAATCTTTTAATTTAAGGTGTCTGAGACCCTCGCCCATGTGTGCGTCTGCGATTAACAAGTTTCTCCTGTCCATGTTTGGAATCACTCTATCCCCCACTCCAGGGATTCGAGCAAAAGGAATGGAGTTTGCATCTATGATGTATGTGTAATTGAGTGGATAGTTGATCGGTAACGCCGAGCAGTCGCCTTTTGATGACGTTTTTACTGCCAGCACTGTTTCGCCGTCAATGTATTTTAATGTACGCTTTTTTCGATCTACGGGAGCCGGTTTACTGGCTGCCGCTGCGGCTGTTTCAGCCAATGAATTCCCTACAACGTGAACGCCATCACGCTGGTGACTCAGTGAGTGTGTCACGTGAGTCTTTGGTAGTTCTTTTTTCAAAAGAGCTACCTGTTCCCAGAGCAGTCTCTGCTTTATTGGTGCATCCGTGTCATCTTTGTAATCGTTCTGAATCCAGGTCTGCAAATCCTTGTTATATGCTTTGACGCAGAAATATGAATCTGACACTATAAGTGTCGGGAATTCGCGATCCGCATTATCTAGCGCCATTTTCAAAGCTAATATTTCAGTTTGTAGTTCTGAATTAGTTTCTACTGAGTGTGATTTTGTTAATAGAGGTCTTAGTTTACCTCCGTGCCACACTTCTTTTGTAATCTCACATGTGGGATTGTATGCATGTTCTCCCCAAACGGAGGGTTGAGCATGTCCGTCTGTATAGATTACACAGGCGTAATGTCGTAGAGGCAGAATGTCGATTGGCAGAGGATACGTTTTTTCATATTTTAGATTTTTTAATTCTTCTAGTTCTTAAAAGACTGTTAACCAGGCAATACTTGATAATTCATATCCTCCGTACTGGATTTTCAGATGGGCAATTCTGGACTTTTTGAAGTTGAATTTGTAACCCTCTGCAGCGAAACCAAGTATTATGGTGTTCACTCTTTTCAAGTGAGTTTCCAAGTCATCATCTGTTAAGTAAATGTCATCGACATAAGATAATGCTTCATCATCATATAGTTGTAGTAATTCTGTTACTCTCGCTGAGAATACCCCCGGGCTGTTCTTGTACCCCTGGGCTAACCGACAGAATTGTTTTTGAGTGCCATTTACTGAAAATGCAGTTAAATATCTGCTCTCTGGTGCTATGTTTTGACAAAAGAATCCATTGGAGATGTCCAAGGTTGTTTTGTATTTTTTGCGCACTATGTTATTCATTAGTGCAGCACTGTGTGAGTTTTGCACTGCAAAAGTTTTGCAACATGTGTTAAGGTGTCGGTAATCCAAAACTAGACGGTACGAATTGTCTGGTTTGGAGACCGGAAACAAAGGATTGTTCATTTGTGAGGTGCAAGTTTCAATCACCCCCTGGTATTCTAGCTGATCTAGTATTTCATTTACTTGTTTTTTAGCTTCTTGCTTAATTGGGTACTGCCTTTGTGCAGTAGGTTGTGATTTTAACTGGACTTTGTGAGGAGGAGAATCCTCATCCCATCCTACGTGATTTTTATATAAAGCAGGTGCTAAGGCCACTGCCCACTTTCTAGCAAGTGTATATTTTTTATGAATCGGTATTTGATTCGAGAAGGCAGGCATAATTACTTCTTCGCCATGAGGGCACTCCCTGACAAACTCCGGTGGCCAGTCTTTTTCAGCTAGAAGGATGTCATAGCCCTTGGATAGGTTATCCCAAAATAGTCCCCTTATTTTCCTAGTCTTATCTCCCTCTATACGTAATGTTATCTCGTATATTTTGTGGGGCTTGCTAACTCTGGTATCTGCAGTTTCCACTTGAAGGTATTCATTCGTGTCCACTGTCTCCAGATGATTCATAAGGACTTTGCGAGCTATGCTCACCTCTGCTGCGCTGTCTAGCATTGTCTGAGCCCATTCTCCGTTTTTCAGTTGTGTCCTCAGTATTCTCGGCATTGTTAACTACCTTGATACTGGCTACCTTCTTTTTTGGAAATTGTGATTTCTTTTTCAGTTGAGCAGGTTCCTTGTCTTTGGACTTGGCGTGCTCTTCTGATCGTCCTCTTCTTTCCGATTTCTGCGAGGAATTCTGAAAAGATTGAGACGGACGTGTATCAATGTCTTGATATCTATCAGGTTTTTTAATATTATCCCTATTTCTAAGGTTATATCTATTCCCAGAGGGTTCACTCTGAGGTGACCTTTGTCTCGGGTTTGGAGATTTCTCTCTTCGCCTAGGAGACCTTCCTCTGGACTGGAATTTCTTTTCTTTAGGATTGGATTGTTTATTTCCATCCCAGTTCTTTTTTGGTGAATTATTGTTAAAAAATATTTTTTCTGGACTTGTAGTCAGTTGCGGTTTTACTGGTATTCCACCTAGACTATCTCTGCCTAGTTCTTCATAGGATTTTTCTATGATTCTGGCAATTTCAGCTGGTTGGTCTGCTATATCTGTCTCTTTTTTTTTTTTTTTATTTCAACTTCTGTTTATTAAGCCTCAGTTCGAGACACACATAAGAAAAGGGTCACAGTGACACAGCGATAAGCCTACAACCCTCATGGGGCCGGCCGCGTGAAAGAATTCGTGGTGCGAAGTTTGCATAAATCGGAACGTCCAATCGCACTCATCGATCTGCACATCAAAGTCCAGCAAGATCCCACGAAGTCGATCAAGAAGGGGGTCAAAAAGCGCTGCCCGGCACACCCCAGTGATACCCCGCCTCATATCTGTCTCTTTTAACCTCTGGCGGATCGCCACGTTTGCTGCTTCACCCTTTATGTTGGCTAGTAATATAGCCGAGACCTGCTTGAAGTCTTTCAGTAATTTCATACCAAGAGTTAAAGCAGGTTCTGGACCGTATTCATCTTGAATTTGTTTTAGCACATCTGGTATTACCGAAATGGATGGAACACCGTGCGTTTTTGTGTAGATTGAAGCAAAGACCGTACCCCAAGTGTCACAGTCCTCAATGTGTGGTGCGATTCCCATTGGGAGACATATAGTCAGAATCCTGTGCTTTTCTAATGGGGTGGTGTCAGGAAACACCGCCTCTATTTGGGTGATTTTCTGTGCCAACCAGAATGGTATCTGTTCCCGTTTAGCTGGAACTTTACCTAGGCAGGATTGGATGTTCTGTGGTGTGATTTTATTTGTGTTCCCCTGGTGAGGGGTCAGCTGTGGAATTTTAATCGCTGGCTGAATTGTTGAAGTCCGCATTACATACTGAACTAATTGTCTGTGAATTTTTAGTAGTTGTTTTAGCTGTATTAATAGCTCTGGTGCAGTCATCTCGTCGATGTCTGGATGTGGTGTGTATCCGGCTAAGACCGGCCACGTTGCTCCTGGTCTTCCTAAAGGACCGAGCCTTGTAATGTGATTATTATGTTTTAGGGCGCCATCAAATAAGAGCAAATGCTCTTGGAATTTGAGTGGTACTTCCACCTCCTCGAAAGGAGTGTACGTTTCAGGAGGTTCCTCTACTTTGTAATAGTGGAAGTACTTTGTTACAGCATTTGCTGCTGGAAAATGTATCCATGTATAGTATATTCGTGTGCCTCAATTACGAATATGACTGTGCCACCTCTAGGTGTCAGTCCATTTTCTATAAGTTTTAAGGTTATAGATCTCCTTTTGGCGACCTGGATGAGTATTATATCCGGGTCTGCTGTTTGCATGGTAGCATCAGCATCTGCTATTTCAGTAGCTAATCTAATTGCCTCTCTTTCTCCATCACTGTCTCCCATTTTACTGACAGGATGGTATTATTTTTATTTGCAGATCAGGTTTCTTTATGGAAACAGAGATTAGGTGCACAATATTTTGGAACTGTTTTATCCTTCAACGTTGACTAGACCAAGAACCGTACATAGGAGTTCCCTCCTGCGAGGTTTTGGAGGATATAATAACCTTTCACCCACTCCAGACGTCTTTGGAGTATTTGGGAAAAGGGGTCTGAGTGAGAAAGCACGACTGAGTTACTCTAAATGTCTTACGTTAGTTTTATCGCCCTTTCCAAACGCGTTGGGCGCCATGTAGTGTAGCTCCTATTTTCCCAATAGGCTCTGCGCATTGGAATAGTACCTACAGCAGTAAAGGCCTAGGCCAGACGTTAACTAGGTCTACTACTGTCGAAACTAGACTTAATTTTTGGGTTTGCCAGCTAAGCTCAGAGTTCGCTAGAAACTTTCTCGAATGTTCAAGGAAGGATGAACTCCCCTGATTAGACAAGAAGGGATTTAGTTTCTGACAACCATAGAACATGACAACTTTGCTCTCCCCTAATCAAGAGTCAATCTCGAGAGTCGTGTGAGCACAAGGCAATTATTTTACTCAGTCAGTACGTGCATTCTTAGTCTCATCAGAATGTAGAGAAAAGGAAGAGACGGGCGTGTTCAATAAAAGATGTTATTTATTGATCAGTCTCTTTTCTCGTACAAGAGAAATGGATCGATATTATTGCAATACTTATAGTTAAGTAAAGTGCATACATTAGAAGCAATAGTATAAAATAATACTGTAAAAACATTGATATGGTTTCTGAGCCATATGATGTTTAAAATGATTAAAATATATTTACATACACATATACATTTGACTAAACGTACTCAACTGGTGTTTCTAAATACGCCTACCCCGTGTACCTGACCTAAGTCTAATGCGTGGGCGGGAATAGAAAGTTACAGTTTAGTTTAAGTTTGTTTTTGCCAAGTGAATAACTAAAGAATTCTCTAGGAGGGGTTATTCAGTTCTGTACCTGGAATTTAGGATGAATGAGGAATGGTATCTCTTTCTCTGCTCTCGATATTCCAGGCTGCCTGCGAGGGCTGCCCAGAAGCGCCGGTGCTGGGTCTCTCGGCTTGAGATAGCAGCGCGTCTCTCAGCGCGTCAGGAAGGCGGGGCTGCTGCCTGCGGGGTCTGCTTCTGCTCTCGGCTTCGGCAAGTATGGCTGCTCCGTCTTGTCACCACGCGTGTGTTTGCATAGGGCAAGGTCGGCAATATTTATACCTTAAAGGTGCCGAGATTGACGTAAGGATGGACATAGGTACGTCAATAAAGATGTCATACGACTTGCTCGTTAGCACATTCTTTACTAAAGTTCTCTGTGAAATCAAAACAATGGCCGCACGGATTATCCAGGTTGTCATAGGTTTGATTTGTTATGAGAACGTCGTATGCCTTATCAGGGGCTGGAGGAATATCGCTTGTCTAATTAGATCTCAAGCGTTATGACCTAATCAGATAACACGTTCCTGTGCCGTAGTGTGACTGCGTCAGATAACGGTATCTGCATCATGGGGGATTTCTTGCCTCATGGGCTGACTGTTAGTTAACTAGCTAGTAAGTTTAACCAGAATAGGGTCAGGAATAGGGGGATCGAATCAGAACCTATAGAAATACACGACACATTTTCATGCTTCTAGGGAGCCAAAACTCAAGATTTGGCTGAGGGTTAAAAGTGACTTAAAAGGACCTAAATGCTCACTTCGAGGGCTTAAAACGTGTTTATTCACTGCGGGAAGATTTATAAACAACATTTGGAGTAAATTAATGTTCTTGCGAGAAACTTCGATTTTTCATGCAAAACGATCGATGACCCGCGACCTGATGAAATTGCTCAGAGATGACCAAAATGGTCTGTTTTGAAAATTTCCATCTTTCAACTAATTTTGACTTTCAGAGGTGGATCATCCATTTTGGAGCTAAAATGAGCATCATTATCATCATTTTCATGCTTCTAGGGAGCAAAACCTCAAGATTTGACTCATGGTTAAAAGTGACTTAAAAGGACCGAAATGCTCACTTTGAGGCCTAAAACGTGTTTATTCACTGCGGGAAGAGATATAAACAACATTTAGAGTAATTTAATTTACTTTACTTTAACATTAATTTATTATCTCTTCCCGCTCAAGATTTGGCTCATGGTTAAAAGTGACTTAAAAGGACCCAAATGCTCACTTCGAGGGCTTAAAACGTGTTTATTCACTGCGGGAAGAGATATAGACAACATTTAGAGTAAATTAATGTTCATGCGAGAACCTTCAATTTTTCATGCAAAACGATCGATGACCCGCGACCTGATGAAATTACTCAGAGATGACCAAAATGGTCTGTTTTGAAAATTTCCATCTTTCAACTAGTTTTGACTTTCAGAGGTGGATCATCCCTTTTGGAGCTAAAATGAGCATCATTATCATCATTTTGATGCTTCTAAGGAGCCAAAACTCAAGATTTGGCTCAGGGTTAAAAGTGACTTAAAAGGACCCAAATGCTCACTTCGAGGGCTTAAAACGTGTTTATTCACTGCGAGAAGAGATATAAACAACATTTAGAGTAAATTGATGTTCATGCGAGAAACTTCGATTTTTCATGCAAAACGATCGATGACCCGCGACCTGATGAAATTGCTCTGAGTTGACCAAAATGGTCCGTTTTGAAAATTTCCATCTTTCAACTAATTTTGACTTTCAGAGGTGGAGCATCTCTTTTGGAGCTACAATGAGCATCTTTATCATAATTTTCATGCTTCTAGGGAGCCAAAAGTCAAGATTTGGCTCATGGTTAAAAGTGACTTAAAAGGACCCAAATGCTCACTTCGAGGGCTTAAAACGTGTTTATTCACTGCGGGAAGAGATATGAACAACATTTAGAGTAAATTAATGTTCATGCGAGAAACTTCGATTTTTCATGAAAAACGATCGATGACCCGCGACCTGATGAAATTGCTCAGAGATGACCAAAATGGTCTGTTTTAAAAATTTCCATCTTTCAACTAATTTTGACTTTCAGAGGTGGATCATCCCATTTGGAGCTAAAATGAGCATCATTATCGTCATTTTCATGCTTCTAGGGAGCCAAAAGTCAAGATTTGGCTCATGGTTAAAAGTGACTTAAAAGGACCCAAATGCTCACTTGGAGGGCTTAAAACGTGTTTATTCACTGCGGGAAGAGATATGAACAACATTTAGAGTAAATTAATGTTCATGCGAGAACCTTCAATTTTTCATGCAAAACGATCGATGACCCGCGACCTGATGAAATTGCTCAGAGATGACCAAAATGGTCTGTTTTGAAAATTTCCATCTTTCAACTAATTTTGACTTTCAGAGGTGGATCATCCCATTTGGAGCTAAAATGAGCATCATTATCATCATTTTCATGCTTCTAGGGAGCAAAAACTCAAGATTTGACTCATGGTTAAAAGTGACTTAAAAGGACCCAAATGCTTACTTCGAGGCCTAAAACGTGTTTATTCACTGCGGGAAGAGATATAAACAACGTTTAGAGTAAATTAATGTTCATGCGAGAAACTTTGATTTTTCATGCAAAACGATCGATGACCCGCGACCTGATGAAATTGCTCTGAGTTGACCAAAATGGTCCGTTTTGAAGATTTCCATCTTTCAACTAATTTTGACTTTCAGAGGTGGACCATCCCTTTTGGAGCTACAATGAGCATCTTTATCATCATTTTCATGCTTCTAGGGAGCCAAAACTCAAGATTTGGCTGAGGGTTAAAAGTGACTTAAAAGGACCTAAATGCTCACTTCGAGGGCTTAAAACGTGTTTATTCACTGCGGGAAGATTTATAAACAACATTTGGAGTAAATTAATGTTCTTGCGAGAAACTTCGATTTTTCATGCAAAACGATCGATGACCCGCGACCTGATGAAATTGCTCAGAGTTGACCAAAATGGTCCGTTTTGAAAATTTCCATCTTTCAACTAATTTTGACTTTCAGAGGTGGATCATCCATTTTGGAGCTAAAATGAGCATCATTATCATCATTTTCATGCTTCTAGGGAGCAAAAACTCAAGATTTGACTCATGGTTAAAAGTGACTTAAAAGGACCCAAATGCTTACTTCGAGGCCTAAAACGTGTTTATTCACTGCGGGAAGAGATATAAACAACATTTAGAGTAAATTAATTTACTTTACTTTAACATTAATTTATTATCTCTTCCCGCTCAAGATTTGGCTCATGGTTAAAAGTGACTTAAAAGGACCCAAATGCTCACTTCGAGGGCGTAAAACGTGTTTATTCACTGCGGGAAGAGATATAAACAACATTTAGAGTAAATTAATGTTCATGCGAGAAACTTTGATTTTTCATGCAAAACGATCGATGACCCGCGACCTGATGAAATTGCTCTGAGTTGACCAAAATGGTCCGTTTTGAAAATTTCCATCTTTCAACTAATTTTGACTTTCAGAGGTGGATCATCCCTTTTGGAGCTACAATGAGCATCTTTATCATCATTTTCATGCTTCTAGGGAGCCAAAAGTCAAGATTTGGCTCATGGTTAAAAGTGACTTAAAAGGACCCAAATGCTCACTTCGAGGGCTTAAAACGTGTTTATTCACTGCGGGAAGAGATATGAACAACATTTAGAGTAAATTAATGTTCATGCGAGAACCTTCAATTTTTCATGCAAAACACTCGATGACCCGCGACCTGATGAAATTGCTCTGAGTTGACCAAAATGGTCTGTTTTGAAAATTTCCATCTTTCAACTAGTTTTGACTTTCAGAGGTGGACCATCCCTTTTGGAGCTAAAATGAGCATCATTATCATCATTTTCATGCTTCTAGGGAGCAAAAACTCAAGATTTGACTCATGGTTAAAAGTGACTTAAAAGGACCCAAATGCTTACTTCGAGGCCTAAAACGTGTTTATTCACTGCGGGAAGAGATATAAACAACGTTTAGAGTAAATTAATGTTCATGCGAGAAACTTTGATTTTTCATGCAAAACGATCGATGACCCGCGACCTGATGAAATTGCTCTGAGTTGACCAAAATGGTCCGTTTTGAAGATTTCCATCTTTCAACTAATTTTGACTTTCAGAGGTGGACCATCCCTTTTGGAGCTACAATGAGCATCTTTATCATCATTTTCATGCTTCTAGGGAGCCAAAACTCAAGATTTGGCTGAGGGTTAAAAGTGACTTAAAAGGACCTAAATGCTCACTTCGAGGGCTTAAAACGTGTTTATTCACTGCGGGAAGATTTATAAACAACATTTGGAGTAAATTAATGTTCTTGCGAGAAACTTCGATTTTTCATGCAAAACGATCGATGACCCGCGACCTGATGAAATTGCTCAGAGATGACCAAAATGGTCTGTTTTGAAAATTTCCATCTTTCAACTAATTTTGACTTTCAGAGGTGGATCATCCATTTTGGAGCTAAAATGAGCATCATTATCATCATTTTCATGCTTCTAGGGAGCAAAACCTCAAGATTTGACTCATGGTTAAAAGTGACTTAAAAGGACCCAAATGCTCACTTTGAGGCCTAAAACGTGTTTATTCACTGCGGGAAGAGATATAAACAACATTTAGAGTAATTTAATTTACTTTACTTTAACATTAATTTATTATCTCTTCCCGCTCAAGATTTGGCTCATGGTTAAAAGTGACTTAAAAGGACCCAAATGCTCACTTCGAGGGCTTAAAACGTGTTTATTCACTGCGGGAAGAGATATAGACAACATTTAGAGTAAATTAATGTTCATGCGAGAACCTTCAATTTTTCATGCAAAACGATCGATGACCCGCGACCTGATGAAATTACTCAGAGATGACCAAAATGGTCTGTTTTGAAAATTTCCATCTTTCAACTAGTTTTGACTTTCAGAGGTGGATCATCCCTTTTGGAGCTAAAATGAGCATCATTATCATCATTTTGATGCTTCTAGGGAGCCAAAACTCAAGATTTGGCTCAGGGTTAAAAGTGACTTAAAAGGACCCAAATGCTCACTTCGAGGGCTTAAAACGTGTTTATTCACTGCGAGAAGAGATATAAACAACATTTAGAGTAAATTGATGTTCATGCGAGAAACTTCGATTTTTCATGCAAAACGATCGATGACCCGCGACCTGATGAAATTGCTCTGAGTTGACCAAAATGGTCCGTTTTGAAAATTTCCATCTTTCAACTAATTTTGACTTTCAGAGGTGGAGCATCTCTTTTGGAGCTACAATGAGCATCTTTATCATCATTTTCATGCTTCTAGGGAGCCAAAAGTCAAGATTTGGCTCATGGTTAAAAGTGACTTAAAAGGACCCAAATGCTCACTTCGAGGGCTTAAAACGTGTTTATTCACTGCGGGACGAGATATGAACAACATTTAGAGTAAATTAATGTTCATGCGAGAAACTTCGATTTTTCATGCAAAACGATCGATGACCCGCGACCTGATGGAATTGCTCAGAGATGACCAAAATGGTCTGTTTTGAAAATTTCCATCTTTCAACTAATTTTGACTTTCAGAGGTGGATCATCCCATTTGGAGCTAAAATGAGCATCATTATCGTCATTTTCATGCTTCTAGGGAGCCAAAACTCAAGATTTGGCTCAGGGTTAAAAGTGACTGAAAAGGACCCAAATGCTCACTTCGAGGGCTTAAAACGTGTTTATTCACTGCGGGAAGAGATATAAACAACATTTAGAGTAAATTAATGTTCATGCGAGAAACTTCGATTTTTCATGCAAAACGATCGATGACCCGCGACCTGATGAAATTGCTCTGAGTTGACCAAAATGGTCCGTTTTGAAAATTTCCATCTTTCAACTAATTTTGACATTCAGAGGTGGACCATCCCTTTTGGAGCTAAAATGAGCATCTTTATCATCATTTTGATGCTTCTAGGGAGCCAAAACTCAAGATTTGGCTCAGGGTTAAAAGTGACTTAAAAGGACCCAAATGCTCACTTCGAGGGCTTAAAACGTGTTTATTCACTGCGAGAAGAGATATAAACAACATTTAGAGTAAATTAATGTTCATGCGAGAAACTTCGATTTTTCATGAAAAACGATCGATGACCCGCGACCTGATGAAATTGCTCAGAGATGACCAAAATGGTCTGTTTTGAAAATTTCCATCTTTCAACTAATTTTGACTTTCAGAGGTGGATCATCCATTTTGGAGCTAAAATGAGCATCATTATCATCATTTTCATGCTTCTAGGGAGCAAAATCTCAAGGTTTGACTCATGGTTAAAAGTGACTTAAAAGGACCCAAATGCTTACTTCGATGCCTAAAACGTGTTTATTCACTGCGGGAAGAGATATAAACAACATTTAGAGTAAATTAATTTACTTTACTTTAACATTAATTTATTATCTCTTCCCGCTCAAGATTTGGCTCATGGTTAAAAGTGACTTAAAAGGACCCAAATGCTCACTTCGAGGGCGTAAAACGTGTTTATTCACTGCGGGAAGAGATATAAACAACATTTAGAGTAAATTAATGTTCATGCGAGAAACTTCGATTTTTCATGCAAAACGATCGATGACCCGCGACCTGATGAAATTGCTCTGAGTTGACCAAAATGGTCCGTTTTGAAAATTTCCATCTTTCAACTAATTTTGACTTTCAGAGGTGGACCATCCCTTTTGGAGCTAAAATGAGCATCTTTATCATCATTTTCATGCTTCTAGGGTGCCAAAACTCAAGATTTGGCTCAGGGTTAAAATTGACTTAAAAGGACCCAAATGCTCACTTCGAGGGCTTAAAACGTGTTTATTCACTGCGGGAAGAGATATAAACAACATTTAGAGTAAATTATTGTTCATGCGAGAAACTTCGATTTTTCATGTAAAACGATCAATGACCCGCGCGACCTGATGAAATTGCTCGGAGTTGACCAAAATGGTCAGTTTTGAAAATTTCCATCTTTCAACTAATTTTGACTTTCAGAGGTGGATCATCCCTTTTGGAGCTAAAATGAGCATCTTTATCGTCATTTTCATGCTTCAATGGAGCCAAAAGTCAAGATTTGGCTCATGGTTAAAAGTGACTTAAAAGGACCCAAATGCTCACTTCGAGGGCTTAAAACGTGTTTATTCACTGCGGGAAGAGATATAAACAACATTTGGAGTAAATTAATGTTCATTCGAGAAACTTCGATTTTTCATGCAAAACGATCGATGACCCGCGACCTGATGAAATTGCTCTGAGTTGACCAAAATGGCCCGTTTTTAATATTTCCATCTTTCAACTAATTTTGACTTTCAGATGAGGATCATCACTATTGGAGCTAAAATGAGCATCATTATCATCATTTTCATGCTTCTAGGGGGCAAAAACTCAATATTTGACTCATGGTTAAAAGTGACTTAAAAGGTCCAAAATGCTTACTTCGAGGCCTAAAACGTGTTTATTCACTGCGGGGAGAGATATAAACAACATTTAGAGTAATTTAATTTACTTTACTTTAACATTAATTTATTATCTCTTCCCGCTCAAGATTTGGCTCATGGTTAAAAGTGACTTAAAAGGACCCATATGCTCACTTCGAGGGCTTAAAACGTGTTTATTCACTGCGGGAAGAGATATAAACAACATTTAGAGTAAATTATTGTTCATGTGAGAACCTTCAATTTTTGATGCAAAACGATAGATGACCCGCGACCTGATGAAATTGCTCTGAGATTACCAAAATGGTCCGTTTTGAAAATTTCCATCTTTCAACTAATTTTCACTTTCAGAGGTGGATCATCCCTTTTGGAGCTACAATGAGCATCTTTATCATCATTTTCATGCTTCAAGGGAGCCAAAAGTCAAGATTTGGCTCATGGTTAAAAGTGACTTAAAAGGACCCAAATGCTCACTTCGAGGGCTTAAAACGTGTTTATTCACTGCGGGAAGAGATATGAACAACATTTAGAGTAAATTAATGTTCATGCGAGAACCTTCAATTTTTCATGCAAAACGATCGATGACCCGCGACCTGATGAAATTGCTCAGAGATGACCAAAATGGTCTGTTTTGAAAATTTCCATCTTTCAACTAATTTTGACTTTCAGAGGTGGATCATCCCATTTGGAGCTAAAATGAGCATCATTATCATCATTTTCATGCTTCTAGGGAGCAAAAACTCAAGATTTGACTCATGGTTAAAAGTGACTTAAAAGGACCCAAATGCTTACTTCGAGGCCTAAAACGTGTTTATTCACTGCGGGAAGAGATATAAACAACATTTAGAGTAAATTAATGTTCATGCGAGAAACTTTGATTTTTCATGCAAAACGATCGATGACCCGCGACCTGATGAAATTGCTCTGAGTTGACCAAAATGGTCCGTTTTGAAGATTTCCATCTTTCAACTAATTTTGACTTTCAGAGGTGGACCATCCCTTTTGGAGCTACAATGAGCATCTTTATCATCATTTTCATGCTTCTAGGGAGCCAAAACTCAAGATTTGGCTGAGGGTTAAAAGTGACTTAAAAGGACCTAAATGCTCACTTCGAGGGCTTAAAACGTGTTTATTCACTGCGGGAAGATTTATAAACAACATTTGGAGTAAATTAATGTTCTTGCGAGAAACTTCGATTTTTCATGCAAAACGATCGATGACCCGCGACCTGATGAAATTGCTCAGAGATGACCAAAATGGTCTGTTTTGAAAATTTCCATCTTTCAACTAATTTTGACTTTCAGAGGTGGATCATCCATTTTGGAGCTAAAATGAGCATCATTATCATCATTTTCATGCTTCTAGGGAGCAAAACCTCAAGATTTGACTCATGGTTAAAAGTGACTTAAAAGGACCCAAATGCTTACTTCGAGGCCTAAAACGTGTTTATTCACTGCGGGAAGAGATATAAACAACATTTAGAGTAAATTAATTTACTTTACTTTAACATTAATTTATTATCTCTTCCCGCTCAAGATTTGGCTCATGGTTAAAAGTGACTTAAAAGGACCCAAATGCTCACTTCGAGGGCTTAAAACGTGTTTATTCACTGCGGGAAGAGATATAAACAACATTTAGAGTAAATTATTGTTCATGCGAGAAACTTCGATTTTTCATGTAAAACGATCAATGACCCGCGCGACCTGATGAAATTGCTCGGAGTTGACCAAAATGGTCAGTTTTGAAAATTTCCATCTTTCAACTAATTTTGACTTTCAGAGGTGGATCATCCCTTTTGGAGCTAAAATGAGCATCTTTATCGTCATTTTCATGCTTCAATGGAGCCAAAAGTCAAGATTTGGCTCATGGTTAAAAGTGACTTAAAAGGACCCAAATGCTCACTTCGAGGGCTTAAAACGTGTTTATTCACTGCGGGAAGAGATATAAACAACATTTGGAGTAAATTAATGTTCATTCGAGAAACTTCGATTTTTCATGCAAAACGATCGATGACCCGCGACCTGATGAAATTGCTCTGAGTTGACCAAAATGGCCCGTTTTTAATATTTCCATCTTTCAACTAATTTTGACTTTCAGAGGAGGATCATCACTATTGGAGCTAAAATGAGCATCATTATCATCATTTTCATGCTTCTAGGGAGCAAAAACTCAATATTTGACTCATGGTTAAAAGTGACTTAAAAGGTCCAAAATGCTTACTTCGAGGCCTAAAACGTGTTTATTCACTGCGGGGAGAGATATAAACAACATTTAGAGTAATTTAATTTACTTTACTTTAACATTAATTTATTATCTCTTCCCGCTCAAGATTTGGCTCATGGTTAAAAGTGACTTAAAAGGACCCATATGCTCACTTCGAGGGCTTAAAACGTGTTTATTCACTGCGGGAAGAGATATAAACAACATTTAGAGTAAATTAATGTTCATGCGAGAAACTTCGATTTTTCATGAAAAACGATCGATGACCCGCGACCTGATGAAATTGCTCAGAGATGACCAAAATGGTCTGTTTTAAAAATTTCCATCTTTCAACTAATTTTGACTTTCAGAGGTGGATCATCCCATTTGGAGCTAAAATGAGCATCATTATCGTCATTTTCATGCTTCTAGGGAGCCAAAAGTCAAGATTTGGCTCATGGTTAAAAGTGACTTAAAAGGACCCAAATGCTCACTTGGAGGGCTTAAAACGTGTTTATTCACTGCGGGAAGAGATATGAACAACATTTAGAGTAAATTAATGTTCATGCGAGAACCTTCAATTTTTCATGCAAAACGATCGATGACCCGCGACCTGATGAAATTGCTCAGAGATGACCAAAATGGTCTGTTTTGAAAATTTCCATCTTTCAACTAATTTTGACTTTCAGAGGTGGATCATCCCATTTGGAGCTAAAATGAGCATCATTATCATCATTTTCATGCTTCTAGGGAGCAAAAACTCAAGATTTGACTCATGGTTAAAAGTGACTTAAAAGGACCCAAATGCTTACTTCGAGGCCTAAAACGTGTTTATTCACTGCGGGAAGAGATATAAACAACGTTTAGAGTAAATTAATGTTCATGCGAGAAACTTTGATTTTTCATGCAAAACGATCGATGACCCGCGACCTGATGAAATTGCTCTGAGTTGACCAAAATGGTCCGTTTTGAAGATTTCCATCTTTCAACTAATTTTGACTTTCAGAGGTGGACCATCCCTTTTGGAGCTACAATGAGCATCTTTATCATCATTTTCATGCTTCTAGGGAGCCAAAACTCAAGATTTGGCTGAGGGTTAAAAGTGACTTAAAAGGACCTAAATGCTCACTTCGAGGGCTTAAAACGTGTTTATTCACTGCGGGAAGATTTATAAACAACATTTGGAGTAAATTAATGTTCTTGCGAGAAACTTCGATTTTTCATGCAAAACGATCGATGACCCGCGACCTGATGAAATTGCTCAGAGTTGACCAAAATGGTCCGTTTTGAAAATTTCCATCTTTCAACTAATTTTGACTTTCAGAGGTGGATCATCCATTTTGGAGCTAAAATGAGCATCATTATCATCATTTTCATGCTTCTAGGGAGCAAAAACTCAAGATTTGACTCATGGTTAAAAGTGACTTAAAAGGACCCAAATGCTTACTTCGAGGCCTAAAACGTGTTAATTCACTGCGGGAAGAGATATAAACAACATTTAGAGTAAATTAATTTACTTTACTTTAACATTAATTTATTATCTCTTCCCGCTCAAGATTTGGCTCATGGTTAAAAGTGACTTAAAAGGACCCAAATGCTCACTTCGAGGGCGTAAAACGTGTTTATTCACTGCGGGAAGAGATATAAACAACATTTAGAGTAAATTAATGTTCATGCGAGAAACTTTGATTTTTCATGCAAAACGATCGATGACCCGCGACCTGATGAAATTGCTCTGAGTTGACCAAAATGGTCCGTTTTGAAAATTTCCATCTTTCAACTAATTTTGACTTTCAGAGGTGGATCATCCCTTTTGGAGCTACAATGAGCATCTTTATCATCATTTTCATGCTTCTAGGGAGCCAAAAGTCAAGATTTGGCTCATGGTTAAAAGTGACTTAAAAGGACCCAAATGCTCACTTCGAGGGCTTAAAACGTGTTTATTCACTGCGGGAAGAGATATGAACAACATTTAGAGTAAATTAATGTTCATGCGAGAACCTTCAATTTTTCATGCAAAACACTCGATGACCCGCGACCTGATGAAATTGCTCTGAGTTGACCAAAATGGTCTGTTTTGAAAATTTCCATCTTTCAACTAGTTTTGACTTTCAGAGGTGGACCATCCCTTTTGGAGCTAAAATGAGCATCATTATCATCATTTTCATGCTTCTAGGGAGCAAAAACTCAAGATTTGACTCATGGTTAAAAGTGACTTAAAAGGACCCAAATGCTTACTTCGAGGCCTAAAACGTGTTTATTCACTGCGGGAAGAGATATAAACAACGTTTAGAGTAAATTAATGTTCATGCGAGAAACTTTGATTTTTCATGCAAAACGATCGATGACCCGCGACCTGATGAAATTGCTCTGAGTTGACCAAAATGGTCCGTTTTGAAGATTTCCATCTTTCAACTAATTTTGACTTTCAGAGGTGGACCATCCCTTTTGGAGCTACAATGAGCATCTTTATCATCATTTTCATGCTTCTAGGGAGCCAAAACTCAAGATTTGGCTGAGGGTTAAAAGTGACTTAAAAGGACCTAAATGCTCACTTCGAGGGCTTAAAACGTGTTTATTCACTGCGGGAAGATTTATAAACAACATTTGGAGTAAATTAATGTTCTTGCGAGAAACTTCGATTTTTCATGCAAAACGATCGATGACCCGCGACCTGATGAAATTGCTCAGAGATGACCAAAATGGTCTGTTTTGAAAATTTCCATCTTTCAACTAATTTTGACTTTCAGAGGTGGATCATCCATTTTGGAGCTAAAATGAGCATCATTATCATCATTTTCATGCTTCTAGGGAGCAAAACCTCAAGATTTGACTCATGGTTAAAAGTGACTTAAAAGGACCCAAATGCTCACTTTGAGGCCTAAAACGTGTTTATTCACTGCGGGAAGAGATATAAACAACATTTAGAGTAATTTAATTTACTTTACTTTAACATTAATTTATTATCTCTTCCCGCTCAAGATTTGGCTCATGGTTAAAAGTGACTTAAAAGGACCCAAATGCTCACTTCGAGGGCTTAAAACGTGTTTATTCACTGCGGGAAGAGATATAGACAACATTTAGAGTAAATTAATGTTCATGCGAGAACCTTCAATTTTTCATGCAAAACGATCGATGACCCGCGACCTGATGAAATTACTCAGAGATGACCAAAATGGTCTGTTTTGAAAATTTCCATCTTTCAACTAGTTTTGACTTTCAGAGGTGGATCATCCCTTTTGGAGCTAAAATGAGCATCATTATCATCATTTTGATGCTTCTAGGGAGCCAAAACTCAAGATTTGGCTCAGGGTTAAAAGTGACTTAAAAGGACCCAAATGCTCACTTCGAGGGCTTAAAACGTGTTTATTCACTGCGAGAAGAGATATAAACAACATTTAGAGTAAATTGATGTTCATGCGAGAAACTTCGATTTTTCATGCAAAACGATCGATGACCCGCGACCTGATGAAATTGCTCTGAGTTGACCAAAATGGTCCGTTTTGAAAATTTCCATCTTTCAACTAATTTTGACTTTCAGAGGTGGACCATCCCTTTTGGAGCTAAAATGAGCATCTTTATCATCATTTTCATGCTTCTAGGGTGCCAAAACTCAAGATTTGGCTCAGGGTTAAAATTGACTTAAAAGGACCCAAATGCTCACTTCGAGGGCTTAAAACGTGTTTATTCACTGCGGGAAGAGATATAAACAACATTTAGAGTAAATTATTGTTCATGCGAGAAACTTCGATTTTTCATGTAAAACGATCAATGACCCGCGCGACCTGATGAAATTGCTCGGAGTTGACCAAAATGGTCAGTTTTGAAAATTTCCATCTTTCAACTAATTTTGACTTTCAGAGGTGGATCATCCCTTTTGGAGCTAAAATGAGCATCTTTATCGTCATTTTCATGCTTCAATGGAGCCAAAAGTCAAGATTTGGCTCATGGTTAAAAGTGACTTAAAAGGACCCAAATGCTCACTTCGAGGGCTTAAAACGTGTTTATTCACTGCGGGAAGAGATATAAACAACATTTGGAGTAAATTAATGTTCATTCGAGAAACTTCGATTTTTCATGCAAAACGATCGATGACCCGCGACCTGATGAAATTGCTCTGAGTTGACCAAAATGGCCCGTTTTTAATATTTCCATCTTTCAACTAATTTTGACTTTCAGAGGTGGATCATCCCATTTGGAGCTAAAATGAGCATCATTATCATCATTTTCATGCTTCTAGGGAGCAAAAACTCAAGATTTGACTCATGGTTAAAAGTGACTTAAAAGGTCCAAAATGCTTACTTCGAGGCCTAAAACGTGTTTATTCACTGCGGGGAGAGATATAAACAACATTTAGAGTAATTTAATTTACTTTACTTTAACATTAATTTATTATCTCTTCCCGCTCAAGATTTGGCTCATGGTTAAAAGTGACTTAAAAGGACCCATATGCTCACTTCGAGGGCTTAAAACGTGTTTATTCACTGCGGGAAGAGATATAAACAACATTTAGAGTAAATTATTGTTCATGTGAGAACCTTCAATTTTTGATGCAAAACGATAGATGACCCGCGACCTGATGAAATTGCTCTGAGTTGACCAAAATGGCCCGTTTTTAATATTTCCATCTTTCAACTAATTTTGACTTTCAGATGAGGATCATCACTATTGGAGCTAAAATGAGCATCATTATCATCATTTTCATGCTTCTAGGGGGCAAAAACTCAATATTTGACTCATGGTTAAAAGTGACTTAAAAGGTCCAAAATGCTTACTTCGAGGCCTAAAACGTGTTTATTCACTGCGGGGAGAGATATAAACAACATTTAGAGTAATTTAATTTACTTTACTTTAACATTAATTTATTATCTCTTCCCGCTCAAGATTTGGCTCATGGTTAAAAGTGACTTAAAAGGACCCATATGCTCACTTCGAGGGCTTAAAACGTGTTTATTCACTGCGGGAAGAGATATAAACAACATTTAGAGTAAATTATTGTTCATGTGAGAACCTTCAATTTTTGATGCAAAACGATAGATGACCCGCGACCTGATGAAATTGCTCTGAGATTACCAAAATGGTCCGTTTTGAAAATTTCCATCTTTCAACTAATTTTCACTTTCAGAGGTGGATCATCCCTTTTGGAGCTACAATGAGCATCTTTATCATCATTTTCATGCTTCAAGGGAGCCAAAAGTCAAGATTTGGCTCATGGTTAAAAGTGACTTAAAAGGACCCAAATGCTCACTTCGAGGGCTTAAAACGTGTTTATTCACTGCGGGAAGAGATATGAACAACATTTAGAGTAAATTAATGTTCATGCGAGAACCTTCAATTTTTCATGCAAAACGATCGATGACCCGCGACCTGATGAAATTGCTCAGAGATGACCAAAATGGTCTGTTTTGAAAATTTCCATCTTTCAACTAATTTTGACTTTCAGAGGTGGATCATCCCATTTGGAGCTAAAATGAGCATCATTATCATCATTTTCATGCTTCTAGGGAGCAAAAACTCAAGATTTGACTCATGGTTAAAAGTGACTTAAAAGGACCCAAATGCTTACTTCGAGGCCTAAAACGTGTTTATTCACTGCGGGAAGAGATATAAACAACATTTAGAGTAAATTAATGTTCATGCGAGAAACTTTGATTTTTCATGCAAAACGATCGATGACCCGCGACCTGATGAAATTGCTCTGAGTTGACCAAAATGGTCCGTTTTGAAGATTTCCATCTTTCAACTAATTTTGACTTTCAGAGGTGGACCATCCCTTTTGGAGCTACAATGAGCATCTTTATCATCATTTTCATGCTTCTAGGGAGCCAAAACTCAAGATTTGGCTGAGGGTTAAAAGTGACTTAAAAGGACCTAAATGCTCACTTCGAGGGCTTAAAACGTGTTTATTCACTGCGGGAAGATTTATAAACAACATTTGGAGTAAATTAATGTTCTTGCGAGAAACTTCGATTTTTCATGCAAAACGATCGATGACCCGCGACCTGATGAAATTGCTCAGAGATGACCAAAATGGTCTGTTTTGAAAATTTCCATCTTTCAACTAATTTTGACTTTCAGAGGTGGATCATCCATTTTGGAGCTAAAATGAGCATCATTATCATCATTTTCATGCTTCTAGGGAGCAAAACCTCAAGATTTGACTCATGGTTAAAAGTGACTTAAAAGGACCCAAATGCTTACTTCGAGGCCTAAAACGTGTTTATTCACTGCGGGAAGAGATATAAACAACATTTAGAGTAAATTAATTTACTTTACTTTAACATTAATTTATTATCTCTTCCCGCTCAAGATTTGGCTCATGGTTAAAAGTGACTTAAAAGGACCCAAATGCTCACTTCGAGGGCTTAAAACGTGTTTATTCACTGCGGGAAGAGATATAAACAACATTTAGAGTAAATTATTGTTCATGCGAGAAACTTCGATTTTTCATGTAAAACGATCAATGACCCGCGCGACCTGATGAAATTGCTCGGAGTTGACCAAAATGGTCAGTTTTGAAAATTTCCATCTTTCAACTAATTTTGACTTTCAGAGGTGGATCATCCCTTTTGGAGCTAAAATGAGCATCTTTATCGTCATTTTCATGCTTCAATGGAGCCAAAAGTCAAGATTTGGCTCATGGTTAAAAGTGACTTAAAAGGACCCAAATGCTCACTTCGAGGGCTTAAAACGTGTTTATTCACTGCGGGAAGAGATATAAACAACATTTGGAGTAAATTAATGTTCATTCGAGAAACTTCGATTTTTCATGCAAAACGATCGATGACCCGCGACCTGATGAAATTGCTCTGAGTTGACCAAAATGGCCCGTTTTTAATATTTCCATCTTTCAACTAATTTTGACTTTCAGAGGAGGATCATCACTATTGGAGCTAAAATGAGCATCATTATCATCATTTTCATGCTTCTAGGGAGCAAAAACTCAATATTTGACTCATGGTTAAAAGTGACTTAAAAGGTCCAAAATGCTTACTTCGAGGCCTAAAACGTGTTTATTCACTGCGGGGAGAGATATAAACAACATTTAGAGTAATTTAATTTACTTTACTTTAACATTAATTTATTATCTCTTCCCGCTCAAGATTTGGCTCATGGTTAAAAGTGACTTAAAAGGACCCATATGCTCACTTCGAGGGCTTAAAACGTGTTTATTCACTGCGGGAAGAGATATAAACAACATTTAGAGTAAATTAATGTTCATGCGAGAAACTTCGATTTTTCATGAAAAACGATCGATGACCCGCGACCTGATGAAATTGCTCAGAGATGACCAAAATGGTCTGTTTTAAAAATTTCCATCTTTCAACTAATTTTGACTTTCAGAGGTGGATCATCCCATTTGGAGCTAAAATGAGCATCATTATCGTCATTTTCATGCTTCTAGGGAGCCAAAAGTCAAGATTTGGCTCATGGTTAAAAGTGACTTAAAAGGACCCAAATGCTCACTTGGAGGGCTTAAAACGTGTTTATTCACTGCGGGAAGAGATATGAACAACATTTAGAGTAAATTAATGTTCATGCGAGAACCTTCAATTTTTCATGCAAAACGATCGATGACCCGCGACCTGATGAAATTGCTCAGAGATGACCAAAATGGTCTGTTTTGAAAATTTCCATCTTTCAACTAATTTTGACTTTCAGAGGTGGATCATCCCATTTGGAGCTAAAATGAGCATCATTATCATCATTTTCATGCTTCTAGGGAGCAAAAACTCAAGATTTGACTCATGGTTAAAAGTGACTTAAAAGGACCCAAATGCTTACTTCGAGGCCTAAAACGTGTTTATTCACTGCGGGAAGAGATATAAACAACGTTTAGAGTAAATTAATGTTCATGCGAGAAACTTTGATTTTTCATGCAAAACGATCGATGACCCGCGACCTGATGAAATTGCTCTGAGTTGACCAAAATGGTCCGTTTTGAAGATTTCCATCTTTCAACTAATTTTGACTTTCAGAGGTGGACCATCCCTTTTGGAGCTACAATGAGCATCTTTATCATCATTTTCATGCTTCTAGGGAGCCAAAACTCAAGATTTGGCTGAGGGTTAAAAGTGACTTAAAAGGACCTAAATGCTCACTTCGAGGGCTTAAAACGTGTTTATTCACTGCGGGAAGATTTATAAACAACATTTGGAGTAAATTAATGTTCTTGCGAGAAACTTCGATTTTTCATGCAAAACGATCGATGACCCGCGACCTGATGAAATTGCTCAGAGTTGACCAAAATGGTCCGTTTTGAAAATTTCCATCTTTCAACTAATTTTGACTTTCAGAGGTGGATCATCCATTTTGGAGCTAAAATGAGCATCATTATCATCATTTTCATGCTTCTAGGGAGCAAAAACTCAAGATTTGACTCATGGTTAAAAGTGACTTAAAAGGACCCAAATGCTTACTTCGAGGCCTAAAACGTGTTAATTCACTGCGGGAAGAGATATAAACAACATTTAGAGTAAATTAATTTACTTTACTTTAACATTAATTTATTATCTCTTCCCGCTCAAGATTTGGCTCATGGTTAAAAGTGACTTAAAAGGACCCAAATGCTCACTTCGAGGGCGTAAAACGTGTTTATTCACTGCGGGAAGAGATATAAACAACATTTAGAGTAAATTAATGTTCATGCGAGAAACTTTGATTTTTCATGCAAAACGATCGATGACCCGCGACCTGATGAAATTGCTCTGAGTTGACCAAAATGGTCCGTTTTGAAAATTTCCATCTTTCAACTAATTTTGACTTTCAGAGGTGGATCATCCCTTTTGGAGCTACAATGAGCATCTTTATCATCATTTTCATGCTTCTAGGGAGCCAAAAGTCAAGATTTGGCTCATGGTTAAAAGTGACTTAAAAGGACCCAAATGCTCACTTCGAGGGCTTAAAACGTGTTTATTCACTGCGGGAAGAGATATGAACAACATTTAGAGTAAATTAATGTTCATGCGAGAACCTTCAATTTTTCATGCAAAACACTCGATGACCCGCGACCTGATGAAATTGCTCTGAGTTGACCAAAATGGTCTGTTTTGAAAATTTCCATCTTTCAACTAGTTTTGACTTTCAGAGGTGGACCATCCCTTTTGGAGCTAAAATGAGCATCATTATCATCATTTTCATGCTTCTAGGGAGCAAAAACTCAAGATTTGACTCATGGTTAAAAGTGACTTAAAAGGACCCAAATGCTTACTTCGAGGCCTAAAACGTGTTTATTCACTGCGGGAAGAGATATAAACAACGTTTAGAGTAAATTAATGTTCATGCGAGAAACTTTGATTTTTCATGCAAAACGATCGATGACCCGCGACCTGATGAAATTGCTCTGAGTTGACCAAAATGGTCCGTTTTGAAGATTTCCATCTTTCAACTAATTTTGACTTTCAGAGGTGGACCATCCCTTTTGGAGCTACAATGAGCATCTTTATCATCATTTTCATGCTTCTAGGGAGCCAAAACTCAAGATTTGGCTGAGGGTTAAAAGTGACTTAAAAGGACCTAAATGCTCACTTCGAGGGCTTAAAACGTGTTTATTCACTGCGGGAAGATTTATAAACAACATTTGGAGTAAATTAATGTTCTTGCGAGAAACTTCGATTTTTCATGCAAAACGATCGATGACCCGCGACCTGATGAAATTGCTCAGAGATGACCAAAATGGTCTGTTTTGAAAATTTCCATCTTTCAACTAATTTTGACTTTCAGAGGTGGATCATCCATTTTGGAGCTAAAATGAGCATCATTATCATCATTTTCATGCTTCTAGGGAGCAAAACCTCAAGATTTGACTCATGGTTAAAAGTGACTTAAAAGGACCCAAATGCTCACTTTGAGGCCTAAAACGTGTTTATTCACTGCGGGAAGAGATATAAACAACATTTAGAGTAATTTAATTTACTTTACTTTAACATTAATTTATTATCTCTTCCCGCTCAAGATTTGGCTCATGGTTAAAAGTGACTTAAAAGGACCCAAATGCTCACTTCGAGGGCTTAAAACGTGTTTATTCACTGCGGGAAGAGATATAGACAACATTTAGAGTAAATTAATGTTCATGCGAGAACCTTCAATTTTTCATGCAAAACGATCGATGACCCGCGACCTGATGAAATTACTCAGAGATGACCAAAATGGTCTGTTTTGAAAATTTCCATCTTTCAACTAGTTTTGACTTTCAGAGGTGGATCATCCCTTTTGGAGCTAAAATGAGCATCATTATCATCATTTTGATGCTTCTAGGGAGCCAAAACTCAAGATTTGGCTCAGGGTTAAAAGTGACTTAAAAGGACCCAAATGCTCACTTCGAGGGCTTAAAACGTGTTTATTCACTGCGAGAAGAGATATAAACAACATTTAGAGTAAATTGATGTTCATGCGAGAAACTTCGATTTTTCATGCAAAACGATCGATGACCCGCGACCTGATGAAATTGCTCTGAGTTGACCAAAATGGTCCGTTTTGAAAATTTCCATCTTTCAACTAATTTTGACTTTCAGAGGTGGACCATCCCTTTTGGAGCTAAAATGAGCATCTTTATCATCATTTTCATGCTTCTAGGGTGCCAAAACTCAAGATTTGGCTCAGGGTTAAAATTGACTTAAAAGGACCCAAATGCTCACTTCGAGGGCTTAAAACGTGTTTATTCACTGCGGGAAGAGATATAAACAACATTTAGAGTAAATTATTGTTCATGCGAGAAACTTCGATTTTTCATGTAAAACGATCAATGACCCGCGCGACCTGATGAAATTGCTCGGAGTTGACCAAAATGGTCAGTTTTGAAAATTTCCATCTTTCAACTAATTTTGACTTTCAGAGGTGGATCATCCCTTTTGGAGCTAAAATGAGCATCTTTATCGTCATTTTCATGCTTCAATGGAGCCAAAAGTCAAGATTTGGCTCATGGTTAAAAGTGACTTAAAAGGACCCAAATGCTCACTTCGAGGGCTTAAAACGTGTTTATTCACTGCGGGAAGAGATATAAACAACATTTGGAGTAAATTAATGTTCATTCGAGAAACTTCGATTTTTCATGCAAAACGATCGATGACCCGCGACCTGATGAAATTGCTCTGAGTTGACCAAAATGGCCCGTTTTTAATATTTCCATCTTTCAACTAATTTTGACTTTCAGAGGTGGATCATCCCATTTGGAGCTAAAATGAGCATCATTATCATCATTTTCATGCTTCTAGGGAGCAAAAACTCAAGATTTGACTCATGGTTAAAAGTGACTTAAAAGGTCCAAAATGCTTACTTCGAGGCCTAAAACGTGTTTATTCACTGCGGGGAGAGATATAAACAACATTTAGAGTAATTTAATTTACTTTACTTTAACATTAATTTATTATCTCTTCCCGCTCAAGATTTGGCTCATGGTTAAAAGTGACTTAAAAGGACCCATATGCTCACTTCGAGGGCTTAAAACGTGTTTATTCACTGCGGGAAGAGATATAAACAACATTTAGAGTAAATTATTGTTCATGTGAGAACCTTCAATTTTTGATGCAAAACGATAGATGACCCGCGACCTGATGAAATTGCTCTGAGATTACCAAAATTGTCCGTTTAGAAAATTTCCATCTTTCAACTAATTTTCACTTTCAGAGGTGGATCATCCCTTTTGGAGCTACAATGAGCATCTTTATCATCATTTTCATGCTTCAAGGGAGCAAAAACTCAAGATTTGGCTCATGGTTAAAAGTGACTTAGAAGGACCCAAATGCTTACTTCGAGGCCTAAAACGTGTTTATTCACTGCGGGAAGAGATATAAACAACATTTAGAGTAAATTAATGTTCATGCGAGAAACTTTGATTTTTCATGCAAAACGATCGATGACCCGCGACCTGATGAAATTGCTCTGAGTTGACCAAAATGGTCCGTTTTGAAGATTTCCATCTTTCAACTAATTTTGACTTTCAGAGGTGGACCATCCCTTTTGGAGCTACAATGAGCATCTTTATCATCATTTTCATGCTTCTAGGGAGCCAAAACTCAAGATTTGGCTGAGGGTTAAAAGTGACTTAAAAGGACCTAAATGCTCACTTCGAGGGCTTAAAACGTGTTTATTCACTGCGGGAAGATTTATAAACAACATTTGGAGTAAATTAATGTTCTTGCGAGAAACTTCGATTTTTCATGCAAAACGATCGATGACCCGCGACCTGATGAAATTGCTCAGAGATGACCAAAATGGTCTGTTTTGAAAATTTCCATCTTTCAACTAATTTTGACTTTCAGAGGTGGATCATCCATTTTGGAGCTAAAATGAGCATCATTATCATCATTTTCATGCTTCTAGGGAGCAAAACCTCAAGATTTGACTCATGGTTAAAAGTGACTTAAAAGGACCCAAATGCTCACTTTGAGGCCTAAAATGTGTTTATTCACTGCGGGAAGAGATATAAACAACATTTAGAGTAATTTAATTTACTTTACTTTAACATTAATTTATTATCTCTTCCCGCTCAAGATTTGGCTCATGGTTAAAAGTGACTTAAAAGGACCCAAATGCTCACTTCGAGGGCTTAAAACGTGTTTATTCACTGCGGGAAGAGATATAGACAACATTTAGAGTAAATTAATGTTCATGCGAGAACCTTCAATTTTTCATGCAAAACGATCGATGACCCGCGACCTGATGAAATTACTCAGAGATGACCAAAATGGTCTGTTTTGAAAATTTCCATCTTTCAACTAGTTTTGACTTTCAGAGGTGGATCATCCCTTTTGGAGCTAAAATGAGCATCATTATCATCATTTTCATGCTTCTAGGGAGCAAAAACTCAAGATTTGACTCATGGTTAAAAGTGACTTAAAAGGACCCAAATGCTTACTTCGAGGCCTAAAACGTGTTTATTCACTGCGGGAAGAGATATAAACAACATTTAGAGTAAATTAATGTTCATGCGAGAAACTTTGATTTTTCATGCAAAACGATCGATGACCCGCGACCTGATGAAATTGCTCTGAGTTGACCAAAATGGTCCGTTTTGAAAATTTCCATCTTTCAACTAATTTTGACTTTCAGAGGTGGAGCATCTCTTTTGGAGCTACAATGAGCATCTTTATCATCATTTTCATGCTTCTAGGGAGCCAAAACTCAAGATTTGGCTCAGGGTTAAAAGTGACTTAAAAGGACCCAAATGCTCACTTCGAGGGCTTAAAACGTGTTTATTCACTGCGAGAAGAGATATAAACAACATTTAGAGTAAATTGATGTTCATGCGAGAAACTTCGATTTTTCATGCAAAACGATCGATGACCCGCGACCTGATGAAATTGCTCTGAGTTGACCAAAATGGTCCGTTTTGAAAATTTCCATCTTTCAACTAATTTTGACTTTCAGAGGTGGAGCATCTCTTTTGGAGCTACAATGAGCATCTTTATCATCATTTTCATGCTTCTAGGGAGCCAAAAGTCAAGATTTGGCTCATGGTTAAAAGTGACTTAAAAGGACCCAAATGCTCACTTCGAGGGCTTAAAACGTGTTTATTCACTGCGGGAAGAGATATGAACAACATTTAGAGTAAATTAATGTTCATGCGAGAAACTTCGATTTTTCATGCAAAACGATCGATGACCCGCGGACCTGATGGAATTGCTCAGAGATGACCAAAATGGTCTGTTTTGAAAATTTCCATCTTTCAACTAATTTTGACTTTCAGAGGTGGATCATCCCATTTGGAGCTAAAATGAGCATCATTATCGTCATTTTCATGCTTCTAGGGAGCCAAAACTCAAGATTTGGCTCAGGGTTAAAAGTGACTGAAAAGGACCCAAATGCTCACTTCGAGGGCTTAAAACGTGTTTATTCACTGCGGGAAGAGATATAAACAACATTTAGAGTAAATTAATGTTCATGCGAGAAACTTCGATTTTTCATGCAAAACGATCGATGACCCGCGACCTGATGAAATTGCTCTGAGTTGACCAAAATGGTCCGTTTTGAAAATTTCCATCTTTCAACTAATTTTGACATTCAGAGGTGGACCATCCCTTTTGGAGCTAAAATGAGCATCTTTATCATCATTTTGATGCTTCTAGGGAGCCAAAACTCAAGATTTGGCTCAGGGTTAAAAGTGACTTAAAAGGACCCAAATGCTCACTTCGAGGGCTTAAAACGTGTTTATTCACTGCGAGAAGAGATATAAACAACATTTAGAGTAAATTAATGTTCATGCGAGAAACTTCGATTTTTCATGCAAAACGATCGATGACCCGCGACCTGATGAAATTGCTCTGAGTTGACCAAAATGGTCCGTTTTGAAGATTTCCATCTTTCAACTAATTTTGACTTTCAGAGGAGGATCATCCCTTTTGGAGCTAAAATGAGCATCATTATCATCATTTTCATGCTTCTAGGGAGCAAAAACTCAAGATTTGACTCATGGTTAAAAGTGACTTAAAAGGACCCAAATGCTTACTTCGAGGCCTAAAACGTGTTTATTCACTGCGGGAAGAGATATAAACAACATTTAGAGTAAATTAATGTTCATGCGAGAAACTTCGATTTTTCATGAAAAACGATCGATGACCCGCGACCTGATGAAATTGCTCAGAGATGACCAAAATGGTCTGTTTTGAAAATTTCCATCTTTCAACTAATTTTGACTTTCAGAGGTGGATCATCCATTTTGGAGCTAAAATGAGCATCATTATCATCATTTTCATGCTTCTAGGGAGCAAAATCTCAAGGTTTGACTCATGGTTAAAAGTGACTTAAAAGGACCCAAATGCTTACTTCGAGGCCTAAAACGTGTTTATTCACTGCGGGAAGAGATATAAACAACATTTAGAGTAAATTAATTTACTTTACTTTAACATTAATTTATTATCTCTTCCCGCTCAAGATTTGGCTCATGGTTAAAAGTGACTTAAAAGGACCCAAATGCTCACTTCGAGGGCGTAAAACGTGTTTATTCACTGCGGGAAGAGATATAAACAACATTTAGAGTAAATTAATGTTCATGCGAGAAACTTCGATTTTTCATGCAAAACGATCGATGACCCGCGACCTGATGAAATTGCTCTGAGTTGACCAAAATGGTCCGTTTTGAAAATTTCCATCTTTCAACTAATTTTGACTTTCAGAGGTGGACCATCCCTTTTGGAGCTAAAATGAGCATCTTTATCATCATTTTCATGCTTCTAGGGTGCCAAAACTCAAGATTTGGCTCAGGGTTAAAATTGACTTAAAAGGACCCAAATGCTCACTTCGAGGGCTTAAAACGTGTTTATTCACTGCGGGAAGAGATATAAACAACATTTAGAGTAAATTATTGTTCATGCGAGAAACTTCGATTTTTCATGTAAAACGATCAATGACCCGCGCGACCTGAAGAAATTGCTCGGAGTTGACCAAAATGGTCAGTTTTGAAAATTTCCATCTTTCAACTAATTTTGACTTTCAGAGGTGGATCATCCCTTTTGGAGCTAAAATGAGCATCTTTATCGTCATTTTCATGCTTCAATGGAGCCAAAAGTCAAGATTTGGCTCATGGTTAAAAGTGACTTAAAAGGACCCAAATGCTCACTTCGAGGGCTTAAAACGTGTTTATTCACTGCGGGAAGAGATATAAACAACATTTGGAGTAAATTAATGTTCATTCGAGAAACTTCGATTTTTCATGCAAAACGATCGATGACCCGCGACCTGATGAAATTGCTCTGAGTTGACCAAAATGGCCCGTTTTTAATATTTCCATCTTTCAACTAATTTTGACTTTCAGATGAGGATCATCACTATTGGAGCTAAAATGAGCATCATTATCATCATTTTCATGCTTCTAGGGAGCAAAAACTCAATATTTGACTCATGGTTAAAAGTGACTTAAAAGGTCCAAAATGCTTACTTCGAGGCCTAAAACGTGTTTATTCACTGCGGGGAGAGATATAAACAACATTTAGAGTAATTTAATTTACTTTACTTTAACATTAATTTATTATCTCTTCCCGCTCAAGATTTGGCTCATGGTTAAAAGTGACTTAAAAGGACCCATATGCTCACTTCGAGGGCTTAAAACGTGTTTATTCACTGCGGGAAGAGATATAAACAACATTTAGAGTAAATTATTGTTCATGTGAGAACCTTCAATTTTTGATGCAAAACGATAGATGACCCGCGACCTGATGAAATTGCTCTGAGATTACCAAAATGGTCCGTTTTGAAAATTTCCATCTTTCAACTAATTTTCAATTTCAGAGGTGGATCATCCCTTTTGGAGCTACAATGAGCATCTTTATCATCATTTTCATGCTTCAAGGGAGCCAAAAGTCAAGATTTGGCTCATGGTTAAAAGTGACTTAAAAGGACCCAAATGCTCACTTCGAGGGCTTAAAACGTGTTTATTCACTGCGGGAAGAGATATGAACAACATTTAGAGTAAATTAATGTTCATGCGAGAACCTTCAATTTTTCATGCAAAACGATCGATGACCCGCGACCTGATGAAATTGCTCAGAGATGACCAAAATGGTCTGTTTTGAAAATTTCCATCTTTCAACTAATTTTGACTTTCAGAGGTGGATCATCCCATTTGGAGCTAAAATGAGCATCATTATCATCATTTTCATGCTTCTAGGGAGCAAAAACTCAAGATTTGACTCATGGTTAAAAGTGACTTAAAAGGACCCAAATGCTTACTTCGAGGCCTAAAACGTGTTTATTCACTGCGGGAAGAGATATAAACAACATTTAGAGTAAATTAATGTTCATGCGAGAAACTTTGATTTTTCATGCAAAACGATCGATGACCCGCGACCTGATGAAATTGCTCTGAGTTGACCAAAATGGTCCGTTTTGAAGATTTCCATCTTTCAAATAATTTTGACTTTCAGAGGTGGACCATCCCTTTTGGAGCTACAATGAGCATCTTTATCATCATTTTCATGCTTCTAGGGAGCCAAAACTCAAGATTTGGCTGAGGGTTAAAAGTGACTTAAAAGGACCTAAATGCTCACTTCGAGGGCTTAAAACGTGTTTATTCACTGCGGGAAGATTTATAAACAACATTTGGAGTAAATTAATGTTCTTGCGAGAAACTTCGATTTTTCATGCAAAACGATCGATGACCCGCGACCTGATGAAATTGCTCAGAGATGACCAAAATGGTCTGTTTTGAAAATTTCCATCTTTCAACTAATTTTGACTTTCAGAGGTGGATCATCCATTTTGGAGCTAAAATGAGCATCATTATCATCATTTTCATGCTTCTAGGGAGCAAAACCTCAAGATTTGACTCATGGTTAAAAGTGACTTAAAAGGACCCAAATGCTTACTTCGAGGCCTAAAACGTGTTTATTCACTGCGGGACGAGATATAAACAACATTTAGAGTAAATTAATTTACTTTACTTTAACATTAATTTATTATCTCTTCCCGCTCAAGAGTTGGCTCATGGTTAAAAGTGACTTAAAAGGACCCAAATGCTCACTTCGAGGGCGTAAAACGTGTTTATTCACTGCGGGAAGAGATATAAACAACATTTAGAGTAAATTAATGTTCATGCGAGAAACTTCGATTTTTCATGCAAAACGATCGATGACCCGCGACCTGATGAAATTGCTCTGAGTTGACCAAAATGGTCCGTTTTGAAAATTTCCATCTTTCAACTAATTTTGACTTTCAGAGGTGGATCATCCATTTTGGAGCTAAAATGAGCATCATTATCATCATTTTCATGCTTCTAGGGAGCAAAAACTCAAGATTTGACTCATGGTTAAAAGTGACTTAAAAGGACCCAAATGCTTACTTCGAGGCCTAAAACGTGTTTATTCACTGCGGGAAGAGATATAAACAACATTTAGAGTAAATTAATTTACTTTACTTTAACATTAATTTATTATCTCTTCCCGCTCAAGATTTGGCTCATGGTTAAAAGTGACTTAAAAGGACCCAAATGCTCACTTCGAGGGCGTAAAACGTGTTTATTCACTGCGGGAAGAGATATAAACAACATTTAGAGTAAATTAATGTTCATGCGAGAAACTTCGATTTTTCATGCAAAACGATCGATGACCCGCGACCTGATGAAATTGCTCTGAGTTGACCAAAATGGTCCGTTTTGAAAATTTCCATCTTTCAACTAATTTTGACTTTCAGAGGTGGACCATCCCTTTTGGAGCTAAAATGAGCATCTTTATCATCATTTTCATGCTTCTAGGGTGCCAAAACTCAAGATTTGGCTCAGGGTTAAAATTGACTTAAAAGGACCCAAATGCTCACTTCGAGGGCTTAAAACGTGTTTATTCACTGCGGGAAGAGATATAAACAACATTTAGAGTAAATTATTGTTCATGCGAGAAACTTCGATTTTTCATGTAAAACGATCAATGACCCGCGCGACCTGATGAAATTGCTCGGAGTTGACCAAAATGGTCAGTTTTGAAAATTTCCATCTTTCAACTAATTTTGACTTTCAGAGGTGGATCATCCCTTTTGGAGCTAAAATGAGCATCTTTATCGTCATTTTCATGCTTCAATGGAGCCAAAAGTCAAGATTTGGCTCATGGTTAAAAGTGACTTAAAAGGACCCAAATGCTCACTTCGAGGGCTTAAAACGTGTTTATTCACTGCGGGAAGAGATATAAACAACATTTGGAGTAAATTAATGTTCATTCGAGAAACTTCGATTTTTCATGCAAAACGATCGATGACCCGCGACCTGATGAAATTGCTCTGAGTTGACCAAAATGGCCCGTTTTTAATATTTCCATCTTTCAACTAATTTTGACTTTCAGAGGAGGATCATCACTATTGGAGCTAAAATGAGCATCATTATCATCATTTTCATGCTTCTAGGGAGCAAAAACTCAATATTTGACTCATGGTTAAAAGTGACTTAAAAGGTCCAAAATGCTTACTTCGAGGCCTAAAACGTGTTTATTCACTGCGGGGAGAGATATAAACAACATTTAGAGTAATTTAATTTACTTTACTTTAACATTAATTTATTATCTCTTCCCGCTCAAGATTTGGCTCATGGTTAAAAGTGACTTAAAAGGACCCATATGCTCACTTCGAGGGCTTAAAACGTGTTTATTCACTGCGGGAAGAGATATAAACAACATTTAGAGTAAATTATTGTTCATGTGAGAACCTTCAATTTTTGATGCAAAACGATAGATGACCCGCGACCTGATGAAATTGCTCTGAGATTACCAAAATGGTCCGTTTTGAAAATTTCCATCTTTCAACTAATTTTGACTTTCAGAGGTGGATCATCCCATTTGGAGCTAAAATGAGCATCATTATCATCATTTTCATGCTTCTAGGGAGCAAAAACTCAAGATTTGACTCATGGTTAAAAGTGACTTAAAAGGACCCAAATGCTTACTTCGAGGCCTAAAACGTGTTTATTCACTGCGGGAAGAGATATAAACAACATTTAGAGTAAATTAATGTTCATGCGAGAAACTTTGATTTTTCATGCAAAACGATCGATGACCCGCGACCTGATGAAATTGCTCTGAGTTGACCAAAATGGTCCGTTTTGAAGATTTCCATCTTTCAACTAATTTTGACTTTCAGAGGTGGACCATCCCTTTTGGAGCTACAATGAGCATCTTTATCATCATTTTCATGCTTCTAGGGAGCCAAAACTCAAGATTTGGCTGAGGGTTAAAAGTGACTTAAAAGGACCTAAATGCTCACTTCGAGGGCTTAAAACGTGTTTATTCACTGCGGGAAGATTTATAAACAACATTTGGAGTAAATTAATGTTCTTGCGAGAAACTTCGATTTTTCATGCAAAACGATCGATGACCCGCGACCTGATGAAATTGCTCAGAGATGACCAAAATGGTCTGTTTTGAAAATTTCCATCTTTCAACTAATTTTGACTTTCAGAGGTGGATCATCCATTTTGGAGCTAAAATGAGCATCATTATCATCATTTTCATGCTTCTAGGGAGCAAAACCTCAAGATTTGACTCATGGTTAAAAGTGACTTAAAAGGACCCAAATGCTTACTTCGAGGCCTAAAACGTGTTTATTCACTGCGGGACGAGATATAAACAACATTTAGAGTAAATTAATTTACTTTACTTTAACATTAATTTATTATCTCTTCCCGCTCAAGAGTTGGCTCATGGTTAAAAGTGACTTAAAAGGACCCAAATGCTCACTTCGAGGGCGTAAAACGTGTTTATTCACTGCGGGAAGAGATATAAACAACATTTAGAGTAAATTAATGTTCATGCGAGAAACTTCGATTTTTCATGCAAAACGATCGATGACCCCGCGACCTGATGAAATTGCTCTGAGTTGACCAAAATGGTCCGTTTTGAAAATTTCCATCTTTCAACTAATTTTGACTTTCAGAGGTGGATCATCCATTTTGGAGCTAAAATGAGCATCATTATCATCATTTTCATGCTTCTAGGGAGCAAAAACTCAAGATTTGACTCATGGTTAAAAGTGACTTAAAAGGACCCAAATGCTTACTTCGAGGCCTAAAACGTGTTTATTCACTGCGGGAAGAGATATAAACAACATTTAGAGTAAATTAATTTACTTTACTTTAACATTAATTTATTATCTCTTCCCGCTCAAGATTTGGCTCATGGTTAAAAGTGACTTAAAAGGACCCAAATGCTCACTTCGAGGGCGTAAAACGTGTTTATTCACTGCGGGAAGAGATATAAACAACATTTAGAGTAAATTAATGTTCATGCGAGAAACTTCGATTTTTCATGCAAAACGATCGATGACCCGCGACCTGATGAAATTGCTCTGAGTTGACCAAAATGGTCCGTTTTGAAAATTTCCATCTTTCAACTAATTTTGACTTTCAGAGGTGGAGCATCCCTTTTGGAGCTACCATGAGCATCTTTATCATCATTTTCATGCTTCTAGGGAGCCAAAAGTCAAGATTTGGCTCATGGTTAAAAGTGACTTAAAAGGACCCAAATGCTCACTTCGAGGGCTTACAACGTGTTTATTCACTGCGGGAAGAGATATGAACAACATTTAGAGTAAATTAATGTTCATGCGAGAACCTTCAATTTTTCATGCAAAACACTCGATGACCCGCGACCTGATGAAATTGCTCTGAGTTGACCAAAATGGTCTGTTTTGAAGATTTCCATCTTTCAACTAATTTTGACTTTCAGAGGAGGATCATCCCTTTTGGAGCTAAAATGAGCATCATTATCATCATTTTCATGCTTCTAGGGAGCAAAAACTCAAGATTTGACTCATGGTTAAAAGTGACTTAAAAGGACCCAAATGCTCACTTTGAGGCCTAAAACGTGTTTATTCACTGCGGGAAGAGATATAAACAACATTTAGAGTAATTTAATTTACTTTACTTTAACATTAATTTATTATCTCTTCCCGCTCAAGATTTGGCTCATGGTTAAAAGTGACTTAAAAGGACCCAAATGCTCACTTCGAGGGCTTAAAACGTGTTTATTCACTGCGGGAAGAGATATAGACAACATTTAGAGTAAATTAATGTTCATGCGAGAACCTTCAATTTTTCATGCAAAACGATCGATGACCCGCGACCTGATGAAATTACTCAGAGATGACCAAAATGGTCTGTTTTGAAAATTTCCATCTTTCAACTAGTTTTGACTTTCAGAGGTGGATCATCCCTTTTGGAGCTAAAATGAGCATCATTATCATCATTTTCATGCTTCTAGGGAGCAAAAACTCAAGATTTGACTCATGGTTAAAAGTGACTTAAAAGGACCCAAATGCTTACTTCGAGGCCTAAAACGTGTTTATTCACTGCGGGAAGAGATATAAACAACATTTAGAGTAAATTAATGTTCATGCGAGAAACTTTGATTTTTCATGCAAAACGATCGATGACCCGCGACCTGATGAAATTGCTCTGAGTTGACCAAAATGGTCCGTTTTGAAAATTTCCATCTTTCAACTAATTTTGACATTCAGAGGTGGACCATCCCTTTTGGAGCTAAAATGAGCATCTTTATCATCATTTTGATGCTTCTAGGGAGCCAAAACTCAAGATTTGGCTCAGGGTTAAAAGTGACTTAAAAGGACCCAAATGCTCACTTCGAGGGCTTAAAACGTGTTTATTCACTGCGAGAAGAGATATAAACAACATTTAGAGTAAATTAATGTTCATGCGAGAAACTTCGATTTTTCATGCAAAACGATCGATGACCCGCGACCTGATGAAATTGCTCTGAGTTGACCAAAATGGTCCGTTTTGAAGATTTCCATCTTTCAACTAATTTTGACTTTCAGAGGAGGATCATCCCTTTTGGAGCTAAAATGAGCATCATTATCATCATTTTCATGCTTCTAGGGAGCAAAAACTCAAGATTTGACTCATGGTTAAAAGTGACTTAAAAGGACCCAAATGCTCACTTCGAGGCCTAAAACGTGTTTATTCACTGCGGGAAGAGATATAAACAACATTTAGAGTAATTTAATTTACTTTACTTTAACATTAATTTATTATCTCTTCCCGCTCAAGATTTGGCTCATGGTTAAAAGTGACTTAAAAGGACCCAAATGCTCACTTCGAGGGCTTAAAACGTGTTTATTCACTGCGGGAAGAGATATAGACAACATTTAGAGTAAATTAATGTTCATGCGAGAACCTTCAATTTTTCATGCAAAACGATCGATGACCCGTGACCTGATGAAATTGCTCAGAGATGACCAAAATGGTCTGTTTTGAAAATTTCCATCTTTCAACTAATTTTGACTTTCAGAGGTGGATCATCCCTTTTGGAGCTAAAATGAGCATCATTATCATCATTTTCATGCTTCTAGGGAGCAAAAACTCAAGATTTGACTCATGGTTAAAAGTGACTTAAAAGGACCCAAATGCTTACTTCGAGGCCTAAAACGTGTTTATTCACTGCGGGAAGAGATATAAACAACATTTAGAGTAAATTAATGTTCATGCGAGAAACTTCAATTTTTCATGAAAAACGATCGATGACCCGCGACCTGATGAAATTGCTCAGAGATGACCAAAATGGTCTGTTTTGAAAATTTCCATCTTTCAACTAATTTTGACTTTCAGAGGTGGATCATCCATTTTGGAGCTAAAATGAGCATCATTATCATCATTTTCATGCTTCTAGGGAGCAAAATCTCAAGGTTTGACTCATGGTTAAAAGTGACTTAAAAGGACCCAAATGCTTACTTCGAGGCCTAAAACGTGTTTATTCACTGCGGGAAGAGATATAAACAACATTTAGAGTAAATTAATTTACTTTACTTTAACATTAATTTATTATCTCTTCCCGCTCAAGATTTGGCTCATGGTTAAAAGTGACTTAAAAGGACCCAAATGCTCACTTCGAGGGCGTAAAACGTGTTTATTCACTGCGGGAAGAGATATAAACAACATTTAGAGTAAATTAATGTTCATGCGAGAAACTTCGATTTTTCATGCAAAACGATCGATGACCCGCGACCTGATGAAATTGCTCTGAGTTGACCAAAATGGTCCGTTTTGAAAATTTCCATCTTTCAACTAATTTTGACTTTCAGAGGTGGACCATCCCTTTTGGAGCTAAAATGAGCATCTTTATCATCATTTTCTTGCTTCTAGGGTGCCAAAACTCAAGATTTGGCTCAGGGTTAAAATTGACTTAAAAGGACCCAAATGCTCACTTTGAGGGCTTAAAACGTGTTTATTCACTGCGGGAAGAGATATAAACAACATTTAGAGTAAATTATTGTTCATGCGAGAAACTTCGATTTTTCATGTAAAACGATCAATGACCCGCGCGACCTGATGAAATTGCTCGGAGTTGACCAAAATGGTCAGTTTTGAAAATTTCCATCTTTCAACTAATTTTGACTTTCAGAGGTGGATCATCCCTTTTGGAGCTAAAATGAGCATCTTTATCGTAATTTTCATGCTTCAATGGAGCCAAAAGTCAAGATTTGGCTCATGGTTAAAAGTGACTTAAAAGGACCCAAATGCTCACTTCGAGGGCTTAAAACGTGTTTATTCACTGCGGGAAGAGATATAAACAACATTTGGAGTAAATTAATGTTCATGCGAGAAACTTCGATTTTTCATGCAAAACGATCGATGACCCGCGACCTGATGAAATTGCTCTGAGTTGACCAAAATGGCCCATTTTGAATATTTCCATCTTTCAACTAATTTTGACTTTCAGAGGAGGATCATCACTATTGGAGCTAAAATGAGCATCATTATCATCATTTTCATGCTTCTAGGGAGCAAAAACTCAATATTTGACTCATGGTCAAAAGTGACTTAAAAGGTCCAAAATGCTTACTTCGAGGCCTAAAACGTGTTTATTCACTGCGGGGAGAGATATAAACAACATTTAGAGTAATTTAATTTACTTTACTTTAACATTAATTTATTATCTCTTCCCGCTCAAGATTTGGCTCATGGTTAAAAGTGACTTAAATGGACCCATATGCTCACTTCGAGGGCTTAAAACGTGTTTATTCACTGCGGGAAGAGATATAAACAACATTTAGAGTAAATTATTGTTCATGTGAGAACCTTCAATTTTTGATGCAAAACGATAGATGACCCGCGACCTGATGAAATTGCTCTGAGATTACCAAAATGGTCCGTTTTGAAAATTTCCATCTTTCAACTAATTTTCACTTTCAGAGGTGGATCATCCCATTTGGAGCTAAAATGAGCATCATTATCATCATTTTCATGCTTCTAGGGAGCAAAAACTCAAGATTTGACTCATGGTTAAAAGTGACTTAAAAGGACCCAAATGCTTACTTCGAGGCCTAAAACGTGTTTATTCACTGCGGGAAGAGATATAAACAACATTTAGAGTAAATTAATGTTCATGCGAGAAACTTTGATTTTTCATGCAAAACGATCGATGACCCGCGACCTGATGAAATTGCTCTGAGTTGACCAAAATGGTCCGTTTTGAAGATTTCCATCTTTCAACTAATTTTGACTTTCAGAGGTGGACCATCCCTTTTGGAGCTACAATGAGCATCTTTATCATCATTTTCATGCTTCTAGGGAGCCAAAACTCAAGATTTGGCTGAGGGTTAAAAGTGACTTAAAAGGACCTAAATGCTCACTTCGAGGGCTTAAAACGTGTTTATTCACTGCGGGAAAATTTATAAACAACATTTGGAGTAAATTAATGTTCATGCGAGAAAGTTCGATTTTTCATGCAAAACGATCGATGACCCGCGACCTGATGAAATTGCTCAGAGATGACCAAAATGGTCTGTTTTGAAAATTTCCATCTTTCAACTAATTTTGACTTTCAGAGGTGGATCATCCATTTTGGAGCTAAAATGAGCATCATTATCATCATTTTCATGCTTCTAGGGAGCAAAACCTCAAGATTTGACTCATGGTTAAAAGTGACTTAAAAGTACCCAAATGCTTACTTCGAGGCCTAAAACGTGTTTATTCACTGCGGGAAGAGATATAAACAACATTTAGAGTAAATTAATTTACTTTACTTTAACATTAATTTATTATCTCTTCCCACTCAAGAGTTGGCTCATGGTTAAAAGTGACTTAAAAGGACCCAAATGCTCACTTCGAGGGCGTAAAACGTGTTTATTCACTGCGGGAAGAGATATAAACAACATTTAGAGTAAATTAATGTTCATGCGAGAAACTTCGATTTTTCATGCAAAACGATCGATGACCCGCGACCTGATGAAATTGCTCTGAGTTGACCAAAATGGTCCGTTTTGAAAATTTCCATCTTTCAACTAATTTTGACTTTCAGAGGTGGATCATCCATTTTGGAGCTAAAATGAGCATCATTATCATCATTTGCATGCTTCTAGGGAGCAAAAACTCAAGATTTGACTCATGGTTAAAAGTGACTTAAAAGGACCCAAATGCTTACTTCGAGGCCTAAAACGTGTTTATTCACTGCGGGAAGAGATATAAACAACATTTAGAGTAATTTAATTTACTTTACTTTAACATTAATTTATTATCTCTTCCCGCTCAAGATTTGGCTCATGGTTAAAAGTGACTTAAAAGGACCCAAAGGCTCACTTCGAGGGCTTAAAACGTGTTTATTCACTGCGGGAAGAGATATAGACAACATTTAGAGTAAATTAATGTTCATGCGAGAACCTTCAATTTTTCATGCAAAACGATCGATGACCCGCGACCTGATGAAATTACTCAGAGATGACCAAAATGGTCTGTTTTGAAAATGTCCATCTTTCAACTAATTTTGACTTTCAGAGGTGGATCATCCCTTTTGGAGCTAAAATGAGCATCATTATCATCATTTTCATGCTTCTAGGGAGCAAAAACTCAAGATTTGACTCATGGTTAAAAGTGACTTAAAAGGACCCAAATGCTTACTTCGAGGCCTAAAACGTGTTTATTCACTGCGGGAAGAGATATAAACAACATTTAGAGTAAATTAATGTTCATGCGAGAAACTTCAATTTTTCATGAAAAACGATCGATGACCCGCGACCTGATGAAATTGCTCAGAGATGACCAAAATGGTCTGTTTTGAAAATTTCCATCTTTCAACTAATTTTGACTTTCAGAGGTGGATCATCCATTTTGGAGCTAAAATGAGCATCATTATCATCATTTTCATGCTTCTAGGGAGCAAAATCTCAAGGTTTGACTCATGGTTAAAAGTGACTTAAAAGGACCCAAATGCTTACTTCGAGGCCTAAAACGTGTTTATTCACTGCGGGAAGAGATATAAACAACATTTAGAGTAAATTAATTTACTTTACTTTAACATTAATTTATTATCTCTTCCCGCTCAAGATTTGGCTCATGGTTAAAAGTGACTTAAAAGGACCCAAATGCTCACTTCGAGGGCGTAAAACGTGTTTATTCACTGCGGGAAGAGATATAAACAACATTTAGAGTAAATTAATGTTCATGCGAGAAACTTCAATTTTTCATGCAAAACGATCGATGACCCGCGACCTGATGAAATTGCTCTGAGTTGACCAAAATGGTCCGTTTTGAAAATTTCCATCTTTCAACTAATTTTGACTTTCAGAGGTGGACCATCCCTTTTGGAGCTAAAATGAGCATCTTTATCATCATTTTCATGCTTCTAGGGTGCCAAAACTCAAGATTTGGCTCAGGGTTAAAATTGACTTAAAAGAACCCAAATGCTCACTTTGAGGGCTTAAAACGTGTTTATTCACTGCGGGAAGAGATATAAACAACATTTAGAGTAAATTATTGTTCATGCGAGAAACTTCGATTTTTCATGTAAAACGATCAATGACCCGCGCGACCTGATGAAATTGCTCGGAGTTGACCAAAATGGTCAGTTTTGAAAATTTCCATCTTTCAACTAATTTTGACTTTCAGAGGTGGATCATCCCTTTTGGAGCTAAAATGAGCATCTTTATCGTAATTTTCATGCTTCAATGGAGCCAAAAGTCAAGATTTGGCTCATGGTTAAAAGTGACTTAAAAGGACCCAAATGCTCACTTCGAGGGCTTAAAACGTGTTTATTCACTGCGGGAAGAGATATAAACAACATTTGGAGTAAATTAATGTTCATGCGAGAAACTTCGATTTTTCATGCAAAACGATCGATGACCCGCGACCTGATGAAATTGCTCTGAGTTGACCAAAATGGCCCATTTTGAATATTTCCATCTTTCAACTAATTTTGACTTTCAGAGGAGGATCATCACTATTGGAGCTAAAATGAGCATCATTATCATCATTTTCATGCTTCTAGGGAGCAAAAACTCAATATTTGACTCATGGTCAAAAGTGACTTAAAAGGTCCAAAATGCTTACTTCGAGGCCTAAAACGTGTTTATTCACTGCGGGGAGAGATATAAACAACATTTAGAGTAATTTAATTTACTTTACTTTAACATTAATTTATTATCTCTTCCCGCTCAAGATTTGGCTCATGGTTAAAAGTGACTTAAAAGGACCCATATGCTCACTTCGAGGGCTTAAAACGTGTTTATTCACTGCGGGAAGAGATATAAACAACATTTAGAGTAAATTATTGTTCATGTGAGAACCTTCAATTTTTGATGCAAAACGATAGATGACCCGCGACCTGATGAAATTGCTCTGAGATTACCAAAATGGTCCGTTTTGAAAATTTCCATCTTTCAACTAATTTTCACTTTCAGAGGTGGATCATCCCATTTGGAGCTAAAATGAGCATCATTATCATCATTTTCATGCTTCTAGGGAGCAAAAACTCAAGATTTGACTCATGGTTAAAAGTGACTTAAAAGGACCCAAATGCTTACTTCGAGGCCTAAAACGTGTTTATTCACTGCGGGAAGAGATATAAACAACATTTAGAGTAAATTAATGTTCATGCGAGAAACTTTGATTTTTCATGCAAAACGATCGATGACCCGCGACCTGATGAAATTGCTCTGAGTTGACCAAAATGGTCCGTTTTGAAGATTTCCATCTTTCAACTAATTTTGACTTTCAGAGGTGGACCATCCCTTTTGGAGCTACAATGAGCATCTTTATCATCATTTTCATGCTTCTAGGGAGCCAAAATTCAAGATTTGGCTGAGGGTTAAAAGTGACTTAAAAGGACCTAAATGCTCACTTCGAGGGCTTAAAACGTGTTTATTCACTGCGGGAAAATTTATAAACAACATTTGGAGTAAATTAATGTTCATGCGAGAAAGTTCGATTTTTCATGCAAAACGATCGATGACCCGCGACCTGATGAAATTGCTCAGAGATGACCAAAATGGTCTGTTTTGAAAATTTCCATCTTTCAACTAATTTTGACTTTCAGAGGTGGATCATCCATTTTGGAGCTAAAATGAGCATCATTATCATCATTTTCATGCTTCTAGGGAGCAAAACCTCAAGATTTGACTCATGGTTAAAAGTGACTTAAAAGTACCCAAATGCTTACTTCGAGGCCTAAAACGTGTTTATTCACTGCGGGAAGAGATATAAACAACATTTAGAGTAAATTAATTTACTTTACTTTAACATTAATTTATTATCTCTTCCCACTCAAGAGTTGGCTCATGGTTAAAAGTGACTTAAAAGGACCCAAATGCTCACTTCGAGGGCGTAAAACGTGTTTATTCACTGCGGGAAGAGATATAAACAACATTTAGAGTAAATTAATGTTCATGCGAGAAACTTCGATTTTTCATGCAAAACGATCGATGACCCGCGACCTGATGAAATTGCTCTGAGTTGACCAAAATGGTCCGTTTTGAAAATTTCCATCTTTCAACTAATTTTGACTTTCAGAGGTGGATCATCCATTTTGGAGCTAAAATGAGCATCATTATCATCATTTGCATGCTTCTAGGGAGCAAAAACTCAAGATTTGACTCATGGTTAAAAGTGACTTAAAAGGACCCAAATGCTTACTTCGAGGCCTAAAACGTGTTTATTCACTGCGGGAAGAGATATAAACAACATTTAGAGTAATTTAATTTACTTTACTTTAACATTAATTTATTATCTCTTCCCGCTCAAGATTTGGCTCATGGTTAAAAGTGACTTAAAAGGACCCAAAGGCTCACTTCGAGGGCTTAAAACGTGTTTATTCACTGCGGGAAGAGATATAGACAACATTTAGAGTAAATTAATGTTCATGCGAGAACCTTCAATTTTTCATGCAAAACGATCGATGACCCGCGACCTGATGAAATTACTCAGAGATGACCAAAATGGTCTGTTTTGAAAATGTCCATCTTTCAACTAATTTTGACTTTCAGAGGTGGATCATCCCTTTTGGAGCTAAAATGAGCATCATTATCATCATTTTCATGCTTCTAGGGAGCAAAAACTCAAGATTTGACTCATGGTTAAAAGTGACTTAAAAGGACCCAAATGCTTACTTCGAGGCCTAAAACGTGTTTATTCACTGCGGGAAGAGATATAAACAACATTTAGAGTAAATTAATGTTCATGCGAGAAACTTTGATTTTTCATGCAAAACGATCGATGACCCGCGAACTGATGAAATTGCTCTGAGTTGACCAAAATGGTCCGTTTTGAAGATTTCCATCTTTCAACTAATTTTGACTTTCAGAGGTGGACCATCCCTTTTGGAGCTACAATGAGCATCTTTATCATCATTTTCATGCTTCTAGGGAGCCAAAACTCAAGATTTGGCTGAGGGTTAAAAGTGACTTAAAAGGACCTAAATGCTCACTTCGAGGGCTTAAAACGTGTTTATTCACTGCGGGAAGAGATAGAAACAACATTTAGAGTAAATTATTGTTCATGCGAGAAACTTCGATTTTTCATGTAAAACGATCGATGACCCGCGCGACCTGATGAAATTGCTCGGAGTTGACCAAAATGGTCAGTTTTGAAAATTTCCATCTTTCAACTAATTTTGACTTTCAGAGGTGGATCCATCCCTTTTGGAGCTAAAATGAGCATCTTTATCGTCATTTTCATGCTTCAATGGAGCCAAAAGTCAAGATTTGGCTCATGGTTAAAAGTGACTTAAAAGGACCCAAATGCTCACTTCGAGGGCTTAAAACGTGTTTATTCACTGCGGGAAGAGATATAAACAACATTTGGAGTAAATTAATGTTCATGCGAGAAACTTCGATTTTTCATGCAAAACGATCGATGACCCGCGACCTGATGAAATTGCTCAGAGATGACCAAAATGGTCTGTTTTGAAAATTTCCATCTTTCAACTAATTTTGACTTTCAGAGGTGGATCATCCATTTTGGAGCTAAAATGAGCATCATTATCATCATTTTCATGCTTCTAGGGAGCAAAACCTCAAGATTTGACTCATGGTTAAAAGTGACTTAAAAGGACCCAAATGCTTACTTCGAGGCCTAAAACGTGTTTATTCACTGCGGGAAGAGATATAAACAACATTTAGAGTAAATTAATTTACTTTACTTTAACATTAATTTATTATCTCTTCCCGCTCAAGATTTGGCTCATGGTTAAAAGTGACTTAAAAGGACCCAAATGCTCACTTCGAGGGCGTAAAACGTGTTTATTCACTGCGGGAAGAGATATAAACAACATTTAGAGTAAATTAATGTTCATGCGAGAAACTTCGATTTTTCATGCAAAACGATCGATGACCCGCGACCTGATGAAATTGCTCTGAGTTGACCAAAATGGTCCGTTTTGAAAATTTCCATCTTTCAAATAATTTTGACTTTCAGAGGTGAACCATCCCTTTTGGAGCTAAAATGAGCATCTTTATCATCATTTTCATGCTTCTAGGGTGCCAAAACTCAAGATTTGGCTCAGGGTTAAAATTGACTTAAAAGGACCCAAATGCTCACTTCGAGGGCTTAAAACGTGTTTATTCACTGCGGGAAGAGATATAAACAACATTTAGAGTAAATTATTGTTCATGAGAGAAACTTCGATTTTCCATGTAAAACGATCGATGACCCGCGCGACCTGATGAAATTGCTCGGAGTTGACCAAAATGGTCAGTTTTGAAAATTTCCATCTTTCAACTGATTTTGACTTTCAGAGGTGGATCATCCCTTTTGGAGCTAAAATGAGCATCTTTATCGTCATTTTCATGCTTCAATGGAGCCAAAAGTCAAGATTTGGCTCATGATTAAAAGTGACTTAAAAGGACCCAAATGCTCACTTCGAGGGCTTAAAACATGTTTATTCACTGCGGGAAGAGATATAAACAACATTTGGAGTAAATTAATGTTCATGCGAGAAACTTCGATTTTTCATGCAAAACGATCGATGACCCGCGACCTGATAAAATTGCTCTGAGTTTACCAAAATGGTCCGTTTTGATAATTTCCATCTTTCAACTAATTTTGACTTTCAGAGGTGGATCATCCCATTTGGAGCTAAAATGAGCATCATTATCATCATTTTCATGCTTCTAGGGAGCCAAAACTCAAGATTTGGCTCAGGGTTAAAAGTGACTGAAAAGGACCCAAATGCTCACTTCGAGGGCTTAAAACGTGTTTATTCACTGCGGGAAGAGATATAAACAACATTTAGAGTAAATTAATGTTCATGCGAGAAACTTCGATTTTTCATGCAAAACGATCGATGACCCGCGACCTGATGAAATTGCTCTGAGTTGACCAAAATGGTCCGTTTTGAAACTTTCCATCTTTCAACTAATTTTGACATTCAGAGGTGGATCATCCCATTTGGAGCTAAAATGAGCATCATTATCATCATTTTCATGCTTTAGGGAGCAAAACCTCAAGATTTGACTCATGGTTAAAAGTGACTTAAAAGGACCCAAATGCTTACTTCGAGGCCTAAAACGTGTTTATTCACTGCGGGAAGAGATATAAACAACATTTAGAGTAAATTAATTTACTTTACTTTAACATTAATTTATTATCTCTTCCCGCTCAAGATTTGGCTCATGGTTAAAAGTGACTTAAAAGGACCCAAATGCTCACTTCGAGGGCGTAAAACGTGTTTATTCACTGCGGGAAGAGATATAAACAACATTTAGAGTAAATTAATGTTCATGCGAGAAACTTCGATTTTTCATGCAAAACGATCGATGACCCGCGACCTGATGAAATTGCTCTGAGTTGACCAAAATGGTCCGTTTTGAAAATTTCCATCTTTCAAATAATTTTGACTTTCAGAGGTGAACCATCCCTTTTGGAGCTAAAATGAGCATCTTTATCATCATTTTCATGCTTCTAGGGTGCCAAAACTCCAGATTTGGCTCAGGGTTAAAATTGACTTAAAAGGACCCAAATGCTCACTTCGAGGGCTTAAAACGTGTTTATTCACTGCGGGAAGAGATATGAACAACATTTAGAGTAAATTATTGTTCATGAGAGAAACTTTGTTTTTCCATGTAAAACGATCGATGACCCGCGCGACCTGATGAAATTGCTCGGAGTTGACCAAAATGGTCAGTTTTGAAAATTTCCATCTTTCAACTAATTTTGACTTTCAGAGGTGGATCATCCCTTTTGGAGCTAAAATGAGCATCTTTATCGTCATTTTCATGCTTCAATGGAGCCAAAAGTCAAGATTTGGCTCATGGTTAAAAGTGACTTAAAAGGACCCAAATGCTCACTTCGAGGGCTTAAAACGTGTTTATTCACTGCGGGAAGAGATATAAACAACATTTGGAGTAAATTAATGTTCATGCGAGAAACTTCGATTTTTCATGCAAAACGATCGATGACCCGCGACCTGATGAAATTGCTCTGAGTTGACCAAAATGGTCCGTTTTGAAGATTTCCATCTTTCAACTAATTTTGACTTTCAGAGGAGGATCATCCCTTTTGGAGCTAAAATGAGCATCATTATCATCATTTTCATGCTTCTAGGGAGCAAAAACTCAAGATTTGACTCATGGTTAAAAGTGACTTAAAAGGACCCAAATGCTCACTTCGAGGCCTAAAACGTGTTTATTCACTGCGGCAAGAGATATAAACAACATTTAGAGTAATTTAATTTACTTTACTTTAACATTAATTTATTATCTCTTCCCGCTCAAGATTTGGCTCATGGTTAAAAGTGACTTAAAAGGACCCAAATGCTCACTTCGAGGGCTTAAAACGTGTTTATTCACTGCGGGAAGCGATATAGACAACATTTAGAGTAAATTAATGTTCATGCGAGAAACTTCAATTTTTCAAGCAAAACGATCGATGACCCGCGACCTGATGAAATTGGTCTGAATTGACCAAAATGGTCCGTTTTGAAAATTTCCATCTTTCAACTAATTTTGACTTTCAGAGGTGGACCATCCCTTTTGGAGCTAAAATGAGCATCTTTATCATGATTTTCATGCTTCTAGGGAGCCAAAACTCAAGATTTGGCTGAGGGTTAAAAGTGACTTAAAAGGACCTAAATGCTCACTACGAGTGCTTAAAACGTGTTTATTCACTGCGGGAAGATTTATAAACAACATTTGGAGTAAATTAATGTTCATGCGAGAAACTTCGATTTTTCATGCAAAACGATCGATGACCCGCGACCTGATGAAATTGCTCAGAGATGACCAAAATGGTCTGTTTTGAAAATTTCCATCTTTCAACTAATTTTGACTTTCAGAGGTGGATCATCCCTTTTGGAGCTACAATGAGCATCTTTATCATCATTTTCATGCTTCAAGGGAGCCAAAAGTCAAGATTTGGCTCATGGTTAAAAGTGACTTAAAAGGACCCAAATGCTCACTTCGAGGGCTTAAAACGTGTTTATTCACTGCGGGAAGAGATATGAACAACATTTAGAGTAAATTAATGTTCATGCTAGAAACTTCGATTTTTCATGCAAAACCATCGATGACCCGCGACCTGATGAAATTGCTCTGAGTTGACCAAAATGGTCAGTTTTGAAGATTTCCATCTTTCAACTAATTTTGACTTTCAGAGGATGATCATCCCTTTTGGAGCTAAAATGAGCATCATTATCATGCTTCTAGGGAGCAAAAACTCAAGATTTGACTCATGGTTAAAAGTGACTTAAAAGGACCCAAATGCTCACTTCGAGGGCTTAAAACGTGTTTATTCACTGCGGGAAGCGATATAGACAACATTTAGAGTAAATTAATGTTCATGCGAGAAACTTCAATTTTTCATGCAAAACGATCGATGACCCGCGACCTGATGAAATTGGTCTGAATTGACCAAAATGGTCCGTTTTGAAAATTTCCATCTTTCAACTAATTTTGACTTTCAGAGGTGGACCATCCCTTTTGGAGCTAAAATGAGCATCTTTATCATGATTTTCATGCTTCTAGGGAGCCAAAACTCAAGATTTGGCTGAGGGTTAAAAGTGACTTAAAAGGACCTAAATGCTCACTACGAGTGCTTAAAACGTGTTTATTCACTGCGGGAAGATTTATAAACAACATTTGGAGTAAATTAATGTTCATGCGAGAAACTTCGATTTTTCATGCAAAACGATCGATGACCCGCGACCTGATGAAATTGCTCAGAGATGACCAAAATGGTCTGTTTTGAAAATTTCCATCTTTCAACTAATTTTGACTTTCAGAGGTGGATCATCCCTTTTGGAGCTACAATGAGCATCTTTATCATCATTTTCATGCTTCAAGGGAGCCAAAAGTCAAGATTTGGCTCATGGTTAAAAGTGACTTAAAAGGACCCAAATGCTCACTTCGAGGGCTTAAAACGTGTTTATTCACTGCGGGAAGAGATATGAACAACATTTAGAGTAAATTAATGTTCATGCTAGAAACTTCGATTTTTCATGCAAAACCATCGATGACCCGCGACCTGATGAAATTGCTCTGAGTTGACCAAAATGGTCCGTTTTGAAGATTTCCATCTTTCAACTAATTTTGACTTTCAGAGGATGATCATCCCTTTTGGAGCTAAAATGAGCATCATTATCATGCTTCTAGGGAGCAAAAACTCAAGATTTGACTCATGGTTAAAAGTGACTTAAAAGGACCCAAATGCTCACTTCGAGGCCTAAAACGTGTTTATTCACTGCGGGAAGAGATATAAACAACATTTAGAGTAATTTAATTTACTTTACTTTAACATTAATTTATTATCTCTTCCCGCTCAAGATTTGGCTCATGGTTAAAAGTGACTTAAAAGGACCCAAATGCTCACTTCGAGGGGTTAAAACGTGCTTATTCACTGCGGGAAGAGATATAGACAACATTTAGAGTAAATTAATGTTCATGCGAGAACCTTCAATTTTTCATGCAAAACGATCGATGACCCGCGACCTGATGAAATTGCTCAGAGATGACCAAAATGGTCTGTTTTGAAAATTTCCATCTTTCAACTAATTTTGACTTTCAGAGGTGGATCATCCCTTTTGGAGCTAAAATGAGCATCATTATCATCATTTTCATGCTTCTAGGGAGCAAAAACTCAAGATTTGACTCATGGTTAAAAGTGACTTAAAAGGACCCAAATGCTTACTTCGAGGCCTAAAACGTGTTTATTCACTGCGGGAAGAGATATAAACAACATTTAGAGTAATTTAATTTACTTTACTTTAACATTAATTTATTATCTCTTCCCGCTCAAGATTTGGCTCATGGTTAAAAGTGACTTAAAAGGACCCAAATGCTCACTTCGAGGGCTTAAAACGTGCTTATTCACTGCGGGAAGAGATATAGACAACATTTAGAGTAAATTAATGTTCATGCGAGAACCTTCAATTTTTCATGCAAAACGATCGATGACCCGCGACCTGATGAAATTGCTCAGAGATGACCAAAATGGTCTGTTTTGAAAATTTCCATCTTTCAACTAATTTTGACTTTCAGAGGTGGATCATCCCTTTTGGAGCTAAAATGAGCATCATTATCATCATTTTCATGCTTCTAGGGAGCAAAAACTCAAGATTTGACTCATGGTTAAAAGTGACTTAAAAGGACCCAAATGCTTACTTCGAGGCCTAAAACGTGTTTATTCACTGCGGGAAGAGATATAAACAACATTTAGAGTAAATTAATGTTCATGCGAGAAACTTCGATTTTTCATGCAAAACGATCGATGACCCGCGACCTGATGAAATTGCTCAGAGATGACCAAAATGGTCTGTTTTGAAAATTTCCATCTTTCAACTAATTTTGACTTTCAGAGGTGGATCATCCATTTTGGAGCTAAAATGAGCATCATTATCATCAATTTAATGCTTCTAGGGAGCAAAACCTCAAGATTTGACTCATGGTTAAAAGTGACTTAAAAGGACCCAAATGCTTACTTCGAGGCCTAAAACGTGTTTATTCACTGCGGGAAGAGATATAAACAACATTTAGAGTAAATTAATTTACTTTACTTTAACATTAATTTATTATCTCTTCCCGCTCAAGATTTGGCTCATGGTTAAAAGTGACTTAAAAGGACCCAAATGCTCACTTCGAGGGCGTAAAACGTGTTTATTCACTGCGGGAAGAGATATAAACAACATTTAGAGTAAATTAATGTTCATGCGAGAAACTTCGATTTTTCATGCAAAACGATCGATGACCCGCGACCTGATGAAATTGCTCAGAGATGACCAAAATGGTCTGTTTTGAAAATTTCCATCTTTCAACTAATTTTGACTTTCAGAGGTGGATCATCCCATTTGGAGCTAAAATGAGCATCATTATCGTCATTTTCATGCTTCTAGGGACCCAAAACTCAAGATTTGGCTCAGGGTTAAAAGTGACTGAAAAGGACCCAAATGCTCACTTCGAGGGCTTAAAACGTGTTTATTCACTGCGGGAAGAGATATAAACAACATTTAGAGTAAATTAATGTTTATGCGAGAAACTTCGATTTTTCATGCAAAACGATCGATGACCCGCGACCTGATGAAATTGCTCTGAGTTGACCAAAATGGTCCGTTTTGAAAATTTCCATCTTTCAACTAATTTTGACATTCAGAGGTGGACCATCCCTTTTGGAGCTAAAATGAGCATCTTTATCATCATTGTGATGCTTCTAGGGAGCCAAAACTCAAGATTTGGCTCAGGGTTAAAAGTGACTTAAAAGGACCCAAATGCTCACTTCGAGGGCTTAAAACGTGTTTATTCACTGCGAGAAGAGATATAAACAACATTTAGAGTAAATTAAAGTTCATGCGAGAAACTTCGATTTTTCATGCAAAACGATCGATGACCCGCGACCTGATGAAATTGCTCTGAGTTGACCAAAATAGTCCGTTTTGAAGATTTCCATCTTTCAACTAATTTTGACTTTCAGAGGAGGATCATCCCTTTTGGAGCTAAAATGAGCATCATTATCATCATTTTCATGCTTCTAGGGAGCAAAAACTCAAGATTTGACTCATGGTTAAAAGTGACTTAAAAGGACCCAAATGCTCACTTCGAGGCCTAAAACGTGTTTATTCACTGCGGGAAGAGATATAAACAACATTTAGAGTAATTTAATTTACTTTACTTTAACATTAATTTATTATCTCTTCCCGCTCAAGATTTGGCTCATGGTTAAAAGTGACTTAAAAGGACCCAAATGCTTACTTCGAGGCCTAAAACGTGTTTATTCACTGCGGGAAGAGATATAAACAACATTTAGAGTAATTTAATTTACTTTACTTTAACATTAATTTATTATCTCTTCCCGCTCAAGATTTGACTCATGGTTAAAAGTGCCTTAAAAGGACCCATATGCTCACTTCGAGGGCTTAAAACGTGTTTATTCACTGCGGGAAGAGATATAAACAACATTTAGAGTAAATTATTGTTCATGGGAGAACCTTCAATTTTTGATGCAAAACGATCGATGACCCGCGACCTGATGAAATTGCTCTGAGATGAACAAAATGGTCTGTTTTGAAAATTTCCATCTTTCAACTAATTTTGACTTTCAGAGGTAGATCATCCCTTTTGGAGCTACAATGAGCATCTTTATCATCATTTTCATGCTTCAAGGGAGCCAAAAGTCAAGATTTGGCTCATGGTTAAAAGTGACATAAAAGGACCCAAATGCTCACTTCGAGGGCTTAAAACGTGTTTATTCACTGCGGGAAGAGATATAAACAACATTTAGAGTAAATTAATGTTCATGCGAGAAACTTCGATTTTTCATGCAAAACGATCGATGACCCGCGACCTGATGAAATTGCTCTGAGTTGACCAAAATGGTCCGTTTTGAAAATTTCCATCTTTCAACTAATTTTGACATTCAGAGGTGGACCATCCCTTTTGGAGCTAAAATGAGCATCTTTATCATCATTTTGATGGTTCTAGGGAGCCAAAACTCAAGATTTGGCTCAGAGTTAAAAGTGACTTAAAAGGACCCAAATGCTCACTTCGAGAGCTTAAAACGTGTTTATTCACTGCGAGAAGAGATATAAACAACATTTAGAGTAAATTAATGTTCCTGCGAGAAACTTCGATTTTTCATGCAAAACGATCGATGACCCGCGACCTGATGTAATTGCTCTAAGTTGACCAAAATGGTCCGTTTTGAAGATTTCCATCTTTCAACTAATTTTGACTTTCAGAGGAGGATCATCCCTTTTGGAGCTAAAATGAGCATCATTATCATCATTTTCATGCTTCTAGGGAGCAAAAACTCAAGATTTGACTCATGGTTAAAAGTGACTTAAAAGGACCCAAATGCTCACTTCGAGGCCTAAAACGTGTTTATTCACTGCGGGAAGAGATATAAACAACATTTAGAGTAATTTAATTTACTTTACTTTAACATTAATTTATTATCTCTTCCCGCTCAAGATTTGGCTCATGGTTAAAAGTGACTTAAAAGGACCCAAATGCTCACTTCGAGGGCTTAAAACGTGCTTATTCACTGCGGGAAGAGATATAGACAACATTTAGAGTAAATTAATGTTCATGCGAGAACCTTCAATTTTTCATGCAAAACGATCGATGACCCGCGACCTGATGAAATTGCTCAGAGATGACCAAAATGGTCTGTTTTGAAAATTTCCATCTTTCAACTAATTTTGACTTTCAGAGGTGGATCATCCCTTTTGGAGCTAAAATGAGCATCATTATCATCATTTTCATGCTTCTAGGGAGCAAAAACTCAAGATTTGACTCATGGTTAAAAGTGACTTAAAAGGACCCAAATGCTTACTTCGAGGCCTAAAACGTGTTTATTCACTGCGGGAAGAGATATAAACAACATTTAGAGTAAATTAATGTTCATGCGAGAAACTTCGATTTTTCATGCAAAACGATCGATGACCCGCGACCTGATGAAATTGCTCAGAGATTACCAAAATGGTCTGTTTTGAAAATTTCCATCTTTCAACTAATTTTGACTTTCAGAGGTGGATCATCCATTTTGGAGCTAAAATGAGCATCATTATCATCATTTTCATGCTTCTAGGGAGCAAAACCTCAAGATTTGACTCATGGTTAAAAGTGACTTAAAAGGACCCAAATGCTTACTTCGAGGCCTAAAACGTGTTTATTCACTGCGGGAAGAGATATAAACAACATTTAGAGTAAATTAATTTACTTTACTTTAACATTAATTTATTATCTCTTCCCGCTCAAGATTTGGCTCATGGTTAAAAGTGACTTAAAAGGACCCAAATGCTCACTTCGAGGGCGTAAAACGTGTTTATTCACTGCGGGAAGAGATATAAACAACATTTAGAGTAAATTAATGTTCATGCGAGAAACTTCGATTTTTCATGCAAAACGATCGATGACCCGCGACCTGATGAAATTGCTCAGAGATGACCAAAATGGTCTGTTTTGAAAATTTCCATCTTTCAACTAATTTTGACTTTCAGAGGTGGATCATCCCATTTGGAGCTAAAATGAGCATCATTATCGTCATTTTCATGCTTCTAGGGACCCAAAACTCAAGATTTGGCTCAGGGTTAAAAGTGACTGAAAAGGACCCAAATGCTCACTTCGAGGGCTTAAAACGTGTTTATTCACTGCGGGAAGAGATATAAACAACATTTAGAGTAAATTAATGTTTATGCGAGAAACTTCGATTTTTCATGCAAAACGATCGATGACCCGCGACCTGATGAAATTGCTCTGAGTTGACCAAAATGGTCCGTTTTGAAAATTTCCATCTTTCAACTAATTTTGACATTCAGAGGTGGACCATCCCTTTTGGAGCTAAAATGAGCATCTTTATCATCATTTTGATGCTTCTAGGGAGCCAAAACTCAAGATTTGGCTCAGGGTTAAAAGTGACTTAAAAGGACCCAAATGCTCACTTCGAGGGCTTAAAACGTGTTTATTCACTGCGAGAAGAGATATAAACAACATTTAGAGTAAATTAAAGTTCATGCGAGAAACTTCGATTTTTCATGCAAAACGATCGATGACCCGCGACCTGATGAAATTGCTCTGAGTTGACCAAAATAGTCCGTTTTGAAGATTTCCATCTTTCAACTAATTTTGACTTTCAGAGGAGGATCATCCCTTTTGGAGCTAAAATGAGCATCATTATCATCATTTTCATGCTTCTAGGGAGCAAAAACTCAAGATTTGACTGATGGTTAAAAGTGACTTAAAAGGACCCAAATGCTCACTTCGAGGCCTAAAACGTGTTTATTCACTGCGGGAAGAGATATAAACAACATTTAGAGTAAATTAATTTACTTTACTTTAACATTAATTTATTATCTCTTCCCGCTCAAGATTTGGCTCATGGTTAAAAGTGACTTAAAAGGACCCAAATGCTCACTTCGAGGGCTTAAAACGTGCTTATTCACTGCGGGAAGAGATATAGACAACATTTAGAGTAAATTAATGTTCATGCGAGAACCTTCAATTTTTCATGCAAAACGATCGATGACCCGCGACCTGATGAAATTGCTCAGAGATGACCAAAATGGTCTGTTTTGAAAATTTCCATCTTTCAACTAATTTTGACTTTCAGAGGTGGATCATCCCTTTTGGAGCTAAAATGAGCATCTTTATCGTAATTTTCATGCTTCAATGGAGCCAAAAGTCAAGATTTGGCTCATGGTTAAAAATGACTTAAAAGGACCCAAATGCTCAGTTCGAGGGCTTAAAACGTGTTTATTCACTGCGGGAAGAGATATCAACAACATTTAGAGTAAATTAATGTTCATGCGAGAAACTTCGATTTTTCATGCAAAACGATCGATGACCCGCGACCTGATGAAATTGCTCTGAGTTGACCAAAATGGTCCGTTTTGAAAATTTCCATCTTTCAACTAATTTTGACATTCAGAGGTGGACCATCCCTTTTGGAGCTAAAATGAGCATCTTTATCATCATTTTGATGCTTCTAGGGAGCCAAAACTCAAGATTTGGCTCAGGGTTAAAAGTGACTTAAAAGGACCCAAATGCTCACTTCGAGGGCTTAAAACGTGTTTATTCACTGCGAGAAGAGATATAAACAACATTTAGAGTAAATTAAAGTTCATGCGAGAAACTTCGATTTTTCATGCAAAACGATCGATGACCCGCGACCTGATGAAATTGCTCTGAGTTGACCAAAATAGTCCGTTTTGAAGATTTCCATCTTTCAACTAATTTTGACTTTCAGAGGAGGATCATCCCTTTTGGAGCTAAAATGAGCATCATTATCATCATTTTCATGCTTCTAGGGAGCAAAAACTCAAGATTTGACTGATGGTTAAAAGTGACTTAAAAGGACCCAAATGCTCACTTCGAGGCCTAAAACGTGTTTATTCACTGCGGGAAGAGATATAAACAACATTTAGAGTAAATTAATTTACTTTACTTTAACATTAATTTATTATCTCTTCCCGCTCAAGATTTGGCTCATGGTTAAAAGTGACTTAAAAGGACCCAAATGCTCACTTCGAGGGCTTAAAACGTGCTTATTCACTGCGGGAAGAGATATAGACAACATTTAGAGTAAATTAATGTTCATGCGAGAACCTTCAATTTTTCATGCAAAACGATCGATGACCCGCGACCTGATGAAATTGCTCAGAGATGACCAAAATGGTCTGTTTTGAAAATTTCCATCTTTCAACTAATTTTGACTTTCAGAGGTGGATCATCCCTTTTGGAGCTAAAATGAGCATCTTTATCGTAATTTTCATGCTTCAATGGAGCCAAAAGTCAAGATTTGGCTCATGGTTAAAAATGACTTAAAAGGACCCAAATGCTCAGTTCGAGGGCTTAAAACGTGTTTATTCACTGCGGGAAGAGATATCAACAACATTTAGAGTAAATTAATGTTCATGCGAGAAACTTCGATTTTTCATGCAAAACGATCGATGACCCGCGACCTGATGAAATTGCTCTGAGTTGACCAAAATGGTCCGTTTTGAAAATTTCCATCTTTCAACTAATTTTGACATTCAGAGGTGGACCATCCCTTTTGGAGCTAAAATGAGCATCTTTATCATCATTTTGATGCTTCTAGGGAGCCAAAACTCAAGATTTGGCTCAGGGTTAAAAGTGACTTAAAAGGACCCCAATGCTCACTTCGAGGGCTTAAAACGTGTTTATTCACTGTGGGAAGAGATATAAACAACATTTAGAGTAATTTAATTTACTTTACTTTAACATTAATTTATTATCTCTTCCCGCTCAAGATTTGGCTCATGGTTAAAAGTGACTTAAAAGGACCCAAATGCTTACTTCGAGGCCTAAAACGTGTTTATTCACTGCGGGAAGAGATATAAACAACATTTAGAGTAATTTAATTTACTTTACTTTAACATTAATTTATTATCTCTTCCCGCTCAAGATTTGACTCATGGTTAAAAGTGCCTTAAAAGGACCCATATGCTCACTTCGAGGGCTTAAAACGTGTTTATTCACTGCGGGAAGAGATATAAACAACATTTAGAGTAAATTATTGTTCATGCGAGAACCTTCAATTTTTGATGCAAAACGATCGATGACCCGCGACCTGATGAAATTGCTCTGAGATGACCAAAATGGTCCGTTTTGAAAATTTCCATCTTTCAACTAATTTTGACTTTCAGAGGTGGATCATCCCTTTTGGAGCTACAATGAGCATCTTTATCATCATTTTCATGCTTCAAGGGAGCCAAAAGTCAAGATTCGGCTCATGGTTAAAAGTGACTTAAAAGGACCCAAATGCTCACTTCGAGGGCTTAAAACGTGTTTATTCACTGCGGGAAGAGATATGAACAACATTTAGAGTCAATTAATGTTCATGCTAGAAACTTCGATTTTTCATGCAAAACGATCGATGACCCGCGACCTGATGAAATTGCTCAGAGATGACCAAAATGGTCTGTTTTGAAAATTTCCATCTTTCAACTAATTTTGACTTTCAGAGGTGGATCATCCCATTTGGAGCTAAAATGAGCATCATTATCGTCATTGTCATGGTTCTAGGGAGCCAAAACTCAAGATTTGGCTCAGGGTTAAAAGTGACTGAAAAGGACCCAAATGCTCACTTCGAGGGCTTAAAACGTGTTTATTCACTGCGGGAAGAGATATAAACAACATTTAGAGTAAATTAATGTTCATGCGAGAAACTTCGATTTTTCATGCAAAACGATCGATGACCCGCGACCTGATGAAATTGCTCTGAGTTGACCAAAATGGTCCGTTTTGAAAATTTCCATCTTTCAACTAATTTTGACATTCAGAGGTGGACCATCCCTTTTGGAGCTAAAATGAGCATCTTTATCATCATTTTGATGCTTCTAGGGAGCCAAAACTCAAGATTTGGCTCAGAGTTAAAAGTGACTTAAAAGGACCCAAATGCTCACTTCGAGAGCTTAAAACGTGTTTATTCACTGCGAGAAGAGATATAAACAACATTTAGAGTAAATTAATGTTCATGCGAGAAACTTCGATTTTTCATGCAAAACGATCGATGACCCGCGACCTGATGTAATTGCTCTGAGTTGACCAAAATGGTCCGTTTTGAAGATTTCCATCTTTCAACTAATTTTGACTTTCAGAGGAGGATCATCCCTTTTGGAGCTAAAATGAGCATCATTATCATCATTTTCATGCTTCTAGGGAGCAAAAACTCAAGATTTGACTCATGGTTAAAAGTGACTTAAAAGGACCCAAATGCTCACTTCGAGGCCTAAAACGTGTTTATTCACTGCGGGAAGAGATATAAACAACATTTAGAGTAATTTAATTTAACTTAACTTTAACATTAATTTATTATCTCTTCCCGCTCAAGATTTGGCTCATGGTTAAAAGTGACTTAAAAGGACCCAAATGCTCACTTCGAGGGCTTAAAACGTGCTTATTCACTGCGGGAAGAGATATAGACAACATTTAGAGTAAATTAATGTTCATGCGAGAACCTTCAATTTTTCATGCAAAACGATCGATGACCCGCGACCTGATGAAATTGCTCAGAGATGACCAAAATGGTCTGTTTTGAAAATTTCCATCTTTCAACTAATTTTGACTTTCAGAGGTGGATCATCCCTTTTGGAGCTAAAATGAGCATCATTATCATCATTTTCATGCTTCTAGGGAGCAAAAACTCAAGATTTGACTCATGGTTAAAAGTGACTTAAAAGGACCCAAATGCTTACTTCGAGGCCTAAAACGTGTTTATTCACTGCGGGAAGAGATATAAACAACATTTAGAGTAAATTAATGTTCATGCGAGAAACTTCGATTTTTCATGCAAAACGATCGATGACCCGCGACCTGATGAAATTGCTCAGAGATGACCAAAATGGTCTGTTTTGAAAATTTCCATCTTTCAACTAATTTTGACTTTCAGAGGTGGATCATCCATTTTGGAGCTAAAATGAGCATCGTTATCATCATTTTCATGCTTCTAGGGAGCAAAACCTCAAGATTTGACTCATGGTTAAAAGTAACTTAAAAGGACCCAAATGCTTACTTCGAGGCCTAAAACGTGTTTATTCACTGCGGGAAGAGATATAAACAACATTTAGAGTAAATTAATTTACTTTACTTTAACATTAATTTATTATCTCTTCCCGCTCAAGATTTGGCTCATGGTTAAAAGTGACTTAAAAGGACCCAAATGCTCACTTCGAGGGCGTAAAACGTGTTTATTCACTGCGGGAAGAGATATAAACAACATTTAGAGTAAATTAATGTTCATGCGAGAAACTTCGATTTTTCATGCAAAACGATCGATGACCCGCGACCTGATGAAATTGCTCAGAGATGACCAAAATGGTCTGTTTTGAAAATTTCCATCTTTCAACTAATTTTGACTTTCAGAGGTGGATCATCCCATTTGGAGCTAAAATGAGCATCATTATCGTCATTTTCATGCTTCTAGGGACCCAAAACTCAAGATTTGGCTCATGGTTAAAAGTGACTTAAAAGGACCCAAATGCTCACTTCCAGGGCTTAAAACGTGTTTATTCACTGCGGGAAGAGATATGAACAACATTTAGAGTAAATTAATGTTCATGCTAGAAACTTCGATTTTTCATGCAAAACGATCGATGACCCGCGACCTGATGAAATTGCTCAGAGATGACCAAAATGGTCTGTTTTGAAAATTTCCATCTTTCAACTAATTTTGACTTTCAGAGGTGGATCATCCCATTTGGAGCTAAAATGAGCATCATTATCGTCATTGTCATGCTTCTAGGGAGCCAAAACTCAAGATTTGGCTCAGGGTTAAAAGTGACTGAAAAGGACCCAAATGCTCACTTCGAGGGCTTAAAACGTGTTTATTCACTGCGGGAAGAGATATAAACAACATTTAGAGTAAATTAATGTTCATGCGAGAACCTTCAATTTTTCATGCAAAACGATCGATGACCCGCGACCTGATGAAATTGCTCAGAGATGACCAAAATGGTCTGTTTTGAAAATTTCCATCTTTCAACTAATTTTGACTTTCAGAGGTGGATCATCCATTTTGGAGCTAAAATGAGCATCATTATCATCATTTTCATGCTTCTAGGGAGCAAAACCTCAAGATTTGACTCATGGTTAAAAGTGACTTAAAAGGACCCAAATGCTTACTTCGAGGCCTAAAACGTGTTTATTCACTGCGGGAAGAGATATAAACAACATTTAGAGTAAATTAATTTACTTTACTTTAACATTAATTTATTATCTCTTCCCGCTCAAGATTTGGCTCATGGTTAAAAGTGACTTAAAAGGACCCAAATGCTCACTTCGAGGGCGTAAAACGTGTTTATTCACTGCGGGAAGAGATATAAACAACATTTAGAGTAAATTAATGTTCATGCGAGAAACTTCGATTTTTCATGCAAAACGATCGATGACCCGCGACCTGATGAAATTGCTCAGAGATGACCAAAATGGTCTGTTTTGAAAATTTCTATCTTTCAACTAATTTTGACTTTCAGAGGTGGATCATCCCTTTTGGAGCTAACATGAGCATCATTTTCATCATTTTCATGCTTCTAGGGAGCAAAAACTCAAGATTTGACTCATGGTTAAAAGTGACTTAAAAGGACCCAAATGCTTACTTCGAGGCCTAAAACGTGTTTATTCACTGCGGGAAGAGATATAAACAACATTTAGAGTAAATTAATGTTCATGCGAGAAACTTCGATTTTTCATGCAAAACGATCGATGACCCGCGACCTGATGAAATTGCTCAGAGATTACCAAAATGGTCTGTTTTGAAAATTTCCATCTTTCAACTAATTTTGACTTTCAGAGGTGGATCATCCATTTTGGAGCTAAAATGAGCATCATTATCATCATTTTCATGCTTCTAGGGAGCAAAACCTCAAGATTTGACTCATGGTTAAAAGTGACTTAAAAGGACCCAAATGCTTACTTCGAGGCCTAAAACGTGTTTATTCACTGCGGGAAGAGATATAAACAACATTTAGAGTAAATTAATTTACTTTACTTTAACATTAATTTATTATCTCTTCCCGCTCAAGATTTGGCTCATGGTTAAAAGTGACTTAAAAGGACCCAAATGCTCACTTCGAGGGCGTAAAACGTGTTTATTCACTGCGGGAAGAGATATAAACAACATTTAGAGTAAATTAATGTTCATGCGAGAAACTTCGATTTTTCATGCAAAACGATCGATGACCCGCGACCTGATGAAATTGCTCAGAGATGACCAAAATGGTCTGTTTTGAAAATTTCCATCTTTCAACTAATTTTGACTTTCAGAGGTGGATCATCCCATTTGGAGCTAAAATGAGCATCATTATCGTCATTTTCATGCTTCTAGGGACCCAAAACTCAAGATTTGGCTCATGGTTAAAAGTGACTTTTACAAGGACCCAAATGCTCACTTCCAGGGCTTAAAACGTGTTTATTCACTGCGGGAAGAGATATGAACAACATTTAGAGTAAATTAATGTTCATGCTAGAAACTTCGATTTTTCATGCAAAACGATCGATGACCCGCGACCTGATGAAATTGCTCAGAGATGACCAAAATGGTCTGTTTTGAAAATTTCCATCTTTCAACTAATTTTGACTTTCAGAGGTGGATCATCCCATTTGGAGCTAAAATGAGCATCATTATCGTCATTGTCATGCTTCTAGGGAGCCAAAACTCAAGATTTGGCTCAGGGTTAAAAGTGACTGAAAAGGACCCAAATGCTCACTTCGAGGGCTTAAAACGTGTTTATTCACTGCGGGAAGAGATATAAACAACATTTAGAGTAAATTAATGTTCATGCGAGAAACTTCGATTTTTCATGCAAAACGATCGATGACCCGCGACCTGATGAAATTGCTCTGAGTTGACCAAAATGGTCCGTTTTGAAAATTTCCATCTTTCAACTAATTTTGACATTCAGAGGTGGACCATCCCTTTTGGAGCTAAAATGAGCATCTTTATCATCATTTTGATGCTTCTAGGGAGCCAAAACTCAAGATTTGGCTCAGAGTTAAAAGTGACTTAAAAGGACCCAAATGCTTACTTCGAGGCCTAAAACGTGTTTATTCACTGCGGGAAGAGATATAAACAACATTTAGAGTAAATTAATGTTCATGCGAGAAACTTCGATTTTTCATGCAAAACGATCGATGACCCGCGACCTGATGAAATTGCTCAGAGATGACCAAAATGGTCTGTTTTGAAAATTTCCATCTTTCAACTAATTTTGACTTTCAGAGGTGGATCATCCCTTTTGGAGCTAAAATGAGCATCATTATCATCATTTTCATGCTTCTAGGGAGCAAAAACTCAAGATTTGACTCATGGTTAAAAGTGACTTAAAAGGACCCAAATGCTTACTTCGAGGCCTAAAACGTGTTTATTCACTGCGGGGAGAGATATAAACAACATTTAGAGTAATTTAATTTACTTTACTTTAACATTAATTTATTATCTCTTCCCGCTCAAGATTTGGCTCATGGTTAAAAGTGACTTAAAAGGACCCAAATGCTCACTTCGAGGGCTTAAAACGTGCTTATTCACTGCGGGAAGAGATATAGACAACATTTAGAGTAAATTAATGTTCATGCGAGAACCTTCAATTTTTCATGCAAAACGATCGATGACCCGCGACCTGATGAAATTGCTCAGAGATGACCAAAATGGTCTGTTTTGAAAATTTCTATCTTTCAACTAATTTTGACTTTCAGAGGTGGATCATCCCTTTTGGAGCTAAAATGAGCATCATTTTCATCATTTTCATGCTTCTAGGGAGCAAAAACTCAAGATTTGACTCATGGTTAAAAGTGACTTAAAAGGACCCAAATGCTTACTTCGAGGCCTAAAACGTGTTTATTCACTGCGGGAAGAGATATAAACAACATTTAGAGTAAATTAATGTTCATGCGAGAAACTTCGATTTTTCATGCAAAACGATCGATGACCCGCGACCTGATGAAATTGCTCAGAGATGACCAATATGGTCTGTTTTGAAAATTTCCATCTTTCAACTAATTTTGACTTTCAGAGGTGGATCATCCATTTTGGAGCTAAAATGAGCATCATTATCATCATTTTCATGCTTCTAGGGAGCAAAACCTCAAGATTTGACTCATGGTTAAAAGTGACTTAAAAGGACCCAAATGCTTACTTCGAGGCCTAAAACGTGTTTATTCACTGCGGGAAGAGATATAAACAACATTTAGAGTAAATTAATTTACTTTACTTTAACATTAATTTATTATCTCTTCCCGCTCAAGATTTGGCTCATGGTTAAAAGTGACTTAAAAGGACCCAAATGCTCACTTCGAGGGCGTAAAACGTATTTATTCACTGCGGGAAGAGATATAAACAACATTTAGAGTAAATTAATGTTCATGCGAGAAACTTCGATTTTTCATGCAAAACGATCGATGACCCGCGACCTGATGAAATTGCTCTGAGTTGACCAAAATGGTCCGTTTTGAAAATTTCCATCTTTCAACTAATTTTGACTTTCAGAGGTGGACCATCCCTTTGGGAGCTAAAATGAGCATCTTTATCATCATTTTCATGCTTCTAGGGTGCCAAAACTCAAGATTTGGCTCAGGGTTAAAATTGACTTAAAAGGACCCAAATGCTCACTTCGAGGGCTTAAAACGTGTTTATTCACTGCGGGAAGAGATATAAACAACATTTAGAGTAAATTATTGTTCATGCGAGAAACTTCGATTTTTCATGTAAAACGATCGATGACCCGCGCGACCTGATGAAATTGCTCGGAGTTGACCAAAATGGTCAGTTTTGAAAATTTCCATCTTTCAACTAATTTTGACTTTCAGAGGTGGATCATCCCTTTTGGAGCTAAAATGAGCATCTTTATCGTCATTTTCAGGCTTCATTGGAGCCAAAAGTCAAGATTTGGCTCATGGTTAAAAGTGACTTAAAAGGACCCAAATGCTCAGTTCGAGGGCTTAAAACGTGTTTATTCACTGCGGGAAGAGATATGAACAACATTTAGAGTAAATTAATGTTCATGCGAGAAACTTCGATTTTTCATGCAAAACGATCGATGACCCGCGACCTGATGAAATTGCTCAGAGATGACCAAAATGGTCTGTTTTGAAAATTTCCATCTTTCAACTAATTTTGACTTTCAGAGGTGGATCATCCCATTTGGAGCTAAAATGAGCATCATTATCGTCATTTTCATGCTTCTAGGGACCCAAAACTCAAGATTTGGCTCAGGGTTAAAAGTGACTGAAAAGGACCCAAATGCTCACTTCGAGGGCTTAAAACGTGTTTATTCACTGCGGGAAGAGATATAAACAACATTTAGGGTAAATTAATGTTTATGCGAGAAACTTCGATTTTTCATGCAAAACGATCGATGACCCGCGACCTGATGAAATTGCTCTGAGTTGACCAAAATGGTCCGTTTTGAAAATTTCCATCTTTCAACTAATTTTGACATTCAGAGGTGGACCATCCCTTTTGGAGCTAAAATGAGCATCTTTATCATCATTTTGATGCTTCTAGGGAGCCAAAACTCAAGATTTGGCTCAGGGTTAAAAGTGACTTAAAAGGACCCAAATGCTCACTTCGAGGGCTTAAAACGTGTTTATTCACTGCGAGAAGAGATATAAACAACATTTAGAGTAAATTAAAGTTCATGCGAGAAACTTCGATTTTTCATGCAAAACGATCGATGACCCGCGACCTGATGAAATTGCTCTGAGTTGACCAAAATAGTCCGTTTTGAAGATTTCCATCTTTCAACTAATTTTGACTTTCAGAGGAGGATCATCCCTTTTGGAGCTAAAATGAGCATCATTATCATCATTTTCATGCTTCTAGGGAGCAAAAACTCAAGATTTGACTCATGGTTAAAAGTGACTTAAAAGGACCCAAATGCTCACTTCGAGGCCTAAAACGTGTTTATTCACTGCGGGAAGAGATATAAACAACATTTAGAGTAATTTAATTTACTTTACTTTAACATTAATTTATTATCTCTTCCCGCTCAAGATTTGGCTCATGGTTAAAAGTGACTTAAAAGGACCCAAATGCTCACTTCGAGGGCTTAAAACGTGCTTATTGACTGCGGGAAGAGATATAGACAACATTTAGAGTAAATTAATGTTCATGCGAGAACCTTCAATTTTTCATGCAAAACGATCGATGACCCGCGACCTGATGAAATTGCTCAGAGATGACCAAAATGGTCTGTTTTGAAAATTTCCATCTTTCAACTAATTTTGACTTTCAGAGGTGGATCATCCCTTTTGGAGCTAAAATGAGCATCTTTATCGTCATTTTCATGCTTCAATGGAGCCAAAAGTCAAGATTTGGCTCATGGTTAAAAATGACTTAAAAGGACCCAAATGCTCAGTTCGAGGGCTTAAAACGTGTTTATTCACTGCGGGAAGAGATATCAACAACATTTAGAGTAAATTAATGTTCATGCGAGAAACTTCGATTTTTCATGCAAAACGATCGATGACCCGCGACCTGATGAAATTGCTCTGAGTTGACCAAAATGGTCCGTTTTGAAAATTTCCATCTTTCAACTAATTTTGACATTCAGAGGTGGACCATCCCTTTTGGAGCTAAAATGAGCATCTTTATCATCATTTTGATGCTTCTAGGGAGCCAAAACTCAAGATTTGGCTCAGGGTTAAAAGTGACTTAAAAGGACCCAAATGCTCACTTCGAGGGCTTAAAACGTGTTTATTCACTGCGGGAAGAGATATAGACAACATTTAGAGTAAATTAATGTTCATGCGAGAACCTTCAATTTTTGATGCAAAACGATCGATGACCCGCGACCTGATGAAATTGCTCTGAGATGACCAAAATGGTCCGTTTTGAAAATTTCCATCTTTCAACTAATTTTGACTTTCAGAGGTGGATCATCCCTTTTGGAGCTACAATGAGCATCTTTATCATCATTTTCATGCTTCAAGGGAGCCAAAAGTCAAGATTTGGCTCATGGTTAAAAGTGACTTAAAAGGACCCAAATGCTCACTTCGAGGGCTTAAAACGTGTTTATTCACTGTGGGAAGAGATATAAACAACATTTAGAGTAATTTAATTTACTTTACTTTAACATTAATTTATTATCTCTTCCCGCTCAAGATTTGGCTCATGGTTAAAAGTGACTTAAAAGGACCCAAATGCTTACTTCGAGGCCTAAAACGTGTTTATTCACTGCGGGAAGAGATATAAACAACATTTAGAGTAATTTAATTTACTTTACTTTAACATTAATTTATTATCTCTTCCCGCTCAAGATTTGACTCATGGTTAAAAGTGCCTTAAAAGGACCCATATGCTCACTTCGAGGGCTTAAAACGTGTTTATTCACTGCGGGAAGAGATATAAACAACATTTAGAGTAAATTATTGTTCATGCGAGAACCTTCAATTTTTGATGCAAAACGATCGATGACCCGCGACCTGATGAAATTGCTCTGAGATGACCAAAATGGTCCGTTTTGAAAATTTCCATCTTTCAACTAATTTTGACTTTCAGAGGTGGATCATCCCTTTTGGAGCTACAATGAGCATCTTTATCATCATTTTCATGCTTCAAGGGAGCCAAAAGTCAAGATTTGGCTCATGGTTAAAAGTGACTTAAAAGGACCCAAATGCTCACTTCGAGGGCTTAAAACGTGTTTATTCACTGCGGGAAGAGATATGAACAACATTTAGAGTAAATTAATGTTCATGCGAGAAACTTCGATTTTTCATGCAAAACGATCGATGACCCGCGACCTGATGAAATTGCTCAGAGATGACCAATATGGTCTGTTTTGAAAATTTCCATCTTTCAACTAATTTTGACTTTCAGAGGTGGATCATCCATTTTGGAGCTAAAATGAGCATCATTATCATCATTTTCATGCTTCTAGGGAGCAAAACCTCAAGATTTGACTCATGGTTAAAAGTGACTTAAAAGGACCCAAATGCTTACTTCGAGGCCTAAAACGTGTTTATTCACTGCGGGAAGAGATATAAACAACATTTAGAGTAAATTAATTTACTTTACTTTAACATTAATTTATTATCTCTTCCCGCTCAAGATTTGGCTCATGGTTAAAAGTGACTTAAAAGGACCCAAATGCTCACTTCGAGGGCGTAAAACGTATTTATTCACTGCGGGAAGAGATATAAACAACATTTAGAGTAAATTAATGTTCATGCGAGAAACTTCGATTTTTCATGCAAAACGATCGATGACCCGCGACCTGATGAAATTGCTCTGAGTTGACCAAAATGGTCCGTTTTGAAAATTTCCATCTTTCAACTAATTTTGACTTTCAGAGGTGGACCATCCCTTTGGGAGCTAAAATGAGCATCTTTATCATCATTTTCATGCTTCTAGGGTGCCAAAACTCAAGATTTGGCTCAGGGTTAAAATTGACTTAAAAGGACCCAAATGCTCACTTCGAGGGCTTAAAACGTGTTTATTCACTGCGGGAAGAGATATAAACAACATTTAGAGTAAATTATTGTTCATGCGAGAAACTTCGATTTTTCATGTAAAACGATCGATGACCCGCGCGACCTGATGAAATTGCTCGGAGTTGACCAAAATGGTCAGTTTTGAAAATTTCCATCTTTCAACTAATTTTGACTTTCAGAGGTGGATCATCCCTTTTGGAGCTAAAATGAGCATCTTTATCGTCATTTTCAGGCTTCATTGGAGCCAAAAGTCAAGATTTGGCTCATGGTTAAAAGTGACTTAAAAGGACCCAAATGCTCAGTTCGAGGGCTTAAAACGTGTTTATTCACTGCGGGAAGAGATATGAACAACATTTAGAGTAAATTAATGTTCATGCGAGAAACTTCGATTTTTCATGCAAAACGATCGATGACCCGCGACCTGATGAAATTGCTCAGAGATGACCAAAATGGTCTGTTTTGAAAATTTCCATCTTTCAACTAATTTTGACTTTCAGAGGTGGATCATCCCATTTGGAGCTAAAATGAGCATCATTATCGTCATTTTCATGCTTCTAGGGACCCAAAACTCAAGATTTGGCTCAGGGTTAAAAGTGACTGAAAAGGACCCAAATGCTCACTTCGAGGGCTTAAAACGTGTTTATTCACTGCGGGAAGAGATATAAACAACATTTAGGGTAAATTAATGTTTATGCGAGAAACTTCGATTTTTCATGCAAAACGATCGATGACCCGCGACCTGATGAAATTGCTCTGAGTTGACCAAAATGGTCCGTTTTGAAAATTTCCATCTTTAAACTAATTTTGACATTCAGAGGTGGACCATCCCTTTTGGAGCTAAAATGAGCATCTTTATCATCATTTTGATGCTTCTAGGGAGCCAAAACTCAAGATTTGGCTCAGGGTTAAAAGTGACTTAAAAGGACCCAAATGCTCACTTCGAGGGCTTAAAACGTGTTTATTCACTGCGAGAAGAGATATAAACAACATTTAGAGTAAATTAAAGTTCATGCGAGAAACTTCGATTTTTCATGCAAAACGATCGATGACCCGCGACCTGATGAAATTGCTCTGAGTTGACCAAAATAGTCCGTTTTGAAGATTTCCATCTTTCAACTAATTTTGACTTTCAGAGGAGGATCATCCCTTTTGGAGCTAAAATGAGCATCATTATCATCATTTTCATGCTTCTAGGGAGCAAAAACTCAAGATTTGACTCATGGTTAAAAGTGACTTAAAAGGACCCAAATGCTCACTTCGAGGCCTAAAACGTGTTTATTCACTGCGGGAAGAGATATAAACAACATTTAGAGTAATTTAATTTACTTTAACATTAATTTATTATCTCTTCCCGCTCAAGATTTGGCTCATGGTTAAAAGTGACTTAAAAGGACCCAAATGCTCACTTCGAGGGCTTAAAACGTGCTTATTGACTGCGGGAAGAGATATAGACAACATTTAGAGTAAATTAATGTTCATGCGAGAACCTTCAATTTTTCATGCAAAACGATCGATGACCCGCGACCTGATGAAATTGCTCAGAGATGACCAAAATGGTCTGTTTTGAAAATTTCCATCTTTCAACTAATTTTGACTTTCAGAGGTGGATCATCCCTTTTGGAGCTAAAATGAGCATCTTTATCGTCATTTTCATGCTTCAATGGAGCCAAAAGTCAAGATTTGGCTCATGGTTAAAAATGACTTAAAAGGACCCAAATGCTCAGTTCGAGGCCTTAAAACGTGTTTATTCACTGCGGGAAGAGATATCAACAACATTTAGAGTAAATTAATGTTCATGCGAGAAACTTCGATTTTTCATGCAAAACGATCGATGACCCGCGACCTGATGAAATTGCTCTGAGTTGACCAAAATGGTCCGTTTTGAAAATTTCCATCTTTCAACTAATTTTGACATTCAGAGGTGGACCATCCCTTTTGGAGCTAAAATGAGCATCTTTATCATCATTTTGATGCTTCTAGGGAGCCAAAACTCAAGATTTGGCTCAGGGTTAAAAGTGACTTAAAAGGACCCAAATGCTCACTTCGAGGGCTTAAAACGTGTTTATTCACTGCGGGAAGAGATATAGACAACATTTAGAGTAAATTAATGTTCATGCGAGAACCTTCAATTTTTGATGCAAAACGATCGATGACCCGCGACCTGATGAAATTGCTCTGAGATGACCAAAATGGTCCGTTTTGAAAATTTCCATCTTTCAACTAATTTTGACTTTCAGAGGTGGATCATCCCTTTTGGAGCTACAATGAGCATCTTTATCATCATTTTCATGCTTCAAGGGAGCCAAAAGTCAAGATTTGGCTCATGGTTAAAAGTGACTTAAAAGGACCCAAATGCTCACTTCGAGGGCTTAAAACGTGTTTATTCACTGTGGGAAGAGATATAAACAACATTTAGAGTAATTTAATTTACTTTACTTTAACATTAATTTATTATCTCTTCCCGCTCAAGATTTGGCTCATGGTTAAAAGTGACTTAAAAGGACCCAAATGCTTACTTCGAGGCCTAAAACGTGTTTATTCACTGCGGGAAGAGATATAAACAACATTTAGAGTAATTTAATTTACTTTACTTTAACATTAATTTATTATGTCTTCCCGCTCAAGATTTGACTCATGGTTAAAAGTGCCTTAAAAGGACCCATATGCTCACTTCGAGGGCTTAAAACGTGTTTATTCACTGCGGGAAGAGATATAAACAACATTTAGAGTAAATTATTGTTCATGCGAGAACCTTCAATTTTTGATGCAAAACGATCGATGACCCGCGACCTGATGAAATTGCTCTGAGATGACCAAAATGGTCCGTTTTGAAAATTTCCATCTTTCAACTAATTTTGACTTTCAGAGGTGGATCATCCCTTTTGGAGCTACAATGAGCATCTTTATCATCATTTTCATGCTTCAAGGGAGCCAAAAGTCAAGATTTGGCTCATGGTTAAAAGTGACTTAAAAGGACCCAAATGCTCACTTCGAGGGCTTAAAACGTGTTTATTCACTGCGGGAAGAGATATGAACAACATTTAGAGTAAATTAATGTTCATGCTAGAAACTTCGATTTTTCATGCAAAACGATCGATGACCCGCGACCTGATGAAATTGCTCAGAGATGACCAAAATGGTCTGTTTTGAAAATTTCCATCTTTCAACTAATTTTGACTTTCAGAGGTGGATCATCCCATTTGGAGCTAAAATGAGCATCATTATCGTCATTGTCATGCTTCTAGGGAGCCAAAACTCAAGATTTGGCTCAGGGTTAAAAGTGACTGAAAAGGACCCAAATGCTCACTTCGAGGGCTTAAAACGTGTTTATTCACTGCGGGAAGAGATATAAACAACATTTAGAGTAAATTAATGTTCATGCGAGAAACTTCGATTTTTCATGCAAAACGATCGATGACCCGCGACCTGATGAAATTGCTCTGAGTTGACCAAAATGGTCCGTTTTGAAAATTTCCATCTTTCAACTAATTTTGACATTCAGAGGTGGACCATCCCTTTTGGAGCTAAAATGAGCATTTTTATCATCATTTTGATGCTTCTAGGGAGCCAAAACTCAAGATTTGGCTCAGAGTTAAAAGTGACTTAAAAGGACCCAAATGCTCACTTCGAGAGCTTAAAACGTGTTTATTCACTGCGAGAAGAGATATAAACAACATTTAGAGTAAATTAATGTTCATGCGAGAAACTTCGATTTTTCATGCAAAACGATCGATGACCCGCGACCTGATGTAATTGCTCTGAGTTGACCAAAATGGTCCGTTTTGAAGATTTCCATCTTTCAACTAATTTTGACTTTCAGAGGAGGATCATCCCTTTTGGAGCTAAAATGAGCATCATTATCATCATTTTCATGCTTCTAGGGAGCAAAAACTCAAGATTTGACTCATGGTTAAAAGTGACTTAAAAGGACCCAAATGCTCACTTCGAGGCCTAAAACGTGTTTATTCACTGCGGGAAGAGATATAAACAACATTTAGAGTAATTTAATTTACTTTACTTTAACATTAATTTATTATCTCTTCCCGCTCAAGATTTGGCTCATGGTTAAAAGTGACTTAAAAGGACCCAAATGCTCACTTCGAGGGCTTAAAACGTGCTTATTCACTGCGGGAAGAGATATAGACAACATTTAGAGTAAATTAATGTTCATGCGAGAACCTTCAATTTTTCATGCAAAACGATCGATGACCCGCGACCTGATGAAATTGCTCAGAGATGACCAAAATGGTCTGTTTTGAAAATTTCCATCTTTCAACTAATTTTGACTTTCAGAGGTGGATCATCCCTTTTGGAGCTAAAATGAGCATCATTATCATCATTTTCATGCTTCTAGGGAGCAAAAACTCAAGATTTGACTCATGGTTAAAAGTGACTTAAAAGGACCCAAATGCTTACTTCGAGGCCTAAAACGTGTTTATTCACTGCGGGAAGAGATATAAACAACATTTAGAGTAAATTAATGTTCATGCGAGAAACTTCGATTTTTCATGCAAAACGATCGATGACCCGCGACCTGATGAAATTGCTCAGAGATGACCAAAATGGTCTGTTTTGAAAATTTCCATCTTTCAACTAATTTTGACTTTCAGAGGTGGATCATCCCATTTGGAGCTAAAATGAGCATCATTATCGTCATTGTCATGCTTCTAGGGAGCCAAAACTCAAGATTTGGCTCAGGGTTAAAAGTGACTGAAAAGGACCCAAATGCTCACTTCGAGGGCTTAAAACGTGTTTATTCACTGCGGGAAGAGATATAAACAACATTTAGAGTAAATTAATGTTCATGCGAGAACCTTCAATTTTTCATGCAAAACGATCGATGACCCGCGACCTGATGAAATTGCTCAGAGATGACCAAAATGGTCTGTTTTGAAAATTTCCATCTTTCAACTAATTTTGACTTTCAGAGGTGGATCATCCATTTTGGAGCTAAAATGAGCATCATTATCATCATTTTCATGCTTCTAGGGAGCAAAACCTCAAGATTTGACTCATGGTTAAAAGTGACTTAAAAGGACCCAAATGCTTACTTCGAGGCCTAAAACGTGTTTATTCACTGCGGGAAGAGATATAAACAACATTTAGAGTAAATTAATTTACTTTACTTTAACATTAATTTATTATCTCTTCCCGCTCAAGATTTGGCTCATGGTTAAAAGTGACTTAAAAGGACCCAAATGCTCACTTCGAGGGCGTAAAACGTGTTTATTCACTGCGGGAAGAGATATAAACAACATTTAGAGTAAATTAATGTTCATGCGAGAAACTTCGATTTTTCATGCAAAACGATCGATGACCCGCGACCTGATGAAATTGCTCAGAGATGACCAAAATGGTCTGTTTTGAAAATTTCTATCTTTCAACTAATTTTGACTTTCAGAGGTGGATCATCCCTTTTGGAGCTAACATGAGCATCATTTTCATCATTTTCATGCTTCTAGGGAGCAAAAACTCAAGATTTGACTCATGGTTAAAAGTGACTTAAAAGGACCCAAATGCTTACTTCGAGGCCTAAAACGTGTTTATTCACTGCGGGAAGAGATATAAACAACATTTAGAGTAAATTAATGTTCATGCGAGAAACTTCGATTTTTCATGCAAAACGATCGATGACCCGCGACCTGATGAAATTGCTCAGAGATGACCAAAATGGTCTGTTTTGAAAATTTCCATCTTTCAACTAATTTTGACTTTCAGAGGTGGATCATCCATTTTGGAGCTAAAATGAGCATCATTATCATCATTTTCATGCTTCTAGGGAGCAAAACCTCAAGATTTGACTCATGGTTAAAAGTGACTTAAAAGGACCCAAATGCTTACTTCGAGGCCTAAAACGTGTTTATTCACTGCGGGAAGAGATATAAACAACATTTAGAGTAAATTAATTTACTTTACTTTAACATTAATTTATTATCTCTTCCCGCTCAAGATTTGGCTCATGGTTAAAAGTGACTTAAAAGGACCCAAATGCTCACTTCGAGGGCGTAAAACGTGTTTATTCACTGCGGGAAGAGATATAAACAACATTTAGAGTAAATTAATGTTCATGCGAGAAACTTCGATTTTTCATGCAAAACGATCGATGACCCGCGACCTGATGAAATTGCTCAGAGATGACCAAAATGGTCTGTTTTGAAAATTTCCTTCTTTCAACTAATTTTGACTTTCAGAGGTGGATCATCCCATTTGGAGCTAAAATGAGCATCATTATCGTCATTTTCATGCTTCTAGGGACCCAAAACTCAAGATTTGGCTCATGGTTAAAAGTGACTTAAAAGGACCCAAATGCTCACTTCCAGGGCTTAAAACGTGTTTATTCACTGCGGGAAGAGATATGAACAACATTTAGAGTAAATTAATGTTCATGCTAGAAACTTCGATTTTTCATGCAAAACGATCGATGACCCGCGACCTGATGAAATTGCTCAGAGATGACCAAAATGGTCTGTTTTGAAAATTTCCATCTTTCAACTAATTTTGACTTTCAGAGGTGGATCATCCCATTTGGAGCTAAAATGAGCATCATTATCGTCATTGTCATGCTTCTAGGGAGCCAAAACTCAAGATTTGGCTCAGGGTTAAAAGTGACTGAAAAGGACCCAAATGCTCACTTTGAGGGCTTAAAACGTGTTTATTCACTGCGGGAAGAGATATAAACAACATTTAGAGTAAATTAATGTTCATGCGAGAAACTTCGATTTTTCATGCAAAACGATCGATGACCCGCGACCTGATGAAATTGCTCTGAGTTGACCAAAATGGTCCGTTTTGAAAATTTCCATCTTTCAACTAATTTTGACATTCAGAGGTGGACCATCCCTTTTGGAGCTAAAATGAGCATCTTTATCATCATTTTGATGCTTCTAGGGAGCCAAAACTCAAGATTTGGCTCAGAGTTAAAAGTGACTTAAAAGGACCCAAATGCTTACTTCGAGGCCTAAAACGTGTTTATTCACTGCGGGAAGAGATATAAACAACATTTAGAGTAAATTAATGTTCATGCGAGAAACTTCGATTTTTCATGCAAAACGATCGATGACCCGCGACCTGATGAAATTGCTCAGAGATGACCAAAATGGTCTGTTTTGAAAATTTCCATCTTTCAACTAATTTTGACTTTCAGAGGTGGATCATCCCTTTTGGAGCTAAAATGAGCATCATTATCATCATTTTCATGCTTCTAGGGAGCAAAAACTCAAGATTTGTCTCATGGTTAAAAGTGACTTAAAAGGACCCAAATGCTTACTTCGAGGCCTAAAACGTGTTTATTCACTGCGGGAAGAGATATAAACAACATTTAGAGTAATTTAATTTACTTTACTTTAACATTAATTTACTATCTCTTCCCGCTCAAGATTTGGCTCATGGTTAAAAGTGACTTAAAAGGACCCAAATGCTCACTTCGAGGGCTTAAAACGTGCTTATTCACTGCGGGAAGAGATATAGACAACATTTAGAGTAAATTAATGTTCATGCGAGAACCTTCAATTTTTCATGCAAAACGATCGATGACCTGATGAAATTGCTCAGAGATGACCAAAATGGTCTGTTTTGAAAATTTCTATCTTTCAACTAATTTTGACTTTCAGAGGTGGATCATCCCTTTTGGAGCTAAAATGAGCATCATTTTCATCATTTTCATGCTTCTAGGGAGCAAAAACTCAAGATTTGACTCATGGTTAAAAGTGACTTAAAAGGACCCAAATGCTTACTTCGAGGCCTAAAACGTGTTTATTCACTGCGGGAAGAGATATAAACAACATTTAGAGTAAATTAATGTTCATGCGAGAAACTTCGATTTTTCATGCAAAACGATCGATGACCCGCGACCTGATGAAATTGCTCAGAGATGACCAAAATGGTCTGTTTTGAAAATTTCCATCTTTCAACTAATTTTGACTTTCAGAGGTGGATCATCCATTTTGGAGCTAAAATGAGCATCATTATCATCATTTTCATGCTTCTAGGGAGCAAAACCTCAAGATTTGACTCATGGTTAAAAGTGACTTAAAAGGACCCAAATGCTTACTTCGAGGCCTAAAACGTGTTTATTCACTGCGGGAAGAGATATAAACAACATTTAGAGTAAATTAATTTACTTTACTTTAACATTAATTTATTATCTCTACCCGCTCAAGATTTGGCTCATGGTTAAAAGTGACTTAAAAGGACCCGAATGCTCACTTCGAGGGCGTAAAACGTGTTTATTCACTGCGGGAAGAGATATAAACAACATTTAGAGTAAATTAATGTTCATGCGAGAAACTTCGATTTTTCATGCAAAACGATCGATGACCCGCGACCTGATGAAATTGCTCTGAGTTGACCAAAATGGTCCGTTTTGAAAATTTCCATCTTTCAACTAATTTTGACTTTCAGAGGTGGACCATCCCTTTGGGAGCTAAAATGAGCATCTTTATCATCATTTTCATGCTTCTAGGGTGCCAAAACTCAAGATTTGGCTCAGGGTTAAAATTGACTTAAAAGGACCCAAATGCTCACTTCGAGGGCTTAAAACGTGTTTATTCACTGCGGGAAGAGATATAAACAACATTTAGAGTAAATTATTGTTCATGCGAGAAACTTCGATTTTTCATGTAAAACGATCGATGACCCGCGCGACCTGATGAAATTGCTCGGAGTTGACCAAAATGGTCAGTTTTGAAAATTTCCATCTTTCAACTAATTTTGACTTTCAGAGGTGGATCATCCCTTTTGGAGCTAAAATGAGCATCTTTATCGTCATTTTCAGGCTTCATTGGAGCCAAAAGTCAAGATTTGGCTCATGGTTAAAAGTGACTTAAAAGGACCCAAATGCTCACTTCGAGGGCTTAAAACGTGCTTATTCACTGCGGGAAGAGATATAGACAACATTTAGAGTAAATTAATGTTCATGCGAGAACCTTCAATTTTTCATGCAAAACGATCGATGACCTGATGAAATTGCTCAGAGATGACCAAAATGGTCTGTTTTGAAAATTTCTATCTTTCAACTAATTTTGACTTTCAGAGGTGGATCATCCCTTTTGGAGCTAAAATGAGCATCATTTTCATCATTTTCATGCTTCTAGGGAGCAAAAACTCAAGATTTGACTCATGGTTAAAAGTGACTTAAAAGGACCCAAATGCTTACTTCGAGGCCTAAAACGTGTTTATTCACTGCGGGAAGAGATATAAACAACATTTAGAGTAAATTAATGTTCATGCGAGAAACTTCGATTTTTCATGCAAAACGATCGATGACCCGCGACCTGATGAAATTGCTCAGAGATGACCAAAATGGTCTGTTTTGAAAATTTCCATCTTTCAACTAATTTTGACTTTCAGAGGTGGATCATCCATTTTGGAGCTAAAATGAGCATCATTATCATCATTTTCATGCTTCTAGGGAGCAAAACCTCAAGATTTGACTCATGGTTAAAAGTGACTTAAAAGGACCCAAATGCTTACTTCGAGGCCTAAAACGTGTTTATTCACTGCGGGAAGAGATATAAACAACATTTAGAGTAAATTAATTTACTTTACTTTAACATTAATTTATTATCTCTACCCGCTCAAGATTTGGCTCATGGTTAAAAGTGACTTAAAAGGACCCAAATGCTCACTTCGAGGGCGTAAAACGTGTTTATTCACTGCGGGAAGAGATATAAACAACATTTAGAGTAAATTAATGTTCATGCGAGAAACTTCGATTTTTCATGCAAAACGATCGATGACCCGCGACCTGATGAAATTGCTCAGAGATGACCAAAATGGTCTGTTTTGAAAATTTCCATCTTTCAACTAATTTTGACTTTCAGAGGTGGATCATCCCATTTGGAGCTAAAATGAGCATCATTATCGTCATTTTCATGCTTCTAGGGACCCAAAACTCAAGATTTGGCTCATGGTTAAAAGTGACTTAAAAGGACCCAAATGCTCACTTCCAGGGCTTAAAACGTGTTTATTCACTGCGGGAAGAGATATGAACAACATTTAGAGTAAATTAATGTTCATGCTAGAAACTTCGATTTTTCATGCAAAACGATCGATGACCCGCGACCTGATGAAATTGCTCAGAGATGACCAAAATGGTCTGTTTTGAAAATTTCCATCTTTCAACTAATTTTGACTTTCAGAGGTGGATCATCCATTTTGGAGCTAAAATGAGCATCATTATCATCATTTTCATGCTTCTAGGGAGCAAAACCTCAAGATTTGACTCATGGTTAAAAGTGACTTAAAAGGACCCAAATGCTTACTTCGAGGCCTAAAACGTGTTTATTCACTGCGGGAAGAGATATAAACAACATTTAGAGTAAATTAATTTACTTTACTTTAACATTAATTTATTATCTCTTCCCGCTCAAGATTTGGCTCATGGTTAAAAGTGACTTAAAAGGACCCAAATGCTCACTTCGAGGGCGTAAAACGTGTTTATTCACTGCGGGAAGAGATATAAACAACATTTAGAGTAAATTAATGTTCATGCGAGAAACTTCGATTTTTCATGCAAAACGATCGATGACCCGCGACCTGATGAAATTGCTCAGAGATGACCAAAATGGTCTGTTTTGAAAATTTCTATCTTTCAACTAATTTTGACTTTCAGAGGTGGATCATCCCTTTTGGAGCTAACATGAGCATCATTTTCATCATTTTCATGCTTCTAGGGAGCAAAAACTCAAGATTTGACTCATGGTTAAAAGTGACTTAAAAGGACCCAAATGCTTACTTCGAGGCCTAAAACGTGTTTATTCACTGCGGGAAGAGATATAAACAACATTTAGAGTAAATTAATGTTCATGCGAGAAACTTCGATTTTTCATGCAAAACGATCGATGACCCGCGACCTGATGAAATTGCTCAGAGATTACCAAAATGGTCTGTTTTGAAAATTTCCATCTTTCAACTAATTTTGACTTTCAGAGGTGGATCATCCATTTTGGAGCTAAAATGAGCATCATTATCATCATTTTCATGCTTCTAGGGAGCAAAACCTCAAGATTTGACTCATGGTTAAAAGTGACTTAAAAGGACCCAAATGCTTACTTCGAGGCCTAAAACGTGTTTATTCACTGCGGGAAGAGATATAAACAACATTTAGAGTAAATTAATTTACTTTACTTTAACATTAATTTATTATCTCTTCCCGCTCAAGATTTGGCTCATGGTTAAAAGTGACTTAAAAGGACCCAAATGCTCACTTCGAGGGCGTAAAACGTGTTTATTCACTGCGGGAAGAGATATAAACAACATTTAGAGTAAATTAATGTTCATGCGAGAAACTTCGATTTTTCATGCAAAACGATCGATGACCCGCGACCTGATGAAATTGCTCAGAGATGACCAAAATGGTCTGTTTTGAAAATTTCCATCTTTCAACTAATTTTGACTTTCAGAGGTGGATCATCCCATTTGGAGCTAAAATGAGCATCATTATCGTCATTTTCATGCTTCTAGGGACCCAAAACTCAAGATTTGGCTCATGGTTAAAAGTGACTTAAAAGGACCCAAATGCTCACTTCCAGGGCTTAAAACGTGTTTATTCACTGCGGGAAGAGATATGAACAACATTTAGAGTAAATTAATGTTCATGCTAGAAACTTCGATTTTTCATGCAAAACGATCGATGACCCGCGACCTGATGAAATTGCTCAGAGATGACCAAAATGGTCTGTTTTGAAAATTTCCATCTTTCAACTAATTTTGACTTTCAGAGGTGGATCATCCCATTTGGAGCTAAAATGAGCATCATTATCGTCATTGTCATGCTTCTAGGGAGCCAAAACTCAAGATTTGGCTCAGGGTTAAAAGTGACTGAAAAGGACCCAAATGCTCACTTCGAGGGCTTAAAACGTGTTTATTCACTGCGGGAAGAGATATAAACAACATTTAGAGTAAATTAATGTTCATGCGAGAAACTTCGATTTTTCATGCAAAACGATCGATGACCCGCGACCTGATGAAATTGCTCTGAGTTGACCAAAATGGTCCGTTTTGAAAATTTCCATCTTTCAACTAATTTTGACATTCAGAGGTGGACCATCCCTTTTGGAGCTAAAATGAGCATCTTTATCATCATTTTGATGCTTCTAGGGAGCCAAAACTCAAGATTTGGCTCAGAGTTAAAAGTGACTTAAAAGGACCCAAATGCTTACTTCGAGGCCTAAAACGTGTTTATTCACTGCGGGAAGAGATATAAACAACATTTAGAGTAAATTAATGTTCATGCGAGAAACTTCGATTTTTCATGCAAAACGATCGATGACCCGCGACCTGATGAAATTGCTCAGAGATGACCAAAATGGTCTGTTTTGAAAATTTCCATCTTTCAACTAATTTTGACTTTCAGAGGTGGATCATCCCTTTTGGAGCTAAAATGAGCATCATTATCATCATTTTCATGCTTCTAGGGAGCAAAAACTCAAGATTTGACTCATGGTTAAAAGTGACTTAAAAGGACCCAAATGCTTACTTCGAGGCCTAAAACGTGTTTATTCACTGCGGGAAGAGATATAAACAACATTTAGAGTAATTTAATTTACTTTACTTTAACATTAATTTATTATCTCTTCCCGCTCAAGATTTGGCTCATGGTTAAAAGTGACTTAAAAGGACCCAAATGCTCACTTCGAGGGCTTAAAACGTACTTATTCACTGCGGGAAGAGATATAGACAACATTTAGAGTAAATTAATGTTCATGCGAGAACCTTCAATTTTTCATGCAAAACGATCGATGACCCGCGACCTGATGAAATTGCTCAGAGATGACCAAAATGGTCTGTTTTGAAAATTTCTATCTTTCAACTAATTTTGACTTTCAGAGGTGGATCATCCCTTTTGGAGCTAAAATGAGCATCATTTTCATCATTTTCATGCTTCTAGGGAGCAAAAACTCAAGATTTGACTCATGGTTAAAAGTGACTTAAAAGGACCCAAATGCTTACTTCGAGGCCTAAAACGTGTTTATTCACTGCGGGAAGAGATATAAACAACATTTAGAGTAAATTAATGTTCATGCGAGAAACTTCGATTTTTCATGCAAAACGATCGATGACCCGCGACCTGATGAAATTGCTCAGAGATGACCAATATGGTCTGTTTTGAAAATTTCCATCTTTCAACTAATTTTGACTTTCAGAGGTGGATCTTCCATTTTGGAGCTAAAATGAGCATCATTATCATCATTTTCATGCTTCTAGGGAGCAAAACCTCAAGATTTGACTCATGGTTAAAAGTGACTTAAAAGGACCCAAATGCTTACTTCGAGGCCTAAAACGTGTTTATTCACTGCGGGAAGAGATATAAACAACATTTAGAGTAAATTAATTTACTTTACTTTAACATTAATTTATTATCTCTTCCCGCTCAAGATTTGGCTCATGGTTAAAAGTGACTTAAAAGGACCCAAATGCTCACTTCGAGGGCGTAAAACGTATTTATTCACTGCGGGAAGAGATATAAACAACATTTAGAGTAAATTAATGTTCATGCGAGAAACTTCGATTTTTCATGCAAAACGATCGATGACCCGCGACCTGATGAAATTGCTCTGAGTTGACCAAAATGGTCCGTTTTGAAAATTTCCATCTTTCAACTAATTTTGACTTTCAGAGGTGGACCATCCCTTTGGGAGCTAAAATGAGCATCTTTATCATCATTTTCATGCTTCTAGGGTGCCAAAACTCAAGATTTGGCTCAGGGTTAAAATTGACTTAAAAGGACCCAAATGCTCACTTCGAGGGCTTAAAACGTGTTTATTCACTGCGGGAAGAGATATAAACAACATTTAGAGTAAATTATTGTTCATGCGAGAAACTTCGATTTTTCATGTAAAACGATCGATGACCCGCGCGACCTGATGAAATTGCTCGGAGTTGACCAAAATGGTCAGTTTTGAAAATTTCCATCTTTCAACTAATTTTGACTTTCAGAGGTGGATCATCCCTTTTGGAGCTAAAATGAGCATCTTTATCGTCATTTTCAGGCTTCATTGGAGCCAAAAGTCAAGATTTGGCTCATGGTTAAAAGTGACTTAAAAGGACCCAAATGCTCAGTTCGAGGGCTTAAAACGTGTTTATTCACTGCGGGAAGAGACATGAACAACATTTAGAGTAAATTAATGTTCATGCGAGAAACTTCGATTTTTCATGCAAAACGATCGATGACCCGCGACCTGATGAAATTGCTCAGAGATGACCAAAATGGTCTGTTTTGAAAATTTCCATCTTTCAACTAATTTTGACTTTCAGAGGTGGATCATCCCATTTGGAGCTAAAATGAGCATCATTATCGTCATTTTCATGCTTCTAGGGACCCAAAACTCAAGATTTGGCTCATGGTTAAAAGTGACTTAAAAGGACCCAAATGCTCACTTCGAGGGCGTAAAACGTGTTTATTCACTGCGGGAAGAGATATAAACAACATTTAGAGTAAATTAATGTTCATGCGAGAAACTTCGATTTTTCATGCAAAACGATCGATGACCCGCGACCTGATGAAATTGCTCAGAGATGACCAAAATGGTCTGTTTTGAAAATTTCTATCTTTCAACTAATTTTGACTTTCAGAGGTGGATCATCCCTTTTGGAGCTAACATGAGCATCATTTTCATCATTTTCATGCTTCTAGGGAGCAAAAACTCAAGATTTGACTCATGGTTAAAAGTGACTTAAAAGGACCCAAATGCTTACTTCGAGGCCTAAAACGTGTTTATTCACTGCGGGAAGAGATATAAACAACATTTAGAGTAAATTAATGTTCATGCGAGAAACTTCGATTTTTCATGCAAAACGATCGATGACCCGCGACCTGATGAAATTGCTCAGAGATTACCAAAATGGTCTGTTTTGAAAATTTCCATCTTTCAACTAATTTTGACTTTCAGAGGTGGATCATCCATTTTGGAGCTAAAATGAGCATCATTATCATCATTTTCATGCTTCTAGGGAGCAAAACCTCAAGATTTGACTCATGGTTAAAAGTGACTTAAAAGGACCCAAATGCTTACTTCGAGGCCTAAAACGTGTTTATTCACTGCGGGAAGAGATATAAACAACATTTAGAGTAAATTAATTTACTTTACTTTAACATTAATTTATTATCTCTTCCCGCTCAAGATTTGGCTCATGGTTAAAAGTGACTTAAAAGGACCCAAATGCTCACTTCGAGGGCGTAAAACGTGTTTATTCACTGCGGGAAGAGATATAAACAACATTTAGAGTAAATTAATGTTCATGCGAGAAACTTCGATTTTTCATGCAAAACGATCGATGACCCGCGACCTGATGAAATTGCTCAGAGATGACCAAAATGGTCTGTTTTGAAAATTTCCATCTTTCAACTAATTTTGACTTTCAGAGGTGGATCATCCCATTTGGAGCTAAAATGAGCATCATTATCGTCATTTTCATGCTTCTAGGGACCCAAAACTCAAGATTTGGCTCATGGTTAAAAGTGACTTAAAAGGACCCAAATGCTCACTTCCAGGGCTTAAAACGTGTTTATTCACTGCGGGAAGAGATATGAACAACATTTAGAGTAAATTAATGTTCATGCTAGAAACTTCGATTTTTCATGCAAAACGATCGATGACCCGCGACCTGATGAAATTGCTCAGAGATGACCAAAATGGTCTGTTTTGAAAATTTCCATCTTTCAACTAATTTTGACTTTCAGAGGTGGATCATCCCATTTGGAGCTAAAATGAGCATCATTATCGTCATTGTCATGCTTCTAGGGAGCCAAAACTCAAGATTTGGCTCAGGGTTAAAAGTGACTGAAAAGGACCCAAATGCTCACTTCGAGGGCTTAAAACGTGTTTATTCACTGCGGGAAGAGATATAAACAACATTTAGAGTAAATTAATGTTCATGCGAGAAACTTCGATTTTTCATGCAAAACGATCGATGACCCGCGACCTGATGAAATTGCTCTGAGTTGACCAAAATGGTCCGTTTTGAAAATTTCCATCTTTCAACTAATTTTGACATTCAGAGGTGGACCATCCCTTTTGGAGCTAAAATGAGCATCTTTATCATCATTTTGATGCTTCTAGGGAGCCAAAACTCAAGATTTGGCTCAGAGTTAAAAGTGACTTAAAAGGACCCAAATGCTTACTTCGAGGCCTAAAACGTGTTTATTCACTGCGGGAAGAGATATAAACAACATTTAGAGTAAATTAATGTTCATGCGAGAAACTTCGATTTTTCATGCAAAACGATCGATGACCCGCGACCTGATGAAATTGCTCAGAGATGACCAAAATGGTCTGTTTTGAAAATTTCCATCTTTCAACTAATTTTGACTTTCAGAGGTGGATCATCCCTTTTGGAGCTAAAATGAGCATCATTATCATCATTTTCATGCTTCTAGGGAGCAAAAACTCAAGATTTGACTCATGGTTAAAAGTGACTTAAAAGGACCCAAATGCTTACTTCGAGGCCTAAAACGTGTTTATTCACTGCGGGAAGAGATATAAACAACATTTAGAGTAATTTAATTTACTTTACTTTAACATTAATTTATTATCTCTTCCCGCTCAAGATTTGGCTCATGGTTAAAAGTGACTTAAAAGGACCCAAATGCTCACTTCGAGGGCTTAAAACGTACTTATTCACTGCGGGAAGAGATATAGACAACATTTAGAGTAAATTAATGTTCATGCGAGAACCTTCAATTTTTCATGCAAAACGATCGATGACCCGCGACCTGATGAAATTGCTCAGAGATGACCAAAATGGTCTGTTTTGAAAATTTCTATCTTTCAACTAATTTTGACTTTCAGAGGTGGATCATCCCTTTTGGAGCTAAAATGAGCATCATTTTCATCATTTTCATGCTTCTAGGGAGCAAAAACTCAAGATTTGACTCATGGTTAAAAGTGACTTAAAAGGACCCAAATGCTTACTTCGAGGCCTAAAACGTGTTTATTCACTGCGGGAAGAGATATAAACAACATTTAGAGTAAATTAATGTTCATGCGAGAAACTTCGATTTTTCATGCAAAACGATCGATGACCCGCGACCTGATGAAATTGCTCAGAGATGACCAATATGGTCTGTTTTGAAAATTTCCATCTTTCAACTAATTTTGACTTTCAGAGGTGGATCTTCCATTTTGGAGCTAAAATGAGCATCATTATCATCATTTTCATGCTTCTAGGGAGCAAAACCTCAAGATTTGACTCATGGTTAAAAGTGACTTAAAAGGACCCAAATGCTTACTTCGAGGCCTAAAACGTGTTTATTCACTGCGGGAAGAGATATAAACAACATTTAGAGTAAATTAATTTACTTTACTTTAACATTAATTTATTATCTCTTCCCGCTCAAGATTTGGCTCATGGTTAAAAGTGACTTAAAAGGACCCAAATGCTCACTTCGAGGGCGTAAAACGTATTTATTCACTGCGGGAAGAGATATAAACAACATTTAGAGTAAATTAATGTTCATGCGAGAAACTTCGATTTTTCATGCAAAACGATCGATGACCCGCGACCTGATGAAATTGCTCTGAGTTGACCAAAATGGTCCGTTTTGAAAATTTCCATCTTTCAACTAATTTTGACTTTCAGAGGTGGACCATCCCTTTGGGAGCTAAAATGAGCATCTTTATCATCATTTTCATGCTTCTAGGGTGCCAAAACTCAAGATTTGGCTCAGGGTTAAAATTGACTTAAAAGGACCCAAATGCTCACTTCGAGGGCTTAAAACGTGTTTATTCACTGCGGGAAGAGATATAAACAACATTTAGAGTAAATTATTGTTCATGCGAGAAACTTCGATTTTTCATGTAAAACGATCGATGACCCGCGCGACCTGATGAAATTGCTCGGAGTTGACCAAAATGGTCAGTTTTGAAAATTTCCATCTTTCAACTAATTTTGACTTTCAGAGGTGGATCATCCCTTTTGGAGCTAAAATGAGCATCTTTATCGTCATTTTCAGGCTTCATTGGAGCCAAAAGTCAAGATTTGGCTCATGGTTAAAAGTGACTTAAAAGGACCCAAATGCTCAGTTCGAGGGCTTAAAACGTGTTTATTCACTGCGGGAAGAGATATGAACAACATTTAGAGTAAATTAATGTTCATGCGAGAAACTTCGATTTTTCATGCAAAACGATCGATGACCCGCGACCTGATGAAATTGCTCAGAGATGACCAAAATGGTCTGTTTTGAAAATTTCCATCTTTCAACTAATTTTGACTTTCAGAGGTGGATCATCCCATTTGGAGCTAAAATGAGCATCATTATCGTCATTTTCATGCTTCTAGGGACCCAAAACTCAAGATTTGGCTCAGGGTTAAAAGTGACTGAAAAAGACCCAAATGCTCACTTCGAGGGCTTAAAACGTGTTTATTCACTGCGGGAAGAGATATAAACAACATTTAGGGTAAATTAATGTTTATGCGAGAAACTTCGATTTTTCATGCAAAACGATCGATGACCCGCGACCTGATGAAATTGCTCTGAGTTGACCAAAATGGTCCGTTTTGAAAATTTCCATCTTTCAACTAATTTTGACATTCAGAGGTGGACCATCCCTTTTGGAGCTAAAATGAGCATCTTTATCATCATTTTGATGCTTCTAGGGAGCCAAAACTCAAGATTTGGCTCAGGGTTAAAAGTGACTTAAAAGGACCCAAATGCTCACTTCGAGGGCTTAAAACGTGTTTATTCACTGCGAGAAGAGATATAAACAACATTTAGAGTAAATTAAAGTTCATGCGAGAAACTTCGATTTTTCATGCAAAACGATCGATGACCCGCGACCTGATGAAATTGCTCTGAGTTGACCAAAATAGTCCGTTTTGAAGATTTCCATCTTTCAACTAATTTTGACTTTCAGAGGAGGATCATCCCTTTTGGAGCTAAAATGAGCATCATTATCATCATTTTCATGCTTCTAGGGAGCAAAAACTCAAGATTTGACTCATGGTTAAAAGTGACTTAAAAGGACCCAAATGCTCACTTCGAGGCCTAAAACGTGTTTATTCACTGCGGGAAGAGATATAAACAACATTTAGAGTAATTTAATTTACTTTACTTTAACATTAATTTATTATCTCTTCCCGCTCAAGATTTGGCTCATGGTTAAAAGTGACTTAAAAGGACCCAAATGCTCACTTCGAGGGCTTAAAACGTGCTTATTGACTGCGGGAAGAGATATAGACAACATTTAGAGTAAATTAATGTTCATGCGAGAACCTTCAATTTTTCATGCAAAACGATCGATGACCCGCGACCTGATGAAATTGCTCAGAGATGACCAAAATGGTCTGTTTTGAAAATTTCCATCTTTCAACTAATTTTGACTTTCAGAGGTGGATCATCCCTTTTGGAGCTAAAATGAGCATCTTTATCGTCATTTTCATGCTTCAATGGAGCCAAAAGTCAAGATTTGGCTCATGGTTAAAAATGACTTAAAAGGACCCAAATGCTCAGTTCGAGGGCTTAAAACGTGTTTATTCACTGCGGGAAGAGATATCAACAACATTTAGAGTAAATTAATGTTCATGCGAGAAACTTCGATTTTTCATGCAAAACGATCGATGACCCGCGACCTGATGAAATTGCTCTGAGTTGACCAAAATGGTCCGTTTTGAAAATTTCCATCTTTCAACTAATTTTGACATTCAGAGGTGGACCATCCCTTTTGGAGCTAAAATGAGCATCTTTATCATCATTTTGATGCTTCTAGGGAGCCAAAACTCAAGATTTGGCTCAGGGTTAAAAGTGACTTAAAAGGACCCAAATGCTCACTTCGAGGGCTTAAAACGTGTTTATTCACTGCGGGAAGAGATATAGACAACATTTAGAGTAAATTAATGTTCATGCGAGAACCTTCAATTTTTGATGCAAAACGATCGATGACCCGCGACCTGATGAAATTGCTCTGAGATGACCAAAATGGTCCGTTTTGAAAATTTCCATCTTTCAACTAATTTTGACTTTCAGAGGTGGATCATCCCTTTTGGAGCTACAATGAGCATCTTTATCATCATTTTCATGCTTCAAGGGAGCCAAAAGTCAAGATTTGGCTCATGGTTAAAAGTGACTTAAAAGGACCCAAATGCTCACTTCGAGGGCTTAAAACGTGTTTATTCACTGTGGGAAGAGATATAAACAACATTTAGAGTAATTTAATTTACTTTACTTTAACATTAATTTATTATCTCTTCCCGCTCAAGATTTGGCTCATGGTTAAAAGTGACTTAAAAGGACCCAAATGCTTACTTCGAGGCCTAAAACGTGTTTATTCACTGCGGGAAGAGATATAAACAACATTTAGAGTAATTTAATTTACTTTACTTTAACATTAATTTATTATCTCTTCCCGCTCAAGATTTGACTCATGGTTAAAAGTGCCTTAAAAGGACCCATATGCTCACTTCGAGGGCTTAAAACGTGTTTATTCACTGCGGGAAGAGATATAAACAACATTTAGAGTAAATTATTGTTCATGCGAGAACCTTCAATTTTTGATGCAAAACGATCGATGACCCGCGACCTGATGAAATTGCTCTGAGATGACCAAAATGGTCCGTTTTGAAAATTTCCATCTTTCAACTAATTTTGACTTTCAGAGGTGGATCATCCCTTTTGGAGCTACAATGAGCATCTTTATCATCATTTTCATGCTTCAAGGGAGCCAAAAGTCAAGATTTGGCTCATGGTTAAAAGTGACTTAAAAGGACCCAAATGCTCACTTCGAGGGCTTAAAACGTGTTTATTCACTGCGGGAAGAGATATGAACAACATTTAGAGTAAATTAATGTTCATGCTAGAAACTTCGATTTTTCATGCAAAACGATCGATGACCCGCGACCTGATGAAATTGCTCAGAGATGACCAAAATGGTCTGTTTTGAAAATTTCCATCTTTCAACTAATTTTGACTTTCAGAGGTGGATCATCCCATTTGGAGCTAAAATGAGCATCATTATCGTCATTGTCATGCTTCTAGGGAGCCAAAACTCAAGATTTGGCTCAGGGTTAAAAGTGACTGAAGAGGACCCAAATGCTCACTTCGAGGGCTTAAAACGTGTTTATTCACTGCGGGAAGAGATATAAACAACATTTAGAGTAAATTAATGTTCATGCGAGAAACTTCGATTTTTCATGCAAAACGATCGATGACCCGCGACCTGATGAAATTGCTCTGAGTTGACCAAAATGGTCCGTTTTGAAAATTTCCATCTTTCAACTAATTTTGACATTCAGAGGTGGACCATCCCTTTTGGAGCTAAAATGAGCATTTTTATCATCATTTTGATGCTTCTAGGGAGCCAAAACTCAAGATTTGGCTCAGAGTTAAAAGTGACTTAAAAGGACCCAAATGCTCACTTCGAGAGCTTAAAACGTGTTTATTCACTGCGAGAAGAGATATAAACAACATTTAGAGTAAATTAATGTTCATGCGAGAAACTTCGATTTTTCATGCAAAACGATCGATGACCCGCGACCTGATGTAATTGCTCTGAGTTGACCAAAATGGTCCGTTTTGAAGATTTCCATCTTTCAACTAATTTTGACTTTCAGAGGAGGATCATCCCTTTTGGAGCTAAAATGAGCATCATTATCATCATTTTCATGCTTCTAGGGAGCAAAAACTCAAGATTTGACTCATGGTTAAAAGTGACTTGAAAGGACCCAAATGCTCACTTCGAGGCCTAAAACGTGTTTATTCACTGCGGGAAGAGATATAAACAACATTTAGAGTAATTTAATTTACTTTACTTTAACATTAATTTATTATCTCTTCCCGCTCAAGATTTGGCTCATGGTTAAAAGTGACTTAAAAGGACCCAAATGCTCACTTCGAGGGCTTAAAACGTGCTTATTCACTGCGGGAAGAGATATAGACAACATTTAGAGTAAATTAATGTTCATGCGAGAACCTTCAATTTTTCATGCAAAACGATCGATGACCCGCGACCTGATGAAATTGCTCAGAGATGACCAAAATGGTCTGTTTTGAAAATTTCCATCTTTCAACTAATTTTGACTTTCAGAGGTGGATCATCCCTTTTGGAGCTAAAATGAGCATCATTATCATCATTTTCATGCTTCTAGGGAGCAAAAACTCAAGATTTGACTCATGGTTAAAAGTGACTTAAAAGGACCCAAATGCTTACTTCGAGGCCTAAAACGTGTTTATTCACTGCGGGAAGAGATATAAACAACATTTAGAGTAAATTAATGTTCATGCGAGAAACTTCGATTTTTCATGCAAAACGATCGATGACCCGCGACCTGATGAAATTGCTCAGAGATGACCAAAATGGTCTGTTTTGAAAATTTCCATCTTTCAACTAATTTTGACTTTCAGAGGTGGATCATCCCATTTGGAGCTAAAATGAGCATCATTATCGTCATTGTCATGCTTCTAGGGAGCCAAAACTCAAGATTTGGCTCAGGGTTAAAAGTGACTGAAAAGGACCCAAATGCTCACTTCGAGGGCTTAAAACGTGTTTATTCACTGCGGGAAGAGATATAAACAACATTTAGAGTAAATTAATGTTCATGCGAGAACCTTCAATTTTTCATGCAAAACGATCGATGACCCGCGACCTGATGAAATTGCTCAGAGATGACCAAAATGGTCTGTTTTGAAAATTTCCATCTTTCAACTAATTTTGACTTTCAGAGGTGGATCATCCATTTTGGAGCTAAAATGAGCATCATTATCATCATTTTCATGCTTCTAGGGAGCAAAACCTCAAGATTTGACTCATGGTTAAAAGTGACTTAAAAGGACCCAAATGCTTACTTCGAGGCCTAAAACGTGTTTATTCACTGCGGGAAGAGATATAAACAACATTTAGAGTAAATTAATTTACTTTACTTTAACATTAATTTATTATCTCTTCCCGCTCAAGATTTGGCTCATGGTTAAAAGTGACTTAAAAGGACCCAAATGCTCACTTCGAGGGCGTAAAACGTGTTTATTCACTGCGGGAAGAGATATAAACAACATTTAGAGTAAATTAATGTTCATGCGAGAAACTTCGATTTTTCATGCAAAACGATCGATGACCCGCGACCTGATGAAATTGCTCAGAGATGACCAAAATGGTCTGTTTTGAAAATTTCTATCTTTCAACTAATTTTGACTTTCAGAGGTGGATCATACCTTTTGGAGCTAACATGAGCATCATTTTCATCATTTTCATGCTTCTAGGGAGCAAAAACTCAAGATTTGACTCATGGTTAAAAGTGACTTAAAAGGACCCAAATGCTTACTTCGAGGCCTAAAACGTGTTTATTCACTGCGGGAAGAGATATAAACAACATTTAGAGTAAATTAATGTTCATGCGAGAAACTTCGATTTTTCATGCAAAACGATCGATGACCCGCGACCTGATGAAATTGCTCAGAGATGACCAAAATGGTCTGTTTTGAAAATTTCCATCTTTCAACTAATTTTGACTTTCAGAGGTGGATCATCCATTTTGGAGCTAAAATGAGCATCATTATCATCATTTTCATGCTTCTAGGGAGCAAAACCTCAAGATTTGACTCATGGTTAAAAGTGACTTAAAAGGACCCAAATGCTTACTTCGAGGCCTAAAACGTGTTTATTCACTGCGGGAAGAGATATAAACAACATTTAGAGTAAATTAATTTACTTTACTTTAACATTAATTTATTATCTCTTCCCGCTCAAGATTTGGCTCATGGTTAAAAGTGACTTAAAAGGACCCAAATGCTCACTTCGAGGGCGTAAAACGTGTTTATTCACTGCGGGAAGAGATATAAACAACATTTAGAGTAAATTAATGTTCATGCGAGAAACTTCGATTTTTCATGCAAAACGATCGATGACCCGCGACCTGATGAAATTGCTCAGAGATGACCAAAATGGTCTGTTTTGAAAATTTCCATCTTTCAACTAATTTTGACTTTCAGAGGTGGATCATCCCATTTGGAGCTAAAATGAGCATCATTATCGTCATTTTCATGCTTCTAGGGACCCAAAACTCAAGATTTGGCTCATGGTTAAAAGTGACTTAAAAGGACCCAAATGCTCACTTCCAGGGCTTAAAACGTGTTTATTCACTGCGGGAAGAGATATGAACAACATTTAGAGTAAATTAATGTTCATGCTAGAAACTTCGATTTTTCATGCAAAACGATCGATGACCCGCGACCTGATGAAATTGCTCAGAGATGACCAAAATGGTCTGTTTTGAAAATTTCCATCTTTCAACTAATTTTGACTTTCAGAGGTGGATCATCCCATTTGGAGCTAAAATGAGCATCATTATCGTCATTGTCATGCTTCTAGGGAGCCAAAACTCAAGATTTGGCTCAGGGTTAAAAGTGACTGAAAAGGACCCAAATGCTCACTTTGAGGGCTTAAAACGTGTTTATTCACTGCGGGAAGAGATATAAACAACATTTAGAGTAAATTAATGTTCATGCGAGAAACTTCGATTTTTCATGCAAAACGATCGATGACCCGCGACCTGATGAAATTGCTCTGAGTTGACCAAAATGGTCCGTTTTGAAAATTTCCATCTTTCAACTAATTTTGACATTCAGAGGTGGACCATCCCTTTTGGAGCTAAAATGAGCATCTTTATCATCATTTTGATGCTTCTAGGGAGCCAAAACTCAAGATTTGGCTCAGAGTTAAAAGTGACTTAAAAGGACCCAAATGCTTACTTCGAGGCCTAAAACGTGTTTATTCACTGCGGGAAGAGATATAAACAACATTTAGAGTAAATTAATGTTCATGCGAGAAACTTCGATTTTTCATGCAAAACGATCGATGACCCGCGACCTGATGAAATTGCTCAGAGATGACCAAAATGGTCTGTTTTGAAAATTTCCATCTTTCAACTAATTTTGACTTTCAGAGGTGGATCATCCCTTTTGGAGCTAAAATGAGCATCATTATCATCATTTTCATGCTTCTAGGGAGCAAAAACTCAAGATTTGTCTCATGGTTAAAAGTGACTTAAAAGGACCCAAATGCTTACTTCGAGGCCTAAAACGTGTTTATTCACTGCGGGAAGAGATATAAACAACATTTAGAGTAATTTAATTTACTTTACTTTAACATTAATTTATTATCTCTTCCCGCTCAAGATTTGGCTCATGGTTAAAAGTGACTTAAAAGGACCCAAATGCTCACTTCGAGGGCTTAAAACGTGCTTATTCACTGCGGGAAGAGATATAGACAACATTTAGAGTAAATTAATGTTCATGCGAGAACCTTCAATTTTTCATGCAAAACGATCGATGACCTGATGAAATTGCTCAGAGATGACCAAAATGGTCTGTTTTGAAAATTTCTATCTTTCAACTAATTTTGACTTTCAGAGGTGGATCATCCCTTTTGGAGCTAAAATGAGCATCATTTTCATCATTTTCATGCTTCTAGGGAGCAAAAACTCAAGATTTGACTCATGGTTAAAAGTGACTTAAAAGGACCCAAATGCTTACTTCGAGGCCTAAAACGTGTTTATTCACTGCGGGAAGAGATATAAACAACATTTAGAGTAAATTAATGTTCATGCGAGAAACTTCGATTTTTCATGCAAAACGATCGATGACCCGCGACCTGATGAAATTGCTCAGAGATGACCAAAATGGTCTGTTTTGAAAATTTCCATCTTTCAACTAATTTTGACTTTCAGAGGTGGATCATCCATTTTGGAGCTAAAATGAGCATCATTATCATCATTTTCATGCTTCTAGGGAGCAAAACCTCAAGATTTGACTCATGGTTAAAAGTGACTTAAAAGGACCCAAATGCTTACTTCGAGGCCTAAAACGTGTTTATTCACTGCGGGAAGAGATATAAACAACATTTAGAGTAAATTAATTTACTTTACTTTAACATTAATTTATTATCTCTACCCGCTCAAGATTTGGCTCATGGTTAAAAGTGACTTAAAAGGACCCAAATGCTCACTTCGAGGGCGTAAAACGTGTTTATTCACTGCGGGAAGAGATATAAACAACATTTAGAGTAAATTAATGTTCATGCGAGAAACTTCGATTTTTCATGCAAAACGATCGATGACCCGCGACCTGATGAAATTGCTCTGAGTTGACCAAAATGGTCCGTTTTGAAAATTTCCATCTTTCAACTAATTTTGACTTTCAGAGGTGGACCATCCCTTTGGGAGCTAAAATGAGCATCTTTATCATCATTTTCATGCTTCTAGGGTGCCAAAACTCAAGATTTGGCTCAGGGTTAAAATTGACTTAAAAGGACCCAAATGCTCACTTCGAGGGCTTAAAACGTGTTTATTCACTGCGGGAAGAGATATAAACAACATTTAGAGTAAATTATTGTTCATGCGAGAAACTTCGATTTTTCATGTAAAACGATCGATGACCCGCGCGACCTGATGAAATTGCTCGGAGTTGACCAAAATGGTCAGTTTTGAAAATTTCCATCTTTCAACTAATTTTGACTTTCAGAGGTGGATCATCCCTTTTGGAGCTAAAATGAGCATCTTTATCGTCATTTTCAGGCTTCATTGGAGCCAAAAGTCAAGATTTGGCTCATGGTTAAAAGTGACTTAAAAGGACCCAAATGCTCAGTTCGAGGGCTTAAAACGTGTTTATTCACTGCGGGAAGAGATATGAACAACATTTAGAGTAAATTAATGTTCATGCGAGAAACTTCGATTTTTCATGCAAAACGATCGATGACCCGCGATCTGATGAAATTGCTCAGAGATGACAAAAATGGTCTGTTTTGAAAATTTCCATCTTTCAACTAATTTTGACTTTCAGAGGAGGATCATCCCTTTTGGAGCTAAAATGAGCATCATTATCATCATTTTCATGCTTCTAGGGAGCAAAAACTCAAGATTTGACTCATGGTTAAAAGTGACTTAAAAGGACCCGAATGCTCACTTCGAGGCCTAAAACGTGTTTATTCACTGCGGGAAGAGATATAAACAACATTTAGAGTAATTTAATTTACTTTACTTTAACATTAATTTATTATCTCTTCCCGCTCAAGATTTGGCTCATGGTTAAAAGTGACTTAAAAGGACCCAAATGCTCACTTCGAGGGCTTAAAACGTGTTTATTCACTGCGGGAAGAGATATAGACAACATTTAGAGTAAATTAATGTTCATGCGAGAACCTTCAATTTTTGATGCAAAACGATCGATGACCCGCGACCTGATGAAATTGCTCTGAGATGACCAAAATGGTCCGTTTTGAAAATTTCCATCTTTCAACTAATTTTGACTTTCAGAGGTGGATCATCCCTTTTGGAGCTACAATGAGCATCTTTATCATCATTTTCATGCTTCAAGGGAGCCAAAAGTCAAGATTTGGCTCATGGTTAAAAGTGACTTAAAAGGACCCAAATGCTCAGTTCGAGGGCTTAAAACGTGTTTATTCACTGCGGGAAGAGATATCAACAACATTTAGAGTAAATTAATGTTCATGCGAGAAACTTCGATTTTTCATGCAAAACGATCGATGACCCGCGACCCGATGAAATTGCTCTGAGTTGACCAAAATGGTCCGTTTTGAAAATTTCCATCTTTCAACTAATTTTGACATTCAGAGGTGGACCATCCCTTTTGGAGCTAAAATGAGCATCTTTATCATCATTTTGATGCTTCTAGGGAGCCAAAACTCAAGATTTGGCTCAGGGTTAAAAGTGACTTAAAAGGACCCAAATGCTCACTTCGAGGGCTTAAAACGTGTTTATTCACTGCGAGAAGAGATATAAACAACATTTAGAGTAAATTAATGTTCATGCGAGAAACTTCGATTTTTCATGCAAAACGATCGATGACCCGCGACCTGATGAAATTGCTCTGAGTTAACCAAAATGGTCCGTTTTGAAGATTTCCATCTTTCAACTAATTTTGACTTTCAGAGGAGGATCATCCCTTTTGGAGCTAAAATGAGCATCATTATCATCATTTTCATGCTTCTAGGGAGCAAAAACTCAAGATTTGACTCATGGTTAAAAGTGACTTAAAAGGACCCAAATGCTCACTTCGAGGGCTTAAAACGTGTTTATTCACTGCGGGAAGAGATATAAACAACATTTAGAGTAATTTAATTTACTTTACTTTAACATTAATTTATTATCTCTTCCCGCTCAAGATTTGGCTCATGGTTAAAAGTGACTTAAAAGGACCCAAATGCTCACTTCGAGGGCTTAAAACGTGCTTATTCACTGCGGGAAGAGATATAGACAACATTTAGAGTAAATTAATGTTCATGCGAGAACCTTCAATTTTTCATGCAAAACGATCGATGACCCGCGACCTGATGAAATTGCTCAGAGATGACCAAAATGGTCTGTTTTGAAAATTTCCATCTTTCAACTAATTTTGACTTTCAGAGGTGGATCATCCCTTTTGGAGCTAAAATGAGCATCATTATCATAATTTTCATGCTTCTAGGGAGCAAAAACTCAAGATTTGACTCATGGTTAAAAGTGACTTAAAAGGACCCAAATGCTTACTTCGAGGCCTAAAACGTGTTTATTCACTGCGGGAAGAGATATAAACAACATTTAGAGTAAATTAATGTTCATGCGAGAAACTTCGATTTTTCATGCAAAACGATCGATGACCCGCGACCTGATGAAATTGCTCAGAGATGACCAAAATGGTCTGTTTTGAAAATTTCCATCTTTCAACTAATTTTGACTTTCAGAGGTGGATCATCCATTTTGGAGCTAAAATGAGCATCATTATCATCATTTTCATGCTTCTAGGGAGCAAAACCTCAAGATTTGACTCATGGTTAAAAGTGACTTAAAAGGACCCAAATGCTTACTTCGAGGCCTAAAACGTGTTTATTCACTGCGGGAAGAGATATAAACAACATTTAGAGTAAATTAATTTACTTTACTTTAACATTAATTTATTATCTCTTCCCGCTCAAGATTTGGCTCATGGTTAAAAGTGACTTAAAAGGACCCAAATGCTCACTTCGAGGGCGTAAAACGTGTTTATTCACTGCGGGAAGAGATATAAACAACATTTAGAGTAAATTAATGTTCATGCGAGAAACTTCGATTTTTCATGCAAAACGATCGATGACCCGCGACCTGATGAAATTGCTCAGAGATGACCAAAATGGTCTGTTTTGAAAATTTCCATCTTTCAACTAATTTTGACTTTCAGAGGTGGATCATCCCATTTGGAGCTAAAATGAGCATCATTATCGTCATTTTCATGCTTCTAGGGACCCAAAACTCAAGATTTGGCTCATGGTTAAAAGTGACTTAAAAGGACCCAAATGCTCACTTCCAGGGCTTAAAACGTGTTTATTCACTGCGGGAAGAGATATGAACAACATTTAGAGTAAATTAATGTTCATGCTAGAAACTTCGATTTTTCATGCAAAACGATCGATGACCCGCGACCTGATGAAATTGCTCAGAGATGACCAAAATGGTCTGTTTTGAAAATTTCCATCTTTCAACTAATTTTGACTTTCAGAGGTGGATCATCCATTTTGGAGCTAAAATGAGCATCATTATCATCATTTTCATGCTTCTAGGGAGCAAAACCTCAAGATTTGACTCATGGTTAAAAGTGACTTAAAAGGACCCAAATGCTTACTTCGAGGCCTAAAACGTGTTTATTCACTGCGGGAAGAGATATAAACAACATTTAGAGTAAATTAATTTACTTTACTTTAACATTAATTTATTATCTCTTCCCGCTCAAGATTTGGCTCATGGTTAAAAGTGACTTAAAAGGACCCAAATGCTCACTTCGAGGGCGTAAAACGTGTTTATTCACTGCGGGAAGAGATATAAACAACATTTAGAGTAAATTAATGTTCATGCGAGAAACTTCGATTTTTCATGCAAAACGATCGATGACCCGCGACCTGATGAAATTGCTCAGAGATGACCAAAATGGTCTGTTTTGAAAATTTCCATCTTTCAACTAATTTTGACTTTCAGAGGTGGATCATCCCATTTGGAGCTAAAATGAGCATCATTATCGTCATTTTCATGCTTCTAGGGACCCAAAACTCAAGATTTGGCTCATGGTTAAAAGTGACTTAAAAGGACCCAAATGCTCACTTCCAGGGCTTAAAACGTGTTTATTCACTGCGGGAAGAGATATGAACAACATTTAGAGTAAATTAATGTTCATGCTAGAAACTTCGATTTTTCATGCAAAACGATCGATGACCCGCGACCTGATGAAATTGCTCAGAGATGACCAAAATGGTCTGTTTTGAAAATTTCCATCTTTCAACTAATTTTGACTTTCAGAGGTGGATCATCCCATTTGGAGCTAAAATGAGCATCATTATCGTCATTGTCATGCTTCTAGGGAGCCAAAACTCAAGATTTGGCCCAGGGTTAAAAGTGACTGAAAAGGACCCAAATGCTCACTTCGAGGGCTTAAAACGTGTTTATTCACTGCAGGAAGAGATATAAACAACATTTAGAGTAAATTAATGTTCATGCGAGAAACTTCGATTTTTCATGCAAAACGATCGATGACCCGCGACCTGATGAAATTGCTCTGAGTTGACCAAAATGGTCCGTTTTGAAAATTTCCATCTTTCAACTAATTTTGACATTCAGAGGTGGACCATCCCTTTTGGAGCTAAAATGAGCATCTTTATCATCATTTTGATGCTTCTAGGAAGCCAAAACTCAAGATTTGGCTCAGAGTTAAAAGTGACTTAAAAGGACCCAAATGCTTACTTCGAGGCCTAAAACGTGTTTATTCACTGCGGGAAGAGATATAAACAACATTTAGAGTAAATTAATGTTCATGCGAGAAACTTCGATTTTTCATGCAAAACGATCGATGACCCGCGACCTGATGAAATTGCTCAGAGATGACCAAAATGGTCTGTTTTGAAAATTTCCATCTTTCAACTAATTTTGACTTTCAGAGGTGGATCATCCCTTTTGGAGCTAAAATGAGCATCATTATCATCATTTTCATGCTTCTAGGGAGCAAAAACTCAAGATTTGACTCATGGTTAAAAGTGACTTAAAAGGACCCAAATGCTTACTTCGAGGCCTAAAACGTGTTTATTCACTGCGGGAAGAGATATAAACAACATTTAGAGTAATTTAATTTACTTTACTTTAACATTAATTTATTATCTCTTCCCGCTCAAGATTTGGCTCATGGTTAAAAGTGACTTAAAAGGACCCAAATGCTCACTTCGAGGGCTTAAAACGTGCTTATTCACTGCGGGAAGAGATATAGACAACATTTAGAGTAAATTAATGTTCATGCGAGAACCTTCAATTTTTCATGCAAAACGATCGATGACCCGCGACCTGATGAAATTGCTCAGAGATGACCAAAATGGTCTGTTTTGAAAATTTCTATCTTTCAACTAATTTTGACTTTCAGAGGTGGATCATCCCTTTTGGAGCTAAAATGAGCATCATTTTCATCATTTTCATGCTTCTAGGGAGCAAAAACTCAAGATTTGACTCATGGTTAAAAGTGACTTAAAAGGACCCAAATGCTTACTTCGAGGCCTAAAACGTGTTTATTCACTGCGGGAAGAGATATAAACAACATTTAGAGTAAATTAATGTTCATGCGAGAAACTTCGATTTTTCATGCAAAACGATCGATGACCCGCGACCTGATGAAATTGCTCAGAGATGACCAAAATGGTCTGTTTTGAAAATTTCCATCTTTCAACTAATTTTGACTTTCAGAGGTGGATCATCCCATTTGGAGCTAAAATGAGCATCATTATCGTCATTGTCATGCTTCTAGGGAGCCAAAACTCAAGATTTGGCTCAGGGTTAAAAGTGACTGAAAAGGACCCAAATGCTCACTTCGAGGGCTTAAAACGTGTTTATTCACTGCAGGAAGAGATATAAACAACATTTAGAGTAAATTAATGTTCATGCGAGAAACTTCGATTTTTCATGCAAAACGATCGATGACCCGCGACCTGATGAAATTGCTCTGAGTTGACCAAAATGGTCCGTTTTGAAAATTTCCATCTTTCAACTAATTTTGACATTCAGAGGTGGACCATCCCTTTTGGAGCTAAAATGAGCATCTTTATCATCATTTTGATGCTTCTAGGGAGCCAAAACTCAAGATTTGGCTCAGAGTTAAAAGTGACTTAAAAGGACCCAAATGCTTACTTCGAGGCCTAAAACGTGTTTATTCACTGCGGGAAGAGATATAAACAACATTTAGAGTAAATTAATGTTCATGCGAGAAACTTCGATTTTTCATGCAAAACGATCGATGACCCGCGACCTGATGAAATTGCTCAGAGATGACCAAAATGGTCTGTTTTGAAAATTTCCATCTTTCAACTAATTTTGACTTTCAGAGGTGGATCATCCATTTTGGAGCTAAAATGAGCATCATTATCATCATTTTCATGCTTCTAGGGAGCAAAACCTCAAGATTTGACTCATGGTTAAAAGTGACTTAAAAGGACCCAAATGCTTACTTCGAGGCCTAAAACGTGTTTATTCACTGCGGGAAGAGATATAAACAACATTTAGAGTAAATTAATGTTCATGCGAGAAACTTCGATTTTTCATGCAAAACGATCGATGACCCGCGACCTGATGAAATTGCTCAGAGATGACCAAAATGGTCTGTTTTGAAAATTTCCATCTTTCAACTAATTTTGACTTTCAGAGGTGGATCATCCATTTTGGAGCTAAAATGAGCATCATTATCATCATTTTCATGCTTCTAGGGAGCAAAACCTCAAGATTTGACTCATGGTTAAAAGTGACTTAAAAGGACCCAAATGCTTACTTCGAGGCCTAAAACGTGTTTATTCACTGCGGGAAGAGATATAAACAACATTTAGAGTAAATTAATGTTCATGCGAGAAACTTCGATTTTTCATGCAAAACGATCGATGACCCGCGACCTGATGAAATTGCTCAGAGATGACCAAAATGGTCTGTTTTGAAAATTTCCATCTTTCAACTAATTTTGACTTTCAGAGGTGGATCATCCATTTTGGAGCTAAAATGAGCATCATTATCATCATTTTCATGCTTCTAGGGAGCAAAACCTCAAGATTTGACTCATGGTTAAAAGTGACTTAAAAGGACCCAAATGCTTACTTCGAGGCCTAAAACGTGTTTATTCACTGCGGGAAGAGATATAAACAACATTTAGAGTAAATTAATTTACTTTACTTTAACATTAATTTATTATCTCTTCCCGCTCAAGATTTGGCTCATGGTTAAAAGTGACTTAAAAGGACCCAAATGCTCACTTCGAGGGCGTAAAACGTGTTTATTCACTGCGGGAAGAGATATAAACAACATTTAGAGTAAATTAATGTTCATGCGAGAAACTTCGATTTTTCATGCAAAACGATCGATGACCCGCGACCTGATGAAATTGCTCAGAGATGACCAAAATGGTCTGTTTTGAAAATTTCCATCTTTCAACTAATTTTGACTTTCAGAGGTGGATCATCCCATTTGGAGCTAAAATGAGCATCATTATCGTCATTTTCATGCTTCTAGGGACCCAAAACTCAAGATTTGGCTCATGGTTAAAAGTGACTTAAAAGGACCCAAATGCTCACTTCCAGGGCTTAAAACGTGTTTATTCACTGCGGGAAGAGATATGAACAACATTTAGAGTAAATTAATGTTCATGCTAGAAACTTCGATTTTTCATGCAAAACGATCGATGACCCGCGACCTGATGAAATTGCTCAGAGATGACCAAAATGGTCTGTTTTGAAAATTTCCATCTTTCAACTAATTTTGACTTTCAGAGGTGGATCATCCCATTTGGAGCTAAAATGAGCATCATTATCGTCATTGTCATGCTTCTAGGGAGCCAAAACTCAAGATTTGGCTCAGGGTTAAAAGTGACTGAAAAGGACCCAAATGCTCACTTCGAGGGCTTAAAACGTGTTTATTCACTGCAGGAAGAGATATAAACAACATTTAGAGTAAATTAATGTTCATGCGAGAAACTTCGATTTTTCATGCAAAACGATCGATGACCCGCGACCTGATGAAATTGCTCTGAGTTGACCAAAATGGTCCGTTTTGAAAATTTCCATCTTTCAACTAATTTTGACATTCAGAGGTGGACCATCCCTTTTGGAGCTAAAATGAGCATCTTTATCATCATTTTGATGCTTCTAGGGAGCCAAAACTCAAGATTTGGCTCAGAGTTAAAAGTGACTTAAAAGGACCCAAATGCTTACTTCGAGGCCTAAAACCTGTTTATTCACTGCGGGAAGAGATATAAACAACATTTAGAGTAAATTAATGTTCATGCGAGAAACTTCGATTTTTCATGCAAAACGATCGATGACCCGCGACCTGATGAAATTGCTCAGAGATGACCAAAATGGTCTGTTTTGAAAATTTCCATCTTTCAACTAATTTTGACTTTCAGAGGTGGATCATCCCTTTTGGAGCTAAAATGAGCATCATTATCATCATTTTCATGCTTCTAGGGAGCAAAAACTCAAGATTTGACTCATGGTTAAAAGTGACTTAAAAGGACCCAAATGCTTACTTCGAGGCCTAAAACGTGTTTATTCACTGCGGGAAGAGATATAAACAACATTTAGAGTAATTTAATTTACTTTACTTTAACATTAATTTATTATCTCTTCCCGCTCAAGATTTGGCTCATGGTTAAAAGTGACTTAAAAGGACCCAAATGCTCACTTCGAGGGCTTAAAACGTGCTTATTCACTGCGGGAAGAGATATAGACAACATTTAGAGTAAATTAATGTTCATGCGAGAACCTTCAATTTTTCATGCAAAACGATCGATGACCCGCGACCTGATGAAATTGCTCAGAGATGACCAAAATGGTCTGTTTTGAAAATTTCTATCTTTCAACTAATTTTGACTTTCAGAGGTGGATCATCCCTTTTGGAGCTAAAATGAGCATCATTTTCATCATTTTCATGCTTCTAGGGAGCAAAAACTCAAGATTTGACTCATGGTTAAAAGTGACTTAAAAGGACCCAAATGCTTACTTCGAGGCCTAAAACGTGTTTATTCACTGCGGGAAGAGATATAAACAACATTTAGAGTAAATTAATGTTCATGCGAGAAACTTCGATTTTTCATGCAAAACGATCGATGACCCGCGACCTGATGAAATTGCTCAGAGATGACCAAAATGGTCTGTTTTGAAAATTTCCATCTTTCAACTAATTTTGACTTTCAGAGGTGGATCATCCATTTTGGAGCTAAAATGAGCATCATTATCATCATTTTCATGCTTCTAGGGAGCAAAACCTCAAGATTTGACTCATGGTTAAAAGTGACTTAAAAGGACCCAAATGCTTACTTCGAGGCCTAAAACGTGTTTATTCACTGCGGGAAGAGATATAAACAACATTTAGAGTAAATTAATTTACTTTACTTTAACATTAATTTATTATCTCTTCCCGCTCAAGATTTGGCTCATGGTTAAAAGTGACTTAAAAGGACCCAAATGCTCACTTCGAGGGCGTAAAACGTGTTTATTCACTGCGGGAAGAGATATAAACAACATTTAGAGTAAATTAATGTTCATGCGAGAAACTTCGATTTTTCATGCAAAACGATCGATGACCCGCGACCTGATGAAATTGCTCAGAGATGACCAAAATGGTCTGTTTTGAAAATTTCTATCTTTCAACAAATTTTGACTTTCAGAGGTGGATCATCCCTTTTGGAGCTAAAATGAGCATCATTTTCATCATTTTCATGCTTCTAGGGAGCAAAAACTCAAGATTTGACTCATGGTTAAAAGTGACTTAAAAGGACCCAAATGCTTACTTCGAGGCCTAAAACGTGTTTATTCACTGCGGGAAGAGATATAAACAACATTTAGAGTAAATTAATGTTCATGCGAGAAACTTCGATTTTTCATGCAAAACGATCGATGACCCGCGACCTGATGAAATTGCTCAGAGATGACCAAAATGGTCTGTTTTGAAAATTTCCATCTTTCAACTAATTTTGACTTTCAGAGGTGGATCATCCATTTTGGAGCTAAAATGAGCATCATTATCATCATTTTCATGCTTCTAGGGAGCAAAACCTCAAGATTTGACTCATGGTTAAAAGTGACTTAAAAGGACCCAAATGCTTACTTCGAGGCCTAAAACGTGTTTATTCACTGCGGGAAGAGATATAAACAACATTTAGAGTAAATTAATTTACTTTACTTTAACATTAATTTATTATCTCTTCCCGCTCAAGATTTGGCTCATGGTTAAAAGTGACTTAAAAGGACCCAAATGCTCACTTCGAGGGCGTAAAACGTGTTTATTCACTGCGGGAAGAGATATAAACAACATTTAGAGTAAATTAATGTTCATGCGAGAAACTTCGATTTTTCATGCAAAAGGATCGATGACCCGCGACCTGATGAAATTGCTCTGAGTTGACCAAAATGGTCCGTTTTGAAAATTTCCATCTTTCAACTAATTTTGACTTTCAGAGGTGGACCATCCCTTTGGGAGCTAAAATGAGCATCTTTATCATCATTTTCATGCTTCTAGGGTGCCAAAACTCAAGATTTGGCTCAGGGTTAAAATTGACTTAAAAGGACCCAAATGCTCACTTCGAGGGCTTAAAACGTGTTTATTCACTGCGGGAAGAGATATAAACAACATTTAGAGTAAATTATTGTTCATGCGAGAAACTTCGATTTTTCATGTAAAACGATCGATGACCCGCGCGACCTGATGAAATTGCTCGGAGTTGACCAAAATGGTCAATTTTGAAAATTTCCATCTTTCAACTAATTTTGACTTTCAGAGGTGGATCATCCCTTTTGGAGCTAAAATGAGCATCTTTATCGTCATTTTCAGGCATCATTGGAGCCAAAAGTCAAGATTTGGCTCATGGTTAAAAGTGACTTAAAAGGACCCAAATGCTCAGTTCGAGGGCTTAAAACGTGTTTATTCACTGCGGGAAGAGATATGAACAACATTTAGAGTAAATTAATGTTCATGCGAGAAACTTCGATTTTTCATGCAAAACGATCGATGACCCGCGATCTGATGAAATTGCTCAGAGATGACAAAAATGGTCTGTTTTGAAAATTTCCATCTTTCAACTAATTTTGACTTTCAGAGGTGGATCATCCCATTTGGAGCTAAAATGAGCATCATTATCGTCATTTTCATGCTTCTAGGGAGCCAAAACTCAAGATTTGGCTCAGGGTTAAAAGTGACTGAAAAGGACCCAAATGCTCACTTCAAGGGCTTAAAACGTGTTTATTCACTGCGGGAAGAGATATAAACAACATTTAGAGTAAATTAATGTTCATGCGAGAAACTTCGATTTTTCATGCAAAACGATCGATGACCCGCGACCTGATGAAATTGCTCTGAGTTGACCAAAATGGTCCGTTTTGAAAATTTCCATCTTTCAACTAATTTTGACATTCAGAGGTGGACCATCCCTTTTGGAGCTAAAATGAGCATTTTTATCATCATTTTGATGCTTCTAGGGAGCCAAAACTCAAGATTTGGCTCAGGGTTAAAAGTGACTTAAAAGGACCCAAATGCTCACTTCGAGGGCTTAAAACGTGTTTATTCACTGCGAGAAGAGATATAAACAACATTTAGAGTAAATTAATGTTCATGCGAGAAACTTCGATTTTTCATGCAAAACGATCGATGACCCGCGACCTGATGAAATTGCTCTGAGTTGACCAAAATGGTCCGTTTTGAAGATTTCCATCTTTCAACTAATTTTGACTTTCAGAGGAGGATCATCCCTTTTGGAGCTAAAATGAGCATCATTATCATCATTTTCATGCTTCTAGGGAGCAAAAACTCAAGATTTGACTCATGGTTAAAAGTGACTTAAAAGGACCCGAATGCTCACTTCGAGGCCTAAAACGTGTTTATTCACTGCGGGAAGAGATATAAACAACATTTAGAGTAATTTAATTTACTTTACTTTAACATTAATTTATTATCTCTTCCCGCTCAAGATTTGGCTCATGGTTAAAAGTGACTTAAAAGGACCCAAATGCTCACTTCGAGGGCTTAAAACGTGTTTATTCACTGCGGGAAGAGATATAGACAACATTTAGAGTAAATTAATGTTCATGCGAGAACCTTCAATTTTTGATGCAAAACGATCGATGACCCGCGACCTGATGAAATTGCTCTGAGATGACCAAAATGGTCCGTTTTGAAAATTTCCATCTTTCAACTAATTTTGACTTTCAGAGGTGGATCATCCCTTTTGGAGCTACAATGAGCATCTTTATCATCATTTTCATGCTTCAAGGGAGCCAAAAGTCAAGATTTGGCTCATGGTTAAAAGTGACTTAAAAGGACCCAAATGCTCACTTCGAGGGCTTAAAACGTGTTTATTCACTGCGGGAAGAGATATAAACAACATTTAGAGTAATTTAATTTACTTTACTTTAACATTAATTTATTATCTCTTCCCGCTCAAGATTTGGCTCATGGTTAAAAGTGACTTAAAAGGACCCAAATGCTTACTTCGAGGCCTAAAACGTGTTTATTCACTGCGGGAAGAGATATAAACAACATTTAGAGTAATTTAATTTACTTTACTTTAACATTAATTTATTATCTCTTCCCGCTCAAGATTTGACTCATGGTTAAAAGTGCCTTAAAAGGACCCATATGCTCACTTCGAGGGCTTAAAACGTGTTTATTCACTGCGGGAAGAGATATAAACAACATTTAGAGTAAATTATTGTTCATGCGAGAACCTTCAATTTTTGATGCAAAACGATCGATGACCCGCGACCTGATGAAATTGCTCTGAGATTACCAAAATGGTCCATTTTGAAAATTTCCATCTTTCAACTAATTTTGACTTTCAGAGGTGGATCATCCCTTTTGGAGCTACAATGAGCATCTTTATCATCATTTTCATGCTTCAAGGAAGCCAAAAGTCAAGATTTGGCTCATGGTTAAAAGTGACTTAAAAGGACCCAAATGCTCACTTCGAGGGCTTAAAACGTGTTTATTCACTGCGGGAAGAGATATGAACAACATTTAGAGTAAATTAATGTTCATGCTAGAAACTTCGATTTTTCATGCAAAATGATCGATGACCCGCGACCTGATGAAATTGCTCAGAGATGACCAAAATGGTCTGTTTTGAAAATTTCCATCTTTCAACTAATTTTGACTTTCAGAGGTGGATCATCCCATTTGGAGCTAAAATGAGCATCATTATCGTCATTTTCATGCTTCTAGGGAGCCAAAACTCAAGATTTGGCTCAGGGTTAAAAGTGACTTAAAAGGACCCAAATGCTCACTTCGAGAGCTTAAAACGTGTTTATTCACTGCGAGAAGAGATATAAACAACATTTAGAGTAAATTAATGTTCATGCGAGAAACTTCGATTTTTCATGCAAAACGATCGATGACCCGCGACCTGATGAAATTGCTCAGAGATGACCAAAATGGTCTGTTTTGAAAATGTCCATCTTTCAACTACTTTTGACTTTTCAGAGGTGGATCATCCATTTTGGAGCTAAAATGAGCATCATTATCATCATTTTCATGCTTCTAGGGAGCAAAACCTCAAGATTTGACTCATGGTTAAAAGTGACTTAAAAGGACCCAAATGCTTACTTCGAGGCCTAAAACGTGTTTATTCACTGCGGGAAGAGATATAAACAACATTTAGAGTAAATTAATGTTCATGCGAGAAACTTCGATTTTTCATGCAAAACGATCGATAACCCGCGACCTGATGAAATTGCTCAGAGATGACCAAAATGGTCTGTTTTGAAAATTTCCATCTTTCAACTAATTTTGACTTTCAGAGGTGGATCATCCATTTTGGAGCTAAAATGAGCATCATTATCATCATTTTCATGCTTCTAGGGAGCAAAACCTCAAGATTTGACTCATGGTTAAAAGTGACTTAAAAGGACCCAAATGCTTACTTCGAGGCCTAAAACGTGTTTATTCACTGCGGGAAGAGATATAAACAACATTTAGAGTAAATTAATTTACTTTACTTTAACATTAATTTATTATCTCTTCCCGCTCAAGATTTGGCTCATGGTTAAAAGTGACTTAAAAGGACCCAAATGCTCACTTCGAGGGCGTAAAACGTGTTTATTCACTGCGGGAAGAGATATAAACAACATTTAGAGTAAATTAATGTTCATGCGAGAAACTTCGATTTTTCATGCAAAACGATCGATGACCCGCGACCTGATGAAATTGCTCTGAGTTGACCAAAATGGTCCGTTTTGAAAATTTCCATCTTTCAACTAATTTTGACTTTCAGAGGTGGACCATCCCTTTGGGAGCTAAAATGAGCATCTTTATCATCATTTTCATGCTTCTAGGGTGCCAAAACTCAAGATTTGGCTCAGGGTTAAAATTGACTTAAAAGGACCCAAATGCTCACTTCGAGGGCTTAAAACGTGTTTATTCACTGCGGGAAAAGATATAAACAACATTTAGAGTAAATTATTGTTCATGCGAGAAACTTCGATTTTTCATGTAAAACGATCGATGACCCGCGCGACCTGATGAAATTGCTCGGAGTTGACCAAAATGGTCCATTTTGAAAATTTCCATCTTTCAACTAATTTTGACTTTCAGAGGTGGATCATCCCTTTTGGAGCTACAATGAGCATCTTTATCATCATTTTCATGCTTCAAGGAAGCCAAAAGTCAAGATTTGGCTCATGGTTAAAAGTGACTTAAAAGGACCCAAATGCTCACTTCGAGGGCTTAAAACGTGTTTATTCACTGCGGGAAGAGATATGAACAACATTTAGAGTAAATTAATGTTCATGCTAGAAACTTCGATTTTTCATGCAAAATGATCGATGACCCGCGACCTGATGAAATTGCTCTGAGTTGACCAAAATGGTCTGTTTTGAAAATTTCCATCTTTCAACTAATTTTGACTTTCAGAGGTGGATCATCCCTTTTGGAGCTAAAATGAGCATCATTATCATCATTTTCATGCTTCTAGGGAGCAAAAACTCAAGATTTGACTCATGGTTAAAAGTGACTTAAAAGGACCCGAATGCTCACTTCGAGGCCTAAAACGTGTTTATTCACTGCGGGAAGAGATATAAACAACATTTAGAGTAATTTAATTTACTTTACTTTAACATTAATTTATTATCTCTTCCCGCTCAAGATTTGGCTCATGGTTAAAAGTGACTTAAAAGGACCCAAATGCTCACTTCGAGGGCTTAAAACGTGTTTATTCACTGCGGGAAGAGATATAGACAACATTTAGAGTAAATTAATGTTCATGCGAGAACCTTCAATTTTTGATGCAAAACGATCGATGACCCGCGACCTGATGAAATTGCTCTGAGATGACCAAAATGGTCCGTTTTGAAAATTTCCATCTTTCAACTAATTTTGACTTTCAGAGGTGGATCATCCCTTTTGGAGCTACAATGAGCATCTTTATCATAATTTTCATGCTTCAAGGGAGCCAAAAGTCAAGATTTGGCTCATGGTTAAAAGTGACTTAAAAGGACCCAAATGCTCACTTCGAGGGCTTAAAACGTGTTTATTCACTGCGGGAAGAGATATAAACAACATTTAGAGTAATTTAATTTACTTTACTTTAACATTAATTTATTATCTCTTCCCGCTCAAGATTTGGCTCATGGTTAAAAGTGACTTAAAAGGACCCAAATGCTTACTTCGAGGCCTAAAACGTGTTTATTCACTGCGGGAAGAGATATAAACAACATTTAGAGTAATTTAATTTACTTTACTTTAACATTAATTTATTATCTCTTCCCGCTCAAGATTTGACTCATGGTTAAAAGTGCCTTAAAAGGACCCATATGCTCACTTCGAGGGCTTAAAACGTGTTTATTCACTGCGGGAAGAGATATAAACAACATTTAGAGTAAATTATTGTTCATGCGAGAACCTTCAATTTTTGATGCAAAACGATCGATGACCCGCGACCTGATGAAATTGCTCTGAGATTACCAAAATGGTCCATTTTGAAAATTTCCATCTTTCAACTAATTTTGACTTTCAGAGGTGGATCATCCCTTTTGGAGCTACAATGAGCATCTTTATCATCATTTTCATGCTTCAAGGAAGCCAAAAGTCAAGATTTGGCTCATGGTTAAAAGTGACTTAAAAGGACCCAAATGCTCACTTCGAGGGCTTAAAACGTGTTTATTCACTGCGGGAAGAGATATGAACAACATTTAGAGTAAATTAATGTTCATGCTAGAAACTTCGATTTTTCATGCAAAATGATCGATGACCCGCGACCTGATGAAATTGCTCAGAGATGACCAAAATGGTCTGTTTTGAAAATTTCCATCTTTCAACTAATTTTGACTTTCAGAGGTGGATCATCCCATTTGGAGCTAAAATGAGCATCATTATCGTCATTTTCATGCTTCTAGGGAGCCAAAACTCAAGATTTGGCTCAGGGTTAAAAGTGACTTAAAAGGACCCAAATGCTCACTTCGAGAGCTTAAAACGTGTTTATTCACTGCGAGAAGAGATATAAACAACATTTAGAGTAAATTAATGTTCATGCGAGAAACTTCGATTTTTCATGCAAAACGATCGATGACCCGCGACCTGATGAAATTGCTCTGAGTTGACCAAAATGGTCCGTTTTGAAGATTTCCATCTTTCAACTAATTTTGACTTTCAGAGGAGGATCATCCCTTTTGGAGCTAAAATGAGCATCATTATCATCATTTTCATGCTTCTAGGGAGCAAAAACTCAAGATTTGACTCATGGTTAAAAGTGACTTAAAAGGACCCAAATGCTCACTTCGAGGCCTAAAACGTGTTTATTCACTGCGGGAAGAGATATAAACAACATTTAGAGTAATTTAATTTACTTTACTTTAACATTAATTTATTATCTCTTCCCGCTCAAGATTTGGCTCATGGTTAAAAGTGACTTAAAAGGACCCAAATGCTCACTTCGAGGGCTTAAAACGTGCTTATTCACTGCGGGAAGAGATATAGGCAACATTTAGAGTAAATTAATGTTCATGCGAGAACCTTCAATTTTTCATGCAAAACGATCGATGACCCGCGACCTGATGAAATTGCTCAGAGATGACCAAAATGGTCTGTTTTGAAAATTTCCATCTTTCAACTAATTTTGACTTTCAGAGGTGGATCATCCCTTTTGGAGCTAAAATGAGCATCATTATCATCATTTTCATGCTTCTAGGGAGCAAAAACTCAAGATTTGACTCATGGTTAAAAGTGACTTAAAAGGACCCAAATGCTTACTTCGAGGCCTAAAACGTGTTTATTCACTGCGGGAAGAGATATAAACAACATTTAGAGTAAATTAATGTTCATGCGAGAAACTTCGATTTTTCATGCAAAACGATCGATGACCCGCGACCTGATGAAATTGCTCAGAGATGACCAAAATGGTCTGTTTTGAAAATTTCCATCTTTCAACTAATTTTGACTTTCAGAGGTGGATCATCCATTTTGGAGCTAAAATGAGCATCATTATCATCATTTTCATGCTTCTAGGGAGCAAAACCTCAAGATTTGACTCATGGTTAAAAGTGACTTAAAAGGACCCCAATGCTTACTTCGAGGCCTAAAACGTGTTTATTCACTGCGGGAAGAGATATAAACAACATTTAGAGTAAATTAATTTACTTTGCTTTAACATTAATTTATTATCTCTTCCCGCTCAAGATTTGGCTCATGGTTAAAAGTGACTTAAAAGGACCCAAATGCTCACTTCGAGGGCGTAAAACGTGTTTATTCACTGCGGGAAGAGATATAAACAACATTTAGAGTAAATTAATGTTCATGCGAGAAACTTTGATTTTTCATGCAAAACGATCGATGACCCGCGACCTGATGAAATTGCTCTGAGTTGACCAAAATGGTCCGTTTTGAAAATTTCCATCTTTCAACTAATTTTGACTTTCAGAGGTGGACCATCCCTTTTGGAGCTAAAATGAGCATCTTTATCATCATTTTCATGCTTCTAGCGTGCCAAAACTCAAGATTTGGCTCAGGGTTAAAATTGACTTAAAAGGACCCAAATGCTCACTTCGAGGGCTTAAAACGTGTTTATTCACTGCGGGAAGAGATATAAACAACATTTAGAGTAAATTATTGTTCATGCGAGAAACTTCGATTTTTCATGTAAAACGATCTATGACCCGCGCGACCTGATGAAATTGCTCGGAGTTGACCAAAATGGTCCGTTTAGAAAATTTCCATCTTTCAACTAATTTTGACATTCAGAGGTGGACCATCCCTTTTGGAGCTAAAATGAGCATCTTTATCATCATTTTGATGCTTCTAGGGAGCCAAAAGTCAAGATTTGGCTCAGGGTTAAAAGTGACTTAAAAGGACCCAAATGCTCACTTCGAGGGCTTAAAACGTGTTTATTCACTGCGAGAAGAGATATAAACAACATTTAGAGTAAATTAATGTTCATGCGAGAAACTTCGATTTTTCATGCAAAACGATCGATGACCCGCGACCTGATGAAATTGCTCTGAGTTGACCAAAATCGTCCGTTTTGAAGATTTCCATCTTTCAACTAAATTTGACTTTCAGAGGAGGATCATCCCTTTTGGAGCTAAAATGAGCATCATTATCATCATTTTCATGCTTCTAGGGAGCAAAAACTCAAGATTTGACTCATTGTTAAAAGTGACTTAAAAGGACCCAAATGCTCACTTCGAGGCCTAAAACGTGTTTATTCACTGCGGGAAGAGATATAAACAACATTTAGAGTAATTTAATTTACTTTACTTTAACATTAATATATTATCTCTTCCAGCTCAAGATTTGGCTCATGGTTAAAAGTGACTTAAAAGGACCCAAATGCTCACTTCGAGGGCTTAAAACGTGTTTATTCACTGCGGGAAGAGATATAAACAACATTTGGAGTAAATTAATGTTCATGCGAGAAACTTCGATTTTTCATGCAAAACGATCGATGACCCGCGACCTGATGAAATTGCTCTGAGTTGACCAAAATGGCCCGTTTTGAATATTTCCATCTTTTAACTAATTTTGACTTTCAGAGGAGGATCATCACTATTGGAGCTAAAATGAGCATCATTATCATCATTTTCATGCTTCTAGGGAGCAAAAACTCAATATTTGACTCATGGTTTAAAGTGACTTAAAAGGTCCAAAATGCTTACTTCGAGGCCTAAAACGTGTTTATTCACTGCGGGGAGAGATATAAACAACATTTAGAGTAATTTAATTTACTTTACTTTAACATTAATTTATTATCTCTTCCCGCTCAAGATTTGGCTCATGGTTAAAAGTGACTTAAAAGGACCCATATGCTCACTTCGAGGGCTTAAAACGTGTTTATTCACTGCAGGAAGAGATATAAACAACATTTAGAGTAAATTATTGTTCATGTGAGAACCTTCAATTTTTGATGCAAAACGATAGATGACCCGCGACCTGATGAAAATGCTCTGAGATGACCAAAATGGTCCGTTTTGAAAATTTCCATCTTTCAACTAATTTTGACTTTCAGAGGTGGATCATCCCTTTTGGAGCTACAATGAGCATCTTTATCATCATTTTCATGCTTCAAGGGAGCCAAAAGTCAAGATTTGGCTCATGGTTAAAAGTGACTTAAAAGGACCCAAATGCTCACTTCGAGGGCTTAAAACGTGTTTATTCACTGCGGGAAGACATATGAACAACATTTAGAGTAAATTAATGTTCATGCGAGAACCTTCAATTTTTCATGCAAAACGATCGATGACCCGCGACCTGATGAAATTGCTCAGAGATTACCAAAATGGTCTGTTTTGAAAATTTCCATCTTTCAACTAATTTTGACTTTCAGAGGTGGATCATCCCATTTGGAGCTAAAATGAGCATCATTATCATCATTTTCATGCTTCTAGGGAGCAAAAACTCAAGATTTGACTCATGGTTAAAAGTGACTTAAAAGGACCCAAATGCTTACTTCGAGGCCTAAAACGTGTTTATTCACTGCGGGAAGAGATATAAACAACATTTAGAGTAAATTAATTTACTTTACTTTAACATTAATTTATTATCTCTTCCCGCTCAAGATTTGGCTCATGGTTAAAAGTGACTTAAAAGGACCCAAATGCTCACTTCGAGGGCGTAAAACGTGTTTATTCACTGCGGGAAGAGATATAAACAACATTTAGAGTAAATTAATGTTCATGCGAGAAACTTCGATTTTTCATGCAAAACGATCGATGACCCGCGACCTGATGAAATTGCTCTGAGTTGACCAAAATGGTCCGTTTTGAAAATTTCCATCTTTCAACTAATTTTGACTTTCAGAGGTGGATCATCCATTTTGGAGCTAAAATGAGCATCATTATCATCATTTTCATGCTTCTAGGGAGCAAAAACTCAAGATTTGACTCATGGTTAAAAGTGACTTAAAAGGACCCAAATGCTTACTTCGAGGCCTAAAACGTGTTTATTCACTGCGGGAAGAGATATAAACAACATTTAGAGTAAATTAATTTACTTTACTTTAACATTAATTTATTATCTCTTCCCGCTCAAGATTTGGCTCATGGTTAAAAGTGACTTAAAAGGACCCAAATGCTCACTTCGAGGGCGTAAAACGTGTTTATTCACTGCGGGAAGAGATATAAACAACATTTAGAGTAAATTAATGTTCATGCGAGAAACTTCGATTTTTCATGCAAAACGATCGATGACCCGCGACCTGATGAAATTGCTCAGAGATGACCAAAATGGTCTGTTTTGAAAATTTCCATCTTTCAACTAATTTTGACTTTCAGAGGTGGATCATCCCATTTGGAGCTAAAATGAGCATCATTATCGTCATTTTCATGCTTCTAGGGACCCAAAACTCAAGATTTGGCTCATGGTTAAAAGTGACTTAAAAGGACCCAAATGCTCACTTCCAGGGCTTAAATTGTGTTTATTCACTGCGGGAAGAGATATGAACAACATTTAGAGTAAATTAATGTTCATGCTAGAAACTTCGATTTTTCATGCAAAACGATCGATGACCCGCGACCTGATGAAATTGCTCAGAGATGACCAAAATGGTCTGTTTTGAAAATTTCCATCTTTCAACTAATTTTGACTTTCAGAGGTGGATCATCCCATTTGGAGCTAAAATGAGCATCATTATCGTCATTGTCATGCTTCTAGGGAGCCAAAACTCAAGATTTGGCTCAGGGTTAAAAGTGACTGAAAAGGACCCAAATGCTCACTTCGAGGGCTTAAAACGTGTTTATTCACTGCAGGAAGAGATATAAACAACATTTAGAGTAAATTAATGTTCATGCGAGAAACTTCGATTTTTCATGCAAAACGATCGATGACCCGCGACCTGATGAAATTGCTCTGAGTTGACCAAAATGGTCCGTTTTGAAAATTTCCATCTTTCAACTAATTTTGACATTCAGAGGTGGACCATCCCTTTTGGAGCTAAAATGAGCATCTTTATCATCATTTTGATGCTTCTAGGGAGCCAAAACTCAAGATTTGGCTCAGAGTTAAAAGTGACTTAAAAGGACCCAAATGCTTACTTCGAGGCCTAAAACGTGTTTATTCACTGCGGGAAGAGATATAAACAACATTTAGAGTAAATTAATGTTCATGCGAGAAACTTCGATTTTTCATGCAAAACGATCGATGACCCGCGACCTGATGAAATTGCTCAGAGATGACCAAAATGGTCTGTTTTGAAAATTTCCATCTTTCAACTAATTTTGACTTTCAGAGGTGGATCATCCCTTTTGGAGCTAAAATGAGCATCATTATCATCATTTTCATGCTTCTAGGGAGCAAAAACTCAAGATTTGACTCATGGTTAAAAGTGACTTAAAAGGACCCAAATGCTTACTTCGAGGCCTAAAACGTGTTTATTCACTGCGGGAAGAGATATAAACAACATTTAGAGTAATTTAATTTACTTTACTTTAACATTAATTTATTATCTCTTCCCGCTCAAGATTTGGCTCATGGTTAAAAGTGACTTAAAAGGACCCAAATGCTCACTTCGAGGGCTTAAAACGTGCTTATTCACTGCGGGAAGAGATATAGACAACATTTAGAGTAAATTAATGTTCATGCGAGAACCTTCAATTTTTCATGCAAAACGATCGATGACCCGCGACCTGATGAAATTGCTCAGAGATGACCAAAATGGTCTGTTTTGAAAATTTCTATCTTTCAACTAATTTTGACTTTCAGAGGTGGATCATCCCTTTTGGAGCTAAAATGAGCATCATTTTCATCATTTTCATGCTTCTAGGGAGCAAAAACTCAAGATTTGACTCATGGTTAAAAGTGACTTAAAAGGACCCAAATGCTTACTTCGAGGCCTAAAACGTGTTTATTCACTGCGGGAAGAGATATAAACAACATTTAGAGTAAATTAATGTTCATGCGAGAAACTTCGATTTTTCATGCAAAACGATCGATGACCCGCGACCTGATGAAATTGCTCAGAGATGACCAAAATGGTCTGTTTTGAAAATTTCCATCTTTCAACTAATTTTGACTTTCAGAGGTGGATCATCCATTTTGGAGCTAAAATGAGCATCATTATCATCATTTTCATGCTTCTAGGGAGCAAAACCTCAAGATTTGACTCATGGTTAAAAGTGACTTAAAAGGACCCAAATGCTTACTTCGAGGCCTAAAACGTGTTTATTCACTGCGGGAAGAGATATAAACAACATTTAGAGTAAATTAATTTACTTTGCTTTAACATTAATTTATTATCTCTTCCCGCTCAAGATTTGGCTCATGGTTAAAAGTGACTTAAAAGGACCCAAATGCTCACTTCGAGGGCGTAAAACGTGTTTATTCACTGCGGGAAGAGATATAAACAACATTTAGAGTAAATTAATGTTCATGCGAGAAACTTTGATTTTTCATGCAAAACGATCGATGACCCGCGACCTGATGAAATTGCTCTGAGTTGACCAAAATGGTCCGTTTTGAAAATTTCCATCTTTCAACTAATTTTGACTTTCAGAGGTGGACCATCCCTTTTGGAGCTAAAATGAGCATCTTTATCATCATTTTCATGCTTCTAGCGTGCCAAAACTCAAGATTTGGCTCAGGGTTAAAATTGACTTAAAAGGACCCAAATGCTCACTTCGAGGGCTTAAAACGTGTTTATTCACTGCGGGAAGAGATATAAACAACATTTAGAGTAAATTATTGTTCATGCGAGAAACTTCGATTTTTCATGTAAAACGATCTATGACCCGCGCGACCTGATGAAATTGCTCGGAGTTGACCAAAATGGTCAGTTTTGAAAATTTCCATCTTTCAACTAATTTTGACTTTCAGAGGTGGATCATCCCTTTTGGAGCTAAAATGAGCAACTTTATCGTCATTTTCATGCTTCAATGGAGCCAAAAGTCAAGATTTGGCTCATGGTTAAAAGTGACTTAAAAGGACCCAAATGCTCAGTTCGAGGGCTTAAAACGTGTTTATTCACTGCGGGAAGAGATATAAACATTATTTAGAGTAAATTAATGTTCATGCAAGAAACTTCGATTTTTCATGCAAAACGATCGATGACCCGCGACCTGATGAAATTGCTCTGAGTTGACCAAAATGGTCCGTTTAGAAAATTTCCATCTTTCAACTAATTTTGACATTCAGAGGTGGACCATCCCTTTTGGAGCTAAAATGAGCATCTTTATCATCATTTTGATGCTTCTAGGGAGCCAAAAGTCAAGATTTGGCTCAGGGTTAAAAGTGACTTAAAAGGACCCAAATGCTCACTTCGAGGGCTTAAAACGTGTTTATTCACTGCGAGAAGAGATATAAACAACATTTAGAGTAAATTAATGTTCATGCGAGAAACTTCGATTTTTCATGCAAAACGATCGATGACCCGCGACCTGATGAAATTGCTCTGAGTTGACCAAAATCGTCCGTTTTGAAGATTTCCATCTTTCAACTAAATTTGACTTTCAGAGGAGGATCATCCCTTTTGGAGCTAAAATGAGCATCATTATCATCATTTTCATGCTTCTAGGGAGCAAAAACTCAAGATTTGACTCATTGTTAAAAGTGACTTAAAAGGACCCAAATGCTCACTTCGAGGCCTAAAACGTGTTTATTCACTGCGGGAAGAGATATAAACAACATTTAGAGTAATTTAATTTACTTTACTTTAACATTAATATATTATCTCTTCCAGCTCAAGATTTGGCTCATGGTTAAAAGTGACTTAAAAGGACCCAAATGCTCACTTCGAGGGCTTAAAACGTGTTTATTCACTGCGGGAAGAGATATAAACAACATTTGGAGTAAATTAATGTTCATGCGAGAAACTTCGATTTTTCATGCAAAACGATCGATGACCCGCGACCTGATGAAATTGCTCTGAGTTGACCAAAATGGCCCGTTTTGAATATTTCCATCTTTCAACTAATTTTGACTTTCAGAGGAGGATCATCACTATTGGAGCTAAAATGAGCATCATTATCATCATTTTCATGCTTCTAGGGAGCAAAAACTCAATATTTGACTCATGGTTTAAAGTGACTTAAAAGGTCCAAAATGCTTACTTCGAGGCCTAAAACGTGTTTATTCACTGCGGGGAGAGATATAAACAACATTTAGAGTAATTTAATTTACTTTACTTTAACATTAATTTATTATCTCTTCCCGCTCAAGATTTGGCTCATGGTTAAAAGTGACTTAAAAGGACCCATATGCTCACTTCGAGGGCTTAAAACGTGTTTATTCACTGCAGGAAGAGATATAAACAACATTTAGAGTAAATTATTGTTCATGTGAGAACCTTCAATTTTTGATGCAAAACGATAGATGACCCGCGACCTGATGAAAATGCTCTGAGATGACCAAAATGGTCCGTTTTGAAAATTTCCATCTTTCAACTAATTTTGACTTTCAGAGGTGGATCATCCCTTTTGGAGCTACAATGAGCATCTTTATCATCATTTTCATGCTTCAAGGGAGCCAAAAGTCAAGATTTGGCTCATGGTTAAAAGTGACTTAAAAGGACCCAAATGCTCACTTCGAGGGCTTAAAACGTGTTTATTCACTGCGGGAAGACATATGAACAACATTTAGAGTAAATTAATGTTCATGCGAGAACCTTCAATTTTTCATGCAAAACGATCGATGACCCGCGACCTGATGAAATTGCTCAGAGATTACCAAAATGGTCTGTTTTGAAAATTTCCATCTTTCAACTAATTTTGACTTTCAGAGGTGGATCATCCCATTTGGAGCTAAAATGAGCATCATTATCATCATTTTCATACTTCTAGGGAGCAAAAACTCAAGATTTGACTCATGGTTAAAAGTGACTTAAAAGGACCCAAATGCTTACTTCGAGGCCTAAAACGTGTTTATTCACTGCGGGAAGAGATATAAACAACATTTAGAGTAAATTAATTTACTTTACTTTAACATTAATTTATTATCTCTTCCCGCTCAAGATTTGGCTCATGGTTAAAAGTGACTTAAAAGGACCCAAATGCTCACTTCGAGGGCGTAAAACGTGTTTATTCACTGCGGGAAGAGATATAAACAACATTTAGAGTAAATTAATGTTCATGCGAGAAACTTCGATTTTTCATGCAAAACGATCGATGACCCGCGACCTGATGAAATTGCTCTGAGTTGACCAAAATGGTCCGTTTTGAAAATTTCCATCTTTCAACTAATTTTGACTTTCAGAGGTGGATCATCCATTTTGGAGCTAAAATGAGCATCATTATCATCATTTTCATGCTTCTAGGGAGCAAAAACTCAAGATTTGACTCATGGTTAAAAGTGACTTAAAAGGACCCAAATGCTTACTTCGAGGCCTAAAACGTGTTTATTCACTGCGGGAAGAGATATAAACAACATTTAGAGTAAATTAATTTACTTTACTTTAACATTAATTTATTATCTCTTCCCGCTCAAGATTTGGCTCATGGTTAAAAGTGACTTAAAAGGACCCAAATGCTCACTTCGAGGGCGTAAAACGTGTTTATTCACTGCGGGAAGAGATATAAACAACATTTAGAGTAAATTAATGTTCATGCGAGAAACTTCGATTTTTCATGCAAAACGATCGATGACCCGCGACCTGATGAAATTGCTCAGAGATGACCAAAATGGTCTGTTTTGAAAATTTCCATCTTTCAACTAATTTTGACTTTCAGAGGTGGATCATCCCATTTGGAGCTAAAATGAGCATCATTATCGTCATTTTCATGCTTCTAGGGACCCAAAACTCAAGATTTGGCTCATGGTTAAAAGTGACTTAAAAGGACCCAAATGCTCACTTCCAGGGCTTAAAACGTGTTTATTCACTGCGGGAAGAGATATGAACAACATTTAGAGTAAATTAATGTTCATGCTAGAAACTTCGATTTTTCATGCAAAACGACCTGATGAAATTGCTCAGAGATGACCAAAATGGTCTGTTTTGAAAATTTCCATCTTTCAACTAATTTTGACTTTCAGAGGTGGATCATCCCATTTGGAGCTAAAATGAGCATCATTATCGTCATTGTCATGCTTCTAGGGAGCCAAAACTCAAGATTTGGCTCAGGGTTAAAAGTGACTGAAAAGGACCCAAATGCTCACTTCGAGGGCTTAAAACGTGTTTATTCACTGCAGGAAGAGATATAAACAACATTTAGAGTAAATTAATGTTCATGCGAGAAACTTCGATTTTTCATGCAAAACGATCGATGACCCGCGACCTGATGAAATTGCTCTGAGTTGACCAAAATGGTCCGTTTTGAAAATTTCCATCTTTCAACTAATTTTGACATTCAGAGGTGGACCATCCCTTTTGGAGCTAAAATGAGCATCTTTATCATCATTTTGATGCTTCTAGGGAGCCAAAACTCAAGATTTGGCTCAGAGTTAAAAGTGACTTAAAAGGACCCAAATGCTTACTTCGAGGCCTAAAACGTGTTTATTCACTGCGGGAAGAGATATAAACAACATTTAGAGTAAATTAATGTTCATGCGAGAAACTTCGATTTTTCATGCAAAACGATCGATGACCCGCGACCTGATGAAATTGCTCAGAGATGACCAAAATGGTCTGTTTTGAAAATTTCCATCTTTCAACTAATTTTGACTTTCAGAGGTGGATCATCCCTTTTGGAGCTAAAATGAGCATCATTATCATCATTTTCATGCTTCTAGGGAGCAAAAACTCAAGATTTGACTCATGGTTAAAAGTGACTTAAAAGGACCCAAATGCTTACTTCGAGGCCTAAAACGTGTTTATTCACTGTGGGAAGAGATATAAACAACATTTAGAGTAATTTAATTTACTTTACTTTAACATTAATTTATTATCTCTTCCCGCTCAAGATTTGGCTCATGGTTAAAAGTGACTTAAAAGGACCCAAATGCTCACTTCGAGGGCTTAAAACGTGCTTATTCACTGCGGGAAGAGATATAGACAACATTTAGAGTAAATTAATGTTCATGCGAGAACCTTCAATTTTTCATGCAAAACGATCGATGACCCGCGACCTGATGAAATTGCTCAGAGATGACCAAAATGGTCTGTTTTGAAAATTTCTATCTTTCAACTAATTTTGACTTTCAGAGGTGGATCATCCCTTTTGGAGCTAAAATGAGCATCATTTTCATCATTTTCATGCTTCTAGGGAGCAAAAACTCAAGATTTGACTCATGGTTAAAAGTGACTTAAAAGGACCCAAATGCTTACTTCGAGGCCTAAAACGTGTTTATTCACTGCGGGAAGAGATATAAACAACATTTAGAGTAAATTAATGTTCATGCGAGAAACTTCGATTTTTCATGCAAAACGATCGATGACCCGCGACCTGATGAAATTGCTCAGAGATGACCAAAATGGTCTGTTTTGAAAATTTCCATCTTTCAACTAATTTTGACTTTCAGAGGTGGATCATCCATTTTGGAGCTAAAATGAGCATCATTATCATCATTTTCATGCTTCTAGGGAGCAAAACCTCAAGATTTGACTCATGGTTAAAAGTGACTTAAAAGGACCCAAATGCTTACTTCGAGGCCTAAAACGTGTTTATTCACTGCGGGAAGAGATATAAACAACATTTAGAGTAAATTAATTTACTTTACTTTAACATTAATTTATTATCTCTTCCCGCTCAAGATTTGGCTCATGGTTAAAAGTGACTTAAAAGGACCCAAATGCTCACTTCGAGGGCGTTAAACGTGTTTATTCACTGCGGGAAGAGATATAAACAACATTTAGAGTAAATTAATGTTCATGCGAGAAACTTCGATTTTTCATGCAAAACGATCGATGACCCGCGACCTGATGAAATTGCTCAGAGATGACCAAAATGGTCTGTTTTGAAAATTTCTATCTTTCAACTAATTTTGACTTTCAGAGGTGGATCATCCCTTTTGGAGCTAAAATGAGCATCATTTTCATCATTTTCATGCTTCTAGGGAGCAAAAACTCAAGATTTGACTCATGGTTAAAAGTGACTTAAAAGGACCCAAATGCTTACTTCGAGGCCTAAAACGTGTTTATTCACTGCGGGAAGAGATATAAACAACATTTAGAGTAAATTAATGTTCATGCGAGAAACTTCGATTTTTCATGCAAAACGATCGATGACCCGCGACCTGATGAAATTGCTCAGAGATGACCAAAATGGTCTGTTTTGAAAATTTCCATCTTTCAACTAATTTTGACTTTCAGAGGTGGATCATCCATTTTGGAGCTAAAATGAGCATCATTATCATCATTTTCATGCTTCTAGGGAGCAAAACCTCAAGATTTGACTCATGGTTAAAAGTGACTTAAAAGGACCCAAATGCTTACTTCGAGGCCTAAAACGTGTTTATTCACTGCGGGAAGAGATATAAACAACATTTAGAGTAAATTAATTTACTTTACTTTAACATTAATTTATTATCTCTTCCCGCTCAAGATTTGGCTCATGGTTAAAAGTGACTTAAAAGGACCCAAATGCTCACTTCGAGGGCGTAAAACGTGTTTATTCACTGCGGGAAGAGATATAAACAACATTTAGAGTAAATTATTGTTCATGCGAGAAACTTCGATTTTTCATGCAAAACGATCGATGACCCGCGACCTGATGAAATTGCTCTGAGTTGACCAAAATGGTCCGTTTTGAAAATTTCCATCTTTCAACTAATTTTGACTTTCAGAGGTGGACCATCCCTTTGGGAGCTAAAATGAGCATCTTTATCATCATTTTCATGCTTCTAGGGTGCCAAAACTCAAGATTTGGCTCAGGGTTAAAATTGACTTAAAAGGACCCAAATGCTCACTTCGAGGGCTTAAAACGTGTTTATTCACTGCGGGAAGAGATATAAACAACATTTAGAGTAAATTATTGTTCATGCGAGAAACTTCGATTTTTCATGTAAAACGATCGATGACCCGCGCGACCTGATGAAATTGCTCGGAGTTGACCAAAATGGTCAGTTTTGAAAATTTCCATCTTTCAACTAATTTTGACTTTCAGAGGTGGATCATCCCTTTTGGAGCTAAAATGAGCATCTTTATCGTCATTTTCAGGCTTCATTGGAGCCAAAAGGCAAGATTTGGCTCATGGTTAAAAGTGACTTAAAAGGACCCAAATGCTCAGTTCGAGGTCTTAAAACGTGTTTATTCACTGCGGGAAGAGATATGAACAACATTTAGAGTAAATTAATGTTCATGCGAGAAACTTCGATTTTTCATGCAAAACGATCGATGACCCGCGATCTGATGAAATTGCTCAGAGATGACAAAAATGGTCTGTTTTGAAAATGTCCATCTTTCAACTAATTTTGACTTTCAGAGGTGGATCATCCCATTTGGAGCTAAAATGAGCATCATTATCGTCATTTTCATGCTTCTAGGGAGCCAAAACTCAAGATTTGGCTCAGGGTTAAAAGTGACTGAAAAGGACCCAAATGCTCACTTCGAAGGCTTAAAACGTGTTTATTCACTGCGGGAAGAGATATAAACAACATTTAGAGTAAATTAATGTTCATGCGAGAAACTTCGATTTTTCATGCAAAACGATCGATGACCCGCGACCTGATGAAATTGCTCTGAGTTGACCAAAATGGTCCGTTTTGAAAATTTCCATCTTTCAACTAATTTTGACATTCAGAGGTGGACCATCCCTTTTGGAGCTAAAATGAGCATTTTTATCATCATTTTGATGCTTCTAGGGAGCCAAAACTCAAGATTTGGCTCAGGGTTAAAAGTGACTTAAAAGGACCCAAATGCTCACTTCGAGGGCTTAAAACGTGTTTATTCACTGCGAGAAGAGATATAAACAACATTTAGAGTAAATTAATGTTCATGCGAGAAACTTCGATTTTTCATGCAAAACGATCGATGACCCGCGACCTGATGAAATTGCTCTGAGTTGACCAAAATGGTCCGTTTTGAAGATTTCCATCTTTCAACTAATTTTGACTTTCAGAGGAGGATCATCCCTTTTGGAGCTAAAATGAGCATCATTATCATCATTTTCATGCTTCTAGGGAGCAAAAACTCAAGATTTGACTCATGGTTAAAAGTGACTTAAAAGGACCCAAATGCTTACTTCGAGGCCTAAAACGTGTTTATTCACTGCGGGAAGAGATATAAACAACATTTAGAGTAAATTAATTTACTTTACTTTAACATTAATTTATTATCTCTTCCCGCTCAAGATTTGGCTCATGGTTAAAAGTGACTTAAAAGGACCCAAATGCTCACTTCGAGGGCGTAAAACGTGTTTATTCACTGCGGGAAGAGATATAAACAACATTTAGAGTAAATTAATGTTCATGCGAGAAACTTCGATTTTTCATGCAAAACGATCGATGACCCGCGACCTGATGAAATTGCTCAGAGATGACCAAAATGGTCTGTTTTGAAAATTTCCATCTTTCAACTAATTTTGACTTTCAGAGGTGGATCATCCCATTTGGAGCTAAAATGAGCATCATTATCGTCATTTTCATGCTTCTAGGGACCCAAAACTCAAGATTTGGCTCATGGTTAAAAGTGACTTAAAAGGACCCAAATGCTCACTTCCAGGGCTTAAAACGTGTTTATTCACTGCGGGAAGAGATATGAACAACATTTAGAGTAAATTAATGTTCATGCTAGAAACTTCGATTTTTCATGCAAAACGACCTGATGAAATTGCTCAGAGATGACCAAAATGGTCTGTTTTGAAAATTTCCATCTTTCAACTAATTTTGACTTTCAGAGGTGGATCATCCCATTTGGAGCTAAAATGAGCATCATTATCGTCATTGTCATGCTTCTAGGGAGCCAAAACTCAAGATTTGGCTCAGGGTTAAAAGTGACTGAAAAGGACCCAAATGCTCACTTCGAGGGCTTAAAACGTGTTTATTCACTGCAGGAAGAGATATAAACAACATTTAGAGTAAATTAATGTTCATGCGAGAAACTTCGATTTTTCATGCAAAACGATCGATGACCCGCGACCTGATGAAATTGCTCTGAGTTGACCAAAATGGTCCGTTTTGAAAATTTCCATCTTTCAACTAATTTTGACATTCAGAGGTGGACCATCCCTTTTGGAGCTAAAATGAGCATCTTTATCATCATTTTGATGCTTCTAGGGAGCCAAAACTCAAGATTTGGCTCAGAGTTAAAAGTGACTTAAAAGGACCCAAATGCTTACTTCGAGGCCTAAAACGTGTTTATTCACTGCGGGAAGAGATATAAACAACATTTAGAGTAAATTAATGTTCATGCGAGAAACTTCGATTTTTCATGCAAAACGATCGATGACCCGCGACCTGATGAAATTGCTCAGAGATGACCAAAATGGTCTGTTTTGAAAATTTCCATCTTTCAACTAATTTTGACTTTCAGAGGTGGATCATCCCTTTTGGAGCTAAAATGAGCATCATTATCATCATTTTCATGCTTCTAGGGAGCAAAAACTCAAGATTTGACTCATGGTTAAAAGTGACTTAAAAGGACCCAAATGCTTACTTCGAGGCCTAAAACGTGTTTATTCACTGTGGGAAGAGATATAAACAACATTTAGAGTAATTTAATTTACTTTACTTTAACATTAATTTATTATCTCTTCCCGCTCAAGATTTGGCTCATGGTTAAAAGTGACTTAAAAGGACCCAAATGCTCACTTCGAGGGCTTAAAACGTGCTTATTCACTGCGGGAAGAGATATAGACAACATTTAGAGTAAATTAATGTTCATGCGAGAACCTTCAATTTTTCATGCAAAACGATCGATGACCCGCGACCTGATGAAATTGCTCAGAGATGACCAAAATGGTCTGTTTTGAAAATTTCTATCTTTCAACTAATTTTGACTTTCAGAGGTGGATCATCCCTTTTGGAGCTAAAATGAGCATCATTATCATCATTTTCATGCTTCTAGGGAGCAAAACCTCAAGATTTGACTCATGGTTAAAAGTGACTTAAAAGGACCCAAATGCTTACTTCGAGGCCTAAAACGTGTTTATTCACTGCGGGAAGAGATATAAACAACATTTAGAGTAAATTAATTTACTTTACTTTAACATTAATTTATTATCTCTTCCCGCTCAAGATTTGGCTCATGGTTAAAAGTGACTTAAAAGGACCCAAATGCTCACTTCGAGGGCGTTAAACGTGTTTATTCACTGCGGGAAGAGATATAAACAACATTTAGAGTAAATTAATGTTCATGCGAGAAACTTCGATTTTTCATGCAAAACGATCGATGACCCGCGACCTGATGAAATTGCTCAGAGATGACCAAAATGGTCTGTTTTGAAAATTTCTATCTTTCAACTAATTTTGACTTTCAGAGGTGGATCATCCCTTTTGGAGCTAAAATGAGCATCATTTTCATCATTTTCATGCTTCTAGGGAGCAAAAACTCAAGATTTGACTCATGGTTAAAAGTGACTTAAAAGGACCCAAATGCTTACTTCGAGGCCTAAAACGTGTTTATTCACTGCGGGAAGAGATATAAACAACATTTAGAGTAAATTAATGTTCATGCGAGAAACTTCGATTTTTCATGCAAAACGATCGATGACCCGCGACCTGATGAAATTGCTCAGAGATGACCAAAATGGTCTGTTTTGAAAATTTCCATCTTTCAACTAATTTTGACTTTCAGAGGTGGATCATCCATTTTGGAGCTAAAATGAGCATCATTATCATCATTTTCATGCTTCTAGGGAGCAAAACCTCAAGATTTGACTCATGGTTAAAAGTGACTTAAAAGGACCCAAATGCTTACTTCGAGGCCTAAAACGTGTTTATTCACTGCGGGAAGAGATATAAACAACATTTAGAGTAAATTAATTTACTTTACTTTAACATTAATTTATTATCTCTTCCCGCTCAAGATTTGGCTCATGGTTAAAAGTGACTTAAAAGGACCCAAATGCTCACTTCGAGGGCGTAAAACGTGTTTATTCACTGCGGGAAGAGATATAAACAACATTTAGAGTAAATTAATGTTCATGCGAGAAACTTCGATTTTTCATGCAAAACGATCGATGACCCGCGACCTGATGAAATTGCTCTGAGTTGACCAAAATGGTCCGTTTTGAAAATTTCCATCTTTCAACTAATTTTGACTTTCAGAGGTGGACCATCCCTTTGGGAGCTAAAATGAGCATCTTTATCATCATTTTCATGCTTCTAGGGTGCCAAAACTCAAGATTTGGCTCAGGGTTAAAATTGACTTAAAAGGACCCAAATGCTCACTTCGAGGGCTTAAAACGTGTTTATTCACTGCGGGAAGAGATATAAACAACATTTAGAGTAAATTATTGTTCATGCGAGAAACTTCGATTTTTCATGTAAAACGATCGATGACCCGCGCGACCTGATGAAATTGCTCGGAGTTGACCAAAATGGTCAGTTTTGAAAATTTCCATCTTTCAACTAATTTTGACTTTCAGAGGTGGATCATCCCTTTTGGAGCTAAAATGAGCATCTTTATCGTCATTTTCAGGCTTCATTGGAGCCAAAAGGCAAGATTTGGCTCATGGTTAAAAGTGACTTAAAAGGACCCAAATGCTCAGTTCGAGGTCTTAAAACGTGTTTATTCACTGCGGGAAGAGATATGAACAACATTTAGAGTAAATTAATGTTCATGCGAGAAACTTCGATTTTTCATGCAAAACGATCGATGACCCGCGATCTGATGAAATTGCTCAGAGATGACAAAAATGGTCTGTTTTGAAAATGTCCATCTTTCAACTAATTTTGACTTTCAGAGGTGGATCATCCCATTTGGAGCTAAAATGAGCATCATTATCGTCATTTTCATGCTTCTAGGGAGCCAAAACTCAAGATTTGGCTCAGGGTTAAAAGTGACTGAAAAGGACCCAAATGCTCACTTCGAAGGCTTAAAACGTGTTTATTCACTGCGGGAAGAGATATAAACAACATTTAGAGTAAATTAATGTTCATGCGAGAAACTTCGATTTTTCATGCAAAACGATCGATGACCCGCGACCTGATGAAATTGCTCTGAGTTGACCAAAATGGTCCGTTTTGAAAATTTCCATCTTTCAACTAATTTTGACATTCAGAGGTGGACCATCCCTTTTGGAGCTAAAATGAGCATTTTTATCATCATTTTGATGCTTCTAGGGAGCCAAAACTCAAGATTTGGCTCAGGGTTAAAAGTGACTTAAAAGGACCCAAATGCTCACTTCGAGGGCTTAAAACGTGTTTATTCACTGCGAGAAGAGATATAAACAACATTTAGAGTAAATTAATGTTCATGCGAGAAACTTCGATTTTTCATGCAAAACGATCGATGACCCGCGACCTGATGAAATTGCTCTGAGTTGACCAAAATGGTCCGTTTTGAAGATTTCCATCTTTCAACTAATTTTGACTTTCAGAGGAGGATCATCCCTTTTGGAGCTAAAATGAGCATCATTATCATCATTTTCATGCTTCTAGGGAGCAAAAACTCAAGATTTGACTCATGGTTAAAAGTGACTTAAAAGGACCCAAATGCTTACTTCGAGGCCTAAAACGTGTTTATTCACTGCGGGAAGAGATATAAACAACATTTAGAGTAAATTAATTTACTTTACTTTAACATTAATTTATTATCTCTTCCCGCTCAAGATTTGGCTCATGGTTAAAAGTGACTTAAAAGGACCCAAATGCTCACTTCGAGGGCGTAAAACGTGTTTATTCACTGCGGGAAGAGATATAAACAACATTTAGAGTAAATTAATGTTCATGCGAGAAACTTCGATTTTTCATGCAAAACGATCGATGACCCGCGACCTGATGAAATTGCTCAGAGATGACCAAAATGGTCTGTTTTGAAAATTTCCATCTTTCAACTAATTTTGACTTTCAGAGGTGGATCATCCCATTTGGAGCTAAAATGAGCATCATTATCGTCATTTTCATGCTTCTAGGGACCCAAAACTCAAGATTTGGCTCATCGTTAAAAGTGACTTAAAAGGACCCAAATGCTCACTTCCAGGGCTTAAAACGTGTTTATTCACTGCGGGAAGAGATATGAACAACATTTAGAGTAAATTAATGTTCATGCTAGAAACTTCGATTTTTCATGCAAAACGACCTGATGAAATTGCTCAGAGATGACCAAAATGGTCTGTTTTGAAAATTTCCATCTTTCAACTAATTTTGACTTTCAGAGGTGGATCATCCCATTTGGAGCTAAAATGAGCATCATTATCGTCATTGTCATGCTTCTAGGGAGCCAAAACTCAAGATTTGGCTCAGGGTTAAAAGTGACTGAAAAGGACCCAAATGCTCACTTCGAGGGCTTAAAACGTGTTTATTCACTGCAGGAAGAGATATAAACAACATTTAGAGTAAATTAATGTTCATGCGAGAAACTTCGATTTTTCATGCAAAACGATCGATGACCCGCGACCTGATGAAATTGCTCTGAGTTGACCAAAATGGTCCGTTTTGAAAATTTCCATCTTTCAACTAATTTTGACATTCAGAGGTGGACCATCCCTTTTGGAGCTAAAATGAGCATCTTTATCATCATTTTGATGCTTCTAGGGAGCCAAAACTCAAGATTTGGCTCAGAGTTAAAAGTGACTTAAAAGGACCCAAATGCTTACTTCGAGGCCTAAAACGTGTTTATTCACTGCGGGAAGAGATATAAACAACATTTAGAGTAAATTAATGTTCATGCGAGAAACTTCGATTTTTCATGCAAAACGATCGATGACCCGCGACCTGATGAAATTGCTCAGAGATGACCAAAATGGTCTGTTTTGAAAATTTCCATCTTTCAACTAATTTTGACTTTCAGAGGTGGATCATCCCTTTTGGAGCTAAAATGAGCATCATTATCATCATTTTCATGCTTCTAGGGAGCAAAAACTCAAGATTTGACTCATGGTTAAAAGTGACTTAAAAGGACCCAAATGCTTACTTCGAGGCCTAAAACGTGTTTATTCACTGTGGGAAGAGATATAAACAACATTTAGAGTAATTTAATTTACTTTACTTTAACATTAATTTATTATCTCTTCCCGCTCAAGATTTGGCTCATGGTTAAAAGTGACTTAAAAGGACCCAAATGCTCACTTCGAGGGCTTAAAACGTGCTTATTCACTGCGGGAAGAGATATAGACAACATTTAGAGTAAATTAATGTTCATGCGAGAACCTTCAATTTTTCATGCAAAACGATCGATGACCCGCGACCTGATGAAATTGCTCAGAGATGACCAAAATGGTCTGTTTTGAAAATTTCTATCTTTCAACTAATTTTGACTTTCAGAGGTGGATCATCCCTTTTGGAGCTAAAATGAGCATCATTTTCATCATTTTCATGCTTCTAGGGAGCAAAAACTCAAGATTTGACTCATGGTTAAAAGTGACTTAAAAGGACCCAAATGCTTACTTCGAGGCCTAAAACGTGTTTATTCACTGCGGGAAGAGATATAAACAACATTTAGAGTAAATTAATGTTCATGCGAGAAACTTCGATTTTTCATGCAAAACGATCGATGACCCGCGACCTGATGAAATTGCTCAGAGATGACCAAAATGGTCTGTTTTGAAAATTTCCATCTTTCAACTAATTTTGACTTTCAGAGGTGGATCATCCATTTTGGAGCTAAAATGAGCATCATTATCATCATTTTCATGCTTCTAGGGAGCAAAACCTCAAGATTTGACTCATGGTTAAAAGTGACTTAAAAGGACCCAAATGCTTACTTCGAGGCCTAAAACGTGTTTATTCACTGCGGGAAGAGATATAAACAACATTTAGAGTAAATTAATTTACTTTACTTTAACATTAATTTATTATCTCTTCCCGCTCAAGATTTGGCTCATGGTTAAAAGTGACTTAAAAGGACCCAAATGCTCACTTCGAGGGCGTTAAACGTGTTTATTCACTGCGGGAAGAGATATAAACAACATTTAGAGTAAATTAATGTTCATGCGAGAAACTTCGATTTTTCATGCAAAACGATCGATGACCCGCGACCTGATGAAATTGCTCAGAGATGACCAAAATGGTCTGTTTTGAAAATTTCTATCTTTCAACTAATTTTGACTTTCAGAGGTGGATCATCCCTTTTGGAGCTAAAATGAGCATCATTTTCATCATTTTCATGCTTCTAGGGAGCAAAAACTCAAGATTTGACTCATGGTTAAAAGTGACTTAAAAGGACCCAAATGCTTACTTCGAGGCCTAAAACGTGTTTATTCACTGCGGGAAGAGATATAAACAACATTTAGAGTAAATTAATGTTCATGCGAGAAACTTCGATTTTTCATGCAAAACGATCGATGACCCGCGACCTGATGAAATTGCTCAGAGATGACCAAAATGGTCTGTTTTGAAAATTTCCATCTTTCAACTAATTTTGACTTTCAGAGGTGGATCATCCATTTTGGAGCTAAAATGAGCATCATTATCATCATTTTCATGCTTCTAGGGAGCAAAACCTCAAGATTTGACTCATGGTTAAAAGTGACTTAAAAGGACCCAAATGCTTACTTCGAGGCCTAAAACGTGTTTATTCACTGCGGGAAGAGATATAAACAACATTTAGAGTAAATTAATTTACTTTACTTTAACATTAATTTATTATCTCTTCCCGCTCAAGATTTGGCTCATGGTTAAAAGTGACTTAAAAGGACCCAAATGCTCACTTCGAGGGCGTAAAACGTGTTTATTCACTGCGGGAAGAGATATAAACAACATTTAGAGTAAATTAATGTTCATGCGAGAAACTTCGATTTTTCATGCAAAACGATCGATGACCCGCGACCTGATGAAATTGCTCTGAGTTGACCAAAATGGTCCGTTTTGAAAATTTCCATCTTTCAACTAATTTTGACTTTCAGAGGTGGACCATCCCTTTGGGAGCTAAAATGAGCATCTTTATCATCATTTTCATGCTTCTAGGGTGCCAAAACTCAAGATTTGGCTCAGGGTTAAAATTGACTTAAAAGGACCCAAATGCTCACTTCGAGGGCTTAAAACGTGTTTATTCACTGCGGGAAGAGATATAAACAACATTTAGAGTAAATTATTGTTCATGCGAGAAACTTCGATTTTTCATGTAAAACGATCGATGACCCGCGCGACCTGATGAAATTGCTCGGAGTTGACCAAAATGGTCAGTTTTGAAAATTTCCATCTTTCAACTAATTTTGACTTTCAGAGGTGGATCATCCCTTTTGGAGCTAAAATGAGCATCTTTATCGTCATTTTCAGGCTTCATTGGAGCCAAAAGGCAAGATTTGGCTCATGGTTAAAAGTGACTTAAAAGGACCCAAATGCTCAGTTCGAGGTCTTAAAACGTGTTTATTCACTGCGGGAAGAGATATGAACAACATTTAGAGTAAATTAATGTTCATGCGAGAAACTTCGATTTTTCATGCAAAACGATCGATGACCCGCGATCTGATGAAATTGCTCAGAGATGACAAAAATGGTCTGTTTTGAAAATGTCCATCTTTCAACTAATTTTGACTTTCAGAGGTGGATCATCCCATTTGGAGCTAAAATGAGCATCATTATCGTCATTTTCATGCTTCTAGGGAGCCAAAACTCAAGATTTGGCTCAGGGTTAAAAGTGACTGAAAAGGACCCAAATGCTCACTTCGAAGGCTTAAAACGTGTTTATTCACTGCGGGAAGAGATATAAACAACATTTAGAGTAAATTAATGTTCATGCGAGAAACTTCGATTTTTCATGCAAAACGATCGATGACCCGCGACCTGATGAAATTGCTCTGAGTTGACCAAAATGGTCCGTTTTGAAAATTTCCATCTTTCAACTAATTTTGACATTCAGAGGTGGACCATCCCTTTTGGAGCTAAAATGAGCATTTTTATCATCATTTTGATGCTTCTAGGGAGCCAAAACTCAAGATTTGGCTCAGGGTTAAAAGTGACTTAAAAGGACCCAAATGCTCACTTCGAGGGCTTAAAACGTGTTTATTCACTGCGAGAAGAGATATAAACAACATTTAGAGTAAATTAATGTTCATGCGAGAAACTTCGATTTTTCATGCAAAACGATCGATGACCCGCGACCTGATGAAATTGCTCTGAGTTGACCAAAATGGTCCGTTTTGAAGATTTCCATCTTTCAACTAATTTTGACTTTCAGAGGAGGATCATCCCTTTTGGAGCTAAAATGAGCATCATTATCATCATTTTCATGCTTCTAGGGAGCAAAAACTCAAGATTTGACTCATGGTTAAAAGTGACTTAAAAGGACCCGAATGCTCACTTCGAGGCCTAAAACGTGTTTATTCACTGCGGGAAGAGATATAAACAACATTTAGAGTAATTTAATTTACTTTACTTTAACATTAATTTATTATCTCTTCCCGCTCAAGATTTGGCTCATGGTTAAAAGTGACTTAAAAGGACCCAAATGCTCACTTCGAGGGCTTAAAACGTGTTTATTCACTGCGGGAAGAGATATAGACAACATTTAGAGTAAATTAATGTTCATGCGAGAACCTTCAATTTTTGATGCAAAACGATCGATGACCCGCGACCTGATGAAATTGCTCTGAGATGACCAAAATGGTCCGTTTTGAAAATTTCCATCTTTCAACTAATTTTGACTTTCAGAGGTGGATCATCCGTTTTGGAGCTACAATGAGCATCTTTATCATCATTTTCATGCTTCAAGGGAGCCAAAAGTCAAGATTTGGCTCATGGTTAAAAGTGACTTAAAAGGACCCAAATGCTCACTTCGAGGGCTTAAAACGTGTTTATTCACTGCGGGAAGAGATATAAACAACATTTAGAGTAATTTAATTTACTTTACTTTAACATTAATTTATTATCTCTTCCCGCTCAAGATTTGGCTCATGGTTAAAAGTGACTTAAAAGGACCCAAATGCTTACTTCGAGGCCTAAAACGTGTTTATTCACTGCGGGAAGAGATATAAACAACATTTAGAGTAATTTAATTTACTTTACTTTAACATTAATTTATTATCTCTTCCCGCTCAAGATTTGACTCATGGTTAAAAGTGCCTTAAAAGGACCCATATGCTCACTTCGAGGGCTTAAAACGTGTTTATTCACTGCGGGAAGAGATATAAACAACATTTAGAGTAAATTATTGTTCATGTGAGAACCTTCAATTTTTGATGCAAAACGATCGATGACCCGCGACCTGATGAAATTGCTCTGAGATTACCAAAATGGTCCATTTTGAAAATTTCCATCTTTCAACTAATTTTGACTTTCAGAGGTGGATCATCCCTTTTGGAGCTACAATGAGCATCTTTATCATCATTTTCATGCTTCAAGGAAGCCAAAAGTCAAGATTTGGCTCATGGTTAAAAGTGACTTAAAAGGACCCAAATGCTCACTTCGAGGGCTTAAAACGTGTTTATTCACTGCGGGAAGAGATATGAACAACATTTAGAGTAAATTAATGTTCATGCTAGAAACTTCGATTTTTCATGCAAAATGATCGATGACCCGCGACCTGATGAAATTGCTCAGAGATGCCCAAAATGGTCTGTTTTGAAAATTTCCATCTTTCAACTAATTTTGACTTTCAGAGGTGGATCATCCCATTTGGAGCTAAAATGAGCATCATTATCGTCATTTTCATGCTTCTAGGGAGCCAAAACTCAAGATTTGGCTCAGGGTTAAAAGTGACTTAAAAGGACCCAAATGCTCACTTCGAGAGCTTAAAACGTGTTTATTCACTGCGAGAAGAGATATAAACAACATTTAGAGTAAATTAATGTTCATGCGAGAAACTTCGATTTTTCATGCAAAACGATCGATGACCCGCGACCTGATGAAATTGCTCTGAGTTGACCAAAATGGTCCGTTTTGAAGATTTCCATCTTTCAACTAATTTTGACTTTCAGAGGAGGATCATCCCTTTTGGAGCTAAAATGAGCATCATTATCATCATTTTCATGCTTCTAGGGAGCAAAAACTCAAGATTTGACTCATGGTTAAAAGTGACTTAAAAGGACCCAAATGCTCACTTCGAGGCCTAAAACGTGTTTATTCACTGCGGGAAGAGATATAAACAAGATTTAGAGTAATTTAATTTACTTTACTTTAACATTAATTTATTATCTCTTCCCGCTCAAGATTTGGCTCATGGTTAAAAGTGACTTAAAAGGACCCAAATGCTCACTTCGAGGGCTTAAAACGTGCTTATTCACTGCGGGAAGAGATATAGACAACATTTAGAGTAAATTAATGTTCATGCGAGAACCTTCAATTTTTCATGCAAAACGATCGATGACCCGCGACCTGATGAAATTGCTCAGAGATGACCAAAATGGTCTGTTTTGAAAATTTCCATCTTTCAACTAATTTTGACTTTCAGAGGTGGATCATCCCTTTTGGAGCTAAAATGAGCATCATTATCATCATTTTCATGCTTCTAGGGAGCAAAAACTCAAGATTTGACTCATGGTTAAAAGTGACTTAAAAGGACCCAAATGCTTACTTCGAGGCCTAAAACGTGTTTATTCACTGCGGGAAGAGATATAAACAACATTTAGAGTAAATTAATGTTCATGCGAGAAACTTCGATTTTTCATGCAAAACGATCGATGACCCGCGACCTGATGAAATTGCTCAGAGATGACCAAAATGGTCTGTTTTGAAAATTTCCATCTTTCAACTAATTTTGACTTTCAGAGGTGGATCATCCATTTTGGAGCTAAAATGAGCATCATTATCATCATTTTCATGCTTCTAGGGAGCAAAACCTCAAGATTTGACTCATGGTTAAAAGTGACTTAAAAGGACCCAAATGCTTACTTCGAGGCCTAAAACGTGTTTATTCACTGCGGGAAGAGATATAAACAACATTTAGAGTAAATTAATTTACTTTGCTTTAACATTAATTTATTATCTCTTCCCGCTCAAGATTTGGCTCATGGTTAAAAGTGACTTAAAAGGACCCAAATGCTCACTTCGAGGGCGTAAAACGTGTTTATTCACTGCGGGAAGAGATATAAACAACATTTAGAGTAAATTAATGTTCATGCGAGAAACTTTGATTTTTCATGCAAAACGATCGATGACCCGCGACCTGATGAAATTGCTCTGAGTTGACCAAAATGGTCCGTTTTGAAAATTTCCATCTTTCAACTAATTTTGACTTTCAGAGGTGGACCATCCCTTTTGGAGCTAAAATGAGCATCTTTATCATCATTTTCATGCTTCTAGCGTGCCAAAACTCAAGATTTGGCTCAGGGTTAAAATTGACTTAAAAGGACCCAAATGCTCACTTCGAGGGCTTAAAACGTGTTTATTCACTGCGGGAAGAGATATAAACAACATTTAGAGTAAATTATTGTTCATGCGAGAAACTTCGATTTTTCATGTAAAACGATCTATGACCCGCGCGACCTGATGAAATTGCTCGGAGTTGACCAAAATGGTCAGTTTTGAAAATTTCCATCTTTCAACTAATTTTGACTTTCAGAGGTGGATCATCCCTTTTGGAGCTAAAATGAGCAACTTTATCGTCATTTTCATGCTTCAATGGAGCCAAAAGTCAAGATTTGGCTCATGGTTAAAAGTGACTTAAAAGGACCCAAATGCTCAGTTCGAGGGCTTAAAACGTGTTTATTCACTGCGGGAAGAGATATAAACAACATTTAGAGTAAATTAATGTTCATGCAAGAAACTTCGATTTTTCATGCAAAACGATCGATGACCCGCGACCTGATGAAATTGCTCTGAGTTGACCAAAATGGTCCGTTTAGAAAATTTCCATCTTTCAACTAATTTTGACATTCAGAGGTGGACCATCCCTTTTGGAGCTAAAATGAGCATCTTTATCATCATTTTGATGCTTCTAGGGAGCCAAAAGTCAAGATTTGGCTCAGGGTTAAAAGTGACTTAAAAGGACCCAAATGCTCACTTCGAGGGCTTAAAACGTGTTTATTCACTGCGAGAAGAGATATAAACAACATTTAGAGTAAATTAATGTTCATGCGAGAAACTTCGATTTTTCATGCAAAACGATCGATGACCCGCGACCTGATGAAATTGCTCTGAGTTGACCAAAATCGTCCGTTTTGAAGATTTCCATCTTTCAACTAATTTTGACTTTCAGAGGAGGATCATCCCTTTTGGAGCTAAAATGAGCATCATTATCATCATTTTCATGCTTCTAGGGAGCAAAAACTCAAGATTTGACTCATTGTTAAAAGTGACTTAAAAGGACCCAAATGCTCACTTCGAGGCCTAAAACGTGTTTATTCACTGCGGGAAGAGATATAAACAACATTTAGAGTAATTTAATTTACTTTACTTTAACATTAATATATTATCTCTTCCAGCTCAAGATTTGGCTCATGGTTAAAAGTGACTTAAAAGGACCCAAATGCTCACTTCGAGGGCTTAAAACGTGTTTATTCACTGCGGGAAGAGATATAAACAACATTTGGAGTAAATTAATGTTCATGCGAGAAACTTCGATTTTTCATGCAAAACGATCGATGACCCGCGACCTGATGAAATTGCTCTGAGTTGACCAAAATGGCCCGTTTTGAATATTTCCATCTTTCAACTAATTTTGACTTTCAGAGGAGGATCATCACTATTGGAGCTAAAATGAGCATCATTATCATCATTTTCATGCTTCTAGGGAGCAAAAACTCAATATTTGACTCATGGTTTAAAGTGACTTAAAAGGTCCAAAATGCTTACTTCGAGGCCTAAAACGTGTTTATTCACTGCGGGGAGAGATATAAACAACATTTAGAGTAATTTAATTTACTTTACTTTAACATTAATTTATTATCTCTTCCCGCTCAAGATTTGGCTCATGGTTAAAAGTGACTTAAAAGGACCCATATGCTCACTTCGAGGGCTTAAAACGTGTTTATTCACTGCGGGAAGAGATATAAACAACATTTAGAGTAAATTATTGTTCATGTGAGAACCTTCAATTTTTGATGCAAAACGATCGATGACCCGCGACCTGATGAAATTGCTCAGAGATGACCAAAATGGTCTGTTTTGAAAATTTCCATCTTTCAACTAATTTTGACTTTCAGAGGTGGATCATCCCATTTGGAGCTAAAATGAGCATCATTATCGTCATTTTCATGCTTCTAGGGACCCAAAACTCAAGATTTGGCTCATGGTTAAAAGTGACTTAAAAGGACCCAAATGCTCACTTCCAGGGCTTAAAACGTGTTTATTCACTGCGGGAAGAGATATGAACAACATTTAGAGTAAATTAATGTTCATGCTAGAAACTTCGATTTTTCATGCAAAACGATCGATGACCCGCGACCTGATGAAATTGCTCAGAGATGACCAAAATGGTCTGTTTTGAAAATTTCCATCTTTCAACTAATTTTGACTTTCAGAGGTGGATCATCCCATTTGGAGCTAAAATGAGCATCATTATCGTCATTGTCATGCTTCTAGGGAGCCAAAACTCAAGATTTGGCTCAGGGTTAAAAGTGACTGAAAAGGACCCAAATGCTCACTTCGAGGGCTTAAAACGTGTTTATTCACTGCAGGAAGAGATATAAACAACATTTAGAGTAAATTAATGTTCATGCGAGAAACTTCGATTTTTCATGCAAAACGATCGATGACCCGCGACCTGATGAAATTGCTCTGAGTTGACCAAAATGGTCCGTTTTGAAAATTTCCATCTTTCAACTAATTTTGACATTCAGAGGTGGACCATCCCTTTTGGAGCTAAAATGAGCATCTTTATCATCATTTTGATGCTTCTAGGGAGCCAAAACTCAAGATTTGGCTCAGAGTTAAAAGTGACTTAAAAGGACCCAAATGCTTACTTCGAGGCCTAAAACGTGTTTATTCACTGCGGGAAGAGATATAAACAACATTTAGAGTAAATTAATGTTCATGCGAGAAACTTCGATTTTTCATGCAAAACGATCGATGACCCGCGACCTGATGAAATTGCTCAGAGATGACCAAAATGGTCTGTTTTGAAAATTTCCATCTTTCAACTAATTTTGACTTTCAGAGGTGGATCATCCCTTTTGGAGCTAAAATGAGCATCATTATCATCATTTTCATGCTTCTAGGGAGCAAAAACTCAAGATTTGACTCATGGTTAAAAGTGACTTAAAAGGACCCAAATGCTTACTTCGAGGCCTAAAACGTGTTTATTCACTGCGGGAAGAGATATAAACAACATTTAGAGTAATTTAATTTACTTTACTTTAACATTAATTTATTATCTCTTCCCGCTCAAGATTTGGCTCATGGTTAAAAGTGACTTAAAAGGACCCAAATGCTCACTTCGAGGGCTTAAAACGTGCTTATTCACTGCGGGAAGAGATATAGACAACATTTAGAGTAAATTAATGTTCATGCGAGAACCTTCAATTTTTCATGCAAAACGATCGATGACCCGCGACCTGATGAAATTGCTCAGAGATGACCAAAATGGTCTGTTTTGAAAATTTCTATCTTTCAACTAATTTTGACTTTCAGAGGTGGATCATCCCTTTTGGAGCTAAAATGAGCATCATTTTCATCATTTTCATGCTTCTAGGGAGCAAAAACTCAAGATTTGACTCATGGTTAAAAGTGACTTAAAAGGACCCAAATGCTTACTTCGAGGCCTAAAACGTGTTTATTCACTGCGGGAAGAGATATAAACAACATTTAGAGTAAATTAATGTTCATGCGAGAAACTTCGATTTTTCATGCAAAACGATCGATGACCCGCGACCTGATGAAATTGCTCAGAGATGACCAAAATGGTCTGTTTTGAAAATTTCCATCTTTCAACTAATTTTGACTTTCAGAGGTGGATCATCCATTTTGGAGCTAAAATGAGCATCATTATCATCATTTTCATGCTTCTAGGGAGCAAAACCTCAAGATTTGACTCATGGTTAAAAGTGACTTAAAAGGACCCAAATGCTTACTTCGAGGCCTAAAACGTGTTTATTCACTGCGGGAAGAGATATAAACAACATTTAGAGTAAATTAATTTACTTTACTTTAACATTAATTTATTATCTCTTCCCGCTCAAGATTTGGCTCATGGTTAAAAGTGACTTAAAAGGACCCAAATGCTCACTTCGAGGGCGTAAAACGTGTTTATTCACTGCGGGAAGAGATATAAACAACATTTAGAGTAAATTAATGTTCATGCGAGAAACTTCGATTTTTCATGCAAAACGATCGATGACCCGCGACCTGATGAAATTGCTCAGAGATGACCAAAATGGTCTGTTTTGAAAATTTCTATCTTTCAACTAATTTTGACTTTCAGAGGTGGATCATCCCTTTTGGAGCTAAAATGAGCATCATTTTCATCATTTTCATGCTTCTAGGGAGCAAAAACTCAAGATTTGACTCATGGTTAAAAGTGACTTAAAAGGACCCAAATGCTTACTTCGAGGCCTAAAACGTGTTTATTCACTGCGGGAAGAGATATAAACAACATTTAGAGTAAATTAATGTTCATGCGAGAAACTTCGATTTTTCATGCAAAACGATCGATGACCCGCGACCTGATGAAATTGCTCAGAGATGACCAAAATGGTCTGTTTTGAAAATTTCCATCTTTCAACTAATTTTGACTTTCAGAGGTGGATCATCCATTTTGGAGCTAAAATGAGCATCATTATCATCATTTTCATGCTTCTAGGGAGCAAAACCTCAAGATTTGACTCATGGTTAAAAGTGACTTAAAAGGACCCAAATGCTTACTTCGAGGCCTAAAACGTGTTTATTCACTGCGGGAAGAGATATAAACAACATTTAGAGTAAATTAATTTACTTTACTTTAACATTAATTTATTATCTCTTCCCGCTCAAGATTTGGCTCATGGTTAAAAGTGACTTAAAAGGACCCAAATGCTCACTTCGAGGGCGTAAAACGTGTTTATTCACTGCGGGAAGAGATATAAACAACATTTAGAGTAAATTAATGTTCATGCGAGAAACTTCGATTTTTCATGCAAAACGATCGATGACCCGCGACCTGATGAAATTGCTCTGAGTTGACCAAAATGGTCCGTTTTGAAAATTTCCATCTTTCAACTAATTTTGACTTTCAGAGGTGGACCATCCCTTTGGGAGCTAAAATGAGCATCTTTATCATCATTTTCATGCTTCTAGGGTGCCAAAACTCAAGATTTGGCTCAGGGTTAAAATTGACTTAAAAGGACCCAAATGCTCACTTCGAGGGCTTAAAACGTGTTTATTCACTGCGGGAAGAGATATAAACAACATTTAGAGTAAATTATTGTTCATGCGAGAAACTTCGATTTTTCATGTAAAACGATCGATGACCCGCGCGACCTGATGAAATTGCTCGGAGTTGACCAAAATGGTCAGTTTTGAAAATTTCCATCTTTCAACTAATTTTGACTTTCAGAGGTGGATCATCCCTTTTGGAGCTAAAATGAGCATCTTTATCGTCATTTTCAGGCTTCATTGGAGCCAAAAGGCAAGATTTGGCTCATGGTTAAAAGTGACTTAAAAGGACCCAAATGCTCAGTTCGAGGTCTTAAAACGTGTTTATTCACTGCGGGAAGAGATATGAACAACATTTAGAGTAAATTAATGTTCATGCGAGAAACTTCGATTTTTCATGCAAAACGATCGATGACCCGCGATCTGATGAAATTGCTCAGAGATGACAAAAATGGTCTGTTTTGAAAATGTCCATCTTTCAACTAATTTTGACTTTCAGAGGTGGATCATCCCATTTGGAGCTAAAATGAGCATCATTATCGTCATTTTCATGCTTCTAGGGAGCCAAAACTCAAGATTTGGCTCAGGGTTAAAAGTGACTGAAAAGGACCCAAATGCTCACTTCGAAGGCTTAAAACGTGTTTATTCACTGCGGGAAGAGATATAAACAACATTTAGAGTAAATTAATGTTCATGCGAGAAACTTCGATTTTTCATGCAAAACGATCGATGACCCGCGACCTGATGAAATTGCTCTGAGTTGACCAAAATGGTCCGTTTTGAAAATTTCCATCTTTCAACTAATTTTGACATTCAGAGGTGGACCATCCCTTTTGGAGCTAAAATGAGCATTTTTATCATCATTTTGATGCTTCTAGGGAGCCAAAACTCAAGATTTGGCTCAGGGTTAAAAGTGACTTAAAAGGACCCAAATGCTCACTTCGAGGGCTTAAAACGTGTTTATTCACTGCGAGAAGAGATATAAACAACATTTAGAGTAAATTAATGTTCATGCGAGAAACTTCGATTTTTCATGCAAAACGATCGATGACCCGCGACCTGATGAAATTGCTCTGAGTTGACCAAAATGGTCCGTTTTGAAGATTTCCATCTTTCAACTAATTTTGACTTTCAGAGGAGGATCATCCCTTTTGGAGCTAAAATGAGCATCATTATCATCATTTTCATGCTTCTAGGGAGCAAAAACTCAAGATTTGACTCATGGTTAAAAGTGACTTAAAAGGACCCGAATGCTCACTTCGAGGCCTAAAACGTGTTTATTCACTGCGGGAAGAGATATAAACAACATTTAGAGTAATTTAATTTACTTTACTTTAACATTAATTTATTATCTCTTCCCGCTCAAGATTTGGCTCATGGTTAAAAGTGACTTAAAAGGACCCAAATGCTCACTTCGAGGGCTTAAAACGTGTTTATTCACTGCGGGAAGAGATATAGACAACATTTAGAGTAAATTAATGTTCATGCGAGAACCTTCAATTTTTGATGCAAAACGATCGATGACCCGCGACCTGATGAAATTGCTCTGAGATGACCAAAATGGTCCGTTTTGAAAATTTCCATCTTTCAACTAATTTTGACTTTCAGAGGTGGATCATCCCTTTTGGAGCTACAATGAGCATCTTTATCATCATTTTCATGCTTCAAGGGAGCCAAAAGTCAAGATTTGGCTCATGGTTAAAAGTGACTTAAAAGGACCCAAATGCTCACTTCGAGGGCTTAAAACGTGTTTATTCACTGCGGGAAGAGATATAAACAACATTTAGAGTAATTTAATTTACTTTACTTTAACATTAATTTATTATCTCTTCCCGCTCAAGATTTGGCTCATGGTTAAAAGTGACTTAAAAGGACCCAAATGCTTACTTCGAGGCCTAAAACGTGTTTATTCACTGCGGGAAGAGATATAAACAACATTTAGAGTAATTTAATTTACTTTACTTTAACATTAATTTATTATCTCTTCCCGCTCAAGATTTGACTCATGGTTAAAAGTGCCTTAAAAGGACCCATATGCTCACTTCGAGGGCTTAAAACGTGTTTATTCACTGCGGGAAGAGATATAAACAACATTTAGAGTAAATTATTGTTCATGTGAGAACCTTCAATTTTTGATGCAAAACGATCGATGACCCGCGACCTGATGAAATTGCTCTGAGATTACCAAAATGGTCCATTTTGAAAATTTCCATCTTTCAACTAATTTTGACTTTCAGAGGTGGATCATCCCTTTTGGAGCTACAATGAGCATCTTTATCATCATTTTCATGCTTCAAGGAAGCCAAAAGTCAAGATTTGGCTCATGGTTAAAAGTGACTTAAAAGGACCCAAATGCTCACTTCGAGGGCTTAAAACGTGTTTATTCACTGCGGGAAGAGATATGAACAACATTTAGAGTAAATTAATGTTCATGCTAGAAACTTCGATTTTTCATGCAAAATGATCGATGACCCGCGACCTGATGAAATTGCTCAGAGATGCCCAAAATGGTCTGTTTTGAAAATTTCCATCTTTCAACTAATTTTGACTTTCAGAGGTGGATCATCCCATTTGGAGCTAAAATGAGCATCATTATCGTCATTTTCATGCTTCTAGGGAGCCAAAACTCAAGATTTGGCTCAGGGTTAAAAGTGACTTAAAAGGACCCAAATACTCACTTCGAGAGCTTAAAACGTGTTTATTCACTGCGAGAAGAGATATAAACAACATTTAGAGTAAATTAATGTTCATGCGAGAAACTTCGATTTTTCATGCAAAACGATCGATGACCCGCGACCTGATGAAATTGCTCTGAGTTGACCAAAATGGTCCGTTTTGAAGATTTCCATCTTTCAACTAATTTTGACTTTCAGAGGAGGATCATCCCTTTTGGAGCTAAAATGAGCATCATTATCATCATTTTCATGCTTCTAGGGAGCAAAAACTCAAGATTTGACTCATGGTTAAAAGTGACTTAAAAGGACCCAAATGCTCACTTCGAGGCCTAAAACGTGTTTATTCACTGCGGGAAGAGATATAAACAAGATTTAGAGTAATTTAATTTACTTTACTTTAACATTAATTTATTATCTCTTCCCGCTCAAGATTTGGCTCATGGTTAAAAGTGACTTAAAAGGACCCAAATGCTCACTTCGAGGGCTTAAAACGTGCTTATTCACTGCGGGAAGAGATATAGACAACATTTAGAGTAAATTAATGTTCATGCGAGAACCTTCAATTTTTCATGCAAAACGATCGATGACCCGCGACCTGATGAAATTGCTCAGAGATGACCAAAATGGTCTGTTTTGAAAATTTCCATCTTTCAACTAATTTTGACTTTCAGAGGTGGATCATCCATTTTGGAGCTAAAATGAGCATCATTATCATCATTTTCATGCTTCTAGGGAGCAAAACCTCAAGATTTGACTCATGGTTAAAAGTGACTTAAAAGGACCCAAATGCTTACTTCGAGGCCTAAAACGTGTTTATTCACTGCGGGAAGAGATATAAACAACATTTAGAGTAAATTAATTTACTTTGCTTTAACATTAATTTATTATCTCTTCCCGCTCAAGATTTGGCTCATGGTTAAAAGTGACTTAAAAGGACCCAAATGCTCACTTCGAGGGCGTAAAACGTGTTTATTCACTGCGGGAAGAGATATAAACAACATTTAGAGTAAATTAATGTTCATGCGAGAAACTTTGATTTTTCATGCAAAACGATCGATGACCCGCGACCTGATGAAATTGCTCTGAGTTGACCAAAATGGTCCGTTTTGAAAATTTCCATCTTTCAACTAATTTTGACTTTCAGAGGTGGACCATCCCTTTTGGAGCTAAAATGAGCATCTTTATCATCATTTTCATGCTTCTAGCGTGCCAAAACTCAAGATTTGGCTCAGGGTTAAAATTGACTTAAAAGGACCCAAATGCTCACTTCGAGGGCTTAAAACGTGTTTATTCACTGCGGGAAGAGATATAAACAACATTTAGAGTAAATTATTGTTCATGCGAGAAACTTCGATTTTTCATGTAAAACGATCTATGACCCGCGCGACCTGATGAAATTGCTCGGAGTTGACCAAAATGGTCAGTTTTGAAAATTTCCATCTTTCAACTAATTTTGACTTTCAGAGGTGGATCATCCCTTTTGGAGCTAAAATGAGCAACTTTATCGTCATTTTCATGCTTCAATGGAGCCAAAAGTCAAGATTTGGCTCATGGTTAAAAGTGACTTAAAAGGACCCAAATGCTCAGTTCGAGGGCTTAAAACGTGTTTATTCACTGCGGGAAGAGATATAAACAACATTTAGAGTAAATTAATGTTCATGCAAGAAACTTCGATTTTTCATGCAAAACGATCGATGACCCGCGACCTGATGAAATTGCTCTGAGTTGACCAAAATGGTCCGTTTAGAAAATTTCCATCTTTCAACTAATTTTGACATTCAGAGGTGGACCATCCCTTTTGGAGCTAAAATGAGCATCTTTATCATCATTTTGATGCTTCTAGGGAGCCAAAAGTCAAGATTTGGCTCAGGGTTAAAAGTGACTTAAAAGGACCCAAATGCTCACTTCGAGGGCTTAAAACGTGTTTATTCACTGCGAGAAGAGATATAAACAACATTTAGAGTAAATTAATGTTCATGCGAGAAACTTCGATTTTTCATGCAAAACGATCGATGACCCGCGACCTGATGAAATTGCTCTGAGTTGACCAAAATCGTCCGTTTTGAAGATTTCCATCTTTCAACTAATTTTGACTTTCAGAGGAGGATCATCCCTTTTGGAGCTAAAATGAGCATCATTATCATCATTTTCATGCTTCTAGGGAGCAAAAACTCAAGATTTGACTCATTGTTAAAAGTGACTTAAAAGGACCCAAATGCTCACTTCGAGGCCTAAAACGTGTTTATTCACTGCGGGAAGAGATATAAACAACATTTAGAGTAATTTAATTTACTTTACTTTAACATTAATATATTATCTCTTCCAGCTCAAGATTTGGCTCATGGTTAAAAGTGACTTAAAAGGACCCAAATGCTCACTTCGAGGGCTTAAAACGTGTTTATTCACTGCGGGAAGAGATATAAACAACATTTGGAGTAAATTAATGTTCATGCGAGAAACTTCGATTTTTCATGCAAAACGATCGATGACCCGCGACCTGATGAAATTGCTCTGAGTTGACCAAAATGGCCCGTTTTGAATATTTCCATCTTTCAACTAATTTTGACTTTCAGAGGAGGATCATCACTATTGGAGCTAAAATGAGCATCATTATCATCATTTTCATGCTTCTAGGGAGCAAAAACTCAATATTTGACTCATGGTTTAAAGTGACTTAAAAGGTCCAAAATGCTTACTTCGAGGCCTAAAACGTGTTTATTCACTGCGGGGAGAGATATAAACAACATTTAGAGTAATTTAATTTACTTTACTTTAACATTAATTTATTATCTCTTCCCGCTCAAGATTTGGCTCATGGTTAAAAGTGACTTAAAAGGACCCATATGCTCACTTCGAGGGCTTAAAACGTGTTTATTCACTGCGGGAAGAGATATAAACAACATTTAGAGTAAATTATTGTTCATGTGAGAACCTTCAATTTTTGATGCAAAACGATAGATGACCCGCGACCTGATGAAAATGCTCTGAGATGACCAAAATGGTCCGTTTTGAAAATTTCCATCTTTCAACTAATTTTGACTTTCAGAGGTGGATCATCCCTTTTGGAGCTACAATGAGCATCTTTATCATCATTTTCATGCTTCAAGGGAGCCAAAAGTCAAGATTTGGCTCATGGTTAAAAGTGACTTAAAAGGACCCAAATGCTCACTTCGAGGGCTTAAAACGTGTTTATTCACTGCGGGAAGACATATGAACAACATTTAGAGTAAATTAATGTTCATGCGAGAACCTTCAATTTTTCATGCAAAACGATCGATGACCCGCGACCTGATGAAATTGCTCAGAGATTACCAAAATGGTCTGTTTTGAAAATTTCCATCTTTCAACTAATTTTGACTTTCAGAGGTGGATCATATCATTTGGAGCTAAAATGAGCATCATTATCATCATTTTCATGCTTCTAGGGAGCAAAAACTCAAGATTTGACTCATGGTTAAAAGTGACTTAAAAGGACCCAAATGCTTACTTCGAGGCCTAAAACGTGTTTATTCACTGCGGGAAGAGATATAAACAACATTTAGAGTAAATTAATTTACTTTACTTTAACATTAATTTATTATCTCTTCCCGCTCAAGATTTGGCTCATGGTTAAAAGTGACTTAAAAGGACCCAAATGCTCACTTCGAGGGCGTAAAACGTGTTTATTCACTGCGGGAAGAGATATAAACAACATTTAGAGTAAATTAATGTTCATGCGAGAAACTTCGATTTTTCATGCAAAACGATCGATGACCCGCGACCTGATGAAATTGCTCTGAGTTGACCAAAATGGTCCGTTTTGAAAATTTCCATCTTTCAACTAATTTTGACTTTCAGAGGTGGATCATCCATTTTGGAGCTAAAATGAGCATCATTATCATCATTTTCATGCTTCTAGGGAGCAAAAACTCAAGATTTGACTCATGGTTAAAAGTGACTTAAAAGGACCCAAATGCTTACTTCGAGGCCTAAAACGTGTTTATTCACTGCGGGAAGAGATATAAACAACATTTAGAGTAAATTAATTTACTTTACTTTAACATTAATTTATTATCTCTTCCCGCTCAAGATTTGGCTCATGGTTAAAAGTGACTTAAAAGGACCCAAATGCTCACTTCGAGGGCGTAAAACGTGTTTATTCACTGCGGGAAGAGATATAAACAACATTTAGAGTAAATGAATGTTCATGCGAGAAACTTCGATTTTTCATGCAAAACGATCGATGACCCGCGACCTGATGAAATTGCTCTGAGTTGACCAAAATGGTCCGTTTTGAAAATTTCCATCTTTCAACTAATTTTGACTTTCAGAGGTGGAGCATCCCATTTGGAGCTAAAATGAGCATCATTATCGTCATTTTCATTCTTCTAGGGAGCCAAAACTCAAGATTTGGCTCAGGGTTAAAAGTGACTGAAAAGGACCCAAATGCTCACTTCGAGGGCTTAAAACGTGTTTATTCACTGCGAGAAGAGATATAAACAACATTTAGAGTAAATTAATGTTCATGCGAGAAACTTCGATTTTTCATGCAAAACGATCGATGACCCGCGACCTGATGAAATTGCTCTGAGTTGACCAAAATCGTCCGTTTTGAAGATTTCCATCTTTCAACTAATTTTGACTTTCAGAGGAGGATCATCCCTTTTGGAGCTAAAATGAGCATCATTATCATCATTTTCATGCTTCTAGGGAGCAAAAACTCAAGATTTGACTCATTGTTAAAAGTGACTTAAAAGGACCCAAATGCTCACTTCGAGGCCTAAAACGTGTTTATTCACTGCGGGAAGAGATATAAACAACATTTAGAGTAATTTAATTTACTTTACTTTAACATTAATATATTATCTCTTCCAGCTCAAGATTTGGCTCATGGTTAAAAGTGACTTAAAAGGACCCAAATGCTCATTTCGAGGGCTTAAAACGTGTTTATTCACTGCGGGAAGAGATATAAACAACATTTGGAGTAAATTAATGTTCATGCGAGAAACTTCGATTTTTCATGCAAAACGATCGATGACCCGCGACCTGATGAAATTGCTCTGAGTTGACCAAAATGGCCCGTTTTGAATATTTCCATCTTTCAACTAATTTTGACTTTCAGAGGAGGATCATCACTATTGGAGCTAAAATGAGCTTATATCATTTTCATGCTTCTAGGGAGCAAAAACTCAATATTTGACTCATGGTTTAAAGTGACTTAAAAGGTCCAAAATGCTTACTTCGAGGCCTAAAACGTGTTTATTCACTGCGGGGAGAGATATAAACAACATTTAGAGTAATTTAATTTACTTTACTTTAACATTAATTTATTATCTCTTCCCGCTCAAGATTTGGCTCATGGTTAAAAGTGACTTAAAAGGACCCATATGCTCACTTCGAGGGCTTAAAACGTGTTTATTCACTGCGGGAAGAGATATAAACAACATTTAGAGTAAATTATTGTTCATGTGAGAACCTTCAATTTTTGATGCAAAACGATAGATGACCCGCGACCTGATGAAAATGCTCTGAGATGACCAAAATGGTCCGTTTTGAAAATTTCCATCTTTCAACTAATTTTGACTTTCAGAGGTGGATCATCCCTTTTGGAGCTACAATGAGCATCTTTATCATCATTTTCATGCTTCAAGGGAGCCAAAAGTCAAGATTTGGCTCATGGTTAAAAGTGACTTAAAAGGACCCAAATGCTCACTTCGAGGGCTTAAAACGTGTTTATTCACTGCGGGAAGACATATGAACAACATTTAGAGTAAATTAATGTTCATGCGAGAACCTTCAATTTTTCATGCAAAACGATCGATGACCCGCGACCTGATGAAATTGCTCAGAGATTACCAAAATGGTCTGTTTTGAAAATTTCCATCTTTCAACTAATTTTGACTTTCAGAGGTGGATCATCCCATTTGGAGCTAAAATGAGCATCATTATCATCATTTTCATGCTTCTAGGGAGCAAAAACTCAAGATTTGACTCATGGTTAAAAGTGACTTAAAAGGACCCAAATGCTTACTTCGAGGCCTAAAACGTGTTTATTCACTGCGGGAAGAGATATAAACAACATTTAGAGTAAATTAATTTACTTTACTTTAACATTAATTTATTATCTCTTCCCGCTCAAGATTTGGCTCATGGTTAAAAGTGACTTAAAAGGACCCAAATGCTCACTTCGAGGGCGTAAAACGTGTTTATTCACTGCGGGAAGAGATATAAACAACATTTAGAGTAAATTAATGTTCATGCGAGAAACTTCGATTTTTCATGCAAAACGATCGATGACCCGCGACCTGATGAAATTGCTCTGAGTTGACCAAAATGGTCCGTTTTGAAAATTTCCATCTTTCAACTAATTTTGACTTTCAGAGGTGGATCATCCATTTTTAGCTAAAATGAGCATCATTATCATCATTTTCATGCTTCTAGGGAGCAAAAACTCAAGATTTGACTCATGGTTAAAAGTGACTTAAAAGGACCCAAATGCTTACTTCGAGGCCTAAAACGTGTTTATTCACTGCGGGAAGAGATATAAACAACATTTAGAGTAAATTAATTTACTTTACTTTAACATTAATTTATTATCTCTTCCCGCTCAAGATTTGGCTCATGGTTAAAAGTGACTTAAAAGGACCCAAATGCTCACTTCGAGGGCGTAAAACGTGTTTATTCACTGCGGGAAGAGATATAAACAACATTTAGAGTAAATGAATGTTCATGCGAGAAACTTCGATTTTTCATGCAAAACGATCGATGACCCGCGACCTGATGAAATTGCTCTGAGTTGACCAAAATGGTCCGTTTTGAAAATTTCCATCTTTCAACTAATTTTGACTTTCAGAGGTGGAGCTTCCCATTTGGAGCTAAAATGAGCATCATTATCGTCATTTTCATTCTTCTAGGGAGCCAAAACTCAAGATTTGGCTCAGGGTTAAAAGTGACTGAAAAGGACCCAAATGCTCACTTCGAGGGCTTAAAACGTGTTTATTCACTGCGGGAAGAGATATAAACAACATTTAGAGTAAATTAATGTTCATGCGAGAAACTTCGATTTTTCATGCAAAACGATCGATGACCCGCGACCTGATGAAATTGCTCTGAGTTGACCAAAATGGTCCGTTTTGAAGATTTCCATCTTTCAACTAATTTTGACTTTCAGAGGAGGATCATCCCTTTTGGAGCTAAAATGAGCATCATTATCATCATTTTCATGCTTCTAGGGAGCAAAAACTCAAGATTTGACTCATGGTTAAAAGTGACTTAAAAGGACCCAAATGCTCACTTCGAGGCCTAAAACGTGTTTATTCACTGCAGGAAGAGATATAAACAACATTTAGAGTAATTTAATTTACTTTACTTTAACATTAATTTATTATCTCTTCCCGCTCAAGATTTGGCTCATGGTTAAAAGTGACTTAAAAGGACCCAAATGCTCACTTCGAGGGCTTAAAACGTGTTTATTCACTGCGAGAAGAGATATAAACAACATTTAGAGTAAATTAATGTACATGCGAGAAACTTCGATTTTTCATGCAAAACGATCGATGACCCGCGACCTGATGAAATTCCTCTGAGATGACCAAAATGGTCTGTTTTGAAAATTTCCATCTTTAAACTAATTTTGACTTTCAGAGGTGGATCATCCATTTTGGAGCTAAAATGAGCATCATTATCATCATTTTCATGCTTCTAGTGAGCAAAAACTCCAGATTTGACTCATGGTTAAAAGAGACTTAAAAGGACCCAAATGCTAACTTCGAGGCCTAAAACGTGTTTATTCACTGCGGGAAGAGATATAAACAACATTTAGAGTAAATTAATTTACTTTACTTTAACATTAATTTATTATCTCTTCCCGCTCAAGATTTGGCTCATGGTTAAAAGTGACTTAATAGGACCCAAATGCTCATTTCGAGGGCGTAAAACGTGTTTATTCACAGCGGGAAGAGATATAAACAACATTTAGAGTAAATTAATGTTCATGCGAGAAACTTCGATTTTTCATGCAAAACGATCGATGACCCGCGACCTGATAAAATTGCTCTGAGTTTACCAAAATGGTCCGTTTTGAAAATTTCCATCTTTCAACTAATTTTGACTTTCAGAGGTGGACCATCCCTTTTGGAGCTAAAATGAGCATCTTTATCATCATTTTCGTGCTTCTAGGGTGCCAAAACTCAAGATTTGGCTCAGGGTTAAAATTGACTTAAAAGGACCCAAATGCTCACTTCGAGGGCTTAAAACGTGTTTATTCACTGCGGGAAGAGATATAAACAACATTTAGAGTGAATTATTGTTCATGCGAGAAACTTCGATTTTTCATGCAAAACGATCGATGACCCGCGACCTGATAAAATTGCTCTGAGTTTACCAAAATGGTCCGTTTTGATAATTTCCATCTTTCAACTAATTTTGACTTTCAGAGGTGGATCATCCCATTTGGAGCTAAAATGAGCATCATTATCGTCATTTTCATGCTTCTAGGGAGCCAAAACTCAAGATTTGGCTCAGGGTTAAAAGTGACTGAAAAGGACCCAAATGCTCACTTCGAGGGCTTAAAACGTGTTTATTCACTGCGGGAAGAGATATAAACAACATTTAGAGTAAATTAATGTTCATGCGAGAATCTTCGATTTTTCATGCAAAACGATCGATGACCCGCGACCTGATGAAATTGCTCTGAGTTGACCAAAATGGTCCGTTTTGAAACTTTCCATCTTTCAACTAATTTTGACATTCAGAGGTGGACCATCCCTTTTGGAGCTAAAATGAGCATCATTATCGTCATTTTCATGCTTCTAGGGAGCCAAAACTCAAGATTTGGCTCAGGGTTAAAAGTGACTGAAAAGGACCCAAATGCTCACTTCGAGGGCTTAAAACGTGTTTATTCACTGCGGGAAGAGATATAAACAACATTTAGAGTAAATTAATGTTCATGCGAGAAACTTCAATTTTTCATGCAAAACGATCGATGAACCGCGACCTGATGAAATTGCTCTGAGTTGACCAAAATGGTCCGTTTTGAAGATTTCCATCTTTCAACTAATTTTGACTTTCAGAGGAGGATCATCCCTTTTGGAGCTAAAATGAGCATCATTATCATCATTTTCATGCTTCTAGGGAGCAAAAACTCAAGATTTGACTCATGGTTAAAAGTGACTTAAAAGGACCCAAATGCTCACTTCGAGGCCTAAAACGTGTTTATTCACTGCGGGAAGAGATATAAACAACATTTAGAGTAATTTAATTTACTTTACTTTAACATTAATTTATTATCTCTTCCCGCTCAAGATTTGGCTCATGGTTAAAAGTGACTTAAAAGGACCCAAATGCTCACTTCGAGGGCTTAAAACGTGTTTATTCACTGCGGGAAGAGATATAAACAACATTTAGAGTAAATTAATGTTCATGCGAGAATCTTCGATTTTTCATGCAAAACGATCGATGACCCGCGACCTGATGAAATTGCTCTGAGTTGACCAAAATGGTCCGTTTTGAAACTTTCCATCTTTCAACTAATTTTGACATTCAGAGGTGGACCATCCCTTTTGGAGCTAAAATGAGCATCATTATCGTCATTTTCATGCTTCTAGGGAGCCAAAACTCAAGATTTGGCTCAGGGTTAAAAGTGACTGAAAAGGACCCAAATACTCACTTCGAGGGCTTAAAACGTGTTTATTCACTGCGGGAAGAGATATAAACAACATTTAGAGTAAATTAATGTTCATGCGAGAAACTTCGATTTTTCATGCAAAACGATCGATGACCCGCGACCTAATGAAATTGCTCTGAGTTGACCAAAATGGTCCGTTTTGAAGATTTCCATCTTTCAACTAATTTTGACTTTCAGAGGAGGATCATCCCTTTTGGAGCTAAAATGAGCATCATTATCATCATTTTCATGCTTCTAGTGAGCAAAAACTCCAGATTTGACTCATGGTTAAAAGAGACTTAAAAGGACCCAAATGCTAACTTCGAGGCCTAAAACGTGTTTATTCACTGCGGGAAGAGATATAAACAACATTTAGAGTAAATTAATTTACTTTACTTTAACATTAATTTATTATCTCTTCCCGCTCAAGATTTGGCTCATGGTTAAAAGTGACTTAATAGGACCCAAATGCTCATTTCGAGGGCGTAAAACGTGTTTATTCACAGCGGGAAGAGATATAAACAACATTTAGAGTAAATTAATGTTCATGCGAGAAACTTCGATTTTTCATGCAAAACGATCGATGACCCGCGACCTGATAAAATTGCTCTGAGTTTACCAAAATGGTCCGTTTTGAAAATTTCCATCTTTCAACTAATTTTGACTTTCAGAGGTGGACCATCCCTTTTGGAGCTAAAATGAGCATCTTTATCATCATTTTCGTGCTTCTAGGGTGCCAAAACTCAAGATTTGGCTCAGGGTTAAAATTGACTTAAAAGGACCCAAATGCTCACTTCGAGGGCTTAAAACGTGTTTATTCACTGCGGGAAGAGATATAAACAACATTTAGAGTAAATTATTGTTCATGCGAGAAACTTCGATTTTTCATGCAAAACGATCGATGACCCGCGACCTGATAAAATTGCTCTGAGTTTACCAAAATGGTCCGTTTTGATAATTTCCATCTTTCAACTAATTTTGACTTTCAGAGGTGGATCATCCCATTTGGAGCTAAAATGAGCATCATTATCGTCATTTTCATGCTTCTAGGGAGCCAAAACTCAAGATTTGGCTCAGGGTTAAAAGTGACTGAAAAGGACCCAAATGCTCACTTCGAGGGCTTAAAACGTGTTTATTCACTGCGGGAAGAGATATAAACAACATTTAGAGTAAATTAATGTTCATGCGAGAATCTTCGATTTTTCATGCAAAACGATCGATGACCCGCGACCTGATGAAATTGCTCTGAGTTGACCAAAATGGTCCGTTTTGAAGATTTCCATCTTTCAACTAATTTTGACTTTCAGAGGAGGATCATCCCTTTTGGAGCTAAAATGAGCATCATTATCATCATTTTCATGCTTCTAGGGAGCAAAAACTCAAGATTTGACTCATGGTTAAAAGTGACTTAAAAGGACCCAAATGCTCACTTCGAGGCCTAAAACGTGTTTATTCACTGCGGGAAGAGATATAAACAACATTTAGAGTAATTTAATTTACTTTACTTTAACATTAATTTATTATCTCTTCCCGCTCAAGATTTGGCTCATGGTTAAAAGTGACTTAAAAGGACCCAAATGCTCACTTCGATGGCGTAAAACGTGTTTATTCACTGCGGGAAGAGATATAAACAACATTTAGAGTAAATTAATGTTCATGCGAGAAACTTCGATTTTTCATGCAAAACGATCGATGACCCACGACCTGATGAAATTGCTCTGAGTTGACCAAAATGGTCCGTTTTGAAAATTTCCATCTTTCAAATAATTTTGACTTTCAGAGGTGAACCATCCCTTTTGGAGCTAAAATGAGCATCTTTATCATCATTTTCATGCTTCTAGGGTGCCAAAACTCAAGATTTGGCTCAGGGTTAAAACTGACTTAAAAGGACCCAAATGCTCACTTCGAGGGCTTAAAACGTGTTTATTCACTGCGGGAAGAGATATAAACAACATTTAGAGTAAATTATTGTTCATGAGAGAAACTTCGATTTTTCATGTAAAACGTTCGATGACCCGCGCGACCTGATGAAATTGCTCGGAGTTGACCAAAATGGTCAGTTTTGAAAATTTCCATCTTTCAACTAATTTTGACTTTCAGAGGTGGATCATCCCTTTTGGAGCTAAAATTAGCATCTTTATCGTCATTTTCATGCTTCAATGGAGCCAAAAGTCAAGATTTGGCTCATGGTTAAAAGTGACTTAAAAGGACCCAAATGCTCACTTCGAGGGCTTAAAACGTGTTTATTCACTGCGGGAAGAGATATAAACAACATTTGGAGTAAATTAATGTTCATGCGAGAAACTTTGATTTTTCATGCAAAACGATCGATGACCCGCGACCTGATGAAATTGCTCTGAGTTGACCAAAATGGTCCGTTTTGAAGATTTCCATCTTTCAACTAATTTTGACTTTCAGAGGAGGATCATCCCTTTTGGAGCTAAAATGAGCATCATTATCATCATTTTCATGCTTCTAGGGAGCAAAAACTCAAGATTTGACTCATGGTTAAAAGTGACTTAAAAGGACCCAAATGCTCACTTCGAGGCCTAAAACGTGTTTATTCACTGCGGGAAGAGATATAAACAACATTTAGAGTAATTTAATTTACTTTACTTTAACATTAATTTATTATCTCTTCCCGCTCAAGATTTGGCTCATGGTTAAAAGTGACTTAAAAGGACCCAAATGCTCACTTCGAGGGCTTAAAACGTGTTTATTCACTGCGGGAAGCGATATAGACAACATTTAGAGTAAATTAATGTTCATGCGAGAAACTTCAATTTTTCATGCAAAACGATCGATGACCCCGCGACCTGATGAAATTCGTCTGAGTTGACCAAAATGGTCCGTTTTGAAAATTTCCATCTTTCAACTAATTTTGACTTTCAGAGGTGGACCATCCCTTTTGGAGCTAAAATGAGCATCTTTATCATCATTTTCATGCTTCTAGGGAGCCAAAACTCAAGATTTGGCTGAGGGTTAAAAGTGACTTAAAAGGACCTAAATGCTCACTTCGAGTGCTTAAAACGTGTTTATTCACTGCGGGAAGATTTATAAACAACATTTGGAGTAAATTAATGTTCATGCGAGAAACTTCGATTTTTCATGCAAAACGATCGATGACCCGCGACCTGATGAAATTGTTCAGAGATGACCAAAATGGTCTGTTTTGAAAATTTCCATCTTTCAACTAATTTTGACTTTCAGAGGTGGATCATCCATTTTGGAGCTAAAATGAGCATCATTATCATCATTTTCATGCTTCTAGGGAGCAAAACCTCAAGATTTGACTCATGGTTAAAAGTGACTTAAAAGGACCCAAATGCTTACTTCGAGGCCTAAAACGTGCTTATTCACTGCGGGAAGAGATATAAACAACATTTAGAGTAATTTAATTTACTTTACTTTAACATTAATTTATTATCTCTTCCCGCTCAAGATTTGACTCATGGTTAAAAGTGCCTTAAAAGGACCCATATGCTCACTTCGAGGGCTTAAAACGTGTTTATTCACTGCGGGAAGAGATATAAACAACATTTAGAGTAAATTATTGTTCATGCGAGAACCTTCAATTTTTGATGCAAAACGATCGATGACCCGCGACCTGATGAAATTGCTCTGAGATGACCAAAATGGTCCGTTTTGAAAATTTCCATCTTTCAACTAATTTTGACTTTCAGAGGTGGATCATCCCTTTTGGAGCTACAATGAGCATCTTTATCATCATTTTCATGCTTCAAGGGAGCCAAAAGTCAAGATTTGGCTCATGGTTAAAAGTGACTTAAAAGGACCCAAATGCTCACTTCGAGGGCTTAAAACGTGTTTATTCACTGCGGGAAGAGATATGAACAACATTTAGAGTAAATTAATGTTCATGCGAGAAACTTCGATTTTTCATGCAAAACGATCGATGACCCGCAACCTGATGAAATTGCTCTGAGTTGACCAAAATGGTCCGTTTTGAAAATTTCCATCTTTCAACTAATTTTGACATTCAGAGGTGGACCATCCCTTTTGGAGCTAAAATGAGCATCTTTATCATCATTTTGATGCTTCTAGGGAGCCAAAACTCAAGATTTGGCTCAGGGTTAAAAGTGACTTAAAAGGACCCAAATGCTCACTTCGAGAGCTTAAAACGTGTTTATTCACTGCGAGAAGAGATATAAACAACATTTAGAGTAAATTAATGTTCATGCGAGAAACTTCGATTTTTCATGCAAAACGATCGATGACCCGCGACCTGATGAAATTGCTCTGAGTTGACCAAAATGGTCCGTTTTGAAGATTTCCATCTTTCAACTAATTTTGACTTTCAGAGGAGGATCATCCCTTTTGGAGCTAAAATGAGCATCATTATCATCATTTTCATGCTTCTAGGGAGCAAAAACTCAAGATTTGACTCATGGTTAAAAGTGACTTAAAAGGACCCAAATGCTCACTTCGAGGCCTAAAACGTGTTTATTCACTGCGGGAAGAGATATAAACAACATTTAGAGTAATTTAATTTACTTTACTTTAACATTAATTTATTATCTTTTCTCGCTCAAGATTTGGCTCATGGTTAAAAGTGACTTAAAAGGACCAAAATGCTCACTTCGAGGGCTTAAAACGTGTTTATTCACTGCGGGAAGAGATATAAACAACATTTAGAGTAAATTATTGTTCATGCGAGAACCTTCAATTTTTCATGCAAAACGATCGATGACCCGCGACCTGATGAAATTGCTCAGAGATGACCAAAATGGTCCGTTTTGAAAATTTCCATCTTTCAACTAATTTTGACTTTCAGAGGTGGACCATCCCTTTTGGAGCTAAAATGAGCATCATTATCATCATTTTCATGCTTCTAGGGAGCAAAAACTCAAGATTTGACTCATGGTTAAAAGTGACTTAAAAGGACCCAAATGCTTACTTCGAGGCCTAAAACGTGTTTATTCACTGCGGGAAGAGATATAAACAACATTTAGAGTAAATTAATGTTCATGCGAGAAACTTCGATTTTTCATGCAAAACGATCGATGATGAAATTGCTCAGAGATGACCAAAATGGTCTGTTTTGAAAATTTCCATCTTTCAACTAATTTTGACTTTCAGAGGTTGATCATCCATTTTGGAGCTAAAATGAGCATCTTTATCATCATTTTCATGCTTCTAGGGTGCCAAAACTCAAGATTTGGCTCAGGGTTAAAATTGACTTAAAAGGACCAAAATGCTCACTTCGAGGGCTTAAAACGTGTTTATTCACTGCGGGAAGAGATATAAACAACATTTAGAGTAAATTATTGTTCATGCGAGAAACTTCGATTTTTCATGTAAAACGATCGATGACCCGCGACCTGATGAAATTGCTCTGAGTTGACCAAAATGGCCCGTTTTGAATATTTCCATCTTTCAACTAATTTTGACTTTCAGAGGAGGATCATCACTATTGGAGCTAAAATGAGCATCATTATCATCATTTTCATGCTTCTAGGGAGCAAAAACTCAATATTTGACTCATGGTTAAAAGTGACTTAAAAGGTCCAAAATGCTTACTTCGAGGCCTAAAACGTGTTTATTCACTGCGGGGAGAGATATAAACAACATTTAGAGTAATTTAATTTACTTTACTTTAACATTAATTTATTATCTCTTCCCGCTCAAGATTTGGCTCATGGTTAAAAGTGACTTAAAAGGACCCAAATGCTTACTTCGAGGGCGTAAAACGTGTTTATTCACTGCGGGAAGAGATATGAACAACATTTAGAGTAAATTAATGTTCATGCGAGAACCTTCAATTTTTCATGCAAAACGATCGATGACCCGCGACCTGATGAAATTGCTCAGAGATGACCAAAATGGTCTGTTTTGAAAATTTCCATCTTTCAACTAATTTTGACTTTCAGAGGTGGATCATCCCATTTGGAGCTAAAATGAGCATCATTATCATCATTTTCATGCTTCTAGGGAGCAAAAACTCAAGATTTGACTCATGGTTAAAAGTGACTTAAAAGGACCCAAATGCTTACTTCGAGGCCTAAAACGTATTTATTCACTGCGGGAAGAGATATAAACAACATTTAGAGTAAATTAATTTACTTTACTTTAACATTAATTTATTATCTCTTCCCGCTCAAGATTTGGCTCATGGTTAAAAGTGACTTAAAAGGACCCAAATGCTCACTTCGAGGGCGTAAAACGTGTTTATTCACTGCGGGAAGAGATATAAACAACATTTAGAGTAAATTAATGTTCATGCGAGAAACTTCGATTTTTCATGCAAAACGATCGATGACCCGCGACCTGATGAAATTGCTCTGAGTTGACCAAAATGGTCCGTTTTGAAAATTTCCATCTTTCAACTAATTTTGACTTTCAGAGGTGGATCATCCATTTTGGAGCTAAAATGAGCATCATTATCATCATTTTCATGCTTCTAGGGAGCAAAAACTCAAGATTTGACTCATGGTTAAAAGTGACTTAAAAGGACCCAAATGCTTACTTCGAGGCCTAAAACGTGTTTATTCACTGCGGGAAGAGATATAAACAACATTTAGAGTAAATTAATTTACTTTACTTTAACATTAATTTAGTATCTCTTCCCGCTCAAGATTTGGCTCATGGTTAAAAGTGACTTAAAAGGACCCAAATGCTCACTTCAAGGGCGTAAAACGTGTTTATTCACTGCGGGAAGAGATATAAACAACATTTAGAGTAAATGAATGTTCATGCGAGAAACTTCGATTTTTCATGCAAAACGATCGATGACCCGCGACCTGATGAAATTGCTCTGAGGTGACCAAAATGGTCCGTTTTGAAAATTTCCATCTTTCAACTAATTTTGACTTTCAGAGGTGGAGCATCCCATTTGGAGCTAAAATGAGCATCATTATCGTCATTTTCATGCTTCTAGGGAGCCAAAACTCAAGATTTGGCTCAGGGTTAAAAGTGACTGAAAAGGACCCAAATGCTCACTTCGAGGGCTTAAAACGTGTTTATTCACTGCGGGAAGAGATATAAACAACATTTAGAGTAAATTAATGTTCATGCGAGAAACTTCGATTTTTCATGCAAAACGATCGATGACCCGCGACCTGATGAAATTGCTCTGAGTTGACCAAAATGGTCCGTTTTGAAGATTTCCATCTTTCAACTAATTTTGACTTTCAGAGGAGGATCATCCCTTTTGGAGCTAAAATGAGCATCATTATCATCATTTTCATGCTTCTAGGGAGCAAAAACTCAAGATTTGACTCATGGTTAAAAGTGACTTAAAAGGACCCAAATGCTCACTTCGAGGCCTAAAACGTGTTTATTCACTGCGGGAAGAGATATAAACAACATTTAGAGTAATTTAATTTACTTTACTTTAACATTAATTTATTATCTCTTCCCGCTCAAGATTTGGCTCATGGTTAAAAGTGACTTAAAATGACCCAAATGCTCACTTCGAGGGCTTAAAACGTGTTTATTCACTGCGGGAAGCGATATAGACAACATTTAGAGTAAATTAATGTTCATGCGAGAAACTTCAATTTTTCATGCAAAACGATCGATGACCCCGCGACCTGATGAAATTCGTCTGAGTTGACCAAAATAGTCCGTTTTGAAAATTTCCATCTTTCAACTAATTTTGACTTTCAGAGGTGGACCATCCCTTTTGGAGCTAAAATGAGCATCTTTATCATCATTTTCATGCTTCTAGGGAGCAAAACCTCAAGATTTGACTCATGGTTAAAAGTGACTTAAAAGGACCCAAATGCTTACTTCGAGGCCTAAAACGTGTTTATTCACTGCGGGAAGAGATATAAACAACATTTAGAGTAATTTAATTTACTTTACTTTAACATTAATTTATTATCTCTTCCCGCTCAAGATTTGACTCATGGTTAAAAGTGCCTTAAAAGGACCCATATGCTCACTTCGAGGGCTTAAAACGTGTTTATTCACTGCGGGAAGAGATATAAACAACATTTAGAGTAAATTATTGTTCATGCGAGAACCTTCAATTTTTGATGCAAAACGATCGATGACCCGCGACCTGATGAAATTGCTCTGAGATGACCAAAATGGTCCGTTTTGAAAATTTCCATCTTTCAACTAATTTTGACTTTCAGAGGTGGATCATCCCTTTTGGAGCTACAATGAGCATCTTTATCATCATTTTCATGCTTCAAGGGAGCCAAAAGTCAAGATTTGGCTCATGGTTAAAAGTGACTTAAAAGGACCCAAATGCTCACTTCGAGGGCTTAAAACGTGTTTATTCACTGCGGGAAGAGATATGAACAACATTTAGAGTAAATTAATGTTCATGCGAGAAACTTCGATTTTTCATGCAAAACGATCGATGACCCGCAACCTGATGAAATTGCTCTGAGTTGACCAAAATGGTCCGTTTTGAAAATTTCCATCTTTCAACTAATTTTGACATTCAGAGGTGGACCATCCCTTTTGGAGCTAAAATGAGCATCTTTATCATCATTTTGATGCTTCTAGGGAGCCAAAACTCAAGATTTGGCTCAGGATTAAAAGTGACTTAAAAGGACCCAAATGCTCACTTCGAGAGCTTAAAACGTGTTTATTCACTGCGAGAAGAGATATAAACAACATTTAGAGTAAATTAATGTTCATGCGAGAAACTTCGATTTTTCATGCAAAACGATCGATGACCCGCGACCTGATGAAATTGCTCTGAGTTGACCAAAATGGTCCGTTTTGAAGATTTCCATCTTTCAACTAATTTTGACTTTCAGAGGAGGATCATCCCTTTTGGAGCTAAAATGAGCATCATTATCATCATTTTCATGCTTCTAGGGAGCAAAAACTCAAGATTTGACTCATGGTTAAAAGTGACTTAAAAGGACCCAAATGCTCACTTCGAGGCCTAAAACGTGTTTATTCACTGCGGGAAGAGATATAAACAACATTTAGAGTAATTTAATTCACTTTACTTTAACATTAATTTATTATCTTTTCTCGCTCAAGATTTGGCTCATGGTTAAAAGTGACTTAAAAGGACCCAAATGCTCACTTCGAGGGCTTAAAACGTGCTTATTCACTGCGGGAAGAGATATAGACAACATTTAGAGTAAATTAATGTTCATGCGAGAACCTTCAATTTTTCATGCAAAAAGATCGATGACCCGCGACCTGATGAAATTGCTCAGAGATGACCAAAATGGTCTGTTTTGAAAATTTCCATCTTTCAACTAATTTTGACTTTCAGAGGTGGATCATCCCTTTTGGAGCTAAAATGAGCATCATTATCATCATTTTCATGCTTCTAGGGAGCAAAAACTCAAGATTTGACTCATGGTTAAAAGTGACTTAAAAGGACCCAAATGCTTACTTCGAGGCCTAAAACGTGTTTATTCACTGCGGGAAGAGATATAAACAACATTTAGAGTAAATTAATGTTCATGCGAGAAACTTCGATTTTTCATGCAAAACGATCGATGACCGACCTGATGAAATTGCTCAGAGATGACCAAAATGGTCTGTTTTGAAAATTTCCATCTTTCAACTAATTTTGACTTTCAGAGGTTGATCATCCATTTTGGAGCTAAAATGAGCATCTTTATCATCATTTTCATGCTTCTAGGGTGCCAAAACTCAAGATTTGGCTCAGGGTTAAAATTGACTTAAAAGGACCCAAATGCTCACTTCGAGGGCTTAAAACGTGTTTATTCACTGCGGGAAGAGATATAAACAACATTTAGAGTAAATTATTGTTCATGCGAGAAACTTCGATTTTTCATGTAAAACGATCGATGACCCGCGCGACCTGATGAAATTGCTCTGAGTTGACCAAAATGGTCCGTTTTGAAAATTTCCATCTTTCAACTAATTTTGACTTTCAGAGGTGGACCATCCCTTTTGGAGCTAAAATGAGCATCTTTATCGTCATTTTCATGCTTCAATGGAGCCAAAAGTCAAGATTTGGCTCATGGTTAAAAGTGACTTAAAAGGACCCAAATGCTCACTTCGAGGGCTTAAAACGTGTTTATTCACTGCGGGAAGAGATATAAACAACATTTGGAGTAAATTAATGTTCATGCGAGAAACTTCGATTTTTCATGCAAAACGATCGATGACCCGCGACCTGATGAAATTGCTCTGAGTTGACCAAAATGGCCCGTTTTGAATATTTCCATCTTTCAACTAATTTTGACTTTCAGAGGAGGATCATCACTATTGGAGCTAAAATGAGCATCATTATCATCATTTTCATGCTTCTAGGGAGCAAAAACTCAATATTTGACTCATGGTTAAAAGTGACTTAAAAGGTCCAAAATGCTTACTTCGAGGCCTAAAACGTGTTTATTCACTGCGGGGAGAGATATAAACAACATTTAGAGTAATTTAATTTACTTTACTTTAACATTAATTTATTATCTCTTCCCGCTCAAGATTTGGCTCATGGTTAAAAGTGACTTAAAAGGACCCAAATGCTCACTTCGAGGGCTTAAAACGTGCTTATTCACTGCGGGAAGAGATATAGACAACATTTAGAGTAAATTAATGTTCATGCGAGAACCTTCAATTTTTCATGCAAAACGATCGATGACCCGCGACCTGATGAAATTGCTCAGAGATGACCAAAATGGTCTGTTTTGAAAATTTCCATCTTTCAACTAATTTTGACTTTCAGAGGTGGATCATCCCTTTTGGAGCTAAAATGAGCATCATTATCATCATTTTCATGCTTCTAGGGAGCAAAAACTCAAGATTTGACTCATGGTTAAAAGTGACTTAAAAGGACCCAAATGCTTACTTCGAGGCCTAAAACGTGTTTATTCACTGCGGGAAGAGATATAAACAACATTTAGAGTAAATTAATGTTCATGCGAGAAACTTCGATTTTTCATGCAAAACGATCGATGACCCGCGACCTGATGAAATTGCTCAGAGATGACCAAAATGGTCTGTTTTGAAAATTTCCATCTTTCAACTAATTTTGACTTTCAGAGGTGGATCATCCATTTTGGAGCTAAAATGAGCATCATTATCATCATTTTCATGCTTCTAGGGAGCAAAACCTCAAGATTTGACTCATGGTTAAAAGTGACTTAAAAGGACCCAAATGCTCAGTTCGAGGGCTTAAAACGTGTTTATTCACTGCGGGAAGAGATATAAACAACATTTAGAGTAAATTAATGTTCATGCAAGAAACTTCGATTTTTCATGCAAAACGATCGATGACCCGCGACCTGATGAAATTGCTCTGAGTTGACCAAAATGGTCCGTTTAGAAAATTTCCATCTTTCAACTAATTTTGACATTCAGAGGTGGACCATCCCTTTTGGAGCTAAAATGAGCATCTTTATCATCATTTCGATGCTTCTAGAGAGCCAAAAGTCAAGATTTGGCTCAGGGTTAAAAGTGACTTAAAAGGACCCAAATGCTCACTTCGAGGGCTTAAAACGTGTTTATTCACTGCGAGAAGAGATATAAACAACATTTAGAGTAAATTAATGTTCATGCGAGAAACTTCGATTTTTCATGCAAAACGATCGATGACCCGCGACCTGATGAAATTGCTCTGAGTTGACCAAAATCGTCCGTTTTGAAGATTTCCATCTTTCAACTAATTTTGACTTTCAGAGGAGGATCATCCCTTTTGGAGCTAAAATGAGCATCATTATCATCATTTTCATGCTTCTAGGGAGCAAAAACTCAAGATTTGACTCATTGTTAAAAGTGACTTAAAAGGACCCAAATGCTCACTTCGAGGCCTAAAACGTGTTTATTCACTGCGGGAAGAGATATAAACAACATTTAGAGTAATTTAATTTACTTTACTTTAACATTAATATATTATCTCTTCCAGCTCAAGATTTGGCTCATGGTTAAAAGTGACTTAAAAGGACCCAAATGCTCACTTCGAGGGCTTAAAACGTGTTTATTCACTGCGGGAAGAGATATAAACAACATTTGGAGTAAATTAATGTTCATGCGAGAAACTTCGATTTTTCATGCAAAACGATCGATGACCCGCGACCTGATGAAATTGCTCTGAGTTGACCAAAATGGCCCGTTTTGAATATTTCCATCTTTCAACTAATTTTGACTTTCAGAGGAGGATCATCACTATTGGAGCTAAAATGAGCATCATTATCATCATTTTCATGCTTCTAGGGAGCAAAAACTCAATATTTGACTCATGGTTTAAAGTGACTTAAAAGGTCCAAAATGCTTACTTCGAGGCCTAAAACGTGTTTATTCACTGCGGGGAGAGATATAAACAACATTTAGAGTAATTTAATTTACTTTACTTTAACATTAATTTATTATCTCTTCCCGCTCAAGATTTGGCTCATGGTTAAAAGTGACTTAAAAGGACCCATATGCTCACTTCGAGGGCTTAAAACGTGTTTATTCACTGCGGGAAGAGATATAAACAACATTTAGAGTAAATTATTGTTCATGTGAGAACCTTCAATTTTTGATGCAAAACGATAGATGACCCGCGACCTGATGAAAATGCTCTGAGATGACCAAAATGGTCCGTTTTGAAAATTTCCATCTTTCAACTAATTTTGACTTTCAGAGGTGGATCATCCCTTTTGGAGCTACAATGAGCATCTTTATCATCATTTTCATGCTTCAAGGGAGCCAAAAGTCAAGATTTGGCTCATGGTTAAAAGTGACTTAAAAGGACCCAAATGCTCACTTCGAGGGCTTAAAACGTGTTTATTCACTGCGGGAAGACATATGAACAACATTTAGAGTAAATTAATGTTCATGCGAGAACCTTCAATTTTTCATGCAAAACGATCGATGACCCGCGACCTGATGAAATTGCTCAGAGATTACCAAAATGGTCTGTTTTGAAAATTTCCATCTTTCAACTAATTTTGACTTTCAGAGGTGGATCATCCCATTTGGAGCTAAAATGAGCATCATTATCATCATTTTCATGCTTCTAGGGAGCAAAAACTCAAGATTTGACTCATGGTTAAAAGTGACTTAAAAGGACCCAAATGCTTACTTCGAGGCCTAAAACGTGTTTATTCACTGCGGGAAGAGATATAAACAACATTTAGAGTAAATTAATTTACTTTACTTTAACATTAATTTATTATCTCTTCCCGCTCAAGATTTGGCTCATGGTTAAAAGTGACTTAAAAGGACCCAAATGCTCACTTCGAGGGCGTAAAACGTGTTTATTCACTGCGGGAAGAGATATAAACAACATTTAGAGTAAATTAATGTTCATGCGAGAAACTTCGAATATTTCATGCAAAACGATCGATGACCCGCGACCTGATGAAATTGCTCTGAGTTGACCAAAATGGTCCGTTTTGAAAATTTCCATCTTTCAACTAATTTTGACTTTCAGAGGTGGATCATCCATTTTGGAGCTAAAATGAGCATCATTATCATCATTTTCATGCTTCTAGGGAGCAAAAACTCAAGATTTGACTCATGGTTAAAAGTGACTTAAAAGGACCCAAATGCTTACTTCGAGGCCTAAAACGTGTTTATTCACTGCGGGAAGAGATATAAACAACATTTAGAGTAAATTAATTTACTTTACTTTAACATTAATTTATTATCTCTTCCCGCTCAAGATTTGGCTCATGGTTAAAAGTGACTTAAAAGGACCCAAATGCTCACTTCGAGGGCGTAAAACGTGTTTATTCACTGCGGGAAGAGATATAAACAACATTTAGAGTAAATGAATGTTCATGCGAGAAACTTCGATTTTTCATGCAAAACGATCGATGACCCGCGACCTGATGAAATTGCTCTGAGTTGACCAAAATGGTCCGTTTTGAAAATTTCCATCTTTCAACTAATTTTGACTTTCAGAGGTGGAGCATCCCATTTGGAGCTAAAATGAGCATCATTATCGTCATTTTCATTCTTCTAGGGAGCCAAAACTCAAGATTTGGCTCAGGGTTAAAAGTGACTGAAAAGGACCCAAATGCTCACTTCGAGGGCTTAAAACGTGTTTATTCACTGCGGGAAGAGATATAAACAACATTTAGAGTAAATTAATGTTCATGCGAGAAACTTCGATTTTTCATGCAAAACGATCGATGACCCGCGACCTGATGAAATTGCTCTGAGTTGACCAAAATGGTCCGTTTTGAAGATTTCCATCTTTCAACTAATTTTGACTTTCAGAGGAGGATCATCCCTTTTGGAGCTAAAATGAGCATCATTATCATCATTTTCATGCTTCTAGGGAGCAAAAACTCAAGATTTGACTCATGGTTAAAAGTGACTTAAAAGGACCCAAATGCTCACTTCGAGGCCTAAAACGTGTTTATTCACTGCAGGAAGAGATATAAACAACATTTAGAGTAATTTAATTTACTTTACTTTAACATTAATTTATTATCTCTTCCCGCTCAAGATTTGGCTCATGGTTAAAAGTGACTTAAAAGGACCCAAATGCTCACTTCGAGGGCTTAAAACGTGTTTATTCACTGCGAGAAGAGATATAAACAACATTTAGAGTAAATTAATGTTCATGCGAGAAACTTCGATTTTTCATGCAAAACGATCGATGACCCGCGACCTGATGAAATTGCTCTGAGATGACCAAAATGGTCTGTTTTGAAAATTTCCATCTTTAAACTAATTTTGACTTTCAGAGGTGGATCATCCATTTTGGAGCTAAAATGAGCATCATTATCATCATTTTCATGCTTCTAGTGAGCAAAAACTCCAGATTTGACTCATGGTTAAAAGAGACTTAAAAGGACCCAAATGCTAACTTCGAGGCCTAAAACGTGTTTATTCACTGCGGGAAGAGATATAAACAACATTTAGAGTAAATTAATTTACTTTACTTTAACATTAATTTATTATCTCTTCCCGCTCAAGATTTGGCTCATGGTTAAAAGTGACTTAATAGGACCCAAATGCTCATTTCGAGGGCGTAAAACGTGTTTATTCACTGCGGGAAGAGATATAAACAACATTTAGAGTAAATTATTGTTCATGCGAGAAACTTCGATTTTTCATGTAAAACGATCGATGACCCGCGCGACCTGATGAAATTGCTCTGAGTTGACCAAAATGGTCCGTTTTGAAAATTTCCATCTTTCAACTAATTTTGACTTTCAGAGGTGGACCATCCCTTTTGGAGCTAAAATGAGCATCTTTATCGTCATTTTCATGCTTCAATGGAGCCAAAAGTCAAGATTTGGCTCATGGTTAAAAGTGACTTAAAAGGACCCAAATGCTCACTTCGAGGGCTTAAAACGTGTTTATTCACTGCGGGAAGAGATATAAACAACATTTGGAGTAAATTAATGTTCATGCGAGAAACTTCGATTTTTCATGCAAAACGATCGATGACCCGCGACCTGATGAAATTGCTCTGAGTTGACCAAAATGGCCCGTTTTGAATATTTCCATCTTTCAACTAATTTTGACTTTCAGAGGAGGATCATCACTATTGGAGCTAAAATGAGCATCATTATCATCATTTTCATGCTTCTAGGGAGCAAAAACTCAATATTTGACTCATGGTTAAAAGTGACTTAAAAGGTCCAAAATGCTTACTTCGAGGCCTAAAACGTGTTTATTCACTGCGGGGAGAGATATAAACAACATTTAGAGTAATTTAATTTACTTTACTTTAACATTAATTTATTATCTCTTCCCGCTCAAGATTTGGCTCATGGTTAAAAGTGACTTAAAAGGACCCAAATGCTCACTTCGAGGGCTTAAAACGTGCTTATTCACTGCGGGAAGAGATATAGACAACATTTAGAGTAAATTAATGTTCATGCGAGAACCTTCAATTTTTCATGCAAAACGATCGATGACCCGCGACCTGATGAAATTGCTCAGAGATGACCAAAATGGTCTGTTTTGAAAATTTCCATCTTTCAACTAATTTTGACTTTCAGAGGTGGATCATCCCTTTTGGAGCTAAAATGAGCATCATTATCATCATTTTCATGCTTCTAGGGAGCAAAAACTCAAGATTTGACTCATGGTTAAAAGTGACTTAAAAGGACCCAAATGCTTACTTCGAGGCCTAAAACGTGTTTATTCACTGCGGGAAGAGATATAAACAACATTTAGAGTAAATTAATGTTCATGCGAGAAACTTCGATTTTTCATGCAAAACGATCGATGACCCGCGACCTGATGAAATTGCTCAGAGATGACCAAAATGGTCTCTTTTGAAAATTTCCATCTTTCAACTAATTTTGACTTTCAGAGGTGGATCATCCATTTTGGAGCTAAAATGAGCATCATTATCATCATTTTCATGCTTCTAGGGAGCAAAACCTCAAGATTTGACTCATGGTTAAAAGTGACTTAAAAGGACCCAAATGCTCAGTTCGAGGGCTTAAAACGTGTTTATTCACTGCGGGAAGAGATATAAACAACATTTAGAGTAAATTAATGTTCATGCAAGAAACTTCGATTTTTCATGCAAAACGATCGATGACCCGCGACCTGATGAAATTGCTCTGAGTTGACCAAAATGGTCCGTTTAGAAAATTTCCATCTTTCAACTAATTTTGACATTCAGAGGTGGACCATCCCTTTTGGAGCTAAAATGAGCATCTTTATCATCATTTTGATGCTTCTAGAGAGCCAAAAGTCAAGATTTGGCTCAGGGTTAAAAGTGACTTAAAAGGACCCAAATGCTCACTTCGAGGGCTTAAAACGTGTTTATTCACTGCGAGAAGAGATATAAACAACATTTAGAGTAAATTAATGTTCATGCGAGAAACTTCGATTTTTCATGCAAAACGATCGATGACCCGCGACCTGATGAAATTGCTCTGAGTTGACCAAAATCGTCCGTTTTGAAGATTTCCATCTTTCAACTAATTTTGACTTTCAGAGGAGGATCATCCCTTTTGGAGCTAAAATGAGCATCATTATCATCATTTTCATGCTTCTAGGGAGCAAAAACTCAAGATTTGACTCATTGTTAAAAGTGACTTAAAAGGACCCAAATGCTCACTTCGAGGCCTAAAACGTGTTTATTCACTGCGGGAAGAGATATAAACAACATTTAGAGTAATTTAATTTACTTTACTTTAACATTAATATATTATCTCTTCCAGCTCAAGATTTGGCTCATGGTTAAAAGTGACTTAAAAGGACCCAAATGCTCACTTCGAGGGCTTAAAACGTGTTTATTCACTGCGGGAAGAGATATAAACAACATTTGGAGTAAATTAATGTTCATGCGAGAAAGTTCGATTTTTCATGCAAAACGATCGATGACCCGCGACCTGATGAAATTGCTCTGAGTTGACCAAAATGGCCCGTTTTGAATATTTCCATCTTTCAACTAATTTTGACTTTCAGAGGAGGATCATCACTATTGGAGCTAAAATGAGCATCATTATCATCATTTTCATGCTTCTAGGGAGCAAAAACTCAATATTTGACTCATGGTTTAAAGTGACTTAAAAGGTCCAAAATGCTTACTTCGAGGCCTAAAACGTGTTTATTCACTGCGGGGAGAGATATAAACAACATTTAGAGTAATTTAATTTACTTTACTTTAACATTAATTTATTATCTCTTCCCGCTCAAGATTTGGCTCATGGTTAAAAGTGACTTAAAAGGACCCATATGCTCACTTCGAGGGCTTAAAACGTGTTTATTCACTGCGGGAAGAGATATAAACAACATTTAGAGTAAATTATTGTTCATGTGAGAACCTTCAATTTTTGATGCAAAACGATAGATGACCCGCGACCTGATGAAAATGCTCTGAGATGACCAAAATGGTCCGTTTTGAAAATTTCCATCTTTCAACTAATTTTGACTTTCAGAGGTGGATCATCCCTTTTGGAGCTACAATGAGCATCTTTATCATCATTTTCATGCTTCAAGGGAGCCAAAAGTCAAGATTTGGCTCATGGTTAAAAGTGACTTAAAAGGACCCAAATGCTCACTTCGAGGGCTTAAAACGTGTTTATTCACTGCGGGAAGACATATGAACAACATTTAGAGTAAATTAATGTTCATGCGAGAACCTTCAATTTTTCATGCAAAACGATCGATGACCCGCGACCTGATGAAATTGCTCAGAGATTACCAAAATGGTCTGTTTTGAAAATTTCCATCTTTCAACTAATTTTGACTTTCAGAGGTGGATCATCCCATTTGGAGCTAAAATGAGCATCATTATCATCATTTTCATGCTTCTAGGGAGCAAAAACTCAAGATTTGACTCATGGTTAAAAGTGACTTAAAAGGACCCAAATGCTTACTTCGAGGCCTAAAACGTGTTTATTCACTGCGGGAAGAGATATAAACAACATTTAGAGTAAATTAATTTAGTTTACTTTAACATTAATTTATTATCTCTTCCCGCTCAAGATTTGGCTCATGGTTAAAAGTGACTTAAAAGGACCCAAATGCTCACTTCGAGGGCGTAAAACGTGTTTATTCACTGCGGGAAGAGATATAAACAACATTTAGAGTAAATTAATGTTCATGCGAGAAACTTCGAATATTTCATGCAAAACGATCGATGACCCGCGACCTGATGAAATTGCTCTGAGTTGACCAAAATGGTCCGTTTTGAAAATTTCCATCTTTCAACTAATTTTGACTTTCAGAGGTGGATCATCCATTTTGGAGCTAAAATGAGCATCATTATCATCATTTTCATGCTTCTAGGGAGCAAAAACTCAAGATTTGACTCATGGTTAAAAGTGACTTAAAAGGACCCAAATGCTTACTTCGAGGCCTAAAACGTGTTTATTCACTGCGGGAAGAGATATAAACAACATTTAGAGTAAATTAATTTACTTTACTTTAACATTAATTTATTATCTCTTCCCGCTCAAGATTTGGCTCATGGTTAAAAGTGACTTAAAAGGACCCAAATGCTCACTTCGAGGGCGTAAAACGTGTTTATTCACTGCGGGAAGAGATATAAACAACATTTAGAGTAAATGAATGTTCATGCGAGAAACTTCGATTTTTCATGCAAAACGATCGATGACCCGCGACCTGATGAAATTGCTCTGAGTTGACCAAAATGGTCCGTTTTGAAAATTTCCATCTTTCAACTAATTTTGACTTTCAGAGGTGGAGCATCCCATTTGGAGCTAAAATGAGCATCATTATCGTCATTTTCATTCTTCTAGGGAGCCAAAACTCAAGATTTGGCTCAGGGTTAAAAGTGACTGAAAAGGACCCAAATGCTCACTTCGAGGGCTTAAAACGTGTTTATTCACTGCGGGAAGAGATATAAACAACATTTAGAGTAAATTAATGTTCATGCGAGAAACTTCGATTTTTCATGCAAAACGATCGATGACCCGCGACCTGATGAAATTGCTCTGAGTTGACCAAAATGGTCCGTTTTGAAGATTTCCATCTTTCAACTAATTTTGACTTTCAGAGGAGGATCATCCCTTTTGGAGCTAAAATGAGCATCATTATCATCATTTTCATGCTTCTAGGGAGCAAAAACTCAAGATTTGACTCATGGTTAAAAGTGACTTAAAAGGACCCAAATGCTCACTTCGAGGCCTAAAACGTGTTTATTCACTGCAGGAAGAGATATAAACAACATTTAGAGTAATTTAATTTACTTTACTTTAACATTAATTTATTATCTCTTCCCGCTCAAGATTTGGCTCATGGTTAAAAGTGACTTAAAAGGACCCAAATGCTCACTTCGAGGGCTTAAAACGTGTTTATTCACTGCGAGAAGAGATATAAACAACATTTAGAGTAAATTAATGTTCATGCGAGAAACTTCGATTTTTCATGCAAAACGATCGATGACCCGCGACCTGATGAAATTGCTCTGAGATGACCAAAATGGTCTGTTTTGAAAATTTCCATCTTTAAACTAATTTTGACTTTCAGAGGTGGATCATCCATTTTGGAGCTAAAATGAGCATCATTATCATCATTTTCATGCTTCTAGTGAGCAAAAACTCCAGATTTGACTCATGGTTAAAAGAGACTTAAAAGGACCCAAATGCTAACTTCGAGGCCTAAAACGTGTTTATTCACTGCGGGAAGAGATATAAACAACATTTAGAGTAAATTAATTTACTTTACTTTAACATTAATTTATTATCTCTTCCCGCTCAAGATTTGGCTCATGGTTAAAAGTGACTTAATAGGACCCAAATGCTCATTTCGAGGGCGTAAAACGTGTTTATTCACAGCGGGAAGAGATATAAACAACATTTAGAGTAAATTAATGTTCATGCGAGAAACTTCGATTTTTCATGCAAAACGATCGATGACCCGCGACCTGATAAAATTGCTCTGAGTTTAACAAAATGGTCCGTTTTGAAAATTTCCATCTTTCAACTAATTTTGACTTTCAGAGGTGGACCATCCCTTTTGGAGCTAAAATGAGCATCTTTATCATCATTTTCGTGCTTCTAGGGTGCCAAAACTCAAGATTTGGCTCAGGGTTAAAATTGACTTAAAAGGACCCAAATGCTCACTTCGAGGGCTTAAAACGTGTTTATTCACTGCGGGAAGAGATATAAACAACATTTAGAGTAAATTATTGTTCATGCGAGAAACTTCGATTTTTCATGCAAAACGATCGATGACCCGCGACCTGATAAAATTGCTCTGAGTTTACCAAAATGGTCCGTTTTGATAATTTCCATCTTTCAACTAATTTTGACTTTCAGAGGTGGATCATCCCATTTGGAGCTAAAATGAGCATCATTATCGTCATTTTCATGCTTCTAGGGAGCCAAAACTCAAGATTTGGCTCAGGGTTAAAAGTGACTGAAAAGGACCCAAATGCTCACTTCGAGGGCTTAAAACGTGTTTATTCACTGCGGGAAGAGATATAAACAACATTTAGAGTAAATTAATGTTCATGCGAGAATCTTCTATTTTTTATGCAAAACGATCGATGACCCGCGACCTGATGAAATTGCTCTGAGTTGACCAAAATGGTCCGTTTTGAAACTTTCCATCTTTCAACTAATTTTGACATTCAGAGGTGGACCATCCCTTTTGGAGCTAAAATGAGCATCATTATCGTCATTTTCATGCTTCTAGGGAGCCAAAACTCAAGATTTGGCTCAGGGTTAAAAGTGACTGAAAAGGACCCAAATGCTCACTTCGAGGGCTTAAAACGTGTTTATTCACTGCGGGAAGAGATATAAACAACATTTAGAGTAAATTAATGTTCATGCGAGAAACTTCAATTTTTCATGCAAAACGATCGATGAACCGCGACCTGATGAAATTGCTCTGAGTTGACCAAAATGGTCCGTTTTGAAGATTTCCATCTTTCAACTAATTTTGACTTTCAGAGGAGGATCATCCCTTTTGGAGCTAAAATGAGCATCATTATCATCATTTTCATGCTTCTAGGGAGCAAAAACTCAAGATTTGACTCATGGTTAAAAGTGACTTAAAAGGACCCAAATGCTCACTTCGAGGCCTAAAACGTGTTTATTCACTGCGGGAAGAGATATAAACAACATTTAGAGTAATTTAATTTACTTTACTTTAACATTAATTTATTATCTCTTCCCGCTCAAGATTTGGCTCATGGTTAAAAGTGACTTAAAAGGACCCAAATGCTCACTTCGAGGGCTTAAAACGTGTTTATTCACTGCGGGAAGAGATATAAACAACATTTAGAGTAAATTAATGTTCATGCGAGAAACTTCGATTTTTCATGCAAAACGATCGATGACCCGCGACCTGATGAAATTGCTCTGAGTTGACCAAAATGGTCCGTTTTGAAGATTTCCATCTTTCAACTAATTTTGACTTTCAGAGGAGGATCATCCCTTTTGGAGCTAAAATGAGCATCATTATCATCATTTTCATGCTTCTAGTGAGCAAAAACTCCAGATTTGACTCATGGTTAAAAGAGACTTAAAAGAACCCAAATGCTAACTTCGAGGCCTAAAACGTGTTTATTCACTGCGGGAAGAGATATAAACAACATTTAGAGTAAATTAATTTACTTTACTTTAACATTAATTTATTATCTCTTCCCGCTCAAGATTTGGCTCATGGTTAAAAGTGACTTAATAGGACCCAAATGCTCATTTCGAGGGCGTAAAACGTGTTTATTCACAACGGGAAGAGATATAAACAACATTTAGAGTAAATTAATGTTCATGCGAGAAACTTCGATTTTTCATGCAAAACGATCGATGACCCGCGACCTGATAAAATTGCTCTGAGTTTACCAAAATGGTCCGTTTTGAAAATTTCCATCTTTCAACTAATTTTGACTTTCAGAGGTGGACCATCCCTTTTGGAGCTAAAATGAGCATCTTTATCATCATTTTCGTGCTTCTAGGGTGCCAAAACTCAAGATTTGGCTCAGGGTTAAAATTGACTTAAAAGGACCCAAATGCTCACTTCGAGGGCTTAAAACGTGTTTATTCACTGCGGGAAGAGATATAAACAACATTTAGAGTAAATTATTGTTCATGCGAGAAACTTCGATTTTTCATGCAAAACGATCGATGACCCGCGACCTGATAAAATTGCTCTGAGTTTACCAAAATGGTCCGTTTTGATAATTTCCATCTTTCAACTAATTTTGACTTTCAGAGGTGGATCATCCCATTTGGAGCTAAAATGAGCATCATTATCGTCATTTTCATGCTTCTAGGGAGCCAAAACTCAAGATTTGGCTCAGGGTTAAAAGTGACTGAAAAGGACCCAAATGCTCACTTCGAGGGCTTAAAACGTGTTTATTCACTGCGGGAAGAGATATAAACAACATTTAGAGTAAATTAATGTTCATGCGAGAATCTTCGATTTTTCATGCAAAACGATCGATGACCCGCGACCTGATGAAATTGCTCTGAGTTGACCAAAATGGTCCGTTTTGAAGATTTCCATCTTTCAACTAATTTTGACTTTCAGAGGAGGATCATCCCTTTTGGAGCTAAAATGAGCATCATTATCATCATTTTCATGCTTCTAGGGAGCAAAAACTCAAGATTTGACTCATGGTTAAAAGTGACTTAAAAGGACCCAAATGCTCACTTCGAGGCCTAAAACGTGTTTATTCACTGCGGGAAGAGATATAAACAACATTTAGAGTAATTTAATTTACTTTACTTTAACATTAATTTATTATCTCTTCCCGCTCAAGATTTGGCTCATGGTTAAAAGTGACTTAAAAGGACCCAAATGCTCACTTCGATGGCGTAAAACGTGTTTATTCACTGCGGGAAGAGATATAAACAACATTTAGAGTAAATTAATGTTCATGCGAGAAACTTCGATTTTTCATGCAAAACGATCGATGACCCACGACCTGATGAAATTGCTCTGAGTTGACCAAAATGGTCCGTTTTGAAAATTTCCATCTTTCAAATAATTTTGACTTTCAGAGGTGAACCATCCCTTTTGGAGCTAAAATGAGCATCTTTATCATCATTTTCATGCTTCTAGGGTGCCAAAACTCAAGATTTGGCTCAGGGTTAAAACTGACTTAAAAGGACCCAAATGCTCACTTCGAGGGCTTAAAACGTGTTTATTCACTGCGGGAAGAGATATAAACAACATTTAGAGTAAATTATTGTTCATGAGAGAAACTTCGATTTTTCATGTAAAACGTTCGATGACCCGCGCGACCTGATGAAATTGCTCGGAGTTGACCAAAATGGTCCGTTTTGAAAATTTCCATCTTTCAACTAATTTTGACTTTCAGAGGTGGACCATCCCTTTTGGAGCTAAAATGAGCATCTTTATCATCATTTTCATGCTTCTAGGGAGCCAAAACTCAAGATTTGGCTGAGGGTTAAAAGTGACTTAAAAGGACCTAAATGCTCACTTCGAGTGCTTAAAACGTGTTTATTCACTGCGGGAAGATTTATAAACAACATTTGGAGTAAATTAATGTTCATGCGAGAAACTTCGATTTTTCATGCAAAACGATCGATGACCCGCGACCTGATGAAATTGTTCAGAGATGACCAAAATGGTCTGTTTTGAAAATTTCCATCTTTCAACTAATTTTGACTTTCAGAGGTGGATCATCCATTTTGGAGCTAAAATGAGCATCATTATCATCATTTTCATGCTTCTAGGGAGCAAAACCTCAAGATTTGACTCATGGTTAAAAGTGACTTAAAAGGACCCAAATGCTTACTTCGAGGCCTAAAACGTGTTTATTCACTGCGGGAAGAGATATAAACAACATTTAGAGTAATTTAATTTACTTTACTTTAACATTAATTTATTATCTCTTCCCGCTCAAGATTTGACTCATGGTTAAAAGTGCCTTAAAAGGACCCATATGCTCACTTCGAGGGCTTAAAACGTGTTTATTCACTGCGGGAAGAGATATAAACAACATTTAGAGTAAATTATTGTTCATGTGAGAACCTTCAATTTTTGATGCAAAACGATAGATGACCCGCGACCTGATGAAAATGCTCTGAGATGACCAAAATGGTCCGTTTTGAAAATTTCCATCTTTCAACTAATTTTGACTTTCAGAGGTGGATCATCCCTTTTGGAGCTACAATGAGCATCTTTATCATCATTTTCATGCTTCAAGGGAGCCAAAAGTCAAGATTTGGCTCATGGTTAAAAGTGACTTAAAAGGACCCAAATGCTCACTTCGAGGGCTTAAAACGTGTTTATTCACTGCGGGAAGAGATATGAACAACATTTAGAGTAAATTAATGTTCATGCGAGAAACTTCGATTTTTCATGCAAAACGATCGATGACCCGCAACCTGATGAAATTGCTCTGAGTTGACCAAAATGGTCCGTTTTGAAAATTTCCATCTTTCAACTAATTTTGACATTCAGAGGTGGACCATCCCTTTTGGAGCTAAAATGAGCATCTTTATCATCATTTTGATGCTTCTAGGGAGCCAAAACTCAAGATTTGGCTCAGGGTTAAAAGTGACTTAAAAGGACCCAAATGCTCACTTCGAGAGCTTAAAACGTGTTTATTCACTGCGAGAAGAGATATAAACAACATTTAGAGTAAATTAATGTTCATGCGAGAAACTTCGATTTTTCATGCAAAACGATCGATGACCCGCGACCTGATGAAATTGCTCTGAGTTGACCAAAATGGTCCGTTTTGAAGATTTCCATCTTTCAACTAATTTTGACTTTCAGAGGAGGATCATCCCTTTTGGAGCTAAAATGAGCATCATTATCATCATTTTCATGCTTCTAGGGAGCAAAAACTCAAGATTTGACTCATGGTTAAAAGTGACTTAAAAGGACCCAAATGCTCACTTCGAGGCCTAAAACGTGTTTATTCACTGCGGGAAGAGATATAAACAACATTTAGAGTAATTTAATTTACTTTACTTTAACATTAATTTATTATCTTTTCTCGCTCAAGATTTGGCTCATGGTTAAAAGTGACTTAAAAGGACCCAAATGCTCACTTCGAGGGCTTAAAACGTGCTTATTCACTGCGGGAAGAGATATAGACAACATTTAGAGTAAATTAATGTTCATGCGAGAACCTTCAATTTTTCATGCAAAACGATCGATGACCCGCGACCTGATGAAATTGCTCAGAGATGACCAAAATGGTCTGTTTTGAAAATTTCCATCTTTCAACTAATTTTGACTTTCAGAGGTGGATCATCCCTTTTGGAGCTAAAATGAGCATCATTATCATCATTTTCATGCTTCTAGGGAGCAAAAACTCAAGATTTGACTCATGGTTAAAAGTGACTTAAAAGGACCCAAATGCTTACTTCGAGGCCTAAAACGTGTTTATTCACTGCGGGAAGAGATATAAACAACATTTAGAGTAAATTAATGTTCATGCGAGAAACTTCGATTTTTCATGCAAAACGATCGATGACCCGCGACCTGATGAAATTGCTCAGAGATGACCAAAATGGTCTGTTTTGAAAATTTCCATCTTTCAACTAATTTTGACTTTCAGAGGTTGATCATCCATTTTGGAGCTAAAATGAGCATCTTTATCATCATTTTCATGCTTCTAGGGTGCCAAAACTCAAGATTTGGCTCAGGGTTAAAATTGACTTAAAAGGACCAAAATGCTCACTTCGAGGGCTTAAAACGTGTTTATTCACTGCGGGAAGAGATATAAACAACATTTAGAGTAAATTATTGTTCATGCGAGAAACTTCGATTTTTCATGTAAAACGATCGATGACCCACGCGACCTGATGAAATTGCTCTGAGTTGACCAAAATGGTCCGTTTTGAAAATTTCCATCTTTCAACTAATTTTGACTTTCAGAGGTGGACCATCCCTTTTGGAGCTAAAATGAGCATCTTTATCGTCATTTTCATGCTTCAATGGAGCCAAAAGTCAAGATTTGGCTCATGGTTAAAAGTGACTTAAAAGGACCCAAATGCTCACTTCGAGGGCTTAAAACGTGTTTATTCACTGCGGGAAGAGATATAAACCATTTGGAGTAAATTAATGTTCATAGCGGAGAAACTTCGATTTTTCATGCAAAACGATCGATGACCCGCGACCTGATGAAATTGCTCTGAGTTGACCAAAATGGCCCGTTTTGAATATTTCCATCTTTCAACTAATTTTGACTTTCAGAGGAGGATCATCACTATTGGAGCTAAAATGAGCATCATTATCATCATTTTCATGCTTCTAGGGAGCAAAAACTCAATATTTGACTCATGGTTAAAAGTGACTTAAAAGGTCCAAAATGCTTACTTCGAGGCCTAAAACGTGTTTATTCACTGCGGGGAGAGATATAAACAACATTTAGAGTAATTTAATTTACTTTACTTTAACATTAATTTATTATCTCTTCCCGCTCAAGATTTGGCTCATGGTTAAAAGTGACTTAAAAGGACCCATATGCTCACTTCGAGGGCTTAAAACGTGTTTATTCACTGCGGGAAGAGATATAAACAACATTTAGAGAAAATTATTGTTCATGTGAGAACCTTCAATTTTTGATGCAAAACGATAGATGACCCGCGACCTGATGAAGATGCTCTGAGATGACCAAAATGGTCCGTTTTGAAAATTTCCATCTTTCAACTAATTTTGACTTTCAGAGGTGGATCATCCCTTTTGGAGCTACAATGAGCATCTTTATCATCATTTTCATGCTTCATGGGAGCCAAAAGTCAAGATTTGGCTCATGGTTAAAAGTGACTTAAAAGGACCCAAATGCTTACTTCGAGGCCTAAAACGTATTCATTCACTGCGGGAAGAGATATAAACAACATTTAGAGTAAATTAATTTACTTTACTTTAACATTAATTTATTATCTCTTCCCGCTCAAGATTTGGCTCATGGTTAAAAGTGACTTAAGAGGACCCAAATGCTCACTTCGAGGGCGTAAAACGTGTTTATTCACTGCGGGAAGAGATATGAACAACATTTAGAGTAAATTAATGTTCATGCGAGAACCTTCAATTTTTCATGCAAAACGATCGATGACCCGCGACCTGATGAAATTGCTCAGAGATGACCAAAATGGTCTGTTTTGAAAATTTCCATCTTTCAACTAATTTTGACTTTCAGAGGTGGATCATCCCATTTGGAGCTAAAATGAGCATCATTATCATCATTTTCATGCTTCTAGGGAGCAAAAACTCAAGATTTGACTCATGGTTAAAAGTGACTTAAAAGGACCCAAATGCTTACTTCGAGGCCTAAAACGTATTTATTCACTGCGGGAAGAGATATAAACAACATTTAGAGTAAATTAATTTACTTTACTTTAACATTAATTTATTATCTCTTCCCGCTCAAGATTTGGCTCATGGTTAAAAGTGACTTAAAAGGACCCAAATGCTCACTTCGAGGGCGTAAAACGTGTTTATTCACTGCGGGAAGAGATATAAACAACATTTAGAGTAAATTAATGTTCATGCGAGAAACTTCGATTTTTCATGCAAAACGATCGATGACCCGCGACCTGATGAAATTGCTCTGAGTTGACCAAAATGGTCCGTTTTGAAAATTTCCATCTTTCAACTAATTTTGACTTTCAGAGGTGGATCATCCATTTTGGAGCTAAAATGAGCATCATTATCATCATTTTCATGCTTCTAGGGAGCAAAAACTCAAGATTTGACTCATGGTTAAAAGTGACTTAAAAGGACCCAAATGCTTACTTCGAGGCCTAAAACGTGTTTATTCACTGCGGGAAGAGATATAAACAACATTTAGAGTAAATTAATTTACTTTACTTTAACATTAATTTAGTATCTCTTCCCGCTCAAGATTTGGCTCATGGTTAAAAGTGACTTAAAAGGACCCAAATGCTCACTTCAAGGGCGTAAAACGTGTTTATTCACTGCGGGAAGAGATATAAACAACATTTAGAGTAAATGAATGTTCATGCGAGAAACATCGATTTTTCATGCAAAACGATCGATGACCCGCGACCTGATGAAATTGCTCTGAGGTGACCAAAATGGTCCGTTTTGAAAATTTCCATCTTTCAACTAATTTTGACTTTCAGAGGTGGAGCATCCCATTTGGAGCTAAAATGAGCATCATTATCGTCATTTTCATGCTTCTAGGGAGCCAAAACTCAAGATTTGGCTCAGGGTTAAAAGTGACTGAAAAGGACCCAAATGCTCACTTCGAGGGCTTAAAACGTGTTTATTCACTGCGGGAAGAGATATAAACAACATTTAGAGTAAATTAATGTTCATGCGAGAAACTTCGATTTTTCATGCAAAACGATCGATGACCCGCGACCTGATGAAATTGCTCTGAGTTGACCAAAATTGTCCGTTTTGAAGATTTCCATCTTTCAACTAATTTTGACTTTCAGAGGAGGATCATCCCTTTTGGAGCTAAAATGAGCATCATTATCATCATTTTCATGCTTCTAGGGAGCAAAAACTCAAGATTTGACTCATGGTTAAAAGTGACTTAAAAGGACCCAAATGCTCACTTCGAGGCCTAAAACGTGTTTATTCACTGCGGGAAGAGATATAAACAACATTTAGAGTAATTTAATTTACTTTACTTTAACATTAATTTATTATCTCTTCCCGCTCAAGATTTGGCTCATGGTTAAAAGTGACTTAAAATGACCCAAATGCTCACTTCGAGGGCTTAAAACGTGTTTATTCACTGCGGGAAGCGATATAGACAACATTTAGAGTAAATTAATGTTCATGCGAGAAACTTCAATTTTTCATGCAAAACGATCGATGACCCCGCGACCTGATGAAATTCGTCTGAGTTGACCAAAATGGTCCGTTTTGAAAATTTCCATCTTTCAACTAATTTTGACTTTCAGAGGTGGACCATCCCTTTTGGAGCTAAAATGAGCATCTTTATCATCATTTTCATGCTTCTAGGGAGCAAAACCTCAAGATTTGACTCATGGTTAAAAGTGACTTAAAAGGACCCAAATGCTTACTTCGAGGCCTAAAACGTGTTTATTCACTGCGGGAAGAGATATAAACAACATTTAGAGTAATTTAATTTACTTTACTTTAACATTAATTTATTATCTCTTCCCGCTCAAGATTTGACTCATGGTTAAAAGTGCCTTAAAAGGACCCATATGCTCACTTCGAGGGCTTAAAACGTGTTTATTCACTGCGGGAAGAGATATAAACAACATTTAGAGTAAATTATTGTTCATGCGAGAACCTTCAATTTTTGATGCAAAACGATCGATGACCCGCGACCTGATGAAATTGCTCTGAGATCACCAAAATGGTCCGTTTTGAAAATTTCCATCTTTCAACTAATTTTGACTTTCAGAGGTGGATCATCCCTTTTGGAGCTACAATGAGCATCTTTATCATCATTTTCATGCTTCAAGGGAGCCAAAAGTCAAGATTTGGCTCATGGTTAAAAGTGACTTAAAAGGACCCAAATGCTCACTTCGAGGGCTTAAAACGTGTTTATTCACTGCGGGAAGAGATATGAACAACATTTAGAGTAAATTAATGTTCATGCGAGAAACTTCGATTTTTCATGCAAAACGATCGATAACCCGCAACCTGATGAAATTGCTCTGAGTTGACCAAAATGGTCCGTTTTGAAAATTTCCATCTTTCAACTAATTTTGACATTCAGAAGTGGACCATCCCTTTTGGAGCTAAAATGAGCATCTTTATCATCATTTTGATGCTTCTAGGGAGCCAAAACTCAAGATTTGGCTCAGGATTAAAAGTGACTTAAAAGGACCCAAATGCTCACTTCTAGGGCTTAAAACGTGTTTATTCACTGCGGGAAGAGATATAAACAACATTTAGAGTAAATTATTGTTCATGCGAGAAACTTCGATTTTTCATGTAAAACGATCGATGACCCACGCGACCTGATGAAATTGCTCTGAGTTGACCAAAATGGTCCGTTTTGAAAATTTCCATCTTTCAACTAATTTTGACTTTCAGAGGTGGACCATCCCTTTTGGAGCTAAAATGAGCATCTTTATCGTCATTTTCATGCTTCAATGGAGCCAAAAGTCAAGATTTGGCTCATGGTTAAAAGTGACTTAAAAGGACCCAAATGCTCACTTCGAGGGCTTAAAACGTGTTTATTCACTGCGGGAAGAGATATAAACAACATTTGGAGTAAATTAATGTTCATGCGAGAAACTTCGATTTTTCATGCAAAACGATCGATGACCCGCGACCTGATGAAATTGCTCTGAGTTGACCAAAATGGCCCGTTTTGAATATTTCCATCTTTCAACTAATTTTGACTTTCAGAGGAGGATCATCACTATTGGAGCTAAAATGAGCATCATTATCATCATTTTCATGCTTCTAGGGAGCAAAAACTCAATATTTGACTCATGGTTAAAAGTGACTTAAAAGGTCCAAAATGCTTACTTCGAGGCCTAAAACGTGTTTATTCACTGCGGGGAGAGATATAAACAACATTTAGAGTAATTTAATTTACTTTACTTTAACATTAATTTATTATCTCTTCCCGCTCAAGATTTGGCTCATGGTTAAAAGTGACTTAAAAGGACCCATATGCTCACTTCGAGGGCTTAAAACGTGTTTATTCACTGCGGGAAGAGATATAAACAACATTTAGAGAAAATTATTGTTCATGTGAGAACCTTCAATTTTTGATGCAAAACGATAGATGACCCGCGACCTGATGAAGATGCTCTGAGATGACCAAAATGGTCCGTTTTGAAAATTTCCATCTTTCAACTAATTTTGACTTTCAGAGGTGGATCATCCCTTTTGGAGCTACAATGAGCATCTTTATCATCATTTTCATGCTTCAAGGGAGCCAAAAGTCAAGATTTGGCTCATGGTTAAAAGTGACTTAAAAGGACCCAAATGCTTACTTCGAGGCCTAAAATGTATTCATTCACTGCGGGAAGAGATATAAACAACATTTAGAGTAAATTAATTTACTTTACTTTAACATTAATTTATTATCTCTTCCCGCTCAAGATTTGGCTCATGGTTAAAAGTGACTTAAAAGGACCCAAATGCTCACTTCGAGGGCGTAAAACGTGTTTATTCACTGCGGGAAGAGATATGAACAACATTTAGAGTAAATTAATGTTCATGCGAGAACCTTCAATTTTTCATGCAAAACGATCGATGACCCGCGACCTGATGAAATTGCTCAGAGATGACCAAAATGGTCTGTTTTGAAAATTTCCATCTTTCAACTAATTTTGACTTTCAGAGGTGGATCATCCCATTTGGAGCTAAAATGAGCATCATTATCATCATTTTCATGCTTCTAGGGAGCAAAAACTCAAGATTTGACTCATGGTTAAAAGTGACTTAAAAGGACCCAAATGCTTACTTCGAGGCCTAAAACGTATTTATTCACTGCGGGAAGAGATATAAACAACATTTAGAGTAAATTAATTTACTTTACTTTAACATTAATTTATTATCTCTTCCCGCTCAAGATTTGGCTCATGGTTAAAAGTGACTTAAAAGGACCCAAATGCTCACTTCGAGGGCGTAAAACGTGTTTATTCACTGCGGGAAGAGATATAAACAACATTTAGAGTAAATTAATGTTCATGCGAGAAACTTCGATTTTTCATGCAAAACGATCGATGACCCGCGACCTGATGAAATTGCTCTGAGTTGACCAAAATGGTCCGTTTTGAAAATTTCCATCTTTCAACTAATTTTGACTTTCAGAGGTGGATCATCCATTTTGGACCTAAAATGAGCATCATTATCATCATTTTCATGCTTCTAGGGAGCAAAAACTCAAGATTTGACTCATGGTTAAAAGTGACTTAAAAGGACCCAAATGCTTACTTCGAGGCCTAAAACGTGTTTATTCACTGCGGGAAGAGATATAAACAACATTTAGAGTAAATTAATTTACTTTACTTTAACATTAATTTAGTATCTCTTCCCGCTCAAGATTTGGCTCATGGTTAAAAGTGACTTAAAAGGACCCAAATGCTCACTTCAAGGGCGTAAAACGTGTTTATTCACTGCGGGAAGAGATATAAACAACATTTAGAGTAAATGAATGTTCATGCGAGAAACTTCGATTTTTCATGCAAAACGATCGATGACCCGCGACCTGATGAAATTGCTCTGAGGTGACCAAAATGGTCCGTTTTGAAAATTTCCATCTTTCAACTAATTTTGACTTTCAGAGGTGGAGCATCCCATTTGGAGCTAAAATGAGCATCATTATCGTCATTTTCATGCTTTTAGGGAGCCAAAACTCAAGATTTGGCTCAGGGTTAAAAGTGACTGAAAAGGACCCAAATGCTCACTTCGAGGGCTTAAAACGTGTTTATTCACTGCGGGAAGAGATATAAACAACATTTAGAGTAAATTAATGTTCATGCGAGAAACTTCGATTTTTCATGCAAAACGATCGATGACCCGCGACCTGATGAAATTGCTCTGAGTTGACCAAAATGGTCCGTTTTGAAGATTTCCATCTTTCAACTAATTTTGACTTTCAGAGGAGGATCATCCCTTTTGGAGCTAAAATGAGCATCATTATCATCATTTTCATGCTTCTAGGGAGCAAAAACTCAAGATTTGACTCATGGTTAAAAGTGACTTAAAAGGACCCAAATGCTCACTTCGAGGCCTAAAACGTGTTTATTCACTGCGGGAAGAGATATAAACAACATTTAGAGTAATTTAATTTACTTTACTTTAACATTAATTTATTATCTCTTCCCGCTCAAGATTTGGCTCATGGTTAAAAGTGACTTAAAATGACCCAAATGCTCACTTCGAGGGCTTAAAACGTGTTTATTCACTGCGGGAAGCGATATAGACAACATTTAGAGTAAATTAATGTTCATGCGAGAAACTTCAATTTTTCATGCAAAACGATCGATGACCCCGCGACCTGATGAAATTCGTCTGAGTTGACCAAAATGGTCCGTTTTGAAAATTTCCATCTTTCAACTAATTTTGACTTTCAGAGGTGGACCATCCCTTTTGGAGCTAAAATGAGCATCTTTATCATCATTTTCATGCTTCTAGGGAGCAAAACCTCAAGATTTGACTCATGGTTAAAAGTGACTTAAAAGGACCCAAATGCTTACTTCGAGGCCTAAAACGTGTTTATTCACTGCGGGAAGAGATATAAACAACATTTAGAGTAATTTAATTTACTTTACTTTAACATTAATTTATTATCTCTTCCCGCTCAAGATTTGACTCATGGTTAAAAGTGCCTTAAAAGGACCCATATGCTCACTTCGAGGGCTTAAAACGTGTTTATTCACTGCGGGAAGAGATATAAACAACATTTAGAGTAAATTATTGTTCATGCGAGAACCTTCAATTTTTGATGCAAAACGATCGATGACCCGCGACCTGATGAAATTGCTCTGAGATGACCAAAATGGTCCGTTTTGAAAATTTCCATCTTTCAACTAATTTTGACTTTCAGAGGTGGATCATCCCTTTTGGAGCTACAATGAGCATCTTTATCATCATTTTCATGCTTCAAGGGAGCCAAAAGTCAAGATTTGGCTCATGGTTAAAAGTGACTTAAAAGGACCCAAATGCTCACTTCGAGGGCTTAAAACGTGTTTATTCACTGCGGGAAGAGATATGAACAACATTTAGAGTAAATTAATGTTCATGCGAGAAACTTCGATTTTTCATGCAAAACTATCGATGACCCGCAACCTGATGAAATTGCTCTGAGTTGACCAAAATGGTCCGTTTTGAAAATTTCCATCTTTCAACTAATTTTGACATTCAGAGGTGGACCATCCCTTTTGGAGCTAAAATGAGCATCTTTATCATCATTTTGATGCTTCTAGGGAGCCAAAACTCAAGATTTGGCTCAGGATTAAAAGTGACTTAAAAGGACCCAAATGCTCACTTCGAGAGCTTAAAACGTGTTTATTCACTGCGAGAAGAGATATAAACAACATTTAGAGTAAATTAATGTTCATGCGAGAAACTTCGATTTTTCATGCAAAACGATCGATGACCCGCGACCTGATGAAATTGCTCTGAGTTGACCAAAATGGTCCGTTTTGAAGATTTCCATCTTTCAACTAATTTTGACTTTCAGAGGAGGATCATCCCTTTTGGAGCTAAAATGAGCATCATTATCATCATTTTCATGCTTCTAGGGAGCAAAAACTCAAGATTTGACTCATGGTTAAAAGTGACTTAAAAGGACCCAAATGCTCACTTCGAGGCCTAAAACGTGTTTATTCACTGCGGGAAGAGATATAAACAACATTTAGAGTAATTTAATTCACTTTACTTTAACATTAATTTATTATCTTTTCTCGCTCAAGATTTGGCTCATGGTTAAAAGTGACTTAAAAGGACCCAAATGCTCACTTCGAGGGCTTAAAACGTGCTTATTCACTGCGGGAAGAGATATAGACAACATTTAGAGTAAATTAATGTTCATGCGAGAACCTTCAATTTTTCATGCAAAAAGATCGATGACCCGCGACCTGATGAAATTGCTCAGAGATGACCAAAATGGTCTGTTTTGAAAATTTCCATCTTTCAACTAATTTTGACTTTCAGAGGTGGATCATCCCTTTTGGAGCTAAAATGAGCATCATTATCATCATTTTCATGCTTCTAGGGAGCAAAAACTCAAGATTTGACTCATGGTTAAAAGTGACTTAAAAGGACCCAAATGCTTACTTCGAGGCCTAAAACGTGTTTATTCACTGCGGGAAGAGATATAAACAACATTTAGAGTAAATTAATGTTCATGCGAGAAACTTCGATTTTTCATGCAAAACGATCGATGACCGACCTGATGAAATTGCTCAGAGATGACCAAAATGGTCTGTTTTGAAAATTTCCATCTTTCAACTAATTTTGACTTTCAGAGGTTGATCATCCATTTTGGAGCTAAAATGAGCATCTTTATCATCATTTTCATGCTTCTAGGGTGCCAAAACTCAAGATTTGGCTCAGGGTTAAAATTGACTTAAAAGGACCCAAATGCTCACTTCGAGGGCTTAAAATGTGTTTATTCACTGCGGGAAGAGATATAAACAACATTTAGAGTAAATTATTGTTCATGCGAGAAACTTCGATTTTTCATGTAAAACGATCGATGACCCGCGCGACCTGATGAAATTGCTCTGAGTTGACCAAAATGGTCCGTTTTGAAAATTTCCATCTTTCAACTAATTTTGACTTTCAGAGGTGGACCATCCCTTTTGGAGCTAAAATGAGCATCTTTATTGTCATTTTCATGCTTCAATGGAGCCAAAAGTCAAGATTTGGCTCATGGTTAAAAGTGACTTAAAAGGACCCAAATGCTCACTTCGAGGGCTTAAAACGTGTTTATTCACTGCGGGAAGAGATATAAACAACATTTGGAGTAAATTAATGTTCATGCGAGAAACTTCGATTTTTCATGCAAAACGATCGATGACCCGCGACCTGATGAAATTGCTCTGAGTTGACCAAAATGGCCCGTTTTGAATATTTCCATCTTTCAACTAATTTTGACTTTCAGAGGAGGATCATCACTATTGGAGCTAAAATGAGCATCATTATCATCATTGTCATGCTTCTAGGGAGCAAAAACTCAATATTTGACTCATGGTTAAAAGTGACTTAAAAGGTCCAAAATGCTTACTTCGAGGCCTAAAACGTGTTTATTCACTGCGGGGAGAGATATAAACAACATTTAGAGTAATTTAATTTACTTTACTTTAACATTAATTTATTATCTCTTCCCGCTCAAGATTTGGCTCATGGTTAAAAGTGACTTAAAAGGACCCATATGCTCACTTCGAGGGCTTAAAACGTGTTTATTCACTGCGGGAAGAGATATAAACAACATTTAGAGAAAATTATTGTTCATGTGAGAACCTTCAATTTTTGATGCAAAACGATAGATGACCCGCGACCTGATGAAAATGCTCTGAGATGACCAAAATGGTCCGTTTTGAAAATTTCCATCTTTCAACTAATTTTGACTTTCAGAGGTGGATCATCCCTTTTGGAGCTACAATGAGCATCTTTATCATCATTTTCATGCTTCAAGGGAGCCAAAAGTCAAGATTTGGCTCATGGTTAAAAGTGACTTAAAAGGACCCAAATTCTCACTTCGAGGGCTTAAAACGTGTTTATTCACTGCGGGAAGAGATATGAACAACATTTAGAGTAAATTAATGTTCATGCGAGAACCTTCAATTTTTCATGCAAAACGATCGATGACCCGCGACCTGATGAAATTGCTCAGAGATGACCAAAATGGTCTGTTTTGAAAATTTCCATCTTTCAACTAATTTTGACTTTCAGAGGTGGATCATCCCATTTGGAGCTAAAATGAGCATCATTATCATCATTTTCATGCTTCTAGGGAGCAAAAACTCAAGTTTTGACTCATGGTTAAAAGTGACTAAAAAAGGACCCAAATGCTTACTTCGAGGCCTAAAACGTGTTTATTCACTGCGGGAAGAGATATAAACAACATTTAGAGTAAATTAATTTACTTTACTTTAACATTAATTTATTATCTCTTCCCGCTCAAGATTTGGCTCATGGTTAAAAGTGACTTAAAAGGACCCAAATGCTCACTTCGAGGGCGTAAAACGTGTTTATTCACTGCGGGAAGAGATATAAACAACATTTAGAGTAAATTAATGTTCATGCGAGAAACTTCGATTTTTCATGCAAAACGATCGATGACCCGCGACCTGATGAAATTGCTCTGAGTTGACCAAAATGGTCCGTTTTGAAAATTTCCATCTTTCAACTAATTTTGACTTTCAGAGGTGGATCATCCATTTTGGAGCTAAAATGAGCATCATTTTCATGCTTCTAGGGAGCAAAAACTCAAGATTTGACTCATGGTTAAAAGTGACTTAAAAGGACCCAAATGCTTACTTCGAGGCCTAAAACGTGTTTATTCACTGCGGGAAGAGATATAAACAACATTTAGAGTAAATTAATTTACTTTACTTTAACATTAATTTAGTATCTCTTCCCGCTCAAGATTTGGCTCATGGTTAAAAGTGACTTAAAAGGACCCAAATGCTCACTTCGAGGGCGTAAAACGTGTTTATTCACTGCGGGAAGAGATATAAACAACATTTAGAGTAAATGAATGTTCATGCGAGAAACTTCGATTTTTCATGCAAAACGATCGATGACCCGCGACCTGATGAAATTGCTCTGAGTTGACCAAAATGGTCCGTTTTGAAAATTTCCATCTTTCAACTAATTTTGACTTTTAGAGGTGGAGCATCCCATTTGGAGCTAAAATGAGCATCATTATCGTCATTTTCATGCTTCTAGGGAGCCAAAACTCAAGATTTGGCTCAGGGTTAAAAGTGACTGAAAAGGACCCAAATGCTCACTTCGAGGGCTTAAAACGTGTTTATTCACTGCGAGAAGAGATATAAACAACATTTAGAGTAAATTAATGTTCATGCGAGAAACTTCGATTTTTCATGCAAAACGATCGATGACCCGCGACCTGATGAAATTGCTCTGAGATGACCAAAATGGTCTGTTTTGAAAATTTCCATCTTTCAACTAATTTTGACTTTCAGAGGTGGATCATCCATTTTGGAGCTAAAATGAGCATCATTATCATCATTTTCATGCTTCTAGTGAGCAAAAACTCCAGATTTGACTCATGGTTAAAAGAGACTTAAAAGGACCCAAATGCTAACTTCGAGGCCTAAAACGTGTTTATTCACTGCGGGAAGAGATATAAACAACATTTAGAGTAAATTAATTTACTTTACTTTAACATTAATTTATTATCTCTTCCCGCTCAAGATTTGGCTCATGGTTAAAAGTGACTTAAAAGGACCCAAATGCTCATTTCGAGGGCGTAAAACGTGTTTATTCACAGCGGGAAGAGATATAAACAACATTTAGAGTAAATTAATGTTCATGCGAGAAACTTCGATTTTTCATGCAAAACGATCGATGACCCGCGACCTGATAAAATTGCTCTGAGTTTACCAAAATGGTCCGTTTTGAAAATTTCCATCTTTCAACTAATTTTGACTTTCAGAGGTGGACCATCCCTTTTGGAGCTAAAATGAGCATCTTTATCATCATTTTCGTGCTTCTAGTGTGCCAAAACTCAAGATTTGGCTCAGGGTTAAAATTGACTTAAAAGGACCCAAATGCTCACTTCGAGGGCTTAAAACGTGTTTATTCACTGCGGGAAGAGATATAAACAACATTTAGAGTAAATTATTGTTCATGCGAGAAACTTCGATTTTTCATGCAAAACGATCGATGACCCGCGACCTGATAAAATTGCTCTGAGTTTACCAAAATGGTCCGTTTTGATAATTTCCATCTTTCAACTAATTTTGACTTTCAGAGGTGGATTATCCCATTTGGAGCTAAAATGAGCATCATTATCGTCATTTTCATGCTTCTAGGGAGCCAAAACTCAAGATTTGGCTCAGGGTTAAAAGTGACTGAAAAGGACCCAAATGCTCACTTCGAGGGCTTAAAACGTGTTTATTCACTGCGGGAAAAGATATAAACAACATTTAGAGTAAATTAATGTTCATGCGAGAAACTTCGATTTTTCATGCAAAACGATCGATGACCCGCGACCTGATGAAATTGCTCTGAGTTGACCAAAATGGTCCGTTTTGAAACTTTCCATCTTTCAACTAATTTTGACATTCAGAGGTGGACCATCCCTTTTGGAGCTAAAATGAGCATCATTATCGTCATTTTCATGCTTCTAGGGAGCCAAAACTCAAGATTTGGCTCAGGGTTAAAAGTGACTGAAAAGGACCCAAATGCTCACTTCGAGGGCTTAAAACGTGTTTATTCACTGCGGGAAGAGATATAAACAACATTTAGAGTAAATTAATGTTCATGCGAGAAACTTCGATTTTTCATGCAAAACGATCGATGACCCGCGACCTGATGAAATTGCTCTGAGTTGACCAAAATGGTCCGTTTTGAAGATTTCCATCTTTCAACTAATTTTGACTTTCAGAGGAGGATCATCCCTTTTGGAGCTAAAATGAGCATCATTATCATCATTTTCATGCTTCTAGGGAGCAAAAACTCAAGATTTGACTCATGGTTAAAAGTGACTTAAAAGGACCCAAATGCTCACTTCGAGGCCTAAAACGTGTTTATTCACTGCGGGAAGAGATATAAACAACATTTAGAGTAATTTAATTTACTTTACTTTAACATTAATTTATTATCTCTTCCCGCTCAAGATTTGGCTCATGGTTAAAAGTGACTTAAAAGGACCCAAATGCTCACTTCGATGGCGTAAAACGTGTTTATTCACTGCGGGAAGAGATATAAACAACATTTAGAGTAAATTAATGTTCATGCGAGAAACTTCGATTTTTCATGCAAAACGATCGATGACCCGCGACCTGATGAAATTGCTCTGAGTTGACCAAAATGGTCCGTTTTGAAAATTTCCATCTTTCAAATAATTTTGACTTTCAGAGGTGGATCATCCCTTTTGGAGCTAAAATTAGCATCTTTATCGTCATTTTCATGCTTCAATGGAGCCAAAAGTCAAGATTTGGCTCATGGTTAAAAGTGACTTAAAAGGACCCAAATGCTCACTTCAAGGGCTTAAAACGTGTTTATTCACTGCGGGAAGAGATATAAACAACATTTGGAGTAAATTAATGTTCATGCGAGAAACTTCGATTTTTCATGCAAAACGATCGATGACCCGCGACCTGATGAAATTGCTCTGAGTTGACCAAAATGGTCCGTTTTGAAGATTTCCATCTTTCAACTAATTTTGACTTTCAGAGGAGGATCATCCCTTTTGGAGCTAAAATGAGCATCATTATCATCATTTTCATGCTTCTAGGGAGCAAAAACTCAAGATTTGACTCATGGTTAAAAGTGACTTAAAAGGACCCAAATGCCTACTTCGAGGCCTAAAACGTGTTTATTCACTGCGGGAAGAGATATAAACAACATTTAGAGTAAATTAATTTACTTTACTTTAACATTAATTTATTATCTCTTCCCGCTCAAGATTTGGCTCATGGTTAAAAGTGACTTAAAAGGACCCAAATGCTCACTTCGAGGGCGTAAAACGTGTTTATTCACTGCGGGAAGAGATATAAACAACATTTAGAGTAAATTAATGTTCATGCGAGAAACTTCGATTTTTCATGCAAAACGATCGATGACCCGCGACCTGATGAAATTGCTCTGAGTTGACCAAAATGGTCAGTTTTGAAAATTTCCATCTTTCAACTAATTTTGACTTTCAGAGGTGGACCATCCCTTTTGGAGCTAAAATGAGCATCTTTATCATCATTTTCATGCTTCTAGGGTGCCAAAACTCAAGATTTGGCTCAGGGTTAAAATTGACTTAAAAGGACCCAAATGCTCACTTCGAGGGCTTAAAACGTGTTTATTCACTGCGGGAAGGGATATAAACAACATTTAGAGTAAATTATTGTTCATGCGAGAAACTTCGATTTTTCATGTAAAACGATCGATGACCCGCGCGACCTGATGAAATTGCTCGGAGTTGACCAAAATGGTCAGTTTTGAAAATTTCCATCTTTCAACTAATTTTGACTTTCAGAGGTGGATCATCCCTTTTGGAGCTAAAATGAGCATCTTTATCGTCATTTTGATGCTTCAATGGAGCCAAAAGTCAAGATTTGGCTCATGGTTAAAAGTGACTTAAAAGGACCCAAATGCTCACTTCGAGGGCTTAAAACGTGTTTATTCACTGCGGGAAGAGATATAAACAACATTTGGAGTAAATTAATGTTCATGCGAGAAACTTCGATTTTTCATGCAAAACGATCGATGACCCGCGACCTGATAAAATTGCTCTGAGTTGACCAAAATGGCCCGTTTTGAAGATTTCCATCTTTCAACTAATTTTGACTTTCAGAGGAGGATCATCACTATTGGAGCTAAAATGAGCATCATTATCATCATTTTCATGCTTCTAGGGAGCAAAAACTCAATATTTGACTCATGGTTAAAAGTGACTTAAAAGGTCCAAAATGCTTACTTCGAGGCCTAAAACGTGTTTATTCACTGCGGGGAGAGATATAAACAACATTTAGAGTAATTTAATTTACTTTACTTTAACATTAATTTATTATCTCTTCCCGCTCAAGATTTGGCTCATGGTTAAAAGTGACTTAAAAGGACCCAAATGCTCACTTCGAGGGCTTAAACCGTGTTTATTCACTGCGGAAAGAGATATAAACAACATTTAGAGTAAATTAATGTTCATGCGAGAACCTTCAATTTTTCATGCAAAACGATCGATAACCCGCGACCTGATGAAATTGCTCAGAGATGACCAAAATGGTCTGTTTTGAAAATTTCCATCTTTCAACTAATTTTGACTTTCAGAGGTGGATCATCCCATTTGGAGCTAAAATGAGCATCATTATCGTCATTTTCATGCTTCTAGGGAGCCAAAAGTCAAGATTTGGCTCATGGTTAAAAGTGACTTAAAAGGACCCAAATGCTCACTTCGAGGGCTTAAAACGTGTTTATTCACTGCGGGAAGAGACATGAACAACTTTTAGAGTAAATTAATGTTCATGCGAGAACCTTCAATTTTTCATGCAAAAGGATCGATGACCCGCGACCTGCTGAAATTGCTCAGAGATGACCAAAATGGTCTGTTTTGAAAATGTCCATCTTTCAACTAATTTTGACTTTCAGAGGTGGATCATCCATTTTGGAGCTAAAATGAGCATCATTATCATCATTTTCATGCTTCTAGGGAGCAAAAACTCAAGATTTGACTCATGGTTAAAAGTGACTTAAAAGGACCCAAATGCTTACTTCGAGGCCTAAAACGTGTTTACTCACTGCGGGAAGAGATATAAACAACATTTAGAGTAAATTAATTTACTTTACTTTAACATTAATTTATTATCTCTTCCCGCTCAAGATTTGGCTCATGGTTAAAAGTGACTTAAAAGGACCCAAATGCTCACTTCGAGGGCGTAAAACGTGTTTATTCACTGCGGGAAGAGATATAAACAACATTTAGAGTAAATTAATGTTCATGCGAGAAACTTCGATTTTTCATGCAAAACGATCGATGACCCGCGACCTGATGATATTGCTCTGAGTTGACCAAAATGGTCCGTTTTGAAAATTTCCATCTTTCAACTAATTTTGACTTTCAGAGGTGGAGCATCCCTTTTGGAGCTACAATGAGCATCTTTATCATCATTTTCATGCTTCTAGGGAGCCAAAAGTCAAGATTTGGCTCATGGTTAAAAGTGACTTAAAAGGACCCAAATGCTCACTTCGAGGGCTTAAAACTTGTTTATTCACAGCGGGAAGAGATATGAACAACATTTAGAGTAAATTAATGTTCATGCGAGAAACTTCGATTTTTCATGCAAAACGATCGATGACCCGCGACCTGATGAAATTGCTCAGAGATGACCAAAATGGTCTGTTTTGAAAATTTCCATCTTTCAACTAATTTTGACTTTCAGAGGTGGATCATCCCATTTGGAGCTAAAATGAGCATCATTATCGTCATTTTCATGCTTCTAGGGAGCCAAAACTCAAGATTTGGCTCAGGGTTAAAAGTGACTGAAAAGGACCCAAATGCTCACTTCGAGGGCTTAAAACGTGTTTATTCACTGCGGGAAGAGATATAAACAACATTTAGAGTAAATTAATGTTCATGCGAGAAACTTCGATTTTTCATGCTAAACGATCGATGACCCGCGACCTGATGAAATTGCTCTGAGTTGACCAAAATGGTCCGTTTTGAAAATTTCCATCTTTCAACTAATTTTGACTTTCAGAGGTGGATCATCCCTTTTGGAGCTAAAATGAGCATCTTTATCGTCATTTTCATGCTTCAATGGAGCCAAAAGTCAAGATTTGGCTCATGGTTAAAAGTGACTTAAAAGGACCCAAATGCTCACTTCGAGGGCTTAAAACGTGTTTATTCACTGCGGGAAGAGATATAAACAACATTTAGAGTAAATTAATGTTCATGCGAGAAACTTCGATTTTTCATGCAAAACGATCGATGACCCGCGACCTGATGAAATTGCTCTGAGTTGACCAAAATGGTCCGTTTTGAAAATTTCCATCTTTCAACTAATTTTGACTTTCAGAGGTGGATCATCCCATTTGGAGCTAAAATGAGCATCATTATCGTCATTTTCATGCTTCTAGGGAGCCAAAACTCAAGATTTGGCTCAGGGTTAAAAGTGACTGAAAAGGACCCAAATGCTCACTTCGAGGGCTTAAAACGTGTTTATTCACTGCGGGAAGAGATATAAACAACATTTAGAGTAAATTAATGTTCATGCGAGAAACTTCGATTTTTCATGCTAAACGATCGATGACCCGCGACCTGATGAAATTGCTCTGAGTTGACCAAAATGGTCCGTTTTGAAAATTTCCATCTTTCAACTAATTTTGACATTCAGAGGTGGATCATCCCTTTTGGAGCTAAAATGAGCATCTTTATCGTCATTTTCATGCTTCAATGGAGCCAAAAGTCAAGATTTGGCTCATGGTTAAAAGTGACTTAAAAGGACCCAAATGCTCACTTCGAGGGCTTAAAACGTGTTTATTCACTGCGGGAAGAGATATAAACAACATTTGGAGTAAATTAATGTTCATGCGAGAAACTTCGATTTTTCATGCAAAACGATCGATGACCCGCGACCTGATGAAATTGCTCTGAGTTGACCAAAATGGCCCGTTTTGAAGATTTCCATCTTTCAACTAATTTTGACTTTCAGAGGAGGATCATCACTATTAGAGCTAAAATGAGCATCATTATCATCATTTTCATGCTTCTAGGGAGCAAAAACTCAATATTTGACTCATGGTTAAAAGTGACTTAAAAGGTCCAAAATGCTTACTTCGATGCCTAAAACGTGTTTATTCACTGCGATAGAGATATAAACAACATTTAGAGTAATTTAATTTACTTTACTTTAACATTAATTTATTATCTCTTCCCGCTCAAGATTTGGCTCATGGTTAAAAGTGACTTAAAAGGACCCATATGCTCACTTCGAGGGCGTAAAACGTGTTTATTCACTGCGGGAAGAGATATAAACAACATTTAGAGTAAATTAATGTTCATGCGAGAAACTTCGATTTTTCATGCAAAACGATCGATGACCCGCGACCTGATGATATTGCTCTGAGTTGACCAAAATGGTCCGTTTTGAAAATTTCCATCTTTCAACTAATTTTGACTTTCAGAGGTGGAGCATCCCTTTTGGAGCTACAATGAGCATCTTTATCATCATTTTCATGCTTCTAGGGAGCCAAAAGTCAAGATTTGGCTCATGGTTAAAAGTGACTTAAAAGGACCCAAATGCTCACTTCGAGGGCTTAAAACTTGTTTATTCACAGCGGGAAGAGATATGAACAACATTTAGAGTAAATTAATGTTCATGCGAGAAACTTCGATTTTTCATGCAAAACGATCGATGACCCGCGACCTGATGAAATTGCTCAGAGATGACCAAAATGGTCTGTTTTGAAAATTTCCATCTTTCAACTAATTTTGACTTTCAGAGGTGGATCATCCCATTTGGAGCTAAAATGAGCATCATTATCGTCATTTTCATGCTTCTAGGGAGCCAAAACTCAAGATTTGGCTCAGGGTTAAAAGTGACTGAAAAGGACCCAAATGCTCACTTCGAGGGCTTAAAACGTGTTTATTCACTGCGGGAAGAGATATAAACAACATTTAGAGTAAATTAATGTTCATGCGAGAAACTTCGATTTTTCATGCTAAACGATCGATGACCCGCGACTAACCCTGGGCGAAGAACTACGCTCCGTTCGCGGAGCTTGCGGAGTTTCGGCAGCTCCGCGTTCCGCGGAGAACGCGTAGCTGTCGATTACTCCGCGATCCGGTGCGTAGCGTAGTTCTCGCGCGCTGAATAACATTATCGCGTGCGCGGCAATGGCTTACCTTCGTTCTGCGTTCGTTTTTTCCTGGTCGCTTGTGCCACCATGTTTGGAAACACTCTCGCACAGTCCCGTGCGACTGTGCGAACGCGATAACGTCATTTTGATGCGCGATAGCGTCATAAGGATGCGCGAGGATGCTTTTTGGTAAGATCGAGTTGCCGAACACGCAGAAACTGCATTCTTGCACAGAATAACTCGCGAGCATGTTAAAACCATAATAAATTACCATTTTGGTTAGGAAAAAAAAGCAAATAACCTTAAAGTTGTACCTTTGGCAATATTTTTAGGGGGGAAGGACCCCTCTTTTTGTTTCTACTCTTGTTTTGAAGAGTAAGGAGGAAGGGCTCTTGAGTTTACAACTTGCTGTTCCTGTCCACCAGGCTCCTCCCAGTGCTTTGTCCATGTGGTGCTCACTTTCCTTTGGATTTTGAGCTGGAAGGATCACTTTCTGTCTGTGTTGGCTGCATTACTGATTTACCTTGGATTTAATGAGGACTTTTTGAATTGGAATTCTCTTTTTCAAGTAAGTTTGTGTAATGTATGAGTGATGTAGACTTGTGCTTGTTTGATTTGATTTTTTTTTTAACTACAGTATTCAATCCTGGAATTAAATTATTGATGGAGGCCTGTACTTTCATGAGGTCCCAAATTGTAATTTTTTTTAACATTGCATATTGTGGAATTTAAAATGTTTCTAATTTTTAAGCCAATATCTGACCCTAGTACCCCATGTAGTTAGTGTGTAGGCATGCATGAGTTCATTGTATTAACTTTCTGTGGTTGGCCTGGCCATGTGTTGGCGGCCATTTTATGTTTCCAGCCACTTTGCTCTTGCCATAGGCCTCCAACCTTGTGGCCTACTCTGGCAGTAGGCCATAGGTACTACTCATAGGGTCATGAAAGTTAATCAACTGTTTTTGTGGTGTACCCTTAATGTGAAAATCATGGATGGCTTGGATTGATATAGAAAATCTTATTTTTATGTGTGGGGTATTTCTGGTTTTGGGTGTGTTTAAACTTTAAATACTCTGTCAATTTCTGCCATTAGGTAACCCTAGGAATACAGCTTGGGTAGTTTTGGTAACTTCGCACAGTGTGAGCACGTGAACTTACATTTTTTGTCTTGTTCGCGCACTCAATGTACTTGCTCGGGAACGCGAACACGACTTTTTATTCCATTCGCGCTGCCGAACATGCCGATTTAGCATTCTCGCGGACAATATGTCCCGAGTTGCATAAAAGTTTCTCGAAAATGTTGCAGGTGTTTCTTGTGCACCCAAAAAGTCCTCATTTATGTTATGTTGTCATTTGGTTGTAGTTTTCTCTTTTTGGAGCATGGACCACTTCCATTTTCTGTCCTCTATGTAATTTTTTTTTTTTTTTGGGTGGGGTGACCAATTTGGGCGGTGGTGTGGTGTGTCCATTTTGTGAAGCAAAGCATTGTCCCTTTGCCATAGGCATTATTGTCTGTCTTCTCTTTCTTGTCATGTAGTTGTTGGTGGCCAGGCCATGTGGTGGCGGCCATTTTGTGTATGCTTCCTTTGTGATTTATTTTGCCATGTTGTTGTTGGTGGCCAGGCCATGTGGTGGAGGCCATTTTGTAAAGTTGTCCATGTTGTTGTTGGTGGCCAGGCCCTATGGTGGTGATCTTTTTGTGTATGCTTCCTTTGTGATTTATTTTGCCATGTTGTTGTTGGTGGCCAGGCCATGTGGTGGAGGCCATTTTGTGTATACATCCTTTGTGATTTTGCCATGTTGTTGTTGGTGTCCAGGCCCTATGTCGGCGGCCATTTTGTGTGTCCTTCCTTTGTGCATTTTCCACAGGCATCCAAGGTTTTTGACTATTGTATTGTGGCAGTAGGGCAGAGTTACTACTACTTAGCCATAGGTGCATTAAAGTTAATCAACTCTTGACGCGACATGACATTTTTTTTCTTGTTCGCGCGCTCAATGTACTTGCTCGGGAACGCGAACACGACTTTTTATTCCATTCGCGCTGCCGAACATGCCGATTTAGCATTCTCGCGGACAATATGTCCCGAGTTGCATAAAAGTTTCTCGAAAATGTTGCAGGTGTTTCTTGTGCACCCAATAAGTCCTCATTTATGTTATGTTGTCATTTGGTTGTAGTTTTCTCTTTTTGGAGCATGGACCATTTCCGTTTTCTGTCCTCAATTTTTTTTTTTTTTTTTTTGGGGTGGGGTGACCAATTTGGGCGGTGGTGTGGTGTGTCCATTCTGTGAAGCAAAGCATTGTCCCTTTGCCATAGGCATTATTGTCTGTCTTCTCTTTCTTGTCATGTTGTTGTTGGTGGCCAGGCCATGTGGTGGCGGCCATTTTGTGTATGCTTCCTTTGTGATTTATTTTGCCATGTTGTTGTTGGTGGCCAGGCCATGTGGTGGAGGCCATTTTGTAAAGTTGTCCATGTTGTTGTTGGTGGCCAGGCCCTATGGTGGTGATCATTTTTTGTATGCTTCCTTTGTGATTTATTTTGCCATGTTGTTGTTGGTGGCCAGGCCATGTGGTGGAGGCCATTTTGTGTATACATCCTTTGTGATGTTGCCATGTTGTTGTTGGTGGCCAGGCCCTATGTTGCCGGCCATTTTGTGTGTCCTTCCTTTGTGCTTTTGCTTTGCTTTTACTACTACTTAGCCATAGGTGCATTAAAGTTAATCAACTCTTGACTCGACATGACATTTTTTGTCTTGTTCGCGCGCTCAATGTACTTGCTCGGGAACGCGAACACGACTTTTTATTCCATTCGCGCTGCCGAACATGCCGATTTAGCATTCTCGCGGACAATATGTCCCGAGTTGCATAAAAGTTTCTCGAAAATGTTGCAGGTCTTTCTTGTGCACCCAAAAAAACAGAATTTGTCATTTGGTTGTTGTTTTTGGAGCCTGGAACAATTACTGTGTCTGTCTTCTTGTTTGTGGGTGGGCTGACCATGTGGGCAGCGTTGCGGCTACTTTGTGAAACAAAACAAAGCATTGTCCCTTTCCCAGAGGCATTTTATTGTCTGTCTTCTTTTTTCTTTTACTTTTTATGTTGCTGGTGGTGGCTAGGCCATGTGGTGGCGGCCATTTTGAAGGTACTTCCTTTGTGCATTTATCATTGGACTCCCCGCTTCCTGTCTGATCTCACAGTAGGCCAGAGTCCCAGAGGTAGTAGTTAGCGGGGGTGCTGCCTTTATGTAGCTGTTTTAGTTCGGTGTATGCAATTAACATCATTAGGGCATGTGTGTGTATGGCATTGCATTCAACAATGTGTTGTCTGGGCAGGGGTTTGTTTGTATGTGTTTTTGCGGTGTTAGGTTTACAACCTCTGTCTTAGCCATGGGCTATTTATTCCTTGCACATTAACCTGTCATGTGCAGCAGGCATCCTCGTTTTTCTGTCCATATTGGTATCTATAGGCCTGCTTGACTTTATTGGTTCTTTCTGGACTTCATGTGGCCTTTGAGCTGTGGTGCTGCTGGACTGGTATTATTAGTCTTCTGTTTTGTCTGTTATACATTGGCCTGTGTGTCTTTCAATTGTTCATGTTGCCTTACTGCTTGTTTGACTGATGTTGTTCTGCCTTCTTTACTTGTAGGTGCACAAAAAAGACTGAGGAGGTGCTGGTTGTTTTTTCATCCATCGCTCGTTCTACTGCCAGACGGACGTCCTTCAGTTGTACGCCACGTGTGGTGTGTGACTCATCTGACCAGACATCTCTGCAATTTGTGCTGCTGTGAGCTGACTGACATCAGAAGAAGATGGGCCCTAAGAAAGCTACCAGGTCCTCCACCACAAAGAAAGTTGCTGCGAAGAAGGAACAGCAGAAGGAAGTGTCACTTAAGTCTGGTATGGACCCCAAAACCTTTTTTGGCACCCCAAAAGGTACGCCTGCAGCAGCGGGGTCTGGGGTGCAAGCTGGGACCAGCACATCTGCATTAGTGGGGGCAAGCCAGCATCCCAGGGCCAAGCACATGATGAGGGTCGAAGAGGTAGCCAGCCTTCTGCTTGCGAGCAGTGATACTGAGCCAGAACTAAACTTATCGCTGTCTCAAAGTAGTACACAATCCACGCAAGATGGAAGTGCTCAACAACCACCGCCAGCAGTAGATGTTCAACAACCACAACCACCGCCCGCAATAGGAGTTGTTCACCCACAACCACAACCACTTCCCGCAACAGTTGTTGAACAACCACAACCACCGCCCGCAACAGTTGTTGTTGAAAAACCCCAGCCCGCAATAGTTCTTCCTCAAGAACAACAACCACCATCTCCGCACCAAATAGTAGTAGTTGTTCCTCCCGAAGTCGGGGCAGTTCAGGAAGTAGAGCCTCCTTCCGAGCAAGAAGAAGAGGAAGCCACTTCTGTAGGTGATCTATTTCCTTTGAATTCACCAAGGGAAAGGAGGGTTAGTGCATCGAGTTCTTCGCAAAGCATCCCTTCAGATGACCTTGATACGGATTGGCAGCCACAACTATCTGCGCATTCAAAGGAGAGACATCCCAAGAAGACCATGCTAGGAAAAAGGAAGTTTCCAGGCAGGCTTGAACTTATGGAGGTCGATGTAGGTGAGCAGGATACTGCTGGTGATAAAGACGGGTCTGACACTGTCATCATCACAAGCGTTATTCCTGGTGCAGAGGATGTAGAGACCAACATTTTCACCCTATCCAGAAATGCTGCAATGACTGATGAGCAGGTACCACGCATAACTCCTACACACTCAACACCCAAAGTAACACCAGCTCCAATTTTTTCAACAGCGAAGGCCCGGCAGCATCCGACATCCAGCAGAAGCGCCACTTCAACAGAAGGAGGTAGTGGCAGTACTAGGACTGAGCTGTCCCATAGTGAAATTCCACAATCCTCCAGTCCATCCGGCATTGGCAGTGGGTCCTCCTCTTCCTATGGCAGGAGACCAAAGTTTACCTCCCCAGTGTGGGACTTCTTTACGGTTCACCCAGTTCAGGAGAACATTGCTGTATGCACCATTTGTCATGTCAATGTTAGTCGTGGTAAGCTTGGTACAAACTATGGGACTGGAGGCCAAACGACCCATTTGAAAAAAACACACTTGATCAGGTGGGAGAACCACCTTGCAAGCTTAAAAAATGTTAGCACTCGTGTTGGTGGGGATACAGTGGTACAAGGTCCACTCATGGTTGACCAGGAGGTAGAAGAAGAGGGAGACGATGACCTTCTATCTAGGAGTGGTACACAATGGACCCCTGTCGCCAGCACTGGAGTGGTAAAGTCCACATCCTCCGCATCTGCAACTTCTCAGTGGCACCAGAGTCAGCTGGAAACACCAAGGAGTGCAAAGTCTGCGATGCAAGGTGGTCCGTCTAGCACAACTCAAAGACATGCAAAGCAGCTTACCATTCCTAGCATGTTAAGGCAGGAGGGAAAGTACGAGCGGAACCACCCAGTAGCACGTTTGTACAATGCCAAACTTGCGAAAATGTTAGCACTGGACCTTCTCCCATTTTCATTTGTTGAGGCTGTTGGATTTCTGGAATTAGTGGCAACCCTCTGCCCAAAATGGAACGTTCCCAGTCGCTACTATTTTGCCCGAGTGGCTGTTCCAGCACTACACCACGATGTGCTGGAATTGATTGGGAAAGCCTTACAACAGAGTGTTGTCCATTGTATCCACCTGACAACAGACATGTGGACCAGTTGCGATGCTACAGATTTCATGTGCATCACCGCACACTGGATCTCTTTTGCAGGTGTTAAAGACAAGTTAACTTCAGGCCTCCGTGACGTTGCTGGAATTTTTAATGATACGCGCAGACATGCAACTATAGCCATGTTTGGTATGGACAAAAGTCATACTGCTGAAAACATTTTGTCTGACTTTAACGACAAGGTCTTTGAATGGCTGAAACCAAGAGGCCTTAAGATTGGTTTTGTTTCCACCGACAATGGCAGTAATGTAGTGAAGGCAATGAGAGAAGGACATTATTTCAGGGTACCCTGTTTGGCACACTGCATAAACTTAGTCGTGCAAGACTTTCTGAAAAATGAAGCCAAAGTCAGCAACATAATGGCCATCTGCAGAAGAATATGCACGCACTTTAACCATTCTTTCAAAGGACGGAAGCTGCTACGGGTCATTCAGCATGAGCATAGGTTGCCAGTCAAAGCACTGATCCAGGAGGTCCCAACACGTTGGAACTCAACTTATTTCATGCTTGAGCGTCTCTTTGAGCAGTACATCCCACTGAATGCTTATGTCATGTCAAGAAGATTAGGGGATCCTACTGTTAATCTTAAAGCCCTGACCATTGAGATGTGGCAGTGGGACCTCATTAAATGCATCACAGAGATGCTACAACCCTTTGAGGTCTTCACACGTGCAGTTAGCAGGGAGGACTGTACTATGGGCCAAGCCATCCCATTGTTGTACATGCTTGAGCAACAGGTGAAGGAGGTCTGTCAAACATACGAAGGTGACGAACAAAAAGTTGATGCATATACCTTAGCCAAGGGCTTAGTCAACCGCTTGTGTGAAAATGTAAGGCTCAACAATATTGTGTCAGGTGAACATTACATAACTGCAACAATCTTGGATCCACGGTACAAATAATTTGTCAGCAGTAACGAAGTAATTCCATTTTCAGATGAGGATGTTGACAAGTACAAAACTTCCATAGCTGCGGAAGCTAATGAGTTAGAAACTGAACGGCTGTTACTTAAAGGCCTGCCACTGCCAGCCCAGGCCAGTCCAAGTACTCCTGACGCAAGTTCTTCACAGCATGAGAGCAGTGCGTCTGCTTTCCAGCAGGCACCAACAGTACCAAAAGCAGCACCTACACGATCTGATTCAGCAGACCCAACCAAAAGCATAACTGCTTTTTTTCTACAGAAAGGGATGGGTAAGTCCGTTGCTGTTGCAAAGGGAAAAGAGGACCAGCAAAGCCGAGCACCAATGAACATTGAGCGGATGGTTCAGGCCTATCTGGATGACACAACAGAGGTGTTCATGGAGCAAAGCCCATTGGTCTATTGGTATGAAAGAAGGAGACAGTGGCCAGTGCTGAGCAGGCTGGCGATAAAGTATCTGGCTTGTCCTGTAGCCAGTGTCTCCTCGAGCGGGTTTTCAGTGCTGCTGGTGCCATTGTCACATCGAAAAGGACTAGTCTCTCCCCCAAAAGCGTGGAGCGGCTGACAATGATAAAAATGAATCAACGCTTCATACCACCAGACTATCAAGTACGTGAATCACCGCCGGATGAAGAAAGCGAGTGCGAAGAAGACGTCCTCACTACTGGGTTACATGACCTACTTCTGTGTGAACGCACAGAGTTTGAGGACGAGCTCCTCTTCCCTGACAACTAGGACAGGTATATTAAAGGAATGATGCAATGCATTGCATAGGATTGTTTAGCGGACTCTGAGCAAATGTGCATGGAATTAAAGTATACTAGTAACTTCAGACTCACGTGATGGGCAATTTTCCCATGTTATTTAATAATATAAATTTTTTATGCACTTGTGACCCTACTACTACAGGTGCAGTCAGTACTTAATTTATCATTCGTAGTTCATGTTCATGTTGCACAACGTACATTATTTGGTGAAACAGTCCCCCCTCCCCCCCCAACAAACACAAATGAACTTCAAATGTTTTCTTGTGAAAATATCTTTGTTTTATTTTTATATTTTCATAATGATAATAGAAAAATAAAATATATAACAAATGTAACCCCCTGACCCAGAGCTGTCCCTACCCTCCCCTAACCCCAACCAAATTTCAACCCAAATGTACACCCCAACTCCCACATCCCACCCACCAACAAAAGGATTAAAAAAGGGGCAAAAACAGGGTCCATTTCAAAGCCGGCGGGCTTTCAGGTGTTTGTCCACCATTATCTTCACACGCTCCTCTAGACCGTCCTCCAGCTTCTTCCGCTCCTCCTCCAACTTACTCGCTACCCGGCGGAGAATCTTCGCTTTGAAATACGGCACCTACACTTGCATGCATGTTGTTGTTGTTGTGGGGGGGCCGCCGAAGATGTAACAACGCGGCGGCGGGCGGCTGCCTGACCACGGCGACGTAGTCCTGCAGGCTTGGGGCCCGGGGCATTGGAAGAGGCAGCAGCTGCTGCCGCCGCCTCCTCCTCCTCCTCCTCGGCCTGATCCACCAGCCGGCGGTAGGCCTCTACAATTGCCTGCAGTTTCCGCTGCCGGGCCCGGACTGCCAACTCCTTCCTTGTTGGTTTTTGGGAAGGAGTAACTATAAAGAAAGAAACAGAATTGTTGTAATCCAAACTCCCCGCAAATCAAGAACACAACATTGATTCAACAGACACATAGTGGGCGGCACAGTAGCACTAGCAAGCAAGCTGAGTACCAGAAATTGTGTTGCGTCTATCTTGAACATTCTACAGCCTCTATTAATTTTTTGGACTTTTTGGCACGGCATTATGCCTGCCCTATTAGCATGGGTGTACTTCAACGGTCACACACATTAGAACGAACACCTGTCTTTTTCATATCTCCTTTTGTATTATATACTCGGATTCCGGGAAGGCGGGAACACTCTCAAAGTAACATTAATTAACAGGGGGCAGCTAGTAGTACATGTCTAGTAAAGACTATAATACTTTATACCGCGCAACAAACCTTATTTGGTTTGTGTTTCACCAGCAACGACCCATGCACCCAGTCGTCCCCTCCTTCCCTTGCCTTTGGGTTTGCCCAAAACACCGCTGCTGCTGAGACTATCCACTATCCACTAACCACCGGTATTGGGTGTGTCTCCCAACCACGCTGGCAGCTGTGTTTTCCCCTTTACATGCTTTAACAACAACCCATGCATCCGACTGCTATCAGCCACTTGCATTACTGTAGTGGTAATGCTTAGCATGCTAATGACAAGTAAAGGTAACATCATATATTTTCCAGTAGAGTACAGTGAGAAAGTTTTCCCCTCCCACCAAGTAATGCAGATCACTATTGAATGTAACTTACCATCGCCCGCCGCTGTTGGCTCCCCCCCCCACTGCTGCTGGTGTAGGTGCCTCTGTTCCTCCTGTCCCCGCCGGGATCGCTGAAGCTGCGCCGCTGTCCCCGTCGGCACTGGTCGATGGTAAGGGTTCTGCACCTATAAAAATAAGTACACCTTTTTAGATGGATGCACAGCCCCCTTTGTACTTGTTCACCAAGAATGGAGTTCTTCAAAACAGTTAAGTACAACGTACGTAATCAGTATGAGTCCACATTGCATAGTACAGCAGAGTCACTACACATATTAGCATTCATTGTTATGGTATGGTACCCAAGCTCATCTCATCTGTCCTGCTACTCTAGTCCTTGGAAATTGGAAGTGAACTATGTAACCTTTGTACATCAATGTATCCAGTTTTGCGCATGTTAACTCGCAGCTTGTTGCGCAGTACGAGAAGACGCTCTGGGGCAACACATCATTGTTCAATGCATACACCTGAAGAGGTGGGAAAGTAAAAGGGCCCGTATTTAAGTTTTCTATGTGGATTGTGGAATAGAGTTTGCTTACAGGTTACAACTTCTTTTTAGCATGGCTGCATAAAACTGGCATAAATGTATTTCATACTGTCTAACGTGCACCACTTTTGTCATTATTTTTCGGCAGATGAGAAGATTGCCTTCTACGAAGCGGACATTTCCATAGCTTACAAAAAAAGAGGAATATGTGACCAGTATACGTTGGTGAGAGGTCTCCGATAGTTGCCACATTTCCCTATTGTGCACTAGTAGCTGTACAAATGTTGATTACTTTATTATGCCTTTTTTAACTCTGGATTTTTTCTGGTGGGCCCTTCAACGTATTTGACGGAACAACTTAAAAACATTGATGTTACTTACTTACTTCTAACAAAATAAAGCTTTTGAATGACCACTTTGACTCTGAAGTTTATTTTCAGTGTCTGTTGTCTTGGAGACTCACACGAGTGAGTGAGCAAAAGGGGGTTTCTTAGGTAACGGTTTGTGTCCTAAAAGCATTCGGCATCTTGGTATTGGGGTTCAGGAGTGTGAATTGAATAATTGACCAATGACTCAGGCCATATAGGCTGACGTTCAGTGAATTGTGCGTTCCTCAGAGTTCTGTGACTGAGGTGTAAGTAAGGTCCAACCGGCCTATCAGTACCAACATCCAATTTTCGTGTGCATAGTTACATAGTTGTGTAATATGTATATAACTCCATAGGAGACAGAATACCCACAAGACTAGTAGTGGTATACTAACGTTTACAAAAATACTAGACAAACATCATTCTGGATGCATACTTGGTTGCTGTCAATTGCCAAAGCAGACACATTACAGAGGAAAAAACAAGCACTGTTGGACTTACTGGGGACAGCAGCAGGATCCTCAGTAGAGGAGCTCTGTGTAAGTGGTGGTTCACCCGCCGACTCGGTCCCTGTATTCTGCTTGCCCCTGGGTTCTGTGGTTCATGTAAAAAATAATAAACAAAGAGAAAAACATTGAGTGCTGTGAAACATAGACATCATTGCAAAAAACACTGCTACAGTGGAACAGAGCCGGAGGCAACAAATCCATGCCAGGGGCCGCAACGCAAATATGTATCCATCCTTAGAGTATTATTAAATTAAGGATATCTATTGGTGCGGTGGCCCCTGAAGTTTGGTGCCCCTGTGCAGTTGCACAGCTTGCACATGCCCCCTAGAGCCGGCCCTGGCTGAGGTAAGAAGAACAAAGTAACGTTAGCATTCTTTGCAAGAAAAGGATTCGATTCATGCAGAAGAGAAGGCAGTGAAAAAAATGCTACAATATGCAAACTACGTACAATTATCCATCCACCGCTATTTCACTGACGGACAAAGGAAGGACAAGACTCTATTAATAGCATTAACTAACTTCAGTTCTCAACAATAAAGAAAATCTCACATCAATAAACAGCAACAGCTAGCGCCAAGTTGAAACAACATGCAAGAGCCAGTGAAGAAGAAGAACACTGTCATACAATGACAGTAGATATACCGGAATACATCGCAAATGTAACTAGGAGCAACAGTCATCGCGTTACTTATTCAGCCAATATTTACAAAGATACAATAACAATATTTATACAACTATATATATATATATATATATATATTCACTGAAAAAACCATAGGTTATAGACCATATATAGTTAGGAATTAGCATTTAAAAAACCTTATTTTACTCACACAAAACCATTGAAATTCCATATATAGTTAGTTGCACTAACTATATATCGCGCACCTGCAATCCACTGCTGATGATGTCACATATTACATCATTCATGACATGGTCAGTGACATCACTGATGACATCACTGATGACATCTCAAATGACATCACTGATGACATCACTGATGACATCTCATTTGACATCAATGACCACATCACTGATGATATCATTCATGTGACAATACAATGCATCTCCTCACATTTTAATATAACCTCTGTTTCACCCAGTGTTAAATACAGAATATAATTTTTGAAACCATTGACACACCAATACTAGTTACTACATACGCACTCACTGATTCCTACGTCTACACACACCTTCACTCATTCACCCATACTATCATTCATACATACAATCACTCATCTTTACAACACTATCATATGCACTCATACACCTATACAGACACTCACAGTCTGCCACTCATCCATGGAGTTACTCACACACCTAGTCAGTCCTGTAAAGAATCAATGACACTTCCATTTTCTTGTCTATACAGTTAAACATAGAGCACCTTACATTTTCAAACATATACTAACACATACTTACCTTGTTATACAATCATTGATACAAGTACACATTGATCTGCACAGAGTCACACACCTCCCAGCCAGCCACACACACACTCAGTCTCCCATACAAATACTTGGACAATCAATCAGTAACCCATATAGTTAATCATATAGCTACTGATCAAAACATGCAGCAGTTTACAGAACAACAGACATAATGATGCACAAATTAAGACACTTTAGTCACTAACCCATGCACTCAGTGAGACACATTTAATCACTCACTCATGCATTCAGTCATGCACCTACTAAATCCTTTGTCCAGACACTTATACTTCCACTCATTCTTCAATATGTAAGACACATTTTAACTTTACAGAAACATACAGTCACTGGATGTTGTCATCAGTGATGTCATCAGTGATGTCATTTGAGATGTCATCAGTGATGTCACTGACCATGTCATGAATGATGTAATATGTGACATCATCAGCAGTGGATTGCAGGTGCGCGATATATAGTTAGTGCAACTAACTATATATGGAATTTCAATGGTTTTGTGTGAGTAAAATAAGGTTTTTTAAATGCTAATTCCTAACTATATATGGTCTATAACCTATGGTTTTTTCAGTGAATTTTCAAGGTTTTGTAAATGCTAATTCCTAACTATATATGGTCTATAACCTATGGTTTTTTCAGTGAATTTCAATGGTTTTTTAATAGCAAATATCATAAGCTGTCGAATGTCAAGTACGTGGTAAGTGAAAACATTTTCGTGTTTATGCACACTGATCTGCTTTGAATGGTGCCCCCCCCCCTCATTTCTATTAGGAGTACTCTCTCTTTGCAGATAGTGAAAGGTAGTTAACGCAGGTCTTTGCCCCCATTGTAATCCGTCGTGCCTGCTTCTCTCTCCATTTGATTCATTGTTATCCAAGTATTTACTGTTTTAGAATTAGTTCTCTTTGGTTCATTCTCTATTTACAAACAAACACAGAGTCGCAATACTCTGTTTAGTCTTTGCAGATAACGAAAAATCGTGTAAAAAAAAAGAAAAGGAATCGAGCAAAATCAGTAGGCCACTAATGGGATCTCTTTTTGACCTCGCTAAAATAGAAACATTAGGAACAACCCCTCATGACAAATACAAAACTAGTGAGATGAACTGAACTCCACACAATGATGGCTGCAAAACAGCTCTGCTCCGCCACCCACCCCGCCCAAAATAACGATAAAGAACGGCTGCCATGATTGGTTGCGGAATGACCACGACGGAGCTACGAAATGGTGCTGCTCTCATGCTAACCCCAGCTTCAGTCTGAAACATCCAGAAACACTGTAGACTACCAATTCGATCAGTTCCGGTAGCGCCCCAATGTAACCCGGTAGAGAAGAACTAGCCCTCCCCTCTTTGACTGATGGTTCTTGTTGCCTGTCCCTTCTGTTGTCATTTAACAGAACTATTTAGCCTGCTGAAAGGGGTTGTGTTCCGACCGCTGGTTGGTGGAGACATTTTGACTATATTCTGTACCTGCGTTGTCGCGTAATGCGTCATATGACGCGCCGCGTTAGCGCATCCGGAAGTCATCCGGGGCGCGCAGCGCGTAACGTAAGCATAACAAGTCATGTGACTTGTTAATAAAACTTTTCATTGGTTCATTTTACTTTTCTTATTGTAATGATGAAAGGCTTGGTCATATGACCTAAAAATTACGCTTTTCATTACTTCCTAACATTATTTTTTCTTAAATATATGTTATAATGTTCCAGGCTAATGTACTTTCCCGGAAATTTTACAACTGTCCTGCAAGTAAAATATATTCTTTTTTCGAGAAAAAGAGCGTTTCTTCGTCCCATGACGGAGCCGTTGAGCAAAAGAGGGTCGACCTGCTGTCTTAGTCGCCGATACGCCTGAATATGAGATTCTTATCGATCACTTTATGTTGCAGGAATAGAAAACACAACAGCCCTTGACCATTTATCTTTACTGCATTCCTTCGTATTATACCTTTTACCCTTCATGTAATTGGTCTGCTTTATTTCACTTGCCTTTTAATGATTCTAAAACAGTGACTATTATTAAAAACTTTACCAATGTATATACTACTACCATGTTTTCTTTTAAAAACCTTTATTGTGAAAATTTCATTATACAAATACGAGCCTATAACCACGTGGGCCGGCCACGGAGCAAACTGTAATCGTATATGATAAATAGACATTTACACTGTAGAGGAACGTAACGGGCGGGCCATTAGGTTGCAAGAACTAAGGTGTCTAACAGTTACGGAATCGGTGGACGTACATTTTATAATTAAAATACGACAGGGCCAGTTACAATAAAATTATCTAGATATACATTTGCGGGCAAGTACCATGGGTGACGTTAATTCGAACTTTCAACAGTACAGTAATCAATAACACATCAGAACTTAATATCAATAGGGATGTCGAAATATTCAATCAATTCTCGTCCCCGCCCGCCATGTGCTTCAAAACTGCATACGTATCTCGTGATTTCAAGGTTCTGCAACCAGTACACAACAAGGAGTTACGAGTCCCATTTATTCTGGCGCCATTTTGGGCGAGGACGGGCAGGTCCAGGATATAGTCAAAATGTCTCTACCAACCATCGACTATGATGATGTTCATATGCTGTATTTATTAGAGTAACACTCAGATGTCCACATGAAATAAATTTGCCACAATCTAAACATGTCATTTTAATCTTTCCAAAGTTCTTCTAAATATTTGGGACCGTTTCCCTTGCCTCTGAAGCTCTCAGTGCCACTTCTTTGATGAATGTACTAGCAGGTCAGGGGTTCTCCTCCAAATCTCTCTTTTATGCAGCACTATAATTAATTGGTGCCACCTCTCCATATGACGATGCATGGTATAGTTACCACAACTATATTTTTTTTCGGTTCCTCTAGAGAGTTCATCGTGGCAGATGAAGCGTGTAACGTACCGGGCATTTACCTTTTTTTGCATGTACAGGAAAGGAAAAAAAAATCGAGCGTCCGAGTTCTAAGGTGTCCCAGGGCCATTTTAGTGGACCAGGCCCAAATCCAAAGAACAGGCCGCCATTTTGAGAGTCCTGTTGCAGCCGCCTGTCGCTGTAGCATCAAGAGCAGCCGAAACTCAGCTGAATGGCAACTGAAACGGTAAAGGGGCGCCCCACTACAGCAGACGAGCCAGGCCCAAATCCAAAGAACTGCTATCTCACAGGCTAATGGGGCGACCCACGCCGAGTTTCAGCATTGTAGGATGACCACACAAGTACAGCAACTTGCTAGACATCACCTCGGTGCCATCCGGATCTCGGCGCCCCACTGCAGATGAAGTGCCTCTCAACTATGAAACCACCACGGTGACATCCGGATCTTGGCGCGTTGTGCTGCCTTCGGCCTATTCGCACATCGGTCCGCTACTGACGCCATCTCACAGGCTAATGGGGCGACCCACGCCGAGTTTCAGCATTGTAGGATGACCACACCAGTACAGCAACTTGCTAGACATCACCTCGGTGCCATCCGGATCTCGGCGCCCCACTGCAGATGAAGTGCCTCTCAACTATGAAACCACCACGGTGACATCCGGATCTTGGCGCGTTGTGCTGCCTTCGGCCTATTCGCACATCGGTCCGCTACTGACGCCATCTCACAGGCTAATGGGGCGACCCACGCCGAGTTTCAGCATTGTAGGATGACCACACCAGTACAGCAACTTGCTAGACATCACCTCGGTGCCATCCGGATCTCGGCGCCCCACTGCAGATGAAGTGCCTCTCAACTATGAAACCACCACGGTGACATCCGGATCTTGGCGCGTTGTGCTGCCTTCGGCCTATTCGCACATCGGTCCGCTACTGACGCCATCTCACAGGCTAATGGGGTGACCCACGCCGAGTTTCAGCATTGTAGGATGACCACACCAACTTGCTAGACATCACCTCAGTGCCATCCGAATCTTGGCATCTCAACGCCTAGTGGTATCTTCCATACAAAAAATATTGTTACGCTGCCTTTGGCCCCATTCGCACATCAGTCCGCAACTTAGACATCACCTCGGTGCCATCCGGATCTTGGCATCTCAGCGCCTTGTGGTGTCAGTCAGAAAATATTGTTGTGCTGCCTTCGGCCTATTCGCACATCGGTCCGCTACTGACGCCATCTCACAGGCCAACGGGGCGCCCCACGCCGACTTTCAGCATTGTAGGATGGCCACACCAGTACCACAACTTGCAAGACACCACCTCGGTGCCATCCGGATCTTGGCATCTCAGCGCCTTGTGGTCTCTTCTACACCGGAAATATAGTAGAAAATATTGTTGCGCTGCCTTTGGCCCCATTCACACATCAGTCCGCTACTGACACCATCTCACAGGCCAACGGGGCGCCCCACGCCGACTTTCAACATTGTAGGATGGCCACAGAAGTGCGACAACTTACTAGACACCACCTCGGTGCCATCCGGATCTTAGCGCGTTGTGCTGCCTTCGGCCTATTCGCACATCGGTCCGCTACTGACGCAAACTCACAGGCCAACGGGGCGCCCCACGCCGACTTTCAGCATTGTAGGATGGCCACACCAGTGCGGCAACTTCCTACACACCACCTCGGTGCCATCCGGATCTTGGCGCGTAGTGAAGCTGCAGCAGCTGCAAATAAGCTTCAGACAGTGTTACAACCGCTGCTCAGAACTCTCAACTATGACACCACCTCGATGCCATCCGGATCTTGGCGCGTTGTATTGCCTTCGGCCTATTCGCACATCGGTCCGCTACTGACGCCGCCTCACGTGCCAACGTATTTTCTCCGCATTTTATACCCTATGCCGCATAACAGGTCATGTGACTTGTTTATAAAACTTTTCATTGGTTCATTTTACTTTTGGTTTCCTAATGATGGAAGGCTTGATCATATGACCTAAAAACAACACTTTTCATTGGATGAAAACTTTTTTTTTCCCCCAAACGATGAAAGCCCCACCTTGTTTCTGGATGTTTCAGACTGAAGCTGGCGTCACCATGAGAGCACCACCATCTCGTAGCTCCGTCGTGGTCATTCCGCGAGCAATCATGGCAGCCGCTCCCCACCAGAAGCCTGCAGGAGTCGGGGCCCCCAAAACTTTTGATGAATTCTCAAGGCGGAGGGGACGCTTTCGAGAATGGGGTCCAAGACCTAGCAGACAAGCGTCCGATTTCCAAGGTGTCCCAGGGCCATTTCAGTGGACCAGGCCCAAAAAGGAAACAGCCTGCCGCCATTTTGAGAGTCCTGTGACAGCCGCCTATCGCTGCACCGCAAGAGTGGGCGCAACTCAGCTGAATGGCGGCTTTTGACACAGTGGACCAAAAGCGGACGGAATGGCAACTGAAACGGTAAAGGGGCGCCCCACTACAACAGACGAGACTCCACCTGGAGAGGCCCGTTCACGCCGCCTCCCCCGGGGCGCTCCACGCCGTTATTCGGAGCAGCATTGTAGGATACCAAAACCAGTGCGGCAACTTACTGGACATCACCTTGGTGCCATCGTTCTGCTGCCTTGGAACTATTCGCACAACAGTTTGCTACTGATGACCCACCCCCCGCGACGCCCCACGCCGTTATTTGCTGGGTGGCAACTTACTAGACATCACTTTTGTGTCATCTAGATTTCGGCGCGTTCTGCTGCCTTGGAACTATTCGCACAACAGTTTGCTACTGATCACCCACCCCCCGCGACGCCCCACGCCGGAAATCTGGACGTTGTGCTGCGTTGGGACTATTCGCACAGCCGACCGCTACCGTTGTTTTTCTCTAAAAATGTTTATATGTTATTACTATTTTTGTTTTCTTGTATATATTTATAAATTATTAAAGTTTTATAATCTTACTACTTTGTCGGAGTGCTATATATTTTTAATGTGACACATAATTGTAAAAACTTTGATGTACAAAGAGTCATCCCTGGAATCTTCCGCTTCACGCTCGGTCCCCTCCCCAATCACAATACAGAATGGTTTTCAGATAATAGCAACGCTTCTGCTGTGACGGATCTCATCGAGTGTGGGCCTTGATCTACTATAACTCCTTTGAAGACGGGTGATTCTTTACAGCTGTGGCCATAAACTACATCTGCAGGGCTAGCTGATAGCCTAGGACCGGCCTGGACAATCGGACACAGAGGAAAAGGAGTGTCAGAGGGTGCGGTAGTGAATAGGGCGAAAGGGAGGTGTCGGGCGGGCACAGGGTGTGATTCTCAGGGAAGAACAGCGCAGATGGGGGGAGGTTTATTACCCATGCATAAAACAGAGAGCGGGGGTGACCACTGCCTGGGGGAGATGCTTGCGAGGGTGGGGAGCCATGCTAAGGATCGACAGCGTTCACAGAGTGGATCTGGTCAAGGCATCTAAAATGGCTGCCGTGCACGACAAAAGTGTGGCATTTGAAAAAAGACAAGATGGCGCACACAATGTTTTTCAACAATTCCTGATTTCCTTCGAATCGAACGTTAACAGACGTTGGGGCATATTACCAAAGTTAAGCGATATTTATCCCTAACGATGCATTGCAAAGATTTTTTTACCGTCAGAAATTATCGCAGATAAACCTTGCTATTATCAAGGTTTATCGCAAATACGATAAAAAACGAGCGCAATGCATTAATGTCGCTGAAAACTCCGCGATATTCATGCATTACCAAGCTAATGCTCTTAGCCATGTTATCCACCTCCCATTGGATAACATGGCTAAGAACTGCTCAGGGCAGCTGTTACTTTTTGGAGATATTCGCGCTTATCTCGAATATTTCCAAAAGTTGATAATAGGAGATAGCGATGTTAGCGACTGTTTCCAGTCGCTAACATCTTGGCATGCCCACTTTGCATGTCATTAGTGATAAATATCACTCACATGCAAAGTGGGACCCAAGATGGTCGCTATCTCCTACTAGCCGTCGCTAACTGGTGTTAGCAACAGCTAGGTAATACACATATAATTTTATCTCCGCGAAGCGGAGCGCTGTTACAGATATATATCTTGTTTTTGAACGTTAATTTCTCAAAATGCACTGAAGCACATATATTGAGACATAGCAAAGGCACATCGGGCTACCAGTCCCTAATATTTTACCAAGTTTCGTGCAAATCCATTCAGCCGTTCGATTATTATTATTATTATTATTTTTTGCCCCGCGGGGCCCTTTTAAAACCTCCACATCAAACCTAGGGGGTCAGCGAGGATCTACTATGCCCCCTTATGGTCATCAGCCGTTCGATTATTATTATTATTTTTTTTTTTGCCCCGCGGGGCCCTTTTAAAACCTCCACATCAAACCTAGGGGGTCAGCGAGGATCTACTATGCCCCCTTATGGTCATTTGCCCCTTCGCTTTGGCCTCCTCTTGTCTCTCGATCCTACCGAGAGACAAGATGGCGGCCGCTACGTACTGTTTGGAATGTTTACAGACACCGGAGAGCCAATCAGCTTCGCTTCGCAAAGCTCCGTAACGCGAAAAGTACGCGAAGCGGTGCGCTGTTACAGATATATATCTTTTTTTGAACGTTAATTTCTCAAAATCCACTGAAGCACATATATTGAGACCTAGCAAAGGCACATCGGGCTACCAGTCCCTACAATTTTGCCAAGTTTCGTGCAAATCCATTCAGCCGTTCGATTATTATTATTATTATTTTTTTTTGCCCCGCGGGGCCCTTTTAAAACCTCCACATCAAACCTAGGGGGTCAGCGAGGATCTACTATGCCCCCTTATAGTTATTTCCCCCTTTGTTTTGACCTCCTCTTGTCTCTCGATCCTACCGAGAGACAAGATGGCGGCCGCTACGGACTGTTTGGAATGTTGACAGACGCCGGAGAACCAATCAGCTTCGCTTCACAAAGCTCCGTTGCGCGAAAAGTCCGCGAACCAGAGCGCTAACCGGTCCGCTGTTACAGATATATATCTTTTTTTAAACGTTAATTTCTCAAAATCCACTGGAGCACATATATTGAGACCTACAAAAGGCACATCGGGCTACCAGTCCCTACAATTTTGCCAAGTTTCGTGCAAATCCATTCAGCCGTTCGGGCTAAAAGTGAGGCCAACCGCCCTATGGAAAACTCAATGTTAAAAACACGTTTTGGGACCCCCCTTTTTTCTCGGCCCCCACTGGACGAACCCCCCCCAAATTTTCAAGGGCTGCTCAGAAACAAAATGTGCCATTTTCCTGAAAATTTCAGCCGATTCCGTCCACAAACGCCAAAGTTATTAGACATAGAATTTTCAAAAAACCCATAGAGAAAAAATCCTAACTATATATACCTACTGGCGACCGCCAGTAGGTAATATATATATATATATATATATATATATATATATATATATATGTATATATATATATTCACTGAAAAAACCATAGGTTATAGACCATATATAGTTAGGAATTAGCATTTAAAAAACCTTATTTTACTCACACAAAACCATTGAAATTCCATATATAGTTAGTTGCACTAACTATATATCGCGCACCCGCAATCCACTGCTGATCATGTCACATATTACATCATTCATGACATGGTCAGTGACATCACTGATGACATCACTGATGACATCTCAAATGACATCACTGATGACATCACTGATGACAACATCCAGTGACTGTATGTTTCTGTAAAGTTAAAATATGTCTTACATATTGAAGAATGAGTGGATGTATAAGTGTCTGGATGAAGGATTTAGTAGGTGCGTGACTGACTGTATGAGTGAGTGATTAAATGTGTCTCACTGAATGCATGGGTTAGTGACTAAACTGTCTTAATTTGTGCATCATTATGTCTGTTGTTCTGTAAACTGCTGCATGTGTTGATCATTAGCTATACGAGAGGCTATATGTGTTATTAATTGGTTGCCCAAGTATTTCTATGGGAGATTGAGTTTGTGTGGGGGTGGCTGGAAGGTGTGTGACTCTATGCATAGATGTGTGAGCAGTTTATTCACTAGGTGTATGAGTTCAAGAGTGCATGTGGAAACAGCTACATGGGCAGTTGACTGTGTGCATGAGTGTATTGATGAGTGAATGGATATCTCAATGCTACATGTCATAGTAAGTACATATGTAAAACACAGTACATGTGAGAGTTGGCATATATAAATAACTGTGCATGAGAGCCACTGAATGAGTGAGTGGTTGTATCGATCATTGTGAACTTGTATCAGGGATTGTATAAGAGAGTAAATATGTGTTAGTATATGTTTCAATAAGTAAGGTGTGTTTAACTATATAGTTGAAGAAATGGAGGTGAGATTGTTTCTTTGCATGACTGACTGGGTGTGTGAGTAACTCCATGGATGAGTGGCAGTGTGTGAGTGTCTGTATACACTGAGTGTATCTAAGGTTATATTAGAGTCTGAAGAGGTTTATCGTATTAGCACAAGAATGATGTCAAATGAGATGTCATCAGTGATGTCATCAGTGATGTCATTTGAGATGTCATCAGTGATGTCATCAGTGATGTCACTGACCATGTCATGAATGATGTAATATGTGACATGATCAGCAGTGGATTGCGGGTGCGCGATATATAGTTAGTGCAACTAACTATATATGGAATTTCAATGGTTTTGTGTGAGTAAAATAAGGTTTTTTAAATGCTAATTCCTAACTATATATGGTCTATAACCTATGGTTTTTTCAGTGAATTTTCAAGGTTTTGTAAATGCTAATTCCTAACTATATATGGTCTATAACCTATGGTTTTTTCAGTGAATTTCAATGGTTTTTTAATAGCAAATATCATAAGCTGTCGAATGTCAAGTACGTGGTAAGTGAAAAAATTTTCGTGTTTATGCACACTGATCTGCTTTGAATGGTGCCCCCCCCCCCTCATTTCTATTAGGAGTACTCTCTCTTTGCAGATAGTGAAAGGTAGTTAACGCAGGCCTTTGCCCCCGTTGTAATCCGTCGTGCCTGCTTCTCTCTCCATTTGATTGATTGTTATCCAAGTATTTACTATTTTAGAATTAGTTCTCTTTGGTTCATTCTCTATTTACAAACAAACACAGAGTCGCAATACTCTGTTTAGTCTTTGCAGATAACGAAAAATCGTGTAAAAAAAAAGAAAAGGAATCGAGCAAAATCAGTAGGCCACTAATGGGATCTCTTTTTGACCTCGCTAAAATAGAAACATTAGGAACAACCCCTCATGACAAATACAAAACTAGTGAGATGAACTGAACTCCACACAATGATGGCTGCAAAACAGCTCGGCTCCGCCACCCACCCCGCCCAAAATAACGATAAAGAGCGGCTGCCATGATTGGTTGCGGAATGGCCACGACGGAGCTACGAAATGGTGCTGCTCTCATGCTAACCCCAGCTTCAGTCTGAAACATCCAGAAACACTGTAGACTACCAATTCGATCAGTTCCGGTAGCGCCCCAATGTAACCCGGTAGAGAAGAACTAGCCCTCCCCTCTTTGACTGATGGTTCTTGTTGCCTGTCCCTTCTGTTGTCATTTAACAGAACTATTTAGCCTGCTGAAAGGGGTTGTGTTTCGACCGCTGGTTGGTGGAGACATTTTGACTATATTCTGGACCTGCGTTGTCGCGTAATGCGTCATATGACGCGCCGCGTTAGCGCATCCGGAAGTCATCCGGGGCGCGCAGCGCGTAACGTAAGCATAACAAGTCATGTGACTTGTTAATAAAACTTTTCATTGGTTCATTTTACTTTTCTTATTCTAATGATGAAAGCCTTGGTCATATCACCTAAAAATTACGCTTTTAATTAGTTCCGAACATTATTTTTTCTTAAATATATGTTATAATGTTCCAGGCTAATGTACTTTCCCGGAAATTTTACAACTGTCCTGCAAGTAAAATATATTCTTTTTTCGAGAAAAAGAGCGTTTCTTCGTCCCATGACGGAGCCGTTGAGCAAAAGAGGGTCGACCTGCTGTCTTAGTCGCCGATACGCCTGAATATGAGATTCTTATCGATCACTTTATGTTGCAGGAATAGAAAACACAACAGCCCTTGACCATTTATCTTTACTGCGTTCCTTCGTATTATACCTTTTACCCTTCATGTAATTGGTCTGCTTTATTTCACTTGCCTTTTAATGATTCTAAAACAGTGACTATTATTAAAAACTTTACCAATGTATATACTACTACCATGTTTTCTTTTAAAAACCTTTATTGTGAAAATTTCATTATACAAATACGAGCCTATAACCACGTGGGCCTGCCACGGAGCAAACTGTAATCGTATATGATGAATAGACATTTACACTGTAGAGGAACGTAACGGGCAGGCCATTAGGTTGCAAGAACTAAGGTGTCTAACAGTTACGGAATCGGTGGACGTACATTTTATAATTAAAATACGACAGGGCCAGTTACAATAAAATTATCTAGATATACATTTGCGGGCAAGTACCATGGGTGACGTTAATTCGAACTTTCAACAGTACAGTAATCAATAACACATCAGAACTTAATATCAATAGGGATGTCGAAATATTCAATCAATTCTCGTCCCCGCCCGCCATGTGCTTCAAAACTGCATACGTATCTCGTGATTTCAAGGTTCTGCAACCAGTACACAACAAGGAGTTACGAGTCCCATTTATTCCGGCGCCATTTTGGGCGAGGACGGGCAGGTCCAGCATATAGTCAAAATGTCTCTACCAACCATCGACTATGATGATGTTCATATGCTGTATTTATTAGAGTAACACTCATCTGTCCACATGAAATTAATTTGCCACAATCTAAACATGTCATTTTAATCTTTCCAAAGTTCTTCTAAATATTTGGGACCGTTTCCCTTGCCTCTGAAGCTCTCAGTGCCACTTCTTTGATGAATGTACTAGCAGGTCAGGGGTTCTCCTCCAAATCTCTCTTTTATGCAGCACTATAATTAATTGGTGCCACCTCTCCATATGACGATGCATGGTATAGTTACCACAACTATATTTTTTTTCGGTTCCTCTGGAGAGTTCATCGTGGCAGATGAAGCGTGTAACGTACCGGGCATTTACCTTTTTTTGCATGTACAGGAAAGGAAAAAAAAATCGAGCGTCCGAGTTCTAAGGTGTCCCAGGGCCATTTTAGTGGACCAGGCCCAAATCCAAAGAACAGGCCGCCATTTTGAGAGTCCTCTTGCAGCCGCCTGTCGCTGTAGCATCAAGAGCAGCCGAAACTCAGCTGAATGGCAACTGAAACGGTAAAGGGGCGCCCCACTACAGCAGACGAGCCTCCACCTAGGAAGGCCCAGTCACGCCGCCTCCCCCCCCCCCCTTCGGGCACCCCACGCCGTTATTCGGAGCAGTATTGTAGGAAGGCCACACCAGTGCGGCAACTTGCTAGACATCACCTCGGTGGTAACCGAATCTCAACGCCTTGTGGTGTCTTCTATTCAGAAAACATTGTTATGCTGCCTTCGACCTATTCGCCGCAAGTGCGCACACAACTCAACTGCATAGCTTGCTAGACACCACCTCGGTGCCATCCGGATCTTGGAATCTCAGCGCCTTTTGGTGTCTTCTCTTCAGAAAATATTGTTGCGCTGCCTTTGGCCCCATTCGCACATCAGTCCGCTACTGACGCCATCTCACAGGCTAATGGGGCGCCCCACGTCGACTTTCAGCATTGTAGGATGACCACACCAGTACAGCAACTTGCTAGACATCACCTCGGTGCCATCCGGATCTCGGCGCCCCACTGCAGATGAAGTGCCTCTCAACTATGAAACCACCACGGTGACATCCGGATCTTGGCGCGTTGTGCTGCCTTCGGCCTATTCGCACATCGGTCCGCTACTGACGCCATCTCACAGGCTAATGGGGTGACCCACGCCGAGTTTCAGCATTGTAGGATGACCACACCAGTACAGCAACTTGCTAGACATCACCTCGGTGCCATCCGAATCTTGGCATCTCAACGCCTAGTGGTATCTTCCATACAGAAAATATTGTTACGCTGCCTTTGGCCCCATTCGCACATCGGTCCGCAACTTAGACATCACCTCGGTGCCATCCGGATCTTGGCATCTCAGCGCCTTGTGGTGTCTTCTACTCCGAAAATATTGTAGAAAATATTGTTGCGCTGCCTTTGGCCCCATTCGCACATCAGTCCGCTACTGACACCATCTCACAGGCCAACAGGGCGCCCCACGCCGACTTTTACCATTGTACGATGGCCACACCAGTGCCACAACTTGCTAGACACCACCTCGGTGCCATCCGGATCTTGGCATCTCAGCGCCTTGTGGTGTCTTCAAATCAGAAAATATTGTTGCGCTGCCTTTGGCCCCATTCGCACATCGGTCCGCTACTGACGCCATCTCACAGGCCAACGGGGCGCCCCACGCCGACTTTCAACATTGTAGGATGGCCACAGAAGTGCGACAACTTACTAGACACCACCTCGGTGCCATCCGGATCTTGGCGCGTTGTGCTGCCTTCGGCCTATTCGCACATGGTTCCGCTACTGACGCAAACTCACAGGCCAACGGGGCGCCCCACGCCGACTTTCAGCATTGTAGGATGGCCACACCAGTGCACCTTACTAGACACCACCTCGGTGCCATCCGGATCTTGGCGCGTAGTGAAGCTGCAGCAGCTGCAAATAAGCTTCAGACAGTGTTACAACCGCTGCTCAGAACTCTCAACTATGACACCACCTCGGTGCCATCCGGATCTTGGCGCGTTGCGCTGCCTTTGGCCCCATTCGCACATCGGTCCGCTACTGCCCCCATCTCACAGGCCAACGGGGCGCCCCACGCCGACTTTCAACATTGTAGGATGGCCACACCAGTGCGGCAACTTACTAGACACCACCTCGGTGCCATCCGGATCTTGGCGCGTTGTGCTGCCTTCGGCCTATTCGCACATCGGTCCGCTACTGACGCAAACTCACAGGCCAACGGGGCGCCCCACGCCGACTTTCAGCATTGTAGGATGGCCACACCAGTGCTGCAACTTGCTGGACACCACCTCGGTGCCATCCGGATCTTGGCGCGTTGTATTGCCTTTGGCCTATTCGCACATCGGTCCGCTACTGACGCCGCCTCACGTGCCAACGTATTTTCTCCGCATTTTATACCCTATGCCGCATAACAGGTCATGTGACTTGTTTATAAAACTTTTCATTGGTTCATTTTACTTTTGGTTTCCTAATGATGGAAGGCTTGATCATATGACCTAAAAACAACACTTTTCATTGGATGAAAACGTTTTTTTTTTCCCAAACGATGAAAGCCCCACCTTGTTTCTAGATGTTTCAGACTGAAGCTGGCGTCAGCATGAGAGCACCACCATCTCGTAGCTCCGTCGTGGTCATTCCGCGAGCAATCATGGCAGCCGCTCCCCACCAGAAGCCTGCAGGAGTCGGGGCCCCCAAAACTTTTGATGAATTCTCAAGGCGGAGGGGACGCTTTCGAGAATGGGGTCCAAGACCTAGCAGACAAGCGTCCGATTTCCAAGGTGTCCCAGGGCCATTTCAGTGGACCAGGCCCAAAAAGGAAACAGCCTGCCGCCATTTTGAGAGTCCTGTGACAGCCGCCTATCGCTGCACCGCAAGAGTGGGCGCAACTCAGCTGAATTGCGGCTTTTGACACAGTGGACCAAAAACGGACGGAATGGCAACTGAAACGGTAAAGGGGCGCCCCACTACAACAGATGACACTCCACCTGGAGAGGCCCGTTCACGCCGCCTCCCCCGGGGCGCCCCACGCCGTTATTCGGAGCAGCATTGTAGGATACCAAAACCAGTGCGGCAACTTACTGGACATCACCTTGGTGCCATCGTTCTGCTGCCTTGGAACTATTCGCACAACAGTTTGCTACTGATGACCCACCCCCCGCGACGCCCCACGCCGGAAATCTGGACGTTGTGCTGCGTTGGGACTATTCGCACAGCCGACCGCTACTTCGTTGTTTTTCCCTAAAAATGTTTATATGTTATTACTATTTTTGTTTTCTTGTATATATTTATAAATTATTAAAGTTTTATAATCTTACTACTTTGTCGGAGTGCTATATATTTTTAATGTGACACATAATTGTAAAAACTTTGATGTACAAAGAGTCATCCCTGGAATCTTCCGCTTCAGACTCGGTCCCCTCCCCAATCACAATACAGGATGGTTTTCAGATAATAGCAACGCTTCTGCTGTGACGGATCTCATCGAGTGTGGGCCTTGATCTACTATAACTCCTTTGAAGAGGGGTGATTCTTTACAGCTGTGGCCATAAACTACATCTGCAGGGCTAGCTGATACCCTAGGACCAGCCTGGACAATCGGACACAGAGGAAAAGGAGTGTCAGAGGGTGCGGTAGTGAATAGGGCGAAAGGGAGGTGTCGGGCAGGCACAGGGTGTGATTCTCAGGGAAGAGCAGCGCAGATGGGGGGAGGTTTATTACCCATGCATAAGACAGAGAGCGGGGGTGACCACTGCCTGGGGGAGATGCTTGCGAGGGTGGGGAGCCATGCTAAGGATCGACAGCGTGCACAGAGTGGGTCTGGTCAAGGCATCTAAAATGGCTGCCGTGCACGACAAAAGTGTGGCATTTGAAAAAAGACAAGATGGCGCAGACAATGTTTTTCAACACTTCCTGATTTCCTTCGAATCGAACGTTAACAGACGTTGGGGCATATTACCAAAGTTAAGCGATATTTATCCCTAACGATGCTTAGCAACGATTTTTTTACCGTCAGAAATTATCGCAGATAAACCTTGCTATTATCAAGGTTTATCGCAAATACGATAAAAAACGACCGCAATGCATTAATATCGCTGAAAACTCAGCGATATTCATGCATTACCGAGCTAATGCTCTTAGCCATGTTATCCACCTCCCATTGGATAACATGGCTAAGAACTGCTCAGGGCAGGTGCTAGCTTTTGGAGATATTCGCGCTTATCTCGAATATTTCCAAAAGTTGATAATAGGAGATAGCGATGTTAGCGACTGTTTCCAGTCGCTAACATCTTGGCATGCCCACTTTGCATGTCATTAGTGATAAATATCACTCACATGCAAAGTGGGGCCCAAGATGGTCGCTATCTCCTACTAGCCGTCGCTAACTGGTGTTAGCAACAGCTAGGTAATACAGATATAATTTTATCTCCGCGAAGCGGAGCGCTGTTACAGATATATATCTTGTTTTTGAACGTTAATTTCTCAAAATGCACTGAAGCACATATATTGAGACCTAGCAAAGGCACATCGGGCTACCAGTCCCTAATATTTTACCAATTTTCGTGTAAATCCATTCAGCCGTTCGATTATTATTATTATTTTTTTTTTTTGCCCCGCGGGGCCCTTTTAAAACCTCCACATCAAACCTAGGGGGTCAGCGAGGATCTACTATGCCCCCTTATGGTCATTTGCCCCTTCGCTTTGGCCTCCTCTTGTCTCTCGATCCTACCGAGAGACAAGATGGCGGCCGCTACGGACTGTTTGGAATGTTTACAGACACCGGAGAGCCAATCAGCTTCGCTTCGCAAAGCTCCATAACTCGAAAAGTACGCGAAGCGGTGCGCTGTTACAGATATATATCTTTTTTTGAACGTTAATTTCTCAAAATCCACTGGAGCACATATATTGAGATCTAGCAAAGGCACATCGGGCTACCAGTCCCTACAATTTTGCCAAGTTTCGTGCAAATCCATTCAGCTGTTCGATTATTATTATTTTTATTTTTTTTTGCCCCGCGGGGCCCTTTTAAAACCTCCACATCAAACCTAAACGGTCAGGGAGGATCTACTATGCCCCCTTATGGTCATTTGCCCCTTCGGTTTGGCCTCCGCTTGTCTCTCGATCCTACCGAGAGACAAGATGGCGGCCGCTACGGACTGTTTGGAATGTTTACAGACGCCGGAGAACCAATCAGCTTCGCTTCACAAAGCTCCGTTGCGCGAAAAGTACGCGAACTGGAGCGCTGCCCGGTCCGCTGTTACAGATATATATCTTTTTTTAAACGTTAATTTCTCAAAATCCACTGGAGCACATATATTGAGACCTACAAAAGGCACATCGGGCTACCAGTCTCTACAATTTTGCCAAGTTTCGTGCAAATCCATTCAGCCGTTCGGGCTAAAAGTGAGGCCAACCGCCCTATGGAAAACTCAATGTTAAAAACTCGTTTTGGGACCCCCCTTTTTTCTCGACCCCCCCTAGACGAACCCCCCCCCAATTTTCAGGGGCTGCTCAGAAACAAAATGTGCCATTTTCCTGAAAATTTCAGCTAATTCCGTCCACAAACGCCAAAGTTATTAGACATAGAATTTTCAAAAAACCCATAGAGAAAAAATCCTAACTATATATACCTACTGGCGACCGCCAGTAGGTAATATATATATATATATATATATATATATATATATATATATATATATATATACACACTTTATTTTTGGGGTAGCCACTCACCAAGACCCACAACCTCCACACCAAGCAGGTCCAACAGGTCCTGCTCCCGGTCCAAAATGTCGGCCCAGCGGTGGGACAGCTGATGGTGGGTACGCCGGATACCGGAGCAGCGGAAGACTGCACGGCGCACCTTCGCCCACCGCCGGAGACGCTCTTCAATGCGCTGGTAGCCGGAGCCGGGCCTGCCGCCTGCTGCCAAAGTCAAGGGGAGGTGACGTTGGATAAAAAAGACCAGGGCGGCCACCTCCTCCTCCCCAAAAAGTTGGCGGGGCGTCACTCCTGCCGGGCGCATTCTGCCGCAAGGCAGCCGGGTTTTTTTAGGCACAGCCGCCTTGCCCTTTGAGCCGCCGATGCTGCTGGCACCCTTCACCATGGTTCTGGGTGGAGGGGAGAAGGAAAGTTGAAGACAAAAAGGTTAGGGGAAGAAAGAAGAAAGATAAAAGAAGGAAGTAATATAAAACAAGAGAAAAGTTGCAAAAAAAGTGGTAAAAGTAAAAATAAAATGAGAAATATAAACCTAGGCACAGACAGAAATAGGTAAGAAGTAAAGAAAGTTAGAAAAACTGAGGGAAAAGACCAGGATGGAAGAGATAGGAGTGAGATGCTAAAGTAGGCCCAAAACCATAGCCAGAGTGTGAAATCGAAGATGGCTCTGCCCGTCGCGACCGCCGCGGTAAGTTCGCGCGATATTTGACGCAATCACGCACTTTGGCAGTGCGAACGAGAAGATGAGTTCCCGAACATGTCTAACACAACGCGAACACGTTACTTGTGACCCGGAACCGGAAATAAGGGAACGCAAGCGGGCGGGACAAACCTCATCGAGTAACTTAGCGCGCTAGCTATCTCGAGCATGCAGGCAGCGCCCCGAACATGCGCACCGCGCTCCCGAAGACGAAAAACGGCGCGCGAACGGGTCTAGCAGGCTACTACGCATGTCCGCGGAGCTACGTGTAGCTCGCGGAGTGCAAGTGCGTCTTCGCGTAGCTTCGCGGAGTGCGGCTACGCGAACTACGCCCAGGGTTACCCGCGACCTGATGAAATTGCTCTGAGTTGACCAAAATGGTCCGTTTTGAAAATTTCCATCTTTCAACTAATTTTGACTTTCAGAGGTGGATCATCCCTTTTGGAGCTAAAATGAGCATCTTTATCGTCATTTTCATGCTTCAATGGAGCCAAAAGTCAAGATTTGGCTCATGGTTAAAAGTGACTTAAAAGGACCCAAATGCTCACTTCGAGGGCTTAAAACGTGTTTATTCACTGCGGGAAGAGATATAAACAACATTTGGAGTAAATTAATGTTCATGCGAGAAACTTCGATTTTTCATGCAAAACGATCGATGACCCGCGACCTGATGAAATTGCTCTGAGTTGACCAAAATGGCCCGTTTTGAAGATTTCAATCTTTCAACTAATTTTGACTTTCAGAGGAGGATCATCACTATTAGAGCTAAAATGAGCATCATTATCATCATTTTCATGCTTCTAGGGAGCAAAAACTCAAAATTTGACTCATGGTTAAAAGTGACTTAAAAGGTCCAAAATGCTTACTTCGAGGCCTAAAACGTGTTTATTCACTGCGATAGAGATATAAACAACATTTAGAGTAATTTAATTTACTTTACTTTAACATTAATTTATTATCTCTTCCCGCTCAAGATTTGGCTCATGGTTAAAAGTGACTTAAAAGGACCCATATGCTCACTTCGAGGGCTTAAAACGTGTTTATTCACTGCGGTAAGAGATATAAACAACATTTAGAGTAAATTATTGTTCATGTGAGAACCTTCAATTTTTGATGCAAAACGATAGATGACCCGCGACCTGATGAAATTGCTCTGAGATTACCAAAATGGTCCGTTTTGAAAATTTCCATCTTTCAACTAATTTTGACTTTCAGAGGTGGATCATCCCTTTTGGAGCTACAATGAGCATCTTTATCATCATTTTCATGCTTCAAGGGAGCCAAAAGTCAAGATTTGGCTCATGGTTAAAAGTGACTTAAAAGGACCCAAATGCTCACTTCGAGGGCTTAAAACGTGTTTATTCACTGCGGGAAGAGATATGAACAACATTTAGAGTAAATTAGTGTTCATGCGAGAAACTTCGATTTTTCATGCAAAACGATCGATGACCCGCGACCTGATGAAATTGCTCTGAGTTGACCAAAATGGTCCGTTTTGAAAATTTCCATCTTTCAACTAATTTTGACTTTCAGAGGTGGATCATCCATTTTGGAGCTAAAATGAGCATCATTATCCTCATTTTTATGCTTCTAGGGAGCAAAAACTCAAGATTTGACTCATGGTTAAAAGTGACTTAAAAGGACCCAAATGCTTACTTCGAGGCCTAAAACGTGTTTATTCACTGCGGGAAGAGATATAAACAACATTTAGAGTAAATTAATTTACTTTACTTTAACATTAATTTATTATCTCTTCCCGCTCAAGATTTGGCTCATGGTTAAAAGTGACTTAAAAGGACCCAAATGCTCACTTCGAGGGCGTAAAACGTGTTTATTCACTGCAGGAAGAGATATAAACAACATTTAGAGTAAATTAATGTTCATGCGAGAAACTTCGATTTTTCATGCAAAACGATCGATGACCCGCGACCTGATGAAATTGCTCTGAGTTGACCAAAATGGTCCGTTTTGAAAATTTCCATCTTTCAACTAATTTTGACTTTCAGAGGTGGACCATCCCTTTTGGAGCTAAAATGAGCATCTTTATCATCATTTTCATGCTTCTAGGGTGCCAAAACTCAAGATTTGGCTCAGGGTTAAAATTGACTTAAAAGGACCCAAATGCTCACTTCGAGGGCTTAAAACATGTTTATTCACTGCGGGAAGAGATATAAACAACATTTAGAGTAAATTAATTTACTTTACTTTAACATTAATTTATTATCTCTTCCCGCTCAAGATTTGGCTCATGGTTAAAAGTGACTTAAAAGGACCCATATGCTCACTTCGAGGGCTTAAAACGTGTTTATTCACCGCGGGAAGAGATATAAACAACATTTAGAGTAAATTATTGTTCATGTGAGAACCTTCAATTTTTGATGCAAAACGATAGATGACCCGCGACCTGATGAAATTGCTCTGAGATTACCAAAATGGCCCGTTTTGAAAATTTCCATCTTTCAACTAATTTTGACTTTCAGAGGTGGATTATCCCTTTTGGAGCTACAATGAGCATCTTTATCATCATTTTCATGCTTCAAGGGAGCCAAAAGTCAAGATTTGGCTCATGGTTAAAAGTGACTTAAAAGGACCCAAATGCTCACTTCGAGGGCGTAAAACGTGTTTATTCACTGCGGGAAGAGATATGAACAACATTTAGAGTAAATTAATGTTCATGCGAGAACCTTCGATTTTTCATGCAAAACGATCGATGACCCGCGACCTGATGAAATTGCTCAGAGATGACCAAAATGGTCTGTTTTGAAAATTTCCATCTTTCAACTAATTTTGACTTTCAGAGGTGGATCATCCCATTTGGAGCTAAAATGAGCATCATTATCATCATTTTCATGCTTCTAGGGAGCAAAAACTCAAGATTTGACTCATGGTTAAAAGTGACTTAAAAGGACCCAAATGCTTACTTCGAGGCCTAAAACGTGTTTATTCACTGCGGGAAGAGATATAAACAACATTTAGAGTAAATTAATTTACTTTACTTTAACATTAATTTATTATCTCTTCCCGCTCAAGATTTGGCTCATGGTTAAAAGTGACTTAAAAGGACCCAAATGCTCACTTCGAGGGCTTAAAACGTGTTTATTCACTGCGGGAAGAGATATAAACAACATTTAGAGTAAATTAATGTTCATGCGAGAACCTTCAATTTTTCATGCAAAACGATCGATGACCCGCGACCTGATGAAATTGCTCAGAGATGACCAAAATGGTCTGTTTTGAAAATTTCCATCTTTCAACTAATTTTGACTTTCAGAGGTGGATCATCCATTTTGGAGCTAAAATGAGCATCATTATCATCATTTTCATGCTTCTAGGGAGCAAAAACTCAAGATTTGACTCATGGTTAAAAGTGACTTAAAAGGACCCAAATGCTTACTTCGAGGCCTAAAACGTGTTTACTCACTGCGGGAAGACATATAAACAACATTTAGAGTAAATTAATGTTCATGCGAGAAACTTCGATTTTTCATGCAAAACGATCGATGACCCGCGACCTGATGAAATTGCTCTGAGTTGACCAAAATGGCCCGTTTTGAAGATTTCCATCTTTCAACTAATTTTGACTTTCAGAGGAGGATCATCACTATTAGAGCTAAAATGAGCATCATTATCATCATTTTCATGCTTCTAGGGAGCAAAAACTCAAAATTTGACTCATGGTTAAAAGTGACTTAAAAGGTCCAAAATGCTTACTTCGAGGCCTAAAACGTGTTTATTCACTGCGATAGAGATATAAACAACATTTAGAGTAATTTAATTTACTTTACTTTAACATTAATTTATTATCTCTTCCCGCTCAAGATTTGGCTCATGGTTAAAAGTGACTTAAAAGGACCCATATGCTCACTTCGAGGGCTTAAAACGTGTTTATTCACTGCGGTAAGAGATATAAACAACATTTAGAGTAAATTATTGTTCATGTGAGAACCTTCAATTTTTGATGCAAAACGATAGATGACCCGCGACCTGATGAAATTGCTCTGAGATTACCAAAATGGTCCGTTTTGAAAATTTCCATCTTTCAACTAGATTTGACTTTCAGAGGTGGATCATCCCTTTTGGAGCTACAATGAGCATCTTTATCATCATTTTCATGCTTCAAGGGAGCCAAAAGTCAAGATTTGGCTCATGGTTAAAAGTGACTTAAAAGGACCCAAATGCTCACTTCGAGGGCTTAAAACGTGTTTATTCACTGCGGGAAGAGATATAAACAACATTTAGAGTAAATTAATTTACTTTACTTTAACATTAATTTATTATCTCTTCCCGCTCAAGATTTGGCTCATGGTTAAAAGTGACTTAAAAGGACCCAAATGCTCACTTCGAGGGCGTAAAACGTGTTTATTCACTGCAGGAAGAGATATAAACAACATTTAGAGTAAATTAATGTTCATGCGAGAAACTTCGATTTTTCATGCAAAACGATCGATGACCCGCGACCTGATGAAATTGCTCTGAGTTGACCAAAATGGTCCGTTTTGAAAATTTCCATCTTTCAACTAATTTTGACTTTCAGAGGTGGACCATCCTTTTGGAGCTAAAATGAGCATCTTTATCATCATTTTCATGCTTCTAGGGTGCCAAAACTCAAGATTTGGCTCAGGGTTAAAATTGACTTAAAAGGACCCAAATGCTCACTTCGAGGGCTTAAAACATGTTTATTCACTGCGGGAAGAGATATAAACAACATTTAGAGTAAATTAATTTACTTTACTTTAACATTAATTTATTATCTCTTCCCGCTCAAGATTTGGCTCATGGTTAAAAGTGACTTAAAAGGACCCATATGCTCACTTCGAGGGCTTAAAACGTGTTTATTCACCGCGGGAAGAGATATAAACAACATTTAGAGTAAATTATTGTTCATGTGAGAACCTTCAATTTTTGATGCAAAACGATAGATGACCCGCGACCTGATGAAATTGCTCTGAGATTACCAAAATGGTCCGTTTTGAAAATTTCCATCTTTCAACTAATTTTGACTTTCAGAGGTGGATCATCCCTTTTGGAGCTACAATGAGCATCTTTATCATCATTTTCATGCTTCAAGGGAGCCAAAAGTCAAGATTTGGCTCATGGTTAAAAGTGACTTAAAAGGACCCAAATGCTCACTTCGAGGGCGTAAAACGTGTTTATTCACTGCGGGAAGAGATATGAACAACATTTAGAGTAAATTAATGTTCATGCGAGAACCTTCGATTTTTCATGCAAAACGATCGATGACCCGCGACCTGATGAAATTGCTCAGAGATGACCAAAATGGTCTGTTTTGAAAATTTCCATCTTTCAACTAATTTTGACTTTCAGAGGTGGATCATCCCATTTGGAGCTAAAATGAGCATCATTATCATCATTTTCATGCTTCTAGGGAGCAAAAACTCAAGATTTGACTCATGGTTAAAAGTGACTTAAAAGGACCCAAATGCTTACTTCGAGGCCTAAAACGTGTTTATTCACTGCGGGAAGAGATATAAACAACATTTAGAGTAAATTAATTTACTTTACTTTAACATTAATTTATTATCTCTTCCCGCTCAAGATTTGGCTCATGGTTAAAAGTGACTTAAAAGGACCCAAATGCTCACTTCGAGGGCGTAAAACGTGTTTATTCACTGCGGGAAGAGATATAAACAACATTTAGAGTAAATTAATGTTCATGCGAGAAACTTCGATTTTTCATGCAAAACGATCGATGACCCGCGACCTGATGAAATTGCTCTGAGTTGACCAAAATGGTCCGTTTTGAAAATTTCCATCTTTCAACTAATTTTGACTTTCAGAGGTGGATCATCCTTTTTGGAGCTAAAATGAGCATCATTATCATCATTTTCATGCTTCTAGGGAGCAAAAACTCAAGATTTGACTCATGGTTAAAAGTGACTTAAAAGGACCCAAATGCTTACTTCGAGGCCTAAAACGTGTTTATTCACTGCGGGAAGAGATATAAACAACATTTAGAGTAAATTAATTTACTTTACTTTAACATTAATTTATTATCTCTTCCCGCTCAAGATTTGGCTCATGGTTAAAAGTGACTTAAAAGGACCCAAATGCTCACTTCGAGGGCTTAAAACGTGTTTATTCACTGCGGGAAGAGATATAAACAACATTTAGAGTAAATTAATGTTCATGCGAGAACCTTCAATTTTTCATGCAAAACGATCGATGACCCGCGACCTGATGAAATTGCTCAGAGATGACCAAAATGGTCTGTTTTGAAAATTTCCATCTTTCAACTAATTTTGACTTTCAGAGGTGGATCATCCCATTTGGAGCTAAAATGAGCATCATTATCGTCATTTTCATGCTTCTAGGGAGCCAAAACTCAAGATTTGGCTCATGGTTAAAAGTGACTTAAAAGGACCCAAATGCTCACTTCAAGGGCTTAAAACGTGTTTATTCACTGCGGGAAGAGATATGAACAACTTTTAGAGTAAATTAATGTTCATGCGAGAACCTTCAATTTTTCATGCAAAAGGATCGATGACCCGCGACCTGCTGAAATTGCTCAGAGATGACCAAAATGGTCTGTTTTGAAAATTTCCATCTTTCAACTAATTTTGACTTTCAGAGGTGGATCATCCATTTTGGAGCTAAAATGAGCATCATTATCATCATTTTCATGCTTCTAGGGAGCAAAAACTCAAGATTTGACTCATGGTTAAAAGTGACTTAAAAGGACCCAAATGCTTACTTCGAGGCCTAAAACGTGTTTACTCACTGCGGGAAGACATATAAACAACATTTAGAGTAAATTAATTTACTTTACTTTAACATTAATTTATTATCTCTTCCCGCTCAAGATTTGGCTCATGGTTAAAAGTGACTTAAAAGGACCCAAATGCTCACTTTGAGGGCGTAAAACGTGTTTATTCACTGCGGGAAGAGATATAAACAACATTTAGAGTAAATTAATGTTCATGCGAGAAACTTCGATTTTTCATGCAAAACGATCGATGACCCGCGACCTGATGAAATTGCTCTGAGTTGACCAAAATGGTCCGTTTTGAAAATTTCCATCTTTCAACTAATTTTGACTTTCAGAGGTGGAGCATCCCTTTTGGAGCTACAATGAGCATCTTTATCATCATTTTCATGCTTCTAGGGAGCCAAAAGTCAAGATTTGGCTCATGGTTAAAAGTGACTTAAAAGGACCCAAATGCTCACTTCGAGGGCTTAAAACGTGTTTATTCACTGCGGGAAGATATATGAACAACATTTAGAGTAAATTAATGTTCATGCGAGAAACTTCGATTTTTCATGCAAAACGATCGATGACCCGCGACCTGATGAAATTGCTCAGAGATGACCAAAATGGTCTGTTTTGAAAATTTCCATCTTTCAACTAATTTTGACTTTCAGAGGTGGATCATCCCATTTGGAGCTAAAATTAGCATCATTATCGTCATTTTCATGCTTCTAGGGAGCCAAAACTCAAGATTTGGCTCAGGGTTAAAAGTGACTGAAAAGGACCCAAATGCTCACTTCGAGGGCTTAAAACGTGTTTATTCACTGCGGGAAGAGATATAAACAACATTTAGAGTAAATTAATGTTCATGCAAGAACCTTCAATTTTTCATGCAAAACGATCGATGACCCGCGACCTGATGAAATTGCTCAGAGATGACCAAAATGGTCTGTTTTGAAAATTTCCATCTTTCAACTAATTTTGACTTTCAGAGGTGGATCATCCCTTTTGGAGCTAAAAGGAGCATCATTATCATCATTTTCATGCATCTAGGGAGCAAAAACTCAAGATTTGACTCATGGTTAAGAGTGACTTAAAAGGACCCAAATGCTTACTTTGAGGCCTAAAACGTGTTTATTCACTGCGGGAAGAGATATAAACAACATTTAGAGTAAATTAATGTTCATGCGAGAAACTTCGATTTTTCATGCAAAACGATCGATGACCCGCGACCTGATGAAATTGCTCTGAGTTGACCAAAATGGTCCGTTTTGAAAATTTCCATCTTTCAACTAATTTTGACTTTCAGAGGTGGACCATCCCTTTCGGAGCTAAAATGAGCATCTTTATCATCATTTTCATGCTTCTAGGGTGCCAAAACTCAAGTTTTGGCTCAGGGTTAAAATTGACTTAAAAGGACCCAAATGCTCACTTCGAGGGCTTAAAACGTGTTTATTCACTGCGGGAAGAGATATAAACAACATTTAGAGTAAATTATTGTTCATGCGAGAAACTTCGATTTTTCATGTAAAACGATCGATGACCCGCGCGACCTGATGAAATTGCTCGGAGTTGACCAAAATGGTCAGTTTTGAAAATTTCCATCTTTCAACTAATTTTGACTTTCAGAGGTGGATCATCCCTTTTGGAGCTAAAATGAGCATCTTTATCGTCATTTTCATGCTTCAATGGAGCCAAAAGTCAAGATTTGGCTCATGGTTAAAAGTGACTTAAAAGGACCCAAATGCTCACTTCGAGGGCTTAAAACGTGTTTATTCACTGCGGGAAGAGATATAAACAACATTTGGAGTAAATTAATGTTCATGCGAGAAACTTCGATTTTTCATGCAAAACGATCGATGACCCGCGACCTGATGAAATTGCTCTGAGTTGACCAAAATGGCCCGTTTTGAATATTTCCATCTTTCAACTAATTTTGACTTTCAGAGGAGGATCATCACTATTGGAGCTAAAATGAGCATCATTATCATCATTTTCATGCTTCTAGGGAGCAAAAACTCAATATTTAACTCATGGTTAAAAGTGACTTAAAAGGTCCAAAATGCTTACTTCGAGGCCTAAAACGTGTTTATTCACTGCGGGGAGAGATATAAACAACATTTAGAGTAATTTAATTTACTTTACTTTAACATTAATTTATTATCTCTTCCCGCTCAAGATTTGGCTCATGGTTAAAAGTGACTTAAAAGGACCCATATGCTCACTTCGAGGGCTTAAAACGTGTTTATTCACTGCGGGAAGAGATATAAACAACATTTAGAGTAAATTATTGTTCATGTGAGAACCTTCAATTTTTGATGCAAAACGATAGATGACCCGCGACCTGATGAAATTGCTCTGAGATGACCAAAATGGTCCGTTTTGAAAATTTCCATCTTTCAACTAATTTTGACTTTCAGAGGTGGATCATCCCTTTTGGAGCTACAATGAGCATCTTTATCATCATTTTGATGCTTCTAGGGAGCCAAAACTCAAGATTTGGCTCAGGGTTAAAAGTGACTTAAAAGGACCCAAATGCTCACTTCAAGGGCTTAAAACGTGTTTATTCACTGCGGGAAGATTTATAAACAACATTTGGAGTAAATTAATGTTCATGCGAGAAACATCGATTTTTCATGCAAAACGATCGATGACCCGCGACCTGATGAAATTGCTCTGAGTTGACCAAAAAGGTCCGTTTTGAAGATTTCCATCTTTCAACTAATTTTGACTTTCAGAGGTGGACCATCCCTTTTGGAGCTAAAATGAGCATCTTTATCATCATTTTCATGCTTCTAGGGAGCCAAAAGTCAAGATTTGGCTCATGGTTAAAAGTGACTTAAAAGGACCCAAAAGCTCACTTCGAGGGCTTAAAACGTGTTTATTCACTGCGGGAAGAGATATGAACAACTTTTAGAGTAAATTAATGTTCATGCGAGAACCTTCAATTTTTCATGCAAAAGGATCGATGACCCGCGACCTGCTGAAATTGCTCAGAGATGACCAAAATGGTCTGTTTTGAAAATTTCCATCTTTCAACTAATTTTGACTTTCAGAGGTGGATCATCCATTTTGGAGCTAAAATGAGCATCATTATCATCATTTTCATGCTTCTAGGGAGCAAAAACTCAAGATTTGACTCATGGTTAAAAGTGACTTAAAAGGACCCAAATGCTTACTTCGAGGCCTAAAACGTGTTTACTCACTGCGGGAAGACATATAAACAACATTTAGAGTAAATTAATTTACTTTACTTTAACATTAATTTATTATCTCTTCCCGCTCAAGATTTGGCTCATGGTTAAAAGTGACTTAAAAGGACCCAAATGCTCACTTTGAGGGCGTAAAACGTGTTTATTCACTGCGGGAAGAGATATAAACAACATTTAGAGTAAATTAATGTTCATGCGAGAAACTTCGATTTTTCATGCAAAACGATCGATGACCCGCGACCTGATGAAATTGCTCTGAGTTGACCAAAATGGTCCGTTTTGAAAATTTCCATCTTTCAACTAATTTTGACTTTCAGAGGTGGAGCATCCCTTTTGGAGCTACAATGAGCATCTTTATCATCATTTTCATGCTTCTAGGGAGCCAAAAGTCAAGATTTGGCTCATGGTTAAAAGTGACTTAAAAGGACCCAAATGCTCACTTCGAGGGCTTAAAACGTGTTTATTCACTGCGGGAAGAGATATGAACAACATTTAGAGTAAATTAATGTTCATGCGAGAAACTTCGATTTTTCATGCAAAACGATCGATGACCCGCGACCTGATGAAATTGCTCAGAGATGACCAAAATGGTCTGTTTTGAAAATTTCCATCTTTCAACTAATTTTGACTTTCAGAGGTGGATCATCCCATTTGGAGCTAAAATGAGCATCATTATCGTCATTTTCATGCTTCTAGGGAGCCAAAACTCAAGATTTGGCTCAGGGTTAAAAGTGACTGAAAAGGACCCAAATGCTCACTTCGAGGGCTTAAAACGTGTTTATTCACTGCGGGAAGAGATATAAACAACATTTAGAGTAAATTAATGTTCATGCGAGAAACTTCGATTTTTCATGCAAAACGATCGATGACCCGCGACCTGATGAAATTGCTCTGAGTTGACCAAAATGGTCCGTTTTGAAAATTTCCATCTTTCAACTAATTTTGACATTCAGAGGTGGACCATCCCTTTTGGAGCTAAAATGAGCATCTTTATCATCATTTTGATGCTTCTAGGGAGCCAAAACTCAAGATTTGGCTCAGGGTTAAAAGTGACTTAAAAGGACCCAAATGCTCACTTCGAGGCCTAAAACGTGTTTATTCACTGCGGGAAGAGATATAAACAACATTTAGAGTAATTTAATTTACTTAACTTTAACATTAATTTATTATCTCTTCCCGCTCAAGATTTGGCTCATGGTTAAAAGTGACTTAAAAGGACCCAAATGCTCACTTCGAGGGCTTAAAACGTGTTTATTCACTGCGGGAAGAGATATAGACAACATTTAGAGTAAATTAATGTTCATGCAAGAACCTTCAATTTTTCATGCAAAACGATCGATGACCCGCGACCTGATGAAATTGCTCAGAGATGACCAAAATGGTCTGTTTTGAAAATTTCCATCTTTCAACTAATTTTGACTTTCAATCAATCATCAATCAATCATTGACACTTATAGAGCGCGCTACCTACCCGTAGGGTCTCAAGGCGCTGGGGGGGGGGGGGAGGGGGGGGTGCCGCTTCTGCTCGAACAGCCAGGTCTTCAGCTTCTTCCTGAAGGAGAGGTGGTCTTGGGTCAGGCGCAGGTCGGGAGGGAGGGAGTTCCAGGTCTTGGCGGCCAGGTAGGAGAAGGACCTTCCTCCTGTAGTCGCTCTTCGGATGCGGGGGACGGCGGCGAGGGCGTGGTTGGCTGATCGGAGGTGGCGTTTGGGAGCGTAGAAGTTGACTCGGCTGTTGAGGTAGCTCGGGCCTTGGTCGTGTAGGGCTTTGTGTGCGTGGGTGAGGAGGCGGAAGGTGATTCTTTTGTTGACGGGGAGCCAGTGAAGGTCTTTCAGAGGTGGATCATCCCTTTTGGAGCTAAAATGAGCATCATTATCATCATTTTCATGCTTCTAGGGAGCAAAAACTCAAGATTTGACTCATGGTTAAGAGTGACTTAAAAGGACCCAAATGCTTACTTTGAGGCCTAAAACGTGTTTATTCACTGCGGGAAGAGATATAAACAACATTTAGAGTAAATTAATGTTCATGCGAGAAACTTCGATTTTTCATGCAAAACGATCGATGACCCGCGACCTGATGAAATTGCTCTGAGTTGACCAAAATGGTCCGTTTTGAAAATTTCCATCTTTCAACTAATTTTGACTTTCAGAGGTGGACCATCCCTTTTGGAGCTAAAATGAGCATCTTTATCATCATTTTCATGCTTCAATGGAGCCAAAAGTCAAGATTTGGCTCATGGTTAAAAGTGACTTAAAAGGACCCAAATGCTCACTTCGAGGGCTTAAAACGTGTTTATTCACTGCGGGAAGAGATATAAACAACATTTGGAGTAAATTAATGTTCATGTGAGAAACTTCGATTTTTCATGCAAAACGATCGATGACCCGTGACCTGATGAAATTGCTCTGATTTGACCAAAATGGCCCGTTTTGAATATTTCCATCTTTCAACTAATTTTGACTTTCAGAGGAGGATCATCACTATTGGAGCTAAAATGAGCATCATTATCATCATTTTCATGCTTCTAGGGAGCAAAAACTCAATATTTAACTCATGGTTAAAAGTGACTTAAAAGGTCCAAAATGCTTACTTCGAGGCCTAAAACGTGTTTATTCACTGCGGGGAGAGATATAAACAACATTTAGAGTAATTTAATTTACTTTACTTTAACATTAATTTATTATCTCTTCCCGCTCAAGATTTGGCTCATGGTTAAAAGTGACTTAAAAGGACCCATATGCTCACTTCGAGGGCTTAAAACGTGTTTATTCACTGCGGGAAGAGATATAAACAACATTTAGAGTAAATTATTGTTCATGTGAGAACCTTCAATTTTTGATGCAAAACGATAGATGACCCGCGACCTGATGAAATTGCTCTGAGATGACCAAAATGGTCCGTTTTGAAAATTTCCATCTTTCAACTAATTTTGACTTTCAGAGGTGGATCATCCCTTTTGGAGCTACAATGAGCATCTTTATCATCATTTTGATGCTTCTAGGGAGCCAAAACTCAAGATTTGGCTCAGGGTTAAAAGTGACTTAAAAGGACCCAAATGCTCACTTCAAGGGCTTAAAACGTGTTTATTCACTGCGGGAAGATTTATAAACAACATTTGGAGTAAATTAATGTTCATGCGAGAAACATCGATTTTTCATGCAAAACGATCGATGACCCGCGACCTGATGAAATTGCTCTGAGTTGACCAAAAAGGTCCGTTTTGAAGATTTCCATCTTTCAACTAATTTTGACTTTCAGAGGTGGACCATCCCTTTTGGAGCTAAAATGAGCATCTTTATCATCATTTTCATGCTTCTAGGGAGCCAAAAGTCAAGATTTGGCTCATGGTTAAAAGTGACTTAAAAGGACCCAAATGCTCACTTCGAGGGCTTAAAACGTGTTTATTCACTGCGGGAAGAGATATGAACAACATTTAGAGTAAATTAATGTTCATGCGAGAAACTTCGATTTTTCATGCAAAACGATCGATGACCCGCGACCTGATGAAATTGCTCAGAGATGACCAAAATGGTCTGTTTTGAAAATTTCCATCTTTCAACTAATTTTGACTTTCAGAGGTGGATCATCCCATTTGGAGCTAAAATGAGCATCATTATCGTCATTTTCATGCTTCTAGGGAGCCAAAACTCAAGATTTGGCTCAGGGTTAAAAGTGACTGAAAAGGACCCAAATGCTCACTTCGAGGGCTTAAAACGTGTTTATTCACTGCGGGAAGAGATATAAACAACATTTAGAGTAAATTAATGTTCATGCGAGAAACTTCGATTTTTCATGCAAAACGATCGATGACCCGCGACCTGATGAAATTGCTCTGAGTTGACCAAAATGGTCCGTTTTGAAAATTTCCATCTTTCAACTAATTTTGACATTCAGAGGTGGACCATCCCTTTTGGAGCTAAAATGAGCATCTTTATCATCATTTTGATGCTTCTAGGGAGCCAAAACTCAAGATTTGGCTCAGGGTTAAAAGTGACTTAAAAGGACCCAAATGCTCACTTCGAGGGCTTAAAACGTGTTTATTCACTGCGAGAAGAGATATAAACAACATTTAGAGTAAATTAATGTTCATGCGAGAAACTTCGATTTTTCATGCAAAACGATCGATGACCCGCGACCTGATGAAATTGCTCTGAGTTGACCAAAATGGTCCGTTTTGAAGATTTCCATCTTTCAACTAATTTTGACTTTCAGAGGAGGATCATCCCTTTTGGAGCTAAAATGAGCATCATTATCATCATTTTCATGCTTCTAGGGAGCAAAAACTCAAGATTTGACTCATGGTTAAAAGTGACTTAAAAGGACCCAAATGCTCACTTCGAGGCCTAAAACGTGTTTATTCACTGCGGGAAGAGATATAAACAACATTTAGAGTAATTTAATTTACTTAACTTTAACATTAATTTATTATCTCTTCCCGCTCAAGATTTGGCTCATGGTTAAAAGTGACTTAAAAGGACCCAAATGCTCACTTCGAGGGCTTAAAACGTGTTTATTCACTGCGGGAAGAGATATAGACAACATTTAGAGTAAATTAATGTTCATGCAAGAACCTTCAATTTTTCATGCAAAACGATCGATGACCCGCGACCTGATGAAATTGCTCAGAGATGACCAAAATGGTCTGTTTTGAAAATTTCCATCTTTCAACTAATTTTGACTTTCAGAGGTGGATCATCCCTTTTGGAGCTAAAATGAGCATCATTATCATCATTTTCATGCTTCTAGGGAGCAAAAACTCAAGATTTGACTCATGGTTAAGAGTGACTTAAAAGGACCCAAATGCTTACTTTGAGGCCTAAAACGTGTTTATTCACTGCGGGAAGAGATATAAACAACATTTAGAGTAAATTAATGTTCATGCGAGAAACTTCGATTTTTCATGCAAAACGATCGATGACCCGCGACCTGATGAAATTGCTCTGAGTTGACCAAAATGGTCCGTTTTGAAAATTTCCATCTTTCAACTAATTTTGACTTTCAGAGGTGGACCATCCCTTTTGGAGCTAAAATGAGCATCTTTATCATCATTTTCATGCTTCTAGGGTGCCAAAACTCAAGATTTGGCTCAGGGTTAAAATTGACTTAAAAGGACCCAAATGCTCACTTCGAGGGCTTAAAACGTGTTTATTCACTGCGGGAAGAGATATAAACAACATTTAGAGTAAATTATTGTTCATGCGAGAAACTTCGATTTTTCATGTAAAACGATCGATGACCCGCGCGACCTGATGAAATTGCTCGGAGTTGACCAAAATGGTCAGTTTTGAAAATTTCCATCTTTCAACTAATTTTGACTTTCAGAGGTGGATCATCCCTTTTGGAGCTAAAATGAGCATCTTTATCGTCATTTTCATGCTTCAATGGAGCCAAAAGTCAAGATTTGGCTCATGGTTAAAAGTGACTTAAAAGGACCCAAATGCTCATTTCGAGGGCTTAAAACGTGTTTATTCACTGCGGGAAGAGATATAAACAACATGTGGAGTAAATTAATGTTCATGCGAGAAACTTCGATTTTTCATGCAAAACGATCGATGACCCGCGACCTGATGAAATTGCTCTGAGTTGACCAAAATGGCCCGTTTTGAATATTTCCATCTTTCAACTAATTTTGACTTTCAGAGGAGGATCATCACTATTGGAGCTAAAATGAGCATCATTATCATCATTTTCATGCTTCTAGGGAGCAAAAACTCAATATTTAACTCATGGTTAAAAGTGACTTAAAAGGTCCAAAATGCTTACTTCGAGGCCTAAAACGTGTTTATTCACTGCGGGGAGAGATATAAACAACATTTAGAGTAATTTAATTTACTTTACTTTAACATTAATTTATTATCTCTTCCCGCTCAAGATTTGGCTCATGGTTAAAAGTGACTTAAAAGGACCCATATGCTCACTTCGAGGGCTTAAAACGTGTTTATTCACTGCGGGAAGAGATATAAACAACATTTAGAGTAAATTATTGTTCATGTGAGAACCTTCAATTTTTGATGCAAAACGATAGATGACCCGCGACCTGATGAAATTGCTCTGAGATGACCAAAATGGTCCGTTTTGAAAATTTCCATCTTTCAACTAATTTTGACTTTCAGAGGTGGATCATCCCTTTTGGAGCTTCAATGAGCATCTTTATCATCATTTTGATGCTTCTAGGGAGCCAAAACTCAAGATTTGGCTCAGGGTTAAAAGTGACTTAAAAGGACCCAAATGCTCACTTCGAGGGCGTAAAACGTGTTTATTCACTGCGGGAAGAGATATAAACAACATTTAGAGTAAATTAATGTTCATGCGAGAAACTTCGATTTTTCATGCTAAACGATCGATGACCCGCGACCTGATGAAATTGCTCTGAGTTGACCAAAATGGTCCGTTTTGAAAATTTCCATCTTTCAACTAATTTTGACATTCAGAGGTGGATCATCCCATTTGGAGCTAAAATGAGCATCGTTATCGTCATTTTCATGCTTCTAGGGAGCCAAAACTCAAGATTTGGCTCATGGTTAAAAGTGACTTAAAAGGACCCAAATGCTCACTTTGAGGCCTAAAACGTGTTTATTCACTGCAGGAAGATTTATAAACAACATTTGGAGTAAATTAATGTTCATGCGAGAAACATCGATTTTTCATGCAAAACGATCGATGACCCGCGACCTGATGAAATTGCTCTGAGTTGACCAAAATGGTCCGTTTTGAAGATTTCCATCTTTCAACTAATTTTGACTTTCAGAGGAGGATCATCCCTTTTGGAGCTAAAATGAGCATCATTATCATCATTTTCATGCTTCTAGGGAGCAAAAACTCAAGATTTGACTCATGGTTAAAAGTGACTTAAAAGGACCCAAATGCTCACTTTGAGGCCTAAAACGTGTTTATTCACTGCAGGAAGAGATATAAACAACATTTAGAGTAAATTAATTTACTTTACTTTAACATTAATTTATTATCTCTTCCCGCTCAAGATTTGGCTCATGGTTAAAAGGACCCAAATGCTCACTTTGAGGGCGTAAAACGTGTTTATTCACTGCGGGAAGAGATATAAACAACATTTAGAGTAAATTAATGTTCATGCGAGAAACTTCGATTTTTCATGCAAAACGATCGATGACCCGCGACCTGATGAAATTGCTCTGAGTTGACCAAAATGGTCCGTTTTGAAAATTTCCATCTTTCAACTAATTTTGACTTTCAGAGGTGGATCATCCCTTTTGGAGCTAAAATGAGCATCTTTATCGTCATTTTGATGCTTCAATGGAGCCAAAAGTCAAGATTTGGCTCAGGGTTAAAATTGACTTAAAAGGACCCAAATGCTCACTTCGAGGGCTTAAAACGTGTTTATTCACTGCGGGAAGAGATATAAACAACATTTAGAGTAAATTATTGTTCATGCGAGAAACTTCGATTTTTCATGTAAAACGATCGATGACCCGCGCGACCTGATGAAATTGCTCGGAGTTGACCAAAATGGTCAGTTTTGAAAATTTCCATCTTTCAACTAATTTTGACTTTCAGAGGTGGATCATCCCTTTTGGAGCTAAAATGAGCATCTTTATCGTCATTTTGATGCTTCAATGGAGCCAAAAGTCAAGATTTGGCTCATGGTTAAAAGTGACTTAAAAGGACCCAAATGCTCACTTCGAGGGCTTAAAACGTGTTTATTCACTGCGGGAAGAGATATAAACAACATTTGGAGTAAATTAATGTTCATGCGAGAAACTTCGATTTTTCATGCAAAACGATCGATGACCCGCGACCTGATGAAATTGCTCTGAGTTGACCAAAATGGCCCGTTTTGAAGATTTCCATCTTTCAACTAATTTTGACTTTCAGAGGAGGATCATCACTATTGGAGCTAAAATGAGCATCATTATCATCATTTTCATGCTTCTAGGGAGCAAAAACTCAATATTTGACTCATGGTTAAAAGTGACTTAAAAGGTCCAAAATGCTTACTTCGAGGCCTAAAACGTGTTTATTCACTGCGTGGAGAGATATAAACAACATTTAGAGTAATTTAATTTACTTTACTTTAACATTAATTTATTATCTCTTCCCGCTCAAGATTTGGCTCATGGTTAAAAGTGACTTAAAAGGACCCATATGCTCACTTCGAGGGCTTAAAACGTGTTTATTCACTGCGGGAAGAGATATAAACAACATTTAGAGTAAATTATTGTTCATGTGAGAACCTTCAATTTTTGATGCAAAATGATAGATGACCCGCGACCTGATGAAATTGCTCTGAGATTACCAAAATGGTCCGTTTTGAAAATTTCCATCTTTCAACTAATTTTGACTTTCAGAGGTGGAGCATCCCTTTTGGAGCTACAATGAGCATCTTTATCATCATTTTCATGCTTCTAGGGAGCCAAAAGTCAAGATTTGGCTCATGGTTAAAAGTGACTTAAAAGGACCCAAATGCTCACTTCGAGGGCTTAAAACGTGTTTATTCACTGCGGGAAGAGATATGAACAACATTTAGAGTAAATTAATGTTCATGCGAGAAACATCGATTTTTCATGCAAAACGATCGATGACCCGCGACCTGATGAAATTGCTCTGAGTTGACCAAAATGGTCCGTTTTGAAGATTTCCATCTTTCAACTAATTTTGACTTTCAGAGGAGGATCATCCCTTTTGGAGCTAAAATGAGCATCATTATCATCATTTTCATGCTTCTAGGGAGCAAAAACTCAAGATTTGACTCATGGTTAAAAGTGACTTAAAAGGACCCAAATGCTCACTTCGAGGGCGTAAAACGTGTTTATTCACTGCGGGAAGAGATATAAACAACATTTAGAGTAAATTAATGTTCATGCGAGAAACTTCGATTTTTCATGCAAAACGATCGATGACCCGCGACCTGATGAAATTGCTCTGAGTTGACCAAAATGGTCCGTTTTGAAAATTTCCATCTTTCAACTAATTATGACTTTCAGAGGTGGAGCATCCCTTTTGGAGCTACAATGAGCATCTTTATCATCATTTTCATGCTTCTAGGGAGCCAAAAGTCAAGATTTGGCTCATGGTTAAAAGTGACTTAAAAGGACCCAAATGCTCACTTCGAGGGCTTAAAACGTGTTTATTCACTGCGGGAAGAGATATGAACAACATTTAGAGTAAATTAATGTTCATGCGAGAAACTACGATTTTTCATGCAAAACGATCGATGACCCGCGACCTGATGAAATTGCTCAGAGATGACCAAAATGGTCTTTTTTGAAAATTTCCATCTTTCAACTAATTTTGACTTTCAGAGGTGGATCATCCCATTTGGAGCTAAAATGAGCATCATTATCGTCATTTTCATGCTTCTAGGGAGCCAAAACTCAAGATTTGGCTCAGGGTTAAAAGTGACTGAAAAGGACCCAAATGCTCACTTCGAGGGCTTAAAACGTGTTTATTCACTGCGGGAAGAGATATAAACAACATTTAGAGTAAATTAATGTTCATGCGAGAAACTTCGATTTTTCATGCAAAACGATCGATGACCCGCGACCTGATGAAATTGCTCAGAGATGACCAAAATGGTCTGTTTTGAAAATTTCCATCTTTCAACTAATTTTGACTTTCAGAGGTGGATCATCCCATTTGGAGCTAAAATGAGCATCATTATCGTCATTTTCATGCTTCTAGGGAGCCAAAACTCAAGATTTGGCTCAGGGTTAAAAGTGACTGAAAAGGACCCAAATGCTCACTTCGAGGGCTTAAAACGTGTTTATTCACTGCGGGAAGAGATATAAACAACATTTAGAGTAAATTAATGTTCATGCGAGAAACTTCGATTTTTCATGCAAAACGATGATGACCCGCGACCTGATGAAATTGCTCTGAGTTGACCAAAATGGTCCGTTTTGAAGATTTCCATCTTTCAACTAATTTTGACTTTCAGAGGAGGATCATCCCTTTTGGAGCTAAAATGAGCATCATTATCATCATTTTCATGCTTCTAGGGAGCAAAAACTCAAGATTTGACTCATGGTTAAAAGTGACTTAAAAGGACCCAAATGCTCACTTCGAGGCCTAAAACGTGTTTATTCACTGCGGGAAGAGATATAAACAACATTTAGAGTAATTTAATTTACTTTACTTTAACATTAATTTATTATCTCTTCCCGCTCAAGATTTGGCTCATGGTTAAAAGTGACTTAAAAGGACCCAAATGCTCACTTCGAGGGCTTAAAACGTGTTAATTCACTGCGGGAAGAGATATAGACAACATTTAGAGTAAATTAATGTTCATGCGAGAACCTTCAATTTTTCATGCAAAACGATCGATGACCCGCGACCTGATGAAATTGCTCAGAGATGACCAAAATGGTCTGTTTTGAAAATTTCCATCTTTCAACTAATTTTGACTTTCAGAGGTTGATCATCCATTTTGGAGCTAAAATGAGCATCATTATCATCATTTTCATGCTTCTAGGGAGCAAAACCTCAAGATTTGACTCATGGTTAAAAGTGACTTAAAAGGACCCAAATGCTTACTTCGAGGCCTAAAACGTGTTTATTCACTGCGGGAAGAGATATAAACAACATTTAGAGTAAATTAATTTACTTTACTTTAACATTAATTTATTATCTCTTCCCGCTCAAGATTTGGCTCATGGTTAAAAGTGACTTAAAAGGACCCAAATGCTCACTTCGAGGGCGTAAAACGTGTTCATTCACTGCGGGAAGAGATATAAACAACATTTAGAGTAAATTAATGTTCATGCGAGAAACTTCGATTTTTCATGCAAAACGATCGATGACCCGCGACCTGATGAAATTGCTCTGAGTTGACCAAAATGGTCCGTTTTGAAAATTTCCATCTTTCAACTAATTTTGACTTTCAGAGGTGGACCATCCCTTTTGGAGCTAAAATGAGCATCTTTATCAGCATTTTCATGCTTCTAGGGTGCCAAAACTCAAGATTTGGCTCAGGGTTAAAATTGACTTAAAAGGACCCAAATGCTCACTTCGAGGGCTTAAAACGTGTTTATTCACTGCGGGAAGAGATATAAACAACATTTAGAGTAAATTAATGTTCATGCGAGAAACTTCGATTTTTAATGTAAAACGATCGATGACCCGCGACCAGATGAAATTGCTCGGAGTTGACCAAAATGGTCTGTTTTGAAAATTTCCATCTTTCAACTAATTTTGACTTTCAGAGGTGGATCATCCCATTTTGAGCTAAAATGAGCATCATTATCGTCATTTTCATGCTTCTAGGGAGCCAAAACTCAAGATTTGGCTCAGGGTTAAAAGTGACTGAAAAGGACCCAAATGCTCACTTCGAGGGCTTAAAACGTGTTTATTCACTGCGGGAAGAGATATAAACAACATTTAGAGTAAATTAATGTTCATGCGAGAAACTTCGATTTTTCATGCAAAACGATCGATGACCCGCGACCTGATGAAATTGCTCTGAGTTGACCAAAATGGTCCGTTTTGAAAATTTCCATCTTTCAACTAATTTTGACATTCAGAGGTGGACCATCCCTTTTGGAGCTAAAATGAGCATCTTTATCATCATTTTGATGCTTCTAGGGAGCCAAAACTCAAGATTTGGCTCAGGGTTAAAAGTGACTTAAAAGGACCCAAATGCTCACTTCGAGGGCGTAAAACGTGTTTATTCACTGCGGGAAGAGATATAAACAACATTTAGAGTAAATTAATGTTCATGCGAGAAACTTCGATTTTTCATGCTAAACGATCGATGACCCGCGACCTGATGAAATTGCTCTGAGTTGACCAAAATGGTCCGTTTTGAAAATTTCCATCTTTTAACTAATTTTGACTTTCAGAGGTGGATCATCCCTTTTGGAGCTAAAATGAGCATCTTTATCGTCATTTTCATGCTTCAATGGAGCCAAAAGTCAAGATTTGGCTCATGGTTAAAAGTGACTTAAAAGGACCCAAATGCTCACTTCGAGGGCTTAAAACGTGTTTATTCACTGCGGGAAGAGATATAAACAACATTTAGAGTAAATTAATGTTCATGCGAGAAACTTCGATTTTTCATGCAAAACGATCGATGACCCGCGACCTGATGAAATTGCTCTGAGTTGACCAAAATGGTCCGTTTTGAAAATTTCCATCTTTCAACTAATTTTGACATTCAGAGGTGGACCATCCCTTTTGGAGCTAAAATGAGCATCTTTATCATCATTTTGATGCTTCTAGGGAGCCAAAACTCAAGATTTGGCTCAGGGTTAAAAGTGACTTAAAAGGACCCAAATGCTCACTTCGAGGGCGTAAAACGTGTTTATTCACTGCGGGAAGAGATATAAACAACATTTAGAGTAAATTAATGTTCATGCGAGAAACTTCGATTTTTCATGCTAAACGATCGATGACCCGCGACCTGATGAAATTGCTCTGAGTTGACCAAAATGGTCCGTTTTGAAAATTTCCATCTTTTAACTAATTTTGACTTTCAGAGGTGGATCATCCCTTTTGGAGCTAAAATGAGCATCTTTATCGTCATTTTCATGCTTCAATGGAGCCAAAAGTCAAGATTTGGCTCATGGTTAAAAGTGACTTAAAAGGACCCAAATGCTCACTTCGAGGGCTTAAAACGTGTTTATTCACTGCGGGAAGAGATATAAACAACATTTGGAGTAAATTAATGTTCATGCGAGAAACTTCGATTTTTCATGCAAAACGATCGATGACCCGCGACCTGATGAAATTGCTCTGAGTTGACCAAAATGGCCCGTTTTGAAGATTTCCATCTTTCAACTAATTTTGACTTTCAGAGGAGGATCATCACTATTAGAGCTAAAATGAGCATCAGTATCATCATTTTCATGCTTCTAGGGAGCAAAAACTCAATATTTGACTCATGGTTAAAAGTGACTTAAAAGGTCCAAAATGCTTACTTCGAGGCCTAAAACGTGTTTATTCACTGCGATAGAGATATAAACAACATTTAGAGTAATTTAATTTACTTTACTTTAACATTAATTTATTATCTCTTCCCGCTCAAGATTTGGCTCATGGTTAAAAGTGACTTAAAAGGACCCATATGCTCACTTCGAGGGCTTAAAACGTGTTTATTCACTGCGGTAAGAGATATAAACAACATTTAGAGTAAATTATTGTTCATGTGAGAACCTTCAATTTTTGATGCAAAACGATAGATGACCCGCGACCTGATGAAATTGCTCTGAGATTACCAAAATGGTCCATTTTGAAAATTTCCATCTTTCAACTAATTTTGACTTTCAGAGGTGGATCATCCCTTTTGGAGCTACAATGAGCATCTTTATCATCATTTTCATGCTTCAAGGGAGCCAAAAGTCAAGATTTGGCTCATGGTTAAAAGTGACTTAAAAGGACCCAAATGCTCACTTCGAGGGCTTAAAACGTGTTTATTCACTGCGGGAAGAGATATGAACAACATTTAGAGTAAATTAGTGTTCATGCGAGAAACTTCGATTTTTCATGCAAAACGATCGATGACCCGCGACCTGATGAAATTGCTCTGAGTTGACCAAAATGGTCCGTTTTGAAAATTTCCATCTTTCAACTAATTTTGACTTTCAGAGGTGGATCATCCATTTTGGAGCTAAAATGAGCATCATTATCATCATTTTCATGCTTCTAGGGAGCAAAAACTCAAGATTTGACTCATGGTTAAAAGTGACTTAAAAGGACCCAAATGCTTACTTCGAGGCCTAAAACGTGTTTATTCACTGCGGGAAGAGATATAAACAACATTTAGAGTAAATTAATTTACTTTACTTTAACATTAATTTATTATCTCTTCCCGCTCAAGATTTGGCTCATGGTTAAAAGTGACTTAAAAGGACCCAAATGCTCACTTCGAGGGCGTAAAACGTGTTTATTCACTGCAGGAAGAGATATAAACAACATTTAGAGTAAATTAATGTTCATGCGAGAAACTTCGATTTTTCATGCAAAACGATCGATGACCCGCGACCTGATGAAATTGCTCTGAGTTGACCAAAATGGTCCGTTTTGAAAATTTCCATCTTTCAACTAATTTTGACTTTCAGACGTGGACCATCCCTTTTGGAGCTAAAATGAGCATCTTTATCATCATTTTCATGCTTCTAGGGTGCCAAAACTCAAGATTTGGCTCAGGGTTAAAATTGACTTAAAAGGACCCAAATGCTCACTTCGAGGGCTTAAAACATGTTTATTCACTGCGGGAAGAGATATAAACAACATTTAGAGTAAATTAATTTACTTTACTTTAACATTAATTTATTATCTCTTCCCGCTCAAGATTTGGCTCATGGTTAAAAGTGACTTAAAAGGACCCATATGCTCACTTCGAGGGCTTAAAACGTGTTTATTCACCGCGGGAAGAGATATAAACAACATTTAGAGTAAATTATTGTTCATGTGAGAACCTTCAATTTTTGATGCAAAACGATAGATGACCCGCGACCTGATGAAATTGCTCTGAGATTACCAAAATGGTCCGTTTTGAAAATTTCCATCTTTCAACTAATTTTGACTTTCAGAGGTGGATCATCCCTTTTGGAGCTACAATGAGCATCTTTATCATCATTTTCATGCTTCAAGGGAGCCAAAAGTCAAGATTTGGCTCAGGGTTAAAAGTGACTTAAAAGGACCCAAATGCTCACTTCGAGGGCTTAAAACGTGTTTATTCACTGCGGGAAGAGATATGAACAACTTTTAGAGTAAATTAATGTTCATGCGAGAACCTTCAATTTTTCATGCAAAAGGATCGATGACCCGCGACCTGCTGAAATTGCTCAGAGATGACCAAAATGGTCTGTTTTGAAAATTTCCATCTTTCAACTAATTTTGACTTTCAGAGGTGGATCATCCATTTTGGAGCTAAAATGAGCATCATTATCATCATTTTCATGCTTCTAGGGAGCAAAAACTCAAGATTTGACTCATGGTTAAAAGTGACTTAAAAGGACCAAAATGCTTACTTCGAGGCCTAAAACGTGTTTACTCACTGCGGGAAGACATATAAACAACATTTAGAGTAAATTAATTTACTTTACTTTAACATTAATTTATTATCTCTTCCCGCTCAAGATTTGGCTCATGGTTAAAAGTGACTTAAAAGGACCCAAATGCTCACTTTGAGGGCGTAAAACGTGTTTATTCACTGCGGGAAGAGATATAAACAACATTTAGAGTAAATTAATGTTCATGCGAGAACCTTCAATTTTTGATGCAAAACGATAGATGACCCGCGACCTGATGAAATTGCTCTGAGATGACCAAAATGGTCCGTTTTGAAAATTTCCATCTTTCAACTAATTTTGACTTTCAGAGGTGGATCATCCCTTTTGGAGCTACAATGAGCATCTTTATCATCATTTTGATGCTTCTAGGGAGCCAAAACTCAAGATTTGGCTCAGGGTTAAAAGTGACTTAAAAGGACCCAAATGCTCACTTCGAGGGCGTAAAACGTGTTTATTCACTGCGGGAAGAGATATAAACAACATTTAGAGTAAATTAATGTTCATGCGAGAAACTTCGATTTTTCATGCTAAACGATCGATGACCCGCGACCTGATGAAATTGCTCTGAGTTGACCAAAATGGTCCGTTTTGAAAATTTCCATCTTTCAACTAATTTTGACATTCAGAGGTGGATCATCCCATTTGGAGCTAAAATGAGCATCATTATCGTCATTTTCATGCTTCTAGGGAGCCAAAACTCAAGATTTGGCTCATGGTTAAAAGTGACTTAAAAGGACCCAAATGCTCACTTTGAGGCCTAAAACGTGTTTATTCACTGCAGGAAGATTTATAAACAACATTTGGAGTAAATTAATGTTCATGCGAGAAACATCGATTTTTCATGCAAAACGATCGATGACCCGCGACCTGATGAAATTGCTCTGAGTTGACCAAAATGGTCCGTTTTGAAGATTTCCATCTTTCAACTAATTTTGACTTTCAGAGGAGGATCATCCCTTTTGGAGCTAAAATGAGCATCATTATCATCATTTTCATGCTTCTAGGGAGCAAAAACTCAAGATTTGACTCATGGTTAAAAGTGACTTAAAAGGACCCAAATGCTCACTTTGAGGCCTAAAACGTGTTTATTCACTGCAGGAAGAGATATAAACAACATTTAGAGTAAATTAATTTACTTTACTTTAACATTAATTTATTATCTCTTCCCGCTCAAGATTTGGCTCATGGTTAAAAGGACCCAAATGCTCACTTTGAGGGCGTAAAACGTGTTTATTCACTGCGGGAAGAGATATAAACAACATTTAGAGTAAATTAATGTTCATGCGAGAAACTTCGATTTTTCATGCAAAACGATCGATGACCCGCGACCTGATGAAATTGCTCTGAGTTGACCAAAATGGTCCGTTTTGAAAATTTCCATCTTTCAACTAATTTTGACTTTCAGAGGTGGATCATCCCTTTTGGAGCTAAAATGAGCATCTTTATCGTCATTTTGATGCTTCAATGGAGCCAAAAGTCAAGATTTGGCTCAGGGTTAAAATTGACTTAAAAGGACCCAAATGCTCACTTCGAGGGCTTAAAACGTGTTTATTCACTGCGGGAAGAGATATAAACAACATTTAGAGTAAATTATTGTTCATGCGAGAAACTTCGATTTTTCATGTAAAACGATCGATGACCCGCGCGACCTGATGAAATTGCTCGGAGTTGACCAAAATGGTCAGTTTTGAAAATTTCCATCTTTCAACTAATTTTGACTTTCAGAGGTGGATCATCCCTTTTGGAGCTAAAATGAGCATCTTTATCGTCATTTTGATGCTTCAATGGAGCCAAAAGTCAAGATTTGGCTCATGGTTAAAAGTGACTTAAAAGGACCCAAATGCTCACTTCGAGGGCTTAAAACGTGTTTATTCACTGCGGGAAGAGATATAAACAACATTTGGAGTAAATTAATGTTCATGCGAGAAACTTCGATTTTTCATGCAAAACGATCGATGACCCGCGACCTGATGAAATTGCTCTGAGTTGACCAAAATGGCCCGTTTTGAAGATTTCCATCTTTCAACTAATTTTGACTTTCAGAGGAGGATCATCACTATTGGAGCTAAAATGAGCATCATTATCATCATTTTCATGCTTCTAGGGAGCAAAAACTCAATATTTGACTCATGGTTAAAAGTGACTTAAAAGGTCCAAAATGCTTACTTCGAGGCCTAAAACGTGTTTATTCACTGCGGGGAGAGATATAAACAACATTTAGAGTAATTTAATTTACTTTACTTTAACATTAATTTATTATCTCTTCCCGCTCAAGATTTGGCTCATGGTTAAAAGTGACTTAAAAGGACCCATATGCTCACTTCGAGGGCTTAAAACGTGTTTATTCACTGCGGGAAGAGATATAAACAACATTTAGAGTAAATTATTGTTCATGTGAGAACCTTCAATTTTTGATGCAAAATGATAGATGACCCGCGACCTGATGAAATTGCTCTGAGATTACCAAAATGGTCCGTTTTGAAAATTTCCATCTTTCAACTAATTTTGACTTTCAGAGGTGGAGCATCCCTTTTGGAGCTACAATGAGCATCTTTATCATCATTTTCATGCTTCTAGGGAGCCAAAAGTCAAGATTTGGCTCATGGTTAAAAGTGACTTAAAAGGACCCAAATGCTCACTTCGAGGGCTTAAAACGTGTTTATTCACTGCGGGAAGAGATATGAACAACATTTAGAGTAAATTAATGTTCATGCGAGAACCTTCGATTTTTCATGCAAAACGATCGATGACCCGCGACCTGATGAAATTGCTCAGAGATGACCAAAATGGTCTGTTTTGAAAATTTCCATCTTTCAACTAATTTTGACTTTCAGAGGTGGATCATCCCATTTGGAGCTAAAATGAGCATCATTATCATCATTTTCATGCTTCTAGGGAGCAAAAACTCAAGATTTGACTCATGGTTAAAAGTGACTTAAAAGGACCCAAATGCTTACTTCGAGGCCTAAAACGTGTTTATTCACTGCGGGAAGAGATATAAACAACATTTAGAGTAAATTAATTTACTTTACTTTAACATTAATTTATTATCTCTTCCCGCTCAAGATTTGGCTCATGGTTAAAAGTGACTTAAAAGGACCCAAATGCTCACTTCGAGGGCGTAAAACGTGTTTATTCACTGCGGGAAGAGATATAAACAACATTTAGAGTAAATTAATGTTCATGCGAGAAACTTCGATTTTTCATGCAAAACGATCGATGACCCGCGACCTGATGAAATTGCTCTGAGTTGACCAAAATGGTCCGTTTTGAAAATTTCCATCTTTCAACTAATTTTGACTTTCAGAGGTGGAGCATCCCTTTTGGAGCTACAATGAGCATCTTTATCATCATTTTCATGCTTCTAGGGAGCCAAAAGTCAAGATTTGGCTCATGGTTAAAAGTGACTTAAAAGGACCCAAATGCTCACTTCGAGGGCTTAAAACGTGTTTATTCACTGCGGGAAGAGATATGAACAACATTTAGAGTAAATTAATGTTCATGCGAGAAACTACGATTTTTCATGCAAAACGATCGATGACCCGCGACCTGATGAAATTGCTCAGAGATGACCAAAATGGTCTTTTTTGAAAATTTCCATCTTTCAACTAATTTTGACTTTCAGAGGTGGATCATCCCATTTGGAGCTAAAATGAGCATCATTATCGTCATTTTCATGCTTCTAGGGAGCCAAAACTCAAGATTTGGCTCAGGGTTAAAAGTGACTGAAAAGGACCCAAATGCTCACTTCGAGGGCTTAAAACGTGTTTATTCACTGCGGGAAGAGATATAAACAACATTTAGAGTAAATTAATGTTCATGCGAGAAACTTCGATTTTTCATGCAAAACGATCGATGACCCGCGACCTGATGAAATTGCTCAGAGATGACCAAAATGGTCTGTTTTGAAAATTTCCATCTTTCAACTAATTTTGACTTTCAGAGGTGGATCATCCCATTTGGAGCTAAAATGAGCATCATTATCGTCATTTTCATGCTTCTAGGGAGCCAAAACTCAAGATTTGGCTCAGGGTTAAAAGTGACTGAAAAGGACCCAAATGCTCACTTCGAGGGCTTAAAACGTGTTTATTCACTGCGGGAAGAGATATAAACAACATTTAGAGTAAATTAATGTTCATGCGAGAAACTTCGATTTTTCATGCAAAACGATCGATGACCCGCGACCTGATGAAATTGCTCTGAGTTGACCAAAATGGTCAGTTTTGAAGATTTCCATCTTTCAACTAATTTTGACTTTCAGAGGAGGATCATCCCTTTTGGAGCTAAAATGAGCATCATTATCATCATTTTCATGCTTCTAGGGAGCAAAAACTCAAGATTTGACTCATGGTTAAAAGTGACTTAAAAGGACCCAAATGCTCACTTCGAGGCCTAAAACGTGTTTATTCACTGCGGGAAGAGATATAAACAACATTTAGAGTAATTTAATTTACTTTACTTTAACATTAATTTATTATCTCTTCCCGCTCAAGATTTGGCTCATGGTTAAAAGTGACTTAAAAGGACCCAAATGCTCACTTCGAGGGCTTAAAACGTGTTAATTCACTGCGGGAAGAGATATAGACAACATTTAGAGTAAATTAATGTTCATGCGAGAACCTTCAATTTTTCATGCAAAACGATCGATGACCCGCGACCTGATGAAATTGCTCAGAGATGACCAAAATGGTCTGTTTTGAAAATTTCCATCTTTCAACTAATTTTGACTTTCAGAGGTTGATCATCCATTTTGGAGCTAAAATGAGCATCATTATCATCATTTTCATGCTTCTAGGGAGCAAAACCTCAAGATTTGACTCATGGTTAAAAGTGACTTAAAAGGACCCAAATGCTTACTTCGAGGCCTAAAACGTGTTTATTCACTGCGGGAAGAGATATAAACAACATTTAGAGTAAATTAATTTACTTTACTTTAACATTAATTTATTATCTCTTCCCGCTCAAGATTTGGCTCATGGTTAAAAGTGACTTAAAAGGACCCAAATGCTCACTTCGAGGGCGTAAAACGTGTTCATTCACTGCGGGAAGAGATATAAACAACATTTAGAGTAAATTAATGTTCATGCGAGAAACTTCGATTTTTCATGCAAAACGATCGATGACCCGCGACCTGATGAAATTGCTCTGAGTTGACCAAAATGGTCCGTTTTGAAAATTTCCATCTTTCAACTAATTTTGACTTTCAGAGGTGGACCATCCCTTTTGGAGCTAAAATGAGCATCTTTATCAGCATTTTCATGCTTCTAGGGTGCCAAAACTCAAGATTTGGCTCAGGGTTAAAATTGACTTAAAAGGACCCAAATGCTCACTTCGAGGGCTTAAAACGTGTTTATTCACTGCGGGAAGAGATATAAACAACATTTAGAGTAAATTAATGTTCATGCGAGAAACTTCGATTTTTCATGTAAAACGATCGATGACCCGCGACCTGATGAAATTGCTCTGAGTTGACCAAAATGGTCCGTTTTGAAAATTTCCATCTTTCAACTAATTTTGACATTCAGAGGTGGACCATCCCTTTTGGAGCTAAAATGAGCATCTTTATCATCATTTTGATGCTTCTAGGGAGCCAAAACTCAAGATTTGGCTCAGGGTTAAAAGTGACTTAAAAGGACCCAAATGCTCACTTCGAGGGCGTAAAACGTGTTTATTCACTGCGGGAAGAGATATAAACAACATTTAGAGTAAATTAATGTTCATGCGAGAAACTTCGATTTTTCATGCTAAACGATCGATGACCCGCGACCTGATGAAATTGCTCTGAGTTGACCAAAATGGTCCGTTTTGAAAATTTCCATCTTTCAACTAATTTTGACTTTCAGAGGTGGATCATCCCTTTTGGAGCTAAAATGAGCATCTTTATCGTCATTTTCATGCTTCAATGGAGCCAAAAGTCAAGATTTGGCTCATGGTTAAAAGTGACTTAAAAGGACCCAAATGCTCACTTCGAGGGCTTAAAACGTGTTTATTCACTGCGGGAAGAGATATAAACAACATTTGGAGTAAATTAATGTTCATGCGAGAAACTTCGATTTTTCATGCAAAACGATCGATGACCCGCGACCTGATGAAATTGCTCTGAGTTGACCAAAATGGCCCGTTTTGAAGATTTCCATCTTTCAACTAATTTTGACTTTCAGAGGAGGATCATCACTATTAGAGCTAAAATGAGCATCAGTATCATCATTTTCATGCTTCTAGGGAGCAAAAACTCAATATTTGACTCATGGTTAAAAGTGACTTAAAAGGTCCAAAATGCTTACTTCGAGGCCTAAAACGTGTTTATTCACTGCGATAGAGATATAAACAACATTTAGAGTAATTTAATTTACTTTACTTTAACATTAATTTATTATCTCTTCCCGCTCAAGATTTGGCTCATGGTTAAAAGTGACTTAAAAGGACCCATATGCTCACTTCGAGGGCTTAAAACGTGTTTATTCACTGCGGTAAGAGATATAAACAACATTTAGAGTAAATTATTGTTCATGTGAGAACCTTCAAGTTTTTGATGCAAAACGATAGATGACCCGCGACCTGATGAAATTGCTCTGAGATTACCAAAATGGTCCGTTTTGAAAATTTCCATCTTTCAACTAATTTTGACTTTCAGAGGTGGATCATCCCTTTTGGAGCTACAATGAGCATCTTTATCATCATTTTCATGCTTCAAGGGAGCCAAAAGTCAAGATTTGGCTCATGGTTAAAAGTGACTTAAAAGGACCCAAATGCTCACTTCGAGGGCTTAAAACGTGTTTATTCACTGCGGGAAGAGATATGAACAACATTTAGAGTAAATTAGTGTTCATGCGAGAAACTTCGATTTTTCATGCAAAACGATCGATGACCCGCGACCTGATGAAATTGCTCTGAGTTGACCAAAATGGTCCGTTTTGAAAATTTCCATCTTTCAACTAATTTTGACTTTCAGAGGTGGATCATCCATTTTGGAGCTAAAATGAGCATCATTATCATCATTTTCATGCTTCTAGGGAGCAAAAACTCAAGATTTGACTCATGGTTAAAAGTGACTTAAAAGGACCCAAATGCTTACTTCGAGGCCTAAAACGTGTTTATTCACTGCGGGAAGAGATATAAACAACATTTAGAGTAAATTAATTTACTTTACTTTAACATTAATTTATTATCTCTTCCCGCTCAAGATTTGGCTCATGGTTAAAAGTGACTTAAAAGGACCCAAATGCTCACTTCGAGGGCGTAAAACGTGTTTATTCACTGCAGGAAGAGATATAAACAACATTTAGAGTAAATTAATGTTCATGCGAGAAACTTCGATTTTTCATGCAAAACGATCGATGACCCGCGACCTGATGAAATTGCTCTGAGTTGACCAAAATGGTCCGTTTTGAAAATTTCCATCTTTCAACTAATTTTGACTTTCAGACGTGGACCATCCCTTTTGGAGCTAAAATGAGCATCTTTATCATCATTTTCATGCTTCTAGGGTGCCAAAACTCAAGATTTGGCTCAGGGTTAAAATTGACTTAAAAGGACCCAAATGCTCACTTCGAGGGCTTAAAACATGTTTATTCACTGCGGGAAGAGATATAAACAACATTTAGAGTAAATTAATTTACTTTACTTTAACATTAATTTATTATCTCTTCCCGCTCAAGATTTGGCTCATGGTTAAAAGTGACTTAAAAGGACCCATATGCTCACTTTGAGGGCTTAAAACGTGTTTATTCACCGCGGGAAGAGATATAAACAACATTTAGAGTAAATTATTGTTCATGTGAGAACCTTCAATTTTTGATGCAAAACGATAGATGACCCGCGACCTGATGAAATTGCTCTGAGATTACCAAAATGGTCCGTTTTGAAAATTTCCATCTTTCAACTAATTTTGACTTTCAGAGGTGGATCATCCCTTTTGGAGCTACAATGAGCATCTTTATCATCATTTTCATGCTTCAAGGGAGCCAAAAGTCAAGATTTGGCTCAGGGTTAAAAGTGACTTAAAAGGACCCAAATGCTCACTTCGAGGGCTTAAAACGTGTTTATTCACTGCGGGAAGAGATATGAACAACTTTTAGAGTAAATTAATGTTCATGCGAGAACCTTCAATTTTTCATGCAAAAGGATCGATGACCCGCGACCTGCTGAAATTGCTCAAAGATGACCAAAATGGTCTGTTTTGAAAATTTCCATCTTTCAACTAATTTTGACTTTCAGAGGTGGATCATCCATTTTGGAGCTAAAATGAGCATCATTATCATCATTTTCATGCTTCTAGGGAGCAAAAACTCAAGATTTGACTCATGGTTAAAAGTGACTTAAAAGGACCAAAATGCTTACTTCGAGGCCTAAAACGTGTTTACTCACTGCGGGAAGACATATAAACAACATTTAGAGTAAATTAATTTACTTTACTTTAACATTAATTTATTATCTCTTCCCGCTCAAGATTTGGCTCATGGTTAAAAGTGACTTAAAAGGACCCAAATGCTCACTTTGAGGGCGTAAAACGTGTTTATTCACTGCGGGAAGAGATATAAACAACATTTAGAGTAAATTAATGTTCATGCGAGAAACTTCGATTTTTCATGCAAAACGATCGATGACCCGCGACCTGATGAAATTGCTCTGAGTTTACCAAAATGGTCCGTTTTGAAAATTTCCATCTTTCAACTAATTTTGACTTTCAGAGGTGGAGCATCCCTTTTGGAGCTACAATGAGCATCTTTATCATCATTTTCATGCTTCTAGGGAGCCAAAAGTCAAGATTTGGCTCATGGTTAAAAGTGACTTAAAAGGACCCAAATGCTCACTTCGAGGGCTTAAAACGTGTTTATTCACTGCGGGAAGAGATATGAACAACATTTAGAGTAAATTAATGTTCATGCGAGAAACTTCGATTTTTCATGCAAAACGATCGATGACCCGCGACCTGATGAAATTGCTCAGAGATGACCAAAATGGTCTGTTTTGAAAATTTCCATCTTTCAACTAATTTTGACTTTCAGAGGTGGATCATCCCATTTGGAGCTAAAATGAGCATCATTATCGTCATTTTCATGCTTCTAGGGAGCCAAAACTCAAGATTTGGCTCAGGGTTAAAAGTGACTGAAAAGGACCCAAATGCTCACTTCGAGGGCTTAAAACGTGTTTATTCACTGCGGGAAGAGATATAAACAACATTTAGAGTAAATTAATGTTCATGCGAGAAACTTCGATTTTTCATGCAAAACGATCGATGACCCGCGACCTGATGAAATTGCTCTGAGTTGACCAAAATGGTCCGTTTTGAAAATTTCCATCTTTCAACTAATTTTGACATTCAGAGGTGGACCATCCCTTTTGGAGCTAAAATGAGCATCTTTATCATCATTTTGATGCTTCTAGGGAGCCAAAACTCAAGATTTGGCTCAGGGTTAAAAGTGACTTAAAAGGACCCAAATGCTCACTTCGAGGGCTTAAAACGTGTTTATTCACTGCGAGAAGAGATATAAACAACATTTAGAGTAAATTAATGTTCATGCGAGAAACTTCGATTTTTCATGCAAAACGATCGATGACCCGCGACCTGATGAAATTGCTCTGAGTTGACCAAAATGGTCCGTTTTGAACATTTCCATCTTTCAACTAATTTTGACTTTCAGAGGAGGATCATCCCTTTTGGAGCTAAAATGAGCATCATTATCATCATTTTCATGCTTCTAGGGAGCAAAAACTCAAGATTTGACTCATGGTTAAAAGTGACTTAAAAGGACCCAAATGCTCACTTCGAGGCCTAAAACGTGTTTATTCACTGCGGGTAGAGATATTAACAACATTTAGAGTAATTTAATTTACTTAACTTTAACATTAATTTATTATCTCTTCCCGCTCAAGATTTGGCTCATGGTTAAAAGTGACTTAAAAGGACCCAAATGCTCACTTCGAGGGCTTAAAACGTGTTTATTCACTGCGGGAAGAGATATAGACAACATTTAGAGTAAATTAATGTTCATGCGAGAACCTTCAATTTTTCATGCAAAACGATCGATGACCCGCGACCTGATGAAATTGCTCAGAGATGACCAAAATGGTCTGTTTTGAAAATTTCCATCTTTCAACTAATTTTGACTTTCAGAGGTGGATCATCCCTTTTGGAGCTAAAATGAGCATCATTATCATCATTTTCATGCTTCTAGGGAGCAAAAACTCAAGATTTGACTCATGGTTAAGAGTGACTTAAAAGGACCCAAATGCTTACTTCGAGGCCTAAAACGTGTTTATTCACTGCGGGAAGAGATATAAACAACATTTAGAGTAAATTAATGTTCATGCGAGAAACTTCGATTTTTCATGCAAAACGATCGATGACCCGCGACCTGATGAAATTGCTCTGAGTTGACCAAAATGGTCTGTTTTGAAAATTTCCATCTTTCAACTAATTTTGACTTTCAGAGGTGGACCATCCCTTTTGGAGCTAAAATGAGCATCTTTATCATCATTTTCATGCTTCTAGGGTGCCAAAACTCAAGATTTGGCTCAGGGTTAAAATTGACTTAAAAGGACCCAAATGCTCACTTCGAGGGCTTAAAACGTGTTTATTCACTGCGGGAAGAGATATAAACAACATTTAGAGTAAATTATTGTTCATGCGAGAAACTTCAATTTTTCTTGTAAAACGATCGATGACCCGCGCGACCTGATGAAATTGCTCGGAGTTGACCAAAATGGTCAGTTTTGAAAATTTCCATCTTTCAACTAATTTTGACTTTCAGAGGTGGATCATCCCTTTTGGAGCTAAAATGAGCATCTTTATCGTCATTTTCATGCTTCAATGGAGCCAAACGTCAAGATTTGGCTCATGGTTAAAAGTGACTTAAAAGGACCCAAATGCTCACTTCGAGGGCTTAAAACGTGTTTATTCACTGCGGGAAGAGATATAAACAACATTTGGAGTAAATTAATGTTCATGCGAGAAACTTCGATTTTTCATGCAAAACGATCGATGACCCGCGACCTGATGAAATTGCTCTGAGTTGACCAAAATGGCCCGTTTTGAATATTTCCATCTTTCAACTAATTTTGACTTTCATAGGAGGATCATCACTATTGGAGCTAAAATGAGCATCATTATCATCATTTTCATGCTTCAAGGGAGCCAAAAGTCAAGATTTGGCTCATGGTTAAAAGTGACTTAAAAGGACCCAAATGCTCACTTCGAGGGCTTAAAACGTGTTTATTCACTGCGGGAAGAGATATGAACAACATTTAGAGTAAATTAATGTTCATGCGAGAACCTTCAATTTTTCATGCAAAACGATCGATGACCCGCGACCTGATGAAATTGCTCAGAGATGACCAAAATGGTCTGTTTTGAAAATTTCCATCTTTCAACTAATTTTGACTTTCAGAGGTGGATCATCCCATTTGGAGCTAAAATGAGTATCATTATCATCATTTTCATGCTTCTAGGGAGCAAAAACTCAAGATTTGACTCATGGTTAAAAGTGACTTAAAAGGACCCAAATGCTCACTTCGAGGCCTAAAACGTGTTTATTCACTGCGGGAAGAGATATAGACAACATTTAGAGTAAATTAATGTTCATGCGAGAACCTTCAATTTTTCATGCAAAACGATCGATGACCCGCGACCTGATGAAATTGCTCAGAGATGACCAAAATGGTCTGTTTTGAAAATTTCCATCTTTCAACTAATTTTGACTTTCAGAGGTGGATCATCCCTTTTGGAGCTAAAATGAGCATCATTATCATCATTTTCATGCTTCTAGGGAGCAAAAACTCAAGATTTGACTCATGGTTAAGAGTGACTTAAAAGGACCCAAATGCTTACTTCGAGGCCTAAAACGTGTTTATTCACTGCGGGAAGAGATATAAACAACATTTAGAGTAAATTAATGTTCATGCGAGAAACTTCGATTTTTCATGCAAAACGATCGATGACCCGCGACCTGATGAAATTGCTCTGAGTTGACCAAAATGGTCTGTTTTGAAAATTTCCATCTTTCAACTAATTTTGACTTTCAGAGGTGGACCATCCCTTTTGGAGCTAAAATGAGCATCTTTATCATCATTTTCATGCTTCTAGGGTGCCAAAACTCAAGATTTGGCTCAGGGTTAAAATTGACTTAAAAGGACCCAAATGCTCACTTCGAGGGCTTAAAACGTGTTTATTCACTGCGGGAAGAGATATAAACAACATTTAGAGTAAATTATTGTTCATGCGAGAAACTTCAATTTTTCATGTAAAACGATCGATGACCCGCGCGACCTGATGAAATTGCTCGGAGTTGACCAAAATGGTCAGTTTTGAAAATTTCCATCTTTCAACTAATTTTGACTTTCAGAGGTGGATCATCCCTTTTGGAGCTAAAATGAGCATCTTTATCGTCATTTTCATGCTTCAATGGAGCCAAACGTCAAGATTTGGCTCATGGTTAAAAGTGACTTAAAAGGACCCAAATGCTCACTTCGAGGGCTTAAAACGTGTTTATTCACTGCGGGAAGAGATATAAACAACATTTGGAGTAAATTAATGTTCATGCGAGAAACTTCGATTTTTCATGCAAAACGATCGATGACCCGCGACCTGATGAAATTGCTCTGAGTTGACCAAAATGGCCCGTTTTGAATATTTCCATCTTTCAACTAATTTTGACTTTCAGAGGAGGATCATCACTATTGGAGCTAAAATGAGCATCATTATCATCATTTTCATGCTTCAAGGGAGCCAAAAGTCAAGATTTGGCTCATGGTTAAAAGTGACTTAAAAGGACCCAAATGCTCACTTCGAGGGCTTAAAACGTGTTTATTCACTGCGGGAAGAGATATGAACAACATTTAGAGTAAATTAATGTTCATGCGAGAACCTTCAATTTTTCATGCAAAACGATCGATGACCCGCGACCTGATGAAATTGCTCAGAGATGACCAAAATGGTCTGTTTTGAAAATTTCCATCTTTCAACTAATTTTGACTTTCAGAGGTGGATCATCCCATTTGGAGCTAAAATGAGTATCATTATCATCATTTTCATGCTTCTAGGGAGCAAAAACTCAAGATTTGACTCATGGTTAAAAGTGACTTAAAAGGACCCAAATGCTTACTTCGAGGCCTAAAACGTGTTTATTCACTGCGGGAAGAGATATAAACAACATTTAGAGTAAATTAATTTACTTTACTTTAACATTAATTTATTATCTCTTCCCGCTCAAGATTTGGCTCATGGTTAAAAGTGACTTAAAAGGACCCAAATGCTCACTTCGAGGGCGTAAAACGTGTTTATTCACTGCGGGAAGAGATATAAACAACATTTAGAGTAAATTAATGTTCATGCGAGAAACTTCGATTTTTCATGCAAAACGATTGATGACCCGCGACCTGATGAAATTGCTCTGAGTTGACCAAAATGGTCCGTTTTGAAAATTTCCATCTTTCAACTAATTTTGACTCTCAGAGGTGGATCATCCATTTTGGAGCTAAAATGAGCATCATTATCATCATTTTCATGCTTCTAGGGAGCAAAAACTCAAGATTTGACTCATGGTTAAAAGTGACTTAAAAGGACCCAAATGCTTACTTCGAGGCCTAAAACGTGTTTATTCACTGCGGGAAGAGATATAAACAACATTTAGAGTAAATTAATTTACTTTACTTTAACATTAATTTATTATCTCTTCCCGCTCAAGATTTGGCTCATGGTTAAAAGTGACTTAAAAGGACCCAAATGCTCACTTCGAGGGCGTAAAACGTGTTTATTCACTGCGGGAAGAGATATAAACAACATTTAGAGTAAATTAATGTTCATGCGAGAAACTTCGATTTTTCATGCAAAACGATCGATGACCCGCGACCTGATGAAATTGCTCTGAGTTGACCAAAATGGTCCGTTTTGAAAATTTCCATCTTTCAACTAATTTTGACTTTCAGAGGTGGACCATCCCTTTTGGAGCTAAAATGAGCATCTTTATCATCATTTTCATGCTTCTAGGGTGCCAAAACTCAAGATTTGGCTCAGGGTTAAAATTGACTTAAAAGGACCCAAATGCTCACTTTGAGGGCTTAAAACGTGTTTATTCACTGCGGGAAGAGATATAAACAACATTTAGAGTAAATTATTGTTCATGCGAGAAACTTCGATTTTTCATGTAAAACGATCGATGACCCGCGCGACCTGATGAAATTGCTCGGAGTTGACCAAAATGGTCAGTTTTGAAAATTTCCATCTTTCAACTAATTTTGACTTTCAGGGGTGGATCATCCCTTTTGGAGCTAAAATGAGCATCTTTATCGTCATTTTCATGCTTCAATGGAGCCAAAAGTCAAGATTTGGCTCATGGTTAAAAGTGACTTAAAAGGACCCAAATGCTCACTTCGAGGGCTTAAAACGTGTTTATTCACTGCGGGAAGAGATATAAACAACATTTGGAGTAAATTAATGTTCATGCGAGAAACTTCGATTTTTCATGCAAAACGATCGATGACCCGCGACCTGATGAAATTGCTCTGAGTTGACCAAAATGGCCCGTTTTGAAGATTTCCATCTTTCAACTAATTTTGACTTTCAGAGGAGGATCATCACTATTGGAGCTAAAATGAGCATCATTATCATCATTTTCATGCTTCTAGGGAGCACAAACTCAATATTTGACTCATGGTTAAAAGTGACTTAAAAGGTCCAAAATGCTTACTTCGAGGCCTAAAACGTGTTTATTCACTGCGGGGAGAGATATAAACAACATTTAGAGTAATTTAATTTACTTTACTTTAACATTAATTTATTATCTCTTCCCGCTCAAGATTTGGCTCATGGTTAAAAGTGACTTAAAAGGACCCATATGCTCACTTCGAGGGCTTAAAACGTGTTTATTCACTGCGGGAAGAGATATAAACAACATTTAGAGTAAATTATTGTTCATGTGAGAACCTTCAATTTTTGATGCAAAACGATAGATGACCCGCGACCTGATGAAATTGCTCTGAGATTACCAAAATGGTCCGTTTTGAAAATTTCCATCTTTCAACTAATTTTGACTTTCAGAGGTGGATCATCCCTTTTGGAGCTACAATGAGCATCTTTATCATCATTTTCATGCTTCAAGGGAGCCAAAAGTCAAGATTTGGCTCATGGTTAAAAGTGACTTAAAAGGACCCAAATGCTCACTTCGAGGGCGTAAAACGTGTTTATTCACTGCGGGAAGAGATATAAACAACATTTAGAGTAAATTAATGTTCATGCGAGAAACTTCGATTTTTCATGCAAAACGATCGATGACCCGCGACCTGATGAAATTGCTCTGAGTTGACCAAAATGGTCCGTTTTGAAAATTTCCATCTTTCAACTAATTTTGACTCTCAGAGGTGGATCATCCATTTTGGAGCTAAAATGAGCATCATTATCATCATTTTCATGCTTCTAGGGAGCAAAAACTCAAGATTTGACTCATGGTTAAAAGTGACTTAAAAGGACCCAAATGCTTACTTCGAGGCCTAAAACGTGTTTATTCACTGCGGGAAGAGATATAAACAACATTTAGAGTAAATTAATTTACTTTACTTTAACATTAATTTATTATCTCTTCCCGCTCAAGATTTGGCTCATGGTTAAAAGTGACTTAAAAGGACCCAAATGCTCACTTCGAGGGCGTAAAACGTGTTTATTCACTGCGGGAAGAGATATAAACAACATTTAGAGTAAATTAATGTTCATGCGAGAAACTTCGATTTTTCATGCAAAACGATCGATGACCCGCGACCTGATGAAATTGCTCTGAGTTGACCAAAATGGTCCGTTTTGAAAATTTCCATCTTTCAACTAATTTTGACTTTCAGAGGTGGAGCATCCCTTTTGGAGCTACAATGAGCATCATTATTATTATTTTCATGCTTCTAGGGAGCAAAAACTCAAGATTTGACTCATGGTTAAAAGTGACTTAAAAGGACCCAAATGCTTACTTCGAGGCCTAAAACGTGTTTATTCACTGCGGGAAGAGATATAAACAACATTTAGAGTAAATTAATGTTCATGCGAGAAACTTCGATTTTTCATGCAAAACGATCGATGACCCGCGACCTGATGAAATTGCTCAGAGATGACCAAAATGGTCTGTTTTGAAAATGTCCATCTTTCAACTAATTTTGACTTTCAGAGGTTGATCATCCATTTTGGAGCTAAAATGAGCATCATTATCATCATTTTCATGCTTCTAGGTAGCAAAACCTCAAGATTTGACTCATGGTTAAAAGTGACTTAAAAGGACCCAAATGCTTACTTCGAGGCCTAAAACGTGTTTATTCACTGCGGGAAGAGATATAAACAACATTTAGAGTAAATTAATTTACTTTACTTTAACATTAATTTATTATCTCTTCCCGCTCAAGATTTGGCTCATGGTTAAAAGTGACTTAAAAGGACCCAAATGCTCACTTCGAGGGCGTAAAACGTGTTTATTCACTGCGGGAAGAGATATAAACAACATTTAGAGTAAATTAATGTTCATGCGAGAAACTTCGATTTTTCATGCAAAACGATCGATGACCCGCGACCTGATGAAATTGCTCTGAGTTGACCAAAATGGTCCGTTTTGAAAATTTCCATCTTTCAACTAATTTTGACTTTCAGAGGTGGATCATCACTTTTGGAGCTAAAATTAGCATCTTTATCGTCATTTTCATGCTTCAATGGAGCCAAAAGTCAAGATTTGGCTCATGGTTAAAAGTGACTTAAAAGGACCCAAATGCTCACTTCGAGGGCTTAAAACGTGTTTATTCACTGCGGGAAGAGATATAAACAACATTTGGAGTAAATTAATGTTCATGCGAGAAACTTCGATTTTTCATGCAAAACGATCGATGACCCGCGACCTGATGAAATTGCTCTGAGTTGACCAAAATGGCCCGTTTTGAAGATTTCCATCTTTCAACTAATTTTGACTTTCAGAGGAGGATCATCACTATTGGAGCTAAAATGAGCATCATTATCATCATTTTCATGCTTCTAGGGAGCAAAAACTCAATATTTGACTCATGGTTAAAAGTGACTTAAAAGGTCCAAAATGCTTACTTCGAGGCCTAAAACGTGTTTATTCACTGCGGGGAGAGATATAAACAACATTTAGAGTAATTTAATTTACTTTACTTTAACATTAATTTATTATCTCTTCCCGCTCAAGATTTGGCTCATGGTTAAAAGTGACTTAAAAGGACCCATATGCTCACTTTGAGGGCTTAAAACGTGTTTATTCACTGCGGGAAGAGATATAAACAACATTTAGAGTAAATTATTGTTCATGTGAGAACCTTCAATTTTTGATGCAAAACGATAGATGACCCGCGACCTGATGAAATTGCTCTGAGATTACCAAAATGGTCCGTTTTGAAAATTTCCATCTTTCAACTAATTTTGACTTTCAGAGGTGGATCATCCCTTTTGGAGCTACAATGAGCATCTTTATCATCATTTTCATGCTTCAAGGGAGCCAAAAGTCAAGATTTGGCTCATGGTTAAAAGTGACTTAAAAGGACCCAAATGCTCACTTCGAGGGCTTAAAACGTGTTTATTCACTGCGGGAATAGATATGAACAACATTTAGAGTAAATTAGTGTTCATGCGAGAAACTTCGATTTTTCATGCAAAACGGTCGATGACCCACGACCTGATGAAATTGCTCTGAGTTGACCAAAATGGTCCGTTTTGAAAATTTCCATCTTTCAACTAATTTTGACTTTCAGAGGTGGATCATCCATTTTGGAGCTAAAATGAGCATCATTATCATCATTTTCATGCTTCTAGGGAGCAAAAACTCAAGATTTGACTCATGGTTAAAAGTGACTTAAAAGGACCCAAATGCTTACTTCAAGGCCTAAAACGTGTTTATTCACTGCGGGAAGAGATATAAACAACATTTAGAGTAAATTAATTTACTTTACTTTAACATTAATTTATTATCTCTTCCCGCTCAAGATTTGGCTCATGGTTAAAAGTGACTTAAAAGGACCCAAATGCTCACTTCGAGGGCGTAAAACGTGTTTATTCACTGCGGGAAGAGATATAAACAACATTTAGAGTAAATTAATGTTCATGCGAGAAACTTCGATTTTTCATGCAAAACGATCGATGACCCGCGACCTGATGAAATTGCTCTGAGTTGACCAAAATGGTCCGTTTTGAAAATTTCCATCTTTCAACTAATTTTGACTTTCAGAGGTGGACCATCCCTTTTGGAGCTAAAATGAGCATCTTTATCATCATTTTCATGCTTCTAGGGTGCCAAAACTCAAGATTTGGCTCAGGGTTAAAATTGACTTAAAAGGACCCAAATGCTCACTTCGAGGGCTTAAAACGTGTTTATTCACTGCGGGAAGAGATATAAACAACATTTGGAGTAAATTATTGTTCATGTGAGAACCTTCAATTTTTGATGCAAAACGATAGATGACCCGCAACCTGATGAAATTGCTCTGAGATTACCAAAATGGTCCGTTTTGAAAATTTCCATCTTTCAACTAATTTTGACTTTCAGAGGTGGATCATCCCTTTTGGAGCTACAATGAGCATCTTTATCATCAGTTTCATGCTTCAAGGGAGCCAAAAGTCAAGATTTGGCTCATGGTTAAAGGTGACTTAAAAGGACCCAAATGCTCACTTCGAGGGCTTAAAACGTGTTTATTCACTGCGGGAAGAGATATGAACAACATTTAGAGTAAATTAATGTTCATGCGAGAACCTTCGATTTTTCATGCAAAACGATCGATGACCCGCGACCTGATGAAATTGCTCAGAGATGACCAAAATGGTCTGTTTTGAAAATTTCCATCTTTCAACTAATTTTGACTTTCAGAGGTGGATCATCCCATTTGGAGCTAAAATGAGCATCATTATCATCATTTTCATGCTTCTAGGGAGCAAAAACTCAAGATTTGACTCATGGTTAAAAGTGACTTAAAAGGACCCAAATGCTTACTTCGAGGCCTAAAACGTGTTTATTCACTGCGGGAAGAGATATAAACAACATTTAGAGTAAATTAATTTACTTTACTTTAACATTAATTTATTATCTCTTCCCGCTCAAGATTTGGCTCATGGTTAAAAGTGACTTAAAAGGACCCAAATGCTCACTTCGAGGGCGTAAAACGTGTTTATTCACTGCGGGAAGAGATATAAACAACATTTAGAGTAAATTAATGTTCATGCGAGAAACTTCGATTTTTCATGCAAAACGATCGATGACCCGCGACCTGATGAAATTGCTCTGAGTTGACCAAAATGGTCCGTTTTGAAAAATTTCCATCTTTCAACTAATTTTGACTTTCAGAGGTGGATCATCCATTTTGGAGCTAAAATGAGCATCATTATCATCATTTTCATGCTTCTAGGGAGCAAAAACTCAAGATTTGACTCATGGTTAAAAGTGACTTAAAAGGACCCAAATGCTTACTTCGAGGCCTAAAACGTGTTTATTCACTGCGGGAAGAGATATAAACAACATTTAGAGTAAATTAATTTACTTTACTTTAACATTAATTTATTATCTCTTCCCGCTCAAGATTTGGCACATGGTTAAAAGTGACTTAAAAGGACCCAAATGCTCACTTCGAGGGCTTAAAACGTGTTTATTCACTGCGGGAAGAGATGTGAACAACATTTAGAGTAAATTAATGTTCATGCGAGAACCTTCAATTTTTCATGCAAAACGATCGATGACCCGCGACCTGATGAAATTGCTCAGAGATGACCAAAATGGTCTGTTTTGAAAATTTCCATCTTTCAACTAATTTCGACTTTCAGAGGTGGATCATCCCATTTGGAGCTAAAATGAGCATCATTATCGTCATTTTCATGCTTCTAGGGAGCCAAAACTCAAGATTTGGCTCATGGTTAAAAGTGACTTAAAAGGACCCAAATGCTCACTTCAAGGGCTTAAAACGTGTTTATTCACTGCGGGAAGATTTATAAACAACATTTGGAGTAAATTAATGTTCATGCGAGAAACATCGATTTTTCATGCAAAACGATCGATGACCCGCGACCTGATGAAATTGCTCTGAGTTGACCAAAATGGTCCGTTTTGAAGATTTCCATCTTTCAACTAATTTTGACTTTCAGAGGAGGATCATCCCTTTTGGAGCTAAAATGAGCATCATTATCATCATTTTCATGCTTCTAGGGAGCAAAAACTCAAGATTTGACTCATGGTTAAAAGTGACTTAAAAGGACCCAAATGCTCACTTCGAGGGCGTAAAACGTGTTTATTCACTGCGGGAAGAGATATAAACAACATTTAGAGTAAATTAATGTTCATGCGAGAAACTTCGATTTTTCATGCAAAACGATCGATGACCCGCGACCTGATGAAATTGCTCTGAGTTGACCAAAATGGTCCGTTTTGAAAATTTCCATCTTTCAACTAATTTTGACTTTCAGAGGTGGACCATCCCTTTTGGAGCTAAAATGAGCATCTTTATCATCATTTTCATGCTTCTAGGGTGCCAAAACTCAAGATTTGGCTCAGGGTTAAAATTGACTTAAAAGGACCCAAATGCTCACTTCGAGGGCTTAAAACGTGTTTATTCACTGCGGGAAGAGATATAAACAACATTTAGAGTAAATTATTGTTCATGCGAGAAACTTCGATTTTTCATGTAAAACGATCGATGACCCGCGCGACCTGATGAAATTGCTCGGAGTTGACCAAAATGGTCAGTTTTGAAAATTTCCATCTTTCAACTAATTTTGACTTTCAGAGGTGGATCATTCCTTTTGGAGCTAAAATGAGCATCTTTATCGTCATTTTCATGCTTCAATGGAGCCAAAAGTCAAGATTTGGCTCATGGTTAAAAGTGACTTAAAAGGACCCAAATGCTCACTTCGAGGGCTTAAAACGTGTTTATTCACTGCGGGAAGAGATATAAACAACATTTGGAGTAAATTAATGTTCATGCGAGAAACTTCGATTTTTCATGCAAAACGATCGATGACCCGCGACCTGATGAAATTGCTCTGAGTTGACCAAAATGGTCCATTTTGAAAATTTCCATCTTTCAACTAATTTTGACATTCAGAGGTGGACCATCCCTTTTGGAGCTAAAATGAGCATCTTTATCATCATTTTGATGCTTCTAGGGAGCCAAAACTCAAGATTTGGCTCAGGGTTAAAAGTGACTTAAAAGGACCCAAATGCTCACTTCGAGGGCTTAAAACGTGTTTATTCACTGCGAGAAGAGATATAAACAACATTTAGAGTAATTTAATTTACTTTACTTTAACATTAATTTATTATCTCTTCCCGCTCAAGATTTGGCTCATGGTTAAAAGTGACTTAAAAGGACCCAAATGCTCACTACGAGGGCTTAAAACGTGTTAATTCACTGCGGGAAGAGATATAGACAACATTTAGAGTAAATTAATGTTCATGCGAGAACCTTCAATTTTTCATGCAAAACGATCGATGACCCGCGACCTGATGAAATTGCTCAGAGATGACCAAAATGGTCTGTTTTGAAAATTTCCATCTTTCAACTAATTTTGACTTTCAGAGGTGGATCATCCCTTTTGGAGCTAAAATGAGCATCATTATCATCATTTTCATGCTTCTAGGGAGCAAAAACTCAAGATTTGACTCATGGTTAAAAGTGACTTAAAAGGACCCAAATGCTTACTTCGAGGCCTAAAACGTGTTTATTCACTGCGGGAAGAGATATAAACAACATTTAGAGTAAATTAATGTTCATGCGAGAAACTTCGATTTTTCATGCAAAACGATCGATGACCCGCGACCTGATGAAATTGCTCAGAGATGACCAAAATGGTCTGTTTTGAAAATTTCCATCTTTCAACTAATTTTGACTTTCAGAGGTGGATCATCCATTTTGGAGCTAAAATGAGCATCATTATCATCATTTTCATGCTTCTAGGGAGCAAAAACTCAAGATTTGACTCATGGTTAAAAGTGACTTAAAAGGACCCAAATGCTTACTTCGAGGCCTAAAACTTGTTTATTCACTGCGGGAAGAGATATAAACAACATTTAGAGTAAATTAATTTACTTTACTTTAACATTAATTTATTATCTCTTCCCGCTCAAGATTTGGCTCATGGTTAAAAGTGACTTAAAAGGACCCAAATGCTCACTTCGAGGGCGTAAAACGTGTTTATTCACTGCGGGAAGAGATATAAACAACATTTAGAGTAAATTAGTGTTCATGCGAGAAACTTCGATTTTTCATGCAAAACGATCGATGACCCGCGACCTGATGAAATTGCTCTGAGATTACCAAAATGGTCCGTTTTGAAAATTTCCATCTTTCAACTAATTTTGACTTTCAGAGGTGGATCATCCATTTTGGAGCTAAAATGAGCATCATTATCATCATTTTCATGCTTCTAGGGAGCAAAAACTCAAGATTTGACTCATGGTTAAAAGTGACTTAAAAGGACCCAAATGCTTACTTCGAGGCCTAAAACTTGTTTATTCACTGCGGGAAGAGATATAAACAACATTTAGAGTAAATTAATTTACTTTACTTTAACATTAATTTATTATCTCTTCCCGCTCAAGATTTGGCTCATGGTTAAAAGTGACTTAAAAGGACCCAAATGCTCACTTCAAGGGCGTAAAACGTGTTTATTCACTGCGGGAAGAGGTATAAACAACATTTAGAGTAAATTAATGTTCATGCGAGAAACTTCGATTTTTCATGCAAAACGATAGATGACCCGCGACCTGATGAAATTGCTCTGAGATTACCAAAATGGTCCGTTTTGAAAATTTCCATCTTTCAACTAATTTTGACTTTCAGAGGTGGATCATCCCTTTTGGAGCTACAATGAGCATCTTTATCATCATTTTCATGCTTCAAGGGAGCCAAAAGTCAAGATTTGGCTCATGGTTAAAAGTGATGTAAAAGGACCCAAATGCTCACTTCGAGGGCTTAAAACGTGTTTATTCACTGCGGGAAGAGATATGAACAACATTTAGAGTAAATTAATGTTCATGCGAGAACCTTCGATTTTTCATGCAAAACGATCGATGACCCGCGACCTGATGAAATTGCTCAGAGATGACCAAAATGGTCTGTTTTGAAAATTTCCATCTTTCAACTAATTTTGACTTTCAGAGGTTGATCATCCATTTTGGAGCTAAAATGAGCATCATTATCACCATTTTCATGCTTCTAGGGAGCAAAACCTCAAGATTTGACTCATGGTTAAAAGTGACTTAAAAGGACCCAAATGCTTACTTCGAGGCCTAAAACGTGTTTATTCACTGCGGGAAGAGATATAAACAGCATTTAGAGTAAATTAATTTACTTTACTTTAACATTAATTTATTATCTCTTCCCGCTCAAGATTTGGCTCATGGTTAAAAGTGACTTAAAAGGACCCAAATGCTCACTTCGAGGGCGTAAAACGTGTTTATTCACTGCGGGAAGAGATATAAACAACATTTAGAGTAAATTAATGTTCATGCGAGAAACTTCGATTTTTCATGCAAAACGATCGATGACCCGCGACCTGATGAAATTGCTCTGAGTTGACCAAAATGGTCCGTTTTGAAAATTTCCATCTTTCAACTAATTTTGACTTTCAGAGGTGGACCATCCCTTTTGGAGCTAAAATGAGCATCTTTATCATCATTTTCATGCTTCTAGGGTGCCAAAACTCAAGATTTGGCTCAGGGTTAAAATTGACTTAAAAGGACCCAAATGCTCACTTCGAGGGCTTAAAACGTGTTTATTCACTGCGGGAAGAGATATAAACAACATTTAGAGTAAATTATTGTTCATGCGAGAAACTTCGATTTTTCATGTAAAACGATCGATGACCCGCGCGACCTGATGAAATTGCTCGGAGTTGACCAAAATGGTCAGTTTTGAAAATTTCCATCTTTCAACTAATTTTGACTTTCAGAGGTGGATCATCCCTTTTGGAGCTAAAATGAGCATCTTTATCGTCATTTTCATGCTTCAATGGAGCCAAAAGTCAAGATTTGGCTCATTGTTAAAAGTGACTTAAAAGGACCCAAATGCTCACTTCGAGGGCTTAAAACGTGTTTATTCACTGCGGGAAGAGATATAAACAACATTTGGAGTAAATTAATGTTCATGCGAGAAACTTCGATTTTTCATGCAAAACGATCGATGACCCGCGACCTGATGAAATTGCTCTGAGTTGACCAAAATGGCCAGTTTTGAAGATTTCCATCTTTCAACTAATTTTGACTTTCAGAGGAGGATCATCACTATTGGAGCTAAAATGAGCATCATTATCATCATTTTCATGCTTCTAGGGAGCAAAAACTCAATATTTGACTCATGGTTAAAAGTGACTTAAAAGGTCCAAAATGCTTACTTCGAGGCCTAAAACGTGTTTATTCACTGCGAGGAGAGATATAAACAACATTTAGAGTAATTTAATTTACTTTACTTTAACATTAATTTATTATCTCTTCCCGCTCAAGATTTGGCTCATGGTTAAAAGTGACTTAAAAGGACCCATATGCTCACTTCGAGGGCTTAAAACGTGTTTATTCACTGCGGGAAGAGATATAAACAACATTTAGAATAAATTATTGTTCATGTGAGAACCTTCAATTTTTGATGCAAAACGATAGATGACCCGCGACCTGATGAAATTGCTCTGAGATTACCAAAATGGTCCGTTTTGAAAATTTCCATCTTTCAACTAATTTTGACTTTCAGAGGTGGATCATCCCTTTTGGAGCTACAATGAGCATCTTTATCATCATTTTCATGCTTCAAGGGAGCCAAAAGTCAAGATTTGGCTCATGGTTAAAAGTGACTTAAAAGGACCCAAATGCTCACTTCGAGGGCTTAAAATGTGTTTATTCACTGCGGGAAGAGATATGAACAACATTTAGAGTAAATTAATGTTCATGCGAGAACCTTCGATTTTTCATGCAAAACGATCGATGACCCGCGACCTGATGAAATTGCTCAGAGATGACCAAAATGGTCTGTTTTGAAAATTTCCATCTTTCAACTAATTTTGACTTTCAGAGGTGGATCATCCCATTTGGAGCTAAAATGAGCATCATTATCATCATTTTCATGCTTCTAGGGAGCAAAAACTCAAGATTTGACTCATGGTTAAAAGTGACTTAAAAGGACCCAAATGCTTACTTCGAGGCCTAAAACGTGTTTATTCACTGCGGGAAGAGATATAAACATCATTTAGAGTAAATTAATTTACTTTACTTTAACATTAATTTATTATCTCTTCCCGCTCAAGATTTGGCTCATGGTTAAAAGTGACTTAAAAGGACCCAAATGCTCACTTCAAGGGCGTAAAACGTGTTTATTCACTGCGGGAAGAGATATAAACAACATTTAGAGTAAATTAATGTTCATGCGAGAAACTTCGATTTTTCATGCAAAACGATAGATGACCCGCGACCTGATGAAATTGCTCTGAGATTACCAAAATGGTCCGTTTTGAAAATTTCCATCTTTCAACTAATTTTGACTTTCAGAGGTGGATCATCCCTTTTGGAGCTACAATGAGCATCTTTATCATCATTTTCACGCTTCAAGGGAGCCAAAAGTCAAGATTTGGCTCATGGTTAAAAGTGATGTAAAAGGACCCAAATGCTCACTTCGAGGGCTTAAAACGTGTTTATTCACTGCGGGAAGAGATATGAACAACATTTAGAGTAAATTAATGTTCATGCGAGAACCTTCGATTTTTCATGCAAAACAATCGATGACCCGCGACCTGATGAAATTGCTCAGAGATGACCAAAATGGTCTGTTTTGAAAATTTCCATCTTTCAACTAATTTTGACTTTCAGAGGTTGATCATCCATTTTGGAGCTAAAATGAGCATCATTATCATCATTTTCATGCTTCTAGGGAGCAAAACCTCAAGATTTGACTCATGGTTAAAAGTGACTTAAAAGGACCCAAATGCTTACTTCGAGGCCTAAAACGTGTTTATTCACTGCGGGAAGAGATATAAACAGCATTTAGAGTAAATTAATTTACTTTACTTTAACATTAATTTATTATCTCTTCCCGCTCAAGATTTGGCTCATGGTTAAAAGTGACTTAAAAGGACCCAAATGCTCACTTCGAGGGCGTAAAACGTGTTTATTCACTGCGGGAAGAGATATAAACAACATTTAGAGTAAAATAATGTTCATGCGAGAAACTTCGATTTTTCATGCAAAACGATCGATGACCCGCGACCTGATGAAATTGCTCTGAGTTGACCAAAATGGTCCGTTTTGAAAATTTCCATCTTTCAACTAATTTTGACTTTCAGAGGTGGACCATCCCTTTTGGAGCTAAAATGAGCATCTTTATCATCATTTTCATGCTTCTAGGGTGCCAAAACTCAAGATTTGGCTCAGGGTTAAAATTGACTTAAAAGGACCCAAATGCTCACTTCGAGGGCTTAAAACGTGTTTATTCACTGCGGGAAGAGATATAAACAACATTTAGAGTAAATTATTGTTCATGCGAGAAACTTCGATTTTTCATGTAAAACGATCGATGACCCGCGCGACCTGATGAAATTGCTCGGAGTTGACCAAAATGGTCAGTTTTGAAAATTTCCATCTTTCAACTAATTTTGACTTTCAGAGGTGGATCATCCCTTTTGGAGCTAAAATGAGCATCTTTATCATCATTTTCATGCTTCTAGGGAGCAAAAACTCAATATTTGACTCATGGTTAAAAGTGACTTAAAAGGTCCAAAATGCTTACTTCGAGGCCTAAAACGTGTTTATTCACTGCGGGGAGAGATATAAACAACATTTAGAGTAATTTAATTTACTTTACTTTAACATTAATTTATTATCTCTTCCCGCTCAAGATTTGGCTCATGGTTAAAAGTGACTTAAAAGGACCCATATGCTCACTTCGAGGGCTTAAAACGTGTTTATTCACTGCGGGAAGAGATATAAACAACATTTAGAATAAATTATTGTTCATGTGAGAACCTTCAATTTTTGATGCAAAACGATAGATGACCCGCGACCTGATGAAATTGCTCTGAGATTACCAAAATGGTCCGTTTTGAAAATTTCCATCTTTCAACTAATTTTGACTTTCAGAGGTGGATCATCCCATTTGTAGCTAAAATGAGCATCATTATCATCATTTTCATGCTTCTAGGGAGCAAAAACTCAAGATTTGACTCATGGTTAAAAGTGACTTAAAAGGACCCAAATGCTTACTTCGAGGCCTAAAACGTGTTTATTCACTGCGGGAAGAGATATAAACATCATTTAGAGTAAATTAATTTACTTTACTTTAACATTAATTTATTATCTCTTCCCGCTCAAGATTTGGCTCATGGTTAAAAGTGACTTAAAAGGACCCAAATGCTCACTTCGAGGGCGTAAAACGTGTTTATTCACTGCGGGAAGAGATATAAACAACATTTAGAGTAAATTAGTGTTCATGCGAGAAACTTCGATTTTTCATGCAAAACGATCGATGACCCGCGACCTGATGAAATTGGTCTGAGTTGACCAAAATGGTCCGTTTTGAAAATTTCCATCTTTCAACTAATTTTGACTTTCAGAGGTGGATCATCCATTTTGGAGCTAAAATGAGCATCATTATCATCATTTTCATGCTTCTAGGGAGCAAAAACTCAAGATTTGACTCATGGTTAAAAGTGACGTAAAAGGACCCAAATGCTCACTTCGAGGGCTTAAAACGTGTTTATTCACTGCGGGAAGAGATATGAACAACATTTAGAGTAAATTAATGTTCATGCGAGAAACTTCGATTTTTCATGCAAAACGATCGATGACCCGCGACCTGATGAAATTGCTCAGAGATGACCAAAATGGTCTGTTTTGAAAATTTCCATCTTTCAACTAATTTTGACTTTCAGAGGTGGATCATCCATTTTGGAGCTAAAATGAGCATCATTATCATCATTTTCATGCTTCTAGGGAGCAAAAACTCAAGATTTGACTCATGGTTAAAAGTGACTTAAAAGGACCCAAATGCTTACTTCGAGGCCTAAAACTTGTTTATTCACTGCGGGAAGAGATATAAACAACATTTAGAGTAAATTAATTTACTTTACTTTAACATTAATTTATTATCTCTTCCCGCTCAAGATTTGGCTCATGGTTAAAAGTGACTTAAAAGGACCCAAATGCTCACTTCGAGGGCGTAAAACGTGTTTATTCACTGCGGGAAGAGATATAAACAACATTTAGAGTAAATTAGTGTTCATGCGAGAAACTTCGATTTTTCATGCAAAACGATCGATGACCCGCGACCTGATGAAATTGCTCTGAGATTACCAAAATGGTCCGTTTTGAAAATTTCCATCTTTCAACTAATTTTGACTTTCAGAGGTGGATCATCCATTTTGGAGCTAAAATGAGCATCATTATCATCATTTTCATGCTTCTAGGGAGCAAAAACTCAAGATTTGACTCATGGTTAAAAGTGACTTAAAAGGACCCAAATGCTTACTTCGAGGCCTAAAACTTGTTTATTCACTGCGGGAAGAGATATAAACAACATTTAGAGTAAATTAATTTACTTTACTTTAACATTAATTTATTATCTCTTCCCGCTCAAGATTTGGCTCATGGTTAAAAGTGACTTAAAAGGACCCAAATGCTCACTTCAAGGGCGTAAAACGTGTTTATTCACTGCGGGAAGAGGTATAAACAACATTTAGAGTAAATTAATGTTCATGCGAGAAACTTCGATTTTTCATGCAAAACGATAGATGACCCGCGACCTGATGAAATTGCTCTGAGATTACCAAAATGGTCCGTTTTGAAAATTTCCATCTTTCAACTAATTTTGACTTTCAGAGGTGGATCATCCCTTTTGGAGCTACAATGAGCATCTTTATCATCATTTTCATGCTTCAAGGGAGCCAAAAGTCAAGATTTGGCTCATGGTTAAAAGTGATGTAAAAGGACCCAAATGCTCACTTCGAGGGCTTAAAACGTGTTTATTCACTGCGGGAAGAGATATGAACAACATTTAGAGTAAATTAATGTTCATGCGAGAACCTTCGATTTTTCATGCAAAACGATCGATGACCCGCGACCTGATGAAATTGCTCAGAGATGACCAAAATGGTCTGTTTTGAAAATTTCCATCTTTCAACTAATTTTGACTTTCAGAGGTTGATCATCCATTTTGGAGCTAAAATGAGCATCATTATCATCATTTTCATGCTTCTAGGGAGCAAAACCTCAAGATTTGACTCATGGTTAAAAGTGACTTAAAAGGACCCAAATGCTTACTTCGAGGCCTAAAACGTGTTTATTCACTGCGGGAAGAGATATAAACAGCATTTAGAGTAAATTAATTTACTTTACTTTAACATTAATTTATTATCTCTTCCCGCTCAAGATTTGGCTCATGGTTAAAAGTGACTTAAAAGGACCCAAATGCTCACTTCGAGGGCGTAAAACGTGTTTATTCACTGCGGGAAGAGATATAAACAACATTTAGAGTAAATTAATGTTCATGCGAGAAACTTCGATTTTTCATGCAAAACGATCGATGACCCGCGACCTGATGAAATTGCTCTGAGTTGACCAAAATGGTCCGTTTTGAAAATTTCCATCTTTCAACTAATTTTGACTTTCAGAGGTGGACCATCCCTTTTGGAGCTAAAATGAGCATCTTTATCATCATTTTCATGCTTCTAGGGTGCCAAAACTCAAGATTTGGCTCAGGGTTAAAATTGACTTAAAAGGACCCAAATGCTCACTTCGAGGGCTTAAAACGTGTTTATTCACTGCGGGAAGAGATATAAACAACATTTAGAGTAAATTATTGTTCATGCGAGAAACTTCGATTTTTCATGTAAAACGATCGATGACCCGCGCGACCTGATGAAATTGCTCGGAGTTGACCAAAATGGTCAGTTTTGAAAATTTCCATCTTTCAACTAATTTTGACTTTCAGAGGTGGATCATCCCTTTTGGAGCTAAAATGAGCATCTTTATCGTCATTTTCATGCTTCAATGGAGCCAAAAGTCAAGATTTGGCTCATTGTTAAAAGTGACTTAAAAGGACCCAAATGCTCACTTCGAGGGCTTAAAACGTGTTTATTCACTGCGGGAAGAGATATAAACAACATTTGGAGTAAATTAATGTTCATGCGAGAAACTTCGATTTTTCATGCAAAACGATCGATGACCCGCGACCTGATGAAATTGCTCTGAGTTGACCAAAATGGCCAGTTTTGAAGATTTCCATCTTTCAACTAATTTTGACTTTCAGAGGAGGATCATCACTATTGGAGCTAAAATGAGCATCATTATCATCATTTTCATGCTTCTAGGGAGCAAAAACTCAATATTTGACTCATGGTTAAAAGTGACTTAAAAGGTCCAAAATGCTTACTTCGAGGCCTAAAACGTGTTTATTCACTGCGGGGAGAGATATAAACAACATTTAGAGTAATTTAATTTACTTTACTTTAACATTAATTTATTATCTCTTCCCGCTCAAGATTTGGCTCATGGTTAAAAGTGACTTAAAAGGACCCATATGCTCACTTCGAGGGCTTAAAACGTGTTTATTCACTGCGGGAAGAGATATAAACAACATTTAGAATAAATTATTGTTCATGTGAGAACCTTCAATTTTTGATGCAAAACGATAGATGACCCGCGACCTGATGAAATTGCTCTGAGATTACCAAAATGGTCCGTTTTGAAAATTTCCATCTTTCAACTAATTTTGACTTTCAGAGGTGGATCATCCCTTTTGGAGCTACAATGAGCATCTTTATCATCATTTTCATGCTTCAAGGGAGCCAAAAGTCAAGATTTGGCTCATGGTTAAAAGTGACTTAAAAGGACCCAAATGCTCACTTCGAGGGCTTAAAATGTGTTTATTCACTGCGGGAAGAGATATGAACAACATTTAGAGTAAATTAATGTTCATGCGAGAACCTTCGATTTTTCATGCAAAACGATCGATGACCCGCGACCTGATGAAATTGCTCAGAGATGACCAAAATGGTCTGTTTTGAAAATTTCCATCTTTCAACTAATTTTGACTTTCAGAGGTGGATCATCCCATTTGGAGCTAAAATGAGCATCATTATCATCATTTTCATGCTTCTAGGGAGCAAAAACTCAAGATTTGACTCATGGTTAAAAGTGACTTAAAAGGACCCAAATGCTTACTTCGAGGCCTAAAACGTGTTTATTCACTGCGGGAAGAGATATAAACATCATTTAGAGTAAATTAATTTACTTTACTTTAACATTAATTTATTATCTCTTCCCGCTCAAGATTTGGCTCATGGTTAAAAGTGACTTAAAAGGACCCAAATGCTCACTTCGAGGGCGTAAAACGTGTTTATTCACTGCGGGAAGAGATATAAACAACATTTAGAGTAAATTAGTGTTCATGCGAGAAACTTCGATTTTTCATGCAAAACGATCGATGACCCGCGACCTGATGAAATTGCTCTGAGTTGACCAAAATGGTCCGTTTTGAAAATTTCCATCTTTCAACTAATTTTGACTTTCAGAGGTGGATCATCCATTTTGGAGCTAAAATGAGCATCATTATCATCATTTTCATGCTTCTAGGGAGCAAAAACTCAAGATTTGACTCATGGTTAAAAGTGACTTAAAAGGACCCAAATGCTTACTTCGAGGCCTAAAACTTGTTTATTCACTGCGGGAAGAGATATAAACAACATTTAGAGTAAATTAATTTACTTTACTTTAACATTAATTTATTATCTCTTCCCGCTCAAGATTTGGCTCATGGTTAAAAGTGACTTAAAAGGACCCAAATGCTCACTTCAAGGGCGTAAAACGTGTTTATTCACTGCGGGAAGAGATATAAACAACATTTAGAGTAAATTAATGTTCATGCGAGAAACTTCGATTTTTCATGCAAAACGATAGATGACCCGCGACCTGATGAAATTGCTCTGAGATTACCAAAATGGTCCGTTTTGAAAATTTCCATCTTTCAACTAATTTTGACTTTCAGAGGTGGATCATCCCTTTTGGAGCTACAATGAGCATCTTTATCATCATTTTCACGCTTCAAGGGAGCCAAAAGTCAAGATTTGGCTCATGGTTAAAAGTGATGTAAAAGGACCCAAATGCTCACTTCGAGGGCTTAAAACGTGTTTATTCACTGCGGGAAGAGATATGAACAACATTTAGAGTAAATTAATGTTCATGCGAGAACCTTCGATTTTTCATGCAAAACAATCGATGACCCGCGACCTGATGAAATTGCTCAGAGATGACCAAAATGGTCTGTTTTGAAAATTTCCATCTTTCAACTAATTTTGACTTTCAGAGGTTGATCATCCATTTTGGAGCTAAAATGAGCATCATTATCATCATTTTCATGCTTCTAGGGAGCAAAACCTCAAGATTTGACTCATGGTTAAAAGTGACTTAAAAGGACCCAAATGCTTACTTCGAGGCCTAAAACGTGTTTATTCACTGCGGGAAGAGATATAAACAGCATTTAGAGTAAATTAATTTACTTTACTTTAACATTAATTTATTATCTCTTCCCGCTCAAGATTTGGCTCATGGTTAAAAGTGACTTAAAAGGACCCAAATGCTCACTTCGAGGGCGTAAAACGTGTTTATTCACTGCGGGAAGAGATATAAACAACATTTAGAGTAAAATAATGTTCATGCGAGAAACTTCGATTTTTCATGCAAAACGATCGATGACCCGCGACCTGATGAAATTGCTCTGAGTTGACCAAAATGGTCCGTTTTGAAAATTTCCATCTTTCAACTAATTTTGACTTTCAGAGGTGGACCATCCCTTTTGGAGCTAAAATGAGCATCTTTATCATCATTTTCATGCTTCTAGGGTGCCAAAACTCAAGATTTGGCTCAGGGTTAAAATTGACTTAAAAGGACCCAAATGCTCACTTCGAGGGCTTAAAACGTGTTTATTCACTGCGGGAAGAGATATAAACAACATTTAGAGTAAATTATTGTTCATGCGAGAAACTTCGATTTTTCATGTAAAACGATCGATGACCCGCGCGACCTGATGAAATTGCTCGGAGTTGACCAAAATGGTCAGTTTTGAAAATTTCCATCTTTCAACTAATTTTGACTTTCAGAGGTGGATCATCCCTTTTGGAGCTAAAATGAGCATCTTTATCATCATTTTCATGCTTCTAGGGAGCAAAAACTCAATATTTGACTCATGGTTAAAAGTGACTTAAAAGGTCCAAAATGCTTACTTCGAGGCCTAAAACGTGTTTATTCACTGCGGGGAGAGATATAAACAACATTTAGAGTAATTTAATTTACTTTACTTTAACATTAATTTATTATCTCTTCCCGCTCAAGATTTGGCTCATGGTTAAAAGTGACTTAAAAGGACCCATATGCTCACTTCGAGGGCTTAAAACGTGTTTATTCACTGCGGGAAGAGATATAAACAACATTTAGAATAAATTATTGTTCATGTGAGAACCTTCAATTTTTGATGCAAAACGATAGATGACCCGCGACCTGATGAAATTGCTCTGAGATTACCAAAATGGTCCGTTTTGAAAATTTCCATCTTTCAACTAATTTTGACTTTCAGAGGTGGATCATCCCATTTGTAGCTAAAATGAGCATCATTATCATCATTTTCATGCTTCTAGGGAGCAAAAACTCAAGATTTGACTCATGGTTAAAAGTGACTTAAAAGGACCCAAATGCTTACTTCGAGGCCTAAAACGTGTTTATTCACTGCGGGAAGAGATATAAACATCATTTAGAGTAAATTAATTTACTTTACTTTAACATTAATTTATTATCTCTTCCCGCTCAAGATTTGGCTCATGGTTAAAAGTGACTTAAAAGGACCCAAATGCTCACTTCGAGGGCGTAAAACGTGTTTATTCACTGCGGGAAGAGATATAAACAACATTTAGAGTAAATTAGTGTTCATGCGAGAAACTTCGATTTTTCATGCAAAACGATCGATGACCCGCGACCTGATGAAATTGGTCTGAGTTGACCAAAATGGTCCGTTTTGAAAATTTCCATCTTTCAACTAATTTTGACTTTCAGAGGTGGATCATCCATTTTGGAGCTAAAATGAGCATCATTATCATCATTTTCATGCTTCTAGGGAGCAAAAACTCAAGATTTGACTCATGGTTAAAAGTGACGTAAAAGGACCCAAATGCTCACTTCGAGGGCTTAAAACGTGTTTATTCACTGCGGGAAGAGATATGAACAACATTTAGAGTAAATTAATGTTCATGCGAGAACCTTCGATTTTTCATGCAAAACGATCGATGACCCGCGACCTGATGAAATTGCTCAGAGATGACCAAAATGGTCTGTTTTGAAAATTTCCATCTTTCAACTAATTTTGACTTTCAGAGGTGGATCATCCCATTTGGAGCTAAAATGAGCATCATTATCATCATTTTCATGCTTCTAGGGAACAAAAACTCAAGATTTGACTCATGGTTAAAAGTGACTTAAAAGGACCCAAATGCTTACTTCGAGGCCTAAAACGTGTTTATTCACTGCGGGAAGAGATATAAACAACATTTAGAGTAAATTAATTTACTTTACTTTAACATTAATTTATTATCTCTTCCCGCTCAAGATTTGCTCATGGTTAAAAGTGACTTAAAAGGACCCAAATGCTCACTTCGAGGGCTTAAAACGTGTTTATTCACTGCGGGAAGAGATGTGAACAACATTTAGAGTAAATTAATGTTCATGCGAGAACCTTCAATTTTTCATGCAAAACGATCGATGACCCGCGACCTGATGAAATTGCTCAGAGATGACCAAAATGGTCTGTTTTGAAAATTTCCATCTTTCAACTAATTTTGACTTTCAGAGGTGGATCATCCCATTTGGAGCTAAAATGAGCATCATTATCGTCATTTTCATGCTTCTAGGGAGCCAAAACTCAAGATTTGACTCATGGTTAAAAGTGACTTAAAAGGACCCAAATGCTTACTTCGAGGCCTAAAACGTGTTTATTCACTGCGGGAAGAGATATAAACAACATTTAGAGTAAATTAATTTACTTTACTTTAACATTAATTTATTATCTCTTCCCGCTCAAGATTTGGCTCATGGTTAAAAGTGACTTAAAAGGACCCAAATGCTCACTTCGAGGGCGTAAAACGTGTTTATTCACTGCGGGAAGAGATATAAACAACATTTAGAGTAAATTAATGTTCATGCGAGAAACTTCGATTTTTCATGCAAAACGATCGATGACCCGCGACCTGATGAAATTGCTCTGAGTTGACCAAAATGGTCCGTTTTGAAAATTTCCATCTTTCAACTAATTTTGACTTTCAGAGGTGGATCATCCATTTTGGAGCTAAAATGAGCATCATTATCATCATTTTCATGCTTCTAGGGAGCAAAAACTCAAGATTTGACTCATGGTTAAAAGTGACTTAAAAGGACCCAAATGCTTACTTCGAGGCCTAAAACGTGTTTATTCACTGCGGGAAGAGATATAAACAACATTTAGAGTAAATTAATTTACTTTACTTTAACATTAATTTATTATCTCTTCCCGCTCAAGATTTGCTCATGGTTAAAAGTGACTTAAAAGGACCCAAATGCTCACTTCGAGGGCTTAAAACGTGTTTATTCACTGCGGGAAGAGATGTGAACAACATTTAGAGTAAATTAATGTTCATGCGAGAACCTTCAATTTTTCATGCAAAACGATCGATGACCCGCGACCTGATGAAATTGCTCAGAGATGACCAAAATGGTCTGTTTTGAAAATTTCCATCTTTCAACTAATTTTGACTTTCAGAGGTGGATCATCCCATTTGGAGCTAAAATGAGCATCATTATCGTCATTTTCATGCTTCTAGGGAGCCAAAACTCAAGATTTGGCTCATGGTTAAAAGTGACTTAAAAGGACCCAAATGCTCACTTCAAGGGCTTAAAACGTGTTTATTCACTGCGGGAAGATTTATAAACAACATTTGGAGTAAATTAATGTTCATGCGAGAAACATCGATTTTTCATGCAAAACGATCGATGACCCGCGACCTGATGAAATTGCTCTGAGTTGACCAAAAAGGTCCGTTTTGAAGATTTCCATCTTTCAACTAATTTTGACTGTCAGAGGTGGACCATCCCTTTTGGAGCTAAAATGAGCATCTTTATCATCATTTTCATGCTTCTAGGGAGCCAAAAGTCAAGATTTGGCTCATGGTTAAAAGTGACTTAAAAGGACCCAAATGCTCACTTCGAGGTCTTAAAAAGTGTTTATTCACTGCGGGAAGAGATATGAACAACTTTTAGAGTAAATTAATGTTCATGCGAGAACCTTCAATTTTTCATGCAAAAGGATCGATGACCCGCGACCTGCTGAAATTGCTCAGAGATGACCAAAATGGTCTGTTTTGAAAATTTCCATCTTTCAACTAATTTTGACTTTCAGAGGTGGATCATCCATTTTGGAGCTAAAATGAGCATCATTATCATCATTTTCATGCTTCTAGGGAGCAAAAACTCAAGATTTGACTCATGGTTAAAAGTGACTTAAAAGGACCCAAATGCTTACTTCGAGGCCTAAAACGTGTTTACTCACTGCGGGAAGAGATATAAACAACATTTAGAGTAAATTAATTTACTTTACTTTAACATTAATTTATTATCTCTTCCCGCTCAAGATTTGGCTCATGGTTAAAAGTGACTTAAAAGGACCCAAATGTTCACTTCGAGGGCGTAAAACGTGTTTATTCACTGCGGGAAGAGATATAAACAACATTTAGAGTAAATTAATGTTCATGCGAGAAACTTCGATTTTTCATGCAAAACGATCGATGACCCGCGACCTGATGAAATTGCTCTGAGTTGACCAAAATGGTCCATTTTGAAAATTTCCATCTTTCAACTAATTTTGACTTTCAGAGGTGGAGCATCCCTTTTGGAGCTACAATGAGCATCTTTATCATCATTTTCATGCTTCTAGGGAGCCAAAAGTCAAGATTTGGCTCATGGTTAAAAGTGACTTAAAAGGACCCAAATGCTCACTTCGAGGGCCTAAAACGTGTTTATTCACTGCGGGAAGAGATATGAACAACATTTAGAGTAAATTAATGTTCATGCGAGAAACTTCGATTTTTCATGCAAAACGATCGATGACCCGCGACCTGATGAAATTGCTCAGAGATGACCAAAATGGTCTGTTTTGAAAATTTCCATCTTTCAACTAATTTTGACTTTCAGAGGTGGATCATCCCATTTGGAGCTAAAATGAGCATCATTATCATCATTTTCATGCTTCTAGGGAGCAAAAACTCAAGATTTGACTCATGGTTAAAAGTGACTTAAAAGGACCCAAATGCTTACTTCGAGGCCTAAAACGTGTTTATTCACTGCGGGAAGAGATATAAACATCATTTAGAGTAAATTAATTTACTTTACTTTAACATTAATTTATTATCTCTTCCCGCTCAAGATTTGGCTCATGGTTAAAAGTGACTTAAAAGGACCCAAATGCTCACTTCGAGGGCGTAAAACGTGTTTATTCACTGCGGGAAGAGATATAAACAACATTTAGAGTAAATTAGTGTTCATGCGAGAAACTTCGATTTTTCATGCAAAACGATCGATGACCCGCGACCTGATGAAATTGCTCTGAGTTGACCAAAATGGTCCGTTTTGAAAATTTCCATCTTTCAACTAATTTTGACTTTCAGAGGTGGATCATCCATTTTGGAGCTAAAATGAGCATCATTATCATCATTTTCATGCTTCTAGGGAGCAAAAACTCAAGATTTGACTCATGGTTAAAAGTGACTTAAAAGGACCCAAATGCTTACTTCGAGGCCTAAAACTTGTTTATTCACTGCGGGAAGAGATATAAACAACATTTAGAGTAAATTAATTTACTTTACTTTAACATTAATTTATTATCTCTTCCCGCTCAAGATTTGGCTCATGGTTAAAAGTGACTTAAAAGGACCCAAATGCTCACTTCAAGGGCGTAAAACGTGTTTATTCACTGCGGGAAGAGATATAAACAACATTTAGAGTAAATTAATGTTCATGCGAGAAACTTCGATTTTTCATGCAAAACGATAGATGACCCGCGACCTGATGAAATTGCTCTGAGATTACCAAAATGGTCCGTTTTGAAAATTTCCATCTTTCAACTAATTTTGACTTTCAGAGGTGGATCATCCCTTTTGGAGCTACAATGAGCATCTTTATCATCATTTTCATGCTTCAAGGGAGCCAAAAGTCAAGATTTGGCTCATGGTTAAAAGTGATGTAAAAGGACCCAAATGCTCACTTCGAGGGCTTAAAACGTGTTTATTCACTGCGGGAAGAGATATGAACAACATTTAGAGTAAATTAATGTTTATGCGAGAACCTTCGATTTTTCATGCAAAACGATCGATGACCCGCGACCTGATGAAATTGCTCAGAGATGACCAAAATGGTCTGTTTTGAAAATTTCCATCTTTCAACTAATTTTGACTTTCAGAGGTTGATCATCCATTTTGGAGCTAAAATGAGCATCATTATCATCATTTTCATGCTTCTAGGGAGCAAAACCTCAAGATTTGACTCATGGTTAAAAGTGACTTAAAAGGACCCAAATGCTTACTTCGAGGCCTAAAACGTGTTTATTCACTGCGGGAAGAGATATAAACAGCATTTAGAGTAAATTAATTTACTTTACTTTAACATTAATTTATTATCTCTTCCCGCTCAAGATTTGGCTCATGGTTAAAAGTGACTTAAAAGGACCCAAATGCTCACTTCGAGGGCGTAAAACGTGTTTATTCACTGCGGGAAGAGATATAAACAACATTTAGAGTAAATTAATGTTCATGCGAGAAACTTCGATTTTTCATGCAAAACGATCGATGACCCGCGACCTGATGAAATTGCTCTGAGTTGACCAAAATGGTCCGTTTTGAAAATTTCCATCTTTCAACTAATTTTGACTTTCAGAGGTGGACCATCCCTTTTGGAGCTAAAATGAGCATCTTTATCATCATTGTCATGCTTCTAGGGTGCCAAAACTCAAGATTTGGCTCAGGGTTAAAATTGACTTAAAAGGACCCAAATGCTCACTTCGAGGGCTTAAAACGTGTTTATTCACTGCGGGAAGAGATATAAACAACATTTAGAGTAAATTATTGTTCATGCGAGAAACTTCGATTTTTCATGTAAAACGATCGATGACCCGCGCGACCTGATGAAATTGCTCGGAGTTGACCAAAATGGTCAGTTTTGAAAATTTCCATCTTTCAACTAATTTTGACTTTCAGAGGTGGATCATCCCTTTTGGAGCTAAAATGAGCATCTTTATCGTCATTTTCATGCTTCAATGGAGCCAAAAGTCAAGATTTGGCTCATGGTTAAAAGTGACTTAAAAGGACCCAAATGCTCACTTCGAGGGCTTAAAACGTGTTTATTCACTGCGGGAAGAGATATAAACAACATTTGGAGTAAATTAATGTTCATGCGAGAAACTTCGATTTTTCATGCAAAACGATCGATGACCCGCGACCTGATGAAATTGCTCTGAGTTGACCAAAATGGCCAGTTTTGAAGATTTCCATCTTTCAACTAATTTTGACTTTCAGAGGAGGATCATCACTATTGGAGCTAAAATGAGCATCATTATCATCATTTTCATGCTTCTAGGGAGCAAAAACTCAATATTTGACTCATGGTTAAAAGTGACTTAAAAGGTCCAAAATGCTTACTTCGAGGCCTAAAACGTGTTTATTCACTGCGGGGAGAGATATAAACAACATTTAGAATAAATTATTGTTCATGTAAGAACCTTCAATTTTTGATGCAAAACGATAGATGACCCGCGACCTGATGAAATTGCTCTGAGATTACCAAAATGGTCCGTTTTGAAAATTTCCATCTTTCAACTAATTTTGACTTTCAGAGGTGGATCATCCCATTTGTAGCTAAAATGAGCATCATTATCATCATTTTCATGCTTCTAGGGAGCAAAAACTCAAGATTTGACTCATGGTTAAAAGTGACTTAAAAGGACCCAAATGCTTACTTCGAGGCCTAAAACGTGTTTATTCACTGCGGGAAGAGATATAAACATCATTTAGAGTAAATTAATTTACTTTACTTTAACATTAATTTATTATCTCTTCCCGCTCAAGATTTGGCTCATGGTTAAAAGTGACTTAAAAGGACCCAAATGCTCACTTCGAGGGCGTAAAACGTGTTTATTCACTGCGGGAAGAGATATAAACAACATTTAGAGTAAATTAGTGTTCATGCGAGAAACTTCGATTTTTCATGCAAAACGATCGATGACCCGCGACCTGATGAAATTGGTCTGAGTTGACCAAAATGGTCCGTTTTGAAAATTTCCATCTTTCAACTAATTTTGACTTTCAGAGGTGGATCATCCATTTTGGAGCTAAAATGAGCATCATTATCATCATTTTCATGCTTCTAGGGAGCAAAAACTCAAGATTTGACTCATGGTTAAAAGTGACGTAAAAGGACCCAAATGCTCACTTCGAGGGCTTAAAACGTGTTTATTCACTGCGGGAAGAGATATGAACAACATTTAGAGTAAATTAATGTTCATGCGAGAACCTTCGATTTTTCATGCAAAACGATCGATGACCCGCGACCTGATGAAATTGCTCAGAGATGACCAAAATGGTCTGTTTTGAAAATTTCCATCTTTCAACTAATTTTGACTTTCAGAGGTGGATCATCCCATTTGGAGCTAAAATGAGCATCATTATCATCATTTTCATGCTTCTAGGGAACAAAAACTCAAGATTTGACTCATGGTTAAAAGTGACTTAAAAGGACCCAAATGCTTACTTCGAGGCCTAAAACGTGTTTATTCACTGCGGGAAGAGATATAAACAACATTTAGAGTAAATTAATTTACTTTACTTTAACATTAATTTATTATCTCTTCCCGCTCAAGATTTGCTCATGGTTAAAAGTGACTTAAAAGGACCCAAATGCTCACTTCGAGGGCTTAAAACGTGTTTATTCACTGCGGGAAGAGATGTGAACAACATTTAGAGTAAATTAATGTTCATGCGAGAACCTTCAATTTTTCATGCAAAACGATCGATGACCCGCGACCTGATGAAATTGCTCAGAGATGACCAAAATGGTCTGTTTTGAAAATTTCCATCTTTCAACTAATTTTGACTTTCAGAGGTGGATCATCCCATTTGGAGCTAAAATGAGCATCATTATCATCATTTTCATGCTTCTAGGGAACAAAAACTCAAGATTTGACTCATGGTTAAAAGTGACTTAAAAGGACCCAAATGCTTACTTCGAGGCCTAAAACGTGTTTATTCACTGCGGGAAGAGATATAAACAACATTTAGAGTAAATTAATTTACTTTACTTTAACATTAATTTATTATCTCTTCCCGCTCAAGATTTGCTCATGGTTAAAAGTGACTTAAAAGGACCCAAATGCTCACTTCGAGGGCTTAAAACGTGTTTATTCACTGCGGGAAGAGATGTGAACAACATTTAGAGTAAATTAATGTTCATGCGAGAACCTTCAATTTTTCATGCAAAACGATCGATGACCCGCGACCTGATGAAATTGCTCAGAGATGACCAAAATGGTCTGTTTTGAAAATTTCCATCTTTCAACTAATTTTGACTTTCAGAGGTGGATCATCCCATTTGGAGCTAAAATGAGCATCATTATCGTCATTTTCATGCTTCTAGGGAGCCAAAACTCAAGATTTGACTCATGGTTAAAAGTGACTTAAAAGGACCCAAATGCTTACTTCGAGGCCTAAAACGTGTTTATTCACTGCGGGAAGAGATATAAACAACATTTAGAGTAAATTAATTTACTTTACTTTAACATCAATTTATTATCTCTTCCCGCTCAAGATTTGGCTCATGGTTAAAAGTGACTTAAAAGGACCCAAATGCTCACTTCGAGGGCGTAAAACGTGTTTATTCACTGCGGGAAGAGATATAAACAACATTTAGAGTAAATTATTGTTCATGCGAGAAACTTCGATTTTTCATGTAAAACGATCGATGACCCGCGCGACCTGATGAAATTGCTCGGAGTTGACCAAAATGGTCAGTTTTGAAAATTTCCATCTTTCAACTAATTTTGACTTTCAGAGGTGGATCATCCCTTTTGGAGCTAAAATGAGCATCTTTATCGTCATTTTCATGCTTCAATGGAGCCAAAAGTCAAGATTTGGCTCATTGTTAAAAGTGACTTAAAAGGACCCAAATGCTCACTTCGAGGGCTTAAAACGTGTTTATTCACTGCGGGAAGAGATATAAACAACATTTGGAGTAAATTAATGTTCATGCGAGAAACTTCGATTTTTCATGCAAAACGATCGATGACCCGCGACCTGATGAAATTGCTCTGAGTTGACCAAAATGGCCAGTTTTGAAGATTTCCATCTTTCAACTAATTTTGACTTTCAGAGGAGGATCATCACTATTGGAGCTAAAATGAGCATCATTATCATCATTTTCATGCTTCTAGGGAGCAAAAACTCAATATTTGACTCATGGTTAAAAGTGACTTAAAAGGTCCAAAATGCTTACTTCGAGGCCTAAAACGTGTTTATTCACTGCGGGGAGAGATATAAACAACATTTAGAGTAATTTAATTTACTTTACTTTAACATTAATTTATTATCTCTTCCCGCTCAAGATTTGGCTCATGGTTAAAAGTGACTTAAAAGGACCCATATGCTCACTTCGAGGGCTTAAAACGTGTTTATTCACTGCGGGAAGAGATATAAACAACATTTAGAATAAATTATTGTTCATGTGAGAACCTTCAATTTTTGATGCAAAACGATAGATGACCCGCGACCTGATGAAATTGCTCTGAGATTACCAAAATGGTCCGTTTTGAAAATTTCCATCTTTCAACTAATTTTGACTTTCAGAGGTGGATCATCCCTTTTGGAGCTACAATGAGCATCTTTATCATCATTTTCATGCTTCAAGGGAGCCAAAAGTCAAGATTTGGCTCATGGTTAAAAGTGACTTAAAAGGACCCAAATGCTCACTTCGAGGGCTTAAAATGTGTTTATTCACTGCGGGAAGAGATATGAACAACATTTAGAGTAAATTAATGTTCATGCGAGAACCTTCGATTTTTCATGCAAAACGATCGATGACCCGCGACCTGATGAAATTGCTCAGAGATGACCAAAATGGTCTGTTTTGAAAATTTCCATCTTTCAACTAATTTTGACTTTCAGAGGTGGATCATCCCATTTGGAGCTAAAATGAGCATCATTATCATCATTTTCATGCTTCTAGGGAGCAAAAACTCAAGATTTGACTCATGGTTAAAAGTGACTTAAAAGGACCCAAATGCTTACTTCGAGGCCTAAAACGTGTTTATTCACTGCGGGAAGAGATATAAACATCATTTAGAGTAAATTAATTTACTTTACTTTAACATTAATTTATTATCTCTTCCCGCTCAAGATTTGGCTCATGGTTAAAAGTGACTTAAAAGGACCCAAATGCTCACTTCGAGGGCGTAAAACGTGTTTATTCACTGCGGGAAGAGATATAAACAACATTTAGAGTAAATTAGTGTTCATGCGAGAAACTTCGATTTTTCATGCAAAACGATCGATGACCCGCGACCTGATGAAATTGCTCTGAGTTGACCAAAATGGTCCGTTTTGAAAATTTCCATCTTTCAACTAATTTTGACTTTCAGAGGTGGATCATCCATTTTGGAGCTAAAATGAGCATCATTATCATCATTTTCATGCTTCTAGGGAGCAAAAACTCAAGATTTGACTCATGGTTAAAAGTGACTTAAAAGGACCCAAATGCTTACTTCGAGGCCTAAAACTTGTTTATTCACTGCGGGAAGAGATATAAACAACATTTAGAGTAAATTAATTTACTTTACTTTAACATTAATTTATTATCTCTTCCCGCTCAAGATTTGGCTCATGGTTAAAAGTGACTTAAAAGGACCCAAATGCTCACTTCAAGGGCGTAAAACGTGTTTATTCACTGCGGGAAGAGATATAAACAACATTTAGAGTAAATTAATGTTCATGCGAGAAACTTCGATTTTTCATGCAAAACGATAGATGACCCGCGACCTGATGAAATTGCTCTGAGATTACCAAAATGGTCCGTTTTGAAAATTTCCATCTTTCAACTAATTTTGACTTTCAGAGGTGGATCATCCCTTTTGGAGCTACAATGAGCATCTTTATCATCATTTTCACGCTTCAAGGGAGCCAAAAGTCAAGATTTGGCTCATGGTTAAAAGTGATGTAAAAGGACCCAAATGCTCACTTCGAGGGCTTAAAACGTGTTTATTCACTGCGGGAAGAGATATGAACAACATTTAGAGTAAATTAATGTTCATGCGAGAACCTTCGATTTTTCATGCAAAACAATCGATGACCCGCGACCTGATGAAATTGCTCAGAGATGACCAAAATGGTCTGTTTTGAAAATTTCCATCTTTCAACTAATTTTGACTTTCAGAGGTTGATCATCCATTTTGGAGCTAAAATGAGCATCATTATCATCATTTTCATGCTTCTAGGGAGCAAAACCTCAAGATTTGACTCATGGTTAAAAGTGACTTAAAAGGACCCAAATGCTTACTTCGAGGCCTAAAACGTGTTTATTCACTGCGGGAAGAGATATAAACAGCATTTAGAGTAAATTAATTTACTTTACTTTAACATTAATTTATTATCTCTTCCCGCTCAAGATTTGGCTCATGGTTAAAAGTGACTTAAAAGGACCCAAATGCTCACTTCGAGGGCGTAAAACGTGTTTATTCACTGCGGGAAGAGATATAAACAACATTTAGAGTAAAATAATGTTCATGCGAGAAACTTCGATTTTTCATGCAAAACGATCGATGACCCGCGACCTGATGAAATTGCTCTGAGTTGACCAAAATGGTCCGTTTTGAAAATTTCCATCTTTCAACTAATTTTGACTTTCAGAGGTGGACCATCCCTTTTGGAGCTAAAATGAGCATCTTTATCATCATTTTCATGCTTCTAGGGTGCCAAAACTCAAGATTTGGCTCAGGGTTAAAATTGACTTAAAAGGACCCAAATGCTCACTTCGAGGGCTTAAAACGTGTTTATTCACTGCGGGAAGAGATATAAACAACATTTAGAGTAAATTATTGTTCATGCGAGAAACTTCGATTTTTCATGTAAAACGATCGATGACCCGCGCGACCTGATGAAATTGCTCGGAGTTGACCAAAATGGTCAGTTTTGAAAATTTCCATCTTTCAACTAATTTTGACTTTCAGAGGTGGATCATCCCTTTTGGAGCTAAAATGAGCATCTTTATCATCATTTTCATGCTTCTAGGGAGCAAAAACTCAATATTTGACTCATGGTTAAAAGTGACTTAAAAGGTCCAAAATGCTTACTTCGAGGCCTAAAACGTGTTTATTCACTGCGGGGAGAGATATAAACAACATTTAGAGTAATTTAATTTACTTTACTTTAACATTAATTTATTATCTCTTCCCGCTCAAGATTTGGCTCATGGTTAAAAGTGACTTAAAAGGACCCATATGCTCACTTCGAGGGCTTAAAACGTGTTTATTCACTGCGGGAAGAGATATAAACAACATTTAGAATAAATTATTGTTCATGTGAGAACCTTCAATTTTTGATGCAAAACGATAGATGACCCGCGACCTGATGAAATTGCTCTGAGATTACCAAAATGGTCCGTTTTGAAAATTTCCATCTTTCAACTAATTTTGACTTTCAGAGGTGGATCATCCCATTTGTAGCTAAAATGAGCATCATTATCATCATTTTCATGCTTCTAGGGAGCAAAAACTCAAGATTTGACTCATGGTTAAAAGTGACTTAAAAGGACCCAAATGCTTACTTCGAGGCCTAAAACGTGTTTATTCACTGCGGGAAGAGATATAAACATCATTTAGAGTAAATTAATTTACTTTACTTTAACATTAATTTATTATCTCTTCCCGCTCAAGATTTGGCTCATGGTTAAAAGTGACTTAAAAGGACCCAAATGCTCACTTCGAGGGCGTAAAACGTGTTTATTCACTGCGGGAAGAGATATAAACAACATTTAGAGTAAATTAGTGTTCATGCGAGAAACTTCGATTTTTCATGCAAAACGATCGATGACCCGCGACCTGATGAAATTGGTCTGAGTTGACCAAAATGGTCCGTTTTGAAAATTTCCATCTTTCAACTAATTTTGACTTTCAGAGGTGGATCATCCATTTTGGAGCTAAAATGAGCATCATTATCATCATTTTCATGCTTCTAGGGAGCAAAAACTCAAGATTTGACTCATGGTTAAAAGTGACGTAAAAGGACCCAAATGCTCACTTCGAGGGCTTAAAACGTGTTTATTCACTGCGGGAAGAGATATGAACAACATTTAGAGTAAATTAATGTTCATGCGAGAACCTTCGATTTTTCATGCAAAACGATCGATGACCCGCGACCTGATGAAATTGCTCAGAGATGACCAAAATGGTCTGTTTTGAAAATTTCCATCTTTCAACTAATTTTGACTTTCAGAGGTGGATCATCCCATTTGGAGCTAAAATGAGCATCATTATCATCATTTTCATGCTTCTAGGGAACAAAAACTCAAGATTTGACTCATGGTTAAAAGTGACTTAAAAGGACCCAAATGCTTACTTCGAGGCCTAAAACGTGTTTATTCACTGCGGGAAGAGATATAAACAACATTTAGAGTAAATTAATTTACTTTACTTTAACATTAATTTATTATCTCTTCCCGCTCAAGATTTGCTCATGGTTAAAAGTGACTTAAAAGGACCCAAATGCTCACTTCGAGGGCTTAAAACGTGTTTATTCACTGCGGGAAGAGATGTGAACAACATTTAGAGTAAATTAATGTTCATGCGAGAACCTTCAATTTTTCATGCAAAACGATCGATGACCCGCGACCTGATGAAATTGCTCAGAGATGACCAAAATGGTCTGTTTTGAAAATTTCCATCTTTCAACTAATTTTGACTTTCAGAGGTGGATCATCCCATTTGGAGCTAAAATGAGCATCATTATCGTCATTTTCATGCTTCTAGGGAGCCAAAACTCAAGATTTGACTCATGGTTAAAAGTGACTTAAAAGGACCCAAATGCTTACTTCGAGGCCTAAAACGTGTTTATTCACTGCGGGAAGAGATATAAACAACATTTAGAGTAAATTAATTTACTTTACTTTAACATTAATTTATTATCTCTTCCCGCTCAAGATTTGGCTCATGGTTAAAAGTGACTTAAAAGGACCCAAATGCTCACTTCGAGGGCGTAAAACGTGTTTATTCACTGCGGGAAGAGATATAAACAACATTTAGAGTAAATTAATGTTCATGCGAGAAACTTCGATTTTTCATGCAAAACGATCGATGACCCGCGACCTGATGAAATTGCTCTGAGTTGACCAAAATGGTCCGTTTTGAAAATTTCCATCTTTCAACTAATTTTGACTTTCAGAGGTGGATCATCCATTTTGGAGCTAAAATGAGCATCATTATCATCATTTTCATGCTTCTAGGGAGCAAAAACTCAAGATTTGACTCATGGTTAAAAGTGACTTAAAAGGACCCAAATGCTTACTTCGAGGCCTAAAACGTGTTTATTCACTGCGGGAAGAGATATAAACAACATTTAGAGTAAATTAATTTACTTTACTTTAACATTAATTTATTATCTCTTCCCGCTCAAGATTTGCTCATGGTTAAAAGTGACTTAAAAGGACCCAAATGCTCACTTCGAGGGCTTAAAACGTGTTTATTCACTGCGGGAAGAGATGTGAACAACATTTAGAGTAAATTAATGTTCATGCGAGAACCTTCAATTTTTCATGCAAAACGATCGATGACCCGCGACCTGATGAAATTGCTCAGAGATGACCAAAATGGTCTGTTTTGAAAATTTCCATCTTTCAACTAATTTTGACTTTCAGAGGTGGATCATCCCATTTGGAGCTAAAATGAGCATCATTATCGTCATTTTCATGCTTCTAGGGAGCCAAAACTCAAGATTTGGCTCATGGTTAAAAGTGACTTAAAAGGACCCAAATGCTCACTTCAAGGGCTTAAAACGTGTTTATTCACTGCGGGAAGATTTATAAACAACATTTGGAGTAAATTAATGTTCATGCGAGAAACATCGATTTTTCATGCAAAACGATCGATGACCCGCGACCTGATGAAATTGCTCTGAGTTGACCAAAAAGGTCCGTTTTGAAGATTTCCATCTTTCAACTAATTTTGACTGTCAGAGGTGGACCATCCCTTTTGGAGCTAAAATGAGCATCTTTATCATCATTTTCATGCTTCTAGGGAGCCAAAAGTCAAGATTTGGCTCATGGTTAAAAGTGACTTAAAAGGACCCAAATGCTCACTTCGAGGTCTTAAAAAGTGTTTATTCACTGCGGGAAGAGATATGAACAACTTTTAGAGTAAATTAATGTTCATGCGAGAACCTTCAATTTTTCATGCAAAAGGATCGATGACCCGCGACCTGCTGAAATTGCTCAGAGATGACCAAAATGGTCTGTTTTGAAAATTTCCATCTTTCAACTAATTTTGACTTTCAGAGGTGGATCATCCATTTTGGAGCTAAAATGAGCATCATTATCATCATTTTCATGCTTCTAGGGAGCAAAAACTCAAGATTTGACTCATGGTTAAAAGTGACTTAAAAGGACCCAAATGCTTACTTCGAGGCCTAAAACGTGTTTACTCACTGCGGGAAGAGATATAAACAACATTTAGAGTAAATTAATTTACTTTACTTTAACATTAATTTATTATCTCTTCCCGCTCAAGATTTGGCTCATGGTTAAAAGTGACTTAAAAGGACCCAAATGCTCACTTCGAGGGCGTAAAACGTGTTTATTCACTGCGGGAAGAGATATAAACAACATTTAGAGTAAATTAATGTTCATGCGAGAAACTTCGATTTTTCATGCAAAACGATCGATGACCCGCGACCTGATGAAATTGCTCTGAGTTGACCAAAATGGTCCATTTTGAAAATTTCCATCTTTCAACTAATTTTGACTTTCAGAGGTGGAGCATCCCTTTTGGAGCTACAATGAGCATCTTTATCATCATTTTCATGCTTCTAGGGAGCCAAAAGTCAAGATTTGGCTCATGGTTAAAAGTGACTTAAAAGGACCCAAATGCTCACTTCGAGGGCCTAAAACGTGTTTATTCACTGCGGGAAGAGATATGAACAACATTTAGAGTAAATTAATGTTCATGCGAGAAACTTCGATTTTTCATGCAAAACGATCGATGACCCGCGACCTGATGAAATTGCTCAGAGATGACCAAAATGGTCTGTTTTGAAAATTTCCATCTTTCAACTAATTTTGACTTTCAGAGGTGGATCATCCCATTTGGAGCTAAAATGAGCATCATTATCATCATTTTCATGCTTCTAGGGAGCAAAAACTCAAGATTTGACTCATGGTTAAAAGTGACTTAAAAGGACCCAAATGCTTACTTCGAGGCCTAAAACGTGTTTATTCACTGCGGGAAGAGATATAAACATCATTTAGAGTAAATTAATTTACTTTACTTTAACATTAATTTATTATCTCTTCCCGCTCAAGATTTGGCTCATGGTTAAAAGTGACTTAAAAGGACCCAAATGCTCACTTCGAGGGCGTAAAACGTGTTTATTCACTGCGGGAAGAGATATAAACAACATTTAGAGTAAATTAGTGTTCATGCGAGAAACTTCGATTTTTCATGCAAAACGATCGATGACCCGCGACCTGATGAAATTGCTCTGAGTTGACCAAAATGGTCCGTTTTGAAAATTTCCATCTTTCAACTAATTTTGACTTTCAGAGGTGGATCATCCATTTTGGAGCTAAAATGAGCATCATTATCATCATTTTCATGCTTCTAGGGAGCAAAAACTCAAGATTTGACTCATGGTTAAAAGTGACTTAAAAGGACCCAAATGCTTACTTCGAGGCCTAAAACTTGTTTATTCACTGCGGGAAGAGATATAAACAACATTTAGAGTAAATTAATTTACTTTACTTTAACATTAATTTATTATCTCTTCCCGCTCAAGATTTGGCTCATGGTTAAAAGTGACTTAAAAGGACCCAAATGCTCACTTCAAGGGCGTAAAACGTGTTTATTCACTGCGGGAAGAGATATAAACAACATTTAGAGTAAATTAATGTTCATGCGAGAAACTTCGATTTTTCATGCAAAACGATAGATGACCCGCGACCTGATGAAATTGCTCTGAGATTACCAAAATGGTCCGTTTTGAAAATTTCCATCTTTCAACTAATTTTGACTTTCAGAGGTGGATCATCCCTTTTGGAGCTACAATGAGCATCTTTATCATCATTTTCATGCTTCAAGGGAGCCAAAAGTCAAGATTTGGCTCATGGTTAAAAGTGATGTAAAAGGACCCAAATGCTCACTTCGAGGGCTTAAAACGTGTTTATTCACTGCGGGAAGAGATATGAACAACATTTAGAGTAAATTAATGTTTATGCGAGAACCTTCGATTTTTCATGCAAAACGATCGATGACCCGCGACCTGATGAAATTGCTCAGAGATGACCAAAATGGTCTGTTTTGAAAATTTCCATCTTTCAACTAATTTTGACTTTCAGAGGTTGATCATCCATTTTGGAGCTAAAATGAGCATCATTATCATCATTTTCATGCTTCTAGGGAGCAAAACCTCAAGATTTGACTCATGGTTAAAAGTGACTTAAAAGGACCCAAATGCTTACTTCGAGGCCTAAAACGTGTTTATTCACTGCGGGAAGAGATATAAACAGCATTTAGAGTAAATTAATTTACTTTACTTTAACATTAATTTATTATCTCTTCCCGCTCAAGATTTGGCTCATGGTTAAAAGTGACTTAAAAGGACCCAAATGCTCACTTCGAGGGCGTAAAACGTGTTTATTCACTGCGGGAAGAGATATAAACAACATTTAGAGTAAATTAATGTTCATGCGAGAAACTTCGATTTTTCATGCAAAACGATCGATGACCCGCGACCTGATGAAATTGCTCTGAGTTGACCAAAATGGTCCGTTTTGAAAATTTCCATCTTTCAACTAATTTTGACTTTCAGAGGTGGACCATCCCTTTTGGAGCTAAAATGAGCATCTTTATCATCATTGTCATGCTTCTAGGGTGCCAAAACTCAAGATTTGGCTCAGGGTTAAAATTGACTTAAAAGGACCCAAATGCTCACTTCGAGGGCTTAAAACGTGTTTATTCACTGCGGGAAGAGATATAAACAACATTTAGAGTAAATTATTGTTCATGCGAGAAACTTCGATTTTTCATGTAAAACGATCGATGACCCGCGCGACCTGATGAAATTGCTCGGAGTTGACCAAAATGGTCAGTATTGAAAATTTCCATCTTTCAACTAATTTTGACTTTCAGAGGTGGATCATCCCTTTTGGAGCTAAAATGAGCATCTTTATCGTCATTTTCATGCTTCAATGGAGCCAAAAGTCAAGATTTGGCTCATGGTTAAAAGTGACTTAAAAGGACCCAAATGCTCACTTCGAGGGCTTAAAACGTGTTTATTCACTGCGGGAAGAGATATAAACAACATTTGGAGTAAATTAATGTTCATGCGAGAAACTTCGATTTTTCATGCAAAACGATCGATGACCCGCGACCTGATGAAATTGCTCTGAGTTGACCAAAATGGCCAGTTTTGAAGATTTCCATCTTTCAACTAATTTTGACTTTCAGAGGAGGATCATCACTATTGGAGCTAAAATGAGCATCATTATCATCATTTTCATGCTTCTAGGGAGCAAAAACTCAATATTTGACTCATGGTTAAAAGTGACTTAAAAGGTCCAAAATGCTTACTTCGAGGCCTAAAACGTGTTTATTCACTGCGGGGAGAGATATAAACAACATTTAGAATAAATTATTGTTCATGTAAGAACCTTCAATTTTTGATGCAAAACGATAGATGACCCGCGACCTGATGAAATTGCTCTGAGATTACCAAAATGGTCCGTTTTGAAAATTTCCATCTTTCAACTAATTTTGACTTTCAGAGGTGGATCATCCCATTTGTAGCTAAAATGAGCATCATTATCATCATTTTCATGCTTCTAGGGAGCAAAAACTCAAGATTTGACTCATGGTTAAAAGTGACTTAAAAGGACCCAAATGCTTACTTCGAGGCCTAAAACGTGTTTATTCACTGCGGGAAGAGATATAAACATCATTTAGAGTAAATTAATTTACTTTACTTTAACATTAATTTATTATCTCTTCCCGCTCAAGATTTGGCTCATGGTTAAAAGTGACTTAAAAGGACCCAAATGCTCACTTCGAGGGCGTAAAACGTGTTTATTCACTGCGGGAAGAGATATAAACAACATTTAGAGTAAATTAGTGTTCATGCGAGAAACTTCGATTTTTCATGCAAAACGATCGATGACCCGCGACCTGATGAAATTGGTCTGAGTGGACCAAAATGGTCCGTTTTGAAAATTTCCATCTTTCAACTAATTTTGACTTTCAGAGGTGGATCATCCATTTTGGAGCTAAAATGAGCATCATTATCATCATTTTCATGCTTCTAGGGAGCAAAAACTCAAGATTTGACTCATGGTTAAAAGTGACGTAAAAGGACCCAAATGCTCACTTCGAGGGCTTAAAACGTGTTTATTCACTGCGGGAAGAGATATGAACAACATTTAGAGTAAATTAATGTTCATGCGAGAACCTTCGATTTTTCATGCAAAACGATCGATGACCCGCGACCTGATGAAATTGCTCAGAGATGACCAAAATGGTCTGTTTTGAAAATTTCCATCTTTCAACTAATTTTGACTTTCAGAGGTGGATCATCCCATTTGGAGCTAAAATGAGCATCATTATCATCATTTTCATGCTTCTAGGGAACAAAAACTCAAGATTTGACTCATGGTTAAAAGTGACTTAAAAGGACCCAAATGCTTACTTCGAGGCCTAAAACGTGTTTATTCACTGCGGGAAGAGATATAAACAACATTTAGAGTAAATTAATTTACTTTACTTTAACATTAATTTATTATCTCTTCCCGCTCAAGATTTGCTCATGGTTAAAAGTGACTTAAAAGGACCCAAATGCTCACTTCGAGGGCTTAAAACGTGTTTATTCACTGCGGGAAGAGATGTGAACAACATTTAGAGTAAATTAATGTTCATGCGAGAACCTTCAATTTTTCATGCAAAACGATCGATGACCCGCGACCTGATGAAATTGCTCAGAGATGACCAAAATGGTCTGTTTTGAAAATTTCCATCTTTCAACTAATTTTGACTTTCAGAGGTGGATCATCCCATTTGGAGCTAAAATGAGCATCATTATCGTCATTTTCATGCTTCTAGGGAGCCAAAACTCAAGATTTGACTCATGGTTAAAAGTGACTTAAAAGGACCCAAATGCTTACTTCGAGGCCTAAAACGTGTTTATTCACTGCGGGAAGAGATATAAACAACATTTAGAGTAAATTAATTTACTTTACTTTAACATTAATTTATTATCTCTTCCCGCTCAAGATTTGGCTCATGGTTAAAAGTGACTTAAAAGGACCCAAATGCTCACTTCGAGGGCGTAAAACGTGTTTATTCACTGCGGGAAGAGATATAAACAACATTTAGAGTAAATTAATGTTCATGCGAGAAACTTCGATTTTTCATGCAAAACGATCGATGACCCGCGACCTGATGAAATTGCTCTGAGTTGACCAAAATGGTCCGTTTTGAAAATTTCCATCTTTCAACTAATTTTGACTTTCAGAGGTGGATCATCCATTTTGGAGCTAAAATGAGCATCATTATCATCATTTTCATGCTTCTAGGGAGCAAAAACTCAAGATTTGACTCATGGTTAAAAGTGACTTAAAAGGACCCAAATGCTTACTTCGAGGCCTAAAACGTGTTTATTCACTGCGGGAAGAGATATAAACAACATTTAGAGTAAATTAATTTACTTTACTTTAACATTAATTTATTATCTCTTCCCGCTCAAGATTTGCTCATGGTTAAAAGTGACTTAAAAGGACCCAAATGCTCACTTCGAGGGCTTAAAACGTGTTTATTCACTGCGGGAAGAGATGTGAACAACATTTAGAGTAAATTAATGTTCATGCGAGAACCTTCAATTTTTCATGCAAAACGATCGATGACCCGCGACCTGATGAAATTGCTCTGAGTTGACCAAAAAGGTCCGTTTTGAAGATTTCCATCTTTCAACTAATTTTGACTGTCAGAGGTGGACCATCCCTTTTGGAGCTAAAATGAGCATCTTTATCATCATTTTCATGCTTCTAGGGAGCCAAAAGTCAAGATTTGGCTCATGGTTAAAAGTGACTTAAAAGGACCCAAATGCTCACTTCGAGGTCTTAAAAAGTGTTTATTCACTGCGGGAAGAGATATGAACAACTTTTAGAGTAAATTAATGTTCATGCGAGAACCTTCAATTTTTCATGCAAAAGGATCGATGACCCGCGACCTGCTGAAATTGCTCAGAGATGACCAAAATGGTCTGTTTTGAAAATTTCCATCTTTCAACTAATTTTGACTTTCAGAGGTGGATCATCCATTTTGGAGCTAAAATGAGCATCATTATCATCATTTTCATGCTTCTAGGGAGCAAAAACTCAAGATTTGACTCATGGTTAAAAGTGACTTAAAAGGACCCAAATGCTTACTTCGAGGCCTAAAACGTGTTTACTCACTGCGGGAAGAGATATAAACAACATTTAGAGTAAATTAATTTACTTTACTTTAACATTAATTTATTATCTCTTCCCGCTCAAGATTTGGCTCATGGTTAAAAGTGACTTAAAAGGACCCAAATGCTCACTTCGAGGGCGTAAAACGTGTTTATTCACTGCGGGAAGAGATATAAACAACATTTAGAGTAAATTAATGTTCATGCGAGAAACTTCGATTTTTCATGCAAAACGATCGATGACCCGCGACCTGATGAAATTGCTCTGAGTTGACCAAAATGGTCCATTTTGAAAATTTCCATCTTTCAACTAATTTTGACTTTCAGAGGTGGAGCATCCCTTTTGGAGCTACAATGAGCATCTTTATCATCATTTTCATGCTTCTAGGGAGCCAAAAGTCAAGATTTGGCTCATGGTTAAAAGTGACTTAAAAGGACCCAAATGCTCACTTCGAGGGCCTAAAACGTGTTTATTCACTGCGGGAAGAGATATGAACAACATTTAGAGTAAATTAATGTTCATGCGAGAAACTTCGATTTTTCATGCAAAACGATCGATGACCCGCGACCTGATGAAATTGCTCAGAGATGACCAAAATGGTCTGTTTTGAAAATTTCCATCTTTCAACTAATTTTGACTTTCAGAGGTGGATCATCCCATTTGGAGCTAAAATGAGCATCATTATCGTCATTTTCATGCTTCTAGGGAGCCAAAACTCAAGATTTGGGTCAGGGTAAAAAGTGACTGAAAAGGACCCAAATGCTCACTTCGAGGGCTTAAAACGTGTTTATTCACTGCGGGAAGAGATATAAACAACATTTAGAGTAAATTAATGTTCATGCGAGAAACTTCGATTTTTCATGCAAAACGATCGATGACACGCGACCTGATGAAATTGCTCAGAGATGACCAAAATGGTCTGTTTTGAAAATTTCCATCTTTCAACTAATTTTGACTTTCAGAGGTGGATCATCCATTTTGGAGCTAAAATGAGCATCATTATCATCATTTTCATGCTTCTAGGGAGCAAAACCTCAAGATTTGACTCATGGTTAAAAGTGACTTAAAAGGACCCAAATGCTCACTTCGAGGCCTAAAACGTGTTTATTCACTGCGGGAAGAGATATAAACAACATTTAGAGTAATTTAATTTACTTTACTTTAACATTAATTTATTATCTCTTCCCGCTCAAGATTTGGCTCATGGTTAAAAGTGACTTAAAAGGACCCAAATGCTCACTTCGAGGGCTTAAAACGTGTTTATTCACTGCGGGAAGAGATATAAACAACATTTAGAGTAAATTAATGTTCATGCGAGAAACTTCGATTTTTCATGCAAAACGATCGATGACACGCGACCTGATGAAATTGCTCAGAGATGACCAAAATGGTCTGTTTTGAAAATTTCCATCTTTCAACTAATTTTGACTTTCAGAGGTGGATCATCCATTTTGGAGCTAAAATGAGCATCATTATCATCATTTTCATGCTTCTAGGGAGCAAAACCTCAAGATTTGACTCATGGTTAAAAGTGACTTAAAAGGACCCAAATGCTCACTTCGAGGCCTAAAACGTGTTTATTCACTGCGGGAAGAGATATAAACAACATTTAGAGTAATTTAATTTACTTTACTTTAACATTAATTTATTATCTCTTCCCGCTCAAGATTTGGCTCATGGTTAAAAGTGACTTAAAAGGACCCAAATGCTCACTTCGAGGGCTTAAAACGTGTTTATTCACTGCGGGAAGAGATATAGACAACATTTAGAGTAAATTAATGTTCATGCGAGAACCTTCAATTTTTCATGCAAAACGATCGATGACCCGCGACCTGATGAAATTGCTCAGAGATGACCAAAATGGTCTGTTTTGAAAATTTCCATCTTTCAACTAATTTTGACTTTCAGAGGTGGATCATCCCTTTTGGAGCTAAAATGAGCATCATTATCATCATTTTCATGCTTCTAGGGAGCAAAAACTCAAGATTTGACTCATGGTTAAAAGTGACTTAAAAGGACCCAAATGCTTACTTCGAGGCCTAAAACGTGTTTATTCACTGCGGGAAGAGATATAAACAACATTTAGAGTAAATTAATGTTCATGCGAGAAACTTCGATTTTTCATGCAAAACGATCGATGACCCGCGACCTGATGAAATTGCTCAGAGATGACCAAAATGGTCTGTTTTGAAAATTTCCATCTTTCAACTAATTTTGACTTTCAGAGGTGGATCATCCATTTTGGAGCTAAAATGAGCATCATTATCATCATTTTCATGCTTCTAGGGAGCAAAACCTCAAGATTTGACTCATGGTTAAAAGTGACTTAAAAGGACCCAAATGCTTACTTCGAGGCCTAAAACGTGTTTATTCACTGCGGGAAGAGATATAAACAACATTTAGAGTAAATTAATTTACTTTACTTTAACATTAATTTATTATCTCTTCCCGCTCAAGATTTGGCTCATGGTTAAAAGTGACTTAAAAGGACCCAAATGCTCACTTCGAGGGCGTAAAACGTGTTTATTCACTGCGGGAAGAGATATAAACAACATTTAGAGTAAATTAATGTTCATGCGAGAAACTTCGATTTTTCATGCAAAACGATCGATGACCCGCGACCTGATGAAATTGCTCTGAGTTGACCAAAATGGTCCGTTTTGAAAATTTCCATCTTTCAACTAATTTTGACTTTCAGAGGTGGACCATCCCTTTTGGAGCTAAAATGAGCATCTTTATCATCATTTTCATGCTTCTAGGGTGCCAAAACTCAAGATTTGGCTCAGGGTTAAAATTGACTTAAAAGGACCCAAATGCTCACTTCGAGGGCCTAAAACGTGTTTATTCACTGCGGGAAGAGATATAAACAACATTTAGAGTAAATTATTGTTCATGCGAGAAACTTCGATTTTTCATGTAAAACGATAGATGACCCGCGCGACCTGATGAAATTGCTTGGAGTTGACCAAAATGGTCAGTTTGGAAAATTTCCATCTTTCAACTAATTTTGACTTTCAGAGGTGGATCATCCCTTTTGGAGCTAAAATGAGCATCTTTATCGTCATTTTCATGCTTCAATGGAGCCAAAAGTCAAGATTTGGCTCATGGTTAAAAGTGACTTAAAAGGACCCAAATGCTCACTTCGAGGGCTTAAAACGTGTTTATTCACTGCGGGAAGAGATATAAACAACATTTGGAGTAAATTAATGTTCATGCGAGAAACTTCGATTTTTCATGCAAAACGATCGATGACCCGCGACCTGATGAAATTGCTCTGAGTAGACCAAAATGGCCCGTTTTGAATATTTCCATCTTTCAACTAATTTTGACTTTCAGAGGAGGGTCATCACTATTGGAGCTAAAATGAGCATCATTATCATCATTTTCATGCTTCTAGGGAGCAAAAACTCAATATTTGACTCATGGTTAAAAGTGACTTAAAAGGTCCAAAATGCTTACTTCGAGGCCTAAAACGTGTTTATTCACTGCGGGGAGAGATATAAACAACATTTAGAGTAATTTAATTTACTTTACTTTAACATTAATTTATTATCTCTTCCCGCTCAAGATTTGGCTCATGGTTAAAAGTGACTTAAAAGGACCCATATGCTCACTTCGAGGGCTTAAAACGTGTTTATTCACTGCGGGAAGAGATATAAACAACATTTAGAGTAAATTATTGTTCATGTGAGAACCTTCAATTTTTGATGCAAAACGATAGATGACCCGCGACCTGATGAAATTGCTCTGAGATGACCAAAATGGTCCGTTTTGAAAATTTCCATCTTTCAACTAATTTTGACTTTCAGAGGTGGATCATCCCTTTTGGAGCTACAATGAGCATCTTTATCATCATTTTCATGCTTCAAGGGAGCCAAAAGTCAAGATTTGGCTCATGGTTAAAAGTGACTTAAAAGGACCCAAATGCTCACTTCGAGGGCTTAAAACGTGTTTATTCACTGCGGGAAGAGATATGAACGACATTTAGAGTAAATTAATGTTCATGCGAGAACCTTCAATTTTTCATGCAAAACGATCGATGACCACCTGATGAAATTGCTCAGAGATGACCAAAATGGTCTGTTTTGAAAATTTCCATCTTTCAACTAATTTTGACTTTCAGAGGTGGATCATCCCATTTGGAGCTAAAATGAGCATCATTATCATCATTTTCATGCTTCTAGGGAGCAAAAACTCAAGATTTGACTCATGGTTAAAAGTGACTTAAAAGGACCCAAATGCTCACTTCGAGGCCTAAAACGTGTTTATTCACTGCGGGAAGAGATATAAACAACATTTAGAGTAAATTAATTTACTTTACTTTAACATTAATTTATTATCTCTTCCCGCTCAAGATTTGGCTCATGGTTAAAAGTGACTTAAAAGGACCCAAATGCTCACTTCGAGGGCGTAAAACGTGTTCATTCACTGCGGGAAGAGATATAAACAACATTTAGAGTAAATTAATGTTCATGCGAGAAACTTCGATTTTTCATGCAAAACGATCGATGACCCGCGACCTGATGAAATTGCTCTGAGTTGACCAAAATGGTCCGTTTTGAAAATTTCCATCTTTTAACTAATTTTGACTTTCAGAGGAGGATCATCCCTTTTGGAGCTAAATGAGCATCATTATCATCATTTTCATGCTTCTAGGGAGCAAATACTCAAAATTTGACTCATGGTTAAAAGTGACTTAAAAGGACCCAAATGCTCACTTCGAGGCCTAAATCGTGTTTATTCACTGCGGGAAGAGATATAAACAACATTTAGAGTAAATTAATTTACTTTACTTTAACATTAATTTATTATCTCTTCCCGCTCAAGATTTGGCTCAGGGTTAAAAGTGACTTAAAAGGACCCAAATGCTCACTTCGAGGGCGTAAAACGTGTTTATTCACTGCGGGAAGAGATATAAACAACATTTAGAGTAAATTAATGTTCATGCGAGAAACTTCGATTTTTCATGCAAAACGATCGATGACCCGCGACCTGATGAAATTGCTCTGAGTTGACCAAAATGGTCCGTTTTGAAAATTTCCATCTTTCAACTAATTTTGACTTTCAGAGGTGGAGCATCCCTTTTGGAGCTACAATGAGCATCTTTATCATCATTTTCATGCTTCTAGGGAGCCAAAAGTCAAGATTTGGCTCATGGTTAAAAGTGACTTAAAAGGACCCAAATGCTCACTTCGAGGGCTTAAAACGTGTTTATTCACTGCGGGAAGAGATATGAACAACATTTAGAGTAAATTAATGTTCATGTGAGAACCTTCAATTTTTCATGCAAAACGATCGATGACCCGCGACCTGATGAAATTGTTCAGAGATGACCAAAATGGTCAGTTTGGAAAATTTCCATCTTTCAACTAATTTTGACTTTCAGAGGTGGATCATCCCTTTTGGAGCTAAAATGAGCATCTTTATCGTCATTTTCATGCTTCAATGGAGCCAAAAGTCAAGATTTGGCTCATGGTTAAAAGTGACTTAAAAGGACCCAAATGCTCACATCGAGGGCTTAAAACGTGTTTATTCACTGCGGGAAGAGATATAAACAACATTTGGAGTAAATTAATGTTCATGCGAGAAACTTCGATTTTTCATGCAAAACGATCGATGACCCGCGACCTGATGAAATTGCTCTGAGTTGACCAAAATGGCCCGTTTTGAATATTTCCATCTTTCAACTAATTTTGACTTTCAGAGGAGGATCATCACTATTGGAGCTAAAATGAGCATCATTATCATCATTTTCATGCTTCTAGGGAGCAAAAACTCAATATTTGACTCATGGTTAAAAGTGACTTAAAAGGTCCAAAATGCTTACTTCGAGGCCTAAAACGTGTTTATTCACTGCGGGGAGAGATATAAACAACATTTAGAGTAATTTAATTTACTTTACTTTAACATTAATTTATTATCTCTTCCCGCTCAAGATTTGGCTCATGGTTAAAAGTGACTTAAAAGGACCCATATGCTCACTTCGAGGGCTTAAAACGTGTTTATTCACTGCGGGAAGAGATATAAACAACATTTAGAGTAAATTATTGTTCATGTGAGAACCTTCAATTTTTGATGCAAAACGATAGATGACCCGCGACCTGATGAAATTGCTCTGAGATGACCAAAATGGTCCGTTTTGAAAATTTCCATCTTTCAACTAATTTTGACTTTCAGAGGTGGATCATCCCTTTTGGAGCTACAATGAGCATCTTTATCATCATTTTCATGCTTCAAGGGAGCCAAAAGTCAAGATTTGGCTCATGGTTAAAAGTGACTTAAAAGGACCCAAATGCTCACTTCGAGGGCTTAAAACGTGTTTATTCACTGCGGGAAGAGATATGAACAACATTTAGAGTAAATTAATGTTCATGCGAGAACCTTCAATTTTTCATGCAAAACGATCGATGACCACCTGATGAAATTGCTCAGAGATGACCAAAATGGTCTGTTTTGAAAATTTCCATCTTTCAACTAATTTTGACTTTCAGAGGTGGATCATCCCATTTGGAGCTAAAATGAGCATCATTATCATCATTTTCATGCTTCTAGGGAGCAAAAACTCAAGATTTGACTCATGGTTAAAAGTGACTTAAAAGGACCCAAATGCTCACTTCGAGGCCTAAAACGTGTTTATTCACTGCGGGAAGAGATATAAACAACATTTAGAGTAAATTAATTTACTTTACTTTAACATTAATTTATTATCTCTTCCCGCTCAAGATTTGGCTCATGGTTAAAAGTGACTTAAAAGGACCCAAATGCTCACTTCGAGGGCGTAAAACGTGTTCATTCACTGCGGGAAGAGATATAAACAACATTTAGAGTAAATTAATGTTCATGCGAGAAACTTCGATTTTTCATGCAAAACGATCGATGACCCGCGACCTGATGAAATTGCTCTGAGTTGACCAAAATGGTCCGTTTTGAAAATTTCCATCTTTTAACTAATTTTGACTTTCAGAGGAGGATCATCCCTTTTGGAGCTAAATGAGCATCATTATCATCATTTTCATGCTTCTAGGGAGCAAATACTCAAGATTTGACTCATGGTTAAAAGTGACTTAAAAGGACCCAAATGCTCACTTCGAGGCCTAAAACGTGTTTATTCACTGCGGGAAGAGATATAAACAACATTTAGAGTAATTTAATTTACTTTACTTTAACATTAATTTATTATCTCTTCCCGCTCAAGATTTGGCTCATGGTTAAAAGTGACTTAAAAGGACCCAAATGCTCACTTCGAGGGCGTAAAACGTGTTTATTCACTGCGGGAAGAGATATAAACAACATTTAGAGTAAATTAATGTTCATGCGAGAAACTTCGATTTTTCATGCAAAACGATCGATGACCCGCGGCCTGATGAAATTGCTCTGAGTGGACCAAAATGGTCCGTTTTGAAAATTTCCATCTTTCAACTAATTTTGACTTTCAGAGGTGGACCATCCCTTTTGGAGCTAAAATGAGCATCTTTATCATCATTTTCATGCTTCTAGGGAGCCAAAACTCAAGATTTGGCTGAGCGTTAAAAGTGACTTAAAAGGACCTAAATGCTCACTTCGAGGGCTTAAAACGTGTTTATTCACTGCGGGAAGATTTATAAACAACATTTGGAGTAAATTAATGTTCATGCGAGAAACTTCGATTTTTCATGCAAAACGATCGATGACCCGCGACCTGATGAAATTGCTCTGAGATGACCAAAATGGTCCGTTTTGAAAATTTCCATCTTTCAACTAATTTTGACTTTCAGAGGTGGATCATCCCTTTTGGAGCTACAATGAGCATCTTTATCATCATTTTCATGCTTCAAGGGAGCCAAAAGTCAAGATTTGGCTCATGGTTAAAAGTGACTTAAAAGGACCCAAATGCTCACTTCGAGGGCTTAAAACGTGTTTATTCACTGCGGGAAGAGATATGAACGACATTTAGAGTAAATTAATGTTCATGCGAGAACCTTCAATTTTTCATGCAAAACGATCGATGACCACCTGATGAAATTGCTCAGAGATGACCAAAATGGTCTGTTTTGAAAATTTCCATCTTTCAACTAATTTTGACTTTCAGAGGTGGATCATCCCATTTGGAGCTAAAATGAGCATCATTATCATCATTTTCATGCTTCTAGGGAGCAAAAACTCAAGATTTGACTCATGGTTAAAAGTGACTTAAAAGGACCCAAATGCTCACTTCGAGGCCTAAAACGTGTTTATTCACTGCGGGAAGAGATATAAACAACATTTAGAGTAAATTAATTTACTTTACTTTAACATTAATTTATTATCTCTTCCCGCTCAAGATTTGGCTCATGGTTAAAAGTGACTTAAAAGGACCCAAATGCTCACTTCGAGGGCGTAAAACGTGTTCATTCACTGCGGGAAGAGATATAAACAACATTTAGAGTAAATTAATGTTCATGCGAGAAACTTCGATTTTTCATGCAAAACGATCGATGACCCGCGACCTGATGAAATTGCTCTGAGTTGACCAAAATGGTCCGTTTTGAAAATTTCCATCTTTTAACTAATTTTGACTTTCAGAGGAGGATCATCCCTTTTGGAGCTAAATGAGCATCATTATCATCATTTTCATGCTTCTAGGGAGCAAATACTCAAAATTTGACTCATGGTTAAAAGTGACTTAAAAGGACCCAAATGCTCACTTCGAGGCCTAAATCGTGTTTATTCACTGCGGGAAGAGATATAAACAACATTTAGAGTAAATTAATTTACTTTACTTTAACATTAATTTATTATCTCTTCCCGCTCAAGATTTGGCTCAGGGTTAAAAGTGACTTAAAAGGACCCAAATGCTCACTTCGAGGGCGTAAAACGTGTTTATTCACTGCGGGAAGAGATATAAACAACATTTAGAGTAAATTAATGTTCATGCGAGAAACTTCGATTTTTCATGCAAAACGATCGATGACCCGCGACCTGATGAAATTGCTCTGAGTTGACCAAAATGGTCCGTTTTGAAAATTTCCATCTTTCAACTAATTTTGACTTTCAGAGGTGGAGCATCCCTTTTGGAGCTACAATGAGCATCTTTATCATCATTTTCATGCTTCTAGGGAGCCAAAAGTCAAGATTTGGCTCATGGTTAAAAGTGACTTAAAAGGACCCAAATGCTCACTTCGAGGGCTTAAAACGTGTTTATTCACTGCGGGAAGAGATATGAACAACATTTAGAGTAAATTAATGTTCATGTGAGAACCTTCAATTTTTCATGCAAAACGATCGATGACCCGCGACCTGATGAAATTGTTCAGAGATGACCAAAATGGTCAGTTTGGAAAATTTCCATCTTTCAACTAATTTTGACTTTCAGAGGTGGATCATCCCTTTTGGAGCTAAAATGAGCATCTTTATCGTCATTTTCATGCTTCAATGGAGCCAAAAGTCAAGATTTGGCTCATGGTTAAAAGTGACTTAAAAGGACCCAAATGCTCACATCGAGGGCTTAAAACGTGTTTATTCACTGCGGGAAGAGATATAAACAACATTTGGAGTAAATTAATGTTCATGCGAGAAACTTCGATTTTTCATGCAAAACGATCGATGACCCGCGACCTGATGAAATTGCTCTGAGTTGACCAAAATGGCCCGTTTTGAATATTTCCATCTTTCAACTAATTTTGACTTTCAGAGGAGGATCATCACTATTGGAGCTAAAATGAGCATCATTATCATCATTTTCATGCTTCTAGGGAGCAAAAACTCAATATTTGACTCATGGTTAAAAGTGACTTAAAAGGTCCAAAATGCTTACTTCGAGGCCTAAAACGTGTTTATTCACTGCGGGGAGAGATATAAACAACATTTAGAGTAATTTAATTTACTTTACTTTAACATTAATTTATTATCTCTTCCCGCTCAAGATTTGGCTCATGGTTAAAAGTGACTTAAAAGGACCCATATGCTCACTTCGAGGGCTTAAAACGTGTTTATTCACTGCGGGAAGAGATATAAACAACATTTAGAGTAAATTATTGTTCATGTGAGAACCTTCAATTTTTGATGCAAAACGATAGATGACCCGCGACCTGATGAAATTGCTCTGAGATGACCAAAATGGTCCGTTTTGAAAATTTCCATCTTTCAACTAATTTTGACTTTCAGAGGTGGATCATCCCTTTTGGAGCTACAATGAGCATCTTTATCATCATTTTCATGCTTCAAGGGAGCCAAAAGTCAAGATTTGGCTCATGGTTAAAAGTGACTTAAAAGGACCCAAATGCTCACTTCGAGGGCTTAAAACGTGTTTATTCACTGCGGGAAGAGATATGAACAACATTTAGAGTAAATTAATGTTCATGCGAGAACCTTCAATTTTTCATGCAAAACGATCGATGACCACCTGATGAAATTGCTCAGAGATGACCAAAATGGTCTGTTTTGAAAATTTCCATCTTTCAACTAATTTTGACTTTCAGAGGTGGATCATCCCATTTGGAGCTAAAATGAGCATCATTATCATCATTTTCATGCTTCTAGGGAGCAAAAACTCAAGATTTGACTCATGGTTAAAAGTGACTTAAAAGGACCCAAATGCTCACTTCGAGGCCTAAAACGTGTTTATTCACTGCGGGAAGAGATATAAACAACATTTAGAGTAAATTAATTTACTTTACTTTAACATTAATTTATTATCTCTTCCCGCTCAAGATTTGGCTCATGGTTAAAAGTGACTTAAAAGGACCCAAATGCTCACTTCGAGGGCGTAAAACGTGTTCATTCACTGCGGGAAGAGATATAAACAACATTTAGAGTAAATTAATGTTCATGCGAGAAACTTCGATTTTTCATGCAAAACGATCGATGACCCGCGACCTGATGAAATTGCTCTGAGTTGACCAAAATGGTCCGTTTTGAAAATTTCCATCTTTTAACTAATTTTGACTTTCAGAGGAGGATCATCCCTTTTGGAGCTAAATGAGCATCATTATCATCATTTTCATGCTTCTAGGGAGCAAATACTCAAGATTTGACTCATGGTTAAAAGTGACTTAAAAGGACCCAAATGCTCACTTCGAGGCCTAAAACGTGTTTATTCACTGCGGGAAGAGATATAAACAACATTTAGAGTAATTTAATTTACTTTACTTTAACATTAATTTATTATCTCTTCCCGCTCAAGATTTGGCTCATGGTTAAAAGTGACTTAAAAGGACCCAAATGCTCACTTCGAGGGCGTAAAACGTGTTTATTCACTGCGGGAAGAGATATAAACAACATTTAGAGTAAATTAATGTTCATGCGAGAAACTTCGATTTTTCATGCAAAACGATCGATGACCCGCGGCCTGATGAAATTGCTCTGAGTGGACCAAAATGGTCCGTTTTGAAAATTTCCATCTTTCAACTAATTTTGACTTTCAGAGGTGGACCATCCCTTTTGGAGCTAAAATGAGCATCTTTATCATCATTTTCATGCTTCTAGGGAGCCAAAACTCAAGATTTGGCTGAGCGTTAAAAGTGACTTAAAAGGACCTAAATGCTCACTTCGAGGGCTTAAAACGTGTTTATTCACTGCGGGAAGATTTATAAACAACATTTGGAGTAAATTAATGTTCATGCGAGAAACTTCGATTTTTCATGCAAAACGATCGATGACCCGCTACCTGATGAAATTGCTCAGAGATGACCAAAATGGTCTGTTTTGAAAATTTCCATCTTTCAACTAATTTTGACTTTCAGAGGTGGATCATCCATTTTGGAGCTAAAATGAGCATCATTATCATCATTTTCATGCTTCTAGGGAGCAAAACCTCAAGATTTGACTCATGGTTAAAAGTGACTTAAAAGGACCCAAATGCTTACTTCGAGGCCTAAAACGTGTTTATTCACTGCGGGAAGAGATATAAACAACATTTAGAGTAAATTAATTTACTTTACTTTAACATTAATTTATTATCTCTTCCCGCTCAAGATTTGGCTCAGGGTTAAAAGTGACTTAAAAGGACCCAAATGCTCACTTCGAGGGCGTAAAACGTGTTTATTCACTGCGGGAAGAGATATAAACAACATTTAGAGTAAATTAATGTTCATGCGAGAAACTTCGATTTTTCATGCAAAACGATCGATGACCCGCGACCTGATGAAATTGCTCTGAGTTGACCAAAATGGTCCGTTTTGAAAATTTCCATCTTTCAACTAATTTTGACTTTCAGAGGTGGAGCATCCCTTTTGGAGCTACAATGAGCATCTTTATCATCATTTTCATGCTTCTAGGGAGCCAAAAGTCAAGATTTGGCTCATGGTTAAAAGTGACTTAAAAGGACCCAAATGCTCACTTCGAGGGCGTAAAACGTGTTTATTCACTGCGGGAAGAGATATAAACAACATTCAGAGTAAATTAATGTTCATGCGAGAAACTTCGATTTTTCATGCAAAACGATCGATGACCCGCGACCTGATGAAATTGCTCTGAGTTGACCAAAATGGTCCGTTTTGAAAATTTCCATCTTTCAACTAATTTTGACTTTCAGAGGTGTATCATCCATTTTGGAGCTAAAATGAGCATCATTATCATCATTTTCATGCTTCTAGGGAGCAAAAACTCAAGATTTGACTCATGGTTAAAAGTGACTTAAAAGGACCCAAATGCTTACTTCGAGGCCTAAAACGTGTTTATTCACTGCGGGAAGAGATATAAACAACATTTAGAGTAAATTAATTTACTTTACTTTAACATTAATTTATTATCTCTTCCCGCTCAAGATTTGGCTCAGGGTTAAAAGTGACTTAAAAGGACCCAAATGCTCACTTCGAGGGCGTAAAACGTGTTTATTCACTGCGGGAAGAGATATAAACAACATTTAGAGTAAATTAATGTTCATGCGAGAAACTTCGATTTTTCATGCAAAACGATCGATGACCCGCAACCTGATGAAATTGCTCTGAGTTGACCAAAATGGTCCGTTTTGAAAATTTCCATCTTTCAACTAATTTTGACTTTCAGAGGTGGAGCATCCCTTTTGGAGCTACAATGAGCATCTTTATCATCATTTTCATGCTTCTAGGGAGCCAAAAGTCAAGATTTGGCTCATGGTTAAAAGTGACTTAAAAGGACCCAAATGCTCACTTCGAGGGCTTAAAACGTGTTTATTCACTGCGGGAAGAGATATGAACAACATTTAGAGTAAATTAATGTTCATGTGAGAACCTTCAATTTTTCATGCAAAACGATCGATGACCCGCGACCTGATGAAATTGTTCAGAGATGACCAAAATGGTCTGTTTTGAAAATTTCCATCTTTCAACTAATTTTGACTTTCAGAGGTGGATCATCCCATTTGGAGCTAAAATGAGGATCATTATCGTCATTTTCATGCTTCTAGGGAGCCAAAACTCAAGATTTGGCTCAGGGTTAAAAGTGACTGAAAAGGACTCAAATGCTCACTTCGAGGGCTTAAAACGTGTTTATTCACTGCGGGAAGAGATATAAACAACATTTAGAGTAAATTAATGTTCATGCGAGAAACTTCGATTTTTCATGCAAAACGATCGATGACCCGCGACCTGATGAAATTGCTCTGAGTTGACCAAAATGGTCCGTTTTGAAGATTTCCATCTTTCAACTAATTTTGACTTTCAGAGGAGGATCATCCCTTTTGGAGCTAAAATGAGCATCATTATCATCATTTTCATGCTTCTAGGGAGCAAAAACTCAAGATTTGACTCATGGTTAAAAGTGACTTAAAAGGACCCAAATGCTATCTTCGAGGCCTAAAACGTGTTTATTCACTGCGGGAAGAGATATAAACAACATTTAGAGTAATTTAATTTACTTTACTTTAACATTAATTTATTATCTCTTCCCGCTCAAGATTTGGCTCATGGTTAAAAGTGACTTAAAAGGACCCAAATGCTCACTTCGAGGGCTTAAAACGTGTTTATTCACTGCGGGAAGAGATATAGACAACATTGAAAGTAAATTAATGTTCATGCGAGAAACTTCGATTTTTCATGCAAAACGATCGATGACCCGCGACCTGATGAAATTGCTCTGAGTTGACCAAAATGGTCCATTTTGAAAATTTCCATCTTTCAACTAATTTTGACTTTCAGAGGTGGATCATCCATTTTGGAGCTAAAATGAGCATCATTATCATCATTTTCATGCTTCTAGGGAGCAAAACCTCAAGATTTGACTCATGGTTAAAAGTGACTTAAAAGGACCCAAATGCTCACTTCGAGGCCTAAAACGTGTTTATTCACTGCGGGAAGAGATATAAACAACATTTAGAGTAATTTAATTTACTTTACTTTAACATTAATTTATTATCTCTTCCCGCTCAAGATTTGGCTCATGGTTAAAAGTGACTTAAAAGGACCCAAATGCTCACTTCGAGGGCTTAAAACGTGTTTATTCACTGCGGGAAGAGATATAGACAACATTGAGAGTAAATTAATGTTCATGCGAGAAACTTCGATTTTTCATGCAAAACGATCGATGACCCGCGACCTGATGAAATTGTTCAGAGATAACCAAAATGGTCTGTTTTGAAAATTTCCATCTTTCAACTAATTTTGACTTTCAGAGGTGGATCATCCCATTTGGAGCTAAAATGAGGATCATTATCGTCATTTTCATGCTTCTAGGGAGCCAAAACTCAAGATTTGGCTCAGGGTTAAAAGTGACTGAAAAGGACCCAAATGCTCACTTCGAGGGCTTAAAACGTGTTTATTCACTGCGGGAAGAGATATAAACAACATTTAGAGTAAATTAATGTTCATGCGAGAAACTTCGATTTTTCATGCAAAACGATCGATGACCCGCGACCTGATGAAATTGCTCTGAGTTGACCAAAATGGTCCGTTTTGAAGATTTCCATCTTTCAACTAATTTTGACTTTCAGAGGAGGATCATCCCTTTTGGAGCTAAAATGAGCATCATTATCATCATTTTCATGCTTCTAGGGAGCAAAAACTCAAGATTTGACTCATGGTTAAAAGTGACTTAAAAGGACCCAAATGCTCACTTCGAGGCCTAAAACGTGTTTATTCACTGCGGGAAGAGATATAAACAACATTTAGAGTAATTTAATTTACTTTACTTTAACATTAATTTATTATCTCTTCCCGCTCAAGATTTGGCTCATGGTTAAAAGTGACTTAAAAGGACCCAAATGCTCACTTCGAGGGCTTAAAACGTGTTTATTCACTGCGGGAAGAGATATAGACAACATTGAGAGTAAATTAATGTTCATGCGAGAAACTTCGATTTTTCATGCAAAACGATCGATGACCCGCGACCTGATGAAATTGCTCTGAGTTGACCAAAATGGTCCGTTTTGAAAATTTCCATCTTTCAACTAATTTTGACTTTCAGAGGTGGATCATCCATTTTGGAGCTAAAATGAGCATCATTATCATCATTTTCATGCTTCTAGGGAGCAAAACCTCAAGATTTGACTCATGGTTAAAAGTGACTTAAAAGGACCCAAATGCTTACTTCGAGGCCTAAAACGTGCTTATTCACTGTGGGAAGAGATATAAACAACATTTAGAGTAATTTAATTTACTTTACTTTAACATTAATTTATTATCTCTTCCCGCTCAAGATTTGGCTCATGGTTAAAAGTGACTTAAAAGGACCCAAATGCTCACTTCGAGGGCTTAAAACGTGTTTATTCACTGCGGGAAGAGATATAGACAACATTGAGAGTAAATTAATGTTCATGCGAGAAACTTCGATTTTTCATGCAAAACGATCGATGACCCGCGACCTGATGAAATTGCTCTGAGTTGACCAAAATGGTCCGTTTTGAAAATTTCCATCTTTCAACTAATTTTGACTTTCAGAGGTGGATCATCCATTTTGGAGCTAAAATGAGCATCTTTATCATCATTTTGATGCTTCTAGGGAGCCAAAACTCAAGATTTGGCTCAGGGTTAAAAGTGACTTAAAAGGACCCAAATGCTTACTTCGAGGCCTAAAACGTGTTTATTCACTGCGGGAAGAGATATAAACAACATTTAGAGTAAATTAATGTTCATGCGAGAAACTTCGATTTTTCATGCAAAACGATCGATGACCCGCGACCTGATGAAATTGCTCAGAGATGACCAAAATGGTCTGTTTTGAAAATTTCCATCTTTCAACTAATTTTGACTTTCAGAGGTGGATCATCCATTTTGGAGCTAAAATGAGCATCATTATCATCATTTTCATGCTTCTAGGGAGCAAAACCTCAAGATTTGACTCATGGTTAAAAGTGACTTAAAAGGACCCAAATGCTCACTTCGAGGCCTAAAACGTGTTTATTCACTGCGGGAAGAGATATAAACAACATTTAGAGTAATTTAATTGACTTTACTTTAACATTAATTTATTATCTCTTCCCGCTCAAGATTTGGCTCATGGTTAAAAGTGACTTAAAAGGACCCCAATGCTCACTTCGAGGGCTTAAAACGTGTTTATTCACTGCGGGAAGAGATATAGACAACATTTAGAGTAAATTAATGTTCATGCGAGAACCTTCAATTTTTCATGCAAAACGATCGATGACCCGCGACCTGATGAAATTGCTCAGAGATGACCAAAATGGTCTGTTTTGAAAATTTCCATCTTTCAACTAATTTTGACTTTCAGAGGTGGATCATCCCTTTTGGAGCTAAAATGAGCATCATTATCATCATTTTCATGCTTCTAGGGAGCAAAAACTCAAGATTTGACTCATGGTTAAAAGTGACTTAAAAGGACCCAAATGCTTACTTCGAGGCCTAAAACGTGTTTATTCACTGCGGGAAGAGATATAAACAACATTTAGAGTAAATTAATGTTCATGCGAGAAACTTCGATTTTTCATGCAAAACGATCGATGACCCGCGACCTGATGAAATTGCTCAGAGATGACCAAAATGGTCTGTTTTGAAAATTTCCATCTTTCAACTAATTTTGACTTTCAGAGGTGGATCATCCATTTTGGAGCTAAAATGAGCATCATTATCATCATTTTCATGCTTCTAGGGAGCAAAACCTCAAGATTTGACTCATGGTTAAAAGTGACTTAAAAGGACCCAAATGCTTACTTCGAGGCCTAAAACGTGTTTATTCACTGCGGGAAGAGATATAAACAACATTTAGAGTAAATTAATTTACTTTACTTTAACATTAATTTATTATCTCTTCCCGCTCAAGATTTGGCTCATGGTTAAAAGTGACTTAAAAGGACCCAAATGCTCACTTCGAGGGCGTAAAACGTGTTTATTCACTGCGGGAAGAGATATAAACAACATTTAGAGTAAATTAATGTTCATGCGAGAAACTTCGATTTTTCATGCAAAACGATCGATGACCCGCGACCTGATGAAATTGCTCTGAGTTGACCAAAATGGTCCGTTTTGAAAATTTCCATCTTTCAACTAATTTTGACTTTCAGAGGTGGACCATCCCTTTTGGAGCTAAAATGAGCATCTTTATCATCATTTTCATGCTTCTAGGGTGCCAAAACTCAAGATTTGGCTCAGGGTTAAAATTGACTTAAAAGGACCCAAATGCTCACTTCGAGGGCTTAAAACGTGTTTATTCACTGCGGGAAGAGATATAAACAACATTTAGAGTAAATTATTGTTCATGCGAGAAACTTCGATTTTTCATGTGAAACGATCGATGACCCGCGCGACCTGATGAAATTGCTTGGAGTTGACCAAAATGGTCAGTTTTGAAAATTTCCATCTTTCAACTAATTTTGACTTTCAGAGGTGGATCATCCCTTTTGGAGCTAAAATGAGCATCTTTATCGTCATTTTCATGCTTCAATGGAGCCAAAAGTCAAGATTTGGCTCATGGTTAAAAGTGACTTAAAAGGACCCAAATGCTCACTTCGAGGGCTTAAAACGTGTTTATTCACTGCGGGAAGAGATATAAACAACATTTAGAGTAAATTAATGTTCATGCGAGAAACTTCGATTTTTCATGCAAAACGATCGATGACCCGCGACCTGATGAAATTGCTCTGAGTTGACCAAAATGGCCCGTTTTGAATATTTCCATCTTTCAACTAATTTTGACTTTCAGAGGAGGATCATCACTATTGGAGCTAAAATGAGCATCATTATCATCATTTTCATGCTTCTAGGGAGCAAAAACTCAATATTTGACTCATGGTTAAAAGTGACTTAAAAGGTCCAAAATGCTTACTTCGAGGCCTAAAACGTGTTTATTCACTGCGGGGAGAGATATAAACAACATTTAGAGTAATTTAATTTACTTTACTTTAACATTAATTTATTATCTCTTCCCGCTCAAGATTTGGCTCATGGTTAAAACTGACTTAAAAGGACCCATATGCTCACTTCGAGGGCTTAAAACGTGTTTATTCACTGCGGGAAGAGATATAAACAACATTTAGAGTAAATTATTGTTCATGTGAGAACCTTCAATTTTTGATGCAAAACGATAGATGACCCGCGACCTGATGAAATTGCTCTGAGATGACCAAAATGGTCCGTTTTGAAAATTTCCATCTTTCAACTAATTTTGACTTTCAGAGGTGGATCATCCCTTTTGGAGCTACAATGAGCATCTTTATCATCATTTTCATGCTTCAAGGGAGCCAAAAGTCAAGATTTGGCTCATGGTTAAAAGTGACTTAAAAGGACCCAAATGCTCACTTCGAGGGCTTAAAACGTGTTTATTCACTGCGGGAAGAGATATGAACAACATTTAGAGTAAATTAATGTTCATGCGAGAACCTTCAATTTTTCATGCAAAACGATCGATGACCACCTGATGAAATTGCTCAGAGATGACCAAAATGGTCTGTTTTGAAAATTTCCATCTTTCAACTAATTTTGACTTTCAGAGGTGGATCATCCCATTTGGAGCTAAAATGAGCATCATTATCATCATTTTCATGCTTCTAGGGAGCAAAAACTCAAGATTTGACTCATGGTTAAAAGTGACTTAAAAGGACCCAAATGCTCACTTCGAGGCCTAAAATGTGTTTATTCACTGCGGGAAGAGATATAAACAACATTTAGAGTAAATTAATTTACTTTACTTTAACATTAATTTATTATCTCTTCCCGCTCAAGATTTGGCTCATGGTTAAAAGTGACTTAAAAGGACCCAAATGCTCACTTCGAGGGCGTAAAACGTGTTCATTCACTGCGGGAAGAGATATAAACAACATTTAGAGTAAATTAATGTTCATGCGAGAAACTTCGATTTTTCATGCAAAACGATCGATGACCCGCGACCTGATGAAATTGCTCTGAGTTGACCAAAATGGTCCGTTTTGAAAATTTCCATCTTTTAACTAATTTTGACTTTCAGAGGAGGATCATCCCTTTTGGAGCTAAATGAGCATCATTATCATCATTTTCATGCTTCTAGGGAGCAAATACTCAAGATTTGACTCATGGTTAAAAGTGACTTAAAAGGACCCAAATGCTCACTTTGAGGCCTAAATCGTGTTTATTCACTGCGGGAAGAGATATAAACAACATTTAGAGTAAATTAATTTACTTTACTTTAACATTAATTTATTATCTCTTCCCGCTCAAGATTTGGCTCAGGGTTAAAAGTGACTTAAAAGGACCCATATGCTCACTTCGAGGGCTTAAAACGTGTTTATTCACTGCGGGAAGAGATATAAACAACATTTAGAGTAAATTATTGTTCATGTGAGAACCTTCAATTTTTGATGCAAAACGATAGATGACCCGCGACCTGATGAAATTGCTCTGAGATGACCAAAATGGTCCGTTTTGAAAATTTCCATCTTTCAACTAATTTTGACTTTCAGAGGTGGATCATCCCTTTTGGAGCTACAATGAGCATCTTTATCATCATTTTCATGCTTCAAGGGAGCCAAAAGTCAAGATTTGGCTCATGGTTAAAAGTGACTTAAAAGGACCCAAATGCTCACTTCGAGGGCTTAAAACGTGTTTATTCACTGCGGGAAGAGATATGAACAACATTTAGAGTAAATTAATGTTCATGCGAGAACCTTCAATTTTTCATGCAAAACGATCGATGACCACCTGATGAAATTGCTCAGAGATGACCAAAATGGTCTGTTTTGAAAATTTCCATCTTTCAACTAATTTTGACTTTCAGAGGTGGATCATCCCATTTGGAGCTAAAATGAGCATCATTATCATCATTTTCATGCTTCTAGGGAGCAAAAACTCAAGATTTGACTCATGGTTAAAAGTGACTTAAAAGGACCCAAATGCTCACTTCGAGGCCTAAAATGTGTTTATTCACTGCGGGAAGAGATATAAACAACATTTAGAGTAAATTAATTTACTTTACTTTAACATTAATTTATTATCTCTTCCCGCTCAAGATTTGGCTCATGGTTAAAAGTGACTTAAAAGGACCCAAATGCTCACTTCGAGGGCGTAAAACGTGTTCATTCACTGCGGGAAGAGATATAAACAACATTTAGAGTAAATTAATGTTCATGCGAGAAACTTCGATTTTTCATGCAAAACGATCGATGACCCGCGACCTGATGAAATTGCTCTGAGTTGACCAAAATGGTCCGTTTTGAAAATTTCCATCTTTTAACTAATTTTGACTTTCAGAGGAGGATCATCCCTTTTGGAGCTAAATGAGCATCATTATCATCATTTTCATGCTTCTAGGGAGCAAATACTCAAGATTTGACTCATGGTTAAAAGTGACTTAAAAGGACCCAAATGCTCACTTTGAGGCCTAAATCGTGTTTATTCACTGCGGGAAGAGATATAAACAACATTTAGAGTAAATTAATTTACTTTACTTTAACATTAATTTATTATCTCTTCCCGCTCAAGATTTGGCTCAGGGTTAAAAGTGACTTAAAAGGACGCAAATGCTCACTTCGAGGGCGTAAAACGTGTTTATTCACTGCGGGAAGAGATATAAACAACATTTAGAGTAAATTAATGTTCATGCGAGAAACTTCGATTTTTCATGCAAAACGATCGATGACCCGCGACCTGATGAAATTGCTCTGAGTTGACCAAAATGGTCCGTTTTGAAAATTTCCATCTTTCAACTAATTTTGACTTTCAGAGGTGGAGCATCCCTTTTGGAGCTACAATGAGCATCTTTATCATCATTTTCATGCTTCTAGGGAGCCAAAAGTCAAGATTTGGCTCATGGTTAAAAGTGACTTAAAAGGACCCAAATGCTCACTTCGAGGGCTTAAAACGTGTTTATTCACTGCGGGAAGAGATATGAACAACATTTAGAGTAAATTAATGTTCATGTGAGAACCTTCAATTTTTCATGCAAAACGATCGATGACCCGCGACCTGATGAAATTGTTCAGAGATGACCAAAATGGTCTGTTTTGGAAATTTCCATCTTTCAACTAATTTTGACTTTCAGAGGTGGATCATCCCATTTGGAGCTAAAATGAGGATCATTATCGTCATTTTCATGCTTCTAGGGAGCCAAAACTCAAGATTTGGCTCAGGGTTAAAAGTGACTGAAAAGGACCCAAATGCTCACTTCGAGGGCTTAAAACGTGTTTATTCACTGCGGGAAGAGATATAAACAACATTTAGAGTAAATTAATGTTCATGCGAGAAACTTCGATTTTTCATGCAAAACGATCGCTGACCCGCTACCTGATGAAATTGCTCAGAGATGACCAAAATGGTCTGTTTTGAAAATTTCCATCTTTCAACTAATTTTGACTTTCAGAGGTGGATCATCCATTTTGGAGCTAAAATGAGCATCATTATCATCATTTTCATGCTTCTAGGGAGCAAAACCTCAAGATTTGACTCATGGTTAAAAGTGACTTAAAAGGACCCAAATGCTTACTTCGAGGCCTAAAACGTGTTTATTCACTGCGGGAAGAGATATAAACAACATTTAGAGTAAATTAATTTACTTTACTTTAACATTAATTTATTATCTCTTCCCGCTCAAGATTTGGCTCAGGGTTAAAAGTGACTTAAAAGGACCCAAATGCTCACTTCGAGGGCGTAAAACGTGTTTATTCACTGCGGGAAGAGATATAAACAACATTTAGAGTAAATTAATGTTCATGCGAGAAACTTCGATTTTTCATGCAAAACGATCGATGACCCGCGACCTGATGAAATTGCTCTGAGTTGACCAAAATGGTCCGTTTTGAAAATTTCCATCTTTCAACTAATTTTGACTTTCAGAGGTGGAGCATCCCTTTTGGAGCTACAATGAGCATCTTTATCATCATTTTCATGCTTCTAGGGAGCCAAAAGTCAAGATTTGGCTCATGGTTAAAAGTGACTTAAAAGGACCCAAATGCTCACTTCGAGGGCGTAAAACGTGTTTATTCACTGCGGGAAGAGATATAAACAACATTTAGAGTAAATTAATGTTCATGCGAGAAACTTCGATTTTTCATGCAAAACGATCGATGACCCGCGACCTGATGAAATTGCTCTGAGTTGACCAAAATGGTCCGTTTTGAAAATTTCCATCTTTCAACTAATTTTGACTTTCAGAGGTGTATCATCCATTTTGGAGCTAAAATGAGCATCATTATCATCATTTTCATGCTTCTAGGGAGCAAAAACTCAAGATTTGACTCATGGTTAAAAGTGACTTAAAAGGACCCAAATGCTTACTTCGAGGCCTAAAACGTGTTTATTCACTGCGGGAAGAGATATAAACAACATTTAGAGTAAATTAATTTACTTTACTTTAACATTAATTTATTATCTCTTCCCGCTCAAGATTTGGCTCAGGGTTAAAAGTGACTTAAAAGGACCCAAATGCTCACTTCGAGGGCGTAAAACGTGTTTATTCACTGCGGGAAGAGATATAAACAACATTTAGAGTAAATTAATGTTCATGCGAGAAACTTCGATTTTTCATGCAAAACGATCGATGACCCGCAACCTGATGAAATTGCTCTGAGTTGACCAAAATGGTCCGTTTTGAAAATTTCCATCTTTCAACTAATTTTGACTTTCAGAGGTGGAGCATCCCTTTTGGAGCTACAATGAGCATCTTTATCATCATTTTCATGCTTCTAGGGAGCCAAAAGTCAAGATTTGGCTCATGGTTAAAAGTGACTTAAAAGGACCCAAATGCTCACTTCGAGGGCTTAAAACGTGTTTATTCACTGCGGGAAGAGATATGAACAACATTTAGAGTAAATTAATGTTCATGTGAGAAACTTCGATTTTTCATGCAAAACGATCGATGACCCGCGACCTGATGAAATTGCTCTGAGTTGACCAAAATGGCCCGTTTTGAATATTTCCATCTTTCAACTAATTTTGACTTTCAGAGGAGGATCATCACTATTGGAGCTAAAATGAGCATCATTATCATCATTTTCATGCTTCTAGGGAGCAAAAACTCAATATTTGACTCATGGTTAAAAGTGACTTAAAAGGTCCAAAATGCTTACTTCGAGGCCTAAAACGTGTTTATTCACTGCGGGGAGAGATATAAACAACATTTAGAGTAATTTAATTTACTTTACTTTAACATTAATTTATTATCTCTTCCCGCTCAAGATTTGGCTCATGGTTAAAAGTGACTTAAAAGGACCCATATGCTCACTTCGAGGGCTTAAAACGTGTTTATTCACTGCGGGAAGAGATATAAACAACATTTAGAGTAAATTATTGTTCATGCGAGAACCTTCAATTTTTCATGCAAAACGATCGATGACCACCTGATGAAATTGCTCAGAGATGACCAAAATGGTCTGTTTTGAAAATTTCCATCTTTCAACTAATTTTGACTTTCAGAGGTGGATCATCCCATTTGGAGCTAAAATGAGCATCATTATCATCATTTTCATGCTTCTAGGGAGCAAAAACTCAAGATTTGACTCATGGTTAAAAGTGACTTAAAAGGACCCAAATGCTCACTTCGAGGGCTTAAAACGTGTTTATTCACTGCGGGAAGAGATATGAACAACATTTAGAGTAAATTAATGTTCATGCGAGAACCTTCAATTTTTCATGCAAAACGATCGATGACCACCTGATGAAATTGCTCAGAGATGACCAAAATGGTCTGTTTTGAAAATTTCCATCTTTCAACTAATTTTGACTCTCAGAGGTGGATCATCCCATTTGGAGCTAAAATGAGCATCATTATCATCATTTTCATGCTTCTAGGGAGCAAAAACTCAAGATTTGACTCATGGTTAAAAGTGACTTAAAAGGACCCAAATGCTCACTTCGAGGCCTAAAACGTGTTTATTCACTGCGGGAAGAGATATAAACAACATTTAGAGTAAATTAATTTACTTTACTTTAACATTAATTTATTATCTCTTCCCGCTCAAGATTTGGCTCATGGTTAAAAGTGACTTAAAAGGACCCAAATGCTCACTTCGAGGGCGTAAAACGTGTTCATTCACTGCGGGAAGAGATATAAACAACATTTAGAGTAAATTAATGTTCATGCGAGAAACTTCGATTTTTCATGCAAAACGATCGATGACCCGCGACCTGATGAAATTGCTCTGAGTTGACCAAAATGGTCCGTTTTGAAAATTTCCATCTTTTAACTAATTTTGACTTTCAGAGGAGGATCATCCCTTTTGGAGCTAAATGAGCATCATTATCATCATTTTCATGCTTCTAGGGAGCAAATACTCAAGATTTGACTCATGGTTAAAAGTGACTTAAAAGGACCCAAATGCTCACTTCGAGGCCTAAATCGTGTTTATTCACTGCGGGAAGAGATATAAACAACATTTAGAGTAAATTAATTTACTTTACTTTAACATTAATTTATTATCTCTTCCCGCTCAAGATTTGGCTCAGGGTTAAAAGTGACTTAAAAGGACCCAAATGCTCACTTCGAGGGCTTAAAACGTGTTTATTCACTGCGGGAAGAGATATAAACAACATTTAGAGTAAATTAATGTTCATGCGAGAAACTTCGATTTTTCATGCAAAACGATCGATGACCCGCGACCTGATGAAATTGCTCTGAGTTGACCAAAATGGTCCGTTTTGAAAATTTCCATCTTTCAACTAATTTTGACTTTCAGAGGTGGAGCATCCCTTTTGGAGCTACAATGAGCATCTTTATCATCATTTTCATGCTTCTAGGGAGCCAAAAGTCAAGATTTGGCTCATGGTTAAAAGTGACTTAAAAGGACCCAAATGCTCACTTCGAGGGCTTAAAACGTGTTTATTCACTGCGGGAAGAGATATGAACAACATTTAGAGTAAATTAATGTTCATGTGAGAACCTTCAATTTTTCATGCAAAACGATCGATGACCCGCGACCTGATGAAATTGTTCAGAGATGACCAAAATGGTCTGTTTTGGAAATTTCCATCTTTCAACTAATTTTGACTTTCAGAGGTGGATCATCCCATTTGGAGCTAAAATGAGGATCATTATCGTCATTTTCATGCTTCTAGGGAGCCAAAACTCAAGATTTGGCTCAGGGTTAAAAGTGACTGAAAAGGACCCAAATGCTCACTTCGAGGGCTTAAAACGTGTTTATTCACTGCGGGAAGAGATATAAACAACATTTAGAGTAAATTAATGTTCATGCGAGAAACTTCGATTTTTCATGCAAAACGATCGATGACCCGCGACCTGATGAAATTGCTCTGAGTTGACCAAAATGGTCCGTTTTGAAGATTTCCATCTTTCAACTAATTTTGACTTTCAGAGGAGGATCATCCCTTTTGGAGCTAAAATGAGCATCATTATCATCATTTTCATGCTTCTAGGGAGCAAAAACTCAAGATTTGACTCATGGTTAAAAGTGACTTAAAAGGACCCAAATGCTCACTTCGAGGCCTAAAACGTGTTTATTCACTGCGGGAAGAGATATAAACAACATTTAGAGTAATTTAATTTACTTTACTTTAACATTAATTTATTATCTCTTCCCGCTCAAGATTTGGCTCATGGTTAAAAGTGACTTAAAAGGACCCAAATGCTCACTTCGAGGGCGTAAAACGTGTTTATTCACTGCGGGAAGAGATATAAACAACATTTAGAGTAAATTAATGTTCATGCGAGAAACTTCGATTTTTCATGCAAAACGATCGATGACCCGCGGCCTGATGAAATTGCTCTGAGTTGACCAAAATGGTCCGTTTTGAAAATTTCCATCTTTCAACTAATTTTGACTTTCAGAGGTGGACCATCCCTTTTGGAGCTAAAATGAGCATCTTTATCATCATTTTCATGCTTCTAGGGAGCCAAAACTCAAGATTTGGCTGAGCGTTAAAAGTGACTTAAAAGGACCTAAATGCTCACTTCGAGGGCTTAAAACGTGTTTATTCACTGCGGGAAGATTTATAAACAACATTTGGAGTAAATTAATGTTCATGCGAGAAACTTCGATTTTTCATGCAAAACGATCGATGACCCGCTACCTGATGAAATTGCTCAGAGATGACCAAAATGGTCTGTTTTGAAAATTTCCATCTTTCAACTAATTTTGACTTTCAGAGGTGGATCATCCATTTTGGAGCTAAAATGAGCATCATTATGTACAGTTTTGAAAAAAAAATGAGCATCATTATCATCATTTTCATGCTTCTAGGGAGCAAAACCTCAAGATTTGACTCATGGTTAAAAGTGACTTAAAAGGACCCAAATGCTTACTTCGAGGCCTAAAACGTGTTTATTCACTGCGGGAAGAGATATAAACAACATTTAGAGTAAATTAATTTACTTTACTTTAACATTAATTTATTATCTCTTCCCGCTCAAGATTTGGCTCAGGGTTAAAAGTGACTTAAAAGGACCCAAATGCTCACTTCGAGGGCGTAAAACGTGTTTATTCACTGCGGGAAGAGATATAAACAACATTTAGAGTAAATTAATGTTCATGCGAGAAACTTCGATTTTTCATGCAAAACGATCGATGACCCGCGACCTGATGAAATTGCTCTGAGTTGACCAAAATGGTCCGTTTTGAAAATTTCCATCTTTCAACTAATTTTGACTTTCAGAGGTGGAGCATCCCTTTTGGAGCTACAATGAGCATCTTTATCATCATTTTCATGCTTCTAGGGAGCCAAAAGTCAAGATTTGGCTCATGGTTAAAAGTGACTTAAAAGGACCCAAATGCTCACTTCGAGGGCGTAAAACGTGTTTATTCACTGCGGGAAGAGATATAAACAACATTCAGAGTAAATTAATGTTCATGCGAGAAACTTCGATTTTTCATGCAAAACGATCGATGACCCGCGACCTGATGAAATTGCTCTGAGTTGACCAAAATGGTCCGTTTTGAAAATTTCCATCTTTCAACTAATTTTGACTTTCAGAGGTGTATCATCCATTTTGGAGCTAAAATGAGCATCATTATCATCATTTTCATGCTTCTAGGGAGCAAAAACTCAAGATTTGACTCATAGTTAAAAGTGACTTAAAAGGACCCAAATGCTTACTTCGAGGCCTAAAACGTGTTTATTCACTGCGGGGAGAGATATAAACAACATTTAGAGTAAATTAATTTACTTTACTTTAACATTAATTTATTATCTCTTCCCGCTCAAGATTTGGCTCATGGTTAAAAGTGACTTAAAAGGACCCAAATGCTCACTTCGAGGGCTTAAAACGTGTTTATTCACTGCGGGAAGAGATATAGACAACATTGAGAGTAAATTAATGTTCATGCGAGAAACTTCGATTTTTCATGCAAAACGATCGATGACCCGCGACCTGATGAAATTGCTCTGAGTTGACCACAATGGTCCATTTTGAAAATTTCCATCTTTCAACTAATTTTGACTTTCAGAGGTGGATCATCCATTTTGGAGCTAAAATGAGCATCATTATCATCATTTTCATGCTTCTAGGGAGCAAAACCTCAAGATTTGACTCATGGTTAAAAGTGACTTAAAAGGACCCAAATGCTCACTTCGAGGCCTAAAACGTGTTTATTCACTGCGGGAAGAGATATAAACAACATTTAGAGTAATTTAATTTACTTTACTTTAACATTAATTTATTATCTCTTCCCGCTCAAGATTTGGCTCATGGTTAAAAGTGACTTAAAAGGACCCAAATGCTCACTTCGAGGGCTTAAAACGTGTTTATTCACTGCGGGAAGAGATATAGACAACATTGAGAGTAAATTAATGTTCATGCGAGAAACTTCGATTTTTCATGCAAAACGATCGATGACCCGCGACCTGATGAAATTGTTCAGAGATGACCAAAATGGTCTGTTTTGAAAATGTCCATCTTTCAACTAATTTTGACTTTCAGAGGTGGATCATCCCATTTGGAGCTAAAATGAGGATCATTATCGTCATTTTCATGCTTCTAGGGAGCCAAAACTCAAGATTTGGCTCAGGGTTAAAAGTGACTGAAAAGGACCCAAATGCTCACTTCGAGGGCTTAAAACGTGTTTATTCACTGCGGGAAGAGATATAAACAACATTTAGAGTAAATTAATGTTCATGCGAGAAACTTCGATTTTTCATGCAAAACGATCGATGACCCGCGACCTGATGAAATTGCTCTGAGTTGACCAAAATGGTCCGTTTTGAAGATTTCCATCTTTCAACTAATTTAGACTTTCAGAGGAGGATCATCCCTTTTGGAGCTAAGATGAGCATCATTATCATCATTTTCATGCTTCTAGGGAGCAAAAACTCAAGATTTGACTCATGGTTAAAAGTGACTTAAAAGGACCCAAATGCTCACTTCGAGGCCTAAAACGTGTTTATTCACTGCGGGAAGAGATATAAACAACATTTAGAGTAATTTAATTTACTTTACTTTAACATTAATTTATTATCTCTTCCCGCTCAAGATTTGGCTCATGGTTAAAAGTGACTTAAAAGGACCCAAATGCTCACTTCGAGGGCTTAAAACGTGTTTATTCACTGCGGGAAGAGATATAGACAACATTGAGAGTAAATTAATGTTCATGCGAGAAACTTCGATTTTTCATGCAAAACGATCGATGACCCGCGACCTGATGAAATTGCTCTGAGTTGACCAAAATGGTCCGTTTTGAAAATTTCCATCTTTCAACTAATTTTGACTTTCAGAGGTGGATCATCCATTTTGGAGCTAAAATGAGCATCATTATCATCATTTTCATGCTTCTAGGGAGCAAAACCTCAAGATTTGACTCATGGTTAAAAGTGACTTAAAAGGACCCAAATGCTTACTTCGAGGCCTAAAACGTGCTTATTCACTGTGGGAAGAGATATAAACAACATTTAGAGTAATTTAATTTACTTTACTTTAACATTAATTTATTATCTCTTCCCGCTCAAGATTTGGCTCATGGTTAAAAGTGACTTAAAAGGACCCAAATGCTCACTTCGAGGGCTTAAAACGTGTTTATTCACTGCGGGAAGAGATATAGACAACATTGAGAGTAAATTAATGTTCATGCGAGAAACTTCGATTTTTCATGCAAAACGATCGATGACCCGCGACCTGATGAAATTGCTCTGAGTTGACCAAAATGGTCCGTTTTGAAAATTTCCATCTTTCAACTAATTTTGACTTTCAGAGGTGGATCATCCATTTTGGAGCTAAAATGAGCATCTTTATCATCATTTTGATGCTTCTAGGGAGCCAAAACTCAAGATTTGGCTCAGGGTTAAAAGTGACTTAAAAGGACCCAAATGCTTACTTCGAGGCCTAAAACGTGTTTATTCACTGCGGGAAGAGATATAAACAACATTTAGAGTAAATTAATGTTCATGCGAGAAACTTCGATTTTTCATGCAAAACGATCGATGACCCGCGACCTGATGAAATTGCTCAGAGATGACCAAAATGGTCTGTTTTGAAAATTTCCATCTTTCAACTAATTTTGACTTTCAGAGGTGGATCATCCATTTTGGAGCTAAAATGAGCATCATTATCATCATTTTCATGCTTCTAGGGAGCAAAACCTCAAGATTTGACTCATGGTTAAAAGTGACTTAAAAGGACCCAAATGCTCACTTCGAGGCCTAAAACATGTTTATTCACTGCGGGAAGAGATATAAACAACATTTAGAGTAATTTAATTTACTTTACTTTAACATTAATTTATTATCTCTTCCCGCTCAAGATTTGGCTCATGGTTAAAAGTGACTTAAAAGGACCCAAATGCTCACTTCGAGGGCTTAAAACGTGTTTATTCACTGCGGGAAGAGATATAGACAACATTTAGAGTAAATTAATGTTCATGCGAGAACCTTTAATTTTTCATGCAAAACGATCGATGACCCGCGACCTGATGAAATTGCTCAGAGATGACCAAAATGGTCTGTTTTGAAAATTTCCATCTTTCAACTAATTTTGACTTTCAGAGGTGGATCATCCCTTTTGGAGCTAAAATGAGCATCATTATCATCATTTTCATGCTTCTAGGGAGCAAAAACTCAAGATTTGACTCATGGTTAAAAGTGACTTAAAAGGACCCAAATGCTTACTTCGAGGCCTAAAACGTGTTTATTCACTGCGGGAAGAGATATAAACAACATTTAGAGTAAATTAATGTTCATGCGAGAAACTTCGATTTTTCATGCAAAACGATCGATGACCCGCGACCTGATGAAATTGCTCAGAGATGACCAAAATGGTCTGTTTTGAAAATTTCCATCTTTCAACTAATTTTGACTTTCAGAGGTGGATCATCCATTTTGGAGCTAAAATGAGCATCATTATCATCATTTTCATGCTTCTAGGGAGCAAAACCTCAAGATTTGACTCATGGTTAAAAGTGACTTAAAAGGACCCAAATGCTTACTTCGAGGCCTAAAACGTGTTTATTCACTGCGGGAAGAGATATAAACCACATTTAGAGTAAATTAATTTACTTTACTTTAACATTAATTTATTATCTCTTCCCGCTCAAGATTTGGCTCATGGTTAAAAGTGACTTAAAAGGACCCAAATGCTCACTTCGAGGGCGTAAAACGTGTTTATTCACTGCGGGAAGAGATATAAACAACATTTAGAGTAAATTAATGTTCATGCGAGAAACTTCGATTTTTCATGCAAAACGATCGATGACCCGTGACCTGATGAAATTGCTCTGAGTTGACCAAAATGGTCCGTTTTGAAAATTTCCATCTTTCAACTAATTTTGACTTTCAGAGGTGGACCATCCCTTTTGGAGCTAAAATTAGCATCTTTATCATCATTTTCATGCTTCTAGGGTGCCAAAACTCAAGATTTGGCTCAGGGTTAAAATTGACTTAAAAGGACCCAAATGCTCACTTCGAGGGCTTAAAACGTGTTTATTCACTGCGGGAAGAGATATAAACAACATTTAGAGTAAATTATTGTTCATGCGAGAAACTTCGATTTTTCATGTAAAACGATCGATGACCCGCGCGACCTGATGAAATTGCTTGGAGTTGACCAAAATGGTCAGTTTTGAAAATTTCTATCTTTCAACTAATTTTGACTTTCAGAGGTGGATCATCCCTTTTGGAGCTAAAATGAGCATCTTTATCGTCATTTTCATGCTTCAATGGAGCCAAAAGTCAAGATTTGGCTCATGGTTAAAAGTGACTTAAAAGGACCCAAATGCTCACTTCGAGGGCTTAAAACGTGTTTATTCACTGCGGGAAGAGATATAAACAACATTTGGAGTAAATTAATGTTCATGCGAGAAACTTCGATTTTTCATGCAAAACGATCGATGACCCGCGACCTGATGAAATTGCTCTGAGTTGACCAAAATGGCCCGTTTTGAATATTTCCATCTTTCAACTAATTTTGACTTTCAGAGGAGGATCATCACTATTGGAGCTAAAATGAGCATCATTATCATCATTTTCATGCTTCTAGGGAGCAAAAACTCAATATTTGACTCATGGTTAAAAGTGACTTAAAAGGTCCAAAATGCTTACTTCGAGGCCTAAAACGTGTTTATTCACTGCGGGGAGAGATATAAACAACATTTAGAGTAATTTAATTTACTTTACTTTAACATTAATTTATTATCTCTTCCCGCTCAAGATTTGGCTCATGGTTAAAAGTGACTTAAAAGGACCCATATGCTCACTTCGAGGGCTTAAAACGTGTTTATTCACTGCGGGAAGAGATATAAACAACATTTAGAGTAAATTATTGTTCATGTGAGAACCTTCAATTTTTGATGCAAAACGATAGATGACCCGCGACCTGATGAAATTGCTCTGAGATGACCAAAATGGTCCGTTTTGAAAATTTCCATCTTTCAACTAATTTTGACTTTCAGAGGTGGATCATCCCTTTTGGAGCTACAATGAGCATCTTTATCATCATTTTCATGCTTCAAGGGAGCCAAAAGTCAAGATTTGGCTCATGGTTAAAAGTGACTTAAAAGGACCCAAATGCTCACTTCGAGGGCTTAAAACGTGTTTATTCACTGCGGGAAGAGATATGAACAACATTTAGAGTAAATTAATGTTCATGCGAGAACCTTTAATTTTTCATGCAAAACGATCGATGACCACCTGATGAAATTGCTCAGAGATGACCAAAATGGTCTGTTTTGAAAATTTCCATCTTTCAACTAATTTTGACTTTCAGAGGTGGATCATCCCATTTGGAGCTAAAATGAGCAGCATTATCATCATTTTCATGCTTCTAGGGAGCAAAAACTCAAGATTTGACTCATGGTTAAAAGTGACTTAAAAGGACCCAAATGCTCACTTCGAGGCCTAAAACGTGTTTATTCACTGCGGGAAGAGATATAAACAACATTTAGAGTAAATTAATTTACTTTACTTTAACATTAATTTATTATCTCTTCCCGCTCAAGATTTGGCTCATGGTTAAAAGTGACTTAAAAGGACCCAAATGCTCACTTCGAGGGCGTAAAACGTGTTCATTCACTGCGGGAAGAGATATAAACAACATTTAGAGTAAATTAATGTTCATGCGAGAAACTTCGATTTTTCATGCAAAACGATCGATGACCCGCGACCTGATGAAATTGCTCTGAGTTGACCAAAATGGTCCGTTTTGAAAATTTCCATCTTTCAACTAATTTTGACTTTCAGAGGTGGAGCATCCCTTTTGGAGCTACAATGAGCATCTTTATCATCATTTTCATGCTTCTAGGGAGCCAAAAGTCAAGATTTGGCTCATGGTTAAAAGTGACTTAAAAGGACCCAAATGCTCACTTCGAGGGCTTAAAACGTGTTTATTCACTGCGGGAAGAGATATGAACAACATTTAGAGTAAATTAATGTTCATGTGAGAACCTTCAATTTTTCATGCAAAACGATCGATGACCCGCGACCTGATGAAATTGTTCAGAGATGACCAAAATGGTCTGTTTTGGAAATTTCCATCTTTCAACTAATTTTGACTTTCAGAGGTGGATCATCCCATTTGGAGCTAAAATGAGGATCATTATCGTCATTTTCATGCTTCTAGGGAGCCAAAACTCAAGATTTGGCTCAGGGTTAAAAGTGACTGAAAAGGACCCAAATGCTCACTTCGAGGGCTTAAAACGTGTTTATTCACTGCGGGAAGAGATATAAACAACATTTAGAGTAAATTAATGTTCATGCGAGAAACTTCGATTTTTCATGCAAAACGATCGATGACCCGCGACCTGATGAAATTGCTCTGAGTTGACCAAAATGGTCCGTTTTGAAGATTTCCATCTTTCAACTAATTTTGACTTTCAGAGGAGGATCATCCCTTTTGGAGCTAAAATGAGCATCATTATCATCATTTTCATGCTTCTAGGGAGCAAAAACTCAAGATTTGACTCATGGTTAAAAGTGACTTAAAAGGACCCAAATGCTCACTTCGAGGCCTAAAACGTGTTTATTCACTGCGGGAAGAGATATAAACAACATTTAGAGTAATTTAATTTACTTTACTTTAACATTAATTTATTATCTCTTCCCGCTCAAGATTTGGCTCATGGTTAAAAGTGACTTAAAAGCACCCAAATGCTCACTTCGAGGGCGTAAAACGTGTTTATTCACTGCGGGAAGAGATATAAACAACATTTAGAGTAAATTAATGTTCATGCGAGAAACTTCGATTTTTCATGCAAAACGATCGATGACCCGCGGCCTGATGAAATTGCTCTGAGTTGACCAAAATGGTCCGTTTTGAAAATTTCCATCTTTCAACTAATTTTGACTTTCAGAGGTGGACCATCCCTTTTGGAGCTAAAATGAGCATCTTTATCATCATTTTCATGCTTCTAGGGAGCCAAAACTCAAGATTTGGCTGAGCGTTAAAAGTGACTTAAAAGGACCTAAATGCTCACTTCGAGGGCTTAAAACGTGTTTATTCACTGCGGGAAGATTTATAAACAACATTTGGAGTAAATTAATGTTCATGCGAGAAACTTCGATTTTTCATGCAAAACGATCGCTGACCCGCTACCTGATGAAATTGCTCAGAGATGACCAAAATGGTCTGTTTTGAAAATTTCCATCTTTCAACTAATTTTGACTTTCAGAGGTGGATCATCCATTTTGGAGCTAAAATGAGCATCATTATCATCATTTTCATGCTTCTAGGGAGCAAAACCTCAAGATTTGACTCATGGTTAAAAGTGACTTAAAAGGACCCAAATGCTTACTTCGAGGCCTAAAACGTGTTTATTCACTGCGGGAAGAGATATAAACAACATTTAGAGTAAATTAATTTACTTTACTTTAACATTAATTTATTATCTCTTCCCGCTCAAGATTTGGCTCAGGGTTAAAAGTGACTTAAAAGGACCCAAATGCTCACTTCGAGGGCGTAAAACGTGTTTATTCACTGCGGGAAGAGATATAAACAACATTTAGAGTAAATTAATGTTCATGCGAGAAACTTCGATTTTTCATGCAAAACGATCGATGACCCGCGACCTGATGAAATTGCTCTGAGTTGACCAAAATGGTCCGTTTTGAAAATTTCCATCTTTCAACTAATTTTGACTTTCAGAGGTGGAGCATCCCTTTTGGAGCTACAATGAGCATCTTTATCATCATTTTCATGCTTCTAGGGAGCCAAAAGTCAAGATTTGGCTCATGGTTAAAAGTGACTTAAAAGGACCCAAATGCTCACTTCGAGGGCGTAAAACGTGTTTATTCACTGCGGGAAGAGATATAAACAACATTTAGAGTAAATTAATGTTCATGGAGAAACTTCGATTTTTCATGCAAAACGATCGATGACCCGCGACCTGATGAAATTGCTCTGAATTGACCAAAATGGTCCGTTTTGAAAATTTCCATCTTTCAACTAATTTTGACTTTCAGAGGTGTATCATCCATTTTGGAGCTAAAATGAGCATCATTATCATCATTTTCATGCTTCTAGGGAGCAAAAACTCAAGATTTGACTCATGGTTAAAAGTGACTTAAAAGGACCCAAATGCTTACTTCGAGGCCTAAAACGTGTTTATTCACTGCGGGAAGAGATATAAACAACATTTAGAGTAAATTAATTTACTTTACTTTAACATTAATTTATTATCTCTTCCCGCTCAAGATTTGGCTCAGGGTTAAAAGTGACTTAAAAGGACCCAAATGCTCACTTCGAGGGCGTAAAACGTGTTTATTCACTGCGGGAAGAGATATAAACAACATTTAGAGTAAATTAATGTTCATGCGAGAAACTTCGATTTTTCATGCAAAACGATCGATGACCCGCAACCTGATGAAATTGCTCTGAGTTGACCAAAATGGTCCGTTTTGAAAATTTCCATCTTTCAACTAATTTTGACTTTCAGAGGTGGAGCATCCCTTTTGGAGCTACAATGAGCATCTTTATCATCATTTTCATGCTTCTAGGGAGCCAAAAGTCAAGATTTGGCTCATGGTTAAAAGTGACTTAAAAGGACCCAAATGCTCACTTCGAGGGCTTAAAACGTGTTTATTCACTGCGGGAAGAGATATGAACAACATTTAGAGTAAATTAATGTTCATGTGAGAACCTTCAATTTTTCATGCAAAACGATCGATGACCCGCGACCTGATGAAATTGTTCAGAGATGACCAAAATGGTCTGTTTTGAAAATTTCCATCTTTCAACTAATTTTGACTTTCAGAGGTGGATCATCCCATTTGGAGCTAAAATGAGGATCATTATCGTCATTTTCATGCTTCTAGGGAGCCAAAACTCAAGATTTGGCTCAGGGTTAAAAGTGACTTAAAAGGACCCAAATGCTTACTTCGAGGCCTAAAACGTGCTTATTCACTGCGGGAAGAGATATAAACAACATTTAGAGTAAATTAATTTACTTTACTTTAACATTAATTTATTATCTCTTCCCGCTCAAGATTTGGCTCATGGTTAAAAGTGACTTAAAAGGACCCAAATGCTCACTTCGAGGGCGTAAAACGTGTTTATTCACTGCGGGAAGAGATATAAACAACATTTAGAGTAAATTAATGTTCATGCGAGAAACTTCGATTTTTCATGCAAAACGATCGATGACCCGCGACCTGATGAAATTGCTCTGAGTTGACCAAAATGGTCCGTTTTGAAAATTTCCATCTTTCAACTAATTTTGACTTTCAGAGGTGAACCATCCCTTTTGGAGCTAAAATGAGCATCTTTATAATCATTTTCATGCTTCTAGGGTGCCAAAACTCAAGATTTGGCTCAGGGTTAAAATTGACTTAAAAGGACCCAAATGCTCACTTCGAGGGCTTAAAATGTGTTTATTCACTGCGGGAAGAGATATAAACAACATTTAGAGTAAATTATTGTTCATGCGAGAAACTTCGATTTTTCATGCAAAACGATCGATGACCCGCGACCTGATGAAATTGCTCTGAGTTGACCAAAATGGTCCGTTTTGAAGATTTCCATCTTTCAACTAATTTTGACTTTCAGAGGAGGATCATCCCTTTTGGAGCTAAAATGAGCATCATTTTCATGCTTCTAGGGAGCAAAAACTCAAGATTTGACTCATGGTTAAAAGTGACTTAAAAGGACCCAAATGCTCACTTCGAGGCCTAAAACGTGTTTATTCACTGCGGGAAGAGATTTAAACAACATTTAGAGTAATTTAATTTACTTTACTTTAACATCAATTTATTATCTCTTCCCGCTCAAGATTTGGCTCATGGTTAAAAGTGACTTAAAAGGACCCAAATGCTCACTTCGAGGGCTTAAAATGTGCTTATTCACTGCGGGAAGAGATATAGACAACATTTAGAGTAAATTAATGTTCATGCGAGAACCTTCAATTTTTCATGCAAAACGATCGATGACCCGTGACCTGATGAAATTGCTCAGAGTTGACCAAAATGGTCCGTTTTGAAGATTTCCATCTTTCAACTAATTTTGACTTTCAGAGGAGGATCATCCCTTTTGGAGCTAAAATGAGCATCATTATCATCATTTTCATGCTTCTAGGGAGCAAAAACTCAAGATTTGACTCATGGTTAAAAGTGACTTAAAAGGACCCAAATGCTCACTTCGAGGCCTAAAAGGTGTTTATTCACTGCGGGAAGAGATATAAACAACATTTAGAGTAATTTAATTTACTTTACTTTAACATTAATTTATTATCTCTTCCCGCTCAAGATTTGGCTCATGGTTAAAAGTGACTTAAAAGGACCCAAATGCTCACTTCGAGGGCGTAAAACGTGTTTATTCACTGCGGGAAGAGATATAAACAACATTTAGAGTAAATTAATGTTCATGCGAGAAACTTCGATTTTTCATGCAAAACGATCGATGACCCGCGGCCTGATGAAATTGCTCTGAGTTGACCAAAATGGTCCGTTTTGAAAATTTCCATCTTTCAACTAATTTTGACTTTCAGAGGTGTATCATCCATTTTGGAGCTAAAATGAGCATCATTATCATCATTTTCATGCTTCTAGGGAGCAAAAACTCAAGATTTGACTCATGGTTAAAAGTGACTTAAAAGGACCCAAATGCTTACTTCGAGGCCTAAAACGTGTTTATTCACTGCGGGAAGAGATATAAACAACATTTAGAGTAAATTAATTTACTTTACTTTAACATTAATTTATTATCTCTTCCCGCTCAAGATTTGGCTCAGGGTTAAAAGTGACTTAAAAGGACCCAAATGCTCACTTCGAGGGCGTAAAACGTGTTTATTCACTGCGGGAAGAGATATGAACAACATTTAGAGTAAATTAATGTTCATGTGAGAACCTTCAATTTTTCATGCAAAACGATCGATGACCCGCGACCTGATGAAATTGTTCAGAGATGACCAAAATGGTCTGTTTTGAAAATTTCCATCTTTCAACTAATTTTGACTTTCAGAGGTGGATCATCCCATTTGGATCTAAAATGAGGATCATTATCGTCATTTTCATGCTTCTAGGGAGCCAAAACTCAAGATTTGGCTCAGGGTTAAAAGTGACTGAAAAGGACCCAAATGCTCACTTCGAGGGCTTAAAACGTGTTTATTCACTGCGGGAAGAGATATAAACAACATTTAGAGTAAATTAATGTTCATGCGAGAAACTTCGATTTTTCATGCAAAACGATCGATGACCCGCGACCTGATGAAATTGCTCTGAGTTGACCAAAATGGTCCGTTTTGAAGATTTCCATCTTTCAACTAATTTTGACTTTCAGAGGAGGATCATCCCTTTTGGAGCTAAAATGAGCATCATTATCATCATTTTCATGCTTCTAGGGAGCAAAAACTCAAGATTTGACTCATGGTTAAAAGTGACTTAAAAGGACCCAAATGCTCACTTCGAGGCCTAAAACGTGTTTATTCACTGCGGGAAGAGATATAAACAACATTTAGAGTAATTTAATTTACTTTACTTTAACATTAATTTATTATCTCTTCCCGCTCAAGATTTGGCTCATGGTTAAAAGTGACTTAAAAGGACCCAAATGCTCACTTCGAGGGCTTAAAACGTGTTTATTCACTGCGGGAAGAGATATAGACAACATTGAGAGTAAATTAATGTTCATGCGAGAAACTTCGATTTTTCATGCAAAACGATCGATGACCCGCGACCTGATGAAATTGCTCTGAGTTGACCAAAATGGTCCGTTTTGAAAATTTCCATCTTTCAACTAATTTTGACTTTCAGAGGTGGATCATCCATTTTGGAGCTAAAATGAGCATCATTATCATCATTTTCATGCTTCTAGGGAGCAAAACCTCAAGATTTGACTCATGGTTAAAAGTGACTTAAAAGGACCCAAATGCTTACTTTGAGGCCTAAAACGTGCTTATTCACTGCGGGAAGAGATATAAACAACATTTAGAGTAAATTAATTTACTTTACTTTAACATTAATTTATTATCTCTTCCCGCTCAAGATTTGGCTCATGGTTAAAAGTGACTTAAAAGGACCCAAATGCTCACTTCGAGGGCGTAAAACGTGTTTATTCACTGCGGGAAGAGATATAAACAACATTTAGAGTAAATTAATGTTCATGCGAGAAACTTCGATTTTTCATGCAAAACGATCGATGACCCGCGACCTGATGAAATTGCTCTGAGTTGACCAAAATTGTCCGTTTTGAAGATTTCCATCTTTCAACTAATTTTGACTTTCAGAGGTGGATCATCCATTTTGGAGCTAAAATGAGCATCATTATCATCATTTTCATGCTTCTAGGGAGCAAATACTCAAGATTTGACTCATGGTTAAAAGTGACTTAAAAGGACCCAAATGCTTACTTCGAGGCCTAAAACGTGTTTATTCACTGCGGGAAGAGATATAAACAACATTTAGAGTAAATTAATTTACTTTACTTTAACATTAATTTATTATCTCTTCCCGCTCAAGATTTGGCTCATGGTTAAAAGTGACTTAAAAGGACCCAAATGCTCACTTCGAGGGCGTAAAACGTGTTTATTCACTGCGGGAAGAGATATAAACAACATTTAGAGTAAATTAATGTTCATGCGAGAAACTTCGATTTTTCATGCAAAACGATCGATGACCCGCGACCTGATGAAATTGCTCTGAGTTGACCAAAATGGTCCGTTTTGAAAATTTCCATCTTTCAACTAATTTTGACTTTCAGAGGTGTATCATCCATTTTGGAGCTAAAATGAGCATCATTATCATCATTTTCATGCTTCTAGGGAGCAAAAACTCAAGATTTGACTCATGGTTAAAAGTGACTTAAAAGGACCCAAATGCTTACTTCGAGGCCTAAAACGTGTTTATTCACTGCGGGAAGAGATATAAACAACATTTAGAGTAAATTAATTTACTTTACTTTAACATTAATTTATTATCTCTTCCCGCTCAAGATTTGGCTCAGGGTTAAAAGTGACTTAAAAGGACCCAAATGCTCACTTCGAGGGTGTAAAACGTGTTTATTCACTGCGGGAAGAGATATGAACAACATTTAGAGTAAATTAATGTTCATGTGAGAACCTTCAATTTTTCATGCAAAACGATCGATGACCCGCGACCTGATGAAATTGTTCAGAGATGACCAAAATGGTCTGTTTTGAAAATTTCCATCTTTCAACTAATTTTGACTTTCAGAGGTGGATCATCCCATTTGGAGCTAAAATGAGGATCATTATCGTCATTTTCATGCTTCTAGGGAGCCAAAACTCAAGATTTGGCTCAGGGTTAAAAGTGACTGAAAAGGACCCAAATGCTCACTTCGAGGGCTTAAAACGTGTTTATTCACTGCGGGAAGAGATATAAACAACATTTAGAGTAAATTAATGTTCATGCGAGAAACTTCGATTTTTCATGCAAAACGATCGATGACCCGCGACCTGATGAAATTGCTCTGAGTTGACCAAAATGGTCCGTTTTGAAGATTTCCATCTTTCAACTAATTTTGACTTTCAGAGGAGGATCATCCCTTTTGGAGCTAAAATGAGCATCATTATCATCATTTTCATGCTTCTAGGGAGCATAAACTCAAGATTTGACTCATGGTTAAAAGTGACTTAAAAGGACCCAAATGCTCACTTCGAGGCCTAAAACGTGTTTATTCACTGCGGGAAGAGATATAGACAACATTGAGAGTAAATTAATGTTCATGCGAGAAACTTCGATTTTTCATTTAGAGTAATTTAATTTACTTTACTTTAACATTAATTTATTATCTCTTCCCGCTCAAGATTTGGCTCATGGTTAAAAGTGACTTAAAAGGACCCAAATGCTCACTTCGAGGGCTTAAAACGTGTTTATTCACTGCGGGAAGAGATATAGACAACATTGAGAGTAAATTAATGTTCATGCGAGAAACTTCGATTTTTCATGCAAAACGATCGATGACCCGCGACCTGATGAAATTGCTCTGAGTTGACCAAAATGGTCCGTTTTGAAAATTTCCATCTTTCAACTAATTTTGACTTTCAGAGGTGTATCATCCATTTTGGAGCTAAAATGAGCATCATTATCATCATTTTCATGCTTCTAGGGAGCAAAAACTCAAGATTTGACTCATGGTTAAAAGTGACTTAAAAGGACCCAAATGCTTACTTCGAGGCCTAAAACGTGTTTATTCACTGCGGGAAGAGATATAAACAACATTTAGAGTAAATTAATTTACTTTACTTTAACATTAATTTATTATCTCTTCCCGCTCAAGATTTGGCTCAGGGTTAAAAGTGACTTAAAAGGACCCAAATGCTCACTTCGAGGGCGTAAAACATGTTTATTCACTGTGGGAAGAGATATGAACAACATTTAGAGTAAATTAATGTTCATGTGAGAACCTTCAATTTTTCATGCAAAACGATCGATGACCCGCGACCTGATGAAATTGTTCAGAGATGACCAAAATGGTCTGTTTTGAAAATTTCCATCTTTCAACTAATTTTGACTTTCAGAGGTGGATCATCCCATTTGGAGCTAAAATGAGGATCATTATCGTCATTTTCATGCTTCTAGGGAGCCAAAACTCAAGATTTGGCTCAGGGTTAAAAGTGACTGAAAAGGACCCAAATGCTCACTTCGAGGGCTTAAAACGTGTTTATTCACTGCGGGAAGAGATATAAACAACATTTAGAGTAAATTAATGTTCATGCGAGAAACTTCGATTTTTCATGCAAAACGATCGATGACCCGCGACCTGATGAAATTGCTCTGAGTTGACCAAAATGGTCCGTTTTGAAGATTTCCATCTTTCAACTAATTTTGACTTTCAGAGGAGGATCATCCCTTTTGGAGCTAAAATGAGCATCATTATCATCATTTTCATGCTTCTAGGGAGCAAAAACTCAAGATTTGACTCATGGTTAAAAGTGACTTAAAAGGACCCAAATGCTCACTTCGAGGCCTAAAACGTGTTTATTCACTGCGGGAAGAGATATAGACAACATTGAGAGTAAATTAATGTTCATGCGAGAAACTTCGATTTTTCATGCAAAACGATCGATGACCCGCGACCTGATGAAATTGCTCTGAGTTGACCAAAATGGTCCGTTTTTAAAATTTCCATCTTTCAACTAATTTTGACTTTCAGAGGTGGATCATCCATTTTGGAGCTAAAATGAGCATCATTATCATCATTTTCATGCTTCTAGGGAGCAAAACCTCAAGATTTGACTCATGGTTAAAAGTGACTTAAAAGGACCCAAATGCTTACTTTGAGGCCTAAAACGTGCTTATTCACTGCGGGAAGAGATATAAACAACATTTAGAGTAAATTAATTTACTTTACTTTAACATTAATTTATTATCTCTTCCCGCTCAAGATTTGGCTCATGGTTAAAAGTGACTTAAAAGGACCCAAATGCTCACTTCGAGGGCGTAAAACGTGTTTATTCACTGCGGGAAGAGATATAAACAACATTTAGAGTAAATTAATGTTCATGCGAGAAACTTCGATTTTTCATGCAAAACGATCGATGACCCGCGACCTGATGAAATTGCTCTGAGTTGACCAAAATGGTCCGTTTTGAAAATTTCCATCTTTCAACTAATTTTGACTTTCAGAGGTGAACCATCCCTTTTGGAGCTAAAATGAGCATCTTTATCATCATTTTCATGCTTCTAGGGTGCCAAAACTCAAGATTTGGCTCAGGGTTAAAATTGACTTAAAAGGACCCAAATGCTCACTTCGAGGGCTTAAAACGTGTTTATTCACTGCGGGAAGAGATATAAACAACATTTAGAGTAAATTATTGTTCATGAGAGAAACTTCGATTTTTCATGTAAAACGATCGATGACCCGCGCGACCTGATGAAATTGCTCGGAGTTGACCAAAATGGTCAGTTTTGAAAATTTCCATCTTTCAACTAATTTTGACTTTCAGAGGTGGATCATCCCTTTTGGAGCTACAATGAGCATCTTTATCATCATTTTCATGCTTCAAGGGAGCCAAAAGTCAAGATTTGGCTCATGGTTAAAAGTGACTTAAAAGGACCCAAATGCTCACTTCGAGGGCTTAAAACGTGTTTATTCACTGCGGGAAGAGATATAAACAACATTTAGAGTAAATTAATGTTCATGCGAGAAACTTCGATTTTTCATGCAAAACGATCGATGACCCGCGACCTGATGAAATTGCTCTGAGTTGACCAAAATGGTCCGTTTTGAAGATTTCCATCTTTCAACTAATTTTGACTTTCAGAGGAGGATCATCCCTTTTGGAGCTAAAATGAGCATCATTTTCATGCTTCTAGGGAGCAAAAACTCAAGATTTGACTCATGGTTAAAAGTGACTTAAAAGGACCCAAATGCTCACTTCGAGGCCTAAAACGTGTTTATTCACTGCGGGAAGAGATTTAAACAACATTTAGAGTAATTTAATTTACTTTACTTTAACATCAATTTATTATCTCTTCCCGCTCAAGATTTGGCTCATGGTTAAAAGTGACTTAAAAGGACCCAAATGCTCACTTCGAGGGCTTAAAATGTGCTTATTCACTGCGGGAAGAGATATAGACAACATTTAGAGTAAATTAATGTTCATGCGAGAACCTTCAAGTTTTTCATGCAAAACGATCGATGACCCGCGACCTGATGAAATTGCTCAGAGATGACCAAAATGGTCTGTTTTGAAAATTTCCATCTTTCAACTAATTTTGACTTTCAGAGGTGGATCATCCCTTTTGGAGCTAAAATGAGCATCATTATCATCATTTTCATGCTTCTAGGGAGCAAAAACTCAAGATTTGACTCATGGTTAAAAGTGACTTAAAAGGACCCAAATGCTTACTTCGAGGCCTAAAACGTGTTTATTCACTGCGGGAAGAGATATAAACAACATTTAGAGATAAATTAATGTTCATGCGAGAAACTTCGATTTTTCATGCAAAACGATCGATGACCCGCGACCTGATGAAATTGCTCTGAGTTGACCAAAATGGTCCGTTTTGAAAATTTCCATCTTTCAACTAATTTTGACTTTCAGAGGTGGACCATCCCTTTTGGAGCTAAAATGAGCATCTTTATCATCATTTTCATGCTTCTAGGGTGCCAAAACTCAAGATTTGGCTCAGGGTTAAAATTGACTTAAAAGGACCCAAATGCTCACTTCGAGGGCTTAAAACGTGTTTATTCACTGCATGAAGAGATATAAACAACATTTAGAGTAAATTATTGTTCATGCGAGAAACTTCGATTTTTCATGTAAAACGATCGATGACCCGCGCGACCTGATGAAATTGCTCGGAGTTGACCAAAATGGTCAGTTTCGAAAATTTCCATCTTTCAACTAATTTTGACTTTCAGAGGTGGATCATCCCTTTTGGAGCTAAAATGAGCATCTTTATCGTCATTTTCATGCTTCAATGGAGCCAAAAGTCAAGATTTGGCTCAGGGTTAAAAGTGACTGAAAAGGACCCAAATGCTCACTTCGAGGGCTTAAAACGTGTTTATTCACTGCGGGAAGAGATATAAACAACATTTAGAGTAAATTAATGTTCATGCGAGAAACTTCGATTTTTCATGCAAAACGATCGATGACCCGCGACCTGATGAAATTGCTCTGAGTTGACCAAAATGGTCCGTTTTGAAGATTTCCATCTTTCAACTAATTTTGACTTTCAGAGGAGGATCATCCCTTTTGGAGCTAAAATGAGCATCATTATCATCATTTTCATGCTTCTAGGGAGCAAAAACTCAAGATTTGACTCATGGTTAAAAGTGACTTAAAAGGACCCAAATGCTCACTTCGAGGCCTAAAACGTGTTTATTCACTGCGGGAAGAGATATAAACAACATTTAGAGTAATTTAATTTACTTTACTTTAACATTAATTTATTATCTCTTCCCGCTCAAGATTTGGCTCATGGTTAAAAGTGACTTAAAAGGACCCAAATGCTCACTTCGAGGGCTTAAAACGTGTTTATTCACTGCGGGAAGAGATATAGACAACATTGAGAGTAAATTAATGTTCATGCGAGAAACTTCGATTTTTCATGCAAAACGATCGATGACCCGCGACCTGATGAAATTGCTCTGAGTTGACCAAAATGGTCCGTTTTCAAAATTTCCATCTTTCAACTAATTTTGACTTTCAGAGGTGGATCATCCATTTTGGAGCTAAAATGAGCATCATTATCATCATTTTCATGCTTCTAGGGAGCAAAACCTCAAGATTTGACTCATGGTTAAAAGTGACTTAAAAGGACCCAAATGCTTACTTTGAGGCCTAAAACGTGCTTATTCACTGCGGGAAGAGATATAAACAACATTTAGAGTAAATTAATTTACTTTACTTTAACATTAATTTATTATCTCTTCCCGCTCAAGATTTGGCTCATGGTTAAAAGTGACTTAAAAGGACCCAAATGCTCACTTCGAGGGCGTAAAACGTGTTTATTCACTGCGGGAAGAGATATAAACAACATTTAGAGTAAATTAATGTTCATGCGAGAAACTTCGATTTTTCATGCAAAACGATCGATGACCCGCGACCTGATGAAATTGCTCTGAGTTGACCAAAATTGTCCGTTTTGAAGATTTCCATCTTTCAACTAATTTTGACTTTCAGAGGTGGATCATCCATTTTGGAGCTAAAATGAGCATCATTATCATCATTTTCATGCTTCTAGGGAGCAAATACTCAAGATTTGACTCATGGTTAAAAGTGACTTAAAAGGACCCAAATGCTTACTTCGAGGCCTAAAACGTGTTTATTCACTGCGGGAAGAGATATAAACAACATTTAGAGTAAATTAATTTACTTTACTTTAACATTAATTTATTATCTCTTCCCGCTCAAGATTTGGCTCATGGTTAAAAGTGACTTAAAAGGACCCAAATGCTCACTTCGAGGGCGTAAAACGTGTTTATTCACTGCGGGAAGAGATATAAACAACATTTAGAGTAAATTAATGTTCATGCGAGAAACTTCGATTTTTCATGCAAAACGATCGATGACCCGCGACCTGATGAAATTGCTCTGAGTTGACCAAAATGGTCCGTTTTGAAAATTTCCATCTTTCAACTAATTTTGACTTTCAGAGGTGTATCATCCATTTTGGAGCTAAAATGAGCATCATTATCATCATTTTCATGCTTCTAGGGAGCAAAAACTCAAGATTTGACTCATGGTTAAAAGTGACTTAAAAGGACCCAAATGCTTACTTCGAGGCCTAAAACGTGTTTATTCACTGCGGGAAGAGATATAAACAACATTTAGAGTAAATTAATTTACTTTACTTTAACATTAATTTATTATCTCTTCCCGCTCAAGATTTGGCTCAGGGTTAAAAGTGACTTAAAAGGACCCAAATGCTCACTTCGAGGGCGTAAAACGTGTTTATTCACTGCGGGAAGAGATATGAACAACATTTAGAGTAAATTAATGTTCATGTTAGAACCTTCAATTTTTCATGCAAAACGATCGATGACCCGCGACCTGATGAAATTGTTCAGAGATGACCAAAATGGTCTGTTTTGAAAATTTCCATCTTTCAACTAATTTTGACTTTCAGAGGTGGATCATCCCATTTGGAGCTAAAATGAGGATCATTATCGTCATTTTCATGCTTCTAGGGAGCCAAAACTCAAGATTTGGCTCAGGGTTAAAAGTGACTGAAAAGGACCCAAATGCTCACTTCGAGGGCTTAAAACGTGTTTATTCACTGCGGGAAGAGATATAAACAACATTTAGAGTAAATTAATGTTCATGCGAGAAACTTCGATTTTTCATGCAAAACGATCGATGACCCGCGACCTGATGAAATTGCTCTGAGTTGACCAAAATGGTCCGTTTTGAAGATTTCCATCTTTCAACTAATTTTGACTTTCAGAGGAGGATCATCCCTTTTGGAGCTAAAATGAGCATCATTATCATCATTTTCATGCTTCTAGGGAGCAAAAACTCAAGATTTGACTCATGGTTAAAAGTGACTTAAAAGGACCCAAATGCTCACTTCGAGGCCTAAAACGTGTTTATTCACTGCGGGAAGAGATATAAACAACATTTAGAGTAATTTAATTTACTTTACTTTAACATTAATTTATTATCTCTTCCCGCTCAAGATTTGGCTCATGGTTAAAAGTGACTTAAAAGGACCCAAATGCTCACTTCGAGGGCTTAAAACGTGTTTATTCACTGCGGGAAGAGATATAGACAACATTGAGAGTAAATTAATGTTCATGCGAGAAACTTCGATTTTTCATGCAAAACGATCGATGACCCGCGACCTGATGAAATTGCTCTGAGTTGACCAAAATGGTCCGTTTTGAAAATTTCCATCTTTCAACTAATTTTGACTTTCAGAGGTGGATCATCCATTTTGGAGCTAAAATGAGCATCATTATCATCATTTTCATGCTTCTAGGGAGCAAAACCTCAAGATTTGACTCATGGTTAAAAGTGACTTAAAAGGACCCAAATGCTTACTTTGAGGCCTAAAACGTGCTTATTCACTGCGGGAAGAGATATAAACAACATTTAGAGTAAATTAATTTACTTTACTTTAACATTAATTTATTATCTCTTCCCGCTCAAGATTTGGCTCATGGTTAAAAGTGACTTAAAAGGACCCAAATGCTCACTTCGAGGGCGTAAAACGTGTTTATTCACTGCGGGAAGAGATATAAACAACATTTAGAGTAAATTAATGTTCATGCGAGAAACTTCGATTTTTCATGCAAAACGATCGATGACCCGCGACCTGATGAAATTGCTCTGAGTTGACCAAAATGGTCCGTTTTGAAAATTTCCATCTTTCAACTAATTTTGACTTTCAGAGGTGAACCATCACTTTTGGAGCTAAAATGAGCATCTTTATCATCATTTTCATGCTTCTAGGGTGCCAAAACTCAAGATTTGGCTCAGGGTTAAAATTGACTTAAAAGGACCCAAATGCTCACTTCGAGGGCTTAAAACGTGTTTATTCACTGCGGGAAGAGATATAAACAACATTTAGAGTAAATTATTGTTCATGAGAGAAACTTCGATTTTTCATGTAAAACGATCGATGACCCGCGCGACCTGATGAAATTGCTCGGAGTTGACCAAAATGGTCAGTTTTGAAAATTTCCATCTTTCAACTAATTTTGACTTTCAGAGGTGGATCATCCCTTTTGGAGCTACAATGAGCATCTTTATCATCATTTTCATGCTTCAAGGGAGCCAAAAGTCAAGATTTGGCTCATGGTTAAAAGTGACTTAAAAGGACCCAAATGCTCACTTCGAGGGCTTAAAACGTGTTTATTCACTGCGGGAAGAGATATAAACAACATTTAGAGTAAATTAATGTTCATGCGAGAAACTTCGATTTTTCATGCAAAACGATCGATGACCCGCGACCTGATGAAATTGCTCTGAGTTGACCAAAATGGTCCGTTTTGAAGATTTCCATCTTTCAACTAATTTTGACTTTCAGAGGAGGATCATCCCTTTTGGAGCTAAAATGAGCATCATTTTCATGCTTCTAGGGAGCAAAAACTCAAGATTTGACTCATGGTTAAAAGTGACTTAAAAGGACCCAAATGCTCACTTCGAGCCCTAAAACGTGTTTATTCACTGCGGGAAGAGATTTAAACAACATTTAGAGTAATTTAATTTACTTTACTTTAACATCAATTTATTATCTCTTCCCGCTCAAGATTTGGCTCATGGTTAAAAGTGACTTAAAAGGACCCAAATGCTCACTTCAAGGGCTTAAAATGTGCTTATTCACTGCGGGAAGAGATATAGACAACATTTAGAGTAAATTAATGTTCATGCGAGAACCTTCAATTTTTCATGCAAAACGATCGATGACCCGCGACCTGATGAAATTGCTCAGAGATGACCAAAATGGTCTGTTTTGAAAATTTCCATCTTTCAACTAATTTTGACTTTCAGAGGTGGATCATCCCTTTTGGAGCTAAAATGAGCATCATTATCATCATTTTCATGCTTCTAGGGAGCAAAAACTCAAGATTTGACTCATGGTTAAAAGTGACTTAAAAGGACCCAAATGCTTACTTCGAGGCCTAAAACGTGTTTATTCACTGCGGGAAGAGATATAAACAACATTTAGAGATAAATTAATGTTCATGCGAGAAACTTCGATTTTTCATGCAAAACGATCGATGACCCGCGACCTGATGAAATTGCTCTGAGTTGACCAAAATGGTCCGTTTTGAAAATTTCCATCTTTCAACTAATTTTGACTTTCAGAGGTGGACCATCCCTTTTGGAGCTAAAATGAGCATCTTTATCATCATTTTCATGCTTCTAGGGTGCCAAAACTCAAGATTTGGCTCAGGGTTAAAATTGACTTAAAAGGACCCAAATGCTCACTTCGAGGGCTTAAAACGTGTTTATTCACTGCATGAAGAGATATAAACAACATTTAGAGTAAATTATTGTTCATGCGAGAAACTTCGATTTTTCATGTAAAACGATCGATGACCCGCGCGACCTGATGAAATTGCTCGGAGTTGACCAAAATGGTCAGTTTCGAAAATTTCCATCTTTCAACTAATTTTGACTTTCAGAGGTGGATCATCCCTTTTGGAGCTAAAATGAGCATCTTTATCGTCATTTTCATGCTTCAATGGAGCCAAAACTCAATATTTGGCTCATGGTTAAAAGTGACTTAAAAGGTCCAAAATGCTTACTTTGAGGCCTAAAACGTGTTTATTCACTGCGGGGAGAGATATAAACAACATTTAGAGTAATTTAATTTACTTTACTTTAACATTAATTTATTATCTCTTCCCGCTCAAGATTTGGCTCATGGTTAAAAGTGACTTAAAAGGACCCATATGCTCACTTCGAGGGCTTAAAATGTGTTTATTCACTGCGGGAAGAGATATAAACAACATTTAGAGTAAATTATTGTTCATGTGAGAACCTTCAATTTTTGATGCAAAACGATAGATGACCCGCGACCTGATGAAATTGCTCTGAGATTACCAAAATGGTCCGTTTTGAAAATTTCCATCTTTCAACTAATTTGGACTTTCAGAGGTGGATCATCCCTTTTGGAGCTACAATGAGCATCTTTATCATCATTTTCATGCTTCAAGAGAGCCAAAAGTCAAGATTTGGCTCATGGTTAAAAGTGACTTAAAAGGACCCAAATGCTCACTTCGAGGGCTTAAAACGTGTTTATTCACTGCGGGAAGAGATATGAACAACATTTAGAGTAAATTAATGTTCATGCGAGAACCTTCAATTTTTCATGCAAAACGATCGATGACCCGCGACCTGATGAAATTGCTTTGAGATGACCAAAATGGTCTGTTTTGAAAATTTCCATCTTTCAACTAATTTTGACTTTCAGAGCTGGATCATCCATTTTGGAGCTAAAATGAGCATCATTATCATCATTTTCATGCTTCTAGGGAGCAAAAACTCCAGATTTGACTCATGGTTAAAAGAGACTTAAAAGGACCCAAATGCTTACTTCGAGGCCTAAAACGTGTTTATTCACTGCGGGAAGAGATATACACAACATTTAGAGTAAATTAATTTACTTTACTTTAACATTAATTTATTATCTCTTCCCGCTCAAGATTTGGCTCATGGTTAAAAGTGACTTAAAAGGACCCAAATGCTCACTTCGAGGGCTTAAAACGTGTTTATTCACTGCGGGAAGAGATATAAACAACATTTAGAGTAAATTAATGTTCATGTGAGAAACTTCGATTTTTCATGCAAAACGATCGATGACCCGCGACCTGATGAAATTGCTCTGAGTTGACCAAAATGGTCCGTCTTGAAAATTTCCATCTTTCAACTAATTTTGACTTTCAGAGGTGGACCATCCCTTTTGGAGCTAAAATGAGCATCTTTATCATCATTTTCATGCTTCTAGGGTGCCAAAACTCAAGATTTGGCTCAGGGTTAAAATTGACCTAAAAGGACCCAAATGCTCACTTCGAGGGCTTAAAACGTGTTTATTCACTGCATGAAGAGATATAAACAACATTTAGAGTAAATTATTGTTCATGCGAGAAACTTCGATTTTTCATGTAAAACGATCGATGACCCGCGCGACCTGATGAAATTGCTCGGAGTTGACCAAAATGGTCAGTTTTGAAAATTTCCATCTTTCAACTAATTTTGACTTTCAGAGGTGGATCATCCCTTTTGGAGCTAAAATGAGCATCTTTATCGTCATTTTCATGCTTCAATGGAGCCAAAAGTCAAGATTTGGCTCATGGTTAAAAGTGACTTAAAAGGACCCAAATGCTCACTTCGAGGGCTTAAAACGTGTTTATTCACTGCGGGAAGAGATATAAACAACATTTGGAGTAAATTAATGTTCATGCGAGAAACTTCGATTTTTCATGCAAAACGATCGATGACCCGCGACCTGATGAAATTGCTCTGAGTTGACCAAAATGGCCCGTTTTGAAGATTTCCATCTTTCAACTAATTTTGACTTTCAGAGGAGGATCATCACTATTGGAGCTAAAATGAGCATCATTATCATCATTTTCATGCTTCTAGGGAGCAAAAACTCAATATTTGACTCATGGTTAAAAGTGACTTAAAAGGTCCAAAATGCTTACTTTGAGGCCTAAAACGTGTTTATTCACTGCGGGGAGAGATATAAACAACATTTAGAGTAATTTAATTTACTTTACTTTAACATTAATTTATTATCTCTTCCCGCTCAAGATTTGGCTCATGGTTAAAAGTGACTTAAAAGGACCCATATGCTCACTTCGAGGGCTTAAAATGTGTTTATTCACTGCGGGAAGAGATATAAACAACATTTAGAGTAAATTATTGTTCATGTGAGAACCTTCAATTTTTGATGCAAAACGATAGATGACCCGCGACCTGATGAAATTGCTCTGAGATTACCAAAATGGTCCGTTTTGAAAATTTCCATCTTTCAACTAATTTGGACTTTCAAAGGTGGATCATCCCTTTTGGAGCTACAATGAGCATCTTTATAATCATTTTCATGCTTCAAGGGAGCCAAAAGTCAAGATTTGGCTCATGGTTAAAAGTGACTTAAAAGGACCCAAATGCTCACTTCGAGGGCTTAAAACGTGTTTATTCACTGCGGGAAGAGATATGAACAACATTTAGAGTAAATTAATGTTCATGCGAGAACCTTAAATTTTTCATGCAAAACGATCGATGACCCGCGACCTGATGAAATTGCTCAGAGATGACCAAAATGGTCTGTTTGGAAAATTTCCATCTTTCAACTAATTTTGACTTTCAGAGGTGGATCATCCCATTTGGAGCTAAAATGAGCATCATTATCATCATTTTCATGCTTCTAGGGAGCAAAAACTCAAGATTTGACTCATGGTTAAAAGTGACTTAAAAGGACCCAAATGCTTACTTCGAGGCCTAAAACGTGTTTATTCACTGCGGGAAGAGATATAAACAACATTTAGAGTAAATTAATTTACTTTAATTTAACATTAATTTATTATCTCTTCCCGCTCAAGATTTGGCTCATGGTTAAAAGTGACTTAAAAGGACCCAAATGCTCACTTCGAGGGCGTAAAACGTGTTTATTCACTGCGGGAAGAGATATAAACAACATTTAGAGTAAATTATTGTTCATGCGAGAAACTTTGATTTTTCATGTAAAACGATCGATGACCCACGCGACCTGATGAAATTGCTCGGAGTTGACCAAAATGGTCAGTTTTGAAAATTTCCATCTTTCAACTAATTTTGACTTTCAGAGGTGAATCCATCCCTTTTGGAGCTAAAATGAGCATCTTTATCGTCATTTTCATGCTTCAATGGAGCCAAAAGTCAAGATTTGGCTCATGGTTAAAAGTGACTTAAAAGGACCCAAATGCTCACTTCGAGGGCTTAAAACGTGTTTATTCACTGCGGGAAGAGATATAAACAACATTTGGAGTAAATTAATGTTCATGCGAGACACTTCGATTTTTCATGCAAAACGATCGATGACCCGCGACCTGATGAAATTGCTTTGAGATGACCAAAATGGTCTGTTTTGAAAATTTCCATCTTTCAACTAATTTTGACTTTCAGAGCTGGATCATCCATTTTGGAGCTAAAATGAGCATCATTATCATAATTTTCATGCTTCTAGGGAGCAAAAACTCCAGATTTGACTCATGGTTAAAAGAGACTTAAAAGGACCCAAATGCTTACTTCGAGGCCTAAAACGTGTTTTATTCACTGCGGGAAGAGATATAAACAACATTTAGAGTAAATTAATTTACTTTACTTTAACATTAATTTATTATCTCTTCCCGCTCAAGATTTGGCTCATGGTTAAAAGTGACTTAAAAGGACCCAAATGCTCACTTCGAGGGCTTAAAACGTGTTTATTCACTGCGGGAAGAGATATAAACAACATTTAGAGTAAATTAATGTTCATGCGACAAACTTCGATTTTTCATGCAAAACGATCGATGACCCGCGACCTGATAAAATTGCTCTGAGTTTACTAAAATGGTCCGTTTTGAAAATTTCCATCTTTCAACTAATTTTGACTTTCAGAGGTGGACCATCCCTTTTGGAGCTAAAATGAGCATCTTTATCATCATTTTCATGCTTCTAGGGTGCCAAAACTCAAGATTTGGCTCAGGGTTAAAATTGACTTAAAAGGACCCAAATGCTCACTTCGAGGGCTTAAAACGTGTTTATTCACTGCGGGAAGAGATATAAACAACATTTAGAGTAAATTATTGTTCATGCGAGAAACTTCGATTTTTCATGCAAAACGATCGATGACCCGCGACCTGATAAAATTGCTCTGAGTTTACCAAAATGGTCCGTTTTGATAATTTCCATCTTTCAACTAATTTTGACTTTCAGAGGTGGATCATCCAATTTGGAGCTAAAATGAGCATCATTATCGTCATTTTCATGCTTCTAGGGAGCCAAAACTCAAGATTTGGCTCAGGGTTAAAAGTGACTGAAAAGGACCTAAATGCTCACTTCGAGGGCTTAAAATGTGTTTATTCACTGCGGGAAGAGATATAAACAACATTTAGAGTAAATTAATGTTCATGCGAGAAACTTCGATTTTTCATGCAAAACGATCGATGACCCGCGACCTGATGAAATTGCTCTGAGTTGACCAAAATGGTCCGTTTTGAAAATTTCCATCTTTCAACTAATTTTGACATTCAGAGGTGGACCATCCCTTTTGGAGCTAAAATGAGCATCTTTATCATCATTTTGATGCTTCTAGGGAGCCAAAACTCAAGATTTGGCTCAGGGTTAAAAGTGACTTAAAAGGACCCAAATGCTCACTTCGAGGGCTTAAAACGTGTTTATTCACTGCGGGAAGAGATATAAACAACATTTAGAGTAAATTAATGTTCATGCGAGAAACATCGATTTTTCATGCAAAACGATCGATGACCCGCGACCTGATGAAATTGCTCTGAGTTGACCAAAATGGTCCGTTTTGAAGATTTCCATCTTTCAACTAATTTTCACTTTCAGAGGAGGATCATCCCTTTTGGAGCTAAAATGAGCATCATTATCATCATTTTCATGCTTCTAGGGAGCAAAAACTCAAGATTTGACTCATGGATAAAAGTGACTTAAAAGGACCCAAATGCTCACTTCGAGGCCTAAAACGTGTTCATTCACTGCGGGAAGAGATATAAACAACATTTAGAGTAATTTAATTTACTTTACTTTAACATTAATTTATTATCTCTTCCCGCTCAAGATTTGGCTCATGGTTAAAAGTGACTTAAAAGGACCCAAATGCTCACTTCGAGGGCTTAAAACGTGTTTATTCACTGCGGGAAGAGATATAGACAACATTGAGAGTAAATTAATGTTCATGCGAGAAACTTCGATTTTTCATGCAAAACGATCGATGACCCGCGACCTGATGAAATTGCTCTGAGTTGACCCAAATGGTCCGTTTTGAAAATTTCCATCTTTCAACTAATTTTGACTTTCAGAGGTGGACCATACCTTTTGGAGCTAAAATGAGCATCTTTATCATCATTTTCATGCTTCTAGGAAGCCAAAACTCAAGATTTGGCTGAGGGTTAAAAGTGACTTAAAAGGACCTAAATGCTCACTTCGAGGGCTTAAAACGTGTTTATTCACTGCGGGAAGATTTATAAACAACATTTGGAGTAAATTAATGTTCATGCGAGAAACTTTGATTTTTCATGCAAAACGATCGATGACCCGCGACCTGATGAAATTGCTCAGAGATGACCAAAATGGTCTGTTTTGAAAATTTCCATCTTTCAACTAATTTTGACTTTCAGAGGTGGATCATCCATTTTGGAGCTAAAATGAGCATCATTATCATCATTTTCATGCTTCTAGGGAGCAAAACCTCAAGATTTGACTCATGGTTAAAAGTGACTTAAAAGGACCCAAATGCTTACTTCGAGGCCTAAAACGTGTTTATTCACTGCGGGAAGAGATATAAACAACATTTAGAGTAATTTAATTTACTTTACTTTAACATTAATTTATTATCTCTTCCCGCTCAAGATTTGACTCATGGTTAAAAGTGCCTTAAAAGGACCCATATGCTCACTTCGAGGGCTTAAAACGTGTTTATTCACTGCGGGAAGAGATATAAACAACATTTAGAGTAAATTATTGTTCATGCGAGAACCTTCAATTTTTGATGCAAAACGATCGATGACCCGCGACCTGATGAAATTGGTCTGAGTTGACCAAAATGGTCCGTTTTGAAAATTTCCATCTTTCAACTAATTTTGACTTTCAGAGGTGGATCATCCATTTTGGAGCTAAAATGCGCGTCTTAATCATCATTTTCATGTTTCTAGGGAGCCAAAACTTAAGATTTGGCTGAGGGTTAAAAGTGACTTAAAAGGACCTAAATGCTCACTTCGAGTGCTTAAAACGTGTTTATTCACTGCGGGAAGATTTATAAACAACATTTGGAGTAAATTAATGTTCATGCGAGAAACTTCGATTTTTCATGCAAAACGATCGATGACCCGCGACCTGATGAAATTGCTCAGAGATTACCAAAATGGTCTGTTTTGAAAATGTCCATCTTTCAACTAATTTTGACTTTCAGAGGTGGATCATCCATTTTGGAGCTAAAATGAGCATCATTTTCATGCTTCTAGGGAGCAAAAACTCAAGATTTGACTCATGGTTAAAAGTGACTTAAAAGGACCCAAATGCTCACTTCGAGCCCTAAAACGTGTTTATTCACTGCGGGAAGAGATTTAAACAACATTTAGAGTAATTTAATTTACTTTACTTTAACATCAATTTATTATCTCTTCCCGCTCAAGATTTGGCTCATGGTTAAAAGTGACTTAAAAGGACCCAAATGCTCACTTCAAGGGCTTAAAATGTGCTTATTCACTGCGGGAAGAGATATAGACAACATTTAGAGTAAATTAATGTTCATGCGAGAACCTTCAATTTTTCATGCAAAACGATCGATGACCCGCGACCTGATGAAATTGCTCAGAGATGACCAAAATGGTCTGTTTTGAAAATTTCCATCTTTCAACTAATTTTGACTTTCAGAGGTGGATCATCCCTTTTGGAGCTAAAATGAGCATCATTATCATCATTTTCATGCTTCTAGGGAGCAAAAACTCAAGATTTGACTCATGGTTAAAAGTGACTTAAAAGGACCCAAATGCTTACTTCGAGGCCTAAAACGTGTTTATTCACTGCGGGAAGAGATATAAACAACATTTAGAGATAAATTAATGTTCATGCGAGAAACTTCGATTTTTCATGCAAAACGATCGATGACCCGCGACCTGATGAAATTGCTCTGAGTTGACCAAAATGGTCCGTTTTGAAAATTTCCATCTTTCAACTAATTTTGACTTTCAGAGGTGGACCATCCCTTTTGGAGCTAAAATGAGCATCTTTATCATCATTTTCATGCTTCTAGGGTGCCAAAACTCAAGATTTGGCTCAGGGTTAAAATTGACTTAAAAGGACCCAAATGCTCACTTCGAGGGCTTAAAACGTGTTTATTCACTGCATGAAGAGATATAAACAACATTTAGAGTAAATTATTGTTCATGCGAGAAACTTCGATTTTTCATGTAAAACGATCGATGACCCGCGCGACCTGATGAAATTGCTCGGAGTTGACCAAAATGGTCAGTTTCGAAAATTTCCATCTTTCAACTAATTTTGACTTTCAGAGGTGGATCATCCCTTTTGGAGCTAAAATGAGCATCTTTATCGTCATTTTCATGCTTCAATGGAGCCAAAACTCAATATTTGGCTCATGGTTAAAAGTGACTTAAAAGGTCCAAAATGCTTACTTTGAGGCCTAAAACGTGTTTATTCACTGCGGGGAGAGATATAAACAACATTTAGAGTAATTTAATTTACTTTACTTTAACATTAATTTATTATCTCTTCCCGCTCAAGATTTGGCTCATGGTTAAAAGTGACTTAAAAGGACCCATATGCTCACTTCGAGGGCTTAAAATGTGTTTATTCACTGCGGGAAGAGATATAAACAACATTTAGAGTAAATTATTGTTCATGTGAGAACCTTCAATTTTTGATGCAAAACGATAGATGACCCGCGACCTGATGAAATTGCTCTGAGATTACCAAAATGGTCCGTTTTGAAAATTTCCATCTTTCAACTAATTTGGACTTTCAGAGGTGGATCATCCCTTTTGGAGCTACAATGAGCATCTTTATCATCATTTTCATGCTTCAAGAGAGCCAAAAGTCAAGATTTGGCTCATGGTTAAAAGTGACTTAAAAGGACCCAAATGCTCACTTCGAGGGCTTAAAACGTGTTTATTCACTGCGGGAAGAGATATGAACAACATTTAGAGTAAATTAATGTTCATGCGAGAACCTTCAATTTTTCATGCAAAACGATCGATGACCCGCGACCTGATGAAATTGCTTTGAGATGACCAAAATGGTCTGTTTTGAAAATTTCCATCTTTCAACTAATTTTGACTTTCAGAGCTGGATCATCCATTTTGGAGCTAAAATGAGCATCATTATCATCATTTTCATGCTTCTAGGGAGCAAAAACTCCAGATTTGACTCATGGTTAAAAGAGACTTAAAAGGACCCAAATGCTTACTTCGAGGCCTAAAACGTGTTTATTCACTGCGGGAAGAGATATACACAACATTTAGAGTAAATTAATTTACTTTACTTTAACATTAATTTATTATCTCTTCCCGCTCAAGATTTGGCTCATGGTTAAAAGTGACTTAAAAGGACCCAAATGCTCACTTCGAGGGCTTAAAACGTGTTTATTCACTGCGGGAAGAGATATAAACAACATTTAGAGTAAATTAATGTTCATGTGAGAAACTTCGATTTTTCATGCAAAACGATCGATGACCCGCGACCTGATGAAATTGCTCTGAGTTGACCAAAATGGTCCGTCTTGAAAATTTCCATCTTTCAACTAATTTTGACTTTCAGAGGTGGACCATCCCTTTTGGAGCTAAAATGAGCATCTTTATCATCATTTTCATGCTTCTAGGGTGCCAAAACTCAAGATTTGGCTCAGGGTTAAAATTGACCTAAAAGGACCCAAATGCTCACTTCGAGGGCTTAAAACGTGTTTATTCACTGCATGAAGAGATATAAACAACATTTAGAGTAAATTATTGTTCATGCGAGAAACTTCGATTTTTCATGTAAAACGATCGATGACCCGCGCGACCTGATGAAATTGCTCGGAGTTGACCAAAATGGTCAGTTTTGAAAATTTCCATCTTTCAACTAATTTTGACTTTCAGAGGTGGATCATCCCTTTTGGAGCTAAAATGAGCATCTTTATCGTCATTTTCATGCTTCAATGGAGCCAAAAGTCAAGATTTGGCTCATGGTTAAAAGTGACTTAAAAGGACCCAAATGCTCACTTCGAGGGCTTAAAACGTGTTTATTCACTGCGGGAAGAGATATAAACAACATTTGGAGTAAATTAATGTTCATGCGAGAAACTTCGATTTTTCATGCAAAACGATCGATGACCCGCGACCTGATGAAATTGCTCTGAGTTGACCAAAATGGCCCGTTTTGAAGATTTCCATCTTTCAACTAATTTTGACTTTCAGAGGAGGATCATCACTATTGGAGCTAAAATGAGCATCATTATCATCATTTTCATGCTTCTAGGGAGCAAAAACTCAATATTTGACTCATGGTTAAAAGTGACTTAAAAGGTCCAAAATGCTTACTTTGAGGCCTAAAACGTGTTTATTCACTGCGGGGAGAGATATAAACAACATTTAGAGTAATTTAATTTACTTTACTTTAACATTAATTTATTATCTCTTCCCGCTCAAGATTTGGCTCATGGTTAAAAGTGACTTAAAAGGACCCATATGCTCACTTCGAGGGCTTAAAATGTGTTTATTCACTGCGGGAAGAGATATAAACAACATTTAGAGTAAATTATTGTTCATGTGAGAACCTTCAATTTTTGATGCAAAACGATAGATGACCCGCGACCTGATGAAATTGCTCTGAGATTACCAAAATGGTCCGTTTTGAAAATTTCCATCTTTCAACTAATTTGGACTTTCAAAGGTGGATCATCCCTTTTGGAGCTACAATGAGCATCTTTATAATCATTTTCATGCTTCAAGGGAGCCAAAAGTCAAGATTTGGCTCATGGTTAAAAGTGACTTAAAAGGACCCAAATGCTCACTTCGAGGGCTTAAAACGTGTTTATTCACTGCGGGAAGAGATATGAACAACATTTAGAGTAAATTAATGTTCATGCGAGAACCTTAAATTTTTCATGCAAAACGATCGATGACCCGCGACCTGATGAAATTGCTCAGAGATGACCAAAATGGTCTGTTTGGAAAATTTCCATCTTTCAACTAATTTTGACTTTCAGAGGTGGATCATCCCATTTGGAGCTAAAATGAGCATCATTATCATCATTTTCATGCTTCTAGGGAGCAAAAACTCAAGATTTGACTCATGGTTAAAAGTGACTTAAAAGGACCCAAATGCTTACTTCGAGGCCTAAAACGTGTTTATTCACTGCGGGAAGAGATATAAACAACATTTAGAGTAAATTAATTTACTTTAATTTAACATTAATTTATTATCTCTTCCCGCTCAAGATTTGGCTCATGGTTAAAAGTGACTTAAAAGGACCCAAATGCTCACTTCGAGGGCGTAAAACGTGTTTATTCACTGCGGGAAGAGATATAAACAACATTTAGAGTAAATTATTGTTCATGCGAGAAACTTTGATTTTTCATGTAAAACGATCGATGACCCACGCGACCTGATGAAATTGCTCGGAGTTGACCAAAATGGTCAGTTTTGAAAATTTCCATCTTTCAACTAATTTTGACTTTCAGAGGTGAATCCATCCCTTTTGGAGCTAAAATGAGCATCTTTATCGTCATTTTCATGCTTCAATGGAGCCAAAAGTCAAGATTTGGCTCATGGTTAAAAGTGACTTAAAAGGACCCAAATGCTCACTTCGAGGGCTTAAAACGTGTTTATTCACTGCGGGAAGAGATATAAACAACATTTGGAGTAAATTAATGTTCATGCGAGACACTTCGATTTTTCATGCAAAACGATCGATGACCCGCGACCTGATGAAATTGCTTTGAGATGACCAAAATGGTCTGTTTTGAAAATTTCCATCTTTCAACTAATTTTGACTTTCAGAGCTGGATCATCCATTTTGGAGCTAAAATGAGCATCATTATCATAATTTTCATGCTTCTAGGGAGCAAAAACTCCAGATTTGACTCATGGTTAAAAGAGACTTAAAAGGACCCAAATGCTTACTTCGAGGCCTAAAACGTGTTTTATTCACTGCGGGAAGAGATATAAACAACATTTAGAGTAAATTAATTTACTTTACTTTAACATTAATTTATTATCTCTTCCCGCTCAAGATTTGGCTCATGGTTAAAAGTGACTTAAAAGGACCCAAATGCTCACTTCGAGGGCTTAAAACGTGTTTATTCACTGCGGGAAGAGATATAAACAACATTTAGAGTAAATTAATGTTCATGCGACAAACTTCGATTTTTCATGCAAAACGATCGATGACCCGCGACCTGATAAAATTGCTCTGAGTTTACTAAAATGGTCCGTTTTGAAAATTTCCATCTTTCAACTAATTTTGACTTTCAGAGGTGGACCATCCCTTTTGGAGCTAAAATGAGCATCTTTATCATCATTTTCATGCTTCTAGGGTGCCAAAACTCAAGATTTGGCTCAGGGTTAAAATTGACTTAAAAGGACCCAAATGCTCACTTCGAGGGCTTAAAACGTGTTTATTCACTGCGGGAAGAGATATAAACAACATTTAGAGTAAATTATTGTTCATGCGAGAAACTTCGATTTTTCATGCAAAACGATCGATGACCCGCGACCTGATAAAATTGCTCTGAGTTTACCAAAATGGTCCGTTTTGATAATTTCCATCTTTCAACTAATTTTGACTTTCAGAGGTGGATCATCCAATTTGGAGCTAAAATGAGCATCATTATCGTCATTTTCATGCTTCTAGGGAGCCAAAACTCAAGATTTGGCTCAGGGTTAAAAGTGACTGAAAAGGACCTAAATGCTCACTTCGAGGGCTTAAAATGTGTTTATTCACTGCGGGAAGAGATATAAACAACATTTAGAGTAAATTAATGTTCATGCGAGAAACTTCGATTTTTCATGCAAAACGATCGATGACCCGCGACCTGATGAAATTGCTCTGAGTTGACCAAAATGGTCCGTTTTGAAAATTTCCATCTTTCAACTAATTTTGACATTCAGAGGTGGACCATCCCTTTTGGAGCTAAAATGAGCATCTTTATCATCATTTTGATGCTTCTAGGGAGCCAAAACTCAAGATTTGGCTCAGGGTTAAAAGTGACTTAAAAGGACCCAAATGCTCACTTCGAGGGCTTAAAACGTGTTTATTCACTGCGGGAAGAGATATAAACAACATTTAGAGTAAATTAATGTTCATGCGAGAAACATCGATTTTTCATGCAAAACGATCGATGACCCGCGACCTGATGAAATTGCTCTGAGTTGACCAAAATGGTCCGTTTTGAAGATTTCCATCTTTCAACTAATTTTCACTTTCAGAGGAGGATCATCCCTTTTGGAGCTAAAATGAGCATCATTATCATCATTTTCATGCTTCTAGGGAGCAAAAACTCAAGATTTGACTCATGGATAAAAGTGACTTAAAAGGACCCAAATGCTCACTTCGAGGCCTAAAACGTGTTCATTCACTGCGGGAAGAGATATAAACAACATTTAGAGTAATTTAATTTACTTTACTTTAACATTAATTTATTATCTCTTCCCGCTCAAGATTTGGCTCATGGTTAAAAGTGACTTAAAAGGACCCAAATGCTCACTTCGAGGGCTTAAAACGTGTTTATTCACTGCGGGAAGAGATATAGACAACATTGAGAGTAAATTAATGTTCATGCGAGAAACTTCGATTTTTCATGCAAAACGATCGATGACCCGCGACCTGATGAAATTGCTCTGAGTTGACCCAAATGGTCCGTTTTGAAAATTTCCATCTTTCAACTAATTTTGACTTTCAGAGGTGGACCATACCTTTTGGAGCTAAAATGAGCATCTTTATCATCATTTTCATGCTTCTAGGAAGCCAAAACTCAAGATTTGGCTGAGGGTTAAAAGTGACTTAAAAGGACCTAAATGCTCACTTCGAGGGCTTAAAACGTGTTTATTCACTGCGGGAAGATTTATAAACAACATTTGGAGTAAATTAATGTTCATGCGAGAAACTTTGATTTTTCATGCAAAACGATCGATGACCCGCGACCTGATGAAATTGCTCAGAGATGACCAAAATGGTCTGTTTTGAAAATTTCCATCTTTCAACTAATTTTGACTTTCAGAGGTGGATCATCCATTTTGGAGCTAAAATGAGCATCATTATCATCATTTTCATGCTTCTAGGGAGCAAAACCTCAAGATTTGACTCATGGTTAAAAGTGACTTAAAAGGACCCAAATGCTTACTTCGAGGCCTAAAACGTGTTTATTCACTGCGGGAAGAGATATAAACAACATTTAGAGTAATTTAATTTACTTTACTTTAACATTAATTTATTATCTCTTCCCGCTCAAGATTTGACTCATGGTTAAAAGTGCCTTAAAAGGACCCATATGCTCACTTCGAGGGCTTAAAACGTGTTTATTCACTGCGGGAAGAGATATAAACAACATTTAGAGTAAATTATTGTTCATGCGAGAACCTTCAATTTTTGATGCAAAACGATCGATGACCCGCGACCTGATGAAATTGGTCTGAGTTGACCAAAATGGTCCGTTTTGAAAATTTCCATCTTTCAACTAATTTTGACTTTCAGAGGTGGATCATCCATTTTGGAGCTAAAATGCGCGTCTTAATCATCATTTTCATGTTTCTAGGGAGCCAAAACTTAAGATTTGGCTGAGGGTTAAAAGTGACTTAAAAGGACCTAAATGCTCACTTCGAGTGCTTAAAACGTGTTTATTCACTGCGGGAAGATTTATAAACAACATTTGGAGTAAATTAATGTTCATGCGAGAAACTTCGATTTTTCATGCAAAACGATCGATGACCCGCGACCTGATGAAATTGCTCAGAGATTACCAAAATGGTCTGTTTTGAAAATGTCCATCTTTCAACTAATTTTGACTTTCAGAGGTGGATCATCCATTTTGGAGCTAAAATGAGCATCATTATCATCATTTTCATGCTTCTAGGGAGCAAAACCTCAAGATTTGACTCATGGTTAAAAGTGACTTAAAAGGACCCAAATGCTTACTTCGAGGCCTAAAACGTGTTTATTCACTGCGGGAAGAGATATAAACAACATTTAGAGTAAATTAATGTTCATGCGAGAAACTTCGATTTTTCATGCAAAACGATCGATAACCCGCGACCTGATGAAATTGGTCTGAGTTGACCAAAATGGTCCGTTTTGAAAATTTCCATCTTTCAACTAATTTTGACTTTCAGAGGTGGACCATCCCTTTTGGAGCTAAAATGCGCGTCTTAATCATCATTTTCATGTTTCTAGGGAGCCAAAACTTAAGATTTGGCTGAGGGTTAAAAGTGACTTAAAAGGACCTAAATGCTCACTTCGAGTGCTTAAAACGTGTTTATTCACTGCGGGAAGATTTATAAACAACATTTGGAGTAAATTAATGTTCATGCGAGAAACTTCGATTTTTCATGCAAAACGATCGATGACCCGCGACCTGATGAAATTGCTCAGAGATGACCAAAATGGTCTGTTTTGAAAATTTCCATCTTTCAACTAATTTTGACTTTCAGAGGTGGATCATCCATTTTGGAGCTAAAATGAGCATCATTATCATCATTTTCATGCTTCTAGGGAGCAAAACCTCAAGATTTGACTCATGGTTAAAAGTGACTTAAAAGGACCCAAATGCTTACTTCGAGGCCTAAAACGTGTTTATTCACTGCGGGAAGAGATATAAACAACATTTAGAGTAAATTAATGTTCATGCGAGAAACTTCGATTTTTCATGCAAAACGATCGATAACCCGCGACCTGATGAAATTGGTCTGAGTTGACCAAAATGGTCCGTTTTGAAAATTTCCATCTTTCAACTAATTTTGACTTTCAGAGGTGGACCATCCCTTTTGGAGCTAAAATGAGCATCTTTATCATCATTTTCATGCTTCTAGGGAGCCAAAACTCAAGATTTGGCTGAGGGTTAAAAGTGACTTAAAAGGACCTAAATGCTCACTTCGAGTGCTTAAAACGTGTTTATTCACTGCGGGAAGATTTATAAACAACATTTGGAGTAAATTAATGTTCATGCGAGAAACTTCGATTTTTCATGCAAAACGATCGATGACCCGCGACCTGATGAAATTGCTCAGAGATGACCAAAATGGTCTGTTTTGAAAATTTCCATCTTTCAACTAATTTTCGACTTTCAGAGGTGGATCATCCATTTTGGAGCTAAAATGAGCATCATTATCATCATTTTCATGCTTCTAGGGAGCAAAACCTCAAGATTTGACTCATGGTTAAAAGTGACTTAAAAGGACCCAAATGCTTACTTCGAGGCCTAAAACGTGTTTATTCACTGCGGGAAGAGATATAAACAACATTTAGAGTAATTTAATTTACTTTACTTTAACATTAATTTATTATCTCTTCCCGCTCAAGATTTGACTCATGGTTAAAAGTGCCTTAAAAGGACCCATATGCTCACTTCGAGGGCTTAAAACGTGTTTATTCACTGCGGGAAGAGATATAAACAACATTTAGAGTAAATTATTGTTCATGCGAGAACCTTCAATTTTTGATGCAAAACGCTCGATGACCCGCGACCTGATGAAATTGCTCTGAGATGACCAAAATGGTCCGTTTTGAAAATTTCCATCTTTCAACTAATTTTGACTTTCAGAGGTGGATCATCCCTTTTGGAGCTACAATGAGCATCTTTATCATCATTTTCATGCTTCAAGGGAGCCAAAAGTCAAGATTTGGCTCATGGTTAAAAGTGACTTAAAAGGACCCAAATGCTCACTTCGAGGGCTTAAAACGTGTTTATTCACTGCGGGAAGAGATATGAACAACATTTAGAGTAAATTAATGTTCATGCTAGAAACTTAGATTTTTCATGCAAAACGATCGATGACCCGCGACCTGATGAAATTGCTCAGAGATGACCAAAATGGTCTGTTTTGAAAATTTCCATCTTTCAACTAATTTTGACTTTCAGAGGTGAATCATCCCATTTGGAGCTAAAATGAGCATCATTATCGTCATTTTCATGCTTCTAGGGAGCCAAAACTCAAGATTTGGCTCAGGGTTAAAAGTGACTGAAAAGGACCCAAATGCTCACTTCGAGGGCTTAAAACGTGTTTATTCACTGCGGGAAGAGATATAAACAACATTTAGAGTAAATTAATGTTCATGCGAGAAACTTCGATTTTTCATGCAAAACGATCGATGACCCGCGACCTGATGAAATTGCTCTGAGTTGACCAAAATGGTCCGTTTTGAAAATTTCCATCTTTCAACTAATTTTGACATTCAGAGGTGGACCATCCCTTTTGGAGCTAAAATGAGCATCTTTATCATCATTTTGATGCTTCTAGGGAGCCAAAACTCAAGATTTGGCTCAGGGTTAAAAGTGACTTAAAAGGACCCAAATGCTCACTTCGAGGGCTTAAAACGTGTTTATTCACTGCGAGAAGAGATATAAACAACATTTAGAGTAAATTAATGTTCATGCGAGAAACTTCGATTTTTCATGCAAAACGATCGATGACCCGCGACCTGATGAAATTGCTCTGAGTTGACCAAAATGGTCCGTTTTGAAGATTTCCATCTTTCAACTAATTTTGACTTTCAGAGGAGGATCATCCCTTTTGGAGCTAAAATGAGCATCATTATCATCATTTTCATGCTTCTAGGGAGCAAAAACTCAAGATTTGGCTCAGGGTTAAAAGTGACTGAAAAGGACCCAAATGCTCACTTCGAGGGCTTAAAACGTGTTTATTCACTGCGGGAAGAGATATAAACAACATTTAGAGTAAATTAATGTTCATGCGAGAAACTTCGATTTTTCATGCAAAACGATCGATGACCCGCGACCTGATGAAATTGCTCTGAGTTGACCAAAATGGTCCGTTTTGAAAATTTCCATCTTTCAACTAATTTTGACATTCAGAGGTGGACCATCCCTTTTGGAGCTAAAATGAGCATCTTTATCATCATTTTGATGCTTCTAGGGAGCCAAAACTCAAGATTTGGCTCAGGGTTAAAAGTGACTTAAAAGGACCCAAATGCTCACTTCGAGGGCTTAAAACGTGCTTATTCACTGCGGGAAGAGATATAAACAACATTTAGAGTAAATTATTGTTCATGTGAGAACCTTCAATTTTTCATGCAAAACGATCGATGACCCGCGACCTGATGAAATTGCTCAGAGATGACCAAAATGGTCTGTTTTGAAAATTTCCATCTTTCAACTAATTTTGACTTTCAGAGGTGGATCATCCCTTTTGGAGCTAAAATGAGCATCATTATCATCATTTTCATGCTTCTAGGGAGCAAAAACTCAAGATTTGACTCATGGTTAAAAGTGACTTAAAAGGACCCAAATGCTTACTTCGAGGCCTAAAACGTGTTTATTCACTGCGGGAAGAGATATAAACAACATTTAGAGTAAATTAATGTTCATGCGAGAAACTTCGATTTTTCATGCAAAACGATTGATGACCCGCGACCTGATGAAATTGCTCTGAGTTGACCAAAATGGTCCGTTTTGAAAATTTCCATCTTTCAATTAATTTTGACTTTCAGAGGTGGACCATCCCTTTTGGAGCTAAAATGAGCTTCTTTATCATCATTTTCATGCTTCTAGGGTGCCAAAACTCAAGATTTGGCTCAGGGTTAACATTGACTTAAAAGGACCCAAATGCTCACTTCGAGGGCTTAAAACGTGTTTATTCACTGCATGAAGAGATATAAACAACATTTAGAGTAAATTAATTTACTTTACTTTAACATTAATTTATTATCTCTTCCCGCTCAAGATTTGGCTCATGGTTAAAAGTGACTTAAAAGGACCCAAATGCTCACTTCGAGGGCGTAAAACGTGTTTATTCACTGCGGGAAGAGATATAAACAACATTTAGAGTAAATTAATGTTCATGCGAGAAACTTCGATTTTTCATGCAAAACGATCGATGACCCGCGACCTGATGAAATTGCTCTGAGTTGACCAAAATTGTCCGTTTTGAAGATTTCCATCTTTCAACTAATTTTGACTTTCAGAGGTGGATCATCCATTTTGGAGCTAAAATGAGCATCATTATCATCATTTTCATGCTTCTAGGGAGCAAATACTCAAGATTTGACTCATGGTTAAAAGTGACTTAAAAGGACCCAAATGCTTACTTCGAGGCCTAAAACGTGTTTATTCACTGCGGGAAGAGATATAAACAACATTTAGAGTAAATTAATTTACTTTACTTTAACATTAATTTATTATCTCTTCCCGCTCAAGATTTGGCTCATGGTTAAAAGTGACTTAAAAGGACCCAAATGCTCACTTCGAGGGCTTAAAACGTGTTTATTCACTGCGGGAAGAGATATAAACAACATTTAGAGTAAATTAATGTTCATGCGAGAAACTTCGATTTTTCATGCAAAACGATCGATGACCCGCGACCTGATGAAATTGCTCTGAGTTGACCAAAATGGTCCGTTTTGAAGATTTCCATCTTTCAACTAATTTTGACTTTCAGAGGAGGATCATCCCTTTTGGAGCTAAAATGAGCATCATTATCATCATTTTCATGCTTCTAGGGAGCAAAAACTCAAGATTTGACTCATGGTTAAAAGTGACTTAAAAGGACCCAAATGCTCACTTCGAGGCCTAAAACGTGTTTATTCACTGCGGGAAGAGATATAAACAACATTTAGAGTAATTTAATTTACTTTACTTTAACATTAATTTATTATCTCTTCCCGCTCAAGATTTGGCTCATGGTTAAAAGTGACTTAAAAGGACCCAAATGCTCACTTCGAGGGCTTAAAACGTGTTTATTCACTGCGGGAAGAGATATAGACAACATTGAGAGTAAATTAATGTTCATGCGAGAAACTTTGATTTTTCATGCAAAACGATCGATGACCCGCGACCTGATGAAATTGCTCTGAGTTGACCAAAATGGTCCGTTTTGAAAATTTCCATCTTTCAACTAATTTTGACTTTCAGAGGTGGATCATCCATTTTGGAGCTAAAATGAGCATCATTATCATCATTTTCATGCTTCTAGGGAGCAAAACCTCAAGATTTGACTCATGGTTAAAAGTGACTTAAAAGGACCCAAATGCTTACTTTGAGGCCTAAAACGTGCTTATTCACTGCGGGAAGAGATATAAACAACATTTAGAGTAAATTAATTTACTTTACTTTAACATTAATTTATTATCTCTTCCCGCTCAAGATTTGGCTCATGGTTAAAAGTGACTTAAAAGGACCCAAATGCTCACTTCGAGGGCGTAAAACGTGTTTATTCACTGCGGGAAGAGATATAAACAACATTTAGAGTAAATTAATGTTCATGCGAGAAACTTCGATTTTTCATGCAAAACGATCGATGACCCGCGACCTGATGAAATTGCTCTGAGTTGACCAAAATGGTCCGTTTTGAAAATTTCCATCTTTCAACTAATTTTGACTTTCAGAGGTGAACCATCCCTTTTGGAGCTAAAATGAGCATCTTTATCATCATTTTCATGCTTCTAGGGTGCCAAAACTCAAGATTTGGCTCAGGGTTAAAATTGACTTAAAAGGACCCAAATGCTCACTTCGAGGGCTTAAAACGTGTTTATTCACTGCGGGAAGAGATATAAACAACATTTAGAGTAAATTATTGTTCATGAGAGAAACTTCGATTTTTCATGTAAAACGATCGATGACCCGCGCGACCTGATGAAATTGCTCGGAGTTGACCAAAATGGTCAGTTTTGAAAATTTCCATCTTTCAACTAATTTTGACTTTCAGAGGTGGATCATCCCTTTTGGAGCTACAATGAGCATCTTTATCATCATTTTCATGCTTCAAGGGAGCCAAAAGTCAAGATTTGGCTCATGGTTAAAAGTGACTTAAAAGGACCCAAATGCTCACTTCGAGGGCTTAAAACGTGTTTATTCACTGCGGGAAGAGATATAAACAACATTTAGAGTAAATTAATGTTCATGCGAGAAACTTCGATTTTTCATGCAAAACGATCGATGACCCGCGACCTGATGAAATTGCTCTGAGTTGACCAAAATGGTCCGTTTTGAAGATTTCCATCTTTCAACTAATTTTGACTTTCAGAGGAGGATCATCCCTTTTGGAGCTAAAATGAGCATCATTTTCATGCTTCTAGGGAGCAAAAACTCAAGATTTGACTCATGGTTAAAAGTGACTTAAAAGGACCCAAATGCTCACTTCGAGGCCTAAAACGTGTTTATTCACTGCGGGAAGAGATTTAAACAACATTTAGAGTAATTTAATTTACTTTACTTTAACATCAATTTATTATCTCTTCCCGCTCAAGATTTGGCTCATGGTTAAAAGTGACTTAAAAGGACCCAAATGCTCACTTCGAGGGCTTAAAATGTGCTTATTCACTGCGGGAAGAGATATAGACAACATTTAGAGTAAATTAATGTTCATGCGAGAACCTTCAATTTTTCATGCAAAACGATCGATGACCCGCGACCTGATGAAATTGCTCAGAGATGACCAAAATGGTCTGTTTTGAAAATTTCCATCTTTCAACTAATTTTGACTTTCAGAGGTGGATCATCCCTTTTGGAGCTAAAATGAGCATCATTATCATCATTTTCATGCTTCTAGGGAGCAAAAACTCAAGATTTGACTCATGGTTAAAAGTGACTTAAAAGGACCCAAATGCTTACTTCGAGGCCTAAAACGTCTTTATTCACTGCGGGAAGAGATATAAACAACATTTAGAGTAAATTAATGTTCATGCGAGAAACTTCGATTTTTCATGCAAAACGATCGATGACCCGCGACCTGATGAAATTGCTCTGAGTTGACCAAAATGGTCCGTTTTGAAAATTTCCATCTTTCAACTAATTTTGACTTTCAGAGGTGGACCATCCCTTTTGGAGCTAAAATGAGCATCTTTATCATCATTTTCATGCTTCTAGGGTGCCAAAACTCAAGATTTGGCTCAGGGTTAAAATTGACTTAAAAGGACCCAAATGCTCACTTCGAGGGCTTAAAACGTGTTTATTCACTGCATGAAGAGATATAAACAACATTTAGAGTAAATTATTGTTCATGCGAGAAACTTCGATTTTTCATGTAAAACGATCGATGACCCGCGCGACCTGATGAAATTGCTCGGAGTTGACCAAAATGGTCAGTTTCGAAAATTTCCATCTTTCAACTAATTTTGACTTTCAGAGGTGGATCATCCCTTTTGGAGCTAAAATGAGCATCTTTATCGTCATTTTCATGCTTCAATGGAGCCAAAAGTCAAGATTTGGCTCATGGTTAAAAGTGACTTAAAAGGACCCAAATGCTCACTTCGAGGGCTTAAAACGTGTTTATTCACTGCGGGAAGAGATATAAACAACATTTGGAGTAAATTAATGTTCATGCGAGAAACTTCGATTTTTCATGCAAAACGATCGATGACCCACGACCTGATGAAATTGCTCTGAGTTGACCAAAATGGCCCGTTTTGAAGATTTCCATCTTTCAACTAATTTTGACTTTCAGAGGAGGATCATCACTATTGGAGCTAAAATGAGCATCATTATCATCATTTTCATGCTTCTAGGGAGCAAAAACTCAATATTTGACTCATGGTTAAAAGTGACTTAAAAGGTCCAAAATGCTTACTTTGAGGCCTAAAACGTGTTTATTCACTGCGGGGAGAGATATAAACAACATTTAGAGTAATTTAATTTACTTTACTTTAACATTAATTTATTATCTCTTCCCGCTCAAGATTTGGCTCATGGTTAAAAGTGACTTAAAAGGACCCATATGCTCACTTCGAGGGCTTAAAATGTGTTTATTCACTGCGGGAAGAGATATAAACAACATTTAGAGTAAATTATTGTTCATGTGAGAACCTTCAATTTTTGATGCAAAACGATAGATGACCCGCGACCTGATGAAATTGCTCTGAGATTACCAAAATGGTCCGTTTTGAAAATTTCCATCTTTCAACTAATTTGGACTTTCAGAGGTGGATCATCCCTTTTGGAGCTACAATGAGCATCTTTATCATCATTTTCATGCTTCAAGAGAGCCAAAAGTCAAGATTTGGCTCATGGTTAAAAGTGACTTAAAAGGACCCAAATGCTCACTTCGAGGGCTTAAAACGTGTTTATTCACTGCGGGAAGAGATATGAACAACATTTAGAGTAAATTAATGTTCATGCGAGAACCTTCAATTTTTCATGCAAAACGATCGATGACCCGCGACCTGATGAAATTGCTTTGAGATGACCAAAATGGTCTGTTTTGAAAATTTCCATCTTTCAACTAATTTTGACTTTCAGAGCTGGATCATCCATTTTGGAGCTAAAATGAGCATCATTATCATCATTTTCATGCTTCTAGGGAGCAAAAACTCCAGATTTGACTCATGGTTAAAAGAGACTTAAAAGGACCCAAATGCTTACTTCGAGGCCTAAAACGTGTTTATTCACTGCGGGAAGAGATATACACAACATTTAGAGTAAATTAATTTACTTTACTTTAACATTAATTTATTATCTCTTCCCGCTCAAGATTTGGCTCATGGTTAAAAGTGACTTAAAAGGACCCAAATGCTCACTTCGAGGGCTTAAAACGTGTTTATTCACTGCGGGAAGAGATATAAACAACATTTAGAGTAAATTAATGTTCATGTGAGAAACTTCGATTTTTCATGCAAAACGATCGATGACCCGCGACCTGATGAAATTGCTCTGAGTTGACCAAAATGGTCCGTTTTGAAAATTTCCATCTTTCAACTAATTTTGACTTTCAGAGGTGGACCATCCCTTTTGGAGCTAAAATGAGCATCTTTATCATCATTTTCATGCTTCTAGGGTGCCAAAACTCAAGATTTGGCTCAGGGTTAAAATTGACCTAAAAGGACCCAAATGCTCACTTCGAGGGCTTAAAACGTGTTTATTCACTGCATGAAGAGATACAAACAACATTTAGAGTAAATTATTGTTCATGCGAGAAACTTCGATTTTTCATGTAAAACGATCGATGACCCGCGCGACCTGATGAAATTGCTCGGAGTTGACCAAAATGGTCAGTTTTGAAAATTTCCATCTTTCAACTAATTTTGACTTTCAGAGGTGGATCATCCCTTTTGGAGCTAAAATGAGCATCTTTATCGTCATTTTCATGCTTCAATGGAGCCAAAAGTCAAGATTTGGCTCATGGTTAAAAGTGACTTAAAAGGACCCAAATGCTCACTTCGAGGGCTTAAAACGTGTTTATTCACTGCGGGAAGAGATATAAACAACATTTAGAGTAAATTAATGTTCATGCGAGAAACTTCGATTTTTCATGCAAAACGATCGATGACCCGCGACCTGATGAAATTGCTCTGAGTTGACCAAAATGGTCCGTTTTGAAAATTTCCATCTTTCAACTAATTTTGACTTTCAGAGGTGGATCATCCATTTTGGAGCTAAAATGAGCATCATTATCATCATTTTCATGCTTCTAGGGAGCAAAAACTCAATATTTGACTCATGGTTAAAAGTGACTTAAAAGGTCCAAAATGCTTACTTTGAGGCCTAAAACGTGTTTATTCACTGCGGGGAGAGATATAAACAACATTTAGAGTAATTTAATTTACTTTACTTTAACATTAATTTATTATCTCTTCCCGCTCAAGATTTGGCTCATGGTTAAAAGTGACTTAAAAGGACCCATATGCTCACTTCGAGGGCTCAAAATGTGTTTATTCACTGCGGGAAGAGATATAAACAACATTTAGAGTAAATTATTGTTCATGTGAGAACCTTCAATTTTTGATGCAAAACGATAGATGACCCGCGCGACCTGATGAAATTGCTCGGAGTTGACCAAAATGGTCAGTTTTGAAAATTTCCATCTTTCAACTAATTTTGACTTTCAGAGGTGAATCCATCCCTTTTGGAGCTAAAATGAGCATCTTTATCGTCATTTTCATGCTTCAAGAGAGCCAAAAGTCAAGATTTGGCTCATGGTTAAAAGTGACTTAAAAGGACCCAAATGCTCACTTCGAGGGCTTAAAACGTGTTTATTCACTGCGGGAAGAGATATGAACAACATTTAGAGTAAATTAATGTTCATGCGAGAACCTTCAATTTTTCATGCAAAACGATCGATGACCCGCGACCTGATGAAATTGCTTTGAGATGACCAAAATGGTCTGTTTTGAAAATTTCCATCTTTCAACTAATTTTGACTTTCAGAGCTGGATCATCCATTTTGGAGCTAAAATGAGCATCATTATCATCATTTTCATGCTTCTAGGGAGCAAAAACTCCAGATTTGACTCATGGTTAAAAGAGACTTAAAAGGACCCAAATGCTTACTTCGAGGCCTAAAACGTGTTTATTCACTGCGGGAAGAGATATACACAACATTTAGAGTAAATTAATTTACTTTACTTTAACATTAATTTATTATCTCTTCCCGCTCAAGATTTGGCTCATGGTTAAAAGTGACTTAAAAGGACCCAAATGCTCACTTCGAGGGCTTAAAACGTGTTTATTCACTGCGGGAAGAGATATAAACAACATTTAGAGTAAATTAATGTTCATGTGAGAAACTTCGATTTTTCATGCAAAACGATCGATGACCCGCGACCTGATGAAATTGCTCTGAGTTGACCAAAATGGTCCGTTTTGAAAATTTCCATCTTTCAACTAATTTTGACTTTCAGAGGTGGACCATCCCTTTTGGAGCTAAAATGAGCATCTTTATCATCATTTTCATGCTTCTAGGGTGCCAAAACTCAAGATTTGGCTCAGGGTTAAAATTGACCTAAAAGGACCCAAATGCTCACTTCGAGGGCTTAAAACGTGTTTATTCACTGCATGAAGAGATACAAACAACATTTAGAGTAAATTATTGTTCATGCGAGAAACTTCGATTTTTCATGTAAAACGATCGATGACCCGCGCGACCTGATGAAATTGCTCGGAGTTGACCAAAATGGTCAGTTTTGAAAATTTCCATCTTTCAACTAATTTTGACTTTCAGAGGTGGATCATCCCTTTTGGAGCTAAAATGAGCATCTTTATCGTCATTTTCATGCTTCAATGGAGCCAAAAGTCAAGATTTGGCTCATGGTTAAAAGTGACTTAAAAGGACCCAAATGCTCACTTCGAGGGCTTAAAACGTGTTTATTCACTGCGGGAAGAGATATAAACAACATTTAGAGTAAATTAATGTTCATGCGAGAAACTTCGATTTTTCATGCAAAACGATCGATGACCCGCGACCTGATGAAATTGCTCTGAGTTGACCAAAATGGTCCGTTTTGAAAATTTCCATCTTTCAACTAATTTTGACTTTCAGAGGTGGATCATCCATTTTGGAGCTAAAATGAGCATCATTATCATCATTTTCATGCTTCTAGGGAGCAAAAACTCAATATTTGACTCATGGTTAAAAGTGACTTAAAAGGTCCAAAATGCTTACTTTGAGGCCTAAAACGTGTTTATTCACTGCGGGGAGAGATATAAACAACATTTAGAGTAATTTAATTTACTTTACTTTAACATTAATTTATTATCTCTTCCCGCTCAAGATTTGGCTCATGGTTAAAAGTGACTTAAAAGGACCCATATGCTCACTTCGAGGGCTCAAAATGTGTTTATTCACTGCGGGAAGAGATATAAACAACATTTAGAGTAAATTATTGTTCATGTGAGAACCTTCAATTTTTGATGCAAAACGATAGATGACCCGCGACCTGATGAAATTGCTCTGAGATTACCAAAATGGTCCGTTTTGAAAATTTCCATCTTTCAACTAATTTGGACTTTCAAAGGTGGATCATCCCTTTTGGAGCTACAATGAGCATCTTTATAATCATTTTCATGCTTCAAGGGAGCCAAAAGTCAAGATTTGGCTCATGGTTAAAAGTGACTTAAAAGGACCCAAATGCTCACTTCGAGGGCTTAAAACGTGTTTATTCACTGCGGGAAGAGATATGAACAACATTTAGAGTAAATTAATGTTCATGCGAGAACCTTCAATTTTTCATGCAAAACGATCGATGACCCGCGACCTGATGAAATTGCTCAGAGATGACCAAAATGGTCTGTTTGGAAAATTTCCATCTTTCAACTAATTTTGACTTTCAGAGGTGGATCATCCCATTTGGAGCTAAAATGAGCATCATTATCATCATTTTCACGCTTCTAGGGAGCAAAAACTCAAGATTTGACTCATGGTTAAAAGTGACTTAAAAGGACCCAAATGCTTACTTCGAGGCCTAAAACGTGTTTATTCACTGCGGGAAGAGATATAAACAACATTTAGAGTAAATTAATTTACTTTAATTTAACATTAATTTATTATCTCTTCCCGCTCAAGATTTGGCTCATGGTTAAAAGTGACTTAAAAGGACCCAAATGCTCACTTCGAGGGCGTAAAACGTGTTTATTCACTGCGGGAAGAGATATAAACAACATTTAGAGTAAATTAATGTTCATGCGAGAAACTTCGATTTTTCATGCAAAACGATCGATGACCCGGGACCTGATGAAATTGCTCTGAGTTGACCAAAATGGTCCGTTTTGAAAATTTCCATCTTTCAACTAATTCTGACTTTCAGAGGTGGATCATCCATTTTGGAGCTAAAATGAGCATCATTATCATCATTTTCATGCTTCTAGGGAGCAAAAACTCAAGATTTGACTCATGGTTAAAAGTGACTTAAAAGGACCCAAATGCTTACTTCGAGGACTAAAACGTGTGTATTCACTGCGGGAAGAGATATAAACAACATTTAGAGTAAATTATTGTTCATGCGAGAAACTTTGATTTTTCATGTAAAACGATCGATGACCCGCGCGACCTGATGAAATTGCTCGGAGTTGACCAAAATGGTCAGTTTTGAAAATTTCCATCTTTCAACTAATTTTGACTTTCAGAGGTGAATCCATCCCTTTTGGAGCTAAAATGAGCATCTTTATCGTCATTTTCATGCTTCAATGGAGCCAAAAGTCAAGATTTGGCTCATGGTTAAAAGTGACTTAAAAGGACCCAAATGCTCACTTCGAGGGCTTAAAACGTGTTTATTCACTGCGGGAAGAGATATAAACAACATTTGGAGTAAATTAATGTTCATGCGAGACACTTCGATTTTTCATGCAAAACGATCGATGACCCGCGACCTGATGAAATTGCTTTGAGATGACCAAAATGGTCTGTTTTGAAAATTTCCATCTTTCAACTAATTTTGACTTTCAGAGCTGGATCATCCATTTTGGAGCTAAAATGAGCATCATTATCATCATTTTCATGCTTCTAGGGAGCAAAAACTCCAGATTTGACTCATGGTTAAAAGAGACTTAAAAGGACCCAAATGCTTACATCGAGGCCTAAAACGTGTTTTATTCACTGCGGGAAGAGATATAAACAACATTTAGAGTAAATTAATTTACTTTACTTTAACATTAATTTATTATCTCTTCCCGCTCAAGATTTGGCTCATGGTTAAAAGTGACTTAAAAGGACCCAAATGCTCACTTCGAGGGCTTAAAACGTGTTTATTCACTGCGGGAAGAGATATAAACAACATTTAGAGTAAATTAATGTTCATGCGCCAAACTTCGATTTTTCATGCAAAACGATCGATGACCCGCGACCTGATAAAATTGCTCTGAGTTTACTAAAATGGTCCGTTTTGAAAATTTCCATCTTTCAACTAATTTTGACTTTCAGAGGTGGACCATCCCTTTTGGAGCTAAAATGAGCATCTTTATCATCATTTTCATGCTTCTAGGGTGCCAAAACTCAAGATTTGGCTCAGGGTTAAAATTGACTTAAAACGACCCAAATGCTCACTTCGAGGGCTTAAAACGTGTTTATTCACTGCGGGAAGAGATATAAACAACATTTAGAGTAAATTATTGTTCATGCGAGAAACTTCGATTTTTCATGCAAAACGATCGATGACCCGCGACCTGATAAAATTGCTCTGAGTTTACCAAAATGGTCTGTTTGGAAAATTTCCATCTTTCAACTAATTTTGACTTTCAGAGGTGGATCATCCCATTTGGAGCTAAAATGAGCATCATTATCATCATTTTCATGCTTCTAGGGAGCAAAAACTCAAGATTTGACTCATGGTTAAAAGTGACTTAAAAGGACCCAAATGCTTACTTCGAGGCCTAAAACGTGTTTATTCACAGCGGGAAGAGATATAAACAACATTTAGAGTAAATTAATTTACTTTAATTTAACATTAATTTATTATCTCTTCCCGCTCAAGATTTGGCTCATGGTTAAAAGTGACTTAAAAGGACCCAAATGCTCACTTCGAGGGCGTAAAACGTGTTTATTCACTGCGGGAAGAGATATAAACAACATTTAGAGTAAATTAATGTTCATGCGAGAAACTTCGATTTTTCATGCAAAACGATCGATGACCCGCGACCTGATGAAATTGCTCTGAGTTGACCAAAATGGTCCGTTTTGAAAATTTCCATCTTTCAACTAATTCTGACTTTCAGAGGTGGATCATCCATTTTGGAGCTAAAATGAGCATCATTATCATCATTTTCATGCTTCTAGGGAGCAAAAACTCAAGATTTGACTCATGGTTAAAAGTGACTTAAAAGGACCCAAATGCTTACTTCGAGGACTAAAACGTGTGTATTCACTGCGGGAAGAGATATAAACAACATTTAGAGTAAATTATTGTTCATGCGAGAAACTTTGATTTTTCATGTAAAACGATCGATGACCCGCGCGACCTGATGAAATTGCTCGGAGTTGACCAAAATGGTCAGTTTTGAAAATTTCCATCTTTCAACTAATTTTGACTTTCAGAGGTGAATCCATCCCTTTTGGAGCTAAAATGAGCATCTTTATCGTCATTTTCATGCTTCAATGGAGCCAAAAGTCAAGATTTGGCTCATGGTTAAAAGTGACTTAAAAGGACCCAAATGCTCACTTCGAGGGCTTAAAACGTGTTTATTCACTGCGGGAAGAGATATGAACAACATTTAGAGTAAATTAATGTTCATGCGAGAACCTTCAATTTTTCATGCAAAACGATCGATGACCCGCGACCTGATGAAATTGCTTTGAGATGACCAAAATGGTCTGTTTTGAAAATTTCCATCTTTCAACTAATTTTGACTTTCAGAGCTGGATCATCCATTTTGGAGCTAAAATGAGCATCATTATCATCATTTTCATGCTTCTAGGGAGCAAAAACTCCAGATTTGACTCATGGTTAAAAGAGACTTAAAAGGACCCAAATGCTTACTTCGAGGCCTAAAACGTGTTTATTCACTGCGGGAAGAGATATACACAACATTTAGAGTAAATTAATTTACTTTACTTTAACATTAATTTATTATCTCTTCCCGCTCAAGATTTGGCTCATGGTTAAAAGTGACTTAAAAGGACCCAAATGCTCACTTCGAGGGCTTAAAACGTGTTTATTCACTGCGGGAAGAGATATAAACAACATTTAGAGTAAATTAATGTTCATGTGAGAAACTTCGATTTTTCATGCAAAACGATCGATGACCCGCGACCTGATGAAATTGCTCTGAGTTGACCAAAATGGTCCGTTTTGAAAATTTCCATCTTTCAACTAATTTTGACTTTCAGAGGTGGACCATCCCTTTTGGAGCTAAAATGAGCATCTTTATCATCATTTTCATGCTTCTAGGGTGCCAAAACTCAAGATTTGGCTCAGGGTTAAAATTGACCTAAAAGGACCCAAATGCTTACTTCGAGGGCTTAAAACGTGTTTATTCACTGCATGAAGAGATACAAACAACATTTAGAGTAAATTATTGTTCATGCGAGAAACTTCGATTTTTCATGTAAAACGATCGATGACCCGCGCGACCTGATGAAATTGCTCGGAGTTGACCAAAATGGTCAGTTTTGAAAATTTCCATCTTTCAACTAATTTTGACTTTCAGAGGTGGATCATCCCTTTTGGAGCTAAAATGAGCATCTTTATCGTCATTTTCATGCTTCAATGGAGCCAAAAGTCAAGATTTGGCTCATGGTTAAAAGTGACTTAAAAGGACCCAAATGCTCACTTCGAGGGCTTAAAACGTGTTTATTCACTGCGGGAAGAGATATAAACAACATTTAGAGTAAATTAATGTTCATGCGAGAAACTTCGATTTTTCATGCAAAACGATCGATGACCCGCGACCTGATGAAATTGCTCTGAGTTGACCAAAATGGTCCGTTTTGAAAATTTCCATCTTTCAACTAATTTTGACTTTCAGAGGTGGATCATCCATTTTGGAGCTAAAATGAGCATCATTATCATCATTTTCATGCTTCTAGGGAGCAAAAACTCAATATTTGACTCATGGTTAAAAGTGACTTAAAAGGTCCAAAATGCTTACTTTGAGGCCTAAAACGTGTTTATTCACTGCGGGGAGAGATATAAACAACATTTAGAGTAATTTAATTTACTTTACTTTAACATTAATTTATTATCTCTTCCCGCTCAAGATTTGGCTCATGGTTAAAAGTGACTTAAAAGGACCCATATGCTCACTTCGAGGGCTCAAAATGTGTTTATTCACTGCGGGAAGAGATATAAACAACATTTAGAGTAAATTATTGTTCATGTGAGAACCTTCAATTTTTGATGCAAAACGATAGATGACCCGCGACCTGATGAAATTGCTCTGAGATTACCAAAATGGTCCGTTTTGAAAATTTCCATCTTTCAACTAATTTGGACTTTCAAAGGTGGATCATCCCTTTTGGAGCTACAATGAGCATCTTTATAATCATTTTCATGCTTCAAGGGAGCCAAAAGTCAAGATTTGGCTCATGGTTAAAAGTGACTTAAAAGGACCCAAATGCTCACTTCGAGGGCTTAAAACGTGTTTATTCACTGCGGGAAGAGATATGAACAACATTTAGAGTAAATTAATGTTCATGCGAGAACCTTCAATTTTTCATGCAAAACGATCGATGACCCGCGACCTGATGAAATTGCTCAGAGATGACCAAAATGGTCTGTTTGGAAAATTTCCATCTTTCAACTAATTTTGACTTTCAGAGGTGGATCATCCCATTTGGAGCTAAAATGAGCATCATTATCATCATTTTCACGCTTCTAGGGAGCAAAAACTCAAGATTTGACTCATGGTTAAAAGTGACTTAAAAGGACCCAAATGCTTACTTCGAGGCCTAAAACGTGTTTATTCACTGCGGGAAGAGATATAAACAACATTTAGAGTAAATTAATTTACTTTAATTTAACATTAATTCATTATCTCTTCCCGCTCAAGATTTGGCTCATGGTTAAAAGTGACTTAAAAGGACCCAAATGCTCACTTCGAGGGCGTAAAACGTGTTTATTCACTGCGGGAAGAGATATAAACAACATTTAGAGTAAATTAATGTTCATGCGAGAAACTTCGATTTTTCATGCAAAACGATCGATGACCCGGGACCTGATGAAATTGCTCTGAGTTGACCAAAATGGTCCGTTTTGAAAATTTCCATCTTTCAACTAATTCTGACTTTCAGAGGTGGATCATCCATTTTGGAGCTAAAATGAGCATCATTATCATCATTTTCATGCTTCTAGGGAGCAAAAACTCAAGATTTGACTCATGGTTAAAAGTGACTTAAAAGGACCCAAATGCTTACTTCGAGGACTAAAACGTGTGTATTCACTGCGGGAAGAGATATAAACAACATTTAGAGTAAATTATTGTTCATGCGAGAAACTTTGATTTTTCATGTAAAACGATCGATGACCCGCGCGACCTGATGAAATTGCTCGGAGTTGACCAAAATGGTCAGTTTTGAAAATTTCCATCTTTCAACTAATTTTGACTTTCAGAGGTGAATCCATCCCTTTTGGAGCTAAAATGAGCATCTTTATCGTCATTTTCATGCTTCAATGGAGCCAAAAGTCAAGATTTGGCTCATGGTTAAAAGTGACTTAAAAGGACCCAAATGCTCACTTCGAGGGCTTAAAACGTGTTTATTCACTGCGGGAAGAGATATAAACAACATTTGGAGTAAATTAATGTTCATGCGAGACACTTCGATTTTTCATGCAAAACGATCGATGACCCGCGACCTGATGAAATTGCTTTGAGATGACCAAAATGGTCTGTTTTGAAAATTTCCATCTTTCAACTAATTTTGACTTTCAGAGCTGGATCATCCATTTTGGAGCTAAAATGAGCATCATTATCATCATTTTCATGCTTCTAGGGAGCAAAAACTCCAGATTTGACTCATGGTTAAAAGAGACTTAAAAGGACCCAAATGCTTACATCGAGGCCTAAAACGTGTTTTATTCACTGCGGGAAGAGATATAAACAACATTTAGAGTAAATTAATTTACTTTACTTTAACATTAATTTATTATCTCTTCCCGCTCAAGATTTGGCTCATGGTTAAAAGTGACTTAAAAGGACCCAAATGCTCACTTCGAGGGCTTAAAACGTGTTTATTCACTGCGGGAAGAGATATAAACAACATTTAGAGTAAATTAATGTTCATGCGCCAAACTTCGATTTTTCATGCAAAACGATCGATGACCCGCGACCTGATAAAATTGCTCTGAGTTTACTAAAATGGTCCGTTTTGAAAATTTCCATCTTTCAACTAATTTTGACTTTCAGAGGTGGACCATCCCTTTTGGAGCTAAAATGAGCATCTTTATCATCATTTTCATGCTTCTAGGGTGCCAAAACTCAAGATTTGGCTCAGGGTTAAAATTGACTTAAAACGACCCAAATGCTCACTTCGAGGGCTTAAAACGTGTTTATTCACTGCGGGAAGAGATATAAACAACATTTAGAGTAAATTATTGTTCATGCGAGAAACTTCGATTTTTCATGCAAAACAATCGATGACCCGCGACCTGATAAAATTGCTCTGAGTTTACCAAAATGGTCTGTTTGGAAAATTTCCATCTTTCAACTAATTTTGACTTTCAGAGGTGGATCATCCCATTTGGAGCTAAAATGAGCATCATTATCATCATTTTCATGCTTCTAGGGAGCAAAAACTCAAGATTTGACTCATGGTTAAAAGTGACTTAAAAGGACCCAAATGCTTACTTCGAGGCCTAAAACGTGTTTATTCACAGCGGGAAGAGATATAAACAACATTTAGAGTAAATTAATTTACTTTAATTTAACATTAATTTATTATCTCTTCCCGCTCAAGATTTGGCTCATGGTTAAAAGTGACTTAAAAGGACCCAAATGCTCACTTCGAGGGCGTAAAACGTGTTTATTCACTGCGGGAAGAGATATAAACAACATTTAGAGTAAATTAATGTTCATGCGAGAAACTTCGATTTTTCATGCAAAACGATCGATGACCCGCGACCTGATGAAATTGCTCTGAGTTGACCAAAATGGTCCGTTTTGAAAATTTCCATCTTTCAACTAATTCTGACTTTCAGAGGTGGATCATCCATTTTGGAGCTAAAATGAGCATCATTATCATCATTTTCATGCTTCTAGGGAGCAAAAACTCAAGATTTGACTCATGGTTAAAAGTGACTTAAAAGGACCCAAATGCTTACTTCGAGGACTAAAACGTGTGTATTCACTGCGGGAAGAGATATAAACAACATTTAGAGTAAATTATTGTTCATGCGAGAAACTTTGATTTTTCATGTAAAACGATCGATGACCCGCGCGACCTGATGAAATTGCTCGGAGTTGACCAAAATGGTCAGTTTTGAAAATTTCCATCTTTCAACTAATTTTGACTTTCAGAGGTGAATCCATCCCTTTTGGAGCTAAAATGAGCATCTTTATCGTCATTTTCATGCTTCAATGGAGCCAAAAGTCAAGATTTGGCTCATGGTTAAAAGTGACTTAAAAGGACCCAAATGCTCACTTCGAGGGCTTAAAACGTGTTTATTCACTGCGGGAAGAGATATAAACAACATTTGGAGTAAATTAATGTTCATGCGAGACACTTCGATTTTTCATGCAAAACGATCGATGACCCGCGACCTGATGAAATTGCTTTGAGATGACCAAAATGGTCTGTTTTGAAAATTTCCATCTTTCAACTAATTTTGACTTTCAGAGCTGGATCATCCATTTTGGAGCTAAAATGAGCATCATTATCATCATTTTCATGCTTCTAGGGAGCAAAAACTCCAGATTTGACTCATGGTTAAAAGAGACTTAAAAGGACCCAAATGCTTACTTCGAGGCCTAAAACGTGTTTTATTCACTGCGGGAAGAGATATAAACAACATTTAGAGTAAATTAATTTACTTTACTTTAACATTAATTTATTATCTCTTCCCGCTCAAGATTTGGCTCATGGTTAAAAGTGACTTAAAAGGACCCAAATGCTCACTTCGAGGGCTTAAAACGTGTTTATTCACTGCGGGAAGAGATATAAACAACATTTAGAGTAAATTAATGTTCATGCGACAAACTTCGATTTTTCATGCAAAACGATCGATGACCCGCGACCTGATAAAATTGCTCTGAGTTTACTAAAATGGTCCGTTTTGAAAATTTCCATCTTTCAACTAATTTTGACTTTCAGAGGTGGACCATCCCTTTTGGAGCTAAAATGAGCATCTTTATCATCATTTTCATGCTTCTAGGGTGCCAAAACTCAAGATTTGGCTCAGGGTTAAAATTGACTTAAAAGGACCCAAATGCTCACTTCGAGGGCTTAAAACGTGTTTATTCACTGCGGGAAGAGATATAAACAACATTTAGAGTAAATTATTGTTCATGCGAGAAACTTCGATTTTTCATGCAAAACGATCGATGACCCGCGACCTGATAAAATTGCTCTGAGTTTACCAAAATGTCCGTTTTGATAATTTCCATCTTTCAACTAATTTTGACTTTCAGAGGTGGATCATCCAATTTGGAGCTAAAATGAGCATCATTATCGTCATTTTCATGCTTCTAGGGAGCCAAAACTCAAGATTTGGCTCAGGGTTAAAAGTGACTGAAAAGGACCTAAATGCTCACTTCGAGGGCTTAAAATGTGTTTATTCACTGCGGGAAGAGATATAAACAACATTTAGAGTAAATTAATGTTCATGCGAGAAACTTCGATTTTTCATGCAAAACGATCGATGACCCGCGACCTGATGAAATTGCTCTGAGTTGACCAAAATGGTCCGTTTTGAAAATTTCCATCTTTCAACTAATTTTGACATTCAGAGGTGGACCATCCCTTTTGGAGCTAAAATGAGCATCTTTATCATCATTTTGATGCTTCTAGGGAGCCAAAACTCAAGATTTGGCTCAGGGTTAAAAGTGACTTAAAAGGACCCAAATGCTCACTTCGAGGGCTTAAAACGTGTTTATTCACTGCGGGAAGAGATATAAACAACATTTAGAGTAAATTAATGTTCATGCGAGAAACTTCGATTTTTCATGCAAAACGATCGATGACCCGCGACCTGATGAAATTGCTCTGAGTTGACCAAAATGGTCCGTTTTGAAGATTTCCATCTTTCAACTAATTTTCACCTTCAGAGGAGGATCATCCCTTTTGGAGCTAAAATGAGCATCATTATCATCATTTTCATGCTTCTAGGGAGCAAAAACTCAAGATTTGACTCATGGATAAAAGTGACTTAAAAGGACCCAAATGCTCACTTCGAGGCCTAAAACGTGTTCATTCACTGCGGGAAGAGATATAAACAACATTTAGAGTAATTTAATTTACTTTACTTTAACATTAATTTATTATCTCTTCCCGCTCAAGATTTGGCTCATGGTTAAAAGTGACTTAAAAGGACCCAAATGCTCACTTCGAGGGCTTAAAACGTGTTTATTCACTGCGGGAAGAGATATAGACAACATTGAGAGTAAATTAATGTTCATGCGAGAAACTTCGATTTTTCATGCAAAACGATCGATGACCCGCGACCTGATGAAATTGCTCTGAGTTGACCCAAATGGTCCGTTTTGAAAATTTCCATCTTTCAACTAATTTTGACTTTCAGAGGTGGACCATACCTTTTGGAGCTAAAATGAGCATCTTTATCATCATTTTCATGCTTCTAGGAAGCCAAAACTCAAGATTTGGCTGAGGGTTAAAAGTGACTTAAAAGGACCTAAATGCTCACTTCGAGGGCTTAAAACGTGTTTATTCACTGCGGGAAGATTTATAAACAACATTTGGAGTAAACTAATGTTCATGCGAGAAACTTTGATTTTTCATGCAAAACGATCGATGACCCGCGACCTGATGAAATTGCTCAGAGATGACCAAAATGGTCTGTTTTGAAAATTTCCATCTTTCAACTAATTTTGACTTTCAGAGGTGGATCATCCATTTTGGAGCTAAAATGAGCATCATTATCATCATTTTCATGCTTCTAGGGAGCAAAACCTCAAGATTTGACTCATGGTTAAAAGTGACTTAAAAGGACCCAAATGCTTACTTCGAGGCCTAAAACGTGTTTATTCACTGCGGGAAGAGATATAAACAACATTTAGAGTAATTTAATTTACTTTACTTTAACATTAATTTATTATCTCTTCCCGCTCAAGATTTGACTCATGGTTAAAAGTGCCTTAAAAGGACCCATATGCTCACTTCGAGGGCTTAAAACGTGTTTATTCACTGCGGGAAGAGATATAAACAACATTTAGAGTAAATTATTGTTCATGCGAGAACCTTCAATTTTTGATGCAAAACGATCGATGACCCGCGACCTGATGAAATTGGTCTGAGTTGACCAAAATGGTCCGTTTTGAAAATTTCCATCTTTCAACTAATTTTGACTTTCAGAGGTGGACCATCCCTTTTGGAGCTAAAATGCGCGTCTTAATCATCATTTTCATGTTTCTAGGGAGCCAAAACTTAAGATTTGGCTGAGGGTTAAAAGTGACTTAAAAGGACCTAAATGCTCACTTCGAGTGCTTAAAACGTGTTTATTCACTGCGGGAAGATTTATAAACAACATTTGGAGTAAATTAATGTTCATGCGAGAAACTTCGATTTTTCATGCAAAACGATCGATGACCCGCGACCTGATGAAATTGCTCAGAGATGACCAAAATGGTCTGTTTTGAAAATTTCCATCTTTCAACTAATTTTGACTTTCAGAGGTGGATCATCCATTTTGGAGCTAAAATGAGCATCATTATCATCATTTTCATGCTTCTAGGGAGCAAAACCTCAAGATTTGACTCATGGTTAAAAGTGACTTAAAAGGACCCAAATGCTTACTTCGAGGCCTAAAACGTGTTTATTCACTGCGGGAAGAGATATAAACAACATTTAGAGTAAATTAATGTTCATGCGAGAAACTTCGATTTTTCATGCAAAACGATCGATAACCCGCGACCTGATGAAATTGGTCTGAGTTGACCAAAATGGTCCGTTTTGAAAATTTCCATCTTTCAACTAATTTTGACTTTCAGAGGTGGACCATCCCTTTTGGAGCTAAAATGAGCATCTTTATCATCATTTTCATGCTTCTAGGGAGCCAAAACTCAAGATTTGGCTGAGGGTTAAAAGTGACTTAAAAGGACCTAAATGCTCACTTCGAGTGCTTAAAACGTGTTTATTCACTGCGGGAAGATTTATAAACAACATTTGGAGTAAATTAATGTTCATGCGAGAAACTTCGATTTTTCATGCAAAACGATCGATGACCCGCGACCTGATGAAATTGCTCTGAATTGACCAAAATGGTCCGTTTTGAAAATTTCCATCTTTCAACTAATTTTGACTTTCAGAGGTGGATCATCCATTTTGGAGCTAAAATGAGCATCATTATCATCATTTTCATGCTTCTAGGGAGCAAAAACTCAAGATTTGACTCATGGTTAAAAGTGACTTAAAAGGACCCAAATGCTTACTTCGAGGCCTAAAATGTGTTTATTCACTGCGGGAAGAGATATAAACAACATTTAGAGTAAATTAATTTACTTTACTTTAACATTAATTTATTATCTCTTCCCGCTCAAGATTTGGCTCATGGTTAAAAGTGACTTAAAAGGACCCAAATGCTCACTTCGAGGGCGTAAAACGTGTTTATTCACTGCGGGAAGAGATATAAACAACATTTAGAGTAAATTAATGTTCATGCGAAAAAACTTCGATTTTTCATGCAAAACGATCGATGACCCGCGACCTGATGAAATTGCTCTGAGTTGACCAAAATGGTCCGTTTTGAAAATTTCCATCTTTCAACTAATTTTGACTTTCAGAGGTGGAGCATCCCTTTTGGAGCTAAAATTAGCATCTTTATCCTCATTTTCATGCTTCTAGGGTGCCAAAACTCAAGATTTGGCTCAGGGTTAAAATTGACTTAAAAGGACCCAAATGCTCACTTCGAGGGCTTAAAACGTGTTTATTCACTGCGGGAAGAGATATAAACAACATTTAGAGTAAATTATTGTTCATGCGAGAAACTTTGATTTTTCATGTAAAACGATCGATGACCCGCGCGACCTGATGAAATTGCTCGGAGTTGACCAAAATGGTCAGTTTTGAAAATTTCCATCTTTCAACTAATTTTGACTTTCAGAGGTGGATCCATCCCTTTTGGAGCTAAAATGAGCATCTTTATCGTCATTTTCATGCTTCAATGGAGCCAAAAGTCAAGATTTGGCTCATGGTTAAAAGTGACTTAAAAGGACCCAAATGCTCACTTCGAGGGCTTAAAACGGGTTTATTCACTGCGGGAAGAGATATAAACAACATTTGGAGTAAATTAATGTTCATGCGAGACACTTTGATTTTTCATGCAAAACGATCGATGTCCCGCGACCTGATGAAATTGCTCTGAGATGACCAAAATGGTCTGTTTTGAAAATTTCCATCCTTCAACTAATTTTGACTTTCAGAGCTGGATCATCCATTTTGGAGCTAAAATGAGCATCATTATCATCATTTTCATGCTTCTAGGGAGCAAAAACTCCAGATTTGACTCATGGTTAAAAGAGACTTAAAAGGACCCAAATGCTTACTTCGAGGCCTAAAACGTGTTTATTCACTGCGGGAAGAGATATAAACAACATTTAGAGTAAATTAATTTACTTTACTTTAACATTAATTTATTATCTCTTCCCGCTCAAGATTTGGCTCATGGTTAAAAGTGACTTAAAAGGACCCAAATGCTCACTTTGAGGGCTTAAAACGTGTTTATTCACTGCGGGAAGAGATATAAACAACATTTAGAGTAAATTATTGTTCATGCGAGAAACTTCGATTTTTCATGCAAAACGATCGATGACCCGCGACCTGATAAAATTGCTCTGAGTTTACCAAAATGGTCCGTTTTGATAATTTCCATCTTTCAACTAATTTTGACTTTCAGAGGTGGATCATCCCATTTGGAGCTAAAATGAGCATCATTATCGTCATTTTCATGCTTCTAGGGAACCAAAACTCAAGATTTGGCTCAGGGTTAAAAGTGACTGAAAAGGACCCAAATGCTCACTTCGAGGGCTTAAAACGTGTTTATTCACTGCGGGAAGAGATATAAACAACATTTAGAGTAAATTAATGTTCATGCGAGAAACTTCGATTTTTCATGCAAAACGATCGATGACCCGCGACCTGATGAAATTGCTCTGAGTTGACCAAAATGGTCCGTTTTGAAAATTTCCATCTTTCAACTAATTTTGACATTCAGAGGTGGACCATCCCTTTTGGAGCTAAAATGAGCATCTTTATCATCATTTTGATGCTTCTAGGGAGCCAAAACTCAAGATTTGGCTCAGGGTTAAAAGTGACTTAAAAGGACCCAAATGCTCACTTCGAGGGCTTAAAACGTGTTTATTCACTGCGGGAAGAGATATAAACAACATTTAGAGTAAATTAATGTTCATGCGAGAAACTTCGATTTTTCATGCAAAACGATCGATGACCCGCGACCTGATGAAATTGCTCTGAGTTGACCAAAATGGTCCGTTTTGAAGATTTCCATCTTTCAACTAATTTTGACTTTCAGAGGAGGATCATCCCTTTTGGAGCTAAAATGAGCATCATTATCATCATTTTCATGCTTCTAGGGAGCAAAAACTCAAAATTTGACTCATGGATAAAAGTGACTTAAAAGGACCCAAATGCTCACTTCGAGGCCTAAAACGTGTTTATTCACTGCGGGAAGAGATATAAACAACATTTAGAGTAATTTAATTTACTTTACTTTAACATTAATTTATTATCTCTTCCCGCTCAAGATTTGGCTCATGGTTAAAAGTGACTTAAAAGGACCCAAATGCTCACTTCGAGGGCTTAAAACGTGTTTATTCACTGCGGGAAGAGATATAAACAACATTTAGAGTAAATTAATGTTCATGCGAGAAACTTCATGCAAAACGATCGATGACCCGCGACCTGATGAAATTGCTCTGAGTTGACCAAAATGGTCCGTTTTGAAAATTTCCATCTTTCAACTAATTTTGACTTTCAGAGGTGGACCATCCCTTTTGGAGCTAAAATGAGCATCTTTATCATCATTTTCATGCTTCTAGGGTGCCAAAACTCAAGATTTGGCTCAGGGTTAAAATTGACTTAAAAGGACCCAAATGCTCACTTCGAGGGCTTAAAACGTGTTTATTCACTGCGGGAAGAGATATAAACAACATTTAGAGTAAATTATTGTTCATGCGAGAACCTTCAATTTTTCATGCAAAACGATCGATGACCCGCGACCTGATGAAATTGCTCAGAGATGACCAAAATGGTCTGTTTTGAAAATTTCCTTCTTTCAACTAATTTTGACTTTCAGAGGTGGATCATCCCATTTGGAGCTAAAATGAGCATCATATGGCCGGGATGCCCGCCACCCCCTCCCAACACATATCCCCAAGGATGGGAAGTCGGACAATAGTTGAACTTTTGGAAGACGGGAGGGAGTCACCCTCCCGGCCGTTTTAATTAAAATATTAAACAAAATTTAAAACATTAAATAAAAGTTTCATCATTATGCATTATGTACAATTTGTCATTTATTACATTTCGATGCAGTCATGTACTTTTGGCTAACATCCTGAAAACACTCTAATTCAAATTGTACATCCTAGCATTAAGGGCCAACGGCAAGGTCTTAACCGGTGTCAGATCCCTACTACCAAACTCCCGCCCTCACTGTGTGAGCGGCGCATGCGCAGAGGGCTCTACCCTCATTGCCAACTGTAACTTCCCTTGTCGTGGTGGGGGCCCCCTTTCTACTCTACGCCATCTTAAGGGTCGTCCGAGTTCCCGTATGAGGTCTCTGTAGGATGGACAGCGTGGACTCTCCCCCCCAACCCCACACTCTCTATCCGCCGTCACGGATATCCGGCCCCCGGGAAATTAGTAAGGAGGGGCATATAACCGCCTCCCCCCCTGGGAGGGGCCCATGGCCATCTCCCCCTAGGCGCCCCATCCTTAGTGGGTGCCGCCTCCCCGTGGAAGGGGCCAATGGCCGTCTTCCCCCGGGCGCTCCCATCCATTGTGGGTGGCGCCCCACTCTAGGGACCTTGAAATCTGCTCACCGATCATGACCTTACCGCCCGACAAATAAATACGACAGTTGTTTACCTACTAAAAAAGAAAAAAAAAAATTCACATCATCTTACTGTTATCACTGATCTTTCCTGCAAGAAGACATTTCTCCAATGCAAACCATTCTTTATTCTCAAAGTTCCTTTATTCACTGTACCAAGGAAAAAAGGCCTATACTTTCATCACTCAGAAAAAACTTTATTTTCCTCCAAACATTTGCTATCAGGGGCTGGTGGGTGGGTCAAAATTGCTGCTTGTTCCGTCGAGGGCTCACGAGCAACGAGTGGGTGCAGCCTTCCGATCCGAGGAACAAGAGGACGATCTTCTGGATTCCCGCTCCTTTATCCTTCTGCGGTAGGGCGTGTACCCGTCCCCGATACGCCTACAGGGCGTGGTCTTCCATCGAGGTGTCTAGGACAACCCCTCTCGGGCGGGGAAAGGCGCACCACGGCTACGCCGCTTTGGGCATACCAGCCGGGCTACGCCCACCCCGCCCAAAATGGCTTCCCGGGAGGTTCGGGCACCCATCCATACGTTCGGGGGGACCGAGCGGTCGCCCCTTTCCATATGGCCGGGATGCCCGCCACCCCCTCCCAACACATATCCCCAAGGATGGGAAGTCGGACAATAGTTGAACTTTTGGAAGACAGGAGGGAGTCACCCTCCCGGCCGTATTTATTAAAATATGAAACAAAATTTAAAACATTAAATAAAAGTTTCATCATTAGGCATTATGTACAATTTGTCATTTATTACATTTCGATGCAGTCATGTACTTTTGGCTAACATCCTGAAAACACTCTAATTCAAATTGTACATCCTAGCATTAAGGGCCAACGGCAAGGTCTTAACCGGTGTCAGATCCCTACTACCAAACTCCCGCCCTCACTGTGTGAGCGGCGCATGCGCAGAGGGCTCTACCCTCATTGCCAACTGTAACTTCCCTTGTCGTGGTGGGGGCCCCCTTTCTACTCGACGCCATCTTAAGGGTCGTCCGAGTTCCCGTATGAGGTCTCTGTAGGAAGGACAGCGTGGACTCTCCCCCCCAACCCCACACTCTCTATCCGCCGTCGCGGATATCCGGCCCCCGGGAAATTAGTAAGGAGGGGCATATAACCGCCTCCCCCCCTGGGAGGGGCCCATGGCCATCTCCCCCTAGGCGCCCCATCCTTAGTGGGTGCCGCCTCCCCGTGGAAGGGGCCAATGGCCATCTTCCCCCGGGCGCTCCCATCCATTGTGGGTGGCGCCCCACTCTAGGGACCTTGAAATCTGCTCACCGATCATGACCTTACCGCCACAGACCGGATAGTTGACCGACTATCCGGTCCCCCCAACTCCTCCTATAGGTCATGCTTCCTCAAACCTCTTAGCCATGCAACAAAGTCTCCTATGAGTAAATCATTCCCCTCCCTGGACAGGTGAACCCCATCGTTCAGATACATATGGTCACCCCGGATACACCCATGAGGAATGACATGCAACTGTGCAGAACGGAACAATTTACCAATCTTATTATTGACCCGTTTAACTGAATGGTTCAGAGCTGACACCGAAAGGCCCCCCTGCCACCTCCTTCTAGGAATCATGTGGGACCAGGCAATCGTGCACCCCGGGACTCTTTTAGCCAACAAGACTCGTTCAAGTAACACTCGTCTACCCAGTGTCACCAAGTCGTTGCCTCCCAGGTGTACTATGACTACAGATGGCGGTGACCTATGCCGCCCTAAAAGCCCCTCGAAAAAGGACTCAAATTTGTCCAAAACGAGCCCACCTTTCCCATGGAAAGCCACTCTGAACCCGTATTCCCCAGGTGCGTGAATCGCGTCACCTTCCTTGAATACGTCACCGGCGCGCCTCACGTATGAGTGGCCCACGACCCATACCATCCTCTCTCCAGTCGGTGATCTCTGACCGCTGGTCTCTTGATGCAGGGTCGACCTCCAATTCCGCCCTGCATGGCAGGCTCGCGAAACTGCAAAGTAAACAAAAGACAGAAAACGTGAGTGCATGTCAATTGTTCACTTACAACATGTGCAAGCGCACATACCTTTTGAAGCAATTCGAGGACCAACGGCCCAATTGTTTCAGTTCCTCAGCACTCTGACCCCTGGCTGTAGCCTCAGTATCAGCCCCTATCCTGAAGGAGTGGGTCCCAAAATCGCACGGGTCCATGCCCGGGTCAGCGATTGCCAGTGCTAGCACCCTCTGAAACTGAAATCTCATCAGTGGGGTGCCATCCTTGTGTCGGAGCAAGCTCCCCCCCCCAAGCGGCAGCTCTTAGCGCCAAATAGTCCTCCACACACTTCAACGGGCAGACGGGGGACCCACGGCTGCGCTGCACGACAACACTATCTCCCATAGCCCCCTGGTCAGTCTTGGACCTGGCTATCATGATTACCATTGAATCACCCCTTATCTGGATGTGATCCCTGCACAAACCTCCCTCCATATCTCTCTTGTTCTTTGCGACAAGTTCGCTCACCCTCATGGCCCCATGGAATGCCAATGTGAACGCTGCCCGGAACAGAACTGCTTCGTAATGGGAGGAACACGTCTCATCCAGCTTTGCTAAAAGCAGAGACAGTCTGTCTAAGCCAATCGGGTGCCTCGTATCTTTCTTGCAACCCTCAAGGCGCTGCCAGCCGCGAAGGGCCTTCTTCACCAAAAAAGAACCTGTAGGGCCTTTTATGCCGTGTACCTGGGCCATGAAGGAAATGGCCGCCCTATGCCTACCGGCCGTTGCCACTGATCAGCCCTCCCTGTGTAGTGCAACCAGGTACCCCAGGAAGGATTCCTCCTGACCCCAATTCTGACTCCCCGTGGGACCTAAATATGTGCAATAGGAACGAAACGCTCCTTCGTATGCTTTCCTTGTCCTGGGGGCTAGACTCGCTGCCACGAGGTCTTGTAATCCGAGGCACCGATTAGCCACATTGCTTCTGGGAATGGTGCTGCCTCTAGGTCTGCTGTGGGCAGATAACCCCTGAATGCCTGTATATGTGAACGAGAGAGTGCATCAGCCGCATGATTCAGTACACCTGGCACATGTTTCGCCCTGAACAGTACATTCAATCTCATGCAAAGCAGCACAATCTCTTTCAACAATCTCAAGATCATTTTGCAGCGTGCTGCCTGTTGGTTAATGCAATCAACAACAGTCATATTGTCGGACCAAAACACCACTGAGCGGCCCCTGAAGTCGTCCGCCCATGTCATCAGAGCAACCCAGATGGGGAATAACTCCAGGAACCCAATGTTACCTGTGAGACCGTCGGAGTGCCACCATGTTGGCCATGTTTGTGCCGACCATCGATCACCTAAGATGGCGCCAAAACCCAAGCTCCCTGCCGAGTCGGTCCATAGACCTAATTCCTCCGAAGACTCTGGCGGGGAGCTCCAGACGACTCGACCGTTGAAGTCTGCCAGAAATGCCAACCAAATACGCATATCCTGGCGAACCTCTCCAGACAGTCTCGTACGGTGGTGAGCCTCTTTGAGACCACCCATAGCTTGCGCGATAGAGCGCGAAAACGGGCGGGCCATAGGAATCACCCTCAAGGCAAAATTAAGCTGACCCACTGCTTGTTGTAACTGGTGCAGGGTCACTTTCTCCCCACCCAGGCATTGCATCAAGGAAGCCTGGAACTTGATCACTTTGTCTACTGGTAGTCGGAAACACCCCTCCACAGAATCAAGCTCAATTCCCAGAAACTCCAGTGAAGTAGATGGTCCGATCGTCTTACCTGGTGCTAATGGGACACCAAATTCATTCATGAGGATGCAGAAATCATGCAGCGCCTGTGCGCAGTTCGTATAACCGGCTGCCCCCAAAAACAGAAAGTCATCCAGATAATGCATAACATGTCTATGCCCTGTAGCCTCGGTAAATGCCCATTCCAAAAAACAGCTAAACATCTCAAAATATGCACATGAAATGGAGCAACCCATGGGCATGCATTTATCCATGTAATAACTTCCCTGAAATGCAAAACCTAGCAGGCGCTGATCCTGCGGGTGCACCGGAAGCAACCGGAATGCTGATTCGATATCACATTTCGCCATCAGCGCCCCAGGGCCTAGGTGGTTCAATATGGCCACGGCATCGTCGAACGATGCGTATCGTACTGAACAAACTTCTAGGTCAATGGCATCATTCACCGAGGAACCCCTAGGAGCAGAAAGGTTATGTATGAGTCTAAATTCCCCCGGATCTTTCTTCGGGACAACCCCTAACGGGGAACAGATGAACTCGGCCACCGGCGGGCAGGAAAAGGGGCCAGCCACTCGTCCTAAACTGACCTCTTTCGCTCTTCTCTTTTTTGCCACGCCTGGGTTTCGCCGTACCGATTAACTGGTTTCTACAAAAGGAGTTCCCCCGAACTTCCCCCGCCGGGATGTGAAAACCATGTAAGAATCCCTTCCTCAACACCCCAGCGGATACATGATCAGGGTATTTGTTTAACCACGGAATCATAACCATGAGATCAACGGGTGTAGGCAATCGGTTACAAAGGTCTACCTCACTCCTGCTTAGGTCCACCTTTTCCTCCCGTCCCGCCACTTTTTGATCTACATGCACTTTCCGGGTGTGAGGAATTCCCACAGCCGGCACACACGTGCTTAAACTTGCATGTCCCCTGCGGTCTGTTACAATTGCCTCGATTGAAGCCCCAACAGACCCCTCCTTTTCCGCCATTCCCGCCAACTCTAGGCTGATAGCCCCCACCTGTGCCTGCTCGAAAGGGCACCCCGGGCTTTTGGCGGACCACTCCGGACCCGATCCCGCCTGGCGAGGACGTACCTGTCGCCCCTGGCAGGAGTTGCTTGTGCCATGACACCGAGTCCAAACAATCCCAGGACAAAGAAGCATCATATTCTTTTGCTTTACGGAACTTCATGTCATAGCCTTTCCATTCTTCCCCCTCATACATTGAATACAAATCCATAATGCGATTCTGATAGCAAACCAACTCAGTCATAACCTCAGGTTTACGTTCCCCCATAACTGCGGTAAATATAGAGAAGGCCTTAACCCAGTTCGTCACTGTCTCTTCCACCCTGAACTCGGCCATCTTGGCGCACCAGACACTAGGGTGCCACAAATCTTTCTGCGTTTTAGCATACTCCATCTCACGATGGTCCGTTAACAATGAAAACATGTTGACATACTTGTCTCCCCATATTAACTCTTTCGTGGCCAAGGGAATGTGCTGTGCAACCTTTTCCCGCCTTGAGGGTATCGAGCCCTCCCCCCGCCATCGGCAATGCGAGCTTACCCGGATCGGCTGATGTTGCCGCCGTCTTTTCTTGACCAGCTGCTGGTACTCCCGGCGCCACCTGTGGGGGAACAAGAGGAACACTCGCCTTCGCGACATCTCTCGATTGCCGCAACTGCTTTATCAACACTCTGGCTTCTTCGACAGGATCTCCCGGTGTCGCTGTGCCCCCCACCTTTGTGTTGAGCCATGCCGTCAACTGTGCGGCCAATTCTGGGGGTATTTCATTGTCCTCGACAGAGGTGATCTCCACCCGGATAGGCTGGCCTACATCTGGGTTCCGAACCGGGTTATCGACCGGTACGAGGGGGGCGATGAGAGGTACCTCTGGAACTGGGACCCCCCCCGAAACCGCCCTTTCCTTGACCCGCTTCCCTCTTCCCCCGGGGACTATTCCCGGCAAAGCCGGGCCTATCACCTTTTTTGGCTGACCTGGGTCGTTCAATGCGGCCAATTGCTTCTTTACCTCTGCTAAACCTGTCCCCAGCGATTGGACTTGTCCGAGCTTTCGGTCCATACAAGCCATCCGATTCGACAACAGGCGTAACATCCTCTCTGTCTCGGAACCCTTTCCTGCTTTCTTGCTAGGCATGGTTTCGAGTCTTCCGCCCTTGGTCGATCCACGAGGTCCTGAAATCTGTGGGCCCTCGAAACTGAAAGAGAAAAAACAAGATTACCACATTCAAAATTGCTGCTTGTTCCGTCGAGGGCTCACGAGCAACGAGTGGGTGCAGCCTTCCAATCCGAGGAACAAGAGGACGATCTTCTGGATTCCCGCTCCTTTATCCTTCTGCGGGAGGGCGTGTACCCGTCCCCGATACGCCTACAGGGCGTGGTCTTCCATCGAGGTGTCTAGGACAACCCCTATCGGGCGGGGAAAGGCGCGCCCCGGCTACGCCGCTTTGGGCATACCAGCCGGGCTACGCCCACCCCGCCCAAAATGGCTTCCCGGGAGGTTCGGGCACCCATCCATACGTTCGGGGGGACCGAGCGGTCGACCCTTTCCATTATCGTCATTTTCATGCTTCTAGGGAGCCAAAACTCAAGATTTGGCTCAGGGTTAAAAGTGACTGAAAAGGACCCAAATGCACACTTCGAGGGCTTAAAACGTGTTTATTCACTGCGGGAAGAGATATAAACAACATTTAGAGTAAATTAATGTTCATGCGAGAAACTTCGATTTTTCATGCAAAACGATCGATGACCCGCGATCTGATGAAGTTGCTCAGAGATGACCAAAATGGTCTGTTTTGAAAATTTCCATCTTTCAACTAATTTTGACTTTCAGAGGTGGATCATCCCTTTTGGAGCTAAAATGAGCATCATTATCATCATTTTCATGATTCTAGGGAGCAATAACTCAAGATTTGACTCATGGTTAAAAGTGACTTAAAAGGACCCAAATGCTCACTTCGAGGGCTTAAAACGTGTTTATTCACTGCGGGAAGAGATAAGAACAACTTTTAGAGTAATTTAATTTACTTTACTTTAACATTAATTTATTATCTCTTCCCGCTCAAGATTTGGCTCATGGTTAAAAGTGACTTAAAGGACCCAAATGCTCACTTCGAGGGCTTAAAACGTGTTAATTCACTGCGGGAAGAGATATAAACAACATTTAAAGTAAATTAATGTTCATGCGAGAACCTTCAATTTTTCATGCAAAACGATCGATGACCCGCGACCTGATGAAATTGCTCAGAGATGACCAAAATGGTCTGTTCTGAAAATTTCCATCTTTCAACTAATTTTGACTTTCAGAGGTGGATCATCCCTTTTGGAGCTAAAATGAGCATCATTATCATCATTTGCATGCTTCTAGGGAGCAAAAACTCAAGATTTGACTCATGGTTAAAAGTGACTTAAAAGGACCCAAATGCTCACTTCGAGGGCTTAAAACGTGTTTATTCACTGCGGGAAGAGATAAGAACAACGTTTAGAGTAAATTAATGTTCATGCGAGAACCTTCAATTTTTCATGCAAAAGGATCGATGACCCGCGACCTGATGAAATTGCTCAGAGATGACCAAAATGGTCTGTTTTGAAAATTTCCATCTTTCAAATAATTTTGACTATCAGAGGTGGATCATCCATTTTGGAGCTAAAATGAGCATCATTATCATCATTTTCATGCTTCTAGGGAGCAAAAACTCAAGATTTGACTCATGGTTAAAAGTGACTTAAAAGGACCCAAATGCTTACTTCGAGGCCTAAAACGTGTTTATTCACTGCGGGAAAAGATATAAACAACATTTAGAGTAAATTAATTTACTTTACTTTAACATTAATTTATTATCTCTTCCCGCTCAAGATTTGGCTCATCGTTAAAAGTGACTTAAAAGGACCCAAATGCTCACTTTGAGGGCATAAAACGTGTTTATTCACTGCGGGAAGAGATATAAACAACATTTAGAGTAAATTATTGTTCATGCGAGAAACTTCGATTTTTCATGTAAAACGATCGATGACCCGCGACCTGATGAAATTGCTCTGAGTTGACCAAAATGGTCAGTTTTGAAAATTTCCATCTTTCAACTAATTTTGACTTTCAGAGGTGGATCATCCCTTTTGGAGCTAAAATTAGCATCTTTATAGTCATTTTCATGCTTCAATGGAGCCAAAAGTCAAGATTTGGCTCATGGTTAAAAGTGACTTAAAAGGACCCTAATGCTCACTTCGAGGGCTTAAAACGTGTTTATTCACTGCGGGAAGAGATATAAACAACATTTGGAGTAAATTAATGTTCATGCGAGAAACTTCGATTTTTCATGCAAAACGATCGATGACCCGCGACCTGATGAAATTGCTCTGAGTTGACCAAAATGGCCCGTTTTCAAGATTTCCATCTTTCAACTAATTTTGACTTTCAGAGGAGGATCATCACTATGGGAGCTAAAATGAGCATCATTATCATCATTTTCATGCTTCTAGGGAGCAAAAACTCAATATTTGACTCATGGTTAAAAGTGACTTAAAAGGACCCAAATGCTCACTTCGAGGGCTTAAAACGTGTTTATTCACTGCGGGAAGAGATATGAACAACATTTAGAATAAATTAATGTTCATGCGAGAACTTTCAATTTTTCATGCAAAACGATCGATGACCCGCGACCTGATGAAATTGCTCAGAGATGACCATAATGGTCTGTTTTGAAAATTTCCATCTTTCAACTAATTTTGACTTTCAGAGGTGCATCATCCCTTTTGGAGCTACAATGAGCATCTTTATCATCATTTTCATGCTTCTAGGGAGCCAAAAGTCAAGATTTGGCTCATGGTTAAAAGTGACTTAAAAGGACCCAAATGCTCACTTCGAGGGCTTAAAACGTGTTTATTCACTGCGGGAAGAGATATGAACAACATTTAGAGTAAATTAATGTTCATGCGAGAACCTTCAATTTTTCATGCAAAACGATCGATGACCCGCGACCTGATGAAATTGCTCAGAGATGACCAAAATGGTCTGTTTTGAAAATTTCCATCTTTCAACTAATTTTGACTTTCAGAGGTGGATCATCCCATTTGGAGCTAAAATGAGCATCATTATCGTCATTTTCATGCTTCTAGGGAGCCAAAACTCAAGATTTGGCTCAGGGTTAAAAGTGACTGAAAAGGAGCCAAATGCTCACTTCAAGGGCTTAAAACGTGTTTATTCACTGCGGGAAGAGATATAAACAACATTTAGAGTAAATTAATGTTCATGCGAGAAACTTCGATTTTTCATGCAAAACGATCGATGACCCGCGACCTGATGAAATTGCTCTGAGTTGACCAAAATGGTCCGTTTTGAAAATTTCCATCTTTCAACTAATTTTGACATTCAGAGGTGGACCATCCCTTTTGGAGCTAAAATGAGCATCTTTATCATCATTTTGATGCTTCTAGGGAGCCAAAACTCAAGATTTGGCTTAGGGTTAAAAGTGACTTAAAAGGACCCAAATGCTCACTTCGAGGGCTTAAAACGTGTTTATTCACTGCGGGAAGAGATATAAACAACATTTAGAGTAAATTAATGTTCATGCGAGAAACTTCGATTTTTCATGCAAAACGATCGATGACCCGCGACCTGATGAAATTGCTCTGAGTTGACCAAAATTGTCCGTTTTGAAGATTTCCATCTTTCAACTAATTTTGACTTTCAGAGGTGGATCATCCATTTTGGAGCTAAAATGAGCATCATTATCATCATTTTCATGCTTCTAGGGAGCAAATACTCAAGATTTGACTCATGGTTAAAAGTGACTTAAAAGGACCCAAATGCTCACTTCGAGGGCTAAAACGTGTTTATTCACAGCGGGAAGAGATATAAACAACATTTAGAGTAAATTAATTTACTTTACTTTAACATTAATTTATTATCTCTTCCCGCTCAAGATTTGGCTCATGGTTAAAAGTGACTTAAAAGGACCCAAATGCTCACTTCGAGGGCTTAAAACGTGTTTATTCACTGCGGGAAGAGATATGAACAACATTTAGAGTAAATTAATGTTCATGCGAGAACTTTCAATTTTTCATGCAAAACGATCGATGACCCGCGACCTGATGAAATTGCTCAGAGATGACCAAAATGGTCTGTTTTAAAAATTTCCATCTTTCAACTAATTTTGACTTTCAGAGGTGGATCATCCCATTTGGAGCTAAAATGAGCATCATTATCGTCATTTTCATGCTTCTAGGGAGCCAAAAGTCAAGATTTGGCTCAGGGTTAAAAGTGACTGAAAAGGACCCAAATGCTCACTTCGAGGGCTTAAAACGTGTTTATTCACTGCAGGAAGAGATATAAACAACATTTAGAGTAAATTAATGTTCATGCGAGAAACTCCAATTTTTCATGCAAAACGATCGATGACCCGCGACCTGATGAAATTGCTCTGAGTTGACCAAAATGGTCCGTTTTGAAAATTTCCATCTTTCAACTAATTTTGACATTCAGAGGTGGACCATCCCTTTTGGAGCTAAAATGAGCATCTTTATCATCATTTTGATGCTTCTAGGGAGCCAAAACTCAAGATTTGGCTCAGGGTTAAAGTGACTTAAAAGGACCCAAATGCTCACTTCGAGGGCTTAAAACGTGTTTATTCACTGCAGGAGGAGATATAAACAACATTTAGAGTAATTTAATTTACTTTACTTTAACATTAATTTATTATCTCTTCCCGCTCAAGATTTGGCTCATGGTTAAAAGTGACTTAAAAGGACCCAAATGCTCACTTCGAGGGCTTAAAACGTGTTTATTCACTGCGGGAAGAGATATAAACAACATTTAGAGTAAATTAATGTTCATGCGAGAACCTTCAATTTTTCATGCAAAACGATCGATGACCCGCGACCTGATGAAATTGCTCAGAGATGACCAAAATGGTCTGTTTTGAAAATTTCCATCTTTCAACTAATTTTGACTTTCAGAGGTGGATCATCCCTTTTGGAGCTAAAATGAGCATCATTATCATCATTTTCATGCTTCTAGGGAGCAAAAACTCAAGACTTGACTCATGGTTAAAAGTGACTTAAAAGGACCTAAATGCTCACTTTGAGGGCTTAAAACGTGTTTATTCACTGCGGGAAGATTTATAAACAACATTTGGAGTAAATTAATGTTCATGCGAGAAACTTCGATTTTTCATGCAAAACGATCGATGACCCGCGACCTGATGAAATTGCTCAGAGATGACCAAAATGGTCTGTTTTGAAAACTTCCATCTTTCAACTAATTTTGACTTTAAGAGGTGGATCATCCATTTTGGAGCTAAAATGAGCATCATTATCATCATTTTCATGCTTCTAGGGAGCAAAACCTCAAGATTTGGCTCATGGTTAAAAGTGACTTAAAAGGACCCAAATGCTCACTTCGAGGGCTTAAAACGTGTTTATTTACTGCGGGAAGAGATATAAACAACATTTAGAGTAAATTATTGTTCATGCGAGAAACTTCGATTTTTCATGTAAAACGATCGATGACCCGCGACCTGATGAAATTGCTCTGAGTTGACCAAAATGGTCAGTTTTGAAAATTTCCATCTTTCAAATAATTTTGACTTTCAGAGGTGCATCATCTCTTTTGGAGCTAAAATGAGCATCTTTATCGTCATTTTCATGCTTCAATGGAGCCAAAAGTCAAGATTTGGCTCATGGTTAAAAGTGACTTAAAAGGACCCAAATGCTCACTTCGAGGGCTTAAAACGTGTTTATTCACTGCGGGAAGAGATATAAACAACATTTAGAGTAAATTAATGTTCATGCGAGAAACTTCGATTTTTCATGCAAAACGATCGATGACCCGCGACCTGATGAAATTGCTCTGAGTTGACCAAAATGGCCCGTTTTGAAGATTTCCATCTTTCAACTAATTTTGACTTTCAGAGGAGGATCATCACTATTGGAGCTAAAATGAGCATCATTATCATCATTTTCATGCTTCTAGGGAGCAAAAACTCAATATTTGACTCATGGTTAAAAGTGACTTAAAAGGTCCCAAATGCTTACTTCGAGGCCTAAAACGTGTTTATTCTCTGCGGGAAGAGATATAAACAACATTTAGAGTAAATTAATTTACTTTACTTTAACATTAATTTATTATCTCTTCCCGCTCAAGATTTGGCTCATGGTTAAAAGTGACTTAAAAGGACCCAAATGCTCACTTCGAGGGCGTAAAACGTGTTTATTCACTGCGGGAAGAGATATAAATAACATTTAGAGTAAATTAATGTTCATGCGAGAAACTTCGATTTTTCATGCAAAACGATCGATGACCCGCGACCTGATGAAATTGCTCAGAGATGACCAAAATGGTCTGTTTTGAAAATTTCCATCTTTCAACTAATTTTGACTTTCAGAGGTGGATCATCCCATTTGGAGCTAAAATGAGCATCATTATCGTCATTTTCATGCTTCTAGGGATCCAAAACTCAAGATTTGGCTCAGGGTTAAAAGTGACTGAAAAGGACCCAAATGCTCACTTCGAGGGCTTAAAACGTGTTTATTCACTGCGGGAAGAGATATAAACAACATTTAGAGTAAATTAATGTTCATGCGAGAAACTCCGATTTTTCATGCAAAACGATCGATGACCCGCGACCTGATGAAATTGCTCTGAGTTGACCAAAATGGTCAGTTTTGAAAATTTCCATCTTTCAACTAATTTTGACATTCAGAGGTGGACCATCCCTTTTGGAGCTAAAATGAGCATCTTTATCATCATTTTGATGCTTCTAGGGAGCCAAAACTCAAGATTTGGCTCAGGGTTAAAAGTGACTAAAAAGGACCCAAATGCTCACTTCGAGGGCTTAAAACGTTACGTTACGTTACGTTACGTTAAAATTATTCATACCGCGCACTTTCACCAGTGGTTTCTTGGCGCTCTTGACAAATGCAGTGATCGAGGATGGGGAGGTTAGTCATGGGCAGACTGGAAGAGCCGAGTTTTTAGTAAACTGCGGAAGCAGTCATAACTGGGGCATAGACGAAGTGTAGGTGGCAGGGAGTTCCAAGTGACAGGTGCCAAAACAGAGAAGCTCAAACCGCCGTGTTTTTTGCGTTTGTATTTGGGTACCTCTAGGAGGTTAAGTGATGCAGAGCGAAGAGTTCGGAGGGGGATGTGACGTGTCAAGGCGGATGAAATAAAGGCCGGAGCTGCCTCGGAGAGGGCTTTGAAAACTGAACATGCCAGCTTAAAGATGCAGCGCTTAGAGATCGGAAGCCAATGTAGACTGCGCAAGAGGGGAGTGACGTGCTGGTGTTTAGGCTGTCGGAAAACCAGGCGAGCAGCCTGATTCTGCACCAGCTGAAGCCGATGTAAATGGCATGCCGGAATACCTGCATACAGCATATTGGCGTAATCGAGCCTGGAGGTGATAAGAGCGATGACAACTTGGATTAAGGCCTCCCTGGTAAGAAACCAACTGATTTTGCGTATCCGCCTAAGATGGAAAAAACAGGATGAGGTGACTGAGTTGATTTGAGGTCTCATCGAAAGGTCTTCGGAAATGATCACCCCCAAACTTTTCACTGTTCTCACAGGAGTGGGTGCCGCCCCCAGGGCGATTGGCCAGAAGGTGGAATTCCAGGGGTGAGTGGGACCCCCTATGAGTACAAGTTCTGTTTTTATGGGGTTCAGTTTTAGTTGACTGTGGTACATCCACTCAGCAATAGTCAGCATAGTGGATTGGAAGTTAAAGCGGGTGGACGGAGAGGAGTTGATTGGAAAAATTAACTGAAGATCATCCGCATAGTTGAAGATTGTGCAAGGGGAATTACGGAGGGACGTGAGTAAAGGTTGAAGATATAAATTAAATAAAAGAGGGGATAGTGCAGAGCCTTGGGGAACACCACAGGAGAGAGATGTGAGAGGTGCGGAGAAAGTGGACAAGTGAACAGCTTGTGAGCGCTGGTCCAGAAATGATCTGAGCCAGTTGAGGGCCACCCCCTCAATGCCAGCATTATGGACACGGTCGATCAAGATAGCATGATCGACCGTGTCGAATCCAGCCGAAAGATCTAAAAGGATAAGGGCCTGAGAGATGTTTTTATCGGCACCTTTCCTGAGGGTGTCCATGACTGCCACTATGACCGCCTCAGTTGAGTGGAGGGGTCTGAACCCGGCTTGTTGGGGGTCGAGAAAGGAGGATTTTTCTATGAAGGAACTCAGGCATCGGGTGACGTAGGTCTCTAAAATCTTGCCTAAGTAGGGCAGGAGGGAAATGGGACGATAACTACTTAACATTGTGGGGTCCACATTAGTTTTTTTTAAAATAGGTAGAACAGCTGCTTGTTTGAAGGAACGGGGAACCTCCCCAGTAGCAAGGGAGTTATTAAGTAATGCCAGTGGGGGGCCTGGACAAGTAAGAAAAGCTTCTCTCAGGATCAAGGGAGGACAGCAGTCGTTTGGGGAGCCTGAGCTGACTTTGGACAGAAGGGAAGAAAATTCCTGAAGGGAGATCGGGGGAAACTCCGACAGGGTGTTAGGGTTCCTGGGGGGAAGGGAAGGAGGAAGGGGAGATGCGGGGGTAGGGATATTGTTTTTTATGGTGATGATTTTGTCAATAAAATATGAGTTGAGTGAGTCGCACAGGATTTGGGTGGGTTGAGGTTGAGGGGTGACCCTATCGGGCAAAGAGAGCTCATTGACGATTGCGAAAATGTCCTTGGTTTTACTGTGGGAATCCATTATTTTTTGAGAGAAGTAGGCCGTTTTCGCTGTCATGATCAACTTTTTATAAACTTTTAGGGAGTTGATATAAGAAAGTTTAAGCTGTGGATCATAATTACGGCGCCAACGGCGTTCGGCTTGCCGCACAGCGAGTTTCTCAGTTTTGAGTTGGTCCGTGAACCAACGTTGAGCGTCATGAGGGCGCTCGGTTTTGATGTTTTTAAAAGGGGCTACTTTGTCGCTGGCAATACGAAGCCATTCATCCAAATGATCAGCTTGATCATTTAGTGAATCCAATGGCAAGGGTGCAGTGGAGGCTAAGATGGCATGGAAGTCGAGGGAATTAGATCTTTTCCAATTGCGAGCAAGGAGATTCTTGGCTAGAGGAGGAGGGCGTGATAAATGAAGATGCAATTGAAAGGAAACAAAGCTATGATCAGACCATGAGCATGGAAAAACATCTGGGGGGGAGATGTCAAGATTGGAGGTCCAAACTTGGTCAAGAATGTGACCTTTATGATGGGTAGGGGAATGGACATGCTGGGAGAAATTCATGCTATTTAGTAAGTCAGAGAATTCTATCGAAGGTAGACTTTCATGGACATCAGACGGCCAGTAATTGAAATCGCCAACAATCAGAATATTGGCGTGGTTGATCGCAAGTTGAGCAATGGAGTCGCTGAAGAGCTGAGGGAAAAGGGGCATATGTTCAGGGGGCCTATAAACAATAACACAAATAAAGGAAGACTCATCCGAAGAGAATTTAAGTGCTAAACATTCAGTTTTAGGAATGGCCGTCGCGGTAATCTCCGAAAATTTGTGTTGGGATCTAATGATAGCCGCTACCCCGCCACCCGATTTTCCACCAGGGCGGTTGGCATGTATGATATAGTAACCCGTGCGTATAGCAGCAAGGACATCAGGACCTGAATCCTCCGTGATCCAGGTCTCGGTTAACAAAAGGATATCAATGCTGCTCTGATGTAGTAGTTGAAATATCTCAAGCTGGTGGCGGATAAGGGAGCGGGTATTAAGGTAGTAGATGAGTAATGAGGCAGAAATCGACGACGATGCTGAAAGGGGGGCCAAAGGGGGGGCGTGTACAGGAGTAAAGGCCTGGACAGCAGAGGGGACAAAAATGCCACAAACCTGGGCCCTCCTAACATTACGGGCAGGGATTGGCCCTAATGTATTTAATCTTAGCAGGTCGGTGGAAGAATAAGAGTAGCGTTGAGCATTACGACAGGGCCCTGGGCCTGGTCGGCCGCGGACGGGCGCAGACGGGCTTGACTTGTGCGCGACTTCTGCGCGAAGTCGGCGCTCCCGCTGCGCTCCTCCGCTGCGCTTCCGCCACTTCGCCATAAATACTATAAGGGGAGGGAGCACTAGACCGCTCACCTGCAAGGACTCAGCGCAGGGCGGAAGTGGTGTCAGCCAGCAGGAAGTGCGCTCCTCGAGCTGGCCCTCCGCAACAAACGGCACAAGCCGGGGCGGAACGGGGCCACGAGGGCAGAAGAGTGCAGGTAAAAGCAACTTCAATTGATTATGGAGTCAAAGTGCAAAATACAATTTTTAAAATATTTGTCCGGCGTGCTCTTAAAATCAGCCGCGGGAACAGAAGAATAATGTGCAATATTACAGTGTTTTAAAAGTCGATCAGGCGTGCTCTTTAAATCAGCAGCGACATAAGGTTAAAAACAGCATCCACAAACACACACAACCGCAGCCTGTTTCGCCGCGTTTGTCACTGGGGCTGGGAGCTGAAAGCAGCAACTAAATACTAGGACCGGCTCGGCAGCACTAGACCGCTCACCTGCAAGGACTCCGCGCAGGGCGGAAGTGGTGTCAGCCAGCAGGAAGTGCGCTCCTCGAGCTGGCCCTCCGCAACAAACGGCACAAGCCGGGGCGGAACGGGGCCACGAGGGCAGAAGAGTGCAGGTAAACGCAACTTCAATTGATTATGGAGTAAAAGTGCAAAATACAATTTTTAAAATATTTGTCCGGCGTGCTCTTAAAATCAGCCGCGGGAACAGAAGAATAATGTGCAATATTACAGTGTTTTAAAAGTCGATCAGGCGTGCTCTTTAAATCAGCAGCGACATAAGGTTAAAAACAGCATCAACAAACACACACAACCGCAGCCTGTTTCGCCGCGTTTGTCACTGGGGCTGGGAGCTGAAAGCAGCAACTAAATACTAGGACCGGCTCGGCAGCACTAGACCGCTCACCTGCAAGGACTCAGCGCAGGGCGGAAGTGGTGTCAGCCAGCAGGAAGTGCACTCCTCGAGCTGGCCCTCCGCAACAAACGGCACAAGCCGGGGCGGAACGGGGGCACGAGGGCAGAAGAGTGCAGGTAAAAGCAACTTCAATTGATTATGGAGTCAAAGTGCAAAATACAATTTTTAAAATATTTGTCCGGCGTGCTCTTAAAATCAGCCGCGGGAACAGAAGAATAATGTGCAATATTACAGTGTTTTAAAAGTCGATAAGGCGTGCTCTTTAAATCAGCAGCGACATAAGGTTAAAAACAGCATCCACAAACACACACAACCGCAGCCTGTTTCGCCGCGTTTGTCAAACATGTTTATTCACTGCGGGAAGAGATATAAACAACATTTAGAGTAATTTAATTTACTTTACTTTAACATTAATTTATTATCTCTTCCCGCTCAAGATTTGGCTCATGGTTAAAAGTGACTTAAAAGGACCCAAATGCTCACTTCGAGGGCTTAAACGTGTTTATTCACTGCGGGAAGAGATATAAACAACATTTAGAGTAAATTAATGTTCATGCGAGAACCTTCAATTTTTCATGCAAAACGATCGATGACCCGCGACCTGATGAAATTGCTCAGAGATGACCAAAATGGTCTGTTTTGAAAATTTCCATCTTTCAACTAATTTTGACTTTCAGAGGTGGATCATCCCTTTTGGAGCTAAAATGAGCATCATTATCATCATTTTCATGCTTCTAGGGAGCAAAAACTCAAGACTTGACTCATGGTTAAAAGTGACTTAAAAGGACCCAAATGCTTACTTCGAGGCCTAAAACGTGTTTATTCACTGCGGGAAGAGATATAAACAACATTTAGAGTAAATTAATGTTCATGCGAGAAACTTCGATTTTTCATGCAAAAAGATCGATGACACGCGACCTGATGAAATTGCTCTGAGTTGACCAAAATGGTCAGTTTTGAAAATTTCCATCTTTCAACTAATTTTGACTTTCAGAGGTGGACCATCCCTTTTGGAGCTAAAATGAGCATCTTTATCATCATTTTCATGCTTCTAGGGAGCCAAAACTCAAGATTTGGCTCAGGGTTAAAAGTGACTTAAAAGGACCTAAATGCTCACTTCGAGGGCTTAAAACGTGTTTATTCACTGCGGGAAGATTTATAAACAACATTTGTAGTAAATTAATGTTCATGCGAGAAACTTCGATTTTTCATGCAAAACGATCGATGACCCGCGACCTGATGAAATTGCTCAGAGATGACCAAAATGGTCTGTTTTGAAAATTTCCATCTTTCAACTAATTTTGACTTTCAGAGGTTGATCATCCATTTTGGAGCTAAAATGAGCATCATTATCATCATTTTCATGCTTCTAGGGAGCAAAAACTCAAGATTTGACTCATGGTTAAAAGTGACTTAAAAGGACCCAAATGCTTACTTCGAGGCCTAAAACGTGTTTATTCACTGCGGGAAGAGATATAAACAACATTTAGAGTAAATTAATTTACTTTACTTTAACATTAATTTATTATCTCTTCCCGCTCAAGATTTGGCTCATGGTTAAAAGTGACTTAAAAGGACCCAAATGCTCACTTCGAGGGCGTAAAACGTGTTTATTCACTGCGGGAAGAGATATAAACAACATTTAGAGTAAATTAATGTTCATGCGAGAAACTTCGATTTTTCATGCAAAACGATCGATGACCCGCGACCTGATGAAATTGCTCTGAGTTGACCAAAATGGTCTGTTTTGAAAATTTCCATCTTTCAACTAATTTTGACTTTCAGAGGTGGATCATCCCATTTGGAGCTAAAATGAGCATCATTATCGTCATTTTGATGCTTCTAGGGAGCCAAAACTCAAGATTTGGCTCAGGGTTAAAAGTGACTGAAAAGGACCCAAATGCTCACTTCGAGGGCTTAAAACGTGTTTATTCACTGCGGGAAGAGATATAAACAACATTTAGAGTAAATTAATGTTCATGCGAGAAACTTCGATTTTTCATGCAAAACGATCGATGACCCGCGACCTGATGAAATTGCTCTGAGTTGACCAAAATGGTCCGCTTTGAAGATTTCCATCTTTCAACTAATTTTGACTTTCAGAGGAGGATCATCCCTTTTGGAGCTAAAATGAGCATCATTATCATCATTTTCATGCTTCTAGGGAGCAAATACTCAAGATTTGACTCATGGTTAAAAGTGACTTAAAAGGACCCAAATGCTCACTTCGAGGGCTTAAAACGTGTTTATTCACTGCGGGAAGAGATATAAACAACATTTAGAGTAAATTAATGTTCATGCGAGAACCTTCAATTTTTCATGCAAAACGATTGATGACCCGAAATTGCTCAGAGATGACCAAAATGGTCTGTTTTGAAAATTTCCATCTTTCAACTAATTTTGACTCTCAGAGGTGGACCATCCCTTTTGGAGCTAAAATGAGCATCTTTATCATCATTTTCATGCTTCTAGGGTGCCAAAACTCAAGATTTGGCTCAGGGTTAAAATTGACTTAAAAGGACCCAAATGCTCACTTCGAGGGCTTAAAACGTGTTTATTCACTGCGGGAAGAGATATAAACAACATTTAGAGTAAATTATTGTTCATGCGAGAAACTTCGATTTTTCATGTAAAACGATCGATGACCCGCGACCTGATGAAATTGCTCTGAGTTGACCAAAATGGTCAGTTTTGAAAATTTCCATCTTTCAACTAATTTTGACTTTCAGAGGTGGATCATCCCTTTTGGAGCTAAAATGAGCATCTTTATCGTCATTTTCATGCTTCAATGGAGCCAAAAGTCAAGATTTGGCTCATGGTTAAAAGTGACTTAAAAGGACCCAAATGCTCACTTCGAGGGCTTAAAACTTGTTTATTCACTGCGGGAAGAGATATAAACAACATTTGGAGTAAATTAATGTTCATGTGAGAAACTTCGATTTTTCATGCAAAACGATCGATGACCCGCGACCTGATGAAATTGCTCTGAGTTGACCAAAATGGCCCGTTTTGAAGATTTCCATCTTTCAACTAATTTTGACTTTCAGAGGAGGATCATCACTATTGGAGCTAAAATGAGCATCATATCATCATTTTCATGCTTCTAGGGAGCAAAAACTCAATATTTGACTCATGGTTAAAAGTGACTTAAAAGGTCCCAAATGCTTACTTCGAGGCCTAAAACGTGTTTATTCACTGCGGGAAGAGATATAAACAACATTTAGAGTAATTTAATTTACTTTACTTTAACATTAATTTATTATCTCTTCCCGCTCAAGATTTGACTCATGGTTAAAAGTGACTTAAAAGGACCCATATTCTCACTTCGAGGGCTTAAAACGTGTTTATTCACTGCGGGAAGAGATATAAACAACATTTAGAGTAAATTATTGTTCATGCGAGAACCTTCAATTTTTGATGCAAAACAATCGATGACCCGCTACCTGATGAAATTGCTCTGAGATGACCAAAATGGTCCGTTTTGAAAATTTCCATCTTTCAACTAATTTTGACTTTCAGAGGTGGATCAACCCTTTTGGAGCTACAATGAGCATCTTTATCATCATTTTCATGCTTCAAGGGAGCCAAAAGTCAAGATTTGGCTCATGGTTAAAAGTAACTTAAAAGGACCCAAATGCTCACTTCGAGGGCTTAAAACATGTTTATTCACTGCGGGAAGAGATATGAACAACATTTAGAGTAAATTAATGTTCATGCGAGAACCTTCAATTTTTCATGCAAAACGATCGATGACCCGCGACCTGATGAAATTGCTCAGAGATGACCAAAATGGTCTGTTTTGAAAATTTCCATCTTTCAACTAATTTTGACTTTCAGAGGTGGATCATCCCTTTTGGAGCTAAAATGAGCATCATTATCATCATTTTCATGCTTCTAGGGAGCAAAAACTCAAGACTTGACTCATGGTTAAAAGTGACTTAAAAGGACCCAAATGCTTACTTCGAGGCCTAAAACGTGTTTATTCACTGCGGGAAGAGATATAAACAACATTTAGAGTAAATTAATGTTCATGCGAGAAACTTCGATTTTTCATGCAAAACGATCGATGACACGCGACCTGATGACATTGCTCTGAGTTGACCAAAATGGTCAGTTTTGAAAATTTGCATCTTTCAACTAATTTTGACTTTCAGAGGTGGACCATCCCTTTTGGAGCTAAAATGAGCATCTTTATCATCATTTTCATGCTTCTAGGGAGCCAAAACTCAAGATTTGGCTCAGGGTTAAAAGTGACTTAAAAGGACCTAAATGCTCACTTCGAGGGCTTAAAACGTGTTTATTCACTGCGGGAAGATTTATAAACAACATTTGGAGTAAATTAATGTTCATGCGAGAAACTTCGATTTTTCATGCAAAACGATCGATGACCCGCGACCTGATGAAATTGCTCAGAGATGACCAAAATGGTCTGTTTTGAAAATTTCCATCTTTCAACTAATTTTGACTTTCAGAGGTTGATCATCCATTTTGGAGCTAAAATGAGCATCATTATCATCATTTTCATGCTTCTAGGGAGCAAAAACTCAAGATTTGACTCATGGTTAAAAGTGACTTAAAAGGACCCAAATGCTTACTTCGAGGCCTAAAACGTGTTTATTCACTGCGGGAAGAGATATAAACAACATTTAGAGTAAATTAATGTTCATGCGAGAAACTTCGATTTTTCATGCAAAACGATCGATGACCCGCAACCTGATGAAATTGCTCTGAGTTGACCAAAATGGTCTGTTTTGAAAATTTCCATCTTTCAACTAATTTTGACTTTCAGAGGTGGATCATCCCATTTGGAGCTAAAATGAGCATCATTATCGTCATTTTGATGCTTCTAGGGAGCCAAAACTCAAGATTTGGCTCAGGGTTAAAAGTGACTGAAAAGGACCCAAATGCTCACTTCGAGGGCTTAAAACGTGTTTATTCACTGCGGGAAGAGATATAAACAACATTTAGAGTAAATTAATGTTCATGCGAGAAACTTCGATTTTTCATGCAAAACGATCGATGACCCGCGACCTGATGAAATTGCTCTGAGTTGACCAAAATGGTCCGCTTTGAAGATTTCCATCTTTCAACTAATTTTGACTTTCAGAGGAGGATCATCCCTTTTGGAGCTAAAATGAGCATCATTATCATCATTTTCATGCTTCTAGGGAGCAAATACTCAAGATTTGACTCATGGTTAAAAGTGACTTAAAAGGACCCAAATGCTCACTTCGAGGGCTTAAAACGTGTTTATTCACTGCGGGAAGAGATATAAACAACATTTAGAGTAAATTAATGTTCATGCGAGAACCTTCAATTTTTCATGCAAAACGATTGATGACCCGAAATTGCTCAGAGATGACCAAAATGGTCTGTTTTGAAAATTTCCATCTTTCAACTAATTTTGACTCTCAGAGGTGGACCATCCCTTTTGGAGCTAAAATGAGCATCTTTATCATCATTTTCATGCTTCTAGGGTGCCAAAACTCAAGATTTGGCTCAGGGTTAAAATTGACTTAAAAGGACCCAAATGCTCACTTCGAGGGCTTAAAACGTGTTTATTCACTGCGGGAAGAGATATAAACAACATTTAGAGTAAATTATTGTTCATGCGAGAAACTTCGATTTTTCATGTAAAACGATCGATGACCCGCGACCTGATGAAATTGCTGAGTTGACCAAAATGGTCAGTTTTGAAAATTTCCATCTTTCAACTAATTTTGACTTTCAGAGGTGGATCATCCCTTTTGGAGCTAAAATGAGCATCTTTATCGTCATTTTCATGCTTCAATGGAGCCAAAAGTCAAGATTTGGCTCATGGTTAAAAGTGACTTAAAAGGACCCAAATGCTCACTTCGAGGGCTTAAAACTTGTTTATTCACTGCGGGAAGAGATATAAACAACATTTGGAGTAAATTAATGTTCATGTGAGAAACTTCGATTTTTCATGCAAAACGATCGATGACCCGCGACCTGATGAAATTGCTCTGAGTTGACCAAAATGGCCCGTTTTGAAGATTTCCATCTTTCAACTAATTTTGACTTTCAGAGGAGGATCATCACTATTGGAGCTAAAATGAGCATCATATCATCATTTTCATGCTTCTAGGGAGCAAAAACTCAATATTTGACTCATGGTTAAAAGTGACTTAAAAGGTCCCAAATGCTTACTTCGAGGCCTAAAACGTGTTTATTCACTGCGGGAAGAGATATAAACAACATTTAGAGTAATTTAATTTACTTTACTTTAACATTAATTTATTATCTCTTCCCGCTCAAGATTTGACTCATGGTTAAAAGTGACTTAAAAGGACCCATATTCTCACTTCGAGGGCTTAAAACGTGTTTATTCACTGCGGGAAGAGATATAAACAACATTTAGAGTAAATTATTGTTCATGCGAGAACCTTCAATTTTTGATGCAAAACAATCGATGACCCGCTACCTGATGAAATTGCTCTGAGATGACCAAAATGGTCCGTTTTGAAAATTTCCATCTTTCAACTAATTTTGACTTTCAGAGGTGGATCAACCCTTTTGGAGCTACAATGAGCATCTTTATCATCATTTTCATGCTTCAAGGGAGCCAAAAGTCAAGATTTGGCTCATGGTTAAAAGTAACTTAAAAGGACCCAAATGCTCACTTCGAGGGCTTAAAACATGTTTATTCACTGCGGGAAGAGATATGAACAACATTTAGAGTAAATTAATGTTCATGCGAGAACCTTCAATTTTTCATGCAAAACCATCGATGACCCGCGACCTGATGAAATTGCTCAGAGTTGACCAAAATGGTCTGTTTTGAAAATTTCCATCTTTCAACTAATTTTGACTTTCAGAGGTGGATCATCCCATTTGGAGCTAAAATGAGCATCATTATCATCATTTTCATGCTTCTAGGGAGCCAAAACTCAAGATTTGGCTCACGGTTAAAAGTGACTTAAAAGGACCTAAATGCTCAGTTCGAGGGCTTAAAACGTGTTTATTCACTGCAGGAAGATTTATAAACAACATTTGGAGTAAATTAATGTTCATGCGAGAAACTTCGATTTTTCATGCAAAACGATCGATGACCCGACCTGATGAAATTGCTCAGAGATGACCAAAATGGTCTGTTTTGAAAATTTCCATCTTTCAACTAATTTTGACTTTCAGAGGTGGATCATCCATTTTGGAGCTAAAATGAGCATCATTATCATCATTTTCATGCTTCTAGGGAGCAAAACCTCAAGATTTGACTCATGGTTAAAAGTGACTTAAAAGGACCCAAATGCTTACTTCGAGGCCTAAAACGTGTTTATTCACTGCGGGAAGAGATATAAACAACATTTAGAGTAATTTAATTTACTTTACTTTAACAATAATTTATTATCTCTTCCCGCTCAAGATTTGGCTCATGGTTAAAAGTGACTTAAAAGGACCCAAATGCTCACTTCGAGGGCGTAAAATGTGTTTATTCACTGCGGGAAGAGATATAAACAACATTTAGAGTAAATTAATGTTCATGCGAGAAACTTCGATTTTTCATGCAAAACGATCGATGACCCGCGACCTGATGAAATTGCTCTGAGTTGACCAAAATGGTCCGTTTTTTAAATTTCCATCTTTCAACTAATTTTTACTTTCAGAGGTGGATCATCCCTTTTGGAGCTACAATGAGCATCTTTATCATCATTTTCATGCTTCTAGGGAGCCAAAAGTCAAGATTTGGCTCATGGTTAAAAGTGACTGAAAAGGACCCAAATGCTCACTTCGAGGGCTTAAAACGTGTTTATTCACTGCGGGAAGAGATATAAACAACATTTAGAGTAAATTAATGTTCATGCGAGAAACTTCGATTTTTCATGCAAAACGATCGATGACCCGCGACCTGATGAAATTGCTCTGAGTTCACCAAAATGGTCCGTTTTGAAGATTTCCATCTTTCAACTAATTTTGACTTTCAGAGGAGGATCATCCCTTTTGGAGCTAAAATGAGCATCATTATCATCATTTTCATGCTTCTAGGGAGCAAAAACTCAAGACTTGACTCATGGTTAAAAGTGACTTAAAAGGACCCAAATGCTTACTTCGAGGCCTAAAACGTGTTTATTCACTGCGGGAAGAGATATAAACAACATTTAGAGTAAATTAATGTTCATGCGAGAAACTTCGATTTTTCATGCAAAACGATCGATGACTCGCGACCTGATGAAATTGCTCTGAGTTGACCAAAATGGTCAGTTTTGAAAATTTCCATCTTTCAACTAATTTTGACATTCAGAGGTGGACCATCCCTTTTGGAGCTAAAATGAGCATCTTTATCATCATTTTGATGCTTCTAGGGAGCCAAAACTCAAGATTTGGCTCATGGTTAAAAGTGACTTAAAAGGACCCAAATGCTCACTTCGAGGGCTTAAAACATGTTTATTCACTGCGGGAAGAGATATGAACAACATTTAGAGTAAATTAATGTTCATGCGAGAACCTTCCATTTTTCATGCAAAACCATCGATGACCCAGCGACCTGATGAAATTGCTCAGAGTTGACCAAAATGGTCTGTTTTGAAAATTTCCATCTTTCAACTAATTTTGACTTTCAGAGGTGGATCATCCCTTTTGGAGCTAAAATGAGCATCATCATAATTTTCATGCTTCTAGGGAGCAAAAACTCAAGATTTGACTCATGGTTAAAAGTGACTTAAAAGGACCCAAATGCTTACTTAGAGGCCTAAAACGTGTTTATTCACTGCAGGAAGAGATATAAACAACATTTAGAGGAAATTAATGTTCATGCGAGAAACTTCGATTTTTCATGTAAAACGATCGATGACCCGCGACCTGATGAAATTGCTCTGAGTTGACCAAAATGGTCCGTTTTGAAGATTTCCATCTTTTAACTAATTTTGACTTTCAGAGGAGGATCATCCCTTTTGGAGCTAAAATGAGCATCATTATCATCATTTTCATGCTTCTAGGGAGCAAAACCTCAAGATTTGACTCATGGTTAAAAGTGACTTAAAAGGACCCAAATGCTTACTTCGAGGCCTAAAACGTGTTTATTCACTGCGGGAAGAGATATAAACAACATTTAGAGTAAATTAATTTACTTTACTTTAACATTAATTTATTATCTCTTCCCGCTCAAGATTTGGCTCATGGTTAAAAGTGACTTAAAAGGACCCAAATGCTCACTTCGAGGGCTTAAAACGTGTTTATTCACTGCGGGAAGAGATATAAACAACATTTAGAGTAAATTAATGTTCATGCGAGAAACTTTGATTTTTCATGTAAAACGATCGATGACCCGCGACCTGATGAAATTGCTCTGAGTTGACCAAAATGGCCCGTTTTGAAAATTTCCATCTTTCAACTAATTTTGACTTTCAGAGGAGGATCATCACTATTGGAGCTAAAATGAGCATCATTGTCATCATTTTCATGCTTCTAGGGAGCAAAAACTCAATATTTGACTCATGGTTAAAAGTGACTTAAAAGGTCCCAAATGCTTACTTCGAGGCCTAAAACGTGTTTATTCAGTGCGGGAAGAGATATAAACAACATTTAGAGTAATTTAATTTACTTTACTTTAACATTAATTTATTATCTCTTCCCGCTCAAGATTTGACTCATGGTTAAAAGTGACTTAAAAGGACCCAAATGCTCACTTCGAGGGCTTAAAACGTGTTTATTCACTGCGGGAAGAGATATACACAACTTTTAGAGTAAATTAATGTTCATGTTGAGAACCTTCAATTTTTCATGCAAAAGGATCGATGACCCGCGACCTGATGAAATTGCTCAGAGATGACCAAAATGGTCTGTTTTGAAAATTTCCATCTTTCAACTAATTTTGACATTCAGAGGTGGACCATCCCTTTTGGAGCTAAAATGAGCATCATTATCGCCATTTTCATGCTTCTAGGGAGCCAAAACTCAAGATTTGGCTCAGGGTTAAAAGTGACTGAAAAGGACCCAAATGCTCACTTCGAGGGCTTAAAACGTGTTTATTCACTGCGGGAAGAGATATAAACAACATTTAGAGTAAATTAATGTTCATGCGAGAAACTTCGATTTTTCATGCAAAACGATCGATGACCCGCGACCTGATGAAATTGCTCTGAGTTGACCAAAATGGTCCGTTTTGAAGATTTCCTTCTTTCAACTAATTTTGACTTTCAGAGGAGGATCATCCCTTTTGGAGCTAAAATGAGCATCATTATCATCATTTTCATGCTTCTAGGGAGCAAATACTCAAGATTAGACTCATGGTTAAAAGTGACTTAAAAGGACCCAAATGCTCACTTCGAGGCCTAAAACGTGTTTATTCACTGCGGGAAGAGATATAAACAACATTTAGAGTAATATAATTTACTTTACTTTAACATTAATTTATTATCTCTTCCCGCTCAAGATTTGGCTCATGGTTAAAAGTGACTTAAAAGGACCCAAATGCTTACTTCGAGGCCTAAAACGTGTTTATTCACTGCGGGAAGAGATATAAACAACATTTAGAGTAAATTATTGTTCATGCGAGAAACTTCGATTTTTCATGTAAAACGATCGATGACCCGCGACCTGATGAAATTGCTCTGAGTTGACCAAAATGGTCAGTTTTGAAAATTTCAATCTTTCAACTAATTTTGACTTTCAGAGGTGGATCATCCCTTTTGGAGCTAAAATGAGCATCTTTATCGTCATTTTCATGCTTCAATGGAGCCAAAAGTCAAGATTTGGCTCATGGTTAAAAGTGACTTAAAAGGACCCAAATGCTCACTTCGAGGGCTTAAAACGTGTTTATTCACTGTGGGAAGAGATATAAACAACATTTGGAGTAAATTAATGTTCATGCGAGAAACTTCGATTTTTCATGCAAAACGATCGATGACACCCCACACCTGATGAAATTGCTCTTAGTTGACCAAAATGGTCCGTTTTGAAGATTTTCATCTTTCAACTAATTTTGACTTTCAGAGGAGGATCATCCCTTTTGGAGCTAAAATGAGCATCATTATCATCATTTTCATGCTTCTAGGGAGCAAATACTCAAGATTTGACTCATGGTTAAAAGTGACTTAAAAGGACCCAAATGCTCACTTCGAGGCCTAAAACGTGTTTATTCACTGCGGGAAGAGATATAAACAACATTTAGAGTAATATAATTTACTTTACTTTAACATTAATTTATTATCTCTTCCCGCTCAAGATTTGGCTCATGGTTAAAAGTGACTTAAAAGGACCCAAATGCTCACTTCGAGGGCTTAAAACGTGTTTATTCACTGCGGGAAGAGATATAAATAACATTTAGAGTAAATTAATGTTCATGCGAGAACCTTCAATTTTTCATGCAAAACGATCGATGACCCGCGACCTGATGAAATTGCTCAGAGATGACCAAAATGGTCTGTTTTGAAAATTTCCATCTTTCAACTAATTTTGACTTTCAGAGGTGGATCATCCCTTTTGGAGCTAAAATGAGCATCATTAGCATCATTTTCATGCTTCTAGGGAGCAAAAACTCAAGACTTGACTCATGGTTAAAAGTGACTTAAAAGGACCCAAATGCTTACTTCGAGGCCTAAAACGTGTTTATTCACTGCGGGAAGAGATATAAACAACATTTAGAGTAAATTAATGTTCATGCGAGAAACTTCGATTTTTCATGCAAAACGATCGATGACCCGCGACCTGATGAAATTGCTCTGAGTTGACCAAAATGGTCCGTTTTGAAAATTTCCATCTTTCAACTAATTTTGACTTTCAGAGGTGGACCATCCCTTTTGGAGCTAAAATGAGCATCTTTATCATCATTTTCATGCTTCTAGGGAGCCAAAACTCAAGATTTGGCTCAGGGTTAAAAGTGAATTAAAAGGACCTAAATGCTCACTTCGAGGGCTTAAAACGTGTTTATTCACTGCGGGAAGATTTATAAACAACATTTGGAGTAAATTAATGTTCATGCGAGAAACTTCGATTTTTCATGCAAAACGATCGATGACCTGCGACCTGATGATATTGCTCTGAGTTTACCAAAATGGTCAGTTTTAAAAATTTCCATCTTTCAACTAATTTTGACTTTCAGAGGTGGATCATTCCTTTTGGAGCTAAAATGAGCATCTTTATAGTCATTTTCATGCTTCAATGGAGCCAAAAGTCAAGATTTGGCTCATGGTTAAAAGTGACTTAAAAGGACCCAAATGCTCACTTCGAGGGCTTAAAACGTGTTTATTCACTGCGGGAAGAGATATAAACAACATTTGGAGTAAATTAATGTTCATGCGAGAAACTTCGATTTTTCATGCAAAACGATCGATGACCCGCGACCTGATGAAATTGCTCTGAGTTGACCAAAATGGTCCGTTTTGAAAATTTCCATCTTTCAACTAATTTTGACTTTCAGAGGTGGACCATCCCTTTTGGAGCTAAAATGAGCATCTTTATCATCATTTTCATGCTTCTAGGGAGCCAAAACTCAAGATTGGGCTCAGGGTTAAAAGTGACTTAAAAGGACCTAAATGCTCACTTCGAGGCCTAAAACGTGTTTATTCACTGCGGGAAGAGATATAAACAACATTTAGAGTAATATAATTTACTTTACTTTAACATTAATTTATTATCTCTTCCCGCTCAAGATTTGGCTCATGGTTAAAAGTGACTTAAAAGGACCCAAATGCTTACTTTGAGGCCTAAAACGTGTTTATTCACTGCGGGAAGATTTATAAACAACATTTGGAGTAAATTAATGTTCATGCGAGAAACTTCGATTTTTCATGCAAAACGATCGATGACCCGCGACCTGATGAAATTGCTCTGAGTTGACCAAAATGGCCCGTTTTGAAGATTTCCATCTTTCAACTAATTTTGACTTTCAGAGGAGGATCATCACTATTGGAGCTAAAATGAGCATCATTATCATCATTTTCATGCTTCTAGGGAGCAAAAACTCAATATTTGACTCATGGTTAAAAGTGACTTAAAAAGTCCCAAATGCTAACTTCGAGGCCTAAAACGTGTTTATTCAGTGCGGGAAGAGATATAAACAACATTTAGAGTATTTTAATTTACTTTACTTTAACATTAATTTATTATCTCTTCCCGCTCAAGATTTGGCTCATGGTTAAAAGTGACTTAAAAGGACCCAAATGCTTACTTCGAGGCCTAAAACGTGTTTATTAACTGCGGGAAGAGATATAAACAACATTTAGAGTAAATTATTGTTCATGCGAGAAACTTCGATTTTTCATGTAAAACGATCGATGACCCGCGACCTGATGAAATTGCTCTGAGTTGACCAAAATGGTCAGTTTTGAAAATTTCAATCTTTCAACTAATTTTGACTTTCAGACGTGGATCATCCCTTTTGGAGCTAAAATGAGCATCTTTATCGTCATTTTCATGCTTCAATGGAGCCAAAAGTCAAGATTTGGCTCATGGTTAAAAGTGACTTAAAAGGACCCAAATGCTCACTTCGAGGGCTTAAAACGTGTTTATTCACTGTGGGAAGAGATATAAACAACATTTGGAGTAAATTAATGTTCATGCGAGAAACTTCGATTTTTCATGCAAAACGATCGATGACCCGCGACCTGATGAAATTCCTCTGAGTTGACCAAAATGGCCCGTTTTGAAGATTTCCATCTTTCAACTAATTTTGACTTTCAGAGGTGGATCATCCATTTTGGAGCTAAAATGAGCATCATTATCATCATTTTCATGCTTCTAGGGAGCCAAAACTCAAGATTTGGCTCAGGGTTAAAAGTGACTGAAAAGGACCCAAATGCTCACTTCGAGGGCTTAAAACGTGTTTATTCACTGCGGGAAGAGATATAAACAACATTTAGAGTAAATTAATGTTCATGCGAGAAACTTCTATTTTTCATGCAAAACGATCGATGACACCCCACACCTGATGAAATTGCTCTTAGTTGACCAAAATGGTCCGTTTTGAAGATTTTCATCTTTCAACTAATTTTGACTTTCAGAGGAGGATCATCCCTTTTGGAGCTAAAATGAGCATCATTATCATCATTTTCATGCTTCTAGGGAGCAAATACTCAAGATTTGACTCATGGTTAAAAGTGACTTAAAAGGACCCAAATGCTCACTTCGAGGCCTAAAACGTGTTTATTCACTGCGGGAAGAGATATAAACAACATTTAGAGTAATATAATTTACTTTACTTTAACATTAATTTATTATCTCTTCCCGCTCAAGATTTGGCTCATGGTTAAAAGTGACTTAAAAGGACCCAAATGCTCACTTCGAGGGCTTAAAACGTGTTTATTCACTGCGGGAAGAGATATAAATAACATTTAGAGTAAATTAATGTTCATGCGAGAACCTTCAAGTTTTTCATGCAAAACGATCGATGACCCGCGACCTGATGAAATTGCTCAGAGATGACCAAAATGGTCTGTTTTGAAAATTTCCATCTTTCAACTAATTTTGACTTTCAGAGGTGGATCATCCCTTTTGGAGCTAAAATGAGCATCATTAGCATCATTTTCATGCTTCTAGGGAGCAAAAACTCAAGACTTGACTCATGGTTAAAAGTGACTTAAAAGGACCCAAATGCTTACTTCGAGGCCTAAAACGTGTTTATTCACTGCGGGAAGAGATATAAACAACATTTAGAGTAAATTAATGTTCATGCGAGAAACTTCGATTTTTCATGCAAAACGATCGATGACCCGCGACCTGATGAAAATGCTCTGAGTTGACCAAAAAAGTCCGTTTTGAAAATTTCCATCTTTCAACTAATTTTGACTTTCAGAGGTGGACCATCCCTTTTGGAGCTAAAATGAGCATCTTTATCATCATTTTCATGCTTCTAGGGAGCCAAAACTCAAGATTTGGCTCAGGGTTAAAAGTGAATTAAAAGGACCTAAATGCTCACTTCGAGGGCTTAAAACGTGTTTATTCACTGCGGGAAGATTTATAAACAACATTTGGAGTAAATTAATGTTCATGCGAGAAACTTCGATTTTTCATGCAAAACGATCGATGACCTGCGACCTGATGATATTGCTCTGAGTTGACCAAAATGGTCAGTTTTAAAAATTTCCATCTTTCAACTAATTTTGACTTTCAGAGGTGGATCATTCCTTTTGGAGCTAAAATGAGCATCTTTATAGTCATTTTCATGCTTCAATGGAGCCAAAAGTCAAGATTTGGCTCATGGTTAAAAGTGACTTAAAAGGACCCAAATGCTCACTTCGAGGGCTTAAAACGTGTTTATTCACTGCGGGAAGAGATATAAACAACATTTGGAGTAAATTAATGTTCATGCGAGAAACTTCGATTTTTCATGCAAAACGATCGATGACCCGCGACCTGATGAAATTGCTCTGAGTTGACCAAAATGGTCCGTTTTGAAAATTTCCATCTTTCAACTAATTTTGGCTTTCAGAGGTGGACCATCCCTTTTGGAGCTAAAATGAGCATCTTTATCATCATTTTCATGCTTCTAGGGAGCCAAAACTCAAGATTGGGCTCAGGGTTAAAAGTGACTTAAAAGGACCTAAATGCTCACTTCGAGGCCTAAAACGTGTTTATTCACTGCGGGAAGAGATATAAACAACATTTAGAGTAATATAATTTACTTTACTTTAACATTAATTTATTATCTCTTCCCGCTCAAGATTTGGCTCATGGTTAAAAGTGACTTAAAAGGACCCAAATGCTTACTTCGAGGCCTAAAACGTGTTTATTCACTGCGGGAAGATTTATAAACAACATTTGGAGTAAATTAATGTTCATGCGAGAAACTTCGATTTTTCATGCAAAACGATCGATGACCCGCGACCTGATGAAATTGCTCTGAGTTGACCAAAATGGCCCGTTTTGAAGATTTCCATCTTTCAACTAATTTTGACTTTCAGAGGAGGATCATCACTATTGGAGCTAAAATGAGCATCATTATCATCATTTTCATGCTTCTAGGGAGCAAAAACTCAATATTTGACTCATGGTTAAAAGTGACTTAAAAGGTCCCAAATGCTAACTTCGAGGCCTAAAACGTGTTTATTCAGTGCGGGAAGAGATATAAACAACATTTAGAGTATTTTAATTTACTTTACTTTAACATTAATTTATTATCTCTTCCCGCTCAAGATTTGACTCATGGTTAAAAGTGACTTAAAAGGACCCAAATGCTCACTTCGAGGGCTTAAAACGTGTTTATTCACTGCGGGAAGAGATATACACAACTTTTAGAGTAAATTAATGTTCATGCGAGAAACTTCGATTTTTCATGCAAAACGATCGATGACCCGCGACCTGATGAAATTGCTCTGAGTTGACCAAAATGGTCCGTTTTGAAGATTTTCATCTTTCAACTAATTTTGACTTTCAGAGGAGGATCATCCCTTTTGGAGCTAAAATGAGGATCATTATCATCATTTTCATGCTTCTAGGGAGCAAATACTCAAGATTTGACTCATGGTTAAAAGTGACTTAAAAGGACCCAAATGCTCACTTCGAGGCCTAAAACGTGTTTATTCACTGCGGGAAGAGATATAAACAACATTTAGAGTAATATAATTTACTTTACTTTAACATTAATTTATTATCTCTTCCCGCTCAAGATTTGGCTCATGGTTAAAAGTGACTTAAAAGGACCCAAATGCTCACTTCGAGGGCTTAAAACGTGTTTATTCACTGCGGGAAGAGATATAAACAACATTTAGAGTAAATTAATGTTCATGCGAGAACCTTCAATTTTTCATGCAAAACGATCGATGACCCGCGACCTCATGAAATTGCTCAGAGATGACCAAAATGGTCTGTTTTGAAAATTTCCATCTTTCAACTAATTTTGACTTTCAGAGGTGGATCATCCCTTTTGGAGCTAAAATGAGCATCATTAGCATCATTTTCATGCTTCTAGGGAGCAAAAACTCAAGACTTGACTCATGGTTAAAAGTGACTTAAAAGGACCCAAATGCTTACTTCGAGGCCTAAAACGTGTTTATTCACTGCGGGAAGATTTATAAACAACATTTGGAGTAAATTAATGTTCATGCGAGAAACTTCGATTTTTCATGCAAAACGATCGATGACCTGCGACCTGATGATATTGCTCTGAGTTGACCAAAATGGTCAGTTTTAAAAATTTCCATCTTTCAACTAATTTTGACTTTCAGAGGTGGATCATCCCTTTTGGAGCTAAAATGAGCATCTTTATAGTCATTTTCATGCTTCAATGGAGCCAAAAGTCAAGATTTGGCTCATGGTTAAAAGTGACTTAAAAGGACCCAAATGCTCACTTCGAGGGCTTAAAACGTGTTTATTCACTGCGGGAAGAGATATAAACAACATTTGGAGTAAATTAATGTTCATGCGAGCAACTTCGATTTTTCATGCAAAACGATCGATGACCCGCGACCTGATGAAATTGCTCTGAGTTGACCAAAATGGTCCGTTTTGAAAATTTCCATCTTTCAACTAATTTTGACTTTCAGAGGTGGACCATCCCTTTTGGAGCTAAAATGAGCATCTTTATCATCATTTTCATGCTTCTAGGGAGCCAAAACTCAAGATTGGGCTCAGGGTTAAAAGTGACTTAAAAGGACCTAAATGCTCACTTCAAGGGCTTAAAACGTGTTTATTCACTGCGGGAAGATTTATGAACAACATTTGGAGTAAATTAATGTTCATGCGAGAAACTTCGATTTTTCATGCAAAACGATCGATGACCCGCGACCTGATGAAATTGCTCTGAGTTGACCAAAATGGCCCGTTTTGAAGATTTCCATCTTTCAACTAATTTTGACTTTCAGAGGAGGATCATCACTATTGGAGCTAAAATGAGCATCATTATCATCATTTTCATGCTTCTAGGGAGCAAAAACTCAATATTTGACTCATGGTTAAAAGTGACTTAAAAGGTCCCAAATGCTTACTTCGAGGCCTAAAACGTGTTTATTCAGTGCGGGAAGAGATATAAACAACATTTAGAGTATTTTAATTTACTTTACTTTAACATTAATTTATTATCTCTTCCCGCTCAAGATTTGACTCATGGTTAAAAGTGACTTAAAAGGACCCAAATGCTCACTTCGAGGGCTTAAAACGTGTTTATTCACTGCGGGAAGAGATATAAACAACATTTAGAGTAAATTAATGTTCATGCGAGAAACTTCGATTTTTCATGCAAAACGATCGATGACCCGCGACCTGATGAAATTGCTCTGAGTTGACCAAAATGGTCCGTTTTGAAGATTTCCATCTTTCAACTAATTTTGACTTTCAGAGGAGGATCATCCCTTTTGGAGCTAAAATGAGCATCATTATCATCATTTTCATGCTTCTAGGGAGCAAATACTCAAGATTTGACTCATGGTTAAAAGTGACTTAAAAGGACCCAAATGCTCACTTCGAGGCCTAAAACGTGTTTATTCACTGCGGGAAGAGATATAAACAACATTTAGAGTAATATAATTTACTTTACTTTAACATTAATTTATTATCTCTTCCCGCTCAAGATTTGGCTCATGGTTAAAAGTGACTTAAAAGGACCCAAATGCTCACTTCAAGGGCTTAAAACGTGTTTATTCACTGCGGGAAGAGATATAAACAACATTTAGAGTAAATTAATGTTCATGCGAGAACCTTCAATTTTTCATGAAAAACGATCGATGACCCGCGACCTGATGAAATTGCTCTGAGTTGACCAAAATGGTCTGTTTTGAAAATTTCCATCTTTCAACTAATTTTGACTTTCAGAGGTGGACCATCCCTTTTGGAGCAAAAATGAGCATCTTTATCATCATTTTCATGCTTCTAGGGAGCCAAAACTCAAGATTTGGCTCAGGGTTAAAAGTGACTGAAAAGGACCAAAATGCTCACTTCGAGGGCTTAAAACGTGTTTATTCACTGCGGGAAGAGATATAAACAACATTTAGAGTAAATTAATGTTCATGCGAGAACCTTCAATTTTTCATGAAAAACGATCGATGACCCGCGACCTGATGAAATTGCTCTGAGTTGACCAAAATGGTCCGTTTTGAAAATTTCCATCTTTCAACTAATTTTGACTTTCAGAGGAGGATCATCCCTTTTGGAGCTAAATGAGCATCATTATCATCATTTTCATGCTTCTAGGGAGCAAATACTCAAGATTTGACTCATGGTTAAAAGTGACTTAAAAGGACCCAAATGCTCACTTCGAGGCCTAAAACGTGTTTATTCACTGCGGGAAGAGATATAAACAACATTTAGAGTGATATAATTTACTTTACTTTAACATTAATTTATTATCTCTTCCCGCTTAAGATTTGGCTCATGGTTAAAAGTGACTTAAAAGGACCCAAATGCTCACTTCGAGGGCTTAAAACGTGTTTATTCACTGCGGGAAGAGATATAAACAACATTTAGAGTAAATTAATGTTCATGCGAGAACCTTCAATTTTTCATGCAAAACGATCGATGACCCGCGACCTGATGAAATTGCTCAGAGATGACCAAAATGGTCTGTTTTGAAAATTTCCATCTTTCAACTAATTTTGACTTTCAGAGGTGGATCATCCCTTTTGGAGCTAAAATGAGCATCATTATCATCATTTTCCTGCTTCTAGGGAGCAAAAACTCAAGACTTGACTCATGGTTAAAAGTGACTTAAAAGGACCCAAATGCTTACTTCGAGGCCTAAAACGTGTTTATTCACTGCGGGAAGAGAAATAAACAACATTTAGAGTAAATTAATTTACTTTACTTTAACATTAATTTATTATCTCTTCCCGCTCAAGATTTGGCTCATGGTTAAAAGTGACTTAAAAGGACCCAAATGCTCACTTCGAGGGCGTAAAACGTGTTTATTCACTGCGGGAAGAGATATAAACAACATTTAGAGTAAATTAATGTTCATGCGAGAAACTTCGATTTTTCATGCAAAACGATCGATGACCTGCGACCTGATGATATTGCTCTGAGTTGACCAAAATGGTCTGTTTTGAAAATTTCAATCTTTCAACTAATTTTGACTTTCAGAGGTGGATCATCCCTTTTGGAGCAAAAATGAGCATCTTTATCATCATTTTCATGCTTCTAGGGTGCCAAAACTCAAGATTTGGCTCAGGGTTAAAATTGACTTAAAAGGACCCAAATGCTGACTTCGAGGGCTTAAAACGTGTTTATTCACTGCGGGAAGAGATATGAACAACATTTAGAGTAAATTAATGTTCATGCGAGAACCTTCAATTTTTCATGCAAAACGATCGATGACCCGCGACCTGATGAAATTGCTCAGAGATGACCAAAATGGTCTGTTTTGAAAATTTCAATCTTTCAACTAATTTTGACTTTCAGAGGTGGATCATCCCTTTTGGAGCAAAAATGAGCATCTTTATCGTCATTTTCATGCTTCAATGGAGCCAAAAGTCAAGATTTGGCTCATGGTTAAAAGTGACTTAAAAGGACCCAAATGCTCACTTCGAGGGCTTAAAACGTGTTTATTCACTGTGGGAAGAGATATAAACAACATTTGGAGTAAATTAATGTTCATACGAGAAACTTCGATTTTTCATGCAAAACGATCGATGACCTGCGACCTGATGATATTGCTCTGAGTTGACCAAAATGGTCAGTTTTAAAAATTTCCATCTTTCAACTAATTTTGACTTTCAGAGGTGGATCATCCCTTTTGGAGCTAAAATGAGCATCTTTATAGTCATTTTCATGCTTCAATGGAGCCAAAAGTCAAGATTTGGCTCATGGTTAAAAGTGACTTAAAAGGACCCAAATGCTCACTTCGAGGGCTTAAAACGTGTTTATTCACTGCGGGAAGAGATATAAACAACATTTGGAGTAAATTAATGTTCATGCGAGAACCTTCGATTTTTCATGCAAAACGATCGATGACCCGCGACCTGATGAAATTGCTCTGAGTTGACCAAAATGGTCCGTTTTGAAAATTTCCATCTTTCAACTAATTTTGACTTTCAGAGGTGGACCATCCCTTTTGGAGCTAAAATGAGCATCTTTATCATCATTTTCATGCTTCTAGGGAGCCAAAACTCAAGATTGGGCTCAGGGTTAAAAGTGACTTAAAAGGACCTAAATGCTCACTTCGAGGGCTTAAAACGTGTTTATTCACTGCGGGAAGATTTATAAACAACATTTAGAGTAAATTAATGTTCATGCGAGAAACTTCGATTCTTCATGCAAAACGATCGATGACCCGCGACCTGATGAAATTGCTCTGAGTTGACCAAAATGGTCCGTTTTGAAAATTTCCATCTTTCAACTAATTTTGACATTCAGAGGTGGACCATCCCTTTTGGAGCTAAAATGAGCATCATTATCATCATTTTCATGCTTCTAGGGAGCAAATACTCAAGATTTGACTCATGGTTAAAAGTGACTTAAAAGGACCCAAATGCTCACTTCGAGGCCTAAAACGTGTTTATTCACTGCGGGAAGAGATATAAACAACATTTAGAGTAAATTAATGTTCATGCGAGAACCTTCAATTTTTCATGCAAAACGATCGATGACCCGCGACCTGATGAAATTGCTCAGAGATGACCAAAATGGTCTGTTTTGAAAATTTCCATCTTTCAACTAATTTTGACTTTCAGAGGTGGATCATCCTTTTTGGAGCTAAAATGAGCATCATTATCATCATTTTCATGCTTCTAGGGAGCAAAAACTCAAGACTTGACTCATGGTTAAAAGTGACTTAAAAGGACCCAAATGCTTACTTCGAGGCCTAAAACGTGTTTATTCACTGCGGGAAGAGATATAAACAACATTTAGAATAAATTAATGTTCATGCGAGAAACTTCGATTTTTCATGCAAAACGATCGATGACCCGCGACCTGATGAAATTGCTCTGAGTTGACCAAAATGGTCCGTTTTAAAAAATTTCCATCTTTCAACTAATTTTGACTTTCAGAGGTGGACCATCCCTTTTGGAGCTAAAATGAGCATCTTTATCATCATTTTCATGCTTCTAGGGAGCCAAAACTCAAGATTTGGCTCAGGGTTAAAAGTGACTTAAAAGGACCTAAATGCTCACTTCGAGGGCTTAAAACGTGTTTATTCACTGCGGGAAGATTTATAAACAACATTTGGAGTAAATTAATGTTCATGCGAGAAACTTCGATTTTTCATGCAAAACGATCGATGACCCGCGACCTGATGAAGTTGCTCAAAGATGACCAAAATGGTCTGTTTTGAAAATTTCCATCTTTCAACTAATTTTGACTTTCAGAGGTGGATCATCCATTTTGGAGCTAAAATGAGCATCATTATCATCATTTTCATGCTTCTAGGGAGCAAAACCTCAAGATTTGACTCATGGTTAAAAGTGACTTAAAAGGACCCAAATGCTCACTTCGAGGGCTTAAAACGTGTTTATTCACTGCGGGAAGATTTATAAACAACATTTAGAGTAAATTAATGTTCATGCGAGAAACTTCGATTTTTCATGCAAAACGATCGATGACCCGCGACCTGATGAAATTGCTCTGAGTTGACCAAAATGGTCCGTTTTGAAAATTTCCATCTTTCAACTAATTTTGACTTTCAGAGGTGGACCATCCCTTTTGGAGCTAAAATGAGCATCTTTATCATCATTTTCATGCTTCTAGGGAGCCAAAACTCAAGATTGGGCTCAGGGTTAAAAGTGACTTAAAAGGACCTAAATGCTCACTTCGAGGGCTTAAAACGTGTTTATTCACTGCGGGAAGATTTATAAACAACATTTAGAGTAAATTAATGTTCATGCGAGAAACTTCGATTCTTCATGCAAAACGATCGATGACCCGCGACCTGATGAAATTGCTCTGAGTTGACCAAAATGGTCCGTTTTGAAAATTTCCATCTTTCAACTAATTTTGACATTCAGAGGTGGACCATCCCTTTTGGAGCTAAAATGAGCATCATTATCATCATTTTCATGCTTCTAGGGAGCAAATACTCAAGATTTGACTCATGGTTAAAAGTGACTTAAAAGGACCCAAATGCTCACTTCGAGGCCTAAAACGTGTTTATTCACTGCGGGAAGAGATATAAACAACATTTAGAGTAAATTAATGTTCATGCGAGAACCTTCAATTTTTCATGCAAAACGATCGATGACCCGCGACCTGATGATATTGCTCAGAGATGACCAAAATGGTCTGTTTTGAAAATTTCCATCTTTCAACTAATTTTGACTTTCAGAGGTGGATCATCCTTTTTGGAGCTAAAATGAGCATCATTATCATCATTTTCATGCTTCTAGGGAGCAAAAACTCAAGACTTGACTCATGGTTAAAAGTGACTTAAAAGGACCCAAATGCTTACTTCGAGGCCTAAAACGTGTTTATTCACTGCGGGAAGAGATATAAACAACATTTAGAATAAATTAATGTTCATGCGAGAAACTTCGATTTTTCATGCAAAACGATCGATGACCCGCGACCTGATGAAATTGCTCTGAGTTGACCAAAATGGTCCGTTTTAAAAAATTTCCATCTTTCAACTAATTTTGACTTTCAGAGGTGGACCATCCCTTTTGGAGCTAAAATGAGCATCTTTATCATCATTTTCATGCTTCTAGGGAGCCAAAACTCAAGATTTGGCTCAGGGTTAAAAGTGACTTAAAAGGACCTAAATGCTCACTTCGAGGGCTTAAAACGTGTTTATTCACTGCGGGAAGATTTATAAACAACATTTGGAGTAAATTAATGTTCATGCGAGAAACTTCGATTTTTCATGCAAAACGATCGATGACCCGCGACCTGATGAAGATGCTCAAAGATGACCAAAATGGTCTGTTTTGAAAATTTCCATCTTTCAACTAATTTTGACTTTCAGAGGTGGATCATCCATTTTGGAGCTAAAATGAGCATCATTATCATCATTTTCATGCTTCTAGGGAGCAAAACCTCAAGATTTGACTCATGGTTAAAAGTGACTTAAAAGGACCCAAATGCTTACTTCGAGGCCTAAAACGTGTTTATTCACTGCGGGAAGAGAAATAAACAACATTTAGAGTAAATTAATTTACTTTACTTTAACATTAATTTATTATCTCTTCCCGCTCAAGATTTGGCTCATGGTTAAAAGTGACTTAAAAGGACCCAAATGCTCACTTCGAGGGCGTAAAACGTGTTTATTCACTGCGGGAAGAGATATAAACAACATTTAGAGTAAATTAATGTTCATGCGAGAAACTTCGATTTTTCATGCAAAACGATCGATGACCCGCGACCTGATGAAATTGCTCTGAGTTGACCAAAATGGTCCGTTTTGAAGATTTCCATCTTTCAACTAATTTTGACTTTCAGAGGAGGATCATCCCTTTTGGAGCTAAAATGAGCAACATTATCATCATTTTCATGCTTCTAGGGAGCAAATACTCAAGATTTGACTCATGGTTAAAAGTGACTTAAAAGGACCCAAATGCTCACTTCGAGGCCTAAAACGTGTTTATTCACTGCGGGAAGAGATATAAACAACATTTAGAGTAATATAATTTACTTTACTTTAACATTAATTTATTATCTCTTCCCGCTCAAGATTTGGCTCATGGTTAAAAGTGACTTAAAAGGACCCAAATGCTCACTTCGAGGGCTTAAAACGTGTTTATTCACTGCGGGAAGAGATATAAACAACATTTAGAGTAAATTAATGTTCATGCGAGAACCTACAATTTTTCATGCAAAACGATCGATGACCCGCGACCTGATGAAATTGCTCTGAGTTGACCAAAATGGTCTGTTTTGAAAATTTCCATCTTTCAACTAATTTTGACTTTCAGAGGTGGACCATCCCTTTTGGAGCTAAAATTAGCATCTTTATCATCATTTTCATGCTTCTAGGGAGCCAAAACTCAAGATTTGGCTCAGGGTTAAAAGTGACTGAAAAGGACCCAAATGCTCACTTCGAGGGCTTAAAACGTGTTTATTCACTGCGGGAAGAGATATAAACAACATTTAGAGTAAATTAATGTTCATGCGAGAAACTTCGATTTTTCATGCAAAACGATCGATGACCCGCGACCTGATGAAATTGCTCTGAGTTGACCAAAATGGTCCGTTTTGAAAATTTCCATCTTTCAACTAATTTTGACTTTCAGAGGTGGATCATCCATTTTGGAGCTAAAATGAGCATCATTATCATCATTTTCATGCTTCTAGGGAGCAAAACCTCAAGATTTGACTCATGGTTAAAAGTGACTTAAAAGGACCCAAATGCTTACTTCGAGGCCTAAAACGTGTTTATTCACTGCGGGAAGAGAAATACACAACATTTAGAGTAAAGTAATTTACTTTAATTTAACATTAATTTATTATCTCTTCCCGCTCAAGATTTGGCTCATGGTTAAAAGTGACTTAAAAGGACCCAAATGCTCACTTCGAGGGCGTAAAACGTGTTTATTCACTGCGGGAAGAGATATAAACAACATTTAGAGTAAATTAATGTTCATGCGAGAAACTTCGATTTTTCATGCAAAACGATCGATGACCCGCGACCTGATGAAATTGCTCTGAGTTGACCAAAATGGTCCGTTTTGAAAATTTCTATCTTTCAACTAATTTTGACTTTCAGAGGTGGACCATCCCTTTTGGAGCTAAAATGAGCATCTTTATCATCATTTTCATGCTTCTAGGGTGCCAAAACTCAAGATTTGGCTCAGGGTTAAAATTGACTTAAAAGGACCCAAATGCTCACTTCGAGGGCTTAAAACGTGTTTATTCACTGCGGGAAGAGATATGAACAACATTTAAAGTAAATTAATGTTCATGCGAGAACCTTATATTTTTCATGCAAAACGATCGATGACCCGCGACCTGATGAAATTGCTCAGAGATGACCAAAATGGTCTGTTTTGAAAATTTCAATCTTTCAACTAATTTTGACTTTCAGAGGTGGATCATCCCTTTTGGAGCTAAAATGAGCATCTTTATCGTCATTTTCATGCTTCAATGGAGCCAAAAGTCAAGATTTGGCTCATGGTTAAAAGTGACTTAAAAGGACCCAAATGCTCACTTCGAGGGCTTAAAACGTGTTTATTCACTGCGGGAAGAGATATAAACAACATTTAGAGTATATTAATGTTCATGCGAGAAACTTCGATTTTTCATGCAAAACGATCGATGACCCGCGACCTGATGAAATTGCTCTGAGTTGACCAAAATGGCCCATTTTGAATATTTCCATCTTTCAACTAATTTTGACATTCAGAGGTGGACCATCCCTTTTGGAGCTAAAATGAGCATCTTTATCATCATTTTGATGCTTCTAGGGAGCCAAAACTCAAGATTTGGCTCAGGGTTAAAAGTGACTTAAAAGGACCCAAATGCTCACTTCGAGGGCTTAACATGTGTTTATTCACTGCGGGAAGAGATATAAACAACATTTAGAGTAAATTAATGTTCATGCGAGAAACTTCGATTTTTCATGCAAAACGATCGATGACCCGCACCTTATGAAATTGCTCTGAGTTGACCAAAATGGTCCGTTTTGAAAATTTCAATCTTTCAACTAATTTTGACTTTCAGAGGTGGATCATCCCTTTTGGAGCTAAAATGAGCATCTTTATCGTCATTTTCATGCTTCAATGGAGCCAAAAGTCAAGATTTGGCTCATGGTTAAAAGTGACTTAAAAGGACCCAAATGCTCACTTCGAAGGCTTAAAACGTGTTTATTCACTGTGGGAAGAGATATAAACAACATTTGGAGTAAATTAATGTTCATTCGAGAAACTTCGATTTTTCATGCAAAACGATCGATGACCCGCGACCTGATGAAATTGCTCTGAGTTGACCAAAATGGCCCGTTTTGAAGATTTCCATCTTTCAACTAATTTTGACTTTCAGAGGTGGATCAGTCATTTTGGAGCTAAAATGAGCATCATTATCATCATTTTCATGCTTCTAGGGAGCAAAAACTCAAGATTTGACTCATGGTTAAAAGTGACTTAAAAGGACCCAAATGCTTACTTCGAGGCCTAAAATGTGTTTATTCACTGCGGGAAGAGATATAAACAACATTTAGAGTAAATTAATGTTCATGCGAGAAACTTCGATTTTTCATGTTAAACGATCGATGACCTGCGACCTGATGATATTGCTCTGAGTTGACCAAAATGGTCCGTTTTAAAAATTTCCATCTTTCAACTAATTTTGACTTTCAGAGGAGGATCATCACTATTGGAGCTAAAATGAGCATCATTATCATCATTTTCATGCTTCTAGGGAGCAAAAACTCAATATTTGACTCATTGTTAAAAGTGACTTAAAAGGTCCCAAATGCTTACTTCGAGGCCTAAAACGTGTTTATTCAGTGCGGGAAGAGATATAAACAACATTTAGAGTATTTTAATTTACTTTACTTTAACATTAATTTATTATCTGTTCCCGCTCAAGATTTGACTCATGGTTAAAAGTGACTTAAAAGGACCCAAATGCTCACTTCGAGGGCTTAAAACGTGTTTATTCACTGCGGGAAGAGATATACACAACTTTTAGAGTAAATTAATGTTCATGCGAGAACCTTCAATTTTTCATGCAAAAGGATCGATGACCCGCGACCTGATGAAATTGCTCAGAGATGACCAAAATGGTCTGTTTTGAAAATTTCCATCTTTCAACTAATTTTGACTTTCAGAGGTGGATCATCCCTTTTGGAGCTAAAATGAGCATCTTTATCGTCATTTTCATGCTTCAATGGAGCCAAAAGTCAAGATTTGGCTCATGGTTAAAAGTGACTTAAAAGGACCCAAATGCTCACTTCGAGGGCTTAAAACGTGTTTATTCACTGTGGGAAGAGATATAAACAACATTTGGAGTAAATTAATGTTCATTCGAGAAACTTCGATTTTTCATGCAAAACGATCGATGACCCGCGACCTGATGAAATTGCTCTGAGTTGACCAAAATGGTCCGTTTTGAAGATTTCCATCTTTCAACTAATTTTGACTTTCAGAGGTGGATCATCCATTTTGGAGCTAAAATGAGCATCATTATCATCATTTTCATGCTTCTAGGGAGCAAAAACTCAAGATTTGACTCATGGTTAAAAGTGACTTAAAAGGACCCAAATGCTTACTTCGAGGCCTAAAATGTGTTTATTCACTGCGGGAAGAGATATAAACAACATTTAGAGTAAATTAATGTTCATGCGAGAAACTTCGATTTTTCATGTTAAACGATCGATGACCTGCGACCTGATGATATTGCTCTGAGTTGACCAAAATGGTCCGTTTTAAAAATTTCCATCTTTCAACTAATTTTGACTTTCAGAGGAGGATCATCACTATTGGAGCTAAAATGAGCATCATTATCATCATTTTCATGCTTCTAGGGAGCAAAAACTCAATATTTGACTCATGGTTAAAAGTGACTTAAAAGGTCCCAAATGCTTACTTCGAGGCCTAAAACGTGTTTATTCAGTGCGGGAAGAGATATAAACAACATTTAGAGTAAATTAATGTTCATGCGAGAAACTTCGATTTTTCATGCAAAACGATCGATGACCCGCGACCTGATGAAATTGCTCTGAGTTGACCAAAATGGTCCGTTTTGAAAATTTCCATCTTTCAACTAATTTTGACTTTCAGAGGTGGACCATCCCTTTTGGAGCTAAAATGAGCATCTTTATCATCATTTTCATGCTTCTAGGGAGCCAAAACTCAAGATTTGTCTCAGGGTTAAAAGTGACTTAAAAGGACCTAAATGCTCACTTCGAGGGCTTAAAACGTGTTTATTCACTGCGGGAAGATTTATAAACAACATTTGGAGTAAATTAATGTTCATGCGAGAAACTTCGATTTTTCATGCAAAACGATCGATGACCTGCGACCTGATGATATTGCTCTGAGTTGACCAAAATGGTCAGTTTTAAAAATTTCCATCTTTCAACTAATTATGACTTTCAGAGGTGGATCATCCCTTTTGGAGCTAAAATGAGCATCTTTATAGTCATTTTCATGCTTCAATGGAGCCAAAAGTCAAGATTTGGCTCATGGTTAAAAGTGACTTAAAAGGACCCAAATGCTCACTTCGAGGGCTTAAAACGTGTTTATTCACTGCGGGAAGAGATATAAACAACATTTGGAGTAAATTAATGTTCATGCGAGCAACTTCGATTTTTCATGCAAAACGATCGATGACCCGCGACCTGATGAAATTGCTCTGAGTTGACCAAAATGGTCCGTTTTGAAAATTTCCATCTTTCAACTAATTTTGACTTTCAGAGGTGGACCATCCCTTTTGGAGCTAAAATGAGCATCTTTATCATCATTTTCATGCTTCTAGGGAGCCAAAACTCAAGATTTGTCTCAGGGTTAAAAGTGACTTAAAAGGACCTAAATGCTCACTTCGAGGGCTTAAAACGTGTTTATTCACTGCGGGAAGATTTATAAACAACATTTGGAGTAAATTAATGTTCATTCGAGAAACTTCGATTTTTCATGCAAAACGATCGATGACCCGCGACCTGATGAAATTGCTCTGAGTTGACCAAAATGGTCCGTTTTGAAGATTTCCATCTTTCAACTAATTTTGACTTTCAGAGGTGGATCATCCATTTTGGAGCTAAAATGAGCATCATTATCATCATTTTCATGCTTCTAGGGAGCAAAAACTCAAGATTTGACTCATGGTTAAAAGTGACTTAAAAGGACCCAAATGCTTACTTCGAGGCCTAAAATGTGTTTATTCACTGCGGGAAGAGATATAAACAACATTTAGAGTAAATTAATGTTCATGCGAGAAACTTCGATTTTTCATGTTAAACGATCGATGACCTGCGACCTGATGATATTGCTCTGAGTTGACCAAAATGGTCCGTTTTAAAAATTTCCATCTTTCAACTAATTTTGACTTTCAGAGGAGGATCATCACTATTGGAGCTAAAATGAGCATCATTATCATCATTTTCATGCTTCTAGGGAGCAAAAACTCAATATTTGACTCATGGTTAAAAGTGACTTAAAAGGTCCCAAATGCTTACTTCGAGGCCTAAAACGTGTTTATTCAGTGCGGGAAGCGATATAAACAACATTTAGAGTAAATTAATGTTCATGCGAGAAACTTCGATTTTTCATGCAAAACGATCGATGACCCGCGACCTGATGAAATTGCTCTGAGTTGACCAAAATGGTCCGTTTTGAAAATTTCCATCTTTCAACTAATTTTGACTTTCAGAGGTGGACCATCCCTTTTGGAGCTAAAATGAGCATCTTTATCATCATTTTCATGCTTCTAGGGAGCCAAAACTCAAGATTTGTCTCAGGGTTAAAAGTGACTTAAAAGGACCTAAATGCTCACTTCGAGGGCTTAAAACGTGTTTATTCACTGCGGGAAGATTTATAAACATCATTTGGAGTAAATTAATGTTCATGCGAGAAACTTCGATTTTTCATGCAAAACGATCGATGACCTGCGACCTGATGATATTGCTCTGAGTTGACCAAAATGGTCAGTTTTAAAAATTTCCATCTTTCAACTAATTATGACTTTCAGAGGTGGATCATCCCTTTTGGAGCTAAAATGAGCATCTTTATAGTCATTTTCATGCTTCAATGGAGCCAAAAGTCAAGATTTGGCTCATGGTTAAAAGTGACTTAAAAGGACCCAAATGCTCACTTCGAGGGCTTAAAACGTGTTTATTCACTGCGGGAAGAGATATAAACAACATTTGGAGTAAATTAATGTTCATGCGAGCAACTTCGATTTTTCATGCAAAACGATCGATGACCCGCGACCTGATGAAATTGCTCTGAGTTGACCAAAATGGTCCGTTTTGAAAATTTCCATCTTTCAACTAATTTTGACTTTCAGAGGTGGACCATCCCTTTTGGAGCTAAAATGAGCATCTTTATCATCATTTTCATGCTTCTAGGGAGCCAAAACTCAAGATTGGGCTCAGGGTTAAAAGTGACTTAAAAGGACCTAAATGCTCACTTCAAGGGCTTAAAACGTGTTTATTCACTGCGGGAAGATTTATAAACAACATTTGGAGTAAATTAATGTTCATGCGAGAAACTTCGATTTTTCATGCAAAACGATCGATGACCCGCGACCTGATGAAATTGCTCTGAGTTGACCAAAATGGCCCGTTTTGAAGATTTCCATCTTTCAACTAATTTTGACTTTCAGAGGAGGATCATCACTATTGGAGCTAAAATGAGCATTATTATCATCATTTTCATGCTTCTAGGGAGCAAAAACTCAATATTTGACTCATGGTTAAAAGTGACTTAAAAGGTCCCAAATGCTTACTTCGAGGCCTAAAACGTGTTTATTCAGTGCGGGAAGAGATATAAACAACATTTAGAGTATTTTAATTGACTTTACTTTAACATTAATTTATTATCTCTTCCCGCTCAAGATTTGACTCATGGTTAAAAGTGACTTAAAAGGACCCAAATGCTCACTTCGAGGGCTTAAAACGTGTTTATTCACTGCGGGAAGAGATATACACAACTTTTAGAGTAAATTAATGTTCATGCGAGAACCTTCAATTTTTCATGCAAAAGGATCGATGACCCGCGACTTGATGAAATTGCTCAGAGATGACCAAAATGGTCTGTTTTGAAAATTTCCATCTTTCAACTAATTTTGACTTTCAGAGGTGGATCATCCATTTTGGAGCTAAAATGAGCATCATTATCGTCATTTTCATGCTTCTAGGGAGCCAAAACTCAAGATTTGGCTCAGGGTTAAAAGTGACTGAAAAGGACCCAAATGCTCACTTCGAGGGCTTAAAACGTGTTTATTCACTGCGGGAAGAGATATAAACAACATTCAGAGTAAATTAATGTTCATGCGAGAAACTTCGATTCTTCATGCAAAACGATCGATGACCCGCGACCTGATGAAATTGCTCTGAGTTGACCAAAATGGTCCGTTTTGAAAATTTCCATCTTTCAACTAATTTTGACATTCAGAGGTGGACCATCCCTTTTGGAGCTAAAATGAGCATCTTTATCATCATTTTGATGTTTCTAGGGAGCCAAAACTCAAGATTTGGCTCAGAGTTAAAAGTGACTTAAAAGGACCCAAATGCTCACTTCGAGGGCTTAAAACGTGTTTATTCACTGCGGGAAGAGATATAAACAACATTTAGAGTAAATTAATGTTCATGCGAGAAACTTCGATTTTTCATGCAAAACGATCGATGACCCGCGACCTGATGAAATTGCTCTGAGTTGACCAAAATGGTCCGTTTTGAAGATTTCCATCTTTCAACTAATTTTGACTTTCAGAGGAGGATCATCCCTTTTGGAGCTAAAATGAGCAACATTATCATCATTTTCATGCTTCTAGGGAGCAAATACTCAAGATTTGACTCATGGTTAAAAGTGACTTAAAAGGACCCAAATGCTCACTTCGAGGCCTAAAACGTGTTTATTCACTGCGGGAAGAGATATAAACAACATTTAGAGTAATATAATTTACTTTACTTTAACATTAATTTATTATCTCTTCCCGCTCAAGATTTGGCTCATGGTTAAAAGTGACTTAAAAGGACCCAAATGCTCACTTCGAGGGCTTAAAACGTGTTTATTCACTGCGGGAAGAGATATAAACAACATTTAGAGTAAATTAATGTTCATGCGAGAACCTTCAATTTTTCATGCAAAACGATCGATGACCCGCGACCTGATGAAATTGCTCTGAGTTGACCAAAATGGTCTGTTTTGAAACTTTCCATCTTTCAACTAATTTTGACTTTCAGAGGTGGATCATCCCTTTTGGAGCTAAAATGAGCATCATTATCATCATTTTCATGCTTCTAGGGAGCAAAAACTCAAGACTTGACTCATGGTTAAAAGTGACTTAAAAGGACCCAAATGCTTACTTCGAGGCCTAAAACGTGTTTATTCACTGCGGGAAGAGATATAAACAACATTTAGAATAAATTAATGTTCATGCGCGAAACTTCGATTTTTCATGCAAAACGATCGATGACCCGCGACCTGATGAAATTGCTCTGAGTTGACCAAAATGGTCCATTTTGAAAATTTCCATCTTTCAACTAATTTTGACTTTCAGAGGTGGACCATCCCTTTTGGAGCTAAAATGAGCATCTTTATCATCATTTTCATGCTTCTAGGGAGCCAAAACTCAAGATTTGGCTCAGGGTTAAAAGTGACTGAAAAGGACCCAAATGCTCACTTCGAGGGCTTAAAACGTGTTTATTCACTGCGGGAAGAGATATAAACAACATTTAGAGTAAATTAATGTTCATGCGAGAAACTTCGATTTTTCATGCAAAACGATCGATGACCCGCGACCTGATGAAATTGCTCTGAGTTGACCAAAATGGTCCGTTTTGAAAATTTCCATCTTTCAACTAATTTTGACTTTCAGAGGAGGATCATCCCTTTTGGAGCTAAATGAGCATCATTATCATCATTTTCATGCTTCTAGGGAGCAAATACTCAAGATTTGACTCATGGTTAAAAGTGACTTAAAAGGACCCAAATGCTCACTTCGAGGCCTAAAACGTGTTTATTCACTGCGGGAAGAGATATAAACAACATTTAGAGTGATATAATTTACTTTACTTTAACATTAATTTATTATCTCTTCCCGCTTTAGATTTGGCTCATGGTTAAAAGTGACTTAAAAGGACCCAAATGCTCACTTCGAGGGCTTAAAACGTGTTTATTCACTGCGGGAAGAGATATAAACAACATTTAGAGTAAATTAATGTTCATGCGAGAACCTTCAATTTTTCATGCAAAACGATCGATGACCCGCGACCTGATGAAATTGCTCAGAGATGACCAAAATGGTCTGTTTTGAAAATTTCCATCTTTCAACTAATTTTGACTTTCAGAGGTGGACCATCCCTTTTGGAGCTAAAATGAGCATCTTTATCATCATTTTCATGCTTCTAGGGAGCCAAAACTCAAGATTTGGCTCAGGGTTAAAAGTGACTGAAAAGGACCCAAATGCTCACTTCGAGGGCTTAAAACGTGTTTATTCACTGCGGGAAGAGATATAAACAACATTTAGAGTAAATTAATGTTCATGCGAGAAACTTCGATTTTTCATGCAAAACGATCGATGACCCGCGACCTGATGAAATTGCTCTGAGTTGACCAAAATGGTCCGTTTTGAAAATTTCCATCTTTCAACTAATTTTGACTTTCAGAGGAGGATCATCCCTTTTGGAGCTAAATGAGCATCATTATCATCATTTTCATGCTTCTAGGGAGCAAATACTCAAGATTTGACTCATGGTTAAAAGTGACTTAAAAGGACCCAAATGCTCACTTCGAGGCCTAAAACGTGTTTATTCACTGCGGGAAGAGATATAAACAACATTTAGAGTGATATAATTTACTTTACTTTAACATTAATTTATTATCTCTTTCCGCTTAAGATTTGGCTCATGGTTAAAAGTGACTTAAAAGGACCCAAATGCTCACTTTGAGGGCTTAAAACGTGTTTATTCACTGCGGGAAGAGATATAAACAACATTTAGAGTAAATTAATGTTCATGCGAGAACCTTCAAGTTTTCATGCAAAACGATCGATGACCCGCGACCTGATGAAATTGCTCAGAGATGACCAAAATGGTCTGTTTTGAAAATTTCCATCTTTCAACTAATTTTGACTTTCAGAGGTGGATCATCCCTTTTGGAGCTAAAATGAGCATCATTATCATCATTTTTATGCTTCTTGGGAGCAAAAACTCAAGACTTGACTCATGGTTAAAAGTGACTTAAAAGGACCCAAATGCTTACTTCGAGGCCTAAAACGTGTTTATTCACTGCGGGAAGAGATATAAACAACATTTAGAATAAATTAATGTTCATGCGAGAAACTTCGATTTTTCATGCAAAACGATCGATGACCCGCGACCTGATGAAATTGCTCTGAGTTGACCAAAATGGTCCGTTTTGAAAATTTCCATCTTTCAACTAATTTTGACTTTCAGAGGTGGACCATCCCTTTTGGAGCTAAAATGAGCATCTTTATCATCATTTTCATGCTTCTAGGGAGCCAAAACTCAAGATTTGGCTCAGGGTTAAAAGTGACTTAAAAGGACCTAAATGCTCACTTCGAGGGCTTAAAACGTGTTTATTCACTGCGGGAAGATTTATAAACAACATTTGGAGTAAATTAATGTTCATGCGAGAAACTTCGATTTTTCATGCAAAACGATCGATGACCCGCGCGACCTGATGAAGTTGCTCAAAGATGACCAAAATGGTCTGTTTTGAAAATTTCCATCTTTCAACTAATTTTGACTTTCAGAGGTGGATCATCCATTTTGGAGCTAAAATGAGCATCATTATCATCATTTTCATGCTTCTAGGGAGCAAAACCTCAAGATTTGACTCATGGTTAAAAGTGACTTAAAAGGACCCAAATGCTTACTTCGAGGCCTAAAACGTGTTTATTCACTGCGGGAAGAGAAATACACAACATTTAGAGTAAATTAATTTACTTTACTTTAACATTAATTTATTATCTCTTCCCGCTCAAGATTTGGCTCATGGTTAAAAGTGACTTAAAAGGACCCAAATGCTCACTTCGAGGGCGTAAAACGTGTTTATTCACTGCGGGAAGAGATATAAACAACATTTAGAGTAAATTAATGTTCATGCGAGAAACTTCGATTTTTCATGCAAAACGATCGATGACCCGCGACCTGATGAAATTGCTCTGAGTTGACCAAAATGGTCCGTTTTGAAAATTTCTATCTTTCAACTAATTTTGACTTTCAGAGGTGGACCATCCCTTTTGGAGCTAAAATGAGCATCTTTATCATCATTTTCATGCTTCTAGGGTGCCAAAACTCAAGATTTGGCTCAGGGTTAAAATTGACTTAAAAGGACCCAAATGCTCACTTCGAGGGCTTAAAACGTGTTTATTCACTGCGGGAAGAGATATGAACAACATTTAGAGTAAATTAATGTTCATGCGAGAACCTTATATTTTTCATGCAAAACGATCGATGACCCGCGACCTGATGAAATTGCTCAGAGATGACCAAAATGGTCTGTTTTGAAAATTTCAATCTTTCAACTAATTTTGACTTTCAGAGGTGGATCATCCCTTTTGGAGCTAAAATGAGCATCTTTATCGTCATTTTCATGCATCAATGGAGCCAAAAGTCAAGATTTGGCTCATGGTTAAAAGTGACTTAAAAGGACCCAAATGCTCACTTCGAGGGCTTAAAACGTGTTTATTCACTGCGGGAAGAGATATAAACAACATTTAGAGTATATTAATGTTCATGCGAGAAACTTCGATTTTTCATGCAAAACGATCGATGACCCGCGACCTGATGAAATTGCTCTGAGTTGACCAAAATGGCCCGTTTTGAAAATTTCCATCTTTCAACTAATTTTGACATTCAGAGGTGGACCATCCCTTTTGGAGCTAAAATGAGCATCTTTATCATCATTTTGATGCTTCTAGGGAGCCAAAACTCAAGATTTGGCTCAGGGTTAAAAGTGACTTAAAAGGACCCAAATGCTCACTTCGAGGGCTTAACATGTGTTTATTCACTGCGGGAAGAGATATAAACAACATTTAGAGTAAATTAATGTTCATGCGAGAAACTTCGATTTTTAATGCAAAACGATCGATGACCCGCACCTTATGAAATTGCTCTGAGTTGACCAAAATGGTCCGTTTTGAAAATTTCAATCTTTCAACTAATTTTGACTTTCAAAGGTGGATCATCCCTTTTGGAGCTAAAATGAGCATCTTTATCGTCATTTTCATGCTTCAATGGAGCCAAAAGTCAAGATTTGGCTCATGGTTAAAAGTGACTTAAAAGGACCCAAATGCTCACTTCGAGGGCTTAAAACGTGTTTATTCACTGTGGGAAGAGATATAAACAACATTTGGAGTAAATTAATGTTCATTCGAGAAACTTCGATTTTTCATAAAAAACGATCGATGACCCGCGACCTGATGAAATTGCTCAGAGATGACCAAAATGGTCTGTTTTGAAAATTTCCATCTTTCAACTAATTTTGACTTTCAGAGGTGGACCATCCCTTTTGGAGCTAAAATGAGCATCTTTATCATCATTTTCATGCTTCTAGGGAGCCAAAACTCAAGATTTGGCTCAGGGTTAAAAGTGACTGAAAAGGACCCAAATGCTCACTTCGAGGGCTTAAAACGTGTTTATTCACTGCGGGAAGAGATATAAACAACATTTAGAGTAAATTAATGTTCATGCGAGAAACTTCGATTTTTCATGCAAAACGATCGATGACCCGCGACCTGATGAAATTGCTCTGAGTTGACCAAAATGGTCCGTTTTGAAAATTTCCATCTTTCAACTAATTTTGACTTTCAGAGGAGGATCATCCCTTTTGGAGCTAAATGAGCATCATTATCATCATTTTCATGCTTCTAGGGAGCAAATACTCAAGATTTGACTCATGGTTAAAAGTGACTTAAAAGGACCCAAATGCTCACTTCGAGGCCTAAAACGTGTTTATTCACTGCGGGAAGAGATATAAACAACATTTAGAGTGATATAATTTACTTTACTTTAACATTAATTTATTATCTCTTTCCGCTTAAGATTTGGCTCATGGTTAAAAGTGACTTAAAAGGACCCAAATGCTCACTTTGAGGGCTTAAAACGTGTTTATTCACTGCGGGAAGAGATATAAACAACATTTAGAGTAAATTAATGTTCATGCGAGAACCTTCAAGTTTTCATGCAAAACGATCGATGACCCGCGACCTGATGAAATTGCTCAGAGATGACCAAAATGGTCTGTTTTGAAAATTTCCATCTTTCAACTAATTTTGACTTTCAGAGGTGGATCATCCCTTTTGGAGCTAAAATGAGCATCATTATCATCATTTTTATGCTTCTTGGGAGCAAAAACTCAAGACTTGACTCATGGTTAAAAGTGACTTAAAAGGACCCAAATGCTTACTTCGAGGCCTAAAACGTGTTTATTCACTGCGGGAAGAGATATAAACAACATTTAGAATAAATTAATGTTCATGCGAGAAACTTCGATTTTTCATGCAAAACGATCGATGACCCACCTGATGAAATTGCTCTGAGTTGACCAAAATGGTCCGTTTTGAAAATTTCCATCTTTCAACTAATTTTGACTTTCAGAGGTGGACCATCCCTTTTGGAGCTAAAATGAGCATCTTTATCATCATTTTCATGCTTCTAGGGAGCCAAAACTCAAGATTTGGCTCAGGGTTAAAAGTGACTTAAAAGGACCTAAATGCTCACTTCGAGGGCTTAAAACGTGTTTATTCACTGCGGGAAGATTTATAAACAACATTTGGAGTAAATTAATGTTCATGCGAGAAACTTCGATTTTTCATGCAAAACGATCGATGACCCGCGCGACCTGATGAAGTTGCTCAAAGATGACCAAAATGGTCTGTTTTGAAAATTTCCATCTTTCAACTAATTTTGACTTTCAGAGGTGGATCATCCATTTTGGAGCTAAAATGAGCATCATTATCATCATTTTCATGCTTCTAGGGAGCAAAACCTCAAGATTTGACTCATGGTTAAAAGTGACTTAAAAGGACCCAAATGCTTACTTCGAGGCCTAAAACGTGTTTATTCACTGCGGGAAGAGAAATACACAACATTTAGAGTAAATTAATTTACTTTACTTTAACATTAATTTATTATCTCTTCCCGCTCAAGATTTGGCTCATGGTTAAAAGTGACTTAAAAGGACCCAAATGCTCACTTCGAGGGCGTAAAACGTGTTTATTCACTGCGGGAAGAGATATAAACAACATTTAGAGTAAATTAATGTTCATGCGAGAAACTTCGATTTTTCATGCAAAACGATCGATGACCCGCGACCTGATGAAATTGCTCTGAGTTGACCAAAATGGTCCGTTTTGAAAATTTCTATCTTTCAACTAATTTTGACTTTCAGAGGTGGACCATCCCTTTTGGAGCTAAAATGAGCATCTTTATCATCATTTTCATGCTTCTAGGGTGCCAAAACTCAAGATTTGGCTCAGGGTTAAAATTGACTTAAAAGGACCCAAATGCTCACTTCGAGGGCTTAAAACGTGTTTATTCACTGCGGGAAGAGATATGAACAACATTTAGAGTAAATTAATGTTCATGCGAGAACCTTATATTTTTCATGCAAAACGATCGATGACCCGCGACCTGATGAAATTGCTCAGAGATGACCAAAATGGTCTGTTTTGAAAATTTCAATCTTTCAACTAATTTTGACTTTCAGAGGTGGATCATCCCTTTTGGAGCTAAAATGAGCATCTTTATCGTCATTTTCATGCATCAATGGAGCCAAAAGTCAAGATTTGGCTCATGGTTAAAAGTGACTTAAAAGGACCCAAATGCTCACTTCGAGGGCTTAAAACGTGTTTATTCACTGCGGGAAGAGATATAAACAACATTTAGAGTATATTAATGTTCATGCGAGAAACTTCGATTTTTCATGCAAAACGATCGATGACCCGCGACCTGATGAAATTGCTCTGAGTTGACCAAAATGGCCCGTTTTGAAAATTTCCATCTTTCAACTAATTTTGACATTCAGAGGTGGACCATCCCTTTTGGAGCTAAAATGAGCATCTTTATCATCATTTTGATGCTTCTAGGGAGCCAAAACTCAAGATTTGGCTCAGGGTTAAAAGTGACTTAAAAGGACCCAAATGCTCACTTCGAGGGCTTAACATGTGTTTATTCACTGCGGGAAGAGATATAAACAACATTTAGAGTAAATTAATGTTCATGCGAGAAACTTCGATTTTTCATGCAAAACGATCGATGACCCGCACCTTATGAAATTGCTCTGAGTTGACCAAAATGGTCCGTTTTGAAAATTTCAATCTTTCAACTAATTTTGACTTTCAGAGGTGGATCATCCCTTTTGGAGCTAAAATGAGCATCTTTATCGTCATTTTCATGCTTCAATGGAGCCAAAAGTCAAGATTTGGCTCATGGTTAAAAGTGACTTAAAAGGACCCAAATGCTCACTTCGAGGGCTTAAAACGTGTTTATTCACTGTGGGAAGAGATATAAACAACATTTGGAGTAAATTAATGTTCATTCGAGAAACTTCGATTTTTCATAAAAAACGATCGATGGCCCGCGACCTGATGAAATTGCTCTGAGTTGACCAAAATGGCCCGTTTTGAAGATTTCCATCTTTCAACTAATTTTGACTTTCAGAGGTGGATCATCCATTTTGGAGCTAAAATGAGCATCATTATCATCATTTTCATGCTTCTAGGGAGCAAAAACTCAAGATTTGACTCATGGTTAAAAGTGACTTAAAAGGACCCAAATGCTTACTTCGAGGCCTAAAATGTGTTTATTCACTGCGGGAAGAGATATAAACAACATTTAGAGTAAATTAATGTTCATGCGAGAAACTTCGATTTTTCATGTTAAACGATCGATGACCTGCGACCTGATGATATTGCTCTGAGTTGACCAAAATGGTCCATTTGAAAAATTTCCATCTTTCAACTAATTTTGACTTTCAGAGGAGGATCATCACTATTGGAGCTAAAATGAGCATCATTATCATCATTTTCATGCTTCTAGGGAGCAAAAACTCAATATTTGACTCATGGTTAAAAGTGACTTAAAAGGTCCCAAATGCTTACTTCGAGGCCTAAAACGTGTTTATTCAGTGCGGGAAGAGATATAAAGAACATTTAGAGTATTTTAATTTACTTTACTTTAACATTAATTTATTATCTCTTCCCGCTCAAGATTTGACTCATGGTTAAAAGTGACTTAAAAGGACCCAAATGCTCACTTCGAGGGCTTAAAACGTGTTTATTCACTGCGGGAAGAGATATACACAACTTTTAGAGTAAATTAATGTTCATGCGAGAACCTTCAATTTTTCATGCAAAAGGATCGATGACCCGCGACCTGATGAAATTGCTCAGAGATGACCAAAATGGTCTGTTTTGAAAATTTCCATCTTTCAACTAATTTTGACTTTCAGAGGTGGATCATCCATTTTGGAGCTAAAATGAGCATCATTATCGTCATTTTCATGCCTCTAGGGAGCCAAAACTCAAGATTTGGCTCATGGTTAAAAGTGACTTAAAAGGACCCAAATGCTCACTTCGAGGGCTTAAAACGTGTTTATTCACTGCGGGAAGAGATATAAACAACATTTGGAGTAAATTAATGTTCATGCGAGAAACTTCGATTTTTCATGCAAAACGATCGATGACCCGCGACCTGATGAAATTCCTCTGAGTTGACCAAAATGGCCCGTTTTGAAGATTTCCATCTTTCAACTAATTTTGACTTTCAGAGGTGGATCATCCATTTTGGAGCTAAAATGAGCATCATTATCATCATTATCATGCTTCTAGGGAGCCAAAACTCAAGATTTGGCTCAGGGTTAAAAGTGACTGAAAAGGACCCAAATGCTCACTTCGAGGGCTTAAAACGTGTTTATTCACTGCGGGAAGAGATATAAACAACATTTAGAGTAAATTAATGTTCATGCGAGAAACTTCGATTTTTCATGCAAAACGATCGATGACCCGCGACCTGATGAAATTGCTCTGAGTTGACCAAAATGGTCCGTTTTGAAAATTTCCATCTTTCAACTAATTTTGACTTTCAGAGGTGGACCATCCCTTTTGGAGCTAAAATGAGCATCTTTATCATCATTTTCATGCTTCTAGGGAGCCAAAACTCAAGATTTGTCTCAGGGTTAAAAGTGACTTAAAAGGACCTAAATGCTCACTTCGAGGGCTTAAAACGTGTTTATTCACTGCGGGAAGATTTATAAACAACATTTGGAGTAAATTAATGTTCATGCGAGAAACTTCGATTTTTCATGCAAAACGATCGATGACCTGCGACCTGATGATATTGCTCTGAGTTGACCAAAATGGTCAGTTTTAAAAATTTCCATCTTTCAACTAATTTTGACTTTCAGAGGTGGATCATCCCTTTTGGAGCTAAAATGAGCATCTTTATAGTCATTTTCATGCTTCAATGGAGCCAAAAGTCAAGATTTGGCTCATGGTTAAAAGTGACTTAAAAGGACCCAAATGCTCACTTCGAGGGCTTAAAACGTGTTTATTCACTGCGGGAAGAGATATAAACAACATTTGGAGTAAATTAATGTTCATGCGAGCAACTTCGATTTTTCATGCAAAACGATCGATGACCCGCGACCTGATGAAATTGCTCTGAGTTGACCAAAATGGTCCGTTTTGAAAATTTCCATCTTTCAACTAATTTTGACTTTCAGAGGTGGACCATCCCTTTTGGAGCTAAAATGAGCATCTTTATCATCATTTTCATGCTTCTAGGGAGCCAAAACTCAAGATTGGGCTCAGGGTTAAAAGTGACTTAAAAGGACCTAAATGCTCACTTCGAGGGCTTAAAACGTGTTTATTCACTGCGGGAAGATTTATAAACAACATTTGGAGTAAATTAATGTTCATGCGAGAAACTTCGATTTTTCATGCAAAACGATCGATGACCCGCGACCTGATGAAATTGCTCTGAGTTGACCAAAATGGCCCGTTTTGAAGATTTCCATCTTTCAACTAATTTTGACTTTCAGAGGAGGATCATCACTATTGGAGCTAAAATGAGCATCATTATCATCATTTTCATGCTTCTAGGGAGCAAAAACTCAATATTTGACTCATGGTTAAAAGTGACTTAAAAGGTCCCAAATGCTTACTTCGAGGCCTAAAACGTGTTTATTCAGTGCGGGAAGAGATATAAACAACATTTAGAGTATTTTAATTGACTTTACTTTAACATTAATTTATTATCTCTTCCCGCTCAAGATTTGACTCATGGTTAAAAGTGACTTAAAAGGACCCAAATGCTCACTTCGAGGGCTTAAAACGTGTTTATTCACTGCGGGAAGAGATATAAACAACATTCAGAGTAAATTAATGTTCATGCGAGAAACTTCGATTCTTCATGCAAAACGATCGATGACCCGCGACCTGATGAAATTGCTCTGAGTTGACCAAAATGGTCCGTTTTGAAAATTTCCATCTTTCAACTAATTTTGACATTCAGAGGTGGACCATCCCTTTTGGAGCTAAAATGAGCATCTTTATCATCATTTTGATGCTTCTAGGGAGACAAAACTCAAGATTTGGCTCAGGGTTAAAAGTGACTTAAAAGGACCCAAATGCTCACTTCGAGGGCTTAAAACGTGTTTATTCACTGCGGGAAGAGATATAAACAACATTTAGAGTAAATTAATGTTCATGCGAGAAACTTCGATTTTTCATGCAAAACGATCGATGACCCGCGACCTGATGAAATTGCTCTGAGTTGACCAAAATGGTCAGTTTTGAAAATTTCAATCTTTCAACTAATTTTGACTTTCAGAGGTGGATCATCCCTTTTGGAGCTAAAATGAGCATCTTTATCATCATTTTCATGCTTCAATGGAGCCAAAAGTCAAGATTTGGCTCATGGTTAAAAGTGACTTAAAAGGACCCAAATGCTCACTTCGAGGGCTTAAAACGTGTTTATTCACTGCGGGAAGAGATATAAACAACATTTGGAGTAAATTAATGTTCATGCGAGAAACTTCGATTTTTCATGCAAAACGATCGATGACCCGCGACCTGATGAAATTCCTCTGAGTTGACCAAAATGGCCCGTTTTGAAGATTTCCATCTTTCAACTAATTTTGACTTTCAGAGGTGGATCATCCATTTTGGAGCTAAAATGAGCATCATTATCATCATTATCATGCTTCTAGGGAGCCAAAACTCAAGATTTGGCTCAGGGTTAAAAGTGACTGAAAAGGACCCAAATGCTCACTTCGAGGGCTTAAAACGTGTTTATTCACTGCGGGAAGAGATATAAACAACATTTAGAGTAAATTAATGTTCATGCGAGAAACTTCGATTTTTCATGCAAAACGATCGATGACCCGCGACCTGATGAAATTGCTCTGAGTTGACCAAAATGGTCCGTTTTGAAAATTTCCATCTTTCAACTAATTTTGACTTTCAGAGGTGGACCATCCCTTTTGGAGCTAAAATGAGCATCTTTATCATCATTTTCATGCTTCTAGGGAGCCAAAACTCAAGATTTGTCTCAGGGTTAAAAGTGACTTAAAAGGACCTAAATGCTCACTTCGAGGGCTTAAAACGTGTTTATTCACTGCGGGAAGATTTATAAACAACATTTGGAGTAAATTAATGTTCATGCGAGAAACTTCGATTTTTCATGCAAAACGGTCGATGACCTGCGACCTGATGATATTGCTCTGAGTTGACCAAAATGGTCAGTTTTAAAAATTTCCATCTTTCAACTAATTTTGACTTTCAGAGGTGGATCATCCCTTTTGGAGCTAAAATGAGCATCTTTATAGTCATTTTCATGCTTCAATGGAGCCAAAAGTCAAGATTTGGCTCATGGTTAAAAGTGACTTAAAAGGACCCAAATGCTCACTTCGAGGGCTTAAAACGTGTTTATTCACTGCGGGAAGAGATATAAACAACATTTGGAGTAAATTAATGTTCATGCGAGCAACTTCGATTTTTCATGCAAAACGATCGATGACCCGCGACCTGATGAAATTGCTCTGAGTTGACCAAAATGGTCCGTTTTGAAAATTTCCATCTTTCAACTAATTTTGACTTTCAGAGGTGGACCATCCCTTTTGGAGCTAAAATGAGCATCTTTATCATCATTTTCATGCTTCTAGGGAGCCAAAACTCAAGATTGGGCTCAGGGTTAAAAGTGACTTAAAAGGACCTAAATGCTCACTTCGAGGGCTTAAAACGTGTTTATTCACTGCGGGAAGATTTATAAACAACATTTAGAGTAAATTAATGTTCATGCGAGAAACTTCGATTTTTCATGGAAAACGATCGATGACCCGCGACCTGATGAAATTGCTCTGAGTTGACCAAAATGGTCCGTTTTGAAAATTTCCATCTTTCAACTAATTTTGACTTTCAGAGGTGGACCATCCCTTTTGGAGCTAAAATGAGCATCTTTATCATCATTTTCATGCTTCTAGGGAGCCAAAACTCAAGATTGGGCTCAGGGTTAAAAGTGACTTAAAAGGACCTAAATGCTCACTTCAAGGGCTTAAAACGTGTTTATTCACTGCGGGAAGAGATATAAACAACATTTAGAGTAAATTAATGTTCATGCGAGAAACTTCGATTTTTCATGCAAAACGATCGATGACCCGCGACCTGATGAAATTGCTCTGAGTTGACCAAAATGGTCAGTTTTGAAAATTTCAATCTTTCAACTAATTTTGACTTTCAGAGGTGGATCATCCCTTTTGGAGCTAAAATGAGCATCTTTATCATCATTTTCATGCTTCAATGGAGCCAAAAGTCAAGATTTGGCTCATGGTTAAAAGTGACTTAAAAGGACCCAAATGCTCACTTCGAGGGCTTAAAACGTGTTTATTCACTGCGGGAAGAGATATAAACAACATTTGGAGTAAATTAATGTTCATGCGAGAAACTTCGATTTTTCATGCAAAACGATCGATGACCCGCGACCTGATGAAATTCCTCTGAGTTGACCAAAATGGCCCGTTTTGAAGATTTCCATCTTTCAACTAATTTTGACTTTCAGAGGTGGATCATCCATTTTGGAGCTAAAATGAGCATCATTATCATCATTATCATGCTTCTAGGGAGCCAAAACTCAAGATTTGGCTCAGGGTTAAAAGTGACTGAAAAGGACCCAAATGCTCACTTCGAGGGCTTAAAACGTGTTTATTCACTGCAGGAAGAGATATAAACAACATTTAGAGTAAATTAATGTTCATGCGAGAAACTTCGATTTTTCATGCAAAACGATCGATGACCCGCGACCTGATGAAATTGCTCTGAGTTGACCAAAATGGTCCGTTTTGAAAATTTCCATCTTTCAACTAATTTTGACTTTCAGAGGTGGACCATCCCTTTTGGAGCTAAAATGAGCATCTTTATCATCATTTTCATGCTTCTAGGGAGCCAAAACTCAAGATTTGTCTCAGGGTTAAAAGTGACTTAAAAGGACCTAAATGCTCACTTCGAGGGCTTAAAACGTGTTTATTCACTGCGGGAAGATTTATAAACAACATTTGGAGTAAATTAATGTTCATGCGAGAAACTTCGATTTTTCATGCAAAACGGTCGATGACCTGCGACCTGATGATATTGCTCTGAGTTGACCAAAATGGTCAGTTTTAAAAATTTCCATCTTTCAACTAATTTTGACTTTCAGAGGTGGATCATCCCTTTTGGAGCTAAAATGAGCATCTTTATAGTCATTTTCATGCTTCAATGGAGCCAAAAGTCAAGATTTGGCTCATGGTTAAAAGTGACTTAAAAGGACCCAAATGCTCACTTCGAGGGCTTAAAACGTGTTTATTCACTGCGGGAAGAGATATAACAACATTTGGAGTAAATTAATGTTCATGCGAGCAACTTCGATTTTTCATGCAAAACGATCGATGACCCGCGACCTGATGAAATTGCTCTGAGTTGACCAAAATGGTCCGTTTTGAAAATTTCCATCTTTCAACTAATTTTGACTTTCAGAGGTGGACCATCCCTTTTGGAGCTAAAATGAGCATCTTTATCATCATTTTCATGCTTCTAGGGAGCCAAAACTCAAGATTGGGCTCAGGGTTAAAAGTGACTTAAAAGGACCTAAATGCTCACTTCGAGGGCTTAAAACGTGTTTATTCACTGCGGGAAGATTTATAAACAACATTTGGAGTAAATTAATGTTCATGCGAGAAACTTCGATTTTTCATGCAAAACGATCGATGACCCGCGACCTGATGAAATTGCTCTGAGTTGACCAAAATGGCCCGTTTTGAAGATTTCCATCTTTCAACTAATTTTGACTTTCAGAGGAGGATCATCACTATTGGAGCTAAAATGAGCATCATTATCATCATTTTCATGCTTCTAGGGAGCAAAAACTCAATATTTGACTCATGGTTAAAAGTGACTTAAAAGGTCCCAAATGCTTACTTCGAGGCCTAAAACGTGTTTATTCAGTGCGGGAAGAGATATAAACAACATTTAGAGTATTTTAATTGACTTTACTTTAACATTAATTTATTATCTCTTCCCGCTCAAGATTTGACTCATGGTTAAAAGTGACTTAAAAGGACCCAAATGCTCACTTCGAGGGCTTAAAACGTGTTTATTCACTGCGGGAAGAGATATACACAACTTTTAGAGTAAATTAATGTTCATGCGAGAACCTTCAATTTTTCATGCAAAAGGATCGATGACCCGCGACCTGATGAAATTGCTCAAAGATGACCAAAATGGTCTGTTTTGAAAATTTCCATCTTTCAACTAATTTTGACTTTCAGAGGTGGATCATCCATTTTGGAGCTAAAATGAGCATCATTATCGTCATTTTCATGCTTCTAGGGAGCCAAAACTCAAGATTTGGCTCAGGGTTAAAAGTGACTGAAAAGGACCCAAATGCTCACTTCGAGGGCTTAAAACGTGTTTATTCACTGCGGGAAGAGATATAAACAACATTCAGAGTAAATTAATGTTCATGCGAGAAACTTCGATTCTTCATGCAAAACGATCGATGACCCGCGACCTGATGAAATTGCTCTGAGTTGACCAAAATGGTCCGTTTTGAAAATTTCCATCTTTCAACTAATTTTGACATTCAGAGGTGGACCATCCCTTTTGGAGCTAAAATGAGCATCTTTATCATCATTTTGATGCTTCTAGGGAGCCAAAACTCAAGATTTGGCTCAGGGTTAAAAGTGACTTAAAAGGACCCAAATGCTCACTTCGAGGGCTTAAAACGTGTTTATTCACTGCGGGAAGAGATATAAACAACATTTAGAGTAAATTAATGTTCATACGAGAAACTTCGATTTTTCATGCAAAACGATCGATGACCCGCGACCTGATGAAATTGCTCTGAGTTGACCAAAATGGTCCGTTTTGAAGATTTCCATCTTTCAACTAATTTTGACTTTCAGAGGAGGATCATCCCTTTTGGAGCTAAAATGAGCATCATTATCATCATTTTCATGCTTCTAGGGAGCAAATACTCAAGATTTGACTCATGGTTAAAAGTGACTTAAAAGGACCCAAATGCTCACTTCGAGGCCTAAAACGTGTTTATTCACTGTGGGAAGAGATATAAACAACATTTAGAGTAATATAATTTACTTTACTTTAACATTAATTTATTATCTCTTCCCGCTCAAGATTTGGCTTATGGTTAAAAGTGACTTAAAAGGACCCAAATGCTCACTTCGAGGGCTTAAAACGTGTTTATTCACTGCGGGAAGAGATATAAACAACATTTAGAGTAAATTAATGTTCATGCGAGAACCTTCAATTTTTCATGCAAAACGATCGATGACCCGCGACCTGATGAAATTGCTCTGAGTTGACCAAAATGGTCTGTTTTGAAAATTTCCATCTTTCAACTAATTTTGACTTTCAGAGGTGGATCATCCCTTTTGGAGCTAAAATGAGCATCATTATCATCATTTTCATGCTTCTAGGGAGCAAAAACTCAAGACTTGACTCATGGTTAAAAGTGACTTAAAAGGACCCAAATGCTTACTTCGAGGCCTAAAACGTGTTTATTCACTGCGGGAAGAGATATAAACAACATTTAGAATAAATTAATGTTCATGCGCGAAACTTCTATTTTTCATGCAAAACGATCGATGACCCGCGACCTGATGAAATTGCTCTGAGTTGACCAAAATGGTCCGTTTTGAAAATTTCCATCTTTCAACTAATTTTGACTTTCAGAGGTGGACCATCCCTTTTGGAGCTAAAATGAGCATCTTTATCATCATTTTCATGCTTTTAGGGAGCCAAAACTCAAGATTTGGCTCAGGGTTAAAAGTGACTGAAAAGGACCCAAATGCTCACTTCGAGGGCTTAAAACGTGTTTATTCACTGCGGGAAGAGATATAAACAACATTTAGAGTAAATTAATGTTCATGCGAGAAACTTCGATTTTTCATGCAAAACGATCGATGACCCGCGACCTGATGAAATTGCTCTGAGTTGACCAAAATGGTCCGTTTTGAAAATTTCCATCTTTTAACTAATTTTGAATTTCAGAGGAGGATCATCCCTTTTGGAGCTAAATGAGCATCATTATCATCATTTTCATGCTTCTAGGGAGCAAATACTCAAGATTTGACTCATGGTTAAAAGTGACTTAAAAGGACCCAAATGCTCACTTCGAGGCCTAAAACGTGTTTATTCACTGCGGGAAGAGATATAAACAACATTTAGAGTGATATAATTTACTTTACTTTAACATTAATTTATTATCTCTTCCCGCTTAAGATTTGGCTCATGGTTAAAAGTGACTTAAAAGGACCCAAATGCTCACTTCGAGGGCTTAAAACGTGTTTATTCACTGCGGGAAGAGATATAAACAACATTTAGAGTAAATTAATGTTCATGCGAGAACCTTCAATTTTTCATGCAAAACGATCGATGACCCGCGACCTGATGAAATTGCTCAGAGATGACCAAAATGGTCTGTTTTGAAAATTTCCATCTTTCAACTAATTTTGACTTTCAGAGGTGGATCATCCCTTTTGGAGCTAAAATGAGCATCATTATCATCATTTTCATGCTTCTAGGGAGCAAAAACTCAAGACTTGACTCATGGTTAAAAGTGACTTAAAAGGACCCAAATGCTTACTTCGAGGCCTAAAACGTGTTTATTCACTGCGGGAAGAGATATAAACAACATTTAGAATAAATTAATGTTCATGCGAGAAACTTCGATTTTTCATGCAAAACGATCGATGACCCGCGACCTGATGAAATTGCTCTGAGTTGACCAAAATGGTCCGTTTTGAAAATTTCCATCTTTCAACTAATTTTGACTTTCAGAGGTGGACCATCCCTTTTGGAGCTAAAATGAGCATCTTTATCATCATTTTCATGCTTCTAGGGAGCCAAAACTCAAGATTTGGCTCAGGGTTAAAAGTGACTTAAAAGGACCTAAATGCTCACTTCGAGGGCTTAAAACGTGTTTATTCACTGTGGGAAGATTTATAAACAACATTTGGAGTAAATTAATGTTCATGCGAGAAACTTCGATTTTTCATGCAAAACGATCGATGACCCGCAACCTGATGAAGTTGCTCAAAGATGACCAAAATGGTCTGTTTTGAAAATTTCCATCTTTCAACTAATTTTGACTTTCAGAGGTGGATCATCCATTTTGGAGCTAAAATGAGCATCATTATCATCATTTTCATGCTTCTAGGGAGCAAAACCTCAAGATTTGACTCATGGTTAAAAGTGACTTAAAAGGACCCAAATGCTTACTTCGAGGCCTAAAACGTGTTTATTCACTGCGGGAAGAGAAATAAACAACATTTAGAGTAAATTAATTTACTTTACTTTAACATTAATTTATTATCTCTTCCCGCTCAAGATTTGGCTCATGGTTAAAAGTGACTTAAAAGGACCCAAATGCTCACTTCGAGGGCGTAAAACGTGTTTATTCACTGCGGGAAGAGATATAAACAACATTTAGAGTAAATTAATGTTCATGCGAGAAACTTCGATTTTTCATGCAAAACGATCGATGTCCCGCGACCTGATGAAATTGCTCTGAGTTGACCAAAATGGTCCGTTTTGAAAATTTCCATCTTTCAACTAATTTTGACTTTCAGAGGTGGACCATCCCTTTTGGAGCTAAAATGAGCATCTTTATCATCATTTTCATGCTTCTAGGGTGCCAAAACTCAAGATTTGGCTCAGGGTTAAAATTGACTTAAAAGGACCCAAATGCTCACTTCGAGGGCTTAAAACGTGTTTATTCACTGCGGGAAGAGATATAAACAACATTTAGAGTATATTAATGTTCATGCGAGAAACTTCGATTTTTCATGCAAAACGATCGATGAACCGCGACCTGATGAAATTGCTCTGAGTTGACCAAAATGGCCCGTTTTGAAAATTTCCATCTTTCAACTAATTTTGACATTCAGAGGTGGACCATCCCTTTTGGAGCTAAAATGAGCATCTTTATCATCATTTTGATGCTTCTAGGGAGCCAAAACTCAAGATTTGGCTCAGGGTTAAAAGTGACTTAAAAGGACCCAAATGCTCACTTCGAGGGCTTAAAACGTGTTTATTCACTGCGGGAAGAGATATAAACAACATTTAGAGTAAATTAATGTTCATGCGAGAAACTTCGATTTTTCATGCAAAACGATCGATGACCCGCACCTTATGAAATTGCTCTGAGTTGACCAAAATGGTCCGTTTTGAAAATTTCCATCTTTCAACTAATTTTGACTTTCAGAGGTGGACCATCCCTTTTGGAGCTAAAATGAGCATCTTTATCATCATTTTCATGCTTCTAGGGAGCCAAAACTCAAGATTTGGCTCAGGGTTAAAAGTGACTGAAAAGGACCCAAATGCTCACTTCGAGGGCTTAAAACGTGTTTATTCACTGCGGGAAGAGATATAAACAACATTTAGAGTAAATTAATGTTCATGCGAGAAACTTCGATTTTTCATGCAAAACGATCGATGACCCGCGACCTGATGAAATTGCTCTGAGTTGACCAAAATGGTCCGTTTTGAAAATTTCCATCTTTTAACTAATTTTGACTTTCAGAGGAGGATCATCCCTTTTGGAGCTAAATGAGCATCATTATCATCATTTTCATGCTTCTAGGGAGCAAATACTCAAGATTTGACTCATGGTTAAAAGTGACTTAAAAGGACCCAAATGCTCACTTCGAGGCCTAAAATGTGTTTATTCACTGCGGGAAGAGATATAAACAACATTTAGAGTGATATAATTTACTTTACTTTAACATTAATTTATTATCTCTTCCCGCTTAAGATTTGGCTCATGGTTAAAAGTGACTTAAAAGGACCCAAATGCTCACTTCGAGGGCTTAAAACGTGTTTATTCACTGCAGGAAGAGATATAAACAACATTTAGAGTAAATTAATGTTCATGCGAGAACCTTCAATTTTTCATGCAAAACGATCGATGACCCGCGACCTGATGAAATTGCTCAGAGATGACCAAAATGGTCTGTTTTGAAAATTTCCATCTTTCAACTAATTTTGACTTTCAGAGGTGGATCATCCCTTTTGGAGCTAAAATGAGCATCATTATCATCATTTTCATGCTTCTAGGGTGCCAAAACTCAAGATTTGGCTCAGGGTTAAAATTGACTTAAAAGGACCCAAATGCTCACTTCGAGGGCTTAAAACGTGTTTATTCACTGCGGGAAGAGATATAAACAACATTTAGAGTAAATTAATGTTCATGCGAGAACCTTCAATTTTTCATGCAAAACGATCGATGACCCGCGACCTGATGAAATTGCTCAGAGATGACCAAAATGGTCTGTTTTGAAAATTTCCATCTTTCAACTAATTTTGACTTTCAGAGGTGGATCATCCCTTTTGGAGCTAAAATGAGCATCTTTATCGTCATTTTCATGCTTCAATGGAGCCAAAAGTCAAGATTTGGCTCATGGTTAAAAGTGACTTAAAAGGACCCAAATGCTCACTTCGAGGGCTTAAAACGTGTTTATTCACTGTGGGAAGAGATATAAACAACATTTGGAGTAAATTAATGTTCATTCGAGAAACTTCGATTTTTCATGCAAAACTATCGATGACCCGCGACCTGATGAAATTGCTCAAAGATGACCAAAATGGTCTGTTTTGAAAATTTCCATCTTTCAACTAATTTTGACTTTCAGAGGTGGATCATCCATTTTGGAGCTAAAATGAGCATCATTATCGTCATTTTCATGCTTCTAGGGAGCCAAAACTCAAGATTTGGCTCAGGGTTAAAAGTGACTGAAAAGGACCCAAATGCTCACTTCGAGGGCTTAAAACGTGTTTATTCACTGCGGGAAGAGATATAAACAACATTCAGAGTAAATTAATGTTCATGCGAGAAACTTCGATTCTTCATGCAAAACGATCGATGACCCGCGACCTGATGAAATTGCTCTGAGTTGACCAAAATGGTCCGTTTTGAAAATTTCCATCTTTTAACTAATTTTGACTTTCAGAGGAGGATCATCCCTTTTGGAGCTAAATGAGCATCATTATCATCATTTTCATGCTTCTAGGGAGCAAATACTCAAGATTTGACTCATGGTTAAAAGTGACTTAAAAGGACCCAAATGCTCACTTCGAGGCCTAAAATGTGTTTATTCACTGCGGGAAGAGATATAAACAACATTTAGAGTGATATAATTTACTTTACTTTAACATTAATTTATTATCTCTTCCCGCTTAAGATTTGGCTCATGGTTAAAAGTGACTTAAAAGGACCCAAATGCTCACTTCGAGGGCTTAAAACGTGTTTATTCACTGCAGGAAGAGATATAAACAACATTTAGAGTAAATTAATGTTCATGCGAGAACCTTCAATTTTTCATGCAAAACGATCGATGACCCGCGACCTGATGAAATTGCTCAGAGATGACCAAAATGGTCTGTTTTGAAAATTTCCATCTTTCAACTAATTTTGACTTTCAGAGGTGGATCATCCCTTTTGGAGCTAAAATGAGCATCATTATCATCATTTTCATGCTTCTAGGGTGCCAAAACTCAAGATTTGGCTCAGGGTTAAAATTGACTTAAAAGGACCCAAATGCTCACTTCGAGGGCTTAAAACGTGTTTATTCACTGCGGGAAGAGATATAAACAACATTTAGAGTAAATTAATGTTCATGCGAGAACCTTCAATTTTTCATGCAAAACGATCGATGACCCGCGACCTGATGAAATTGCTCAGAGATGACCAAAATGGTCTGTTTTGAAAATTTCCATCTTTCAACTAATTTTGACTTTCAGAGGTGGATCATCCCTTTTGGAGCTAAAATGAGCATCTTTATCGTCATTTTCATGCTTCAATGGAGCCAAAAGTCAAGATTTGGCTCATGGTTAAAAGTGACTTAAAAGGACCCAAATGCTCACTTCGAGGGCTTAAAACGTGTTTATTCACTGTGGGAAGAGATATAAACAACATTTGGAGTAAATTAATGTTCATTCGATAAACTTCGATTTTTCATGCAAAACGATCGATGACCCGCGACCTGATGAAATTGCTCAAAGATGACCAAAATGGTCTGTTTTGAAAATTTCCATCTTTCAACTAATTTTGACTTTCAGAGGTGGATCATCCATTTTGGAGCTAAAATGAGCATCATTATCGTCATTTTCATGCTTCTAGGGAGCCAAAACTCAAGATTTGGCTCAGGGTTAAAAGTGACTGAAAAGGACCCAAATGCTTACTTCGAGGGCTTAAAACGTGTTTATTCACTGCGGGAAGAGATATAAACAACATTTAGAATAAATTAATGTTCATGCGCAAAACTTCTATTTTTCATGCAAAACGATCGATGACCCGCGACCTGATGAAATTGCTCTGAGTTGACCAAAATGGTCCGTTTTGAAAATTTCCATCTTTCAACTAATTTTGACTTTCAGAGGTGGACCATCCCTTTTGGAGCTAAAATGAGCATCTTTATCATCATTTTCATGCTTCTAGGGAGCCAAAACTCAAGATTTGGCTCAGGGTTAAAAGTGACTGAAAAGGACCCAAATGCTCACTTCGAGGGCTTAAAACGTGTTTATTCACTGCGGGAAGAGATATAAACAACATTTAGAGTAAATTAATGTTCATGCGAGAAACTTCGATTTTTCATGCAAAACGATCGATGACCCGCGACCTGATGAAATTGCTCTGAGTTGACCAAAATGGTCCGTTTTGAAAATTTCCATCTTTTAACTAATTTTGAATTTCAGAGGAGGATCATCCCTTTTGGAGCTAAATGAGCATCATTATCATCATTTTCATGCTTCTAGGGAGCAAATACTCAAGATTTGACTCATGGTTAAAAGTGACTTAAAAGGACCCAAATGCTCACTTCGAGGCCTAAAACGTGTTTATTCACTGCGGGAAGAGATATAAACAACATTTAGAGTGATATAATTTACTTTACTTTAACATTAATTTATTATCTCTTCCCGCTTAAGATTTGGCTCATGGTTAAAAGTGACTTAAAAGGACCCAAATGCTCACTTCGAGGGCTTAAAACGTGTTTATTCACTGCGGGAAGAGATATAAACAACATTTAGAGTAAATTAATGTTCATGCGAGAACCTTCAATTTTTCATGCAAAACGATCGATGACCCGCGACCTGATGAAATTGCTCAGAGATGACCAAAATGGTCTGTTTTGAAAATTTCCATCTTTCAACTAATTTTGACTTTCAGAGGTGGATCATCCCTTTTGGAGCTAAAATGAGCATCATTATCATCATTTTCATGCTTCTAGGGAGCAAAAACTCAAGACTTGACTCATGGTTAAAAGTGACTTAAAAGGACCCAAATGCTTACTTCGAGGCCTAAAACGTGTTTATTCACTGCGGGAAGAGATATAAACAACATTTAGAATAAATTAATGTTCATGCGAGAAACTTCGATTTTTCATGCAAAACGATCGATGACCTGATGAAATTGCTCTGAGTTGACCAAAATGGTCCGTTTTGAAAATTTCCATCTTTCAACTAATTTTGACTTTCAGAGGTGGACCATCCCTTTTGGAGCTAAAATGAGCATCTTTATCATCATTTTCATGCTTCTAGGGAGCCAAAACTCAAGATTTGGCTCAGGGTTAAAAGTGACTTAAAAGGACCTAAATGCTCACTTCGAGGGCTTAAAACGTGTTTATTCACTGTGGGAAGATTTATAAACAACATTTGGAGTAAATTAATGTTCATGCGAGAAACTTCGATTTTTCATGCAAAACGATCGATGACCCGCAACCTGATGAAGTTGCTCAAAGATGACCAAAATGGTCTGTTTTGAAAATTTCCATCTTTCAACTAATTTTGACTTTCAGAGGTGGATCATCCATTTTGGAGCTAAAATGAGCATCATTATCATCATTTTCATGCTTCTAGGGAGCAAAACCTCAAGATTTGACTCATGGTTAAAAGTGACTTAAAAGGACCCAAATGCTTACTTCGAGGCCTAAAACGTGTTTATTCACTGCGGGAAGAGAAATAAACAACATTTAGAGTAAATTAATTTACTTTACTTTAACATTAATTTATTATCTCTTCCCGCTCAAGATTTGGCTCATGGTTAAAAGTGACTTAAAAGGACCCAAATGCTCACTTCGAGGGCGTAAAACGTGTTTATTCACTGCGGGAAGAGATATAAACAACATTTAGAGTAAATTAATGTTCATGCGAGAAACTTCGATTTTTCATGCAAAACGATCGATGTCCCGCGACCTGATGAAATTGCTCTGAGTTGACCAAAATGGTCCGTTTTGAAAATTTCCATCTTTCAACTAATTTTGACTTTCAGAGGTGGACCATCCCTTTTGGAGCTAAAATGAGCATCTTTATCATCATTTTCATGCTTCTAGGGTGCCAAAACTCAAGATTTGGCTCAGGGTTAAAATTGACTTAAAAGGACCCAAATGCTCACTTCGAGGGCTTAAAACGTGTTTATTCACTGCGGGAAGAGATATAAACAACATTTAGAGTATATTAATGTTCATGCGAGAAACTTCGATTTTTCATGCAAAACGATCGATGAACCGCGACCTGATGAAATTGCTCTGAGTTGACCAAAATGGCCCGTTTTGAAAATTTCCATCTTTCAACTAATTTTGACATTCAGAGGTGGACCATCCCTTTTGGAGCTAAAATGAGCATCTTTATCATCATTTTGATGCTTCTAGGGAGCCAAAACTCAAGATTTGGCTCAGGGTTAAAAGTGACTTAAAAGGACCCAAATGCTCACTTCGAGGGCTTAAAACGTGTTTATTCACTGCGGGAAGAGATATAAACAACATTTAGAGTAAATTAATGTTCATGCGAGAAACTTCGATTTTTCATGCAAAACGATCGATGACCCGCACCTTATGAAATTGCTCTGAGTTGACCAAAATGGTCCGTTTTGAAAATTTCCATCTTTCAACTAATTTTGACTTTCAGAGGTGGACCATCCCTTTTGGAGCTAAAATGAGCATCTTTATCATCATTTTCATGCTTCTAGGGAGCCAAAACTCAAGATTTGGCTCAGGGTTAAAAGTGACTGAAAAGGACCCAAATGCTCACTTCGAGGGCTTAAAACGTGTTTATTCACTGCGGGAAGAGATATAAACAACATTTAGAGTAAATTAATGTTCATGCGAGAAACTTCGATTTTTCATGCAAAACGATCGATGACCCGCGACCTGATGAAATTGCTCTGAGTTGACCAAAATGGTCCGTTTTGAAAATTTCCATCTTTTAACTAATTTTGACTTTCAGAGGAGGATCATCCCTTTTGGAGCTAAATGAGCATCATTATCATCATTTTCATGCTTCTAGGGAGCAAATACTCAAGATTTGACTCATGGTTAAAAGTGACTTAAAAGGACCCAAATGCTCACTTCGAGGCCTAAAATGTGTTTATTCACTGCGGGAAGAGATATAAACAACATTTAGAGTGATATAATTTACTTTACTTTAACATTAATTTATTATCTCTTCCCGCTTAAGATTTGGCTCATGGTTAAAAGTGACTTAAAAGGACCCAAATGCTCACTTCGAGGGCTTAAAACGTGTTTATTCACTGCAGGAAGAGATATAAACAACATTTAGAGTAAATTAATGTTCATGCGAGAACCTTCAATTTTTCATGCAAAACGATCGATGACCCGCGACCTGATGAAATTGCTCAGAGATGACCAAAATGGTCTGTTTTGAAAATTTCCATCTTTCAACTAATTTTGACTTTCAGAGGTGGATCATCCCTTTTGGAGCTAAAATGAGCATCATTATCATCATTTTCATGCTTCTAGGGTGCCAAAACTCAAGATTTGGCTCAGGGTTAAAATTGACTTAAAAGGACCCAAATGCTCACTTCGAGGGCTTAAAACGTGTTTATTCACTGCGGGAAGAGATATAAACAACATTTAGAGTAAATTAATGTTCATGCGAGAACCTTCAATTTTTCATGCAAAACGATCGATGACCCGCGACCTGATGAAATTGCTCAGAGATGACCAAAATGGTCTGTTTTGAAAATTTCCATCTTTCAACTAATTTTGACTTTCAGAGGTGGATCATCCCTTTTGGAGCTAAAATGAGCATCTTTATCGTCATTTTCATGCTTCAATGGAGCCAAAAGTCAAGATTTGGCTCATGGTTAAAAGTGACTTAAAAGGACCCAAATGCTCACTTCGAGGGCTTAAAACGTGTTTATTCACTGTGGGAAGAGATATAAACAACATTTGGAGTAAATTAATGTTCATTCGAGAAACTTCGATTTTTCATGCAAAACGATCGATGACCCGCGACCTGATGAAATTGCTCTGAGTTGACCAAAATGGCCCGTTTTGAAGATTTCCATCTTTCAACTAATTTTGACTTTCAGAGGTGGATCATCCATTTTGGAGCTAAAATGAGCATCATTATCATCATTTTCATGCTTCTAGGGAGCAAAAACTCAAGATTTGACTCATGGTTAAAAGTGACTTAAAAGGACCCAAATGCTTACTTCGAGGCCTAAAATGTGTTTATTCACTGCGGGAAGAGATATAAACAACATTTAGAGTAAATTAATGTTCATGCGAGAAACTTCGATTTTTCATGTTAAACGATCGATGACCTGCGACCTGATGATATTGCTCTGAGTTGACCAAAATGGTCCGTTTTAAAAATTTCCATCTTTCAACTAATTTTGACTTTCAGAGGAGGATCATCACTATTGGAGCTAAAATGAGCATCATTATCATCATTTTCATGCTTCTAGGGAGCAAAAACTCAATATTTGACTCATGGTTAAAAGTGACTTAAAAGGTCCCAAATGCTTACTTCGAGGCCTAAAACGTGTTTATTCAGTGCGGGAAGACATATAAACAACATTTAGAGTATTTTAATTTACTTTACTTTAACATTAATTTATTATCTCTTCCCGCTCAAGATTTGACTCATGGTTAAAAGTGACTTAAAAGGACCCAAATGCTCACTTCGAGGGCTTAAAACGTGTTTATTCACTGCGGGAAGAGATATACACAACTTTTAGAGTAAATTAATGTTCATGCGAGAACCTTCAATTTTTCATGCAAAAGGATCGATGACCCGCGACCTGATGAAATTGCTCAGAGATGACCAAAATGGTCTGTTTTGAAAATTTCCATCTTTCAACTAATTTTGACTTTCAGAGGTGGATCATCCATTTTGGAGCTAAAATGAGCATCATTATCGTCATTTTCATGCCTCTAGGGAGCCAAAACTCAAGATTTGGCTCAGGGTTAAAAGTGACTGAAAAGGACCCAAATGCTCACTTCGAGGGCTTAAAACGTGTTTATTCACTGCGGGAAGAGATATAAACAACATTTAGAGTAAATTAATGTTCATGCGAGAAACTTCGATTTTTCATGCAAAACGATCGATGACCCGCGACCTGATGAAATTGCTCTGAGTTGACTGAAATGGTCCGTTTTGAAAATTTCCATCTTTCAACTAATTTTGACTTTCAGAGGTGGACCATCCCTTTTGGAGCTAAAATGAGCATCTTTATCATCATTTTCATGCTTCTAGGGTGCCAAAACTCAAGATTTGGCTCAGGGTTAAAATTGACTTAAAAGGACCCAAATGCTCACTTCGAGGGATTAAAACGTGTTTATTCACTCCGGGAAGAGATATAAACAACATTTAGAGTAAATTATTGTTCATGCGAGAAACTTCGATTTTTCATGTAAAACGATCGATGACCCGCGACCTGATGAAATTGCTCTGAGTTGACCAAAATGGTCAGTTTTGAAAATTTCAATCTTTCAACTAATTTTGACTTTCAGAGGTGGATCATCCCTTTTGGAGCTAAAATGAGCATCTTTATCATCATTTTCATGCTTCAATGGAGCCAAAACTCAAGATTTGGCTCAGGGTTAAAAGTGACTGAAAAGGACCCAAATGCTCACTTCGAGGGCTTAAAACGTGTTTATTCACTGCGGGAAGAGATATAAACAACATTTAGAGTAAATTAATGTTCATGCGAGAAACTTCGATTTTTCATGCAAAACGATCGATGACCCGCGACCTGATGAAATTGCTCTGAGTTGACCAAAATGGTCCGTTTTGAAAATTTCCATCTTTTAACTAATTTTGACTTTCAGAGGAGGATCATCCCTTTTGGAGCTAAATGAGCATCATTATCATCATTTTCATGCTTCTAGGGAGCAAATACTCAAGATTTGACTCATGGTTAAAAGTGACTTAAAAGGACCCAAATGCTCACTTCGAGGCCTAAAATGTGTTTATTCACTGCGGGAAGAGATATAAACAACATTTAGAGTGATATAATTTACTTTACTTTAACATTAATTTATTATCTCTTCCCGCTTAAGATTTGGCTCATGGTTAAAAGTGACTTAAAAGGACCCAAATGCTCACTTCGAGGGCTTAAAACGTGTTTATTCACTGCAGGAAGAGATATAAACAACATTTAGAGTAAATTAATGTTCATGCGAGAACCTTCAATTTTTCATGCAAAACGATCGATGACCCGCGACCTGATGAAATTGCTCAGAGATGACCAAAATGGTCTGTTTTGAAAATTTCCATCTTTCAACTAATTTTGACTTTCAGAGGTGGATCATCCCTTTTGGAGCTAAAATGAGCATCTTTATCGTCATTTTCATGCTTCAATGGAGCCAAAAGTCAAGATTTGGCTCATGGTTAAAAGTGACTTAAAAGGACCCAAATGCTCACTTCGAGGGCTTAAAACGTGTTTATTCACTGTGGGAAGAGATATAAACAACATTTGGAGTAAATTAATGTTCATTCGAGAAACTTCGATTTTTCATGCAAAACGATCGATGACCCGCGACCTGATGAAATTGCTCTGAGTTGACCAAAATGGCCCGTTTTGAAGATTTCCATCTTTCAACTAATTTTGACTTTCAGAGGTGGATCATCCATTTTGGAGCTAAAATGAGCATCATTATCATCATTTTCATGCTTCTAGGGAGCAAAAACTCAAGATTTGACTCATGGTTAAAAGTGACTTAAAAGGACCCAAATGCTTACTTCGAGGCCTAAAATGTGTTTATTCACTGCGGGAAGAGATATAAACAACATTTAGAGTAAATTAATGTTCATGCGAGAAACTTCGATTTTTCATGTTAAACGATCGATGACCTGCGACCTGATGATATTGCTCTGAGTTGACCAAAATGGTCCGTTTTAAAAATTTCCATCTTTCAACTAATTTTGACTTTCAGAGGAGGATCATCACTATTGGAGCTAAAATGAGCATCATTATCATCATTTTCATGCTTCTAGGGAGCAAAAACTCAATATTTGACTCATGGTTAAAAGTGACTTAAAAGGTCCCAAATGCTTACTTCGAGGCCTAAAACGTGTTTATTCAGTGCGGGAAGACATATAAACAACATTTAGAGTATTTTAATTTACTTTACTTTAACATTAATTTATTATCTCTTCCCGCTCAAGATTTGACTCATGGTTAAAAGTGACTTAAAAGGACCCAAATGCTCACTTCGAGGGCTTAAAACGTGTTTATTCACTGCGGGAAGAGATATACACAACTTTTAGAGTAAATTAATGTTCATGCGAGAACCTTCAATTTTTCATGCAAAAGGATCGATGACCCGCGACCTGATGAAATTGCTCAGAGATGACCAAAATGGTCTGTTTTGAAAATTTCCATCTTTCAACTAATTTTGACTTTCAGAGGTGGATCATCCATTTTGGAGCTAAAATGAGCATCATTATCGTCATTTTCATGCCTCTAGGGAGCCAAAAGTCAAGATTTGGCTCATGGTTAAAAGTGACTTAAAAGGACCCAAATGCTCACTTCGAGGGCTTAAAACGTGTTTATTCACTGCGGGAAGAGATATAAACAACATTTGGAGTAAATTAATGTTCATGCGAGAAACTTCGATTTTTCATGCAAAACGATCGATGACCCGCGACCTGATGATATTGCTCTGAGTTGACCAAAATGGTCCGTTTTAAAAATTTCCATCTTTCAACTAATTTTGACTTTCAGAGGAGGATCATCACTATTGGAGCTAAAATGAGCATCATTATCATCATTTTCATGCTTCTAGGGAGCAAAAACTCAATATTTGACTCATGGTTAAAAGTGACTTAAAAGGTCCCAAATGCTTACTTCGAGGCCTAAAACGTGTTTATTCAGTGCGGGAAGAGATATAAACAACATTTAGAGTATTTTAATTTACTTTACTTTAACATTAATTTATTATCTCTTCCCGCTCAAGATTTGACTCATGGTTAAAAGTGACTTAAAAGGACCCAAATGCTCACTTCGAGGGCTTAAAACGTGTTTATTCACTGCGGGAAGAGATATACACAACTTTTAGAGTAAATTAATGTTCATGCGAGAACCTTCAATTTTTCATGCAAAAGGATCGATGACCCGCGACCTGATGAAATTGCTCAGAGATGACCAAAATGGTCTGTTTTGAAAATTTCCATCTTTCAACTAATTTTGACTTTCAGAGGTGGATCATCCATTTTGGAGCTAAAATGAGCATCATTATCGTCATTTTCATGCCTCTAGGGAGCCAAAACTCAAGATTTGGCTCAGGGTTAAAAGTGACTGAAAAGGACCCAAATGCTCACTTCGAGGGCTTAAAACGTGTTTATTCACTGCGGGAAGAGATATAAACAACATTTAGAGTAAATTAATGTTCATGCGAGAAACTTCGATTTTTCATGCAAAACGATCGATGACCCGCGACCTGATGAAATTGCTCTGAGTTGACTGAAATGGTCCGTTTTGAAAATTTCCATCTTTCAACTAATTTTGACTTTCAGAGGTGGACCATCCCTTTTGGAGCTAAAATGAGCATCTTTATCATCATTTTCATGCTTCTAGGGTGCCAAAACTCAAGATTTGGCTCAGGGTTAAAATTGACTTAAAAGGACCCAAATGCTCACTTCGAGGGCTTAAAACGTGTTTATTCACTGCGGGAAGAGATATAAACAACATTTAGAGTAAATTATTGTTCATGCGAGAAACTTCGATTTTTCATGTAAAACGATCGATGACCCGCGACCTGATGAAATTGCTCTCAGTTGACCAAAATGGTCAGTTTTGAAAATTTCAATCTTTCAACTAATTTTGACTTTCAGAGGTGGATCATCCCTTTTGGAGCTAAAATGAGCATCTTTATCATCATTTTCATGCTTCAATGGAGCCAAAAGTCAAGATTTGGCTCATGGTTAAAAGTGACTTAAAAGGACCCAAATGCTCACTTCGAGGGCTTAAAACGTGTTTATTCACTGCGGGAAGAGATATAAACAACATTTGGAGTAAATTAATGTTCATGCGAGAAACTTCGATTTTTCATGCAAAACGATCGATGACCCGCGACCTGATGAAATTCCTCTGAGTTGACCAAAATGGCCCGTTTTGAAGATTTCCATCTTTCAACTAATTTTGACTTTCAGAGGTGGATCATCCATTTTGGAGCTAAAATGAGCATCATTATCATCATTATCATGCTTCTAGGGAGCCAAAACTCAAGATTTGGCTCAGGGTTAAAAGTGACTGAAAAGGACCCAAATGCTCACTTCGAGGGCTTAAAACGTGTTTATTCACTGCGGGAAGAGATATAAACAACATTTAGAGTAAATTAATGTTCATGCGAGAAACTTCGATTTTTCATGCAAAACGATCGATGACCCGCGACCTGATGAAATTGCTCTGAGTTGACCAAAATGGTCCGTTTTGAAAATTTCCATCTTTCAACTAATTTTGACTTTCAGAGGTGGACCATCCCTTTTGGAGCTAAAATGAGCATCTTTATCATCATTTTCATGCTTCTAGGGAGCCAAAACTCAAGATTTGTCTCAGGGTTAAAAGTGACTTAAAAGGACCTAAATGCTCACTTCGAGGGCTTAAAACGTGTTTATTCACTGCGGGAAGATTTATAAACAACATTTGGAGTAAATTAATGTTCATGCGAGAAACTTCGATTTTTCATGCAAAACGATCGATGACCTGCGACCTGATGATATTGCTCTGAGTTGACCAAAATGGTCAGTTTTAAAAATTTCCATCTTTCAACTAATTTTGACTTTCAGAGGTGGATCATCCCTTTTGGAGCTAAAATGAGCATCTTTATAGTCATTTTCATGCTTCAATGGAGCCAAAAGTCAAGATTTGGCTCATGGTTAAAAGTGACTTAAAAGGACCCAAATGCTCACTTCGAGGGCTTAAAACGTGTTTATTCATCGCGGGAAGAGATATAAACAACATTTGGAGTAAATTAATGTTCATGCGAGCAACTTCGATTTTTCATGCAAAACGATCGATGACCCGCGACCTGATGAAATTGCTCTGAGTTGACCAAAATGGTCCGTTTTGAAAATTTCCATCTTTCAACTAATTTTGACTTTCAGAGGTGGACCATCCCTTTTGGAGCTAAAATGAGCATCTTTATCATCATTTTCATGCTTCTAGGGAGCCAAAACTCAAGATTGGTCTCAGGGTTAAAAGTGACTTAAAAGGACCTAAATGCTCACTTCGAGGGCTTAAAACGTGTTTATTCACTGCGGGAAGATTTATAAACAACATTTGGAGTAAATTAATGTTCATGCGAGAAACTTCGATTTTTCATGCAAAACGATCGATGACCCGCGACCTGATGAAATTGCTCTGAGTTGACCAAAATGGCCCGTTTTGAAGATTTCCATCTTTCAACTAATTTTGACTTTCAGAGGAGGATCATCACTATTGGAGCTAAAATGAGCATCATTATCATCATTTTCATGCTTCTAGGGAGCAAAAACTCAATATTTGACTCATGGTTAAAAGTGACTTAAAAGGTCCCAAATGCTTACTTCGAGGCCTAAAACGTGTTTATTCAGTGCGGGAAGAGATATAAACAACATTTAGAGTATTTTAATTGACTTTACTTTAACATTAATTTATTATCTCTTCCCGCTCAAGATTTGACTCATGGTTAAAAGTGACTTAAAAGGACCCAAATGCTCACTTCGAGGGCTTAAAACGTGTTTATTCACTGCGGGAAGAGATATACACAACTTTTAGAGTAAATTAATGTTCATGCGAGAACCTTCAATTTTTCATGCAAAAGGATCGATGACCCGCGACCTGATGAAATTGCTCAAAGATGACCAAAATGGTCTGTTTTGAAAATTTCCATCTTTCAACTAATTTTGACTTTCAGAGGTGGATCATCCATTTTGGAGCTAAAATGAGCATCATTATCGTCATTTTCATGCTTCTAGGGAGCCAAAACTCAAGATTTGGCTCAGGGTTAAAAGTGACTGAAAAGGACCCAAATGCTCACTTCGAGGGCTTAAAACGTGTTTATTCACTGCGGGAAGAGATATAAACAACATTCAGAGTAAATTAATGTTCATGCGAGAAACTTCGATTCTTCATGCAAAACGATCGATGACCCGCGACCTGAAGAAATTGCTCTGAGTTGACCAAAATGGTCCGTTTTGAAAATGTCCATCTTTCAACTAATTTTGACATTCAGAGGTGGACCATCCCTTTTGGAGCTAAAATGAGCATCTTTATCATCATTTTGATGCTTCTAGGGAGCCAAAACTCAAGATTTGGCTCAGGGTTAAAAGTGACTTAAAAGGACCCAAATGCTCACTTCGAGGGCTTAAAACGTGTTTATTCACTGCGGGAAGAGATATAAACAACATTTAGAGTAAATTAATGTTCATGCGAGAAACTTCGATTTTTCATGCAAAACGATCGATGACCCGCGACCTGATGAAATTGCTCTGAGTTGACCAAAATGGTCCGTTTTGAAGATTTCCATCTTTCAACTAATTTTGACTTTCAGAGTAGGATCATCCCTTTTGGAGCTAAAATGAGCATCATTATCATCATTTTCATGCTTCTAGGGAGCAAATACTCAAGATTTGACTCATGGTTAAAAGTGACTTAAAAGGACCCAAATGCTCACTTCGAGGCCTAAAACGTGTTTATTCACTGTGGGAAGAGATATAAACAACATTTAGAGTAATATAATTTACTTTACTTTATCATTAATTTATTATCTCTTCCCGCTCAAGATTTGGCTCATGGTTAAAAGTGACTTAAAAGGACCCAAATGCTCACTTCGAGGGCTTAAAACGTGTTTATTCACTGCGGGAAGAGATATAAACAACATTTAGGGTAAATTAATGTTCATGCGAGAACCTTCAATTTTTCATGCAAAACGATCGATGACCCGCGACCTGATGAAATTGCTCTGAGTTGACCAAAATGGTCTGTTTTGAAAATTTCCATCTTTCAACTAATTTTGACTTTCAGAGGTGGATCATCCCTTTTGGAGCTAAAATGAGCATCATTATCATCATTTTCATGCTTCTAGGGAGCAAAAACTCAAGACTTGACTCATGGTTAAAAGTGACTTAAAAGGACCCAAATGCTTACTTCGAGGCCTAAAACGTGTTTATTCACTGCGGAAAGAGATATAAACAACATTTAGAATAAATTAATGTTCATGCGCGAAACTTCGATTTTTCATGCAAAACGATCGATGACCCGCGACCTGATGAAATTGCTCTGAGTTGACCAAAATGGTCCGTTTTGAAAATTTCCATCTTTCAACTAATTTTGACTTTCAGAGGTGGACCATCCCTTTTGGAGCTAAAATGAGCATTTTATCATCATTTTCATGCTTCTAGGGAGCCAAAACTCAAGATTTGGCTCAGGGTTAAAAGTGACTGAAAAGGACCCAAATGCTCACTTCGAGGGCTTAAAACGTGTTTATTCACTGCGGGAAGAGATATAAACAACATTTAGAGTAAATTAATGTTCATGCGAGAAACTTCGATTTTTCATGCAAAACGATCGATGACCCGCGACCTGATGAAATTGCTCTGAGTTGACCAAAATGGTCCGTTTTGAAAATTTCCATCTTTTAACTAATTTTGAATTTCAGAGGAGGATCATGCCTTTTGGAGCTAAATGAGCATCATTATCATCATTTTCATGCTTCTAGGGAGCAAATACTCAAGATTTGACTCATGGTTAAAAGTGACTTAAAAGGACCCAAATGCTCACTTCGAGGCCTAAAACGTGTTTATTCACTGCGGGAAGAGATATAAACAACATTTAGAGTGATATAATTTACTTTACTTTAACATTAATTTATTATCTCTTCCCGCTTAAGATTTGGCTCATGGTTAAAAGTGACTTAAAAGGACCCAAATGCTCACTTCGAGGGCTTAAAACGTGTTTATTCACTGCGGGAAGAGATATAAACAACATTTAGAGTAAATTAATGTTCATGCGAGAACCTTCAATTTTTCATGCAAAACGATCGATGACCCGCGACCTGATGAAATTGCTCAGAGATGACCAAAATGGTCTGTTTTGAAAATTTCCATCTTTCAACTAATTTTGACTTTCAGAGGTGGATCATCCCTTGTGGAGCTAAAATGAGCATCATTATCATCATTTTCATGCTTCTAGGGAACAAAAACTCAAGACTTGACTCATGGTTAAAAGTGACTTAAAAGGACCCAAATGCTTCCTTCGAGGCCTAAAACGTGTTTATTCACTGTGGGAAGAGATATAAACAACATTTAGAATAAATTAATGTTCATGCGAGAAACTTCGATTTTTCATGCAAAACGATCGATGACCCGCGACCTGATGAAATTGCTCTGAGTTGACCAAAATGGTCCGTTTTGAAAATTTCCATCTTTCAACTAATTTTGACTTTCAGAGGTGGACCATCCCTTTTGGAGCTAAAATGAGCATCTTTATCATCATTTTCATGCTTCTAGGGAGCCAAAACTCAAGATTTGGCTCAGGGTTAAAAGTGACTTAAAAGGACCTAAATGCTCACTTCGAGGGCTTAAAACGTGTTTATTCACTGCGGGAAGATTTATAAACAACATTTGGAGTAAATTAATGTTCATGCGAGAAACTTCGATTTTTCATGCAAAACGATCGATGACCCGCGACCTGATGAAGTTGCTCAAAGATGACCAAAATGGTCTGTTTTGAAAATTTCCATCTTTCAACTAATTTTGACTTTCAGAGGTGGATCATCCATTTTGGAGCTAAAATGAGCATCATTATCATCATTTTCATGCTTCTAGGGAGCAAAACCTCAAGATTTGACTCATTGTTAAAAGTGACTTAAAAGGACCCAAATGCTTACTTCGAGGCCTAAAACGTGTTTATTCACTGCGGGAAGAGAAATACACAACATTTAGAGTAAATTAATTTACTTTACTTTAACATTAATTTATTATCTCTTCCCGCTCAAGATTTGGCTCATGGTTAAAAGTGACTTAAAAGGACCCAAATGCTCACTTCGAGGGCGTAAAACGTGTTTATTCACTGCGGGAAGAGATATAAACAACATTTAGAGTAAATTAATGTTCATGCGAGAAACTTCGATTTTTCATGCAAAACGATCGATGACCCGCGACCTGATGAAATTGCTCTGAGTTGACCAAAATGGTCCGTTTTGAAAATTTCTATCTTTCAACTAATTTTGACTTTCAGAGGTGGACCATCCCTTTTGGAGCTAAAATGAGCATCTTTATCATCATTTTCATGCTTCTAGGGTGCCAAAACTCAAGATTTGGCTCAGGGTTAAAATTGACTTAAAAGGACCCAAATGCTCACTTCGAGGGCTTAAAACGTGTTTATTCACTGCGGGAAGAGATATGAACAACATTTAGAGTAAATTAATGTTCATGCGAGAACCTTATATTTTTCATGCAAAACGATCGATGACCCGCGACCTGATGAAATTGCTCAGAGATGACCAAAATGGTCTGTTTTGAAAATTTCAATCTTTCAACTAATTTTGACTTTCAGAGGTGGATCATCCCTTTTGGAGCTAAAATGAGCATCTTTATCGTCATTTTCATGCATCAATGGAGCCAAAAGTCAAGATTTGGCTCATGGTTAAAAGTGACTTAAAAGGACCCAAATGCTCACTTCGAGGGCTTAAAACGTGTTTATTCACTGCGGGAAGAGATATAAACAACATTTAGAGTATATTAATGTTCATGCGAGAAACTTCGATTTTTCATGCAAAACGATCGATGACCCGCGACCTGATGAAATTGCTCTGAGTTGACCAAAATGGCCCGTTTTGAAAATTTCCATCTTTCAACTAATTTTGACATTCAGAGGTGGACCATCCCTTTTGGAGCTAAAATGAGCATCTTTATCATCATTTTGATGCTTCTAGGGAGCCAAAACTCAAGATTTGGCTCAGGGTTAAAAGTGACTTAAAAGGACCCAAATGCTCACTTCGAGGGCTTAACATGTGTTTATTCACTGCGGGAAGAGATATAAACAACATTTAGAGTAAATTAATGTTCATGCGAGAAACTTCGATTTTTCATGCAAAACGATCGATGACCCGCACCTTATGAAATTGCTCTGAGTTGACCAAAATGGTCCGTTTTGAAAATTTCAATCTTTCAACTAATTTTGACTTTCAGAGGTGGATCATCCCTTTTGGAGCTAAAATGAGCATCTTTATCGTCATTTTCATGCTTCAATGGAGCCAAAAGTCAAGATTTGGCTCATGGTTAAAAGTGACTTAAAAGGACCCAAATGCTCACTTCGAGGGCTTAAAACGTGTTTATTCACTGTGGGAAGAGATATAAACAACATTTGGAGTAAATTAATGTTCATTCGAGAAACTTCGATTTTTCATAAAAAACGATCGATGACCCGCGACCTGATGAAATTGCTCTGAGTTGACCAAAATGGCCCGTTTTGAAGATTTCCATCTTTCAACTAATTTTGACTTTCAGAGGTGGATCATCCATTTTGGAGCTAAAATGAGCATCATTATCATCATTTTCATGCTTCTAGGGAGCAAAAACTCAAGATTTGACTCATGGTTAAAAGTGACTTAAAAGGACCCAAATGCTTACTTCGAGGCCTAAAATGTGTTTATTCACTGCGGGAAGAGATATAAACAACATTTAGAGTAAATTAATGTTCATGCGAGAAACTTCGATTTTTCATGTTAAACGATCGATGACCTGCGACCTGATGATATTGCTCTGAGTTGACCAAAATGGTCCGTTTGAAAAATTTCCATCTTTCAACTAATTTTGACTTTCAGAGGAGGATCATCACTATTGGAGCTAAAATGAGCATCATTATCATCATTTTCATGCTTCTAGGGAGCAAAAACTCAATATTTGACTCATGGTTAAAAGTGACTTAAAAGGTCCCAAATGCTTACTTCGAGGCCTAAAACGTGTTTATTCAGTGCGGGAAGAGATATAAAGAACATTTAGAGTATTTTAATTTACTTTACTTTAACATTAATTTATTATCTCTTCCCGCTCAAGATTTGACTCATGGTTAAAAGTGACTTAAAAGGACCCAAATGCTCACTTCGAGGGCTTAAAACGTGTTTATTCACTGCGGGAAGAGATATAAACAACATTTAGAGTAAATTAATGTTCATGCGAGAAACTTATATTTTTCATGCAAAACGATCGATGACCCGCGACCTGATGAAATTGCTCAGAGTTGACCAAAATGGTCCGTTTTGAAAATTTCCATCTTTCAACTAATTTTGACTTTCAGAGGTGGATCATCCCTTTTGGAGCTACAATGAGCATCTTTATCATCATTTTCATGCTTCTAGGGAGCCAAAAGTCAAGATTTGGCTCATGGTTAAAAGTGACTTAAAAGGACCCAAATGCTCACTTCGAGGGCTTAAAACATGTTTATTCACTGCGGGAAGAGATATAAACAACATTTAGAGTGATATAATTTACTTTACTTTAACATTAATTTATTATCTCTTCCCGCTTAAGATTTGGCTCATGGTTAAAAGTGACTTAAAAGGACCCAAATGCTCACTTCGAGGGCTTAAAACGTGTTTATTCACTGCGGGAAGAGATATAAACAACATTTAGAGTAAATTAATGTTCATGCGAGAACCTTCAATTTTTCATGCAAAACGATCGATGACCCGCGACCTGATGAAATTGCTCAGAGATGACCAAAATGGTCTGTTTTGAAAATTTCCATCTTTCAACTAATTTTGACTTTCAGAGGTGGATCATCCCTTTTGGAGCTAAAATGAGCATCATTATCATCATTTTCATGCTTCTAGGGAACAAAAACTCAAGACTTGACTCATGGTTAAAAGTGACTTAAAAGGACCCAAATGCTTCCTTCGAGGCCTAAAACGTGTTTATTCACTGCGGGAAGAGATATAAACAACATTTAGAATAAATTAATGTTCATGCGAGAAACTTCGATTTTTCATGCAAAACGATCGATGACCCGCGACCTGATGAAATTGCTCTGAGTTGACCAAAATGGTCCGTTTTGAAAATTTCCATCTTTCAACTAATTTTGACTTTCAGAGGTGGACCATCCCTTTTGGAGCTAAAATGAGCATCTTTATCATCATTTTCATGCTTCCAGGGAGCCAAAACTCAAGATTTGGCTCAGGGTTAAAAGTGACTTAAAAGGACCTAAATGCTCACTTCGAGGGCTTAAAACGTGTTTATTCACTGCGGGAAGATTTATAAACAACATTTGGAGTAAATTAATGTTCATGCGAGAAACTTCGATTTTTCATGCAAAACGATCGATGACCCGCGACCTGATGAAGTTGCTCAAAGATGACCAAAATGGTCTGTTTTGAAAATTTCCATCTTTCAACTAATTTTGACTTTCAGAGGTGGATCATCCATTTTGGAGCTAAAATGAGCATCATTATCATCATTTTCATGCTTCTAGGGAGCAAAACCTCAAGATTTGACTCATGGTTAAAAGTGACTTAAAAGGACCCAAATGCTTACTTCGAGGCCTAAAACGTGTTTATTCACTGCGGGAAGAGAAATAAACAACATTTAGAGTAAATTATTTTACTTTACTTTAACATTAATTTATTATCTCTTCCCGCTCAAGATTTGGCTCATGGTTAAAAGTGACTTAAAAGGACCCAAATGCTCACTTCGAGGGCGTAAAGCGTGTTTATTCACTGCGGGAAGAGATATAAACAACATTTAGAGTAAATTAATGTTCATGCGAGAAACTTCGATTTTTCATGCAAAACGATCGATGTCCCGCGACCTGATGAAATTGCTCTGAGTTGACCAAAATGGTCCGTTTTGAAAATTTCCATCTTTCAACTAATTTTGACTTTCAGAGGTGGACCATCCCTTTTGGAGCTAAAATGAGCATCTTTATCATCATTTTCATGCTTCTAGGGAGCCAAAACTCAAGATTGGGCTCAGGGTTAAAAGTGACTTAAAAGGACCTAAATGCTCACTTCGAGGGCTTAAAACGTGTTTATTCACTGCGGGAAGATTTATAAACAACATTTGGAGTAAATTAATGTTCATGCGAGAAACTTCGATTTTTCATGCAAAACGATCGATGACCCGCGACCTGATGAAATTGCTCTGAGTTGACCAAAATGGCCCGTTTTGAAGATTTCCATCTTTCAACTAATTTTGACTTTCAGAGGAGGATCATCACTATTGGAGCTAAAATGAGCATTATTATCATCATTTTCATGCTTCTAGGGAGCAAAAACTCAATATTTGACTCATGGTTAAAAGTGACTTAAAAGGTCCCAAATGCTTACTTCGAGGCCTAAAACGTGTTTATTCAGTGCGGGAAGAGATATAAACAACATTTAGAGTATTTTAATTGACTTTACTTTAACATTAATTTATTATCTCTTCCCGCTCAAGATTTGACTCATGGTTAAAAGTGACTTAAAAGGACCCAAATGCTCACTTCGAGGGCTTAAAACGTGTTTATTCACTGCGGGAAGAGATATACACAACTTTTAGAGTAAATTAATGTTCATGCGAGAACCTTCAATTTTTCATGCAAAAGGATCGATGACCAGCGACTTGATGAAATTGCTCAGAGATGACCAAAATGGTCTGTTTTGAAAATTTCCATCTTTCAACTAATTTTGACTTTCAGAGGTGGATCATCCATTTTGGAGCTAAAATGAGCATCATTATCGTCATTTTCATGCTTCTAGGGAGCCAAAACTCAAGATTTGGCTCAGGGTTAAAAGTGACTGAAAAGGACCCAAATGCTCACTTCGAGGGCTTAAAACGTGTTTATTCACTGCGGGAAGAGATATAAACAACATTCAGAGTAAATTAATGTTCATGCGAGAAACTTCGATTCTTCATGCAAAACGATCGATGACCCGCGACCTGATGAAATTGCTCTGAGTTGACCAAAATGGTCCGTTTTGAAAATTTCCATCTTTCAACTAATTTTGACATTCAGAGGTGGACCATCCCTTTTGGAGCTAAAATGAGCATCTTTATCATCATTTTGATGCTTCTAGGGAGCCAAAACTCAAGATTTGGCTCAGAGTTAAAAGTGACTTAAAAGGACCCAAATGCTCACTTCGAGGGCTTAAAACGTGTTTATTCACTGCGGGAAGAGATATAAACAACATTTAGAGTAAATTAATGTTCATGCGAGAAACTTCGATTTTTCATGCAAAACGATCGATGACCCGCGACCTGATGAAATTGCTCTGAGTTGACCAAAATGGTCCGTTTTGAAGATTTCCATCTTTCAACTAATTTTGACTTTCAGAGGAGGATCATCCCTTTTGGAGCTAAAATGAGCAACATTATCATCATTTTCATGCTTCTAGGGAGCAAATACTCAAGATTTGACTCATGGTTAAAAGTGACTTAAAAGGACCCAAATGCTCACTTCGAGGCCTAAAACGTGTTTATTCACTGCGGGAAGAGATATAAACAACATTTAGAGTAATATAATTTACTTTACTTTAACATTAATTTATTATCTCTTCCCGCTCAAGATTTGGCTCATGGTTAAAAGTGACTTAAAAGGACCCAAATGCTCACTTCGAGGGCTTAAAACGTGTTTATTCACTGCGGGAAGAGATATAAACAACATTTAGAGTAAATTAATGTTCAAGCGAGAACCTTCAATTTTTCATGCAAAACGATCGATGACCCGCGACCTGATGAAATTGCTCTGAGTTGACCAAAATGGTCTGTTTTGAAACTTTCCATCTTTCAACTAATTTTGACTTTCAGAGGTGGATCATCCCTTTTGGAGCTAAAATGAGCATCATTATCATCATTTTCATGCTTCTAGGGAGCAAAAACTCAAGACTTGACTCATGGTTAAAAGTGACTTAAAAGGACCCAAATGCTTACTTCGAGGCCTAAAACGTGTTTATTCACTGCGGGAAGAGATATAAACAACATTTAGAATAAATTAATGTTCATGCGCGAAACTTCGATTTTTCATGCAAAACGATCGATGACCCGCGACCTGATGAAATTGCTCTGAGTTGACCGAAATGGTCCATTTTGAAAATTTCCATCTTTCAACTAATTTTGACTTTCAGAGGTGGACCATCCCTTTTGGAGCTAAAATGAGCATCTTTATCATCATTTTCATGCTTCTAGGGAGCCAAAACTCAAGATTTGGCTCAGGGTTAAAAGTGACTGAAAAGGACCCAAATGCTCACTTCGAGGGCTTAAAACGTGTTTATTCACTGCGGGAAGAGATATAAACAACATTTAGAGTAAATTAATGTTCATGCGAGAAACTTCGATTTTTCATGCAAAACGATCGATGACCCGCGACCTGATGAAATTGCTCTGAGTTGACCAAAATGGTCCGTTTTGAAAATTTCCATCTTTCAACTAATTTTGACTTTCAGAGGAGGATCATCCCTTTTGGAGCTAAATGAGCATCATTATCATCATTTTCATGCTTCTAGGGAGCAAATACTCAAGATTTGACTCATGGTTAAAAGTGACTTAAAAGGACCCAAATGCTCACTTCGAGGCCTAAAACGTGTTTATTCACTGAAGGAAGAGATATAAACAACATTTAGAGTGATATAATTTACTTTACTTTAACATTAATTTATTATCTCTTCCCGCTTTAGATTTGGCTCATGGTTAAAAGTGACTTAAAAGGACCCAAATGCTCACTTCGAGGGCTTAAAACGTGTTTATTCACTGCGGGAAGAGATATAAACAACATTTAGAGTAAATTAATGTTCATGCGAGAACCTTCAATTTTTCATGCAAAACGATCGATGACCCGCGACCTGATGAAATTGCTCAGAGATGACCAAAATGGTCTGTTTTGAAAATTTCCATCTTTCAACTAATTTTGACTTTCAGAGGTGGACCATCCCTTTTGGAGCTAAAATGAGCATCTTTATCATCATTTTCATGCTTCTAGGGAGCCAAAACTCAAGATTTGGCTCAGGGTTAAAAGTGACTGAAAAGGACCCAAATGCTCACTTCGAGGGCTTAAAACGTGTTTATTCACTGCGGGAAGAGATATAAACAACATTTAGAGTAAATTAATGTTCATGCGAGAAACTTCGATTTTTCATGCAAAACGATCGATGACCCGCGACCTGATGAAATTGCTCTGAGTTGACCAAAATGGTCCGTTTTGAAAATTTCCATCTTTCAACTAATTTTGACTTTCAGAGGAGGATCATCCCTTTTGGAGCTAAATGAGCATCATTATCATCATTTTCATGCTTCTAGGGAGCAAATACTCAAGATTTGACTCATGGTTAAAAGTGACTTAAAAGGACCCAAATGCTCACTTCGAGGCCTAAAACGTGTTTATTCACTGCGGGAAGAGATATAAACAACATTTAGAGTGATATAATTTACTTTACTTTAACATTAATTTATTATCTCTTTCCGCTTAAGATTTGGCTCATGGTTAAAAGTGACTTAAAAGGACCCAAATGCTCACTTTGAGGGCTTAAAACGTGTTTATTCACTGCGGGAAGAGATATAAACAACATTTAGAGTAAATTAATGTTCATGCGAGAACCTTCAAGTTTTCATGCAAAACGATCGATGACCCGCGACCTGATGAAATTGCTCAGAGATGACCAAAATGGTCTGTTTTGAAAATTTCCATCTTTCAACTAATTTTGACTTTCAGAGGTGGATCATCCCTTTTGGAGCTAAAATGAGCATCATTATCATCATTTTTATGCTTCTTGGGAGCAAAAACTCAAGACTTGACTCATGGTTAAAAGTGACTTAAAAGGACCCAAATGCTTACTTCGAGGCCTAAAACGTGTTTATTCACTGCGGGAAGAGATATAAACAACATTTAGAATAAATTAATGTTCATGCGAGAAACTTCGATTTTTCATGCAAAACGATCGATGACCCGCGACCTGATGAAATTGCTCTGAGTTGACCAAAATGGTCCGTTTTGAAAATTTCCATCTTTCAACTAATTTTGACTTTCAGAGGTGGACCATCCCTTTTGGAGCTAAAATGAGCATCTTTATCATCATTTTCATGCTTCTAGGGAGCCAAAACTCAAGATTTGGCTCAGGGTTAAAAGTGACTTAAAAGGACCTAAATGCTCACTTCGAGGGCTTAAAACGTGTTTATTCACTGCGGGAAGATTTATAAACAACATTTGGAGTAAATTAATGTTCATGCGAGAAACTTCGATTTTTCATGCAAAACGATCGATGACCCGCGCGACCTGATGAAGTTGCTCAAAGATGACCAAAATGGTCTGTTTTGAAAATTTCCATCTTTCAACTAATTTTGACTTTCAGAGGTGGATCATCCATTTTGGAGCTAAAATGAGCATCATTATCATCATTTTCATGCTTCTAGGGAGCAAAACCTCAAGATTTGACTCATGGTTAAAAGTGACTTAAAAGGACCCAAATGCTTACTTCGAGGCCTAAAACGTGTTTATTCACTGCGGGAAGAGAAATACACAACATTTAGAGTAAATTAATTTACTTTACTTTAACATTAATTTATTATCTCTTCCCGCTCAAGATTTGGCTCATGGTTAAAAGTGACTTAAAAGGACCCAAATGCTCACTTCGAGGGCGTAAAACGTGTTTATTCACTGCGGGAAGAGATATAAACAACATTTAGAGTAAATTAATGTTCATGCGAGAAACTTCGATTTTTCATGCAAAACGATCGATGACCCGCGACCTGATGAAATTGCTCTGAGTTGACCAAAATGGTCCGTTTTGAAAATTTCTATCTTTCAACTAATTTTGACTTTCAGAGGTGGACCATCCCTTTTGGAGCTAAAATGAGCATCTTTATCATCATTTTCATGCTTCTAGGGTGCCAAAACTCAAGATTTGGCTCAGGGTTAAAATTGACTTAAAAGGACCCAAATGCTCACTTCGAGGGCTTAAAACGTGTTTATTCACTGCGGGAAGAGATATGAACAACATTTAGAGTAAATTAATGTTCATGCGAGAACCTTATATTTTTCATGCAAAACGATCGATGACCCGCGACCTGATGAAATTGCTCAGAGATGACCAAAATGGTCTGTTTTGAAAATTTCAATCTTTCAACTAATTTTGACTTTCAGAGGTGGATCATCCCTTTTGGAGCTAAAATGAGCATCTTTATCGTCATTTTCATGCATCAATGGAGCCAAAAGTCAAGATTTGGCTCATGGTTAAAAGTGACTTAAAAGGACCCAAATGCTCACTTCGAGGGCTTAAAACGTGTTTATTCACTGCGGGAAGAGATATAAACAACATTTAGAGTATATTAATGTTCATGCGAGAAACTTCGATTTTTCATGCAAAACGATCGATGACCCGCGACCTGATGAAATTGCTCTGAGTTGACCAAAATGGCCCGTTTTGAAAATTTCCATCTTTCAACTAATTTTGACATTCAGAGGTGGACCATCCCTTTTGGAGCTAAAATGAGCATCTTTATCATCATTTTGATGCTTCTAGGGAGCCAAAACTCAAGATTTGGCTCAGGGTTAAAAGTGACTTAAAAGGACCCAAATGCTCACTTCGAGGGCTTAACATGTGTTTATTCACTGCGGGAAGAGATATAAACAACATTTAGAGTAAATTAATGTTCATGCGAGAAACTTCGATTTTTCATGCAAAACGATCGATGACCCGCACCTTATGAAATTGCTCTGAGTTGACCAAAATGGTCCGTTTTGAAAATTTCAATCTTTCAACTAATTTTGACTTTCAGAGGTGGATCATCCCTTTTGGAGCTAAAATGAGCATCTTTATCGTCATTTTCATGCTTCAATGGAGCCAAAAGTCAAGATTTGGCTCATGGTTAAAAGTGACTTAAAAGGACCCAAATGCTCACTTCGAGGGCTTAAAACGTGTTTATTCACTGTGGGAAGAGATATAAACAACATTTGGAGTAAATTAATGTTCATTCGAGAAACTTCGATTTTTCATAAAAAACGATCGATGACCCGCGACCTGATGAAATTGCTCTGAGTTGACCAAAATGGCCCGTTTTGAAGATTTCCATCTTTCAACTAATTTTGACTTTCAGAGGTGGATCATCCATTTTGGAGCTAAAATGAGCATCATTATCATCATTTTCATGCTTCTAGGGAGCAAAAACTCAAGATTTGACTCATGGTTAAAAGTGACTTAAAAGGACCCAAATGCTTACTTCGAGGCCTAAAATGTGTTTATTCACTGCGGGAAGAGATATAAACAACATTTAGAGTAAATTAATGTTCATGCGAGAAACTTCGATTTTTCATGTTAAACGATCGATGACCTGCGACCTGATGATATTGCTCTGAGTTGACCAAAATGGTCCGTTTGAAAAATTTCCATCTTTCAACTAATTTTGACTTTCAGAGGAGGATCATCACTATTGGAGCTAAAATGAGCATCATTATCATCATTTTCATGCTTCTAGGGAGCAAAAACTCAATATTTGACTCATGGTTAAAAGTGACTTAAAAGGTCCCAAATGCTTACTTCGAGGCCTAAAACGTGTTTATTCAGTGCGGGAAGAGATATAAAGAACATTTAGAGTATTTTAATTTACTTTACTTTAACATTAATTTATTATCTCTTCCCGCTCAAGATTTGACTCATGGTTAAAAGTGACTTAAAAGGACCCAAATGCTCACTTCGAGGGCTTAAAACGTGTTTATTCACTGCGGGAAGAGATATACACAACTTTTAGAGTAAATTAATGTTCATGCGAGAACCTTCAATTTTTCATGCAAAAGGATCGATGACCCGCGACCTGATGAAATTGCTCAGAGATGACCAAAATGGTCTGTTTTGAAAATTTCCATCTTTCAACTAATTTTGACTTTCAGAGGTGGATCATCCATTTTGGAGCTAAAATGAGCATCATTATCGTCATTTTCATGCCTCTAGGGAGCCAAAACTCAAGATTTGGCTCAGGGTTAAAAGTGACTGAAAAGAACCCAAATGCTCACTTCGAGGGCTTAAAACGTGTTTATTCACTGCGGGAAGAGATATAAACAACATTTAGAGTAAATTAATGTTCATGCGAGAAACTTCGATTTTTCTTGCAAAACGATCGATGACCCGCGACCTGATGAAATTGCTCTGAGTTGACTGAAATGGTCCGTTTTGAAAATTTCCATCTTTCAACTAATTTTGACTTTCAGAGGTGGACCATCCCTTTTGGAGCTAAAATGAGCATCTTTATCATCATTTTCATGCTTCTAGGGTGCCAAAACTCAAGATTTGGCTCAGGGTTAAAATTGACTTAAAAGGACCCAAATGCTCACTTCGAGGGCTTAAAACGTGTTTATTCACTGCGGGAAGAGATATAAACAACATTTAGAGTAAATTATTGTTCATGCGAGAAACTTCGATTTTTCATGTAAAACGATCGATGACCCGCGACCTGATGAAATTGCTCTGAGTTGACCAAAATGGTCAGTTTTGAAAATTTCAATCTTTCAACTAATTTTGACTTTCAGAGGTGGATCATCCCTTTTGGAGCTAAAATGAGCATCTTTATCATCATTTTCATGCTTCAATGGAGCCAAAAGTCAAGATTTGGCTCATGGTTAAAAGTGACTTAAAAGGACCCAAATGCTCACTTCGAGGGCTTAAAACGTGTTTATTCACTGCGGGAAGAGATATAAACAACATTTGGAGTAAATTAATGTTCATGCGAGAAACTTCGATTTTTCATGCAAAACGATCGATGACCCGCGACCTGATGAAATTCCTCTGAGTTGACCAAAATGGCCCGTTTTGAAGATTTCCATCTTTCAACTAATTTTGACTTTCAGAGGTGGATCATCCATTTTGGAGCTAAAATGAGCATCATTATAGTCATTTTCATGCTTCAATGGAGCCAAAAGTCAAGATTTGGCTCATGGTTAAAAGTGACTTAAAAGGACCCAAATGCTCACTTCGAGGGCTTAAAACGTGTTTATTCACTGCGGGAAGAGATATAAACAACATTTGGAGTAAATTAATGTTCATGCGAGCAACTTCGATTTTTCATGCAAAACGATCGATGACCCGCGACCTGATGAAATTGCTCTGAGTTGACCAAAATGGTCCGTTTTGAAAATTTCCATCTTTCAACTAATTTTGACTTTCAGAGGTGGACCATCCCTTTTGGAGCTAAAATGAGCATCTTTATCATCATTTTCATGCTTCTAGGGAGCCAAAACTCAAGATTGGGCTCAGGGTTAAAAGTGACTTAAAAGGACCTAAATGCTCACTTCGAGGGCTTAAAACGTGTTTATTCACTGCGGGAAGATTTATAAACAACATTTGGAGTAAATTAATGTTCATGCGAGAAACTTCGATTTTTCATGCAAAACGATCGATGACCCGCGACCTGATGAAATTGCTCTGAGTTGACCAAAATGGCCCGTTTTGAAGATTTCCATCTTTCAACTAATTTTGACTTTCAGAGGAGGGTCATCACTATTGGAGCTAAAATGAGCATCATTATCATCATTTTCATGCTTCTAGGGAGCAAAAACTCAATATTTGACTCATGGTTAAAAGTGACTTAAAAGGTCCCAAATGCTTACTTCGAGGCCTAAAACGTGTTTATTCAGTGCGGGAAGAGATATAAACAACATTTAGAGTATTTTAATTGACTTTACTTTAACATTAATTTATTATCTCTTCCCGCTCAAGATTTGACTCATGGTTAAAAGTGACTTAAAAGGACCCAAATGCTCACTTCGAGGGCTTAAAACGTGTTTATTCACTGCGGGAAGAGATATACACAACTTTTAGAGTAAATTAATGTTCATGCGAGAACCTTCAATTTTTCATGCAAAAGGATCGATGACCCGCGACCTGATGAAATTGCTCAAAGATGACCAAAATGGTCTGTTTTGAAAATTTCCATCTTTCAACTAATTTTGACTTTCAGAGGTGGATCATCCATTTTGGAGCTAAAATGAGCATCATTATCGTCATTTTCATGCTTCTAGGGAGCCAAAACTCAAGATTTGGCTCAGGGTTAAAAGTGACTGAAAAGGACCCAAATGCTCACTTCGAGGGCTTAAAACGTGTTTATTCACTGCGGGAAGAGATATAAACAACATTCAGAGTAAATTAATGTTCATGCGAGAAACTTCGATTCTTCATGCAAAACGATCGATGACCCGCGACCTGATGAAATTGCTCTGAGTTGACCAAAATGGTCCGTTTTGAAAATTTCCATCTTTCAACTAATTTTGACATTCAGAGGTGGACCATCCCTTTTGGAGCTAAAATGAGCATCTTTATCATCATTTTGATGCTTCTAGGGAGACAAAACTCAAGATTTGGCTCAGGGTTAAAAGTGACTTAAAAGGACCCAAATGCTCACTTCGAGGGCTTAAAACGTGTTTATTCACTGCGGGAAGAGATATAAACAACATTTAGAGTAAATTAATGTTCATGCGAGCAACTTCGATTTTTCATGCAAAACGATCGATGACCCGCGACCTGATGAAATTGCTCTGAGTTGACCAAAATGGTCCGTTTTGAAAATTTCCATCTTTCAACTAATTTTGACTTTCAGAGGCGGACCATCCCTTTTGGAGCTAAAATGAGCATCTTTATCATCATTTTCATGCTTCTAGGGAGCCAAAACTCAAGATTGGGCTCAGGGTTAAAAGTGACTTAAAAGGACCTAAATGCTCACTTCGAGGGCTTAAAACGTGTTTATTCACTGCGGGAAGATTTATAAACAACATTTGGAGTAAATTAATGTTCATGCGAGAAACTTCGATTTTTCATGCAAAACGATCGATGACCCGCGACCTGATGAAATTGCTCTGAGTTGACCAAAATGGCCCGTTTTGAAGATTTCCATCTTTCAACTAATTTTGACTTTCAGAGGAGGATCATCACTATTGGAGCTAAAATGAGCATCATTATCATCATTTTCATGCTTCTAGGGAGCAAAAACTCAATATTTGACTCATGGTTAAAAGTGACTTAAAAGGTCCCAAATGCTTACTTCGAGGCCTAAAACGTGTTTATTCAGTGCGGGAAGAGATATAAACAACATTTAGAGTATTTTAATTGACTTTACTTTAACATTAATTTATTATCTCTTCCCGCTCAAGATTTGACTCATGGTTAAAAGTGACTTAAAAGGACCCAAATGCTCACTTCGAGGGCTTAAAACGTGTTTATTCACTGCGGGAAGAGATATACACAACTTTTAGAGTAAATTAATGTTCATGCGAGAACCTTCAATTTTTCATGCAAAAGGATCGATGACCCGCGACCTGATGAAATTGCTCAAAGATTACCAAAATGGTCTGTTTTGAAAATTTCCATCTTTCAACTAATTTTGACTTTCAGAGGTGGATCATCCATTTTGGAGCTAAAATGAGCATCATTATCGTCATTTTCATGCTTCTAGGGAGCCAAAACTCAAGATTTGGCTCAGGGTTAAAAGTGACTGAAAAGGACCCAAATGCTCACTTCGAGGGCTTAAAACGTGTTTATTCACTGCGGGAAGAGATATAAACAACATTCAGAGTAAATTAATGTTCATGCGAGAAACTTCGATTCTTCATGCAAAACGATCGATGACCCGCGACCTGATGAAATTGCTCTGAGTTGACCAAAATGGTCCGTTTTGAAAATTTCCATCTTTCAACTAATTTTGACATTCAGAGGTGGACCATCCCTTTTGGAGCTAAAATGAGCATCTTTATCATCATTTTGATGCTTCTAGGGAGACAAAACTCAAGATTTGGCTCAGGGTTAAAAGTGACTTAAAAGGACCCAAATGCTCACTTCGAGGGCTTAAAACGTGTTTATTCACTGCGGGAAGAGATATAAACAACATTTAGAGTAAATTAATGTTCATGCGAGAAACTTCGATTTTTCATGCAAAACGATCGATGACCCGCGACCTGATGAAATTGCTCTGAGTTGACCAAAATGGTCAGTTTTGAAAATTTCAATCTTTCAACTAATTTTGACTTTCAGAGGTGGATCATCCCTTTTGGAGCTAAAATGAGCATCTTTATCATCATTTTCATGCTTCAATGGAGCCAAAAGTCAAGATTTGGCTCATGGTTAAAAGTGACTTAAAAGGACCCAAATGCTCACTTCGAGGGCTTAAAACGTGTTTATTCACTGCGGGAAGAGATATAAACAACATTTGGAGTAAATTAATGTTCATGCGAGAAACTTCGATTTTTCATGCAAAACGATCGATGACCCGCGACCTGATGAAATTCCTCTGAGTTGACCAAAATGGCCCGTTTTGAAGATTTCCATCTTTCAACTAATTTTGACTTTCAGAGGTGGATCATCCATTTTGGAGCTAAAATGAGCATCATTATCATCATTATCATGCTTCTAGGGAGCCAAAACTCAAGATTTGGCTCAGGGTTAAAAGTGACTGAAAAGGACCCAAATGCTCACTTCGAGGGCTTAAAACGTGTTTATTCACTGCGGGAAGAGATATAAACAACATTTAGAGTAAATTAATGTTCATGCGAGAAACTTCGATTTTTCATGCAAAACGGTCGATGACCTGCGACCTGATGATATTGCTCTGAGTTGACCAAAATGGTCAGTTTTAAAAATTTCCATCTTTCAACTAATTTTGACTTTCAGAGGTGGATCATCCCTTTTGGAGCTAAAATGAGCATCTTTATAGTCATTTTCATGCTTCAATGGAGCCAAAAGTCAAGATTTGGCTCATGGTTAAAAGTGACTTAAAAGGACCCAAATGCTCACTTCGAGGGCTTAAAACGTGTTTATTCACTGCGGGAAGAGATATAAACAACATTTGGAGTAAATTAATGTTCATGCGAGCAACTTCGATTTTTCATGCAAAACGATCGATGACCCGCGACCTGATGAAATTGCTCTGAGTTGACCAAAATGGTCCGTTTTGAAAATTTCCATCTTTCAACTAATTTTGACTTTCAGAGGTGGACCATCCCTTTTGGAGCTAAAATGAGCATCTTTATCATCATTTTCATGCTTCTAGGGAGCCAAAACTCAAGATTGGGCTCAGGGTTAAAAGTGACTTAAAAGGACCTAAATGCTCACTTCGAGGGCTTAAAACGTGTTTATTCACTGCGGGAAGATTTATAAACAACATTTGGAGTAAATTAATGTTCATGCGAGAAACTTCGATTTTTCATGCAAAACGATCGATGACCCGCGACCTGATGAAATTGCTCTGAGTTGACCAAAATGGCCCGTTTTGAAGATTTCCATCTTTCAACTAATTTTGACTTTCAGAGGAGGATCATCACTATTGGAGCTAAAATGAGCATCATTATCATCATTTTCATGCTTCTAGGGAGCAAAAACTCAATATTTGACTCATGGTTAAAAGTGACTTAAAAGGTCCCAAATGCTTACTTCGAGGCCTAAAACGTGTTTATTCAGTGCGGGAAGAGATATAAACAACATTTAGAGTATTTTAATTGACTTTACTTTAACATTAATTTATTATCTCTTCCCGCTCAAGATTTGACTCATGGTTAAAAGTGACTTAAAAGGACCCAAATGCTCACTTCGAGGGCTTAAAACGTGTTTATTCACTGCGGGAAGAGATATACACAACTTTTAGAGTAAATTAATGTTCATGCGAGAACCTTCAATTTTTCATGCAAAAGGATCGATGACCCGCGACCTGATGAAATTGCTCAAAGATGACCAAAATGGTCTGTTTTGAAAATTTCCATCTTTCAACTAATTTTGACTTTCAGAGGTGGATCATCCATTTTGGAGCTAAAATGAGCATCATTATCGTCATTTTCATGCTTCTAGGGAGCCAAAACTCAAGATTTGGCTCAGGGTTAAAAGTGACTGAAAAGGACCCAAATGCTCACTTCGAGGGCTTAAAACGTGTTTATTCACTGCGGGAAGAGATATAAACAACATTCAGAGTAAATTAATGTTCATGCGAGAAACTTCGATTCTTCATGCAAAACGATCGATGACCCGCGACCTGATGAAATTGCTCTGAGTTGACCAAAATGGTCCGTTTTGAAAATTTCCATCTTTCAACTAATTTTGACATTCAGAGGTGGACCATCCCTTTTGGAGCTAAAATGAGCATCTTTATCATCATTTTGATGCTTCTAGGGAGACAAAACTCAAGATTTGGCTCAGGGTTAAAAGTGACTTAAAAGGACCCAAATGCTCACTTCGAGGGCTTAAAACGTGTTTATTCACTGCGGGAAGAGATATAAACAACATTTAGAGTAAATTAATGTTCATGCGAGAAACTTCGATTTTTCATGCAAAACGATCGATGACCCGCGACCTGATGAAATTGCTCTGAGTTGACCAAAATGGTCCGTTTTGAAGATTTCCATCTTTCAACTAATTTTGACTTTCAGAGGAGGATCATCCCTTTTGGAGCTAAAATGAGCATCATTATCATCATTTTCATGCTTCTAGGGAGCAAATACTCAAGATTTGACTCATGGTTAAAAGTGACTTAAAAGGACCCAAATGCTCACTTCGAGGCCTAAAACGTGTTTATTCACTGTGGGAAGAGATATAAACAACATTTAGAGTAATATAATTTACTTTACTTTAACATTAATTTATTATCTCTTCCCGCTCAAGATTTGGCTTATGGTTAAAAGTGACTTAAAAGGACCCAAATGCTCACTTCGAGGGCTTAAAACGTGTTTATTCACTGCGGGAAGAGATATAAACAACATTTAGAGTAAATTAATGTTCATGCGAGAACCTTCAATTTTTCATGCAAAACGATCGATGACCCGCGACCTGATGAAATTGCTCTGAGTTGACCAAAATGGTCTGTTTTGAAAATTTCCATCTTTCAACTAATTTTGACTTTCAGAGGTGGATCATCCCTTTTGGAGCTAAAATGAGCATCATTATCATCATTTTCATGCTTCTAGGGAGCAAAAACTCAAGACTTGACTCATGGTTAAAAGTGACTTAAAAGGACCCAAATGCTTACTTCGAGGCCTAAAACGTGTTTATTCACTGCGGGAAGAGATATAAACAACATTTAGAATAAATTAATGTTCATGCGCGAAACTTCTATTTTTCATGCAAAACGATCGATGACCCGCGACCTGATGAAATTGCTCTGAGTTGACCAAAATGGTCCGTTTTGAAAATTTCCATCTTTCAACTAATTTTGACTTTCAGAGGTGGACCATCCCTTTTGGAGCTAAAATGAGCATCTTTATCATCATTTTCATGCTTCTAGGGAGCCAAAACTCAAGATTTGGCTCAGGGTTAAAAGTGACTGAAAAGGACCCAAATGCTCACTTCGAGGGCTTAAAACGTGTTTATTCACTGCGGGAAGAGATATAAACAACATTTAGAGTAAATTAATGTTCATGCGAGAAACTTCGATTTTTCATGCAAAACGATCGATGACCCGCGACCTGATGAAATTGCTCTGAGTTGACCAAAATGGTCCGTTTTGAAAATTTCCATCTTTTAACTAATTTTGAATTTCAGAGGAGGATCATCCCTTTTGGAGCTAAATGAGCATCATTATCATCATTTTCATGCTTCTAGGGAGCAAATACTCAAGATTTGACTCATGGTTAAAAGTGACTTAAAAGGACCCAAATGCTCACTTCGAGGCCTAAAACGTGTTTATTCACTGCGGGAAGAGATATAAACAACATTTAGAGTGATATAATTTACTTTACTTTAACATTAATTTATTATCTCTTCCCGCTTAAGATTTGGCTCATGGTTAAAAGTGACTTAAAAGGACCCAAATGCTCACTTCGAGGGCTTAAAACGTGTTTATTCACTGCGGGAAGAGATATAAACAACATTTAGAGTAAATTAATGTTCATGCGAGAACCTTCAATTTTTCATGCAAAACGATCGATGACCCGCGACCTGATGAAATTGCTCAGAGATGACCAAAATGGTCTGTTTTGAAAATTTCCATCTTTCAACTAATTTTGACTTTCAGAGGTGGATCATCCCTTTTGGAGCTAAAATGAGCATCATTATCATCATTTTCATGCTTCTAGGGAGCAAAAACTCAAGACTTGACTCATGGTTAAAAGTGACTTAAAAGGACCCAAATGCTTACTTCGAGGCCTAAAACGTGTTTATTCACTGCGGGAAGAGATATAAACAACATTTAGAATAAATTAATGTTCATGCGAGAAACTTCGATTTTTCATGCAAAACGATCGATGACCCGCGACCTGATGAAATTGCTCTGAGTTGACCAAAATGGTCCGTTTTGAAAATTTCCATCTTTCAACTAATTTTGACTTTCAGAGGTGGACCATCCCTTTTGGAGCTAAAATGAGCATCTTTATCATCATTTTCATGCTTCTAGGGAGCCAAAACTCAAGATTTGGCTCAGGGTTAAAAGTGACTTAAAAGGACCTAAATGCTCACTTCGAGGGCTTAAAACGTGTTTATTCACTGTGGGAAGATTTATAAACAACATTTGGAGTAAATTAATGTTCATGCGAGAAACTTCGATTTTTCATGCAAAACGATCGATGACCCGCAACCTGATGAAGTTGCTCAAAGATGACCAAAATGGTCTGTTTTGAAAATTTCCATCTTTCAACTAATTTTGACTTTCAGAGGTGGATCATCCATTTTGGAGCTAAAATGAGCATCATTATCATCATTTTCATGCTTCTAGGGAGCAAAACCTCAAGATTTGACTCATGGTTAAAAGTGACTTAAAAGGACCCAAATGCTTACTTCGAGGCCTAAAACGTGTTTATTCACTGCGGGAAGAGAAATAAACAACATTTAGAGTAAATTAATTTACTTTACTTTAACATTAATTTATTATCTCTTCCCGCTCAAGATTTGGCTCATGGTTAAAAGTGACTTAAAAGGACCCAAATGCTCACTTCGAGGGCGTAAAACGTGTTTATTCACTGCGGGAAGAGATATAAACAACATTTAGAGTAAATTAATGTTCATGCGAGAAACTTCGATTTTTCATGCAAAACGATCGATGTCCCGCGACCTGATGAAATTGCTCTGAGTTGACCAAAATGGTCCGTTTTGAAAATTTCCATCTTTCAACTAATTTTGACTTTCAGAGGTGGACCATCCCTTTTGGAGCTAAAATGAGCATCTTTATCATCATTTTCATGCTTCTAGGGTGCCAAAACTCAAGATTTGGCTCAGGGTTAAAATTGACTTAAAAGGACCCAAATGCTCACTTCGAGGGCTTAAAACGTGTTTATTCACTGCGGGAAGAGATATAAACAACATTTAGAGTATATTAATGTTCATGCGAGAAACTTCGATTTTTCATGCAAAACGATCGATGAACCGCGACCTGATGAAATTGCTCTGAGTTGACCAAAATGGCCCGTTTTGAAAATTTCCATCTTTCAACTAATTTTGACATTCAGAGGTGGACCATCCCTTTTGGAGCTAAAATGAGCATCTTTATCATCATTTTGATGCTTCTAGGGAGCCAAAACTCAAGATTTGGCTCAGGGTTAAAAGTGACTTAAAAGGACCCAAATGCTCACTTCGAGGGCTTAAAACGTGTTTATTCACTGCGGGAAGAGATATAAACAACATTTAGAGTAAATTAATGTTCATGCGAGAAACTTCGATTTTTCATGCAAAACGATCGATGACCCGCACCTTATGAAATTGCTCTGAGTTGACCAAAATGGTCCGTTTTGAAAATTTCCATCTTTTAACTAATTTTGACTTTCAGAGGAGGATCATCCCTTTTGGAGCTAAATGAGCATCATTATCATCATTTTCATGCTTCTAGGGAGCAAATACTCAAGATTTGACTCATGGTTAAAAGTGACTTAAAAGGACCCAAATGCTCACTTCGAGGCCTAAAATGTGTTTATTCACTGCGGGAAGAGATATAAACAACATTTAGAGTGATATAATTTACTTTACTTTAACATTAATTTATTATCTCTTCCCGCTTAAGATTTGGCTCATGGTTAAAAGTGACTTAAAAGGACCCAAATGCTCACTTCGAGGGCTTAAAACGTGTTTATTCACTGCAGGAAGAGATATAAACAACATTTAGAGTAAATTAATGTTCATGCGAGAACCTTCAATTTTTCATGCAAAACGATCGATGACCCGCGACCTGATGAAATTGCTCAGAGATGACCAAAATGGTCTGTTTTGAAAATTTCCATCTTTCAACTAATTTTGACTTTCAGAGGTGGATCATCCCTTTTGGAGCTAAAATGAGCATCATTATCATCATTTTCATGCTTCTAGGGTGCCAAAACTCAAGATTTGGCTCAGGGTTAAAATTGACTTAAAAGGACCCAAATGCTCACTTCGAGGGCTTAAAACGTGTTTATTCACTGCGGGAAGAGATATAAACAACATTTAGAGTAAATTAATGTTCATGCGAGAACCTTCAATTTTTCATGCAAAACGATCGATGACCCGCGACCTGATGAAATTGCTCAGAGATGACCAAAATGGTCTGTTTTGAAAATTTCCATCTTTCAACTAATTTTGACTTTCAGAGGTGGATCATCCCTTTTGGAGCTAAAATGAGCATCTTTATCGTCATTTTCATGCTTCAATGGAGCCAAAAGTCAAGATTTGGCTCATGGTTAAAAGTGACTTAAAAGGACCCAAATGCTCACTTCGAGGGCTTAAAACGTGTTTATTCACTGTGGGAAGAGATATAAACAACATTTGGAGTAAATTAATGTTCATTCGAGAAACTTCGATTTTTCATGCAAAACGATCGATGACCCGCGACCTGATGAAATTGCTCTGAGTTGACCAAAATGGCCCGTTTTGAAGATTTCCATCTTTCAACTAATTTTGACTTTCAGAGGTGGATCATCCATTTTGGAGCTAAAATGAGCATCATTATCATCATTTTCATGCTTCTAGGGAGCAAAAACTCAAGATTTGACTCATGGTTAAAAGTGACTTAAAAGGACCCAAATGCTTACTTCGAGGCCTAAAATGTGTTTATTCACTGCGGGAAGAGATATAAACAACATTTAGAGTAAATTAATGTTCATGCGAGAAACTTCGATTTTTCATGTTAAACGATGGATGACCTGCGACCTGATGATATTGCTCTGAGTTGACCAAAATGGTCCGTTTTAAAAATTTCCATCTTTCAACTAATTTTGACTTTCAGAGGAGGATCATCACTATTGGAGCTAAAATGAGCATCATTATCATCATTTTCATGCTTCTAGGGAGCAAAAACTCAATATTTGACTCATGGTTAAAAGTGACTTAAAAGGTCCCAAATGCTTACTTCGAGGCCTAAAACGTGTTTATTCAGTGCGGGAAGACATATAAACAACATTTAGAGTATTTTAATTTACTTTACTTTAACATTAATTTATTATCTCTTCCCGCTCAAGATTTGACTCATGGTTAAAAGTGACTTAAAAGGACCCAAATGCTCACTTCGAGGGCTTAAAACGTGTTTATTCACTGCGGGAAGAGATATACACAACTTTTAGAGTAAATTAATGTTCATGCGAGAACCTTCAATTTTTCATGCAAAAGGATCGATGACCCGCGACCTGATGAAATTGCTCAGAGATGACCAAAATGGTCTGTTTTGAAAATTTCCATCTTTCAACTAATTTTGACTTTCAGAGGTGGATCATCCATTTTGGAGCTAAAATGAGCATCATTATCGTCATTTTCATGCCTCTAGGGAGCCAAAACTCAAGATTTGGCTCAGGGTTAAAAGTGACTGAAAAGCACCCAAATGCTCACTTCGAGGGCTTAAAACGTGTTTATTCACTGCGGGAAGAGATATAAACAACATTTAGAGTAAATTAATGTTCATGCGAGAAACTTCGATTTTTCATGCAAAACGATCGATGACCCGCGACCTGATGAAATTGCTCTGAGTTGACTGAAATGGTCCGTTTTGAAAATTTCCATCTTTTAACTAATTTTGACTTTCAGAGGAGGATCATCCCTTTTGGAGCTAAATGAGCATCATTATCATCATTTTCATGCTTCTAGGGAGCAAATACTCAAGATTTGACTCATGGTTAAAAGTGACTTAAAAGGACCCAAATGCTCACTTCGAGGCCTAAAACGTGTTTATTCACTGTGGGAAGAGATATAAACAACATTTAGAGTAATATAATTTACTTTACTTTAACATTAATTTATTATCTCTTCCCGCTTAAGATTTGGCTCATGGTTAAAAGTGACTTAAAAGGACCCAAATGCTCACTTCGAGGGCTTAAAACGTGTTTATTCACTGCAGGAAGAGATATAAACAACATTTAGAGTAAATTAATGTTCATGCGAGAACCTTCAATTTTTCATGCAAAACGATCGATGACCCGCGACCTGATGAAATTGCTCAGAGATGACCAAAATGGTCTGTTTTGAAAATTTCCATCTTTCAACTAATTTTGACTTTCAGAGGTGGATCATCCCTTTTGGAGCTAAAATGAGCATCATTATCATCATTTTCATGCTTCTAGGGTGCCAAAACTCAAGATTTGGCTCAGGGTTAAAATTGACTTAAAAGGACCCAAATGCTCACTTCGAGGGCTTAAAACGTGTTTATTCACTGCGGGAAGAGATATAAACAACATTTAGAGTAAATTAATGTTCATGCGAGAACCTTCAATTTTTCATGCAAAACGATCGATGACCCGCGACCTGATGAAATTGCTCAGAGATGACCAAAATGGTCTGTTTTGAAAATTTCCATCTTTCAACTAATTTTGACTTTCAGAGGTGGATCATCCCTTTTGGAGCTAAAATGAGCATCTTTATCGTCATTTTCATGCTTCAATGGAGCCAAAAGTCAAGATTTGGCTCATGGTTAAAAGTGACTTAAAAGGACCCAAATGCTCACTTCGAGGGCTTAAAACGTGTTTATTCACTGTGGGAAGAGATATAAACAACATTTGGAGTAAATAATGTTCATTCGAGAAACTTCGATTTTTCATGCAAAACGATCGATGACCCGCGACCTGATGAAATTGCTCTGAGTTGACCAAAATGGCCCGTTTTGAAGATTTCCATCTTTCAACTAATTTTGACTTTCAGAGGTGGATCATCCATTTTGGAGCTAAAATGAGCATCATTATCATCATTTTCATGCTTCTAGGGAGCAAAAACTCAAGATTTGACTCATGGTTAAAAGTGACTTAAAAGGACCCAAATGCTTACTTCGAGGCCTAAAATGTGTTTATTCACTGCGGGAAGAGATATAAACAACATTTAGAGTAAATTAATGTTCATGCGAGAAACTTCGATTTTTCATGTTAAACGATGGATGACCTGCGACCTGATGATATTGCTCTGAGTTGACCAAAATGGTCCGTTTTAAAAATTTCCATCTTTCAACTAATTTTGACTTTCAGAGGAGGATCATCACTATTGGAGCTAAAATGAGCATCATTATCATCATTTTCATGCTTCTAGGGAGCAAAAACTCAATATTTGACTCATGGTTAAAAGTGACTTAAAAGGTCCCAAATGCTTACTTCGAGGCCTAAAACGTGTTTATTCAGTGCGGGAAGACATATAAACAACATTTAGAGTATTTTAATTTACTTTACTTTAACATTAATTTATTATCTCTTCCCGCTCAAGATTTGACTCATGGTTAAAAGTGACTTAAAAGGACCCAAATGCTCACTTCGAGGGCTTAAAACGTGTTTATTCACTGCGGGAAGAGATATACACAACTTTTAGAGTAAATTAATGTTCATGCGAGAACCTTCAATTTTTCATGCAAAAGGATCGATGACCCGCGACCTGATGAAATTGCTCAGAGATGACCAAAATGGTCTGTTTTGAAAATTTCCATCTTTCAACTAATTTTGACTTTCAGAGGTGGATCATCCATTTTGGAGCTAAAATGAGCATCATTATCGTCATTTTCATGCCTCTAGGGAGCCAAAACTCAAGATTTGGCTCAGGGTTAAAAGTGACTGAAAAGCACCCAAATGCTCACTTCGAGGGCTTAAAACGTGTTTATTCACTGCGGGAAGAGATATAAACAACATTTAGAGTAAATTAATGTTCATGCGAGAAACTTCGATTTTTCATGCAAAACGATCGATGACCCGCGACCTGATGAAATTGCTCTGAGTTGACTGAAATGGTCCGTTTTGAAAATTTCCATCTTTTAACTAATTTTGACTTTCAGAGGAGGATCATCCCTTTTGGAGCTAAATGAGCATCATTATCATCATTTTCATGCTTCTAGGGAGCAAATACTCAAGATTTGACTCATGGTTAAAAGTGACTTAAAAGGACCCAAATGCTCACTTCGAGGCCTAAAACGTGTTTATTCACTGTGGGAAGAGATATAAACAACATTTAGAGTAATATAATTTACTTTACTTTAACATTAATTTATTATCTCTTCCCGCTTAAGATTTGGCTCATGGTTAAAAGTGACTTAAAAGGACCCAAATGCTCACTTCGAGGGCTTAAAACGTGTTTATTCACTGCAGGAAGAGATATAAACAACATTTAGAGTAAATTAATGTTCATGCGAGAACCTTCAATTTTTCATGCAAAACGATCGATGACCCGCGACCTGATGAAATTGCTCAGAGATGACCAAAATGGTCTGTTTTGAAAATTTCCATCTTTCAACTAATTTTGACTTTCAGAGGTGGATCATCCCTTTTGGAGCTAAAATGAGCATCATTATCATCATTTTCATGCTTCTAGGGTGCCAAAACTCAAGATTTGGCTCAGGGTTAAAATTGACTTAAAAGGACCCAAATGCTCACTTCGAGGGCTTAAAACGTGTTTATTCACTGCGGGAAGAGATATAAACAACATTTAGAGTAAATTAATGTTCATGCGAGAACCTTCAATTTTTCATGCAAAACGATCGATGACCCGCGACCTGATGAAATTGCTCAGAGATGACCAAAATGGTCTGTTTTGAAAATTTCCATCTTTCAACTAATTTTGACTTTCAGAGGTGGATCATCCCTTTTGGAGCTAAAATGAGCATCTTTATCGTCATTTTCATGCTTCAATGGAGCCAAAAGTCAAGATTTGGCTCATGGTTAAAAGTGACTTAAAAGGACCCAAATGCTCACTTCGAGGGCTTAAAACGTGTTTATTCACTGTGGGAAGAGATATAAACAACATTTGGAGTAAATAATGTTCATTCGAGAAACTTCGATTTTTCATGCAAAACGATCGATGACCCGCGACCTGATGAAATTGCTCTGAGTTGACCAAAATGGCCCGTTTTGAAGATTTCCATCTTTCAACTAATTTTGACTTTCAGAGGTGGATCATCCATTTTGGAGCTAAAATGAGCATCATTATCATCATTTTCATGCTTCTAGGGAGCAAAAACTCAAGATTTGACTCATGGTTAAAAGTGACTTAAAAGGACCCAAATGCTTACTTCGAGGCCTAAAATGTGTTTATTCACTGCGGGAAGAGATATAAACAACATTTAGAGTAAATTAATGTTCATGCGAGAAACTTCGATTTTTCATGTTAAACGATGGATGACCTGCGACCTGATGATATTGCTCTGAGTTGACCAAAATGGTCCGTTTTAAAAATTTCCATCTTTCAACTAATTTTGACTTTCAGAGGAGGATCATCACTATTGGAGCTAAAATGAGCATCATTATCATCATTTTCATGCTTCTAGGGAGCAAAAACTCAATATTTGACTCATGGTTAAAAGTGACTTAAAAGGTCCCAAATGCTTACTTCGAGGCCTAAAACGTGTTTATTCAGTGCGGGAAGACATATAAACAACATTTAGAGTATTTTAATTTACTTTACTTTAACATTAATTTATTATCTCTTCCCGCTCAAGATTTGACTCATGGTTAAAAGTGACTTAAAAGGACCCAAATGCTCACTTCGAGGGCTTAAAACGTATTTATTCACTGCGGGAAGAGATATACACAACTTTTAGAGTAAATTAATGTTCATGCGAGAACCTTCAATTTTTCATGCAAAAGGATCGATGACCCGCGACCTGATGAAATTGCTCAGAGATGACCAAAATGGTCTGTTTTGAAAATTTCCATCTTTCAACTAATTTTGACTTTCAGAGGTGGATCATCCATTTTGGAGCTAAAATGAGCATCATTATCGTCATTTTCATGCCTCTAGGGAGCCAAAACTCAAGATTTGGCTCAGGGTTAAAAGTGACTGAAAAGGACCCAAATGCTCACTTCGAGGGCTTAAAACGTGTTTATTCACTGCGGGAAGAGATATAAACAACATTTAGAGTAAATTAATGTTCATGCGAGAAACTTCGATTTTTCATGCAAAACGATCGATGACCCGCGACCTGATGAAATTGCTCTGAGTTGACTGAAATGGTCCGTTTTGAAAATTTCCATCTTTCAACTAATTTTGACTTTCAGAGGTGGACCATCCCTTTTGGAGCTAAAATGAGCATCTTTATCATCATTTTCATGCTTCTAGGGTGCCAAAACTCAATATTTGACTCATGGTTAAAAGTGACTTAAAAGGTCCCAAATGCTTACTTCGAGGCCTAAAACGTGTTTATTCAGTGCGGGAAGACATATAAACAACATTTAGAGTATTTTAATTTACTTTACTTTAACATTAATTTATTATCTCTTCCCGCTCAAGATTTGACTCATGGTTAAAAGTGACTTAAAAGGACCCAAATGCTCACTTCGAGGGCTTAAAACGTGTTTATTCACTGCGGGAAGAGATATACACAACTTTTAGAGTAAATTAATGTTCATGCGAGAACCTTCAATTTTTCATGCAAAAGGATCGATGACCCGCGACCTGATGAAATTGCTCAGAGATGACCAAAATGGTCTGTTTTGAAAATTTCCATCTTTCAACTAATTTTGACTTTCAGAGGTGGATCATCCATTTTGGAGCTAAAATGAGCATCATTATCGTCATTTTCATGCCTCTAGGGAGCCAAAACTCAAGATTTGGCTCAGGGTTAAAAGTGACTGAAAAGGACCCAAATGCTCACTTCGAGGGCTTAAAACGTGTTTATTCACTGCGGGAAGAGATATAAACAACATTTAGAGTAAATTAATGTTCATGCGAGAAACTTCGATTTTTCATGCAAAACGATCGATGACCCGCGACCTGATGAAATTGCTCTGAGTTGACTGAAATGGTCCGTTTTGAAAATTTCCATCTTTCAACTAATTTTGACTTTCAGAGGTGGACCATCCCTTTTGGAGCTAAAATGAGCATCTTTATCATCATTTTCATGCTTCTAGGGTGCCAAAACTCAAGATTTGGCTCAGGGTTAAAATTGACTTAAAAGGACCCAAATGCTCACTTCGAGGGCTTAAAACGTGTTTATTCACTCCGGGAAGAGATATAAACAACATTTAGAGTAAATTATTGTTCATGCGAGAAACTTCGATTTTTCATGTAAAACGATCGATGACCCGCGACCTGATGAAATTGCTCTGAGTTGACCAAAATGGTCAGTTTTGAAAATTTCAATCTTTCAACTAATTTTGACTTTCAGAGGTGGATCATCCCTTTTGGAGCTAAAATGAGCATCTTTATCATCATTTTCATGCTTCAATGGAGCCAAAACTCAAGATTTGGCTCAGGGTTAAAAGTGACTGAAAAGGACCCAAATGCTCACTTCGAGGGCTTAAAACGTGTTTATTCACTGCGGGAAGAGATATAAACAACATTTAGAGTAAATTAATGTTCATGCGAGAAACTTCGATTTTTCATGCAAAACGATCGATGACCCGCGACCTGATGAAATTGCTCTGAGTTGACCAAAATGGTCCGTTTTGAAAATTTCCATCTTTTAACTAATTTTGACTTTCAGAGGAGGATCATCCCTTTTGGAGCTAAATGAGCATCATTATCATCATTTTCATGCTTCTAGGGAGCAAATACTCAAGATTTGACTCATGGTTAAAAGTGACTTAAAAGGACCCAAATGCTCACTTCGAGGCCTAAAATGTGTTTATTCACTGCGGGAAGAGATATAAACAACATTTAGAGTGATATAATTTACTTTACTTTAACATTAATTTATTATCTCTTCCCGCTTAAGATTTGGCTCATGGTTAAAAGTGACTTAAAAGGACCCAAATGCTCACTTCGAGGGCTTAAAACGTGTTTATTCACTGCAGGAAGAGATATAAACAACATTTAGAGTAAATTACGTTCATGCGAGAACCTTCAATTTTTCATGCAAAACGATCGATGACCCGCGACCTGATGAAATTGCTCAGAGATGACCAAAATGGTCTGTTTTGAAAATTTCCATCTTTCAACTAATTTTGACTTTCAGAGGTGGATCATCCCTTTTGGAGCTAAAATGAGCATCATTATCATCATTTTCATGCTTCTAGGGTGCCAAAACTCAAGATTTGGCTCAGGGTTAAAATTGACTTAAAAGGACCCAAATGCTCACTTCGAGGGCTTAAAACGTGTTTATTCACTGCGGGAAGAGATATAAACAACATTTAGAGTAAATTAATGTTCATGCGAGAACCTTCAATTTTTCATGCAAAACGATCGATGACCCGCGACCTGATGAAATTGCTCAGAGATGACCAAAATGGTCTGTTTTGAAAATTTCCATCTTTCAACTAATTTTGACTTTCAGAGGTGGATCATCCCTTTTGGAGCTAAAATGAGCATCTTTATCGTCATTTTCATGCTTCAATGGAGCCAAAAGTCAAGATTTGGCTCATGGTTAAAAGTGACTTAAAAGGACCCAAATGCTCACTTCGAGGGCTTAAAACGTGTTTATTCACTGTGGGAAGAGATATAAACAACATTTGGAGTAAATTAATGTTCATTCGAGAAACTTCGATTTTTCATGCAAAACGATCGATGACCCGCGACCTGATGAAATTGCTCTGAGTTGACCAAAATGGCCCGTTTTGAAGATTTCCATCTTTCAACTAATTTTGACTTTCAGAGGTGGATCATCCATTTTGGAGCTAAAATGAGCATCATTATCATCATTTTCATGCTTCTAGGGAGCAAAAACTCAAGATTTGACTCATGGTTAAAAGTGACTTAAAAGGACCCAAATGCTTACTTCGAGGCCTAAAATGTGTTTATTCACTGCGGGAAGAGATATAAACAACATTTAGAGTAAATTAATGTTCATGCGAGAAACTTCGATTTTTCATGTTAAACGATCGATGACCTGCGACCTGATGATATTGCTCTGAGTTGACCAAAATGGTCCGTTTTAAAAATTTCCATCTTTCAACTAATTTTGACTTTCAGAGGAGGATCATCACTATTGGAGCTAAAATGAGCATCATTATCATCATTTTCATGCTTCTAGGGAGCAAAAACTCAATATTTGACTCATGGTTAAAAGTGACTTAAAAGGTCCCAAATGCTTACTTCGAGGCCTAAAACGTGTTTATTCAGTGCGGGAAGACATATAAACAACATTTAGAGTATTTTAATTTACTTTACTTTAACATTAATTTATTATCTCTTCCCGCTCAAGATTTGACTCATGGTTAAAAGTGACTTAAAAGGACCCAAATGCTCACTTCGAGGGCTTAAAACGTGTTTATTCACTGCGGGAAGAGATATACACAACTTTTAGAGTAAATTAATGTTCATGCGAGAACCTTCAATTTTTCATGCAAAAGGATCGATGACCCGCGACCTGATGAAATTGCTCAGAGATGACCAAAATGGTCTGTTTTGAAAATTTCCATCTTTCAACTAATTTTGACTTTCAGAGGTGGATCATCCATTTTGGAGCTAAAATGAGCATCATTATCGTCATTTTCATGCCTCTAGGGAGCCAAAACTCAAGATTTGGCTCAGGGTTAAAAGTGACTGAAAAGGACCCAAATGCTCACTTCGAGGGCTTAAAACGTGTTTATTCACTGCGGGAAGAGATATAAACAACATTTAGAGTAAATTAATGTTCATGCGAGAAACTTCGATTTTTCATGCAAAACGATCGATGACCCGCGACCTGATGAAATTGCTCTGAGTTGACTGAAATGGTCCGTTTTGAAAATTTCCATCTTTCAACTAATTTTGACTTTCAGAGGTGGACCATCCCTTTTGGAGCTAAAATGAGCATCTTTATCATCATTTTCATGCTTCTAGGGTGCCAAAACTCAAGATTTGGCTCAGGGTTAAAATTGACTTAAAAGGACCCAAATGCTCACTTCGAGGGCTTAAAACGTGTTTATTCACTCCGGGAAGAGATATAAACAACATTTAGAGTAAATTATTGTTCATGCGAGAAACTTCAATTTTTCATGTAAAACGATCGATGACCCGCGACCTGATGAAATTGCTCTGAGTTGACCAAAATGGTCAGTTTTGAAAATTTCAATCTTTCAACTAATTTTGACTTTCAGAGGTGGATCATCCCTTTTGGAGCTAAAATGAGCATCTTTATCATCATTTTCATGCTTCAATGGAGCCAAAAGTCAAGATTTGGCTCATGGTTAAAAGTGACTTAAAAGGACCCAAATGCTCACTTCGAGGGCTTAAAACGTGTTTATTCACTGCGGGAAGAGATATAAACAACATTTGGAGTAAATTAATGTTCATGCGAGAAACTTCGATTTTTCATGCAAAACGATCGATGACCCGCGACCTGATGATATTGCTCTGAGTTGACCAAAATGGTCCGTTTTAAAAATTTCCATCTTTCAACTAATTTTGACTTTCAGAGGAGGATCATCACTATTGGAGCTAAAATGAGCATCATTATCATCATTTTCATGCTTCTAGGGAGCAAAAACTCAATATTTGACTCATGGTTAAAAGTGACTTAAAAGGTCCCAAATGCTTACTTCGAGGCCTAAAACGTGTTTATTCAGTGCGGGAAGAGATATAAACAACATTTAGAGTATTTTAATTTACTTTACTTTAACATTAATTTATTATCTCTTCCCGCTCAAGATTTGACTCATGGTTAAAAGTGACTTAAAAGGACCCAAATGCTCACTTCGAGGGCTTAAAACGTGTTTATTCACTGCGGGAAGAGATATACACAACTTTTAGAGTAAATTAATGTTCATGCGAGAACCTTCAATTTTTCATGCAAAAGGATCGATGACCCGCGACCTGATGAAATTGCTCAGAGATGACCAAAATGGTCTGTTTTGAAAATTTCCATCTTTCAACTAATTTTGACTTTCAGAGGTGGATCATCCATTTTGGAGCTAAAATGAGCATCATTATCGTCATTTTCATGCCTCTAGGGAGCCAAAACTCAAGATTTGGCTCAGGGTTAAAAGTGACTGAAAAGGACCCAAATGCTCACTTCGAGGGCTTAAAACGTGTTTATTCACTGCGGGAAGAGATATAAACAACATTTAGAGTAAATTAATGTTCATGCGAGAAACTTCGATTTTTCATGCAAAACGATCGATGACCCGCGACCTGATGAAATTGCTCTGAGTTGACTGAAATGGTCCGTTTTGAAAATTTCCATCTTTCAACTAATTTTGACTTTCAGAGGTGGACCATCCCTTTTGGAGCTAAAATGAGCATCTTTATCATCATTTTCATGCTTCTAGGGTGCCAAAACTCAAGATTTGGCTCAGGGTTAAAATTGACTTAAAAGGACCCAAATGCTCACTTCGAGGGCTTAAAACGTGTTTATTCACTGCGGGAAGAGATATAAACAACATTTAGAGTAAATTATTGTTCATGCGAGAAACTTCGATTTTTCATGTAAAACGATCGATGACCCGCGACCTGATGAAATTGCTCTCAGTTGACCAAAATGGTCAGTTTTGAAAATTTCAATCTTTCAACTAATTTTGACTTTCAGAGGTGGATCATCCCTTTTGGAGCTAAAATGAGCATCTTTATCATCATTTTCATGCTTCAATGGAGCCAAAAGTCAAGATTTGGCTCATGGTTAAAAGTGACTTAAAAGGACCCAAATGCTCACTTCGAGGGCTTAAAACGTGTTTATTCACTGCGGGAAGAGATATAAACAACATTTGGAGTAAATTAATGTTCATGCGAGAAACTTCGATTTTTCATGCAAAACGATCGATGATGAAATTCCTCTGAGTTGACCAAAATGGCCCGTTTTGAAGATTTCCATCTTTCAACTAATTTTTACTTTCAGAGGTGGATCATCCATTTTGGAGCTAAAATGAGCATCATTATCATCATTATCATGCTTCTAGGGAGCCAAAACTCAAGATTTGGCTCAGGGTTAAAAGTGACTGAAAAGGACCCAAATGCTCACTTCGAGGGCTTAAAACGTGTTTATTCACTGCGGGAAGAGATATAAACAACATTTAGAGTAAATTAATGTTCATGCGAGAAACTTCGATTTTTCATGCAAAACGATCGATGACCCGCGACCTGATGAAATTGCTCTGAGTTGACCAAAATGGTCCGTTTTGAAAATTTCCATCTTTCAACTAATTTTGACTTTCAGAGGTGGACCATCCCTTTTGGAGCTAAAATTAGCATCTTTATCATCATTTTCATGCTTCTAGGGAGCCAAAACTCAAGATTTGTCTCAGGGTTAAAAGTGACTTAAAAGGACCTAAATGCTCACTTCGAGGGCTTAAAACGTGTTTATTCACTGCGGGAAGATTTATAAACAACATTTGGAGTAAATTAATGTTCATGCGAGAAACTTCGATTTTTCATGCAAAACGATCGATGACCTGCGACCTGATGATATTGCTCTGAGTTGACCAAAATGGTCAGTTTTAAAAATTTCCATCTTTCAACTAATTTTGACTTTCAGAGGTGGATCATCCCTTTTGGAGCTAAAATGAGCATCTTTATAGTCATTTTCATGCTTCAATGGAGCCAAAAGTCAAGATTTGGCTCATGGTTAAAAGTGACTTAAAAGGACCCAAATGCTCACTTCGAGGGCTTAAAACGTGTTTATTCACTGCGGGAAGAGATATAAACAACATTTGGAGTAAATTAATGTTCATGCGAGCAACTTCGATTTTTCATGCAAAACGATCGATGACCCGCGACCTGATGAAATTGCTCTGAGTTGACCAAAATGGTCCGTTTTGAAAATTTCCATCTTTCAACTAATTTTGACTTTCAGAGGTGGACCATCCCTTTTGGAGCTAAAATGAGCATCTTTATCATCATTTTCATGCTTCTAGGGAGCCAAAACTCAAGATTGGTCTCAGGGTTAAAAGTGACTTAAAAGGACCTAAATGCTCACTTCGAGGGCTTAAAACGTGTTTATTCACTGCGGGAAGATTTATAAACAACATTTGGAGTAAATTAATGTTCATGCGAGAAACTTCGATTTTTCATGCAAAACGATCGATGACCCGCGACCTGATGAAATTGCTCTGAGTTGACCAAAATGGCCCGTTTTGAAGATTTCCATCTTTCAACTAATTTTGACTTTCAGAGGAGGATCATCACTATTGGAGCTAAAATGAGCATCATTATCATCATTTTCATGCTTCTAGGGAGCAAAAACTCAATATTTGACTCATGGTTAAAAGTGACTTAAAAGGTCCCAAATGCTTACTTCGAGGCCTAAAACGTGTTTATTCAGTGCGGGAAGAGATATAAACAACATTTAGAGTATTTTAATTGACTTTACTTTAACATTAATTTATTATCTCTTCCCGCTCAAGATTTGACTCATGGTTAAAAGTGACTTAAAAGGACCCAAATGCTCACTTCGAGGGCTTAAAACGTGTTTATTCACTGCGGGAAGAGATATACACAACTTTTAGAGTAAATTAATGTTCATGCGAGAACCTTCAATTTTTCATGCAAAAGGATCGATGACCCGCGACCTGATGAAATTGCTCAAAGATGACCAAAATGGTCTGTTTTGAAAATTTCCATCTTTCAACTAATTTTGACTTTCAGAGGTGGATCATCCATTTTGGAGCTAAAATGAGCATCATTATCGTCATTTTCATGCTTCTAGGGAGCCAAAACTCAAGATTTGGCTCAGGGTTAAAAGTGACTGAAAAGGACCCAAATGCTCACTTCGAGGGCTTAAAACGTGTTTATTCACTGCGGGAAGAGATATAAACAACATTCAGAGTAAATTAATGTTCATGCGAGAAACTTCGATTCTTCATGCAAAACGATCGATGACCCGCGACCTGAAGAAATTGCTCTGAGTTGACCAAAATGGTCCGTTTTGAAAATTTCCATCTTTCAACTAATTTTGACATTCAGAGGTGGACCATCCCTTTTGGAGCTAAAATGAGCATCTTTATCATCATTTTGATGCTTCTAGGGAGCCAAAACTCAAGATTTGGCTCAGGGTTAAAAGTGACTTAAAAGGACCCAAATGCTCACTTCGAGGGCTTAAAACGTGTTTATTCACTGCGGGAAGAGATATAAACAACATTTAGAGTAAATTAATGTTCATGCGAGAAACTTCGATTTTTCATGCAAAACGATCGATGACCCGCGACCTGATGAAATTGCTCTGAGTTGACCAAAATGGTCCGTTTTGAAGATTTCCATCTTTCAACTAATTTTGACTTTCAGAGGAGGATCATCCCTTTTGGAGCTAAAATGAGCATCATTATCATCATTTTCATGCTTCTAGGGAGCAAATACTCAAGATTTGACTCATGGTTAAAAGTGACTTAAAAGGACCCAAATGCTCACTTCGAGGCCTAAAACGTGTTTATTCACTGTGGGAAGAGATATAAACAACATTTAGAGTAATATAATTTACTTTACTTTATCATTAATTTATTATCTCTTCCCGCTCAAGATTTGGCTCATGGTTAAAAGTGACTTAAAAGGACCCAAATGCTCACTTCGAGGGCTTAAAACGTGTTTATTCACTGCGGGAAGAGATATAAACAACATTTAGAGTAAATTAATGTTCATGCGAGAACCTTCAATTTTTCATGCAAAACGATCGATGACCCGCGACCTGATGAAATTGCTCTGAGTTGACCAAAATGGTCTGTTTTGAAAATTTCCATCTTTCAACTAATTTTGACTTTCAGAGGTGGATCATCCCTTTTGGAGCTAAAATGAGCATCATTATCATCATTTTCATGCTTCTAGGGAGCAAAAACTCAAGACTTGACTCATGGTTAAAAGTGACTTAAAAGGACCCAAATGCTTACTTCGAGGCCTAAAACGTGTTTATTCACTGCGGGAAGAGATATAAACAACATTTAGAATAAATTAATGTTCATGCGCGAAACTTCGATTTTTCATGCAAAACGATCGATGACCCGCGACCTGATGAAATTGCTCTGAGTTGACCAAAATGGTCCGTTTTGAAAATTTCCATCTTTCAACTAATTTTGACTTTCAGAGGTGGACCATCCCTTTTGGAGCTAAAATGAGCATTTTATCATCATTTTCATGCTTCTAGGGAGCCAAAACTCAAGATTTGGCTCAGGGTTAAAAGTGACTGAAAAGGACCCAAATGCTCACTTCGAGGGCTTAAAACGTGTTTATTCACTGCGGGAAGAGATATAAACAACATTTAGAGTAAATTAATGTTCATGCGAGAAACTTCGATTTTTCATGCAAAACGATCGATGACCCGCGACCTGATGAAATTGCTCTGAGTTGACCAAAATGGTCCGTTTTGAAAATTTCCATCTTTTAACTAATTTTGAATTTCAGAGGAGGATCATGCCTTTTGGAGCTAAATGAGCATCATTATCATCATTTTCATGCTTCTAGGGAGCAAATACTCAAGATTTGACTCATGGTTAAAAGTGACTTAAAAGGACCCAAATGCTCACTTCGAGGCCTAAAACGTGTTTATTCACTGCGGGAAGAGATATAAACAACATTTAGAGTGATATAATTTACTTTACTTTAACATTAATTTATTATCTCTTCCCGCTTAAGATTTGGCTCATGGTTAAAAGTGACTTAAAAGGACCCAAATGCTCACTTCGAGGGCTTAAAACGTGTTTATTCACTGCGGGAAGAGATATAAACAACATTTAGAGTAAATTAATGTTCATGCGAGAACCTTCAATTTTTCATGCAAAACGATCGATGACCCGCGACCTGATGAAATTGCTCAGAGATGACCAAAATGGTCTGTTTTGAAAATTTCCATCTTTCAACTAATTTTGACTTTCAGAGGTGGATCATCCCTTTTGGAGCTAAAATGAGCATCATTATCATCATTTTCATGCTTCTAGGGAACAAAAACTCAAGACTTGACTCATGGTTAAAAGTGACTTAAAAGGACCCAAATGCTTACTTCGAGGCCTAAAACGTGTTTATTCACTGCGGGAAGAGATATAAACAACATTTAGAATAAATTAATGTTCATGCGAGAAACTTCGATTTTTCATGCAAAACGATCGATGACCCGTGACCTGATGAAATTGCTCTGAGTTGACCAAAATGGTCCGTTTTGAAAATTTCCATCTTTCAACTAATTTTGACTTTCAGAGGTGGACCATCCCTTTTGGAGCTAAAATGAGCATCTTTATCATCATTTTCATGCTTCTAGGGAGCCAAAACTCAAGATTTGGCTCAGGGTTAAAAGTGACTTAAAAGGACCTAAATGCTCACTTCGAGGGCTTAAAACGTGTTTATTCACTGCGGGAAGATTTATAAACAACATTTGGAGTAAATTAATGTTCATGCGAGAAACTTCGATTTTTCATGCAAAACGATCGATGACCCGCGACCTGATGAAGTTGCTCAAAGATGACCAAAATGGTCTGTTTTGAAAATTTCCATCTTTCAACTAATTTTGACTTTCAGAGGTGGATCATCCATTTTGGAGCTAAAATGAGCATCATTATCATCATTTTCATGCTTCTAGGGAGCAAAACCTCAAGATTTGACTCATGGTTAAAAGTGACTTAAAAGGACCCAAATGCTTACTTCGAGGCCTAAAACGTGTTTATTCACTGTGGGAAGAGAAATAAACAACATTTAGAGTAAATTATTTTACTTTACTTTAACATTAATTTATTATCTCTTCCCGCTCAAGATTTGGCTCATGGTTAAAAGTGACTTAAAAGGACCCAAATGCTCACTTCGAGGGCGTAAAACGTGTTTATTCACTGCGGGAAGAGATATAAACAACATTTAGAGTAAATTAATGTTCATGCGAGAAACTTCGATTTTTCATGCAAAACGATCGATGTCCCGCGACCTGATGAAATTGCTCTGAGTTGACCAAAATGGTCCGTTTTGAAAATTTCCATCTTTCAACTAATTTTGACTCTCAGAGGTGGACCATCCCTTTTGGAGCTAAAATGAGCATCTTTATCATCATTTTCATGCTTCTAGGGTGCCAAAACTCAAGATTTGGCTCAGGGTTAAAATTGACTTAAAAGGACCCAAATGCTCACTTCGAGGGCTTAAAACGTGTTTATTCACTGCGGGAAGAGATATAAACAACATTTAGAGTATATTAATGTTCATGCGAGAAACTTCAATTTTTCATGCAAAACGATCGATGAACCGCGACCTGATGAAATTGCTCTGAGTTGACCAAAATGGCCCGTTTTGAAAATTTCCATCTTTCAACTAATTTTGACATTCAGAGGTGGACCATCCCTTTTGGAGCTAAAATGAGCATCTTTATCATCATTTTGATGCTTCTAGGGAGCCAAAACTCAAGATTTGGCTCAGGGTTAAAAGTGACTTAAAAGGACCCAAATGCTCACTTCGAGGGCTTAAAACGTGTTTATTCACTGCGGGAAGAGATATAAACAACATTTAGAGTAAATTAATGTTCATGCGAGAAACTTCGATTTTTCATGCAAAACGATCGATGACCCGCACCTTATGAAATTGCTCTGAGTTGACCAAAATGGTCCGTTTTGAAAATTTCCATCTTTCAACTAATTTTGACTTTCAGAGGTGGACCATCCCTTTTGGAGCTAAAATGAGCATCTTTATCATCATTTTCATGCTTCTAGGGAGCCAAAACTCAAGATTTGGCTCAGGGTTAAAAGTGACTGAAAAGGACCCAAATGCTCACTTCGAGGGCTTAAAACGTGTTTATTCACTGCGGGAAGAGATATAAACAACATTTAGAGTAAATTAATGTTCATGCGAGAAACTTCGATTTTTCATGCAAAACGATCGATGACCCGCGACCTGATGAAATTGCTCTGAGTTGACCAAAATGGTCCGTTTTGAAAATTTCCATCTTTTAACTAATTTTGACTTTCAGAGGAGGATCATCCCTTTTGGAGCTAAATGAGCATCATTATCATCATTTTCATGCTTCTAGGGAGCAAATACTCAAGATTTGACTCATGGTTAAAAGTGACTTAAAAGGACCCAAATGCTCACTTCGAGGCCTAAAACGTGTTTATTCACTGCGGGAAGAGATATAAACAACATTTAGAGTGATATAATTTACTTTACTTTAACATTAATTTATTATCTCTTCCCGCTTAAGATTTGGCTCATGGTTAAAAGTGACTTAAAAGGACCCAAATGCTCACTTCGAGGGCTTAAAACGTGTTTATTCACTGCAGGAAGAGATATAAACAACATTTAGAGTAAATTAATGTTCATGCGAGAACCTTCAATTTTTCATGCAAAACGATCGATGACCCGCGACCTGATGAAATTGCTCAGAGATGACCAAAATGGTCTGTTTTGAAAATTTCCATCTTTCAACTAATTTTGACTTTCAGAGGTGGATCATCCCTTTTGGAGCTAAAATGAGCATCATTATCATCATTTTCATGCTTCTAGGGTGCCAAAACTCAAGATTTGGCTCAGGGTTAAAATTGACTTAAAAGGACCCAAATGCTCACTTCGAGGGCTTAAAACGTGTTTATTCACTGCGGGAAGAGATATAAACAACATTTAGAGTATATTAATGTTCATGCGAGAAACTTCGATTTTTCATGCAAAACGATCGATGAACCGCGACCTGATGAAATTGCTCTGAGTTGACCAAAATGGCCCGTTTTGAAAATTTCCATCTTTCAACTAATTTTGACATTCAGAGGTGGACCATCCCTTTTGGAGCTAAAATGAGCATCTTTATCATCATTTTGATGCTTCTAGGGAGCCAAAACTCAAGATTTGGCTCAGGGTTAAAAGTGACTTAAAAGGACCCAAATGCTCACTTCGAGGGCTTAAAACGTGTTTATTCACTGCGGGAAGAGATATAAACAACATTTAGAGTAAATTAATGTTCATGCGAGAAACTTCGATTTTTCATGCAAAACGATCGATGACCCGCGACCTGATGAAATTGCTCTGAGTTGACCAAAATGGTCCGTTTTGAAGATTTCCATCTTTCAACTAATTTTGACTTTCAGAGGAGGATCATCCCTTTTGGAGCTAAAATGAGCATCATTATCATCATTTTCATGCTTCTAGGGAGCAAATACTCAAGATTTGACTCATGGTTAAAAGTGACTTAAAAGGACCCAAATGCTCACTTCGAGGCCTAAAACGTGTTTATTCACTGTGGGAAGAGATATAAACAACATTTAGAGTAATATAATTTACTTTACTTTATCATTAATTTATTATCTCTTCCCGCTCAAGATTTGGCTCATGGTTAAAAGTGACTTAAAAGGACCCAAATGCTCACTTCGAGGGCTTAAAACGTGTTTATTCACTGCGGGAAGAGATATAAACAACATTTAGAGTAAATTAATGTTCATGCGAGAACCTTCAATTTTTCATGCAAAACGATCGATGACCCGCGACCTGATGAAATTGCTCTGAGTTGACCAAAATGGTCTGTTTTGAAAATTTCCATCTTTCAACTAATTTTGACTTTCAGAGGTGGATCATCCCTTTTGGAGCTAAAATGAGCATCATTATCATCATTTTCATGCTTCTAGGGAGCAAAAACTCAAGACTTGACTCATGGTTAAAAGTGACTTAAAAGGACCCAAATGCTTACTTCGAGGCCTAAAACGTGTTTATTCACTGCGGGAAGAGATATAAACAACATTTAGAATAAATTAATGTTCATGCGCGAAACTTCGATTTTTCATGCAAAACGATCGATGACCCGCGACCTGATGAAATTGCTCTGAGTTGACCAAAATGGTCCGTTTTGAAAATTTCCATCTTTCAACTAATTTTGACTTTCAGAGGTGGACCATCCCTTTTGGAGCTAAAATGAGCATTTTATCATCATTTTCATGCTTCTAGGGAGCCAAAACTCAAGATTTGGCTCAGGGTTAAAAGTGACTGAAAAGGACCCAAATGCTCACTTCGAGGGCTTAAAACGTGTTTATTCACTGCGGGAAGAGATATAAACAACATTTAGAGTAAATTAATGTTCATGCGAGAAACTTCGATTTTTCATGCAAAACGATCGATGACCCGCGACCTGATGAAATTGCTCTGAGTTGACCAAAATGGTCCGTTTTGAAAATTTCTATCTTTTAACTAATTTTGAATTTCAGAGGAGGATCATGCCTTTTGGAGCTAAATGAGCATCATTATCATCATTTTCATGCTTCTAGGGAGCAAATACTCAAGATTTGACTCATGGTTAAAAGTGACTTAAAAGGACCCAAATGCTCACTTCGAGGCCTAAAACGTGTTTATTCACTGCGGGAAGAGATATAAACAACATTTAGAGTGATATAATTTACTTTACTTTAACATTAATTTATTATCTCTTCCCGCTTAAGATTTGGCTCATGGTTAAAAGTGACTTAAAAGGACCCAAATGCTCACTTCGAGGGCTTAAAACGTGTTTATTCACTGCGGGAAGAGATATAAACAACATTTAGAGTAAATTAATGTTCATGCGAGAACCTTCAATTTTTCATGCAAAACGATCGATGACCCGCGACCTGATGAAATTGCTCAGAGATGACCAAAATGGTCTGTTTTGAAAATTTCCATCTTTCAACTAATTTTGACTTTCAGAGGTGGATCATCCCTTTTGGAGCTAAAATGAGCATCATTATCATCATTTTCATGCTTCTAGGGAACAAAAACTCAAGACTTGACTCATGGTTAAAAGTGACTTAAAAGGACCCAAATGCTTACTTCGAGGCCTAAAACGTGTTTATTCACTGCGGGAAGAGATATAAACAACATTTAGAATAAATTAATGTTCATGCGAGAAACTTCGATTTTTCATGCAAAACGATCGATGACCCGCGACCTGATGAAATTGCTCTGAGTTGACCAAAATGGTCCGTTTTGAAAATTTCCATCTTTCAACTAATTTTGACTTTCAGAGGTGGACCATCCCTTTTGGAGCTAAAATGAGCATCTTTATCATCATTTTCATGCTTCTAGGGAGCCAAAACTCAAGATTTGGCTCAGGGTTAAAAGTGACTTAAAAGGACCTAAATGCTCACTTCGAGGGCTTAAAACGTGTTTATTCACTGCGGGAAGATTTATAAACAACATTTGGAGTAAATTAATGTTCATGCGAGAAACTTCGATTTTTCATGCAAAACGATCGATGACCCGCGACCTGATGAAGTTGCTCAAAGATGACCAAAATGGTCTGTTTTGAAAATTTCCATCTTTCAACTAATTTTGACTTTCAGAGGTGGATCATCCATTTTGGAGCTAAAATGAGCATCATTATCATCATTTTCATGCTTCTAGGGAGCAAAACCTCAAGATTTGACTCATGGTTAAAAGTGACTTAAAAGGACCCAAATGCTTACTTCGAGGCCTAAAACGTGTTTATTCACTGTGGGAAGAGAAATAAACAACATTTAGAGTAAATTATTTTACTTTACTTTAACATTAATTTATTATCTCTTCCCGCTCAAGATTTGGCTCATGGTTAAAAGTGACTTAAAAGGACCCAAATGCTCACTTCGAGGGCGTAAAACGTGTTTATTCACTGCGGGAAGAGATATAAACAACATTTAGAGTAAATTAATGTTCATGCGAGAAACTTCGATTTTTCATGCAAAACGATCGATGTCCCGCGACCTGATGAAATTGCTCTGAGTTGACCAAAATGGTCCGTTTTGAAAATTTCCATCTTTCAACTAATTTTGACTCTCAGAGGTGGACCATCCCTTTTGGAGCTAAAATGAGCATCTTTATCATCATTTTCATGCTTCTAGGGTGCCAAAACTCAAGATTTGGCTCAGGGTTAAAATTGACTTAAAAGGACCCAAATGCTCACTTCGAGGGCTTAAAACGTGTTTATTCACTGCGGGAAGAGATATAAACAACATTTAGAGTATATTAATGTTCATGCGAGAAACTTCAATTTTTCATGCAAAACGATCGATGAACCGCGACCTGATGAAATTGCTCTGAGTTGACCAAAATGGCCCGTTTTGAAAATTTCCATCTTTCAACTAATTTTGACATTCAGAGGTGGACCATCCCTTTTGGAGCTAAAATGAGCATCTTTATCATCATTTTGATGCTTCTAGGGAGCCAAAACTCAAGATTTGGCTCAGGGTTAAAAGTGACTTAAAAGGACCCAAATGCTCACTTCGAGGGCTTAAAACGTGTTTATTCACTGCGGGAAGAGATATAAACAACATTTAGAGTAAATTAATGTTCATGCGAGAAACTTCGATTTTTCATGCAAAACGATCGATGACCCGCACCTTATGAAATTGCTCTGAGTTGACCAAAATGGTCCGTTTTGAAAATTTCCATCTTTCAACTAATTTTGACTTTCAGAGGTGGACCATCCCTTTTGGAGCTAAAATGAGCATCTTTATCATCATTTTCATGCTTCTAGGGAGCCAAAACTCAAGATTTGGCTCAGGGTTAAAAGTGACTGAAAAGGACCCAAATGCTCACTTCGAGGGCTTAAAACGTGTTTATTCACTGCGGGAAGAGATATAAACAACATTTAGAGTAAATTAATGTTCATGCGAGAAACTTCGATTTTTCATGCAAAACGATCGATGACCCGCGACCTGATGAAATTGCTCTGAGTTGACCAAAATGGTCCGTTTTGAAAATTTCCATCTTTTAACTAATTTTGACTTTCAGAGGAGGATCATCCCTTTTGGAGCTAAATGAGCATCATTATCATCATTTTCATGCTTCTAGGGAGCAAATACTCAAGATTTGACTCATGGTTAAAAGTGACTTAAAAGGACCCAAATGCTCACTTCGAGGCCTAAAACGTGTTTATTCACTGCGGGAAGAGATATAAACAACATTTAGAGTGATATAATTTACTTTACTTTAACATTAATTTATTATCTCTTCCCGCTTAAGATTTGGCTCATGGTTAAAAGTGACTTAAAAGGACCCAAATGCTCACTTCGAGGGCTTAAAACGTGTTTATTCACTGCAGGAAGAGATATAAACAACATTTAGAGTAAATTAATGTTCATGCGAGAACCTTCAATTTTTCATGCAAAACGATCGATGACCCGCGACCTGATGAAATTGCTCAGAGATGACCAAAATGGTCTGTTTTGAAAATTTCCATCTTTCAACTAATTTTGACTTTCAGAGGTGGATCATCCCTTTTGGAGCTAAAATGAGCATCATTATCATCATTTTCATGCTTCTAGGGTGCCAAAACTCAAGATTTGGCTCAGGGTTAAAATTGACTTAAAAGGACCCAAATGCTCACTTCGAGGGCTTAAAACGTGTTTATTCACTGCGGGAAGAGATATAAACAACATTTAGAGTATATTAATGTTCATGCGAGAAACTTCGATTTTTCATGCAAAACGATCGATGAACCGCGACCTGATGAAATTGCTCTGAGTTGACCAAAATGGCCCGTTTTGAAAATTTCCATCTTTCAACTAATTTTGACATTCAGAGGTGGACCATCCCTTTTGGAGCTAAAATGAGCATCTTTATCATCATTTTGATGCTTCTAGGGAGCCAAAACTCAAGATTTGGCTCAGGGTTAAAAGTGACTTAAAAGGACCCAAATGCTCACTTCGAGGGCTTAAAACGTGTTTATTCACTGCGGGAAGAGATATAAACAACATTTAGAGTAAATTAATGTTCATGCGAGAAACTTCGATATTTCATGCAAAACGATCGATGACCCGCACCTTATGAAATTGCTCTGAGTTGACCAAAATGGTCCGTTTTGAAAATTTCCATCTTTCAACTAATTTTGACTTTCAGAGGTGGATCATCCCTTTTGGAGCTAAAATGAGCATCATTATCATCATTTTCATGCTTCTAGGGAGCAAAAACTCAAGACTTGACTCATGGTTAAAAGTGACTTAAAAGGACCCAAATGCTTACTTCGACGCCCAAAACGTGTTTATTCACTGCGGGAAGAGATATAAACAACATTTAGAATAAATTAATGTTCATGCGAGAAACTTCGATTTTTCATGCAAAACGATCGATGACCCGCGACCTGATGAAGTTGCTCAAAGATGACCAAAATGGTCTGTTTTGAAAATTTCCATCTTTCAACTAATTTTGACTTTCAGAGGTGGATCATCCATTTTGGAGCTAAAATGAGCATCATTATCATCATTTTCATGCTTCTAGGGAGCAAAACCTCAAGATTTGACTCATGGTTAAAAGTGACTTAAAAGGACCCAAATGCTTACTTCGAGGCCTAAAACGTGTTTATTCACTGCGGGAAGAGAAATAAACAACATTTAGAGTAAATTAATTTACTTTACTTTAACATTAATTTATTATCTCTTCCCGCTCAAGATTTGGCTCATGGTTAAAAGTGACTTAAAAGGACCCAAATGCTCACTTCGAGGGCGTAAAACGTGTTTATTCACTGCGGGAAGAGATATAAACAACATTTAGAGTAAATTAATGTTCATGCGAGAAACTTCGATTTTTCATGCAAAACGATCGATGACCCGCACCTTATGAAATTGCTCTGAGTTGACCAAAATGGTCCGTTTTGAAAATTTCAATCTTTCAACTAATTTTGACTTTCAGAGGTGGATCATCCCTTTTGGAGCTAAAATGAGCATCTTTATCGTCATTTTCATGCTTCAATGGAGCCAAAAGTCAAGATTTGGCTCATGGTTAAAAGTGACTTAAAAGGACCCAAATGCTCACTTCGAGGGCTTAAAACGTGTTTATTCACTGCGGGAAGAGATATAAACAACATTTGGAGTAAATTAATGTTCATTCGAGAAACTTCGATTTTTCATGCAAAACGATCGATGACCCGCGACCTGATGAAATTGCTCTGAGTTGACCAAAATGGTCCGTTTTGAAAATTTCCATCTTTCAACTAATTTTGACTTTCAGAGGTGGACCATCCCTTTTGGAGCTAAAATGAGCATCTTTATCATCATTTTCATGCTTCTAGGGAGCCAAAACTCAAGATTTGGCTCAGGGTTAAAAGTGACTGAAAAGGACCCAAATGCTCACTTCGAGGGCTTAAAACGTGTTTATTCACTGCGGGAAGAGATATAAACAACATTTAGAGTAAATTAATGTTCATGCGAGAAACTTCGATTTTTCATGCAAAACGATCGATGACCCGCGACCTGATGAAATTGCTCTGAGTTGACCAAAATGGTCCGTTTTGAAAATTTCCATCTTTTAACTAATTTTGAATTTCAGAGGAGGATCATCCCTTTTGGAGCTAAATGAGCATCATTATCATCATTTTCATGCTTCTAGGGAGCAAATACTCAAGATTTGACTCATGGTTAAAAGTGACTTAAAAGGACCCAAATGCTCACTTCGAGGCCTAAAACGTGTTTATTCACTGCGGGAAGAGATATAAACAACATTTAGAGTGATATAATTTACTTTACTTTAACATTAATTTATTATCTCTTCCCGCTTAAGATTTGGCTCATGGTTAAAAGTGACTTAAAAGGACCCAAATGCTCACTTCGAGGGCTTAAAACGTGTTTATTCACTGCGGGAAGAGATATAAACAACATTTAGAGTAAATTAATGTTCATGCGAGAACCTTCAATTTTTCATGCAAACCGATCGATGACCCGCGACCTGATGAAATTGCTCAGAGATGACCAAAATGGTCTGTTTTGAAAATTTCCATCTTTCAACTAATTTTGACTTTCAGAGGTGGATCATCCCTTTTGGAGCTAAAATGAGCATCATTATCATCATTTTCATGCTTCTAGGGAGCAAAAACTCAAGACTTGACTCATGGTTAAAAGTGACTTAAAAGGACCCAAATGCTTACTTCGAGGCCTAAAACGTGTTTATTCACTGCGGGAAGAGATATAAACAACATTTAGAATAAATTAATGTTCATGCGAGAAACTTCGATTTTTCATGCAAAACGATCGATGACCCGCGACCTGATGAAATTGCTCTGAGTTGACCAAAATGGTCCGTTTTGAAAATTTCCATCTTTCAACTAATTTTGACTTTCAGAGGTGGACCATCCCTTTTGGAGCTAAAATGAGCATCTTTATCATCATTTTCATGCTTCTAGGGAGCCAAAACTCAAGATTTGGCTCAGGGTTAAAAGTGACTTAAAAGGACCTAAATGCTCACTTCGAGGGCTTAAAACGTGTTTATTCACTGCGGGAAGATTTATAAACAACATTTGGAGTAAATTAATGTTCATGCGAGAAACTTCGATTTTTCATGCAAAACGATCGATGACCCGCGACCTGATGAAGTTGCTCAAAGATGACCAAAATGGTCTGTTTTGAAAATTTCCATCTTTCAACTAATTTTGACTTTCAGAGGTGGATCATCCATTTTGGAGCTAAAATGAGCATCATTATCATCATTTTCATGCTTCTAGGGAGCAAAACCTCAAGATTTGACTCATGGTTAAAAGTGACTTAAAAGGACCCAAATGCTTACTTCGAGGCCTAAAACGTGTTTATTCACTGCGGGAAGAGAAATAAACAACATTTAGAGTAAATTAATTTACTTTACTTTAACATTAATTTATTATCTCTTCCCGCTCAAGATTTGGCTCATGGTTAAAAGTGACTTAAAAGGACCCAAATGCTCACTTCGAGGGCGTAAAACGTGTTTATTCACTGCGGGAAGAGATATAAACAACATTTAGAGTAAATTAATGTTCATGCGAGAAACTTCGATTTTTCATGCAAAACGATCGATGTCCCGCGACCTGATGAAATTGCTCTGAGTTGACCAAAATGGTCCGTTTTGAAAATTTCCATCTTTCAACTAATTTTGACTTTCAGAGGTGGACCATCCCTTTTGGAGCTAAAATGAGCATCTTTATCATCATTTTCATGCTTCTAGGGTGCCAAAACTCAAGATTTGGCTCAGGGTTAAAATTGACTTAAAAGGACCCAAATGCTCACTTCGAGGGCTTAAAACGTGTTCATTCACTGCGGGAAGAGATATAAACAACATTTAGAGTATATTAATGTTCATGCGAGAAACTTCGATTTTTCATGCAAAACGATCGATGAACCGCGACCTGATGAAATTGCTCTGAGTTGACCAAAATGGCCCGTTTTGAAAATTTCCATCTTTCAACTAATTTTGACATTCAGAGGTGGACCATCCCTTTTGGAGCTAAAATGAGCATCTTTATCATCATTTTGATGCTTCTAGGGAGCCAAAACTCAAGATTTGGCTCAGGGTTAAAAGTGACTTAAAAGGACCCAAATGCTCACTTCGAGGGCTTAAAACGTGTTTATTCACTGCGGGAAGAGATATAAACAACATTTAGAGTAAATTAATGTTCATGCGAGAAACTTCGATTTTTCATGCAAAACGATCGATGACCCGCACCTTATGAAATTGCTCTGAGTTGACCAAAATGGTCCGTTTTGAAAATTTCCATCTTTCAACTAATTTTGACTTTCAGAGGTGGACCCTCCCTTTTGGAGCTAAAATGAGCATCTTTATCATCATTTTCATGCTTCTAGGGAGCCAAAACTCAAGATTTGGCTCAGGGTTAAAAGTGACTGAAAAGGACCCAAATGCTCACTTCGAAGGCTAAAAACGTGTTTATTCACTGCGGGAAGAGATATAAACAACATTTAGAGTAAATTAATGTTCATGCGAGAAACTTCGATTTTTCATGCAAAACGATCGATGACCCGCGACCTGATGAAATTGCTCTGAGTTGACCAAAATGGTCCGTTTTGAAAATTTCCATCTTTTAACTAATTTTGACTTTCAGAGGAGGATCATCCCTTTTGGAGCTAAATGAGCATCATTATCATCATTTTCATGCTTCTAGGGAGCAAATACTCAAGATTTGACTCATGGTTAAAAGTGACTTAAAAGGACCCAAATGCTCACTTCGAGGCCTAAAACGTGTTTATTCACTGCGGGAAGAGATATAAACAACATTTAGAGTGATATAATTTACTTTACTTTAACATTAATTTATTATCTCTTCCCGCTTTAGATTTGGCTCATGGTTAAAAGTGACTTAAAAGGACCCAAATGCTCACTTCGAGGGCTTAAAACGTGTTTATTCACTGCGGGAAGAGATATAAACAACATTTAGAGTAAATTAATGTTCATGCGAGAACCTTCAATTTTTCATGCAAAACGATCGATGACCCGCGACCTGATGAAATTGCTCACAGATGACCAAAATGGTCTGTTTTGAAAATTTCCATCTTTCAACTAATTTTGACTTTCAGAGGTGGATCATCCCTTTTGGAGCTAAAATGAGCATCATTATCATCATTTTCATGCTTCTAGGGAGCAAAAACTCAAGACTTGACTCATGGTTAAAAGTGACTTAAAAGGACCCAAATGCTTACTTCGAGGCCTAAAACGTGTTTATTCACTGCGGGAAGAGATATAAACAACATTTAGAATAAATTAATGTTCATGCGAGAAACTTCGATTTTTCATGCAAAACGATCGATGACCCGCGACCTGATGAAATTGCTCTGAGTTGACCAAAATGGTCCGTTTTGAAAATTTCCATCTTTCAACTAATTTTGACTTTCAGAGGTGGACCATCCCTTTTGGAGCTAAAATGAGCATCTTTATCATCATTTTCATGCTTCTAGGGAGCCAAAACTCAAGATTTGGCTCAGGGTTAAAAGTGACTTAAAAGGACCTAAATGCTCACTTCGAGGGCTTAAAACGTGTTTATTCACTGCGGGAAGATTTATAAACAACATTTGGAGTAAATTAATGTTCATGCGAGAAACTTCGATTTTTCATGCAAAACGATCGATGACCCGCGACCTGATGAAGTTGCTCAAAGTTGACCAAAATGGTCTGTTTTGAAAATTTCCATCTTTCAACTAATTTTGACTTTCAGAGGTGGATCATCCATTTTGGAGCTAAAATGAGCATCATTATCATCATTTTCATGCTTCTAGGGAGCAAAACCTCAAGATTTGACTCATGGTTAAAAGTGACTTAAAAGGACCCAAATGCTTACTTCGAGGCCTAAAACGTGTTTATTCACTGCGGGAAGAGAAATAAACAACATTTAGAGTAAATTAATTTACTTTACTTTAACATTAATTTATTATCTCTTCCCGCTCAAGATTTGGCTCATGGTTAAAAGTGACTTAAAAGGACCCAAATGCTCACTTCGAGGGCGTAAAACGTGTTTATTCACTGCGGGAAGAGATATAAACAACATTTAGAGTAAATTAATGTTCATGCGAGAAACTTCGATTTTTCATGCAAAACGATCGATGTCCCGCGACCTGATGAAATTGCTCTGAGTTGACCAAAATGGTCCGTTTTGAAAATTTCCATCTTTCAACTAATTTTGACTTTCAGAGGTGGACCATCCCTTTTGGAGCTAAAATGAGCATCTTTATCATCATTTTCATGCTTCTAGGGTGCCAAAACTCAAGATTTGGCTCAGGGTTAAAATTGACTTAAAAGGACCCAAATGCTCACTTCGAGGGCTTAAAACGTGTTCATTCACTGCGGGAAGAGATATAAACAACATTTAGAGTATATTAATGTTCATGCGAGAAACTTCGATTTTTCATGCAAAACGATCGATGAACCGCGACCTGATGAAATTGCTCTGAGTTGACCAAAATGGCCCGTTTTGAAAATTTCCATCTTTCAACTAATTTTGACATTCAGAGGTGGACCATCCCTTTTGGAGCTAAAATGAGCATCTTTATCATCATTTTGATGCTTCTAGGGAGCCAAAACTCAAGATTTGGCTCAGGGTTAAAAGTGACTTAAAAGGACCCAAATGCTCACTTCGAGGGCTTAAAACGTGTTTATTCACTGCGGGAAGAGATATAAACAACATTTAGAGTAAATTAATGTTCATGCGAGAAACTTCGATTTTTCATGCAAAACGATCGATGACCCGCACCTTATGAAATTGCTCTGAGTTGACCAAAATGGTCCGTTTTGAAAATTTCCATCTTTCAACTAATTTTGACTTTCAGAGGTGGACCCTCCCTTTTGGAGCTAAAATGAGCATCTTTATCATCATTTTCATGCTTCTAGGGAGCCAAAACTCAAGATTTGGCTCAGGGTTAAAAGTGACTGAAAAGGACCCAAATGCTCACTTCGAAGGCTAAAAACGTGTTTATTCACTGCGGGAAGAGATATAAACAACATTTAGAGTAAATTAATGTTCATGCGAGAAACTTCGATTTTTCATGCAAAACGATCGATGACCCGCGACCTGATGAAATTGCTCTGAGTTGACCAAAATGGTCCGTTTTGAAAATTTCCATCTTTTAACTAATTTTGACTTTCAGAGGAGGATCATCCCTTTTGGAGCTAAATGAGCATCATTATCATCATTTTCATGCTTCTAGGGAGCAAATACTCAAGATTTGACTCATGGTTAAAAGTGACTTAAAAGGACCCAAATGCTCACTTCGAGGCCTAAAACGTGTTTATTCACTGCGGGAAGAGATATAAACAACATTTAGAGTGATATAATTTACTTTACTTTAACATTAATTTATTATCTCTTCCCGCTTTAGATTTGGCTCATGGTTAAAAGTGACTTAAAAGGACCCAAATGCTCACTTCGAGGGCTTAAAACGTGTTTATTCACTGCGGGAAGAGATATAAACAACATTTAGAGTAAATTAATGTTCATGCGAGAACCTTCAATTTTTCATGCAAAACGATCGATGACCCGCGACCTGATGAAATTGCTCACAGATGACCAAAATGGTCTGTTTTGAAAATTTCCATCTTTCAACTAATTTTGACTTTCAGAGGTGGATCATCCCTTTTGGAGCTAAAATGAGCATCATTATCATCATTTTCATGCTTCTAGGGAGCAAAAACTCAAGACTTGACTCATGGTTAAAAGTGACTTAAAAGGACCCAAATGCTTACTTCGAGGCCTAAAACGTGTTTATTCACTGCGGGAAGAGATATAAACAACATTTAGAATAAATTAATGTTCATGCGAGAAACTTCGATTTTTCATGCAAAACGATCGATGACCCGCGACCTGATGAAATTGCTCTGAGTTGACCAAAATGGTCCGTTTTGAAAATTTCCATCTTTCAACTAATTTTGACTTTCAGAGGTGGACCATCCCTTTTGGAGCTAAAATGAGCATCTTTATCATCATTTTCATGCTTCTAGGGAGCCAAAACTCAAGATTTGGCTCAGGGTTAAAAGTGACTTAAAAGGACCTAAATGCTCACTTCGAGGGCTTAAAACGTGTTTATTCACTGCGGGAAGATTTATAAACAACATTTGGAGTAAATTAATGTTCATGCGAGAAACTTCGATTTTTCATGCAAAACGATCGATGACCCGCGACCTGATGAAGTTGCTCAAAGATGACCAAAATGGTCTGTTTTGAAAATTTCCATCTTTCAACTAATTTTGACTTTCAGAGGTGGATCATCCATTTTGGAGCTAAAATGAGCATCATTATCATCATTTTCATGCTTCTAGGGAGCAAAACCTCAAGATTTGACTCATGGTTAAAAGTGACTTAAAAGGACCCAAATGCTTACTTCGAGGCCTAAAACGTGTTTATTCACTGCGGGAAGAGAAATAAACAACATTTAGAGTAAATTAATTTACTTTACTTTAACATTAATTTATTATCTCTTCCCGCTCAAGATTTGGCTCATGGTTAAAAGTGACTTAAAAGGACCCAAATGCTCACTTCGAGGGCGTAAAACGTGTTTATTCACTGCGGGAAGAGATATAAACAACATTTAGAGTATATTAATGTTCATGCGAGAAACTTCGATTTTTCATGCAAAACGATCGATGAACCGCGACCTGATGAAATTGCTCTGAGTTGACCAAAATGGCCCGTTTTGAAAATTTCCATCTTTCAACTAATTTTGACATTCAGAGGTGGACCATCCCTTTTGGAGCTAAAATGAGCATCTTTATCATCATTTTGATGCTTCTAGGGAGCCAAAACTCAAGATTTGGCTCAGGGTTAAAAGTGACTTAAAAGGACCCAAATGCTCACTTCGAGGGCTTAAAACGTGTTTATTCACTGCGGGAAGAGATATAAACAACATTTAGAGTAAATTAATGTTCATGCGAGAAACTTCGATTTTTCATGCAAAACGATCGATGACCCGCACCTTATGAAATTGCTCTGAGTTGACCAAAATGGTCCGTTTTGAAAATTTCAATCTTTCAACTAATTTTGACTTTCAGAGGTGGATCATCCCTTTTGGAGCTAAAATGAGCATCTTTATCGTCATTTTCATGCTTCAATGGAGCCAAAAGTCAAGATTTGGCTCATGGTTTAAAAGTGACTTAAAAGGAACCAAATGCTCACTTCGAGGGCTTAAAACGTGTTTATTCACTGCGGGAAGAGATATAAACAACATTTGGAGTAAATTAATGTTCATTCGAGAAACTTCGATTTTTCATGCAAAACGATCGATGACCCGCGACCTGATGAAATTGCTCTGAGTTGACCAAAATGGTCCGTTTTGAAAATTTCCATCTTTCAACTAATTTTGACTTTCAGAGGTGGACCATCCCTTTTGGAGCTAAAATGAGCATCTTTATCATCATTTTCATGCTTCTAGGGAGCCAAAACTCAAGACTTGGCTCAGGGTTAAAAGTGACTGAAAAGGACCCAAATGCTCACTTCGAGGGCTTAAAACGTGTTTATTCACTGCGGGAAGAGATATAAACAACATTTAGAGTAAATTAATGTTCATGCGAGAAACTTCGATTTTTCATGCAAAACGATCGATGACCCGCGACCTGATGAAATTGCTCTGAGTTGACCAAAATGGTCTGTTTTGAAAATTTCCATCTTTCAACTAATTTTGACTTTCAGAGGTGGATCATCCCTTTTGGAGCTAAAATGAGCATCTTTATCATCATTTTCATGCTTCTAGGGAGCCAAAACTCAAGATTTGGCTCAGGGTTAAAAGTGACTTAAAAGGACCTAAATGCTCACTTCGAGGGCTTAAAACGTGTTTATTCACTGCGGGAAGATTTATAAACAACATTTGGAGTAAATTAATGTTCATGCGAGAAACTTCGATTTTTCATGCAAAACGATCGATGACCCGCGACCTGATGAAGTTGCTCAAAGATGACCAAAATGGTCTGTTTTGAAAATTTCCATCTTTCAACTAATTTTGACTTTCAGAGGTGGATCATCCATTTTGGAGCTAAAATGAGCATCATCATCATCATTTTCATGCTTCTAGGGAGCAAAACCTCAAGATTTGACTCATGGTTAAAAGTGACTTAAAAGGACCCAAATGCTTACTTCGAGGCCTAAAACGTGTTTATTCACTGCGGGAAGAGAAATAAACAACATTTAGAGTAAATTAATTTACTTTACTTTAACATTAATTTATTATCTCTTCCCGCTCAAGATTTGGCTCATGGTTAAAAGTGACTTAAAAGGACCCAAATGCTCACTTCGAGGGCGTAAAACGTGTTTATTCACTGCGGGAAGAGATATAAACAACATTTAGAGTAAATTAATGTTCATGCGAGAAACTTCGATTTTTCATGCAAAACGATCGATGTCCCGCGACCTGATGAAATTGCTCTGAGTTGACCAAAATGGTCCGTTTTGAAAATTTCCATCTTTCAACTAATTTTGACTTTCAGAGGTGGACCATCCCTTTTGGAGTTAAAATGAGCATCTTTATCATCATTTTCATGCTTCTAGGGTGCCAAAACTCAAGATTTGGCTCAGGGTTAAAATTGACTTAAAAGGACCCAAATGCTCACTTCGAGGGCTTAAAACGTGTTTATTCACTGCGGGAAGAGATATAAACAACATTTAGAGTATATTAATGTTCATGCGAGAAACTTCGATTTTTCATGCAAAACGATCGATGAACCGCGACCTGATGAAATTGCTCTGAGTTGACCAAAATGGTCCGTTTTGAAAATTTCAATCTTTCAACTAATTTTGACTTTCAGAGGTGGATTATCCCTTTTGGAGCTAAAATGAGCATCTTTATAGTCATTTTCATGCTTCAATGGAGCCAAAAGTCAAGATTTGGCTCATGGTTAAAAGTGACTTAAAAGGACCAAAATGCTCACTTCGAGGGCTTAAAACGTGTTTATTCACTGCGGGAAGAGATATAAACAACATTTGGAGTAAATTAATGTTCATGCGAGAAACTTCAATTTTTCATGCAAAACGATCGATGACCCGCGACCTGATGAAATTGCTCTGAGTTGACCAAAATGGCCCGTTTTGAAGATTTCCATCTTTCAACTAATTTTGACTTTCAGAGGAGGATCATCACTATTGGAGCTAAAATGAGCATCATTATCATCATTTTCATGCTTCTAGGGAGCAAAAACTCAATATTTGACTCATGGTTAAAAGTGACTTAAAAGGTCCCAAATGTTTACTTCGAGGCCTAAAACGGGTTTATTCAGTGCGGGAAGAGATATAAACAACATTTAGAGTATTTTAATTTACTTTACTTTAACATTAATTTATTATCTCTTCCCGCTCAAGATTTGACTCATGGTTAAAAGTGACTTAAAAGGACCCAAATGCTCACTTCGAGGGCTTAAAACGTGTTTATTCACTGCGGGAAGAGATATACACAACTTTTAGAGTAAATTAATGTTCATGCGAGAACCTTCCATTTTTCATGCAAAAGGATCGATGACCCGCGACCTGATGAAATTGCTCTGAGTTGACCAAAATGGTCCGTTTTGAAAATTTCCATCTTTCAACTAATTTTGACATTCAGAGGTGGACCATCCCTTTTGGAGCTAAAATGAGCATCTTTATCATCATTTTGATGCTTCTAGGGAGCCAAAACTCAAGATTTGACTCAGGGTTAAAAGTGACTTAAAAGGACCCAAATGCTCACTTCGAGGGCTTAAAACGTGTTTATTCATTGCGGGAAGAGATATAAACAACATTTAGAGTAAATTAATGTTCATGCGAGAAACTTCGATTTTTCATGCAAAACGATCGATGACCCGCGACCTGATGAAATTGCTCTGAGTTGACCAAAATGGTCCGTTTTGAAGATTTCCATCTTTTAACTAATTTTGACTTTCAGAGGAGGATCATCCCTATTGGAGCTAAAATGAGCATCATTATCATCATTTTCATGCTTCTAGGGAGCAAATACTCAAGATTTGACTCATGGTTAAAAGTGACTTAAAAGGACCCAAATGCTCACTTTGAGGCCTAAAACGTGTTTATTCACTGCGGGAAGAGATATAAACAACATTTAGAGTGATATAATTTACTTTACTTTAACATTAATTTATTATCTCTTCCCGCTCAAGATTTGGCTCATGGTTAAAAGTGACTTAAAAGGACCCAAATGCTCACTTTGAGGGCTTAAAACGTGTTTATTCACTGCGGGAAGAGATATAAACAACATTTAGAGTAAATTATTGTTCATGCGAGAAACTTCGATTTTTCATGTAAAACGATCGATGACCCGTGACCTGATGAAATTGCTCTGAGTTGACCAAAATGGTCAGTTTTGAAAATTTCAATCTTTCAACTAATTTTGACTTTCAGAGGTGGATCATCCCTTTTGGAGCTAAAATGAGCATCTTTATCGTCATTTTCATGCTTCAACGGAGCCAAAAGTCAAGATTTGGCTCATGTTTAAAAGTGACTTAAAAGGACCCAAATGCTCACTTCGAGGGCTTAAAACGTGTTTATTCACTGCGGGAAGAGATATAAACAACATTTGGAGTAAATTAATGTTCATTCGAGAAACTTCGATTTTTCATGTAAAAGGATCGATGGCCCGCGATCTGATGAAATTGCTCAGAGATGACCAAAATGGTCTGTTTTGAAAATTTCCATCTTTCAACTAATTTTGACTTTCAGAGGTGGATCATCCCATTTGGAGCTAAAATGAGCATCATTATCGTCATTTTCATGCTTCTAGGGAGCCAAAACTCAAGATTTGGCTCAGGGTTAAAAGTGACTGAAAAGGACCCAAATGCTCACTTCGAGGGCTTAAAACGTGTTTATTCACTGCGGGAAGAGATATAAACAACATTTAGAGTAAATTAATGTTCATGCGAGAAACTTCGATTTTTCATGCAAAACGATCGATGACCCGCGACCTGATGAAATTGCTCTGAGTTGACCAAAATGGTCCGTTTTGAAAATTTCCATCTTTCAACTAATTTTGACATTTAGAGGTGGACCATCCCTTTTGGAGCTAAAATGAGCATCTTTATCATCATTTTGATGCTTCTAGGGAGCCAAAACTCAAGATTTGGCTCAGGGTTAAAAGTGACTTAAAAGGACCCAAATGCTCACTTTGAGGGCTTAAAACGTGTTTATTCACTGCGGCAAGAGATATAAACAACATTTAGAGTAAATTAATGTTCATGCGAGAAACTTCGATTTTTCATGCAAAACGATCGATGACCCGCACCTGATGAAATTGCTCTGAGTTGACCAAAATGGTCCGTTTTGAAGATTTCCATCTTTCAACTAATTTTGACTTTCAGAGGTGGACCATCCCTTTTGGAGCTAAAATGAGCATCTTTATCATCATTTTCATGCTTCTAGGGTGCCAAAACTCAAGATTTGGCTCAGGGTTAAAAGTGAATTAAAAGGACCCAAATGCTTACTTCGAGGCCTAAAACGTGTTTATTCACTGCGGGAAGAGATATAAACAACATTTAGAGTAAATTAATTTACTTTACTTTAACATTAATTTATTATCTCTTCCCGCTCAAGATTTGGCTCATGGTTAAAAGTGACTTAAAAGGACCCAAATGCTCACTTCGAGGGCGTAAAACATGTTTATTCACTGCGGGAAGAGATATAAACAACATTTAGAGTACATTAATGTTCATGCGAGAAACTTCGATTTTTCATGCAAAACGATCGATGACCCGCGACCTGATGAAATTGCTCTGAGTTGACCAAAATGGTCCGTTTTGAAAATTTCCATCTTTCAACTAATTTTGACTTTCAGAGGTGGATCATCCCTTTTGGAGCTACAATGAGCATCATTATCATCATTTTCATGCTTCTAGGGAGCAAAAACTCAAGACTTGACTCATGGTTAAAAGTGACTTAAAAGGACCCAAATGCTTACTTCGAGGCCTAAAACGTGTTTATTCACTGCGGGAAGAGATATAAACAACATTTAGAATAAATTAATGTTCATGCGAGAAACTTCGATTTTTCATGCAAAACGATCGATGACCCGCGACCTGATGAAATTGCTCTGAGTTGACCAAAATGGCCCGTTTTGAAGATTTCCATCTTTCAACTAATTTTGACTTTCAGAGGAGGATCATCACTATTGGAGCTAAAATGAGCATCATTATCATCATTTTCATGCTTCTAGGGAGCAAAAACTCAATATTTGACTCATGGTTAAAAGTGACTTAAAAGGTCCCAAATGCTGACTTCGAGGCCTAAAACGTGTTTATTCAGTGCGGGAAGAGATATAAACAACATTTAGAGTATTTTAATTTACTTTACTTTAACATTAATTTATTATCTCTTCCCGCTCAAGATTTGACTCATGGTTAAAAGGACTTAAAAGGACCCAAATGCTCACTTCGAGGGCTTAAAACGTGTTTATTCACTGCGGGAAGAGATATACACAACTTTTAGAGTAAATGAATGTTCATGTGAGAACCTTCAATTTTTCATGCAAAAGGATCGATGACCCGCGACCTGATGAAATTGCTCAGAGATGACCAAAATGGTCTGTTTTGAAAATTTCCATCTTTCAACTAATTTTGACTTTCAGAGGTGGATCATCCATTTTGGAGCTAAAATGAGGATCATTATCGTCATTTTCATGCTTCTAGGGAGCCAAAACTCAAGATTTGGCTCAGGGTTAAAAGTGACTGAAAAGGACCCAAATGCTCACTTCGAGGGCTTAAAACGTGTTTATTCACTGCGGGAAGAGATATAAACAACATTTAGAGTAAATTAATGTTCATGCGACAAACTTCGATTCTTCATGCAAAACGATCGATGACCCGCGACCTGATGAAATTGCTCTGAGTTGACCAAAATGGCCCGTTTTGAAAATTTCCATCTTTCAACTAATTTTGACTTTCAGAGGTGGACCATCCCTTTTGGAGCTAAAATGAGCATCTTTATCATCATTTTCATGCTTCTAGGGTGCCAAAACTCAAGATTTGGCTCAGGGTTAAAATTGACTTAAAAGGACCCAAATGCTCACTTCGAGGGCTTAAAACGTGTTTATTCACTGCGGGAAGAGATATAAACAACATTTAGAGTATATTAATGTTCATGCGAGAAACTTCGATTTTTCATGCAAAACGATCGATGAACCGCGACCTGATGAAATTGCTCTGAGTTGACCAAAATGGCCCGTTTTGAAAATTTCCATCTTTCAACTAATTTTGACATTCAGAGGTGGACCATCCCTTTTGGAGCTAAAATGAGCATCTTTATCATCATTTTGATGCTTCTAGGGAGCCAAAACTCAAGATTTGGCTCAGGGTTAAAAGTGACTTAAAAGGACCCAAATGCTCACTTCGAGGGCGTAAAACGTGTTTATTCACTGCGGGAAGAGATATAAACAACATTTAGAGTATATTAATGTTCATGCGAGAAACTTCGATTTTTCATGCAAAACGATCGATGACCCGCACCTTATGAAATTGCTCTGAGTTGACCAAAATGGTCCGTTTTGAAAATTTCAATCTTTCAACTAATTTTGACTTTCAGAGGTGGATCATCCCTTTTGGAGCTAAAATGAGCATCTTTATCGTCATTTTCATGCTTCAATGGAGCCAAAAGTCAAGATTTGGCTCATGGTTAAAAGTGACTTAAAAGGACCCAAATGCTCACTTCGAGGCCTAAAACGTGTTTATTCACTGCGGGAAGAGATATAAACAACATTTAGAGTAAATTAATGTTCATGCGAGAAACTTCGATTTTTCATGCAAAACGATCGATGACCCGCGACCTGATGAAATTGCTCTGAGTTGACCAAAATGGTCTGTTTTGAAAATTTCCATCTTTCAACTAATTTTGACTTTCAGAGGTGGATCATCCCTTTTGGAGCTAAAATGAGCATCATTATCATCATTTTCATGCTTCTAGGGAGCAAAAACTCAAGACTTGACTCATGGTTAAAAGTGACTTAAAAGGACCCAAATGCTTACTTCGAGGCCTAAAACGTGTTTATTCACTGCGGGAAGAGATATAAACAACATTTAGAATAAATTAATGTTCATGCGAGAAACTTCGATTTTTCATGCAAAACGATCGATGACCCGCGACCTGATGAAATTGCTCTGAGTTGACCAAAATGGTCCGTTTTGAAAATTTCCATCTTTCAACTAATTTTGACTTTCAGAGGTGGACCATCCCTTTTGGAGCTAAAATGAGCATCTTTATCATCATTTTCATGCTTCTAGGGAGCCAAAACTCAAGATTTGGCTCAGGGTTAAAAGTGACTTAAAAGGACCTAAATGCTCACTTCGAGGGCTTAAAACGTGTTTATTCACTGCGGGAAGATTTATAAACAACATTTGGAGTAAATTAATGTTCATGCGAGAAACTTCGATTTTTCATGCAAAACGATCGATGACCCGCGACCTGATGAAGTTGCTCAAAGATGACCAAAATGGTCTGTTTTGAAAATTTCCATCTTTCAACTAATTTTGACTTTCAGAGGTGGATCATCCATTTTGGAGCTAAAATGAGCATCATTATCATCATTTTCATGCTTCTAGGGAGCAAAACCTCAAGATTTGACTCATGGTTAAAAGTGACTTAAAAGGACCCAAATGCTTACTTCGAGGCCTAAAACGTGTTTATTCACTGCGGGAAGAGAAATAAACAACATTTAGAGTAAATTAATTTACTTTACTTTAACATTAATTTATTATCTCTTCCCGCTCAAGATTCGGCTCATGGTTAAAAGTGACTTAAAAGGACCCAAATGCTCACTTCGAGGGCGTAAAACGTGTTTATTCACTGCGGGAAGAGATATAAACAACATTTAGAGTAAATTAATGTTCATGCGAGAAACTTCGATTTTTCATGCAAAACGATCGATGTCCCGCGACCTGATGAAATTGCTCTGAGTTGACCAAAATGGTCCGTTTTGAAAATTTCCATCTTTCAACTAATTTTGACATTCAGAGGTGGACCATCCCTTTTGGAGCTAAAATGAGCATCTTTATCATCATTTTCATGCTTTTAGGGTGCCAAAACTCAAGATTTGGCTCAGGGTTAAAATTGACTTAAAAGGACCCAAATGCTCACTTCGAGGGCTTAAAACGTGTTTATTCACTGCGGGAAGAGATATAAACAACATTTAGAGTATATTAATGTTCATGCGAGAAACTTCGATTTTTCATGCAAAACGATCGATGAACCGCGACCTGATGAAATTGCTCTGAGTTGACCAAAATGGCCCGTTTTGAAAATTTCCATCTTTCAACTAATTTTGACATTCAGAGGTGGACCATCCCTTTTGGAGCTAAAATGAGCATCTTTATCATCATTTTGATGCTTCTAGGGAGCCAAAACTCAAGATTTGGCTCAGGGTTAAAAGTGACTTAAAAGGACCCAAATGCTCACTTCGAGGGCTTAAAACGTGTTTATTCACTGCGGGAAGAGATATAAACAACATTTAGAGTAAATTAATGTTCATGCGAGAAACTTCGATTTTTCATGCAAAACGATCGATGACCCGCGACCTGATGAAATTGCTCTGAGTTGACCAAAATGGCCCGTTTTGAAGATTTCCATCTTTCAACTAATTTTGACTTTCAGAGGAGGATCATCACTATTGGAGCTAAAATGAGCATCATTATCATCATGTTCATGCTTCTAGGGAGCAAAAACTCAATATTTGACTCATGGTTAAAAGTGACTTAAAAGGTCCCAAATGCTTACTTCGAGGCCTAAAACGGGTTTATTCAGTGCGGGAAGAGATATAAACAACATTTAGAGTATTTTAATTTACTTTACTTTAACATTAATTTATTATCTCTTCCCGCTCAAGATTTGACTCATGGTTAAAAGTGACTTAAAAGGACCCAAATGCTCACTTCGAGGGCTTAAAACGTGTTTATTCACTGCGGGAAGAGATATACACAACTTTTAGAGTAAATTAATGTTCATGCGAGAACCTTCCATTTTTCATGCAAAAGGATCGATGACCCGCGACCTGATGAAATTGCTCTGAGTTGACCAAAATGGTCCGTTTTGAAAATTTCCATCTTTCAACTAATTTTGACATTCAGAGGTGGACCATCCCTTTTGGAGCTAAAATGAGCATCTTTATCATCATTTTGATGCTTCTAGGGAGCCAAAACTCAAGATTTGACTCAGGGTTAAAAGTGACTTAAAAGGACCCAAATGCTCACTTCGAGGGCTTAAAACGTGTTTATTCACTGCGGGAAGAGATATAAACAACATTTAGAGTAAATTAATGTTCATGCGAGAAACTTCGATTTTTCATGCAAAACGATCGATGACCCGCGACCTGATGAAATTGCTCTGAGTTGACCAAAATGGTCCGTTTTGAAGATTTCCATCTTTTAACTAATTTTGACTTTCAGAGGAGGATCATCCCTATTGGAGCTAAAATGAGCATCATTATCATCATTTTCATGCTTCTAGGGAGCAAATACTCAAGATTTGACTCATGGTTAAAAGTGACTTAAAAGGACCCAAATGCTCACTTTGAGGCCTAAAACGTGTTTATTCACTGCGGGAAGAGATATAAACAACATTTAGAGTGATATAATTTACTTTACTTTAACATTAATTTATTATCTCTTCCCGCTCAAGATTTGGCTCATGGTTAAAAGTGACTTAAAAGGACCCAAATGCTCACTTTCAGGGCTTAAAACGTGTTTATTCACTGCGGGAAGAGATATAAACAACATTTAGAGTAAATTAATGTTCATGCGAGAACCTTCAATTTTTCATGCGAAACGATCGATGACCCGCGACCTGATGAAATTGCTCAGAGATGACCAAAATGGTCTGTTTTGAAAATTTCCATCTTTCAACTAATTTTGACTTTCAGAGGTGGATCATCCCTTTTGGAGCTAAAATGAGCATCATTATCATCATTTTCATGCTTCTAGAGAGCAAAAACTCAAGACTTGACTCATGGTTAAAAGTGACTTAAAAGGACCCAAATGCTTACTTCGAGGCCTAAAACGTGTTTACTCACTGCGGGAAGAGATATAAACAACATTTAGAATAAATTAATGTTCATGCGAGAAACTTCGATTTTTCATGCAAAACGATCGATGACCCGCGACCTGATGAAATTGCTCTGAGTTGACCAAAATGGTCCGTTTTGAAAATTTCCATCTTTCAACTAATTTTGACTTTCAGAGGTGGACCTTCCCTTTTGGAGCTAAAATGAGCATCTTTATCATCATTTCCATGCTTCTAGGGAGCCAAAACTCAAGATTTGGCTCAGGGTTAAAAGTGACTTAAAAGGACCTAAATGCTCACTTCGAGGGTTTAAAACGTGTTTATTCACTGCGGGAAGATTTATAAACAACATTTGGAGTAAATTAATGTTCATGCGAGAAACTTCGATTTTTCATGCAAAACGATCGATGACCCGCGACCTGATGAAATTGCTCAAAGATGACCAAAATGGTCTGTTTTGAAAATTTCCATCTTTCAACTAATTTTGACTTTCAGAGGTGGATCATCCATTTTGGAGCTAAAATGAGCATCATTATCATCATTTTCATGCTTCTAGGGAGCAAAACCTCAAGATTTGACTCATGGTTAAAAGTGACTTAAAAGGACCCAAATGCTTACTTCGAGGCCTAAAACGTGTTTATTCACTGCGGGAAGAGATATAAACAACATTTAGAATAAATTAATGTTCATGCGAGAAAGTTCGATTTTTCATGCAAAACGATCGATGACCCGCGACCTGATGAAATTGCTCTGAGTTGACCAAAATGGTCCGTTTTGAAAATTTCCATCTTTCAACTAATTTTGACTTTCAGAGGTGGACCATCCCTTTTGGAGCTAAAATGAGCATCTTTATCATCATTTTCATGCTTCTAGGGAGCCAAAACTCAAGATTTGGCTCAGGGTTAAAAGTGACTTAAAAGGACCTAAATGCTCACTCCGAGGGCTTAAAACGTGTTTATTCACTGCGGGAAGATTTATAAACAACATTTGGAGTAAATTAATGTTCATGCGAGAAACTTCGATTTTTCATGCAAAACGATTGATGACCCGCGACCTGATGAAGTTGCTCAAAGATGACCAAAATGGTCTGTTTTGAAAATTTCCATCTTTCAACTAATTTTGACTTTCAGAGGTGGATCATCCATTTTGGAGCTAAAATGAGCATCATTATCATCATTTTCATGCTTCTAGGGAGCAAAACCTCAAGATTTGACTCATGGTTAAAAGTGACTTAAAAGGACCCAAATGCTTACTTCGAGGCCTAAAACGTGTTTATTCACTGCGGGAAGAGAAATAAACAACATTTAGAGTAAATTAATTTACTTTACTTTAACATTAATTTATTATCTCTTCCCGCTCAAGATTTGGCTCATGGTTAAAAGTGACTTAAAAGGACCCAAATGCTCACTTCGAGGGCGTAAAACGTGTTTATTCACTGCGGGAAGAGATATAAACAACATTTAGAGTAAATTAATGTTCATGCGAGAAACTTCGATTTTTCATGCAAAACGATCGATGTCCCGCGACCTGATGAAATTGCTCTGAGTTGACCAAAATGGTCCGTTTTGAAAATTTCCATCTTTCAACTAATTTTGACATTCAGAGGTGGACCATCCCTTTTGGAGCTAAAATGAGCATCTTTATCATCATTTTCATGCTTCTAGGGTGCCAAAACTCAAGATTTGGCTCAGGGTTAAAATTGACTTAAAAGGACCCAAATGCTCACTTCGAGGGCTTAAAACGTGTTTATTCACTGCGGGAAGAGATATAAACAACATTTAGAGTATATTAATGTTCATGCGAGAAACTTCGATTTTTCATGCAAAACGATCGATGAACCGCGACCTGATGAAATTGCTCTGAGTTGACCAAAATGGCCCGTTTTGAAAATTTCCATCTTTCAACTAATTTTGACATTCAGAGGTGGACCATCCCTTTTGGAGCTAAAATGAGCATCTTTATCATCATTTTGATGCTTCTAGGGAGCCAAAACTCAAGATTTGGCTCAGGGTTAAAAGTGACTTAAAAGGACCCAAATGCTCACTTCGAGGGCTTAAAACGTGTTTATTCACTGCGGGAAGAGATATAAACAACATTTAGAGTAAATTAATGTTCATGCTAGAAACTTCGATTTTTCATGCAAAACGATCGATGACCCGCGACCTGATGAAATTGCTCTGAGTTGACCAAAATGGCCCGTTTTGAAGATTTCCATCTTTCAACTAATTTTGACTTTCAGAGGAGGATCATCACTATTGGAGCTAAAATGAGCATCATTATCATCATTTTCATGCTTCTAGGGAGCAAAAACTCAATATTTGACTCATGGTTAAAAGTGACTTAAAAGGTCCCAAATGCTTACTTCGAGGCCTAAAACGGGTTTATTCAGTGCGGGAAGAGATATAAACAACATTTAGAGTATTTTAATTTACTTTACTTTAACATTAATTTATTATCTCTTCCCGCTCAAGATTTGACTCATGGTTAAAAGTGACTTAAAAGGACCCAAATGCTCACTTCGAGGGCTTAAAACGTGTTTATTCACTGCGGGAAGAGATATACACAACTTTTAGAGTAAATTAATGTTCATGCGAGAACCTTCCATTTTTCATGCAAAAGGATCGATGACCCGCGACCTGACGAAATTGCTCTGAGTTGACCAAAATGGTCCGTTTTGAAAATTTCCATCTTTCAACTAATTTTGACATTCAGAGGTGGACCATCCCTTTTGGAGCTAAAATGAGCATCTTTATCATCATTTTGATGCTTCTAGGGAGCCAAAACTCAAGATTTGACTCAGGGTTAAAAGTGACTTAACCACATCCTCGCGGCACATTTTCCCTTCCTGCGCTGGGATTTTCAAAAACCCATTATTCATGACGAGCTGGGCTCGTCATGAGCGTGCGAGGAGGCTACCTCATGACGAGCCCAGCTCGTCATGAGCGTCGAAGGGGTTAAAAGGACCCAAATGCTCACTTCGAGGGCTTAAAACGTGTTTATTCACTGCGGGAAGAGATATAAACAACATTTAGAGTAAATTAATGTTCATGCGAGAAACTTCGATTTTTCATGCAAAACGATCGATGACCCGCGACCTGATGAAATTGCTCTGAGTTGACCAAAATGGTCCGTTTTGAAGATTTCCATCTTTTAACTAATTTTGACTTTGAGAGGAGGATCATCCCTATTGGAGCTAAAATGAGCATCATTATCATCATTTTCATGCTTCTAGGGAGCAAATACTCAAGATTTGACTCATGGTTAAAAGTGACTTAAAAGGACCCAAATGCTCACTTTGAGGCCTAAAACGTGTTTATTCACTGCGGGAAGAGATATAAACAACATTTAGAGTGATATAATTTACTTTACTTTAACATTAATTTATTATCTCTTCCGGCTCAAGATTTGGCTCATGGTTAAAAGTGACTTAAAAGGACCCAAATGCTCACTTTGAGGGCTTAAAACGTGTTTATTCACTGCGGGAAGAGATATAAACAACATTTAGAGTAAATTAATGTTCATGCGAGAACCTTCAATTTTTCATGCGAAACGATCGATGACCCGCGACCTGATGAAATTGCTCAGAGATGACCAAAATGGTCCGTTTTGAAAATTTCCATCTTTCAACTAATTTTGACTTTCAGAGGTGGACCTTCCCTTTTGGAGCTAAAATGAGCATCTTTATCATCATTTTCATGCTTCTAGGGAGCCAAAACTCAAGATTTGGCTCAGGGTTAAAAGTGACTTAAAAGGACCTAAATGCTCACTTCGAGGGTTTAAAACGTGTTTATTCACTGCGGGAAGATTTATAAACAACATTTGGAGTAAATTAATGTTCATGCGAGAAACTTCGATTTTTCATGCAAAACGATCGATGACCCGCGACCTGATGAAATTGCTCAAAGATGACCAAAATGGTCTGTTTTGAAAATTTCCATCTTTCAACTAATTTTGACTTTCAGAGGTGGATCATCCATTTTGGAGCTAAAATGAGCATCATTATCATCATTTTCATGCTTCTAGGGAGCAAAACCTCAAGATTTGACTCATGGTTAAAAGTGACTTAAAAGGACCCAAATGCTTACTTCGAGGCCTAAAATGTGTTTATTCACTGCGGGAAGAGATATAAACAACATTTAGAGTAAATTAATTTACTTTACTTTAACATTAATTTATTATCTCTTCCCGCTCAAGATTTGGCTCATGGTTAAAAGTGACTTAAAAGGACCCAAATGCTCACTTCGAGGGCTTAAAACGTGTTTATTCACTGCGGGAAGAGATATGAACAACATTTAGAGTAAATTAATGTTCATGCGAGAACCTTCAATTTTTCATGCAAAACGATCGATGACCCGCGACCTGATGAAATTGCTCAGAGATGACCAAAATGGTCTGTTTTGAAAATTTCCATCTTTCAACTAATTTTGACTTTCAGAGGTGGATCATCCCATTTGGAGCTAAAATGAGCATCATTATCGTCATTTTCATGCTTCTAGGGAGCCAAAACTCAAGATTTGGCTCAGGGTTAAAAGTGACTGAAAAGGACCCAAATGCTCACTTCGAGGGCTTAAAACGTGTTTATTCACTGCGGGAAGAGATATAAACAACATTTAGAGTAAATTAATGTTCATGCGAGAAACTTCGATTTTTCATGCAAAACGATCGATGACCCGCGACCTGATGAAATTGCTCTGAGTTGACCAAAATGGTCCGTTTTGAAAATTTCCATCTTTCAACTAATTTTGACATTTAGAGGTGGACCATCCCTTTTGGAGCTAAAATGAGCATCTTTATCATCATTTTGATGCTTCTAGGGAGCCAAAACTCAAGATTTGGCTAAGGGTTAAAAGTGACTTAAAAGGACCCAAATGCTCACTTTGAGGGCTTAAAACGTGTTTATTCACTGCGGCAAGGGATATAAACAACATTTAGAGTAAATTAATGTTCATGCGAGAAACTTCGATTTTTCATGCAAAACGATCGATGACCCGCACCTGATGAAATTGCTCTGAGTTGACCAAAATGGTCCGTTTTGAAGATTTCCATCTTTCAACTAATTTTGACTTTCAGAGGTGGACCATCCCTTTTGGAGCTAAAATGAGCATCTTTATCATCATTTTCATGCTTCTAGGGTGCCAAAACTCAAGATTTGGCTCAGGGTTAAAAGTGAATTAAAAGGACCCAAATGCTTACTTCGAGGCCTAAAACGTGTTTATTCACTGCGGGAAGAGATATAAACAACATTTAGAGTAAATTAATTTACTTTACTTTAACATTAATTTATTATCTCTTCCCGCTCAAGATTTGGCTCATGGTTAAAAGTGACTTAAAAGGACCCAAATGCTCACTTCGAGGGCGTAAAACATGTTTATTCACTGCGGGAAGAGATATAAACAACATTTAGAGTACATTAATGTTCATGCGAGAAACTTCGATTTTTCATGCAAAACGATCGATGACCCGCGACCTGATGAAATTGCTCTGAGTTGACCAAAATGGTCCGTTTTGAAAATTTCCATCTTTCAACTAATTTTGACTTTCAGAGGTGGATCATCCCTTTTGGAGCTACAATGAGCATCATTATCATCATTTTCATGCTTCTAGGGAGCAAAAACTCAAGACTTGACTCATGGTTAAAAGTGACTTAAAAGGACCCAAATGCTTACTTCGAGGCCTAAAACGTGTTTATTCACTGCGGGAAGAGATATAAACAACATTTAGAATAAATTAATGTTCATGCGAGAAACTTCGATTTTTCATGCAAAACGATCGATGACCCGCGACCTGATGAAATTGCTCTGAGTTGACCAAAATGGCCCGTTTTGAAGATTTCCATCTTTCAACTAATTTTGACTTTCAGAGGAGGATCATCACTATTGGAGCTAAAATGAGCATCATTATCATCATTTTCATGCTTCTAGGGAGCAAAAACTCAATATTTGACTCATGGTTAAAAGTGACTTAAAAGGTCCCAAATGCTTACTTCGAGGCCTAAAACGGGTTTATTCAGTGCGGGAAGAGATATAAACAACATTTAGAGTATTTTAATTTACTTTACTTTAACATTAATTTATTATCTCTTCCCGCTCAAGATTTGACTCATGGTTAAAAGTGACTTAAAAGGACCCAAATGCTCACTTCGAGGGCTTAAAACGTGTTTATTCACTGCGGGAAGAGATATACACAACTTTTAGAGTAAATTAATGTTCATGCGAGAACCTTCCATTTTTCATGCAAAAGGATCGATGACCCGCGACCTGATGAAATTGCTCTGAGTTGACCAAAATGGTCCGTTTTGAAAATTTCCATCTTTCAACTAATTTTGACATTCAGAGGTGGACCATCCCTTTTGGAGCTAAAATGAGCATCTTTATCATCATTTTGATGCTTCTAGGGAGCCAAAACTCAAGATTTGACTCAGGGTTAAAAGTGACTTAAAAGGACCCAAATGCTCACTTCGAGGGCTTAAAACGTGTTTATTCACTGCGGGAAGAGATATAAACAACATTTAGAGTAAATTAATGTTCATGCGAGAAACTTCGATTTTTCATGCAAAACGATCGATGACCCGCGACCTGATGAAATTGCTCTGAGTTGACCAAAATGGTCCGTTTTGAAGATTTCCATCTTTTAACTAATTTTGACTTTCAGAGGAGGATCATCCCTATTGGAGCTAAAATGAGCATCATTATCATCATTTTCATGCTTCTAGGGAGCAAATACTCAAGATTTGACTCATGGTTAAAAGTGACTTAAAAGGACCCAAATGCTCACTTTGAGGCCTAAAACGTGTTTATTCACTGCGGGAAGAGATATAAACAACATTTAGAGTGATATAATTTACTTTACTTTAACATTAATTTATTATCTCTTCCCGCTCAAGATTTGGCTCATGGTTAAAAGTGACTTAAAAGGACCCAAATGCTCACTTTGAGGGCTTAAAACGTGTTTATTCACTGCGGGAAGAGATATAAACAACATTTAGAGTAAATTAATGTTCATGCGAGAACCTTCAATTTTTCATGCGAAACGATCGATGACCCGCGACCTGATGAAATTGCTCAGAGATGACCAAAATGGTCTGTTTTGAAAATTTCCATCTTTCAACTAATTTTGACTTTCAGAGGTGGATCATCCCTTTTGGAGCTAAAATGAGCATCATTATCATCATTTTCATGCTTCTAGAGAGCAAAAACTCAAGACTTGACTCATGGTTAAAAGTGACTTAAAAGGACCCAAATGCTTACTTCGAGGCCTAAAACGTGTTTACTCACTGCGGGAAGAGATATAAACAACATTTAGAATAAATTAATGTTCATGCGAGAAACTTCGATTTTTCATGCAAAACGATCGATGACCCGCGACCTGATGAAATTGCTCTGAGTTGACCAAAATGGTCCGTTTTGAAAATTTCCATCTTTCAACTAATTTTGACTTTCAGAGGTGGACCTTCCCTTTTGGAGCTAAAATGAGCATCTTTATCATCATTTCCATGCTTCTAGGGAGCCAAAACTCAAGATTTGGCTCAGGGTTAAAAGTGACTTAAAAGGACCTAAATGCTCACTTCGAGGGTTTAAAACGTGTTTATTCACTGCGGGAAGATTTATAAACAACATTTGGAGTAAATTAATGTTCATGCGAGAAACTTCGATTTTTCATGCAAAACGATCGATGACCCGCGACCTGATGAAATTGCTCAAAGATGACCAAAATGGTCTGTTTTGAAAATTTCCATCTTTCAACTAATTTTGACTTTCAGAGGTGGATCATCCATTTTGGAGCTAAAATGAGCATCATTATCATCATTTTCATGCTTCTAGGGAGCAAAACCTCAAGATTTGACTCATGGTTAAAAGTGACTTAAAAGGACCCAAATGCTTACTTCGAGGCCTAAAACGTGTTTATTCACTGCGGGAAGAGATATAAACAACATTTAGAATAAATTAATGTTCATGCGAGAAAGTTCGATTTTTCATGCAAAACGATCGATGACCCGCGACCTGATGAAATTGCTCTGAGTTGACCAAAATGGTCCGTTTTGAAAATTTCCATCTTTCAACTAATTTTGACTTTCAGAGGTGGACCATCCCTTTTGGAGCTAAAATGAGCATCTTTATCATCATTTTCATGCTTCTAGGGAGCCAAAACTCAAGATTTGGCTCAGGGTTAAAAGTGACTTAAAAGGACCTAAATGCTCACTTCGAGGGCTTAAAACGTGTTTATTCACTGCGGGAAGATTTATAAACAACATTTGGAGTAAATTAATGTTCATGCGAGAAACTTCGATTTTTCATGCAAAACGATTGATGACCCGCGACCTGATGAAGTTGCTCAAAGATGACCAAAATGGTCTGTTTTGAAAATTTCCATCTTTCAACTAATTTTGACTTTCAGAGGTGGATCATCCATTTTGGAGCTAAAATGAGCATCATTATCATCATTTTCATGCTTCTAGGGAGCAAAACCTCAAGATTTGACTCATGGTTAAAAGTGACTTAAAAGGACCCAAATGCTTACTTCGAGGCCTAAAACGTGTTTATTCACTGCGGGAAGAGAAATAAACAACATTTAGAGTAAATTAATTTACTTTACTTTAACATTAATTTATTATCTCTTCCCGCTCAAGATTTGGCTCATGGTTAAAAGTGACTTAAAAGGACCCAAATGCTCACTTCGAGGGCGTAAAACGTGTTTATTCACTGCGGGAAGAGATATAAACAACATTTAGAGTAAATTAATGTTCATGCGAGAAACTTCGATTTTTCATGCAAAACGATCGATGTCCCGCGACCTGATGAAATTGCTCTGAGTTGACCAAAATGGTCCGTTTTGAAAATTTCCATCTTTCAACTAATTTTGACATTCAGAGGTGGACCATCCCTTTTGGAGCTAAAATGAGCATCTTTATCATCATTTTCATGCTTCTAGGGTGCCAAAACTCAAGATTTGGCTCAGGGTTAAAATTGACTTAAAAGGACCCAAATGCTCACTTCGAGGGCTTAAAACGTGTTTATTCACTGCGGGAAGAGATATAAACAACATTTAGAGTATATTAATGTTCATGCGAGAAACTTCGATTTTTCATGCAAAACGATCGATGAACCGCGACCTGATGAAATTGCTCTGAGTTGACCAAAATGGCCCGTTTTGAAAATTTCCATCTTTCAACTAATTTTGACATTCAGAGGTGGACCATCCCTTTTGGAGCTAAAATGAGCATCTTTATCATCATTTTGATGCTTCTAGGGAGCCAAAACTCAAGATTTGGCTCAGGGTTAAAAGTGACTTAAAAGGACCCAAATGCTCACTTCGAGGGCTTAAAACGTGTTTATTCACTGCGGGAAGAGATATAAACAACATTTAGAGTAAATTAATGTTCATGCTAGAAACTTCGATTTTTCATGCAAAACGATCGATGACCCGCGACCTGATGAAATTGCTCTGAGTTGACCAAAATGGCCCGTTTTGAAGATTTCCATCTTTCAACTAATTTTGACTTTCAGAGGAGGATCATCACTATTGGAGCTAAAATGAGCATCATTATCATCATTTTCATGCTTCTAGGGAGCAAAAACTCAATATTTGACTCATGGTTAAAAGTGACTTAAAAGGTCCCAAATGCTTACTTCGAGGCCTAAAACGGGTTTATTCAGTGCGGGAAGAGATATAAACAACATTTAGAGTATTTTAATTTACTTTACTTTAACATTAATTTATTATCTCTTCCCGCTCAAGATTTGACTCATGGTTAAAAGTGACTTAAAAGGACCCAAATGCTCACTTCGAGGGCTTAAAACGTGTTTATTCACTGCGGGAAGAGATATACACAACTTTTAGAGTAAATTAATGTTCATGCGAGAACCTTCCATTTTTCATGCAAAAGGATCGATGACCCGCGACCTGACGAAATTGCTCTGAGTTGACCAAAATGGTCCGTTTTGAAAATTTCCATCTTTCAACTAATTTTGACATTCAGAGGTGGACCATCCCTTTTGGAGCTAAAATGAGCATCTTTATCATCATTTTGATGCTTCTAGGGAGCCAAAACTCAAGATTTGACTCAGGGTTAAAAGTGACTTAACCACATCCTCGCGGCACATTTTCCCTTCCTGCGCTGGGATTTTCAAAAACCCATTATTCATGACGAGCTGGGCTCGTCATGAGCGTGCGAGGAGGCTACCTCATGACGAGCCCAGCTCGTCATGAGCGTCGAAGGGGTTAAAAGGACCCAAATGCTCACTTCGAGGGCTTAAAACGTGTTTATTCACTGCGGGAAGAGATATAAACAACATTTAGAGTAAATTAATGTTCATGCGAGAAACTTCGATTTTTCATGCAAAACGATCGATGACCCGCGACCTGATGAAATTGCTCTGAGTTGACCAAAATGGTCCGTTTTGAAGATTTCCATCTTTTAACTAATTTTGACTTTGAGAGGAGGATCATCCCTATTGGAGCTAAAATGAGCATCATTATCATCATTTTCATGCTTCTAGGGAGCAAATACTCAAGATTTGACTCATGGTTAAAAGTGACTTAAAAGGACCCAAATGCTCACTTTGAGGCCTAAAACGTGTTTATTCACTGCGGGAAGAGATATAAACAACATTTAGAGTGATATAATTTACTTTACTTTAACATTAATTTATTATCTCTTCCGGCTCAAGATTTGGCTCATGGTTAAAAGTGACTTAAAAGGACCCAAATGCTCACTTTGAGGGCTTAAAACGTGTTTATTCACTGCGGGAAGAGATATAAACAACATTTAGAGTAAATTAATGTTCATGCGAGAACCTTCAATTTTTCATGCGAAACGATCGATGACCCGCGACCTGATGAAATTGCTCAGAGATGACCAAAATGGTCCGTTTTGAAAATTTCCATCTTTCAACTAATTTTGACTTTCAGAGGTGGACCTTCCCTTTTGGAGCTAAAATGAGCATCTTTATCATCATTTTCATGCTTCTAGGGAGCCAAAACTCAAGATTTGGCTCAGGGTTAAAAGTGACTTAAAAGGACCTAAATGCTCACTTCGAGGGTTTAAAACGTGTTTATTCACTGCGGGAAGATTTATAAACAACATTTGGAGTAAATTAATGTTCATGCGAGAAACTTCGATTTTTCATGCAAAACGATCGATGACCCGCGACCTGATGAAATTGCTCAAAGATGACCAAAATGGTCTGTTTTGAAAATTTCCATCTTTCAACTAATTTTGACTTTCAGAGGTGGATCATCCATTTTGGAGCTAAAATGAGCATCATTATCATCATTTTCATGCTTCTAGGGAGCAAAACCTCAAGATTTGACTCATGGTTAAAAGTGACTTAAAAGGACCCAAATGCTTACTTCGAGGCCTAAAATGTGTTTATTCACTGCGGGAAGAGATATAAACAACATTTAGAGTAAATTAATTTACTTTACTTTAACATTAATTTATTATCTCTTCCCGCTCAAGATTTGGCTCATGGTTAAAAGTGACTTAAAAGGACCCAAATGCTCACTTCGAGGGCTTAAAACGTGTTTATTCACTGCGGGAAGAGATATGAACAACATTTAGAGTAAATTAATGTTCATGCGAGAACCTTCAATTTTTCATGCAAAACGATCGATGACCCGCGACCTGATGAAATTGCTCAGAGATGACCAAAATGGTCTGTTTTGAAAATTTCCATCTTTCAACTAATTTTGACTTTCAGAGGTGGATCATCCCATTTGGAGCTAAAATGAGCATCATTATCGTCATTTTCATGCTTCTAGGGAGCCAAAACTCAAGATTTGGCTCAGGGTTAAAAGTGACTGAAAAGGACCCAAATGCTCACTTCGAGGGCTTAAAACGTGTTTATTCACTGCGGGAAGAGATATAAACAACATTTAGAGTAAATTAATGTTCATGCGAGAAACTTCGATTTTTCATGCAAAACGATCGATGACCCGCGACCTGATGAAATTGCTCTGAGTTGACCAAAATGGTCCGTTTTGAAAATTTCCATCTTTCAACTAATTTTGACATTTAGAGGTGGACCATCCCTTTTGGAGCTAAAATGAGCATCTTTATCATCATTTTGATGCTTCTAGGGAGCCAAAACTCAAGATTTGGCTAAGGGTTAAAAGTGACTTAAAAGGACCCAAATGCTCACTTTGAGGGCTTAAAACGTGTTTATTCACTGCGGCAAGGGATATAAACAACATTTAGAGTAAATTAATGTTCATGCGAGAAACTTCGATTTTTCATGCAAAACGATCGATGACCCGCACCTGATGAAATTGCTCTGAGTTGACCAAAATGGTCCGTTTTGAAGATTTCCATCTTTCAACTAATTTTGACTTTCAGAGGTGGACCATCCCTTTTGGAGCTAAAATGAGCATCTTTATCATCATTTTCATGCTTCTAGGGTGCCAAAACTCAAGATTTGGCTCAGGGTTAAAAGTGAATTAAAAGGACCCAAATGCTTACTTCGAGGCCTAAAACGTGTTTATTCACTGCGGGAAGAGATATAAACAACATTTAGAGTAAATTAATTTACTTTACTTTAACATTAATTTATTATCTCTTCCCGCTCAAGATTTGGCTCATGGTTAAAAGTGACTTAAAAGGACCCAAATGCTCACTTCGAGGGCGTAAAACATGTTTATTCACTGCGGGAAGAGATATAAACAACATTTAGAGTACATTAATGTTCATGCGAGAAACTTCGATTTTTCATGCAAAACGATCGATGACCCGCGACCTGATGAAATTGCTCTGAGTTGACCAAAATGGTCCGTTTTGAAAATTTCCATCTTTCAACTAATTTTGACTTTCAGAGGTGGATCATCCCTTTTGGAGCTACAATGAGCATCATTATCATCATTTTCATGCTTCTAGGGAGCAAAAACTCAAGACTTGACTCATGGTTAAAAGTGACTTAAAAGGACCCAAATGCTTACTTCGAGGCCTAAAACGTGTTTATTCACTGCGGGAAGAGATATAAACAACATTTAGAATAAATTAATGTTCATGCGAGAAACTTCGATTTTTCATGCAAAACGATCGATGACCCGCGACCTGATGAAATTGCTCTGAGTTGACCAAAATGGCCCGTTTTGAAGATTTCCATCTTTCAACTAATTTTGACTTTCAGAGGAGGATCATCACTATTGGAGCTAAAATGAGCATCATTATCATCATTTTCATGCTTCTAGGGAGCAAAAACTCAATATTTGACTCATGGTTAAAAGTGACTTAAAAGGTCCCAAATGCTTACTTCGAGGCCTAAAACGGGTTTATTCAGTGCGGGAAGAGATATAAACAACATTTAGAGTATTTTAATTTACTTTACTTTAACATTAATTTATTATCTCTTCCCGCTCAAGATTTGACTCATGGTTAAAAGTGACTTAAAAGGACCCAAATGCTCACTTCGAGGGCTTAAAACGTGTTTATTCACTGCGGGAAGAGATATACACAACTTTTAGAGTAAATTAATGTTCATGCGAGAACCTTCCATTTTTCATGCAAAAGGATCGATGACCCGCGACCTGATGAAATTGCTCTGAGTTGACCAAAATGGTCCGTTTTGAAAATTTCCATCTTTCAACTAATTTTGACATTCAGAGGTGGACCATCCCTTTTGGAGCTAAAATGAGCATCTTTATCATCATTTTGATGCTTCTAGGGAGCCAAAACTCAAGATTTGACTCAGGGTTAAAAGTGACTTAAAAGGACCCAAATGCTCACTTCGAGGGCTTAAAACGTGTTTATTCACTGCGGGAAGAGATATAAACAACATTTAGAGTAAATTAATGTTCATGCGAGAAACTTCGATTTTTCATGCAAAACGATCGATGACCCGCGACCTGATGAAATTGCTCTGAGTTGACCAAAATGGTCCGTTTTGAAGATTTCCATCTTTTACCTAATTTTGACTTTCAGAGGAGGATCATCCCTATTGGAGCTAAAATGAGCATCATTATCATCATTTTCATGCTTCTAGGGAGCAAATACTCAAGATTTGACTCATGGTTAAAAGTGACGTAAAAGGACCCAAATGCTCACTTTGAGGCCTAAAACGTGTTTATTCACTGCGGGAAGAGATATAAACAACATTTAGAGTGATATAATTTACTTTACTTTAACATTAATTTATTATCTCTTCCCGCTCAAGATTTGGCTCATGGTTAAAAGTGACTTAAAAGGACCCAAATGCTCACTTTGAGGGCTTAAAACGTGTTTATTCACTGCGGGAAGAGATATAAACAACATTTAGAGTAAATTAATGTTCATGCGAGAACCTTCAATTTTTCATGCGAAACGATCGATGACCCGCGACCTGATGAAATTGCTCAGAGATGACCAAAATGGTCTGTTTTGAAAATTTCCATCTTTCAACTAATTTTGACTTTCAGAGGTGGATCATCCCTTTTGGAGCTAAAATGAGCATCATTATCATCATTTTCATGCTTCTAGAGAGCAAAAACTCAAGACTTGACTCATGGTTAAAAGTGACTTAAAAGGACCCAAATGCTTACTTCGAGGCCTAAAACGTGTTTACTCACTGCGGGAAGAGATATAAACAACATTTAGAATAAATTAATGTTCATGCGAGAAACTTCGATTTTTCATGCAAAACGATCGATGACCCGCGACCTGATGAAATTGCTCTGAGTTGACCAAAATGGTCCGTTTTGAAAATTTCCATCTTTCAACTAATTTTGACTTTCAGAGGTGGACCTTCCCTTTTGGAGCTAAAATGAGCATCTTTATCATCATTTTCATGCTTCTAGGGAGCCAAAACTCAAGATTTGGCTCAGGGTTAAAAGTGACTTAAAAGGACCTAAATGCTCACTTCGAGGGTTTAAAACGTGTTTATTCACTGCGGGAAGATTTATAAACAACATTTGGAGTAAATTAATGTTCATGCGAGAAACTTCGATTTTTCATGCAAAACGATCGATGACCCGCGACCTGATGAAATTGCTCAAAGATGACCAAAATGGTCTGTTTTGAAAATTTCCATCTTTCAACTAATTTTGACTTTCAGAGGTGGATCATCCATTTTGGAGCTAAAATGAGCATCATTATCATCATTTTCATGCTTCTAGGGAGCAAAACCTCAAGATTTGACTCATGGTTAAAAGTGACTTAAAAGGACCCAAATGCTTACTTCGAGGCCTAAAATGTGTTTATTCACTGCGGGAAGAGATATAAACAACATTTAGAGTAAATTAATTTACTTTACTTTAACATTAATTTATTATCTCTTCCCGCTCAAGATTTGGCTCATGGTTAAAAGTGACTTAAAAGGACCCAAATGCTCACTTCGAGGGCGTAAAACGTGTTTATTCACTGCGGGAAGAGATATAAACAACATTTAGAGTAAATTAATGTTCATGCGAGAAACTTCGATTTTTCATGCAAAACGATCGATGACCCGCGACCTGATGAAATTGCTCTGAGTTGACCAAAATGGTCCGTTTTGAAAATTTCCATCTTTCAACTAATTTTGACTTTCAGAGGTGGACCATCCCTTTTGGAGCTAAAATGAGCATCTTTATCATCATTTTCATGCTTCTAGGGTGCCAAAACTCAAGATTTGGCTCAGGGTTAAAATTGACTTAAAAGGACCCAAATGCTCACTTCGAGGGCTTAAAACGTGTTTATTCACTGCGGGAAGAGATATAAACAACATTTAGAGTAAATTATTGTTCATGCGAGAAACTTCGATTTTTCATGTAAAACGATCGATGACCCGTGACCTGATGAAATTGCTCTGAGTTGACCAAAATGGTCAGTTTTGAAAATTTCAATCTTTCAACTAATTTTGACTTTCAGAGGTGGATCATCCCTTTTGGAGCTAAAATGAGCATCTTTATCGTCATTTTCATGCTTCAACGGAGCCAAAAGTCAAGATTTGGCTCATGGTTAAAAGTGACTTAAAAGGACCCAAATGCTCACTTCGAGGGCTTAAAACGTGTTTATTCACTGCGGGAAGAGATATAAACAACATTTGGAGTAAATTAATGTTCATTCGAGAAACTTCGATTTTTCATGTAAAAGGATCGATGGCCCGCGATCTGATGAAATTGCTCTGAGTTGACCAAAATGGCCCGTTTTGAAGATTTCCATCTTTCAACTAATTTTGACTTTCAGAGGAGGATCATCCATTTTGGAGCTAAAATGAGCATCATTATCATCATTTTCATGCTTCTAGAGAGCAAAAACTCAAGATTTGACTCATGGTTAAAAGTGACTTAAAAGGACCCAAATGCTTAATTCGAGGCCTAAAACGTGTTTATTTACTGCGGGAAGAGATATAAACAACATTTAGAGTAAATTAATTTACTTTACTGTAACATTAATTTATTATCTCTTCCCGCTCAAGATTTGGCTCATGGTTAAAAGTGACTTAAAAGGACCCAAATGCTCACTTCGAGGGCTTAAAACGTGTTTATTCACTGCGGGAAGAGATATGAACAACATTTAGAGTAAATTAATGTTCATGCGAGAACCTTCAATTTTTCATGCAAAACGATCGATGACCCGCGACCTGATGAAATTGCTCAGAGATGACCAAAATGGTCTGTTTTGAAAATTTCCATCTTTCAACTAATTTTGACTTTCAGAGGTGGATCATCCCATTTGGAGCTAAAATGAGCATCATTATCGTCATTTTCATGCTTCTAGGGAGCCAAAACTCAAGATTTGGCTCAGGGTTAAAAGTGACTGAAAAGGACCCAAATGCTCACTTCGAGGGCTTAAAACGTGTTTATTCACTGCGGGAAGAGATATAAACAACATTTAGAGTAAATTAATGTTCATGCGAGAAACTTCGATTTTTCATGCAAAACGATCGATGACCCGCGACCTGATGAAATTGCTCTGAGTTGACCAAAATGGTCCGTTTTGAAAATTTCCATCTTTCAACTAATTTTGACTTTCAGAGGTGGACCTTCCCTTTTGGAGCTAAAATGAGCATCTTTATCATCATTTTCATGCTTCTAGGGAGCCAAAACTCAAGATTTGGCTCAGGGTTAAAAGTGACTTAAAAGGACCTAAATGCTCACTTCGAGGGTTTAAAACGTGTTTATTCACTGCGGGAAGATTTATAAACAACATTTGGAGTAAATTAATGTTCATGCGAGAAACTTCGATTTTTCATGCAAAACGATCGATGACCCGCGACCTGATGAAATTGCTCAAAGATGACCAAAATGGTCTGTTTTGAAAATTTCCATCTTTCAACTAATTTTGACTTTCAGAGGTGGATCATCCATTTTGGAGCTAAAATGAGCATCATTATCATCATTTTCATGCTTCTAGGGAGCAAAACCTCAAGATTTGACTCATGGTTAAAAGTGACTTAAAAGGACCCAAATGCTTACTTCGAGGCCTAAAATGTGTTTATTCACTGCGGGAAGAGATATAAACAACATTTAGAGTAAATTAATTTACTTTACTTTAACATTAATTTATTATCTCTTCCCGCTCAAGATTTGGCTCATGGTTAAAAGTGACTTAAAAGGACCCAAATGCTCACTTCGAGGGCGTAAAACGTGTTTATTCACTGCGGGAAGAGATATAAACAACATTTAGAGTAAATTAATGTTCATGCGAGAAACTTCGATTTTTCATGCAAAACGATCGATGACCCGCGACCTGATGAAATTGCTCTGAGTTGACCAAAATGGTCCGTTTTGAAAATTTCCATCTTTCAACTAATTTTGACTTTCAGAGGTGGACCATCCCTTTTGGAGCTAAAATGAGCATCTTTATCATCATTTTCATGCTTCTAGGGTGCCAAAACTCAAGATTTGGCTCAGGGTTAAAATTGACTTAAAAGGACCCAAATGCTCACTTCGAGGGCTTAAAACGTGTTTATTCACTGCGGGAAGAGATATAAACAACATTTAGAGTAAATTATTGTTCATGCGAGAAACTTCGATTTTTCATGTAAAACGATCGATGACCCGTGACCTGATGAAATTGCTCTGAGTTGACCAAAATGGTCAGTTTTGAAAATTTCAATCTTTCAACTAATTTTGACTTTCAGAGGTGGATCATCCCTTTTGGAGCTAAAATGAGCATCTTTATCGTCATTTTCATGCTTCAACGGAGCCAAAAGTCAAGATTTGGCTCATGGTTAAAAGTGACTTAAAAGGACCCAAATGCTCACTTCGAGGGCTTAAAACGTGTTTATTCACTGCGGGAAGAGATATAAACAACATTTGGAGTAAATTAATGTTCATTCGAGAAACTTCGATTTTTCATGTAAAAGGATCGATGGCCCGCGATCTGATGAAATTGCTCTGAGTTGACCAAAATGGCCCGTTTTGAAGATTTCCATCTTTCAACTAATTTTGACTTTCAGAGGAGGATCATCCATTTTGGAGCTAAAATGAGCATCATTATCATCATTTTCATGCTTCTAGAGAGCAAAAACTCAAGATTTGACTCATGGTTAAAAGTGACTTAAAAGGACCCAAATGCTTAATTCGAGGCCTAAAACGTGTTTATTTACTGCGGGAAGAGATATAAACAACATTTAGAGTAAATTAATTTACTTTACTGTAACATTAATTTATTATCTCTTCCCGCTCAAGATTTGGCTCATGGTTAAAAGTGACTTAAAAGGACCCAAATGCTCACTTCGAGGGCTTAAAACGTGTTTATTCACTGCGGGAAGAGATATGAACAACATTTAGAGTAAATTAATGTTCATGCGAGAACCTTCAATTTTTCATGCAAAACGATCGATGACCCGCGACCTGATGAAATTGCTCAGAGATGACCAAAATGGTCTGTTTTGAAAATTTCCATCTTTCAACTAATTTTGACTTTCAGAGGTGGATCATCCCATTTGGAGCTAAAATGAGCATCATTATCGTCATTTTCATGCTTCTAGGGAGCCAAAACTCAAGATTTGGCTCAGGGTTAAAAGTGACTGAAAAGGACCCAAATGCTCACTTCGAGGGCTTAAAACGTGTTTATTCACTGCGGGAAGAGATATAAACAACATTTAGAGTAAATTAATGTTCATGCGAGAAACTTCGATTTTTCATGCAAAACGATCGATGACCCGCGACCTGATGAAATTGCTCTGAGTTGACCAAAATGGTCCGTTTTGAAAATTTCCATCTTTCAACTAATTTTGACATTTAGAGGTGGACCATCCCTTTTGGAGCTAAAATGAGCATCTTTATCATCATTTTGATGCTTCTAGGGAGCCAAAACTCAAGATTTGGCTCAGGGTTAAAAGTGACTTAAAAGGACCCAAATGCTCACTTTGAGGGCTTAAAACGTGTTTATTCACTGCGGCAAGAGATATAAACAACATTTAGAGTAAATTAATGTTCATGCGAGAAACTTCGATTTTTCATGCAAAACGATCGATGACCCGCGACCTGATGAAATTGCTCTGAGTTGACCAAAATGGTCCGTTTTGAAAATTTCCATCTTTCAACTAATTTTGACTTTCAGAGGTGGACCATCCCTTTTGGAGCTAAAATGAGCATCTTTATCATCATTTTCATGCTTCTAGGGAGCCAAAACTCAAGATTTGGCTCAGGGTTAAAAGTGACTGAAAAGGACCCAAATGCTCACTTCGAGGGCTTAAAACGTGTTTATTCACTGCGGGAAGAGATATAAACAACATTTAGAGTAAATTAATGTTCATGCGAGAAACTTCGATTTTTCATGCAAAACGATCGATGACCCGCGACCTGATGAAATTGCTCTGAGTTGACCAAAATGGTCTGTTTTGAAAATTTCCATCTTTCAACTAATTTTGACTTTCAGAGGTGGATCATCCCTTTTGGAGCTAAAATGAGCATCATTATCATCATTTTCATGCTTCTAGGGAGCAAAAACTCAAGACTTGACTCATGGTTAAAAGTGACTTAAAAGGACCCAAATGCTTACTTCGAGGCCTAAAACGTGTTTATTCACTGCGGGAAGAGATATAAACAACATTTAGAATAAATTAATGTTCATGCGAGAAACTTCGATTTTTCATGCAAAACGATCGATGACCCGCGACCTGATGAAATTGCTCTGAGTTGACCAAAATGGTCCGTTTTGAAAATTTCCATCTTTCAACTAATTTTGACTTTCAGAGGTGGACCATCCCTTTTGGAGCTAAAATGAGCATCTTTATCATCATTTTCATGCTTCTAGGGAGCCAAAACTCAAGATTTGGCTCAGGGTTAAAAGTGACTTAAAAGGACCTAAATGCTCACTTCGAGGGCTTAAAACGTGTTTATTCACTGCGGGAAGATTTATAAACAACATTTGGAGTAAATTAATGTTCATGCGAGAAACTTCGATTTTTCATGCAAAACGGTCGATGACCCGCGACCTGATGAAGTTGCTCAAAGATGACCAAAATGGTCTGTTTTGAACATTTCCATCTTTCAACTAATTTTGACTTTCAGAGGTGGATCATCCCTTTTGGAGCTAAAATGAGCATCTTTATCATCATTTTCATGCTTCTAGGGTGCCAAAACTCAAGATTTGGCTCAGGGTTAAAAGTGAATTAAAAGGACCCAAATGCTTACTTCGAGGCCTAAAACGTGTTTATTCACTGCGGGAAGAGATATAAACAACATTTAGAGTAAATTAATTTACTTTACTTTAACATTAATTTATTATCTCTTCCCGCTCAAGATTTGGCTCATGGTTAAAAGTGACTTAAAAGGACCCAAATGCTCACTTCGAGGGCGTAAAACATGTTTATTCACTGCGGGAAGAGATATAAACAACATTTAGAGTACATTAATGTTCATGCGAGAAACTTCGATTTTTCATGCAAAACGATCGATGACCCGCGACCTGATGAAATTGCTCTGAGTTGACCAAAATGGTCCGTTTTGAAAATTTCCATCTTTCAACTAATTTTGACTTTCAGAGGTGGATCATCCCTTTTGGAGCTACAATGGCATCATTATCATCATTTTCATGCTTCTAGGGAGCAAAAACTCAAGACTTGACTCATGGTTAAAAGTGACTTAAAAGGACCCAAATGCTTACTTCGAGGCCTTAAAACGTGTTTATTCACTGCGGGAAGAGATATAAACAACATTTAGAATAAATTAATGTTCATGCGAGAAACTTCGATTTTTCATGCAAAACGATCGATGACCCGCGACCTGATGAAATTGCTCTGAGTTGACCAAAATGGCCCGTTTTGAAGATTTCCATCTTTCAACTAATTTTGACTTTCAGAGGAGGATCATCACTATTGGAGCTAAAATGAGCATCATTATCATCATTTTCATGCTTCTAGGGAGCAAAAACTCAATATTTGACTCATGGTTAAAAGTGACTTAAAAGGTCCCAAATGCTTACTTCGAGGCCTAAAACGGGTTTATTCAGTGCGGGAAGAGATATAAACAACATTTAGAGTATTTTAATTTACTTTACTTTAACATTAATTTATTATCTCTTCCCGCTCAAGATTTGACTCATGGTTAAAAGTGACTTAAAAGGACCCAAATGCTCACTTCGAGGGCTTAAAACGTGTTTATTCACTGCGGGAAGAGATATACACAACTTTTAGAGTAAATTAATGTTCATGCGAGAACCTTCCATTTTTCATGCAAAAGGATCGATGACCCGCGACCTGATGAAATTGCTCTGAGTTGACCAAAATGGTCCGTTTTGAAAATTTCCATCTTTCAACTAATTTTGACATTCAGAGGTGGACCATCCCTTTTGGAGCTAAAATGAGCATCTTTATCATCATTTTGATGCTTCTAGGGAGCCAAAACTCAAGATTTGACTCAGGGTTAAAAGTGACTTAAAAGGACCCAAATGCTTACTTCGAGGCCTAAAACGTGTTTACTCACTGCGGGAAGAGATATAAACAACATTTAGAATAAATTAATGTTCATGCGAGAAACTTCGATTTTTCATGCAAAACGATCGATGACCCGCGACCTGATGAAATTGCTCTGAGTTGACCAAAATGGTCCGTTTTGAAAATTTCCATCTTTCAACTAATTTTGACTTTCAGAGGTGGACCTTCCCTTTTGGAGCTAAAATGAGCATCTTTATCATCATTTTCATGCTTCTAGGGAGCCAAAACTCAAGATTTGGCTCAGGGTTAAAAGTGACTTAAAAGGACCTAAATGCTCACTTCGAGGGTTTAAAACGTGTTTATTCACTGCGGGAAGATTTATAAACAACATTTGGAGTAAATTAATGTTCATGCGAGAAACTTCGATTTTTCATGCAAAACGATCGATGACCCGCGACCTGATGAAATTGCTCAAAGATGACCAAAATGGTCTGTTTTGAAAATTTCCATCTTTCAACTAATTTTGACTTTCAGAGGTGGATCATCCATTTTGGAGCTAAAATGAGCATCATTATCATCATTTTCATGCTTCTAGGGAGCAAAACCTCAAGATTTGACTCATGGTTAAAAGTGACTTAAAAGGACCCAAATGCTTACTTCGAGGCCTAAAATGTGTTTATTCACTGCGGGAAGAGATATAAACAACATTTAGAGTAAATTAATTTACTTTACTTTAACATTAATTTATTATCTCTTCCCGCTCAAGATTTGGCTCATGGTTAAAAGTGACTTAAAAGGACCCAAATGCTCACTTCGAGGGCGTAAAACGTGTTTATTCACTGCGGGAAGAGATATAAACAACATTTAGAGTAAATTAATGTTCATGCGAGAAACTTCGATTTTTCATGCAAAACGATCGATGACCCGCGACCTGATGAAATTGCTCTGAGTTGACCAAAATGGTCCGTTTTGAAAATTTCCATCTTTCAACTAATTTTGACTTTCAGAGGTGGACCATCCCTTTTGGAGCTAAAATGAGCATCTTTATCATCATTTTCATGCTTCTAGGGTGCCAAAACTCAAGATTTGGCTCAGGGTTAAAATTGACTTAAAAGGACCCAAATGCTCACTTCGAGGGCTTAAAACGTGTTTATTCACTGCGGGAAGAGATATAAACAACATTTAGAGTAAATTATTGTTCATGCGAGAAACTTCGATTTTTCATGTAAAACGATCGATGACCCGTGACCTGATGAAATTGCTCTGAGTTGACCAAAATGGTCAGTTTTGAAAATTTCAATCTTTCAACTAATTTTGACTTTCAGAGGTGGATCATCCCTTTTGGAGCTAAAATGAGCATCTTTATCGTCATTTTCATGCTTCAACGGAGCCAAAAGTCAAGATTTGGCTCATGGTTAAAAGTGACTTAAAAGGACCCAAATGCTCACTTCGAGGGCTTAAAACGTGTTTATTCACTGCGGGAAGAGATATAAACAACATTTGGAGTAAATTAATGTTCATTCGAGAAACTTCGATTTTTCATGTAAAAGGATCGATGGCCCGCGATCTGATGAAATTGCTCTGAGTTGACCAAAATGGCCCGTTTTGAAGATTTCCATCTTTCAACTAATTTTGACTTTCAGAGGAGGATCATCCATTTTGGAGCTAAAATGAGCATCATTATCATCATTTTCATGCTTCTAGAGAGCAAAAACTCAAGATTTGACTCATGGTTAAAAGTGACTTAAAAGGACCCAAATGCTTAATTCGAGGCCTAAAACGTGTTTATTTACTGCGGGAAGAGATATAAACAACATTTAGAGTAAATTAATTTACTTTACTGTAACATTAATTTATTATCTCTTCCCGCTCAAGATTTGGCTCATGGTTAAAAGTGACTTAAAAGGACCCAAATGCTCACTTCGAGGGCTTAAAACGTGTTTATTCACTGCGGGAAGAGATATGAACAACATTTAGAGTAAATTAATGTTCATGCGAGAACCTTCAATTTTTCATGCAAAACGATCGATGACCCGCGACCTGATGAAATTGCTCAGAGATGACCAAAATGGTCTGTTTTGAAAATTTCCATCTTTCAACTAATTTTGACTTTCAGAGGTGGATCATCCCATTTGGAGCTAAAATGAGCATCATTATCGTCATTTTCATGCTTCTAGGGAGCCAAAACTCAAGATTTGGCTCAGGGTTAAAAGTGACTGAAAAGGACCCAAATGCTCACTTCGAGGGCTTAAAACGTGTTTATTCACTGCGGGAAGAGATATAAACAACATTTAGAGTAAATTAATGTTCATGCGAGAAACTTCGATTTTTCATGCAAAACGATCGATGACCCGCGACCTGATGAAATTGCTCTGAGTTGACCAAAATGGTCCGTTTTGAAAATTTCCATCTTTCAACTAATTTTGACTTTCAGAGGTGGACCTTCCCTTTTGGAGCTAAAATGAGCATCTTTATCATCATTTTCATGCTTCTAGGGAGCCAAAACTCAAGATTTGGCTCAGGGTTAAAAGTGACTTAAAAGGACCTAAATGCTCACTTCGAGGGTTTAAAACGTGTTTATTCACTGCGGGAAGATTTATAAACAACATTTGGAGTAAATTAATGTTCATGCGAGAAACTTCGATTTTTCATGCAAAACGATCGATGACCCGCGACCTGATGAAATTGCTCAAAGATGACCAAAATGGTCTGTTTTGAAAATTTCCATCTTTCAACTAATTTTGACTTTCAGAGGTGGATCATCCATTTTGGAGCTAAAATGAGCATCATTATCATCATTTTCATGCTTCTAGGGAGCAAAACCTCAAGATTTGACTCATGGTTAAAAGTGACTTAAAAGGACCCAAATGCTTACTTCGAGGCCTAAAATGTGTTTATTCACTGCGGGAAGAGATATAAACAACATTTAGAGTAAATTAATTTACTTTACTTTAACATTAATTTATTATCTCTTCCCGCTCAAGATTTGGCTCATGGTTAAAAGTGACTTAAAAGGACCCAAATGCTCACTTCGAGGGCGTAAAACGTGTTTATTCACTGCGGGAAGAGATATAAACAACATTTAGAGTAAATTAATGTTCATGCGAGAAACTTCGATTTTTCATGCAAAACGATCGATGACCCGCGACCTGATGAAATTGCTCTGAGTTGACCAAAATGGTCCGTTTTGAAAATTTCCATCTTTCAACTAATTTTGACTTTCAGAGGTGGACCATCCCTTTTGGAGCTAAAATGAGCATCTTTATCATCATTTTCATGCTTCTAGGGTGCCAAAACTCAAGATTTGGCTCAGGGTTAAAATTGACTTAAAAGGACCCAAATGCTCACTTCGAGGGCTTAAAACGTGTTTATTCACTGCGGGAAGAGATATAAACAACATTTAGAGTAAATTATTGTTCATGCGAGAAACTTCGATTTTTCATGTAAAACGATCGATGACCCGTGACCTGATGAAATTGCTCTGAGTTGACCAAAATGGTCAGTTTTGAAAATTTCAATCTTTCAACTAATTTTGACTTTCAGAGGTGGATCATCCCTTTTGGAGCTAAAATGAGCATCTTTATCGTCATTTTCATGCTTCAACGGAGCCAAAAGTCAAGATTTGGCTCATGGTTAAAAGTGACTTAAAAGGACCCAAATGCTCACTTCGAGGGCTTAAAACGTGTTTATTCACTGCGGGAAGAGATATAAACAACATTTGGAGTAAATTAATGTTCATTCGAGAAACTTCGATTTTTCATGTAAAAGGATCGATGGCCCGCGATCTGATGAAATTGCTCTGAGTTGACCAAAATGGCCCGTTTTGAAGATTTCCATCTTTCAACTAATTTTGACTTTCAGAGGAGGATCATCCATTTTGGAGCTAAAATGAGCATCATTATCATCATTTTCATGCTTCTAGAGAGCAAAAACTCAAGATTTGACTCATGGTTAAAAGTGACTTAAAAGGACCCAAATGCTTAATTCGAGGCCTAAAACGTGTTTATTTACTGCGGGAAGAGATATAAACAACATTTAGAGTAAATTAATTTACTTTACTGTAACATTAATTTATTATCTCTTCCCGCTCAAGATTTGGCTCATGGTTAAAAGTGACTTAAAAGGACCCAAATGCTCACTTCGAGGGCTTAAAACGTGTTTATTCACTGCGGGAAGAGATATGAACAACATTTAGAGTAAATTAATGTTCATGCGAGAACCTTCAATTTTTCATGCAAAACGATCGATGACCCGCGACCTGATGAAATTGCTCAGAGATGACCAAAATGGTCTGTTTTGAAAATTTCCATCTTTCAACTAATTTTGACTTTCAGAGGTGGATCATCCCATTTGGAGCTAAAATGAGCATCATTATCGTCATTTTCATGCTTCTAGGGAGCCAAAACTCAAGATTTGGCTCAGGGTTAAAAGTGACTGAAAAGGACCCAAATGCTCACTTCGAGGGCTTAAAACGTGTTTATTCACTGCGGGAAGAGATATAAACAACATTTAGAGTAAATTAATGTTCATGCGAGAAACTTCGATTTTTCATGCAAAACGATCGATGACCCGCGACCTGATGAAATTGCTCTGAGTTGACCAAAATGGTCCGTTTTGAAAATTTCCATCTTTCAACTAATTTTGACATTTAGAGGTGGACCATCCCTTTTGGAGCTAAAATGAGCATCTTTATCATCATTTTGATGCTTCTAGGGAGCCAAAACTCAAGATTTGGCTCAGGGTTAAAAGTGACTTAAAAGGACCCAAATGCTCACTTTGAGGGCTTAAAACGTGTTTATTCACTGCGGCAAGAGATATAAACAACATTTAGAGTAAATTAATGTTCATGCGAGAAACTTCGATTTTTCATGCAAAACGATCGATGACCCGCGACCTGATGAAATTGCTCTGAGTTGACCAAAATGGTCCGTTTTGAAAATTTCCATCTTTCAACTAATTTTGACTTTCAGAGGTGGACCATCCCTTTTGGAGCTAAAATGAGCATCTTTATCATCATTTTCATGCTTCTAGGGAGCCAAAACTCAAGATTTGGCTCAGGGTTAAAAGTGACTGAAAAGGACCCAAATGCTCACTTCGAGGGCTTAAAACGTGTTTATTCACTGCGGGAAGAGATATAAACAACATTTAGAGTAAATTAATGTTCATGCGAGAAACTTCGATTTTTCATGCAAAACGATCGATGACCCGCGACCTGATGAAATTGCTCTGAGTTGACCAAAATGGTCTGTTTTGAAAATTTCCATCTTTCAACTAATTTTGACTTTCAGAGGTGGATCATCCCTTTTGGAGCTAAAATGAGCATCATTATCATCATTTTCATGCTTCTAGGGAGCAAAAACTCAAGACTTGACTCATGGTTAAAAGTGACTTAAAAGGACCCAAATGCTTACTTCGAGGCCTAAAACGTGTTTATTCACTGCGGGAAGAGATATAAACAACATTTAGAATAAATTAATGTTCATGCGAGAAACTTCGATTTTTCATGCAAAACGATCGATGACCCGCGACCTGATGAAATTGCTCTGAGTTGACCAAAATGGTCCGTTTTGAAAATTTCCATCTTTCAACTAATTTTGACTTTCAGAGGTGGACCATCCCTTTTGGAGCTAAAATGAGCATCTTTATCATCATTTTCATGCTTCTAGGGAGCCAAAACTCAAGATTTGGCTCAGGGTTAAAAGTGACTTAAAAGGACCTAAATGCTCACTTCGAGGGCTTAAAACGTGTTTATTCACTGCGGGAAGATTTATAAACAACATTTGGAGTAAATTAATGTTCATGCGAGAAACTTCGATTTTTCATGCAAAACGGTCGATGACCCGCGACCTGATGAAGTTGCTCAAAGATGACCAAAATGGTCTGTTTTGAACATTTCCATCTTTCAACTAATTTTGACTTTCAGAGGTGGATCATCCATTTTGGAGCTAAAATGAGCATCATTATCATCATTTTCATGCTTCTAGGGAGCAAAACCTCAAGATTTGACTCATGGTTAAAAGTGACTTAAAAGGACCCAAATGCTTACTTCGAGGCCTAAAACGTGTTTATTCACTGCGGGAAGAGAAATAAACAACATTTAGAGTAAATTAATTTACTTTACTTTAACATTAATTTATTATCTCTTCCCGCTCAAGATTTGGCTCATGGTTAAAAGTAACTTAAAAGGACCCAAATGCTCACTTCGAGGGCGTAAAACGTGTTTATTCACTGCGGGAAGAGATATAAACAACATTTAGAGTAAATTAATGTTCATGCGAGAAACTTCGATTTTTCATGCAAAACGATCGATGTCCCGCGACCTGATGAAATTGCTCTGAGTTGACCAAAATGGTCCGTTTTGAAAATTTCCATGTTTCAACTAATTTTGACTTTCAGAGGTGGACCATCCCTTTTGGAGCTAAAATGAGCATCTTTATCATCATTTTCATGCTTCTAGGGTGCCAAAACTCAAGATTTGGCTCAGGGTTAAAATTGACTTAAAAGGACCCAAATGCTCACTTCGAGGGCTTAAAACGTGTTTATTCACTGCGGGAAGAGATATAAACAACATTTAGAGTATATTAATGTTCATGCGAGAAACTTCGATTTTTCATGCAAAACGATCGATGAACCGCGACCTGATGAAATTGCTCTGAGTTGACCAAAATGGCCCGTTTTGAAAATTTCCATCTTTCAACTAATTTTGACATTCAGAGGTGGACCATCCCTTTTGGAGCTAAAATGAGCATCTTTATCATCATTTTGATGCTTCTAGGGAGCCAAAACTCAAGATTTGGCTCAGGGTTAAAAGTGACTTAAAAGGACCCAAATGCTCACTTCGAGGGCTTAAAACGTGTTTATTCACTGCGGGAAGAGATATAAACAACATTTAGAGTAAATTAATGTTCATGCGAGAAACTTCGATTTTTCATGCAAAACGATCGATGACCCGCACCTTATGAAATTGCTCTGAGTTGACCAAAATGGTCCGTTTTGAAAATTTCAATCTTTCAACTAATTTTGACTTTCAGAGGTGGATCATCCCTTTTGGAGCTAAAATGAGCATCTTTATAGTCATTTTCATGCTTCAATGGAGCCAAAAGTCAAGATTTGGCTCATGGTTAAAAGTGGACTTAAAAAGGACCAAAATGCTCACTTCGAGGGCTTAAAACGTGTTTATTCACTGCGGGAAGAGATATAAACAACATTTGGAGTAAATTAATGTTCATGCGAGAAACTTCAATTTTTCATGCAAAACGATCGATGACCCGCGACCTGATGAAATTGCTCTGAGTTGACCAAAATGGCCCGTTTTGAAGATTTCCATCTTTCAACTAATTTTGACTTTCAGAGGAGGATCATCACTATTGGAGCTAAAATGAGCATCATTAATCATCATTTTCATGCTTCTAGGGAGCAAAAACTCAATATTTGACTCATGGTTAAAAGTGACTTAAAAGGACCCAAATGCTCACTTCGAGGGCTTAAAACGTGTTTATTCACTGCGGGAAGAGATATAAACAACATTTAGAGTAAATTAATGTTCATGCGAGAAACTTCGATTTTTCATGCAAAACGATCGATGACCCGCACCTTATGAAATTGCTCTGAGTTGACCAAAATGGTCCGTTTTGAAAATTTCAATCTTTCAACTAATTTTGACTTTCAGAGGTGGATCATCCCTTTTGGAGCTAAAATGAGCATCTTTATAGTCATTTTCATGCTTCAATGGAGCCAAAAGTCAAGATTTGGCTCATGGTTAAAAGTGACTTAAAAGGACCAAAATGCTCACTTCGAGGGCTTAAACGTGTTTATTCACTGCGGGAAGAGATATAACAACATTTGGAGTAAATTAATGTTCATGCGAGAAACTTCAATTTTTCATGCAAAACGATCGATGACCCGCGACCTGATGAAATTGCTCTGAGTTGACCAAAATGGCCCGTTTTGAAGATTTCCATCTTTCAACTAATTTTGACTTTCAGAGGAGGATCATCACTATTGGAGCTAAAATGAGCATCATTATCATCATTTTCATGCTTCTAGGGAGCAAAAACTCAATATTTGACTCATGGTTAAAAGTGACTTAAAAGGTCCCAAATGCTTACTTCGAGCCTAAAACGGGTTTATTCAGTGCGGGAAGAGATATAAACAACATTTAGAGTATTTTAATTTACTTTACTTTAACATTAATTTATTATCTCTTCCCGCTCAAGATTTGACTCATGGTTAAAAGTGACTTAAAAGGACCCAAATGCTCACTTCGAGGGCTTAAAACGTGTTTATTCACTGCGGGAAGAGATATACACAACTTTTAGAGTAAATTAATGTTCATGCGAGAACCTTCCATTTTTCATGCAAAAGGATCGATGACCCGCGACCTGATGAAATTGCTCTGAGTTGACCAAAATGGTCCGTTTTGAAAATTTCCATCTTTCAACTAATTTTGACATTCAGAGGTGGACCATCCCTTTTGGAGCTAAAATGAGCATCTTTATCATCATTTTGATGCTTCTAGGGAGCCAAAACTCAAGATTTGACTCAGGGTTAAAAGTGACTTAAAAGGACCCAAATGCTCACTTCGAGGGCTTAAAACGTGTTTATTCACTGCGGGAAGAGATATAAACAACATTTAGAGTAAATTAATGTTCATGCGAGAAACTTCGATTTTTCATGCAAAACGATCGATGACCCGCGACCTGATGAAATTGCTCTGAGTTGACCAAAATGGTCCGTTTTGAAGATTTCCATCTTTTAACTAATTTTGACTTTCAGAGGAGGATCATCCCTATTGGAGCTAAAATGAGCATCATTATCATCATTTTCATGCTTCTAGGGAGCAAATACTCAAGATTTGACTCATGGTTAAAAGTGACTTAAAAGGACCCAAATGCTCACTTTGAGGCCTAAAACGTGTTTATTCACTGCGGGAAGAGATATAAACAACATTTAGAGTGATATAATTTACTTTACTTTAACATTAATTTATTATCTCTTCCCGCTCAAGATTTGGCTCATGGTTAAAAGTGACTTAAAAGGACCCAAATGCTCACTTTGAGGGCTTAAAACGTGTTTATTCACTGCGGGAAGAGATATAAACAACATTTAGAGTAAATTAATGTTCATGCGAGAACCTTCAATTTTTCATGCGAAACGATCGATGACCCGCTCAGAGATGACCAAAATGGTCTGTTTTGAAAATTTCCATCTTTCAACTAATTTTGACTTTCAGAGGTGGATCATCCCTTTTGGAGCTAAAATGAGCATCATTATCATCATTTTCATGCTTCTAGAGAGCAAAAACTCAAGACTTGACTCATGGTTAAAAGTGACTTAAAAGGACCCAAATGCTTACTTCGAGGCCTAAAACGTGTTTACTCACTGCGGGAAGAGATATAAACAACATTTAGAATAAATTAATGTTCATGCGAGAAACTTCGATTTTTCATGCAAAACGATCGATGACCCGCGACCTGATGAAATTGCTCTGAGTTAGTTGACCAAATGCGGTCCGTTTTGAAAATTTCCATCTTTCAACTAATTTTGACTTTCAGAGGTGGACCTTCCCTTTTGGAGCTAAAATGAGCATCTTTATCATCATTTTCATGCTTCTAGGGAGCCAAAACTCAAGATTTGGCTCAGGGTTAAAAGTGACTTAAAAGGACTAAATGCTCACTTCGAGGGTTTAAAACGTGTTATTCACTGCGGGAAGATTTATAAACAACATTTGGAGTAAATTAATGTTCATGCGAGAAACTTCGATTTTTCATGCAAAACGATCGATGACCCGCGACCTGATGAAATTGCTCAAAGATGACCAAAATGGTCTGTTTTGAAAATTCCATCTTTCAACTAATTTTGACTTTCAGAGGTGGATCATCCATTTTGGAGCTAAAATGAGCATCATTATCATCATTTTCATGCTTCTAGGGAGCAAAACCTCAAGATTTGACTCATGGTTAAAAGTGACTTAAAAGGACCCAAATGCTTACTTCGAGGCCTAAAATGTGTTTATTCACTGCGGGAAGAGATATAAACAACATTTAGAGTAAATTAATTTACTTTACTTTAACATTAATTTATTATCTCTTCCCGCTCAAGATTTGGCTCATGGTTAAAAGTGACTTAAAAGGACCCAAATGCTCACTTCGAGGGCGTAAAACGTGTTTATTCACTGCGGGAAGAGATATAAACAACATTTAGAGTAAATTAATGTTCATGCGAGAAACTTCGATTTTTCATGCAAAACGATCGATGACCCGCGACCTGATGAATTGCTCTGAGTTGACCAAAATGGTCCGTTTGAAATTTCCATCTTCAACTAATTTTGACTTTCAGAGGTGGACCATCCCTTTTGGAGCTAAAATGAGCATCTTTATCATTATTTTCATGCTTCTAGGGTGCCAAAACTCAAGATTTGGCTCAGGGTTAAAATTGACTTAAAAGGACCCAAATGCTCACTTCGAGGGCTTAAAACGTGTTTATTCACTGCGGGAAGAGATATAAACAACATTTGGAGTAAATTAATGTTCATTCGAGAAACTTCGATTTTTCATGCAAAACGATCGATGACCCGCGACCTGATGAAATTGCTCTGAGTTGACCAAAATGGTCCGTTTTGAAAATTTCCATCTTTCAACTAATTTTGACTTTCAGAGGTGGACCATCCCTTTTGGAGCTAAAATGAGCATCTTTATCATCATTTTCATGCTTCTAGGGAGCCAAAACTCAAGATTTGGCTCAGGGTTAAAAGTGACTGAAAAGGACCCAAATGCTCACTTCGAGGGCTTAAAACGTGTTTATTCACTGCGGGAAGAGATATAAACAACATTTAGAGTAAATTAATGTTCATGCGAGAAACTTCGATTTTTCATGCAAAACGATCGATGCGCGACCTGATGAAATTGCTCTGAGTTGACCAAAATGGTCTGTTTTGAAAATTTCCATCTTTCAACTAATTTTGACTTTCAGAGGTGGATCATCCCTTTTGGAGCTAAAATGAGCATCATTATCATCATTTTCATGCTTCTAGGGAGCAAAAACCTCAAGACTTGACTCATGGTTAAAAGTGACTTAAAAGGACCCAAATGCTTACTTCGAGGCCTAAAACGTGTTTATTCACTGCGGGAAGAGATATAAACAACATTTAGAATAAATTAATGTTCATGCGAGAAACTTCGATTTTTCATGCAAAACGATCGATGACCCGCGACCTGATGAAATTGCTCTGAGTTGACCAAAATGGTCTGTTTTGAAAATTTCCATCTTTCAACTAATTTTGACTTTCAGAGGTGGATCATCCCTTTTGGAGCTAAAATGAGCATCATTATCATCATTTTCATGCTTCTAGGGAGCAAAAACCTCAAGACTTGACTCATGGTTAAAAGTGACTTAAAAGGACCCAAATGCTTACTTCGAGGCCTAAAACGTGTTTATTCACTGCGGGAAGAGATATAAACAACATTTAGAATAAATTAATGTTCATGCGAGAAACTTCGATTTTTCATGCAAAACGATCGATGACCCGCGACCTGATGAAATTGCTCTGAGTTGACCAAAATGGTCCGTTTTGAAAATTTCCATCTTTCAACTAATTTTGACTTTCAGAGGTGGACCATCCCTTTTGGAGCTAAAATGAGCATCTTTATCATCATTTTCATGCTTCTAGGGAGCCAAAACTCAAGATTTGGCTCAGGGTTAAAAGTGACTTAAAAGGACCTAAATGCTCACTTCGAGGGCTTAAAACGTGTTTTATTCACTGCGGGAAGAGATATAAACAACATTTAGAGTATATTAATGTTCATGCGAGAAACTTCGATTTTCATGCAAAACGATCGATGAACCGCGACCTGATGAAATTGCTCTGAGTTGACCAAAATGGCCCGTTTTGAAAATTTCCATCTTTCAACTAATTTTGACATTCAGAGGTGGACCATCCCTTTTGGAGCTAAAATGAGCATCTTTATCATCATTTTGATGCTTCTAGGGAGCCAAAACTCAAGATTTGACTCAGGGTTAAAAGTGACTTAAAAGGACCCAAATGCTCACTTCGAGGGCTTAAAACGTGTTTATTCACTGCGGGAAGAGATATAAACAACATTTAGAGTAAATTAATGTTCATGCGAGAAACTTCGATTTTTCATGCAAAACGATCGATGACCCGCAACTTATGAAATTGCTCTGAGTTGACCAAAATGGTCCGTTTTGAAAATTTCAATCTTTCAACTAATTTTGACTTTCAGAGGTGGATCATCCCTTTTGGAGCTAAAATGAGCATCTTTATAGTCATTTTCATGCTTCAATGGAGCCAAAAGTCAAGATTTGGCTCATGGTTAAAAGTGACTTAAAAGGACCAAAATGCTCACTTCGAGGGCTTAAAACGTGTTTATTCACTGCGGGAAGAGATATAAACAACATTTGGAGTAAATTAATGTTCATGCGAGAAACTTCAATTTTTCATGCAAACGATCGATGACCCGCGACCTGATGAAATTGCTCTGAGTTGACCAAAATGGCCCGTTTTGAAGATTTCCATCTTTCAACTAATTTTGACTTTCAGAGGAGGATCATCACTATTGGAGCTAAAATGAGCATCATTATCATCATTTTCATGCTTCTAGGGAGCAAAAACTCAATATTTGACTCATGGTTAAAAGTGACTTAAAAGGACCCAAATGCTCACTTCGAGGGCTTAAAACGTGTTTATTCACTGCGGGAAGAGATATAAACAACATTTAGAGTAAATTAATGTTCATGCGAGAAACTTCGATTTTTCATGCAAAACGATCGATGACCCGCACCTTATGAAATTGCTCTGAGTTGACCAAAATGGTCCGTTTTGAAAATTTCAATCTTTCAACTAATTTTGACTTTCAGAGGTGGATCATCCCTTTTGGAGCTAAAATGAGCATCTTTATAGTCATTTTCATGCTTCAATGGAGCCAAAAGTCAAGATTTGGCTCATGGTTAAAAGTGACTTAAAAGGACCAAAATGCTCACTTCGAGGGCTTAAAACGTGTTTATTCACTGCGGGAAGAGATATAAACAACATTTGGAGTAAATTAATGTTCATGCGAGAAACTTCAATTTTTCATGCAAAACGATCGATGACCCGCGACCTGATGAAATTGCTCTGAGTTGACCAAAATGGCCCGTTTTGAAGATTTCCATCTTTCAACTAATTTTGACTTTCAGAGGAGGATCATCACTATTGGAGCTAAAATGAGCATCATTATCATCATTTTCATGCTTCTAGGGAGCAAAAACTCAATATTTGACTCATGGTTAAAAGTGACTTAAAAGGTCCCAAATGCTTACTTCGAGGCCTAAAACGGGTTTATTCAGTGCGGGAAGAGATATAAACAACATTTAGAGTATTTTAATTTACTTTACTTTAACATTAATTTATTATCTCTTCCCGCTCAAGATTTGACTCATGGTTAAAAGTGACTTAAAAGGACCCAAATGCTCACTTCGAGGGCTTAAAACGTGTTTATTCACTGCGGGAAGAGATATACACAACTTTTAGAGTAAATTAATGTTCATGCGAGAACCTTCCATTTTTCATGCAAAAGGATCGATGACCCGCGACCTGATGAAATTGCTCTGAGTTGACCAAAATGGTCCGTTTTGAAAATTTCCATCTTTCAACTAATTTTGACATTCAGAGGTGGACCATCCCTTTTGGAGCTAAAAATGAGCATCTTTATCATCATTTTGATGCTTCTAGGGAGCCAAAACTCAAGATTTGACTCAGGGTTAAAAGTGACTTAAAAGGACCCAAATGCTCACTTCGAGGGCTTAAAACGTGTTTATTCACTGCAGGAAGAGATATAAACAACATTTAGAGTAAATTAATGTTCATGCGAGAAACTTCGATTTTTCATGCAAAACGATCGATGACCCGCGACCTGATGAAATTGCTCTGAGTTGACCAAAATGGTCCGTTTTGAAGATTTCCATCTTTTAACTAATTTTGACTTTCAGAGGAGGATCATCCCTATTGGAGCTAAAATGAGCATCATTATCATCATTTTCATGCTTCTAGGGAGCAAATACTCAAGATTTGACTCATGGTTAAAAGTGACTTAAAAGGACCCAAATGCTCACTTTGAGGCCTAAAACGTGTTTATTCACTGCGGGAAGAGATATAAACAACATTTAGAGTGATATAATTTACTTTACTTTAACATTAATTTATTATCTCTTCCCGCTCAAGATTTGGCTCATGGTTAAAAGTGACTTAAAAGGACCCAAATGCTCACTTTGAGGGCTTAAAACGTGTTTATTCACTGCGGGAAGAGATATAAACAACATTTAGAGTAAATTAATGTTCATGCGAGAACCTTCAATTTTTCATGCGAAACGATCGATGACCCGCGACCTGATGAAATTGCTCAGAGATGACCAAAATGGTCTGTTTTGAAAATTTCCATCTTTCAACTAATTTTGACTTTCAGAGGTGGATCATCCCTTTTGGAGCTAAAATGAGCATCATTATCATCATTTTCATGCTTCTAGAGAGCAAAAACTCAAGACTTGACTCATGGTTAAAAGTGACTTAAAAGGACCCAAATGCTTACTTCGAGGCCTAAAACGTGTTTACTCACTGCGGGAAGAGATATAAACAACATTTAGAATAAATTAATGTTCATGCGAGAAACTTCGATTTTTCATGCAAAACGATCGATGACCCGCGACCTGATGAAATTGCTCTGAGTTGACCAAAATGGTCCGTTTTGAAAATTTCCATCTTTCAACTAATTTTGACTTTCAGAGGTGGACCTTCCCTTTTGGAGCTAAAATGAGCATCTTTATCATCATTTTCATGCTTCTAGGGAGCCAAAACTCAAGATTTGGCTCAGGGTTAAAAGTGACTTAAAAGGACCTAAATGCTCACTTCGAGGGTTTAAAACGTGTTTATTCACTGCGGGAAGATTTATAAACAACATTTGGAGTAAATTAATGTTCATGCGAGAAACTTCAATTTTTCATGCAAAACGATCGATGACCCGCGACCTGATGAAATTGCTCAAAGATGACCAAAATGGTCTGTTTTGAAAATTTCCATCTTTCAACTAATTTTGACTTTCAGAGGTGGATCATCCATTTTGGAGCTAAAATGAGCATCATTATCATCATTTTCATGCTTCTAGGGAGCAAAACCTCAAGATTTGACTCATGGTTAAAAGTGACTTAAAAGGACCCAAATGCTTACTTCGAGGCCTAAAATGTGTTTATTCACTGCGGGAAGAGATATAAACAACATTTAGAGTAAATTAATTTACTTTACTTTAACATTAATTTATTATCTCTTCCCGCTCAAGATTTGGCTCATGGTTAAAAGTGACTTAAAAGGACCCAAATGCTCACTTCGAGGGCGTAAAACGTGTTTATTCACTGCGGGAAGAGATATAAACAACATTTAGAGTAAATTAATGTTCATGCGAGAAACTTCGATTTTTCATGCAAAACGATCGATGACCCGCGACCTGATGAAATTGCTCTGAGTTGACCAAAATGGTCCGTTTTGAAAATTTCCATCTTTCAACTAATTTTGACTTTCAGAGGTGGACCATCCCTTTTGGAGCTAAAATGAGCATCTTTATCATCATTTTCATGCTTCTAGGGTGCCAAAACTCAAGATTTGGCTCAGGGTTAAAATTGACTTAAAAGGACCCAAATGCTCACTTCGAGGGCTTAAAACGTGTTTATTCACTGCGGGAAGAGATATAAACAACATTTAGAGTAAATTATTGTTCATGCGAGAAACTTCGATTTTTCATGTAAAACGATCGATGACCCGTGACCTGATGAAATTGCTCTGAGTTGACCAAAATGGTCAGTTTTGAAAATTTCAATCTTTCAACTAATTTTGACTTTCAGAGGTGGATCATCCCTTTTGGAGCTAAAATGAGCATCTTTATCGTCATTTTCATGCTTCAACGGAGCCAAAAGTCAAGATTTGGCTCATGGTTAAAAGTGACTTAAAAGGACCCAAATGCTCACTTCGAGGGCTTAAAACGTGTTTATTCACTGCGGGAAGAGATATAAACAACATTTGGAGTAAATTAATGTTCATTCGAGAAACTTCGATTTTTCATGCAAAACGATCGATGACCCGCGACCTGATGAAATTGCTCTGAGTTGACCAAAATGGTCCGTTTTGAAAATTTCCATCTTTCAACTAATTTTGACTTTCAGAGGTGGACCATCCCTTTTGGAGCTAAAATGAGCATCTTTATCATCATTTTCATGCTTCTAGGGAGCCAAAACTCAAGATTTGGCTCAGGGTTAAAAGTGACTGAAAAGGACCCAAATGCTCACTTCGAGGGCTTAAAACATGTTTATTCACTGCGGGAAGAGATATAAACAACATTTAGAGTAAATTAATGTTCATGCGAGAAACTTCGATTTTTCATGCAAAACGATCGATGACCCGCGACCTGATGAAATTGCTCTGAGTTGACCAAAATGGTCTGTTTTGAAAATTTCCATCTTTCAACTAATTTTGACTTTCAGAGGTGGATCATCCCTTTTGGAGCTAAAATGAGCATCATTATCATCATTTTCATGCTTCTAGGGAGCAAAAACTCAAGACTTGACTCATGGTTAAAAGTGACTTAAAAGGACCCAAATGCTTACTTCGAGGCCTAAAACGTGTTTATTCACTGCGGGAAGAGATATAAACAACATTTAGAATAAATTAATGTTCATGCGAGAAACTTCGATTTTTCATGCAAAACGATCGATGACCCGCGACCTGATGAAATTGCTCTGAGTTGACCAAAATGGTCCGTTTTGAAAATTTCCATCTTTCAACTAATTTTGACTTTCAGAGGTGGACCATCCCTTTTGGAGCTAAAATGAGCATCTTTATCATCATTTTCATGCTTCTAGGGAGCCAAAACTCAAGATTTGGCTCAGGGTTAAAAGTGACTTAAAAGGACCTAAATGCTCACTTCGAGGGCTTAAAACGTGTTTATTCACTGCGGGAAGATTTATAAACAACATTTGGAGTAAATTAATGTTCATGCGAGAAACTTCGATTTTTCATGCAAAACGATCGATGACCCGCGACCTGATGAAGTTGCTCAAAGATGACCAAAATGGTCTGTTTTGAAAATTTCCATCTTTCAACTAATTTTGACTTTCAGAGGTGGATCATCCATTTTGGAGCTAAAATGAGCATCATTATCATCATTTTCATGCTTCTAGGGAGCAAAACCTCAAGATTTGACTCATGGTTAAAAGTGACTTAAAAGGACCCAAATGCTTACTTCGAGGCCTAAAACGTGTTTATTCACTGCGGGAAGAGAAATAAACAACATTTAGAGTAAATTAATTTACTTTACTTTAACATTAATTTATTATCTCTTCCCGCTCAAGATTTGGCTCATGGTTAAAAGTGACTTAAAAGGACCCAAATGCTCACTTCGAGGGCGTAAAACGTGTTTATTCACTGCGGGAAGAGATATAAACAACATTTAGAGTAAATTAATGTTCATGCGAGAAACTTCGATTTTTCATGCAAAACGATCGATGTCCCGCGACCTGATGAAATTGCTCTGAGTTGACCAAAATGGTCCGTTTTGAAAATTTCCATGTTTCAACTAATTTTGACTTTCAGAGGTGGACCATCCCTTTTGGAGCTAAAATGAGCATCTTTATCATCATTTTCATGCTTCTAGGGTGCCAAAACTCAAGATTTGGCTCAGGGTTAAAATTGACTTAAAAGGACCCAAATGCTCACTTCGAGGGCTTAAAACGTGTTTATTCACTGCGGGAAGAGATATAAACAACATTTAGAGTATATTAATGTTCATGCGAGAAACTTCGATTTTTCATGCAAAACGATCGATGAACCGCGACCTGATGAAATTGCTCTGAGTTGACCAAAATGGCCCGTTTTGAAAATTTCCATCTTTCAACTAATTTTGACATTCAGAGGTGGACCATCCCTTTTGGAGCTAAAATGAGCATCTTTATCATCATTTTGATGCTTCTAGGGAGCCAAAACTCAAGATTTGGCTCAGGGTTAAAAGTGACTTAAAAGGACCCAAATGCTCACTTCGAGGGCTTAAAACGTGTTTATTCACTGCGGGAAGAGATATAAACAACATTTAGAGTAAATTAATGTTCATGCGAGAAACTTCGATTTTTCATGCAAAACGATCGATGACCCGCACCTTATGAAATTGCTCTGAGTTGACCAAAATGGTCCGTTTTGAAAATTTCAATCTTTCAACTAATTTTGACTTTCAGAGGTGGATCATCCCTTTTGGAGCTAAAATGAGCATCTTTATAGTCATTTTCATGCTTCAATGGAGCCAAAAGTCAAGATTTGGCTCATGGTTAAAAGTGACTTAAAAGGACCAAAATGCTCACTTCGAGGGCTTAAAACGTGTTTATTCACTGCGGGAAGAGATATAAACAACATTTGGAGTAAATTAATGTTCATGCGAGAAACTTCAATTTTTCATGCAAAACGATCGATGACCCGCGACCTGATGAAATTGCTCTGAGTTGACCAAAATGGCCCGTTTTGAAGATTTCCATCTTTCAACTAATTTTGACTTTCAGAGGAGGATCATCACTATTGGAGCTAAAATGAGCATCATTATCATCATTTTCATGCTTCTAGGGAGCAAAAACTCAATATTTGACTCATGGTTAAAAGTGACTTAAAAGGTCCCAAATGCTTACTTCGAGGCCTAAAACGGGTTTATTCAGTGCGGGAAGAGATATAAACAACATTTAGAGTATTTTAATTTACTTTACTTTAACATTAATTGATTATCTCTTCCCGCTCAAGATTTGACTCATGGTTAAAAGTGACTTAAAAGGACCCAAATGCTCACTTCGAGGGCTTAAAACGTGTTTATTCACTGCGGGAAGAGATATACACAACTTTTAGAGTAAATTAATGTTCATGCGAGAACCTTCCATTTTTCATGCAAAAGGATCGATGACCCGCGACCTGATGAAATTGCTCTGAGTTGACCAAAATGGTCCGTTTTGAAAATTTCCATCTTTCAACTAATTTTGACATTCAGAGGTGGACCATCCCTTTTGGAGCTAAAATGAGCATCTTTATCATCATTTTGATGCTTCTAGGGAGCCAAAACTCAAGATTTGACTCAGGGTTAAAAGTGACTTAAAAGGACCCAAATGCTCACTTCGAGGGCTTAAAACGTGTTTATTCACTGCGGGAAGAGATATAAACAACATTTAGAGTAAATTAATGTTCATGCGAGAAACTTCGATTTTTCATGCAAAACGATCGATGACCCGCGACCTGATGAAATTGCTCTGAGTTGACCAAAATGGTCCGTTTTGAAGATTTCCATCTTTTAACTAATTTTGACTTTCAGAGGAGGATCATCCCTATTGGAGCTAAAATGAGCATCATTATCATCATTTTCATGCTTCTAGGGAGCAAATACTCAAGATTTGACTCATGGTTAAAAGTGACTTAAAAGGACCCAAATGCTCACTTTGAGGCCTAAAACGTGTTTATTCACTGCGGGAAGAGATATAAACAACATTTAGAGTGATATAATTTACTTTACTTTAACATTAATTTATTATCTCTTCCCGCTCAAGATTTGGCTCATGGTTAAAAGTGACTTAAAAGGACCCAAATGCTCACTTTGAGGGCTTAAAACGTGTTTATTCACTGCGGGAAGAGATATAAACAACATTTAGAGTAAATTAATGTTCATGCGAGAACCTTCAATTTTTCATGCGAAACGATCGATGACCCGCGACCTGATGAAATTGCTCAGAGATGACCAAAATGGTCTGTTTTGAAAATTTCCATCTTTCAACTAATTTTGACTTTCAGAGGTGGATCATCCCTTTTGGAGCTAAAATGAGCATCATTATCATCATTTTCATGCTTCTAGAGAGCAAAAACTCAAGACTTGACTCATGGTTAAAAGTGACTTAAAAGGACCCAAATGCTTACTTCGAGGCCTAAAACGTGTTTACTCACTGCGGGAAGAGATATAAACAACATTTAGAATAAATTAATGTTCATGCGAGAAACTTCGATTTTTCATGCAAAACGATCGATGACCCGCGACCTGATGAAATTGCTCTGAGTTGACCAAAATGGTCCGTTTTGAAAATTTCCATCTTTCAACTAATTTTGACTTTCAGAGGTGGACCTTCCCTTTTGGAGCTAAAATGAGCATCTTTATCATCATTTTCATGCTTCTAGGGAGCCAAAACTCAAGATTTGGCTCAGGGTTAAAAGTGACTTAAAAGGACCTAAATGCTCACTTCGAGGGTTTAAAACGTGTTTATTCACTGCGGGAAGATTTATAAACAACATTTGGAGTAAATTAATGTTCATGCGAGAAACTTCGATTTTTCATGCAAAACGATCGATGACCCGCGACCTGATGAAATTGCTCAAAGATGACCAAAATGGTCTGTTTTGAAAATTTCCATCTTTCAACTAATTTTGACTTTCAGAGGTGGATCATCCATTTTGGAGCTAAAATGAGCATCATTATCATCATTTTCATGCTTCTAGGGAGCAAAACCTCAAGATTTGACTCATGGTTAAAAGTGACTTAAAAGGACCCAAATGCTTACTTCGAGGCCTAAAATGTGTTTATTCACTGCGGGAAGAGATATAAACAACATTTAGAGTAAATTAATTTACTTTACTTTAACATTAATTTATTATCTCTTCCCGCTCAAGATTTGGCTCATGGTTAAAAGTGACTTAAAAGGACCCAAATGCTCACTTCGAGGGCGTAAAACGTGTTTATTCACTGCGGGAAGAGATATAAACAACATTTAGAGTAAATTAATGTTCATGCGAGAAACTTCGATTTTTCATGCAAAACGATCGATGACCCGCGACCTGATGAAATTGCTCTGAGTTGACCAAAATGGTCCGTTTTGAAAATTTCCATCTTTCAACTAATTTTGACTTTCAGAGGTGGACCATCCCTTTTGGAGCTAAAATGAGCATCTTTATCATCATTTTCATGCTTCTAGGGTGCCAAAACTCAAGATTTGGCTCAGGGTTAAAATTGACTTAAAAGGACCCAAATGCTCACTTCGAGGGCTTAAAACGTGTTTATTCACTGCGGGAAGAGATATAAACAACATTTAGAGTAAATTATTGTTCATGCGAGAAACTTCGATTTTTCATGTAAAACGATCGATGACCCGTGACCTGATGAAATTGCTCTGAGTTGACCAAAATGGTCAGTTTTGAAAATTTCAATCTTTCAACTAATTTTGACTTTCAGAGGTGGATCATCCCTTTTGGAGCTAAAATGAGCATCTTTATCGTCATTTTCATGCTTCAACGGAGCCAAAAGTCAAGATTTGGCTCATGGTTAAAAGTGACTTAAAAGGACCCAAATGCTCACTTCGAGGGCTTAAAACGTGTTTATTCACTGCGGGAAGAGATATAAACAACATTTGGAGTAAATTAATGTTCATTCGAGAAACTTCGATTTTTCATGTAAAAGGATCGATGGCCCGCGATCTGATGAAATTGCTCTGAGTTGACCAAAATGGCCCGTTTTGAAGATTTCCATCTTTCAACTAATTTTGACTTTCAGAGGAGGATCATCCATTTTGGAGCTAAAATGAGCATCATTATCATCATTTTCATGCTTCTAGAGAGCAAAAACTCAAGATTTGACTCATGGTTAAAAGTGACTTAAAAGGACCCAAATGCTTAATTCGAGGCCTAAAACGTGTTTATTTACTGCGGGAAGAGATATAAACAACATTTAGAGTAAATTAATTTACTTTACTGTAACATTAATTTATTATCTCTTCCCGCTCAAGATTTGGCTCATGGTTAAAAGTGACTTAAAAGGACCCAAATGCTCACTTCGAGGGCTTAAAACGTGTTTATTCACTGCGGGAAGAGATATGAACAACATTTAGAGTAAATTAATGTTCATGCGAGAACCTTCAATTTTTCATGCAAAACGATCGATGACCCGCGACCTGATGAAATTGCTCAGAGATGACCAAAATGGTCTGTTTTGAAAATTTCCATCTTTCAACTAATTTTGACTTTCAGAGGTGGATCATCCCATTTGGAGCTAAAATGAGCATCATTATCGTCATTTTCATGCTTCTAGGGAGCCAAAACTCAAGATTTGGCTCAGGGTTAAAAGTGACTGAAAAGGACCCAAATGCTCACTTCGAGGGCTTAAAACGTGTTTATTCACTGCGGGAAGAGATATAAACAACATTTAGAGTAAATTAATGTTCATGCGAGAAACTTCGATTTTTCATGCAAAACGATCGATGACCCGCGACCTGATGAAATTGCTCTGAGTTGACCAAAATGGTCCGTTTTGAAAATTTCCATCTTTCAACTAATTTTGACATTTAGAGGTGGACCATCCCTTTTGGAGCTAAAATGAGCATCTTTATCATCATTTTGATGCTTCTAGGGAGCCAAAACTCAAGATTTGGCTCAGGGTTAAAAGTGACTTAAAAGGACCCAAATGCTCACTTTGAGGGCTTAAAACGTGTTTATTCACTGCGGCAAGAGATATAAACAACATTTAGAGTAAATTAATTTACTTTACTTTAACATTAATTTATTATCTCTTCCCGCTCAAGATTTGGCTCATGGTTAAAAGTGACTTAAAAGGACCCAAATGCTCACTTCGAGGGCGTAAAACGTGTTTATTCACTGCGGGAAGAGATATAAACAACATTTAGAGTAAATTAATGTTCATGCGAGAAACTTCGATTTTTCATGCAAAACGATCGATGACCCGCGACCTGATGAAATTGCTCTGAGTTGACCAAAATGGTCCGTTTTGAAAATTTCCATCTTTCAACTAATTTTGACTTTCAGAGGTGGACCATCCCTTTTGGAGCTAAAATGAGCATCTTTATCATCACTTTCATGCTTCTAGGGTGCCAAAACTCAAGATTTGGCTCAGGGTTAAAATTGACTTAAAAGGACCCAAATGCTCACTTCGAGGGCTTAAAACGTGTTTATTCACTGCGGGAAGAGATATAAACAACATTTAGAGTAAATTATTGTTCATGCGAGAAACTTCGATTTTTCATGTAAAACGATCGATGACCCGTGACCTGATGAAATTGCTCTGAGTTGACCAAAATGGTCAGTTTTGAAAATTTCAATCTTTCAACTAATTTTGACTTTCAGAGGTGGATCATCCCTTTTGGAGCTAAAATGAGCATCTTTATCGTCATTTTCATGCTTCAACGGAGCCAAAAGTCAAGATTTGGCTCATGGTTAAAAGTGACTTAAAAGGACCCAAATGCTCACTTCGAGGGCTTAAAACGTGTTTATTCACTGCGGGAAGAGATATAAACAACATTTGGAGTAAATTAATGTTCATTCGAGAAACTTCGATTTTTCATGTAAAAGGATCGATGGCCCGCGATCTGATGAAATTGCTCTGAGTTGACCAAAATGGCCCGTTTTGAAGATTTCCATCTTTCAACTAATTTTGACTTTCAGAGGAGGATCATCCATTTTGGAGCTAAAATGAGCATCATTATCATCATTTTCATGCTTCTAGAGAGCAAAAACTCAAGATTTGACTCATGGTTAAAAGTGACTTAAAAGGACCCAAATGCTTAATTCGAGGCCTAAAACGTGTTTATTTACTGCGGGAAGAGATATAAACAACATTTAGAGTAAATTAATTTACTTTACTGTAACATTAATTTATTATCTCTTCCCGCTCAAGATTTGGCTCATGGTTAAAAGTGACTTAAAAGGACCCAAATGCTCACTTCGAGGGCTTAAAACGTGTTTATTCACTGCGGGAAGAGATATGAACAACATTTAGAGTAAATTAATGTTCATGCGAGAACCTTCAATTTTTCATGCAAAACGATCGATGACCCGCGACCTGATGAAATTGCTCAGAGATGACCAAAATGGTCTGTTTTGAAAATTTCCATCTTTCAACTAATTTTGACTTTCAGAGGTGGATCATCCCATTTGGAGCTAAAATGAGCATCATTATCGTCATTTTCATGCTTCTAGGGAGCCAAAACTCAAGATTTGGCTCAGGGTTAAAAGTGACTGAAAAGGACCCAAATGCTCACTTCGAGGGCTTAAAACGTGTTTATTCACTGCGGGAAGAGATATAAACAACATTTAGAGTAAATTAATGTTCATGCGAGAAACTTCGATTTTTCATGCAAAACGATCGATGACCCGCACCTGATGAAATTGCTCTGAGTTGACCAAAATGGTCCGTTTTGAAGATTTCCATCTTTCAACTAATTTTGACTTTCAGAGGTGGACCATCCCTTTTGGAGCTAAAATGAGCATCTTTATCATCATTTTCATGCTTCTAGGGTGCCAAAACTCAAGATTTGGCTCAGGGTTAAAAGTGAATTAAAAGGACCCAAATGCTTACTTCGAGGCCTAAAACGTGTTTATTCACTGCGGGAAGAGATATAAACAACATTTAGAGTAAATTAATTTACTTTACTTTAACATTAATTTATTATCTCTTCCCGCTCAAGATTTGGCTCATGGTTAAAAGTGACTTAAAAGGACCCAAATGCTCACTTCGAGGGCGTAAAACATGTTTATTCACTGCGGGAAGAGATATAAACAACATTTAGAGTACATTAATGTTCATGCGAGAAACTTCGATTTTTCATGCAAAACGATCGATGACCCGCGACCTGATGAAATTGCTCTGAGTTGACCAAAATGGTCCGTTTTGAAAATTTCCATCTTTCAACTAATTTTGACTTTCAGAGGTGGATCATCCCTTTTGGAGCTACAATGAGCATCATTATCATCATTTTCATGCTTCTAGGGAGCAAAAACTCAAGACTTGACTCATGGTTAAAAGTGACTTAAAAGGACCCAAATGCTTACTTCGAGGCCTAAAACGTGTTTATTCACTGCGGGAAGAGATATAAACAACATTTAGAATAAATTAATGTTCATGCGAGAAACTTCGATTTTTCATGCAAAACGATCGATGACCCGCGACCTGATGAAATTGCTCTGAGTTGACCAAAATGGCCCGTTTTGAAGATTTCCATCTTTCAACTAATTTTGACTTTCAGAGGAGGATCATCACTATTGGAGCTAAAATGAGCATCATTATCATCATTTTCATGCTTCTAGGGAGCAAAAACTCAATATTTGACTCATGGTTAAAAGTGACTTAAAAGGTCCCAAATGCTGACTTCGAGGCCTAAAACGTGTTTATTCAGTGCGGGAAGAGATATAAACAACATTTAGAGTATTTTAATTTACTTTACTTTAACATTAATTTATTATCTCTTCCCGCTCAAGATTTGACTCATGGTTAAAAGTGACTTAAAAGGACCCAAATGCTCACTTCGAGGGCTTAAAACGTGTTTATTCACTGCGGGAAGAGATATACACAACTTTTAGAGTAAATTAATGTTCATGTGAGAACCTTCAATTTTTCATGCAAAAGGATCGATGACCCGCGACCTGATGAAATTGCTCAGAGATGACCAAAATGGTCTGTTTTGAAAATTTCCATCTTTCAACTAATTTTGACTTTCAGAGGTGGATCATCCATTTTGGAGCTAAAATGAGGATCATTATCGTCATTTTCATGCTTCTAGGGAGCCAAAACTCAAGATTTGGCTCAGGGTTAAAAGTGACTGAAAAGGACCCAAATGCTCACTTCGAGGGCTTAAAACGTGTTTATTCACTGCGGGAAGAGATATAAACAACATTTAGAGTAAATTAATGTTCATGCGACAAACTTCGATTCTTCATGCAAAACGATCGATGACCCGCGACCTGATGAAATTGCTCTGAGTTGACCAAAATGGTCCGTTTTGAAAATTTCCATCTTTCAACTAATTTTGACATTCAGGGGTGGACCATCCCTTTTGGAGCTAAAATGAGCATCTTTATCATCATTTTGATGCTTCTAGGGAGCCAAAACTCAAGATTTGGCTCAGGGTTAAAAGTGACTTAAAAGGACCCAAATGCTCACTTCGAGGGCTTAAAACGTGTTTATTCACTGCGGGAAGAGATATAAACAACATTTAGAGTAAATTAATGTTCATGCGAGAAACTTCGATTTTTCATGCAAAACGATCGATGACCCGCGACCTGATGAAATTGCTCTGAGTTGACCAAAATGGTCCGTTTTGAAGATTTCCATCTTTCAACTAATTTTGACTTTCAGAGGAGGATCATCCCTTTTGGAGCTAAAATGAGCATCATTATCATCATTTTCATGCTTCTAGGGAGCAAATACTCAAGATTTGACTCATGGTTAAAAGTGACTTAAAAGGACCCAAATGCTCACTTCGAGGCCTAAAACGTGTTTATTCACTGCGGGAAGAGATATAAACAACATTTAGAGTAATATAATTTACTTTACTTTAACATTAATTTATTATCTCTTCCCGCTCAAGATTTGGCTCATGGTTAAAAGTGACTTAAAAGGACCCAAATGCTCACTTCAAGGGCTTAAAACGTGTTTATTCACTGCGGGAAGAGATATAAACAACATTTAGAGTAAATTAATGTTCATGCGAGAACCTTCAATTTTTCATGCAAAACGATCGATGACCCGCGACCTGATGAAATTGCTCTGAGTTGACCAAAATGGTCTGTTTTGAAAATTTCAATCTTTCAACTAATTTTGACTTTCAGAGGTGGATCATCCCTTTTGGAGCTAAAATGAGCATCATTATCATCATTTTCATGCTTCTAGGGAGCAAAAACTCAAGACTTGACTCATGGTTAAAAGTGACTTAAAAGGACCCAAATGCTTACTTCGAGGCCTAAAACGTGTTTATTCACTGCGGGAAGAGATATAAACAACATTTAGAATAAATTAATGTTCATGCGCGAAACTTCGATTTTTCATGCAAAACGATCGATGACCCGCGACCTGATGAAATTGCTCTGAGTTGACCAAAATGGTCTGTTTTGAAAATTTCCATCTTTCAACTAATTTTGACTTTCAGAGGTGGACCATCCCTTTTGGAGCAAAAATGAGCATCTTTATCATCATTTTCATGCTTCTAGGGAGCCAAAACTCAAGATTTGGCTCAGGGTTAAAAGTGACTGAAAAGGACCCAAATGCTCACTTCGAGGGCTTAAAACGTGTTTATTCACTGCGGGAAGAGATATAAACAACATTTAGAGTAAATTAATGTTCATGCGAGAAACTTCGATTTTTCATGCAAAACGATCGATGACCCGCGACCTGATGAAATTGCTCTGAGTTGACCAAAATGGTCCGTTTTGAAAATTTCCATCTTTCAACTAATTTTGACTTTCAGAGGAGGATCATCCCTTTTGGAGCTAAATGAGCATCATTATCATCATTTTCATGCTTCTAGGGAGCAAATACTCAAGATTTGACTCATGGTTAAAAGTGACTTAAAAGGACCCAAATGCTCACTTCGAGGCCTAAAACGTGTTTATTCACTGCGGGAAGAGATATAAACAACATTTAGAGTGATATAATTTACTTTACTTTAACATTAATTTATTATCTCTTCCCGCTTAAGATTTGGCTCATGGTTAAAAGTGACTTAAAAGGACCCAAATGCTTACTTCGAGGGCTTAAAACGTGTTTATTCACTGCGGGAAGAGATATAAACAACATTTAGAGTAAATTAATGTTCATGCGAGAACCTTCAATTTTTCATGCAAAACGATCGATGACCCGCGACCTGATGAAATTGCTCAGAGATGACCAAAATGGTCTGTTTTGAAAATTTCCATCTTTCAACTAATTTTGACTTTCAGAGGTGGATCATCCCTTTTGGAGCTAAAATGAGCATCATTATCATCATTTTCATGCTTCTAGGGAGCAAAACCTCAAGATTTGACTCATGGTTAAAAGTGACTTAAAAGGACCCAAATGCTTACTTCGAGGCCTAAAATGTGTTTATTCACTGCGGGAAGAGATATAAACAACATTTAGTGTAAATTAATTTACTTTACTTTAACATTAATTTATTATCTCTTCCCGCTCAAGATTTGGCTCATGGTTAAAAGTGACTTAAAAGGACCCAAATGCTCACTTCGAGGGCGTAAAACGTGTTTATTCACTGCGGGAAGAGATATAAACAACATTTAGAGTAAATTAATGTTCATGCGAGAAACTTCGATTTTTCATGCAAAACGATCGATGACCCGCGACCTGATGAAATTGCTCTGAGTTGACCAAAATGGTCCGTTTTGAAAATTTCCATCTTTCAACTAATTTTGACTTTCAGAGGTGGACCATCCCTTTTGGAGCTAAAATGAGCATCTTTATCATCATTTTCATGCTTCTAGGGTGCCAAAACTCAAGATTTGGCTCAGGGTTAAAATTGACTTAAAAGGACCCAAATGCTCACTTCGAGGGCTTAAAACGTGTTTATTCACTGCGGGAAGAGATATAAACAACATTTAGAGTAAATTATTGTTCATGCGAGAAACTTCGATTTTTCATGTAAAACGATCGATGACCCGTGACCTGATGAAATTGCTCTGAGTTGACCAAAATGGTCAGTTTTGAAAATTTCAATCTTTCAACTAATTTTGACTTTCAGAGGTGGATCATCCCTTTTGGAGCTAAAATGAGCATCTTTATCGTCATTTTCATGCTTCAACGGAGCCAAAAGTCAAGATTTGGCTCATGGTTAAAAGTGACTTAAAAGGGCCCAAATGCTCACTTCGAGGGCTTAAAACGTGTTTATTCACTGCGGGAAGAGATATAAACAACATTTGGAGTAAATTAATGTTCATTCGAGAAACTTCGATTTTTCATGTAAAAGGATCGATGGCCCGCGATCTGATGAAATTGCTCTGAGTTGACCAAAATGGTCAGTTTTGAAAATTTCAATCTTCCAACTAATTTTGACTTTCAGAGGTGGATCTTCCCTTTTGGAGCTAAAATGAGCATCTTTATCGTCATTTTCATGCTTCAATGGAGCCAAAAGTCAAGATTTGGCTCATGGTTAAAAGTGACTTAAAAGGACCCAAATGCTCACTTCGAGGGCTTAAAACGTGTTTATTCACTGCGGGAAGAGATATAAACAACATTTGGAGTAAATTAATGTTCATGCGAGAAACTTCGATTTTTCATGCAAAACGATCGATGACCCGCGACCTGATGAAATTGCTCTGAGTTGACCAAAATGGCCCGTTTTGAAGATTTCCATCTTTCAACTAATTTTGACTTTCAGAGGAGGATCATCCATTTTGGAGCTAAAATGAGCATCATTATCATCATTTTCATGCTTCTAGAGAGCAAAAACTCAAGATTTGACTCATGGTTAAAAGTGACTTAAAAGGACCCAAATGCTTAATTCGAGGCCTAAAACGTGTTTATTTACTGCGGGAAGAGATATAAACAACATTTAGAGTAAATTAATTTACTTTACTGTAACATTAATGTATTATCTCTTCCCGCTCAAGATTTGGCTCATGGTTAAAAGTGACTTAAAAGGACCCAAATGCTCACTTCGAGGGCTTAAAACGTGTTTATTCACTGCGGGAAGAGATATGAACAACATTTAGAGTAAATTAATGTTCATGCGAGAACCTTCAATTTTTCATGCAAAACGATCGATGACCCGCGACCTGATGAAATTGCTCAGAGATGACCAAAATGGTCTGTTTTGAAAATTTCCATCTTTCAACTAATTTTGACTTTCAGAGGTGGATCATCCCATTTGGAGCTAAAATGAGCATCATTATCGTCATTTTCATGCTTCTAGGGAGCCAAAACTCAAGATTTGGCTCAGGGTTAAAAGTGACTGAAAAGGACCCAAATGCTCACTTCGAGGGCTTAAAACGTGTTTATTCACTGCGGGAAGAGATATAAACAACATTTAGAGTAAATTAATGTTCATGCGAGAAACTTCGATTTTTCATGCAAAACGATCGATGACCCGCGACCTGATGAAATTGCTCTGAGTTGACCAAAATGGCCCGTTTTGAAGATTTCCATCTTTCAACTAATTTTGACTTTCAGAGGAGGATCATCACTATTGGAGCTAAAATGAGCATCATTATCATCATTTTCATGCTTCTAGGGAGCAAAAACTCAATATTTGACTCATGGTTAAAAGTGACTTAAAAGGTCCCAAATGCTGACTTCGAAGCCTAAAACGTGTTTATTCAGTGCGGGAAGAGATATAAACAACATTTAGAGTATTTTAATTTACTTTACTTTAACATTAATTTATTATCTCTTCCCGCTCAAGATTTGACTCATGGTTAAAAGTGACTTAAAAGGACCCAAATGCTCACTTCGAGGGCTTAAAACGTGTTTATTCACTGCGGGAAGAGATATACACAACTTTTAGAGTAAATTAATGTTCATGTGAGAACCTTCAATTTTTCATGCAAAAGGATCGATGACCCGCGACCTGATGAAATTGCTCAGAGATGACCAAAATGGTCTGTTTTGAAAATTTCCATCTTTCAACTAATTTTGACTTTCAGAGGTGGATCATCCATTTTGGAGCTAAAATGAGGATCATTATCGTCATTTTCATGCTTCTAGGGAGCCAAAACTCAAGATTTGGCTCAGGGTTAAAAGTGACTGAAAAGGACCCAAATGCTCACTTCGAGGGCTTAAAACGTGTTTATTCACTGCGGGAAGAGATATAAACAACATTTAGAGTAAATTAATGTTCATGCGACAAACTTCGATTCTTCATGCAAAACGATCGATGACCCGCGACCTGATGAAATTGCTCTGAGTTGACCAAAATGGTCCGTTTTGAAAATTTCCATCTTTCAACTAATTTTGACATTCAGAGGTGGACCATCCCTTTTGGAGCTAAAATGAGCATCTTTATCATCATTTTGATGCTTCTAGGGAGCCAAAACTCAAGATTTGGCTCAGGGTTCAATGTGACTTAAAAGGACCCAAATGCTCACTTCGAGGGCTTAAAACGTGTTTATTCACTGCGGGAAGAGATATAAACAACATTTAGAGTAAATTAATGTTCATGCGAGAAACTTCGATTTTTCATGCAAAACGATCGATGACCCGCGACCTGATGAAATTGCTCTGAGTTGACCAAAATGGTCCGTTTTGAAGATTTCCATCTTTCAACTAATTTTGACTTTCAGAGGAGGATCATCCCTTTTGGAGCTAAAATGAGCATCATTATCATCATTTTCATGCTTCTAGGGAGCAAATACTCAAGATTTGACTCATGGTTAAAAGTGACTTAAAAGGACCCAAATGCTCACTTCGAGGCCTAAAACGTGTTTATTCACTGCGGGAAGAGATATAAACAACATTTAGAGTAATATAATTTACTTTACTTTAACATTAATTTATTATCTCTTCCCGCTCAAGATTTGGCTCATGGTTAAAAGTGACTTAAAAGGACCCAAATGCTCACTTCAAGGGCTTAAAACGTGTTTATTCACTGCGGGAAGAGATATAAACAACATTTAGAGTAAATTAATGTTCATGCGAGAACCTTCAATTTTTCATGCAAAACGATCGATGACCCGCGACCTGATGAAATTGCTCTGAGTTGACCAAAATGGTCTGTTTTGAAAATTTCAATCTTTCAACTAATTTTGACTTTCAGAGGTGGATCATCCCTTTTGGAGCTAAAATGAGCATCATTATCATCATTTTCATGCTTCTAGGGAGCAAAAACTCAAGACTTGACTCATGGTTAAAAGTGACTTAAAAGGACCCAAATGCTTACTTCGAGGCCTAAAACGTGTTTATTCACTGCGGGAAGAGATATAAACAACATTTAGAATAAATTAATGTTCATGCGCGAAACTTCGATTTTTCATGCAAAACGATCGATGACCCGCGACCTGATGAAATTGCTCTGAGTTGACCAAAATGGTCCGTTTTGAAAATTTCCATCTTTCAACTAATTTTGACTTTCAGAGGAGGATCATCCCTTTTGGAGCTAAATGAGCATCATTATCATCATTTTCATGCTTCTAGGGAGCAAATACTCAAGATTTGACTCATGGTTAAAAGTGACTTAAAAGGACCCAAATGCTCACTTCGAGGCCTAAAACGTGTTTATTCACTGCGGGAAGAGATATAAACAACATTTAGAGTGATATAATTTACTTTACTTTAACATTAATTTATTATCTCTTCCCGCTTAAGATTTGGCTCATGGTTAAAAGTGACTTAAAAGGACCCAAATGCTCACTTCGAGGGCTTAAAACGTGTTTATTCACTGCGGGAAGAGATATAAACAACATTTAGAGTAAATTAATGTTCATGCGAGAACCTTCAATTTTTCATGCAAAACGATCGATGACCCGCGACCTGATGAAATTGCTCAGAGATGACCAAAATGGTCTGTTTTGAAAATTTCCATCTTTCAACTAATTTTGACTTTCAGAGGTGGATCATCCCTTTTGGAGCTAAAATGAGCATCATTATCATCATTTTCATGCTTCTAGGGAGCAAAAACTCAAGACTTGACTCATGGTTAAAAGTGACTTAAAAGGACCCAAATGCTTACTTCGAGGCCTAAAACGTGTTTATTCACTGCGGGAAGAGATATAAACAACATTTAGAATAAATTAATGTTCATGCGAGAAACTTCGATTTTTCATGCAAAACGATCGATGACCCGCGACCTGATGAAATTGCTCTGAGTTGACCAAAATGGTCCGTTTTGAAAATTTCCATCTTTCAACTAATTTTGACTTTCAGAGGTGGACCTTCCCTTTTGGAGCTAAAATGAGCATCTTTATCATCATTTTCATGCTTCTAGGGAGCAAAACCTCAAGATTTGACTCATGATTAAAAGTGACTTAAAAGGACCCAAATGCTTACTTCGAGGCCTAAAATGTGTTTATTCACTGCGGGAAGAGATATAAACAACATTTAGAGTAAATTAATTTACTTTACTTTAACATTAATTTATTATCTCTTCCCGCTCAAGATTTGGCTCATGGTTAAAAGTGACTTAAAAGGACCCAAATGCTCACTTCGAGGGCGTAAAACGTGTTTATTCACTGCGGGAAGAGATATAAACAACATTTAGAGTAAATTAATGTTCATGCGAGAAACTTCGATTTTTCATGCAAAACGATCGATGACCCGCGACCTGATGAAATTGCTCTGAGTTGACCAAAATGGTCCGTTTTGAAAATTTCCATCTTTCAACTAATTTTGACTTTCAGAGGTGGACCATCCCTTTTGGAGCTAAAATGAGCATCTTTATCATCATTTTCATGCTTCTAGGGTGCCAAAACTCAAGATTTGGCTCAGGGTTAAAATTGACTTAAAAGGACCCAAATGCTCACTTCGAGGGCTTAAAACGTGTTTATTCACTGCGGGAAGAGATATAAACAACATTTAGAGTAAATTATTGTTCATGCGAGAAACTTCGATTTTTCATGTAAAACGATCGATGACCCGTGACCTGATGAAATTGCTCTGAGTTGACCAAAATGGTCAGTTTTGAAAATTTCAATCTTTAAACTAATTTTGACTTTCAGAGGTGGATCATCCCTTTTGGAGCTAAAATGAGCATCTTTATCGTCATTTTCATGCTTCAATGGAGCCAAAAGTCAAGATTTGGCTCATGGTTAAAAGTGACTTAAAAGGACCCAAATGCTCACTTCGAGGGCTTAAAACGTGTTTATTCACTGCGGGAAGAGATATAAACAACATTTGGAGTAAATTAATGTTCATTCGAGAAACTTCGATTTTTCATGTAAAAGGATCGATGGCCCGCGATTTGATGAAATTGCTCTGAGTTGACCAAAATGGTCAGTTTTGAAAATTTCAATCTTCCAACTAATTTTGACTTTCAGAGGTGGATCTTCCCTTTTGGAGCTAAAATGAGCATCTTTATCGTCATTTTCATGCTTCAATGGAGCCAAAAGTCAAGATTTGGCTCATGGTTAAAAGTGACTTAAAAGGACCCAAATGCTCACTTTGAGGGCTTAAAACGTGTTTATTCACTGCGGGAAGAGATATAAACAACATTTGGAGTAAATTAATGTTCATGCGAGAAACTTCGATTTTTCATGCAAAACGATCGATGACCCGCGACCTGATGAAATTGCTCTGAGTTGACCAAAATGGCCCGTTTTGCAGATTTCCATCTTTCAACTAATTTTGACTTTCAGAGGAGGATCATCCATTTTGGAGCTAAAATGAGCATCATTATCATCATTTTCATGCTTCTAGAGAGCAAAAACTCAAGATTTGACTCATGGTTAAAAGTGACTTAAAAGGACCCAAATGCTTAATTCGAGGCCTAAAACGTGTTTATTCACTGCGGGAAGAGATATAAACAACATTTGGAGTAAATTAATGTTCATGCGAGAAACTTCGATTTTTCATGCAAAACGATCGATGACCCGCGACCTGATGAAATTGCTCTGAGTTGACCAAAATGGCCCGTTTTGCAGATTTCCATCTTTCAACTAATTTTGACATTCAGAGGTGGACCATCCCTTTTGGAGCTAAAATGAGCATCTTTATCATCATTTTGATGCTTCTAGGGAGCCAAAACTCAAGATTTGGCTCAGGGTTAAAAGTGACTTAAAAGGACCCAAATGCTTACTTCGAGGCCTAAAACGTGTTTATTCACTGCGGGAAGAGATATAAACAACATTTAGAGTAAATTAATTTACTTTACTTTAACATTAATTTATTATCTCTTCCCGCTCAAGATTTGGCTCATGGTTAAAAGTGACTTAAAAGGACCCAAATGCTCACTTCGAGGGCGTAAAACATGTTTATTCACTGCGGGAAGAGATATAAACAACATTTAGAGTATTTTAATTTACTTTACTTTAACATTAATTTATTCTCTCTTCCCGCTCAAGATTTGACTCATGGTTAAAAGTGACTTAAAAGGACCCAAATGCTCACTTCGAGGGCTTAAAACGTGTTTATTCACTGCGGGAAGAGATATACACAACTTTTAGAGTAAATTAATGTTCATGTGAGAACCTTCAATTTTTCATGCAAAAGGATCGATGACCCGCGACCTGATGAAATTGCTCAGAGATGACCAAAATGGTCTGTTTTGAAAATTTCCATCTTTCAACTAATTTTGACTTTCAGAGGTGGATCATCCATTTTGGAGCTAAAATGAGCATCTTTATCATCATTTTGATGCTTCTAGGGAGCCAAAACTCAAGATTTGGCTCAGGGTTAAAAGTGACTTAAAAGGACCCAAATGCTCACTTCGAGGGCGTAAAACGTGTTTATTCACTGCGGGAAGAGATATAAACAACATTTAGAGTAAATTAATGTTCATGCGAGAAACTTCAATTTTTCATGCAAAACGATCGATGACCCGCGACCTGATGAAATTGCTCTGAGTTGACCAAAATGGTCCGTTTTGAAGATTTCCATCTTTCAACTAATTTTGACTTTCAGAGGAGGATCATCCCTTTTGGAGCTAAAATGAGCATCATTATCATCATTTTCATGCTTCTAGGGAGCAAATACTCAAGATTTGACTCATGGTTAAAAGTGACTTAAAAGGACCCAAATGCTCACTTCGAGGCCTAAAACGTGTTTATTCACTGCGGGAAGAGATATAAACAACATTTAGAGTAATATAATTTACTTTACTTTAACATTAATTTATTATCTCTTCCCGCTCAAGATTTGGCTCATGGTTAAAAGTGACTTAAAAGGACCCAAATGCTCACTTCAAGGGCTTAAAACGTGTTTATTCACTGCGGGAAGAGATATAACAACATTTAGAGTAAATTAATGTTCATGCGAGAACCTTCAATTTTTCATGCAAAACGATCGATGACCCGCGACCTGATGAAATTGCTCTGAGTTGACCAAAATGGTCGGTTTTGAAAATTTCCATCTTTCAACTAATTTTGACTTTCAGAGGTGGATCATCCCTTTTGGAGCTAAAATGAGCATCATTATCATCATTTTCATGCTTCTAGGGAGCAAAAACTCAAGACTTGACTCATGGTTAAAAGTGACTTAAAAGGACCCAAATGCTTACTTCGAGGCCTAAAACGTGTTTATTCACTGCGGGAAGAGATATAAACAACATTTAGAATAAATTAATGTTCATGCGCAAAACTTCGATTTTTCATGCAAAACGATCGATGACCCGCGACCTGATGAAATTGCTCTGAGTTGACCAAAATGGTCTGTTTTGAAAATTTCCATCTTTCAACTAATTTTGACTTTCAGAGGTGGACCATCCCTTTTGGAGCAAAAATGAGCATCTTTATCATCATGTTCATGCTTCTAGGGAGCCAAAACTCAAGATTTGGCTCAGGGTTAAAAGTGACTGAAAAGGACCCAAATGCTCACTTCGAGGGCTTAAAACGTGTTTATTCACTGCGGGAAGAGATATAAACAACATTTAGAGTAAATTAATGTTCATGCGAGAAACTTCGATTTTTCATGCAAAACGATCGATGACCCGCGACCTGATGAAATTGCTCTGAGTTGACCAAAATGGTCCGTTTTGAAAATTTCCATCTTTCAACTAATTTTGACTTTCAGAGGAGGATCATCCCTTTTGGAGCTAAATGAGCATCATTATCATCATTTTCATGCTTCTAGGGAGCAAATACTCAAGATTCGACTCATGGTTAAAAGTGACTTAAAAGGACCCAAATGCTCACTTCGAGGCCTAAAACGTGTTTATTCACTGCGGGAAGAGATATAAACAACATTTAGAGTGATATAATTTACTTTACTTTAACATTAATTTATTATCTCTTCCCGCTTAAGATTTGGCTCATGGTTAAAAGTGACTTAAAAGGACCCAAATGCTCACTTCGAGGGCTTAAAACGTGTTTATTCACTGCGGGAAGAGATATAAACAACATTTAGAGTAAATTAATGTTCATGCGAGAACCTTCAATTTTTCATGCAAAACGATCGATGACCCGCGACCTGATGAAATTGCTCAGAGATGACCAAAATGGTCTGTTTTGAAAATTTCCATCTTTCAACTAATTTTGACTTTCAGAGGTGGATCATCCCTTTTGGAGCTAAAATGAGCATCATTATCATCATTTTCATGCTTCTAGGGAGCAAAAACTCAAGACTTGACTCATGGTTAAAAGTGACTTAAAAGGACCCAAATGCTTACTTCGAGGCCTAAAACGTGTTTATTCACTGCGGGAAGAGATATAAACAACATTTAGAATAAATTAATGTTCATGCGAGAAACTTCGATTTTTCATGCAAAACGATCGATGACCCGCGACCTGATGAAATTGCTCTGAGTTGACCAAAATGGTCCGTTTTGAAAATTTCCATCTTTCAACTAATTTTGACTTTCAGAGGTGGATCATCCCTTTTGGAGCTACAATGAGCATCTTTATCATCATTTTCATGCTTCTAGGGAGCCAAAAGTCAAGATTTGGCTCATGGTTAAAAGTGACTGAAAAGGACCCAAATGCTCACTTCGAGGGCTTAAAACGTGTTTATTCACTGCGGGAAGAGATATGAACAACATTTAGAGTAAATTAATGTTCATGCGAGAACCTTCAATTTTTCATGCAAAACGATCGATGACCCGCGACCTGATGAAATTGCTCAGAGATGACCAAAATGGTCTCTTTTGAAAATTTCCATCTTTCAACTAATTTTGACTTTCAGAGGTGGATCATCCCTTTTGGAGCTAAAATGAGCATCATTATCATCATTTTCATACTTCTAGGGAGCAAAAACTCAAGACTTGACTCATGGTTAAAAGTGACTTAAAAGGACCCAAATGCTTACTTCGAGGCCTAAAACGTGTTTATTCACTGCGGGAAGAGATATAAACAACATTTAGAATAAATTAATGTTCATGCGAGAAACTTCGATTTTTCATGCAAAACGATCGATGACACGCGACCTGATGAAATTGCTCAGAGATGACCAAAATGGTCTGTTTTGAAAATTTCCATCTTTCAACTAATTTTGACTTTCAGAGGTGGATCATCCCTTTTGGAGCTAAAATGAGCATCATTATCATCATTTTCATGCTTCTAGGGAGCAAAAACTCAAGACTTGACTCATGGTTAAAAGTGACTTAAAAGGACCCAAATGCTTACTTCGAGGCCTAAAACGTGTTTATTCACTGCGGGAAGAGATATAAACAACATTTAGAATAAATTAATGTTCATGCGAGAAACTTCGATTTTTCATGCAAAACGACCGATGACCCGCGACCTGATGAAATTGCTCTGAGTTGACCAAAATGGTCCGTTTTGAAAATTTCCATCTTTCAACTAATTTTGACTTTCAGAGGTGGATCATCCCTTTTGGAGCTACAATGAGCATCTTTATCATCATTTTCATGCTTCTAGGGAGCCAAAAGTCAAGATTTGGCTCATGGTTAAAAGTGACTGAAAAGGACCCAAATGCTCACTTCGAGGGCTTAAAACGTGTTTATTCACTGCGGGAAGAGATATGAACAACATTTAGAGTAAATTAATGTTCATGCGAGAACCTTCAATTTTTCATGCAAAACGATCGATGACCCGCGACCTGATGAAATTGCTCAGAGATGACCAAAATGGTCTCTTTTGAAAATTTCCATCTTTCAACTAATTTTGACTTTCAGAGGTGGATCATCCCTTTTGGAGCTAAAATGAGCATCATTATCATCATTTTCATACTTCTAGGGAGCAAAAACTCAAGACTTGACTCATGGTTAAAAGTGACTTAAAAGGACCCAAATGCTTACTTCGAGGCCTAAAACGTGTTTATTCACTGCGGGAAGAGATATAAACAACATTTAGAATAAATTAATGTTCATGCGAGAAACTTCGATTTTTCATGCAAAACGATCGATGACCCGCAACCTGATGAAATTGCTCTGAGTTGACCAAAATGGCCCGTTTTGAAGATTTCCATCTTTCAACTAATTTTGACTTTCAGAGGAGGATCATCACTATTGGAGCTAAAATGAGCATCATTATCATCATTTTCATGCTTCTAGGGAGCAAAAACTCAATATTTGACTCATGGTTAAAAGTGACTTAAAAGGTCCCAAATGCTTACTTCGAGGCCTAAAACGTGTTTATTCAGTGCGGGAAGAGATATAAACAACATTTAGAGTATTTTAATTTACTTTACTTTAACATTAATTTATTATCTCTTCCCGCTCAAGATTTGACTCATGGTTAAAAGTGACTTAAAAGGACCCAAATGCTCACTTCGAGGGCTTAAAACGTGTTTATTCACTGCGGGAAGAGATATACACAACTTTTAGAGTAAATTAATGTTCATGTGAGAACCTTCAATTTTTCATGCAAAAGGATCGATGACCCGCGACCTGATGAAATTGCTCAGAGATGACCAAAATGGTCTGTTTTGAAAATTTCCATCTTTCAACTAATTTTGACTTTCAGAGGTGGATCATCCATTTTGGAGCTAAAATGAGCATCATTATCGTCATTTTCATGCTTCTAGGGAGCCAAAACTCAAGATTTGGCTCAGGGTTAAAAGTGACTGAAAAGGACCCAAATGCTCACTTCGAGGGCTTAAAACGTGTTTATTCACTGCGGGAAGAGATATAAACAACATTTAGAGTAAATTAATGTTCATGCGAGAAACTTTGATTCTTCATGCAAAACGATCGATGACCCGCGACCTGATGAAATTGCTCTGAGTTGACCAAAATGGTCCGTTTTGAAAATTTCCATCTTTCAACTAATTTTGACATTCAGAGGTGGACCATCCCTTTTGGAGCTAACATGAGCATCTTTATCATCATTTTGATGCTTCTAGGGAGCCAAAACTCAAGATTTGGCTCAGGGTTAAAAGTGACTTAAAAGGACCCAAATGCTCACTTCGAGGGCTTAAAACGTGTTTATTCTCTGCGGGAAGAGATATAAACAACATTTAGAGTAAATTAATGTTCATGCGAGAAACTTCGATTTTTCATGCAAAACGATCGATGACCCGCGACCTGATGAAATTGCTCTGAGTTGACCAAAATGGTCCGTTTTGAAGATTTCCATCTTTCAACTAATTTTGACTTTCAGAGGAGGATCATCCCTTTTGGAGCTAAAATGAGCATCATTATCATCATTTTCATGCTTCTAGGGAGCAAATACTCAAGATTTGACTCATGGTTAAAAGTGACTTAAAAGGACCCAAATGCTCACTTCGAGGCCTAAAACGTGTTTATTCACTGCGGGAAGAGATATAAACAACATTTAGAGTAATATAATTTACTTTACTTTAACATTAATTTATTATCTCTTCCCGCTCAAGATTTGGCTCATGGTTAAAAGTGACTTAAAAGGACCCAAATGCTCACTTCAAGGGCTTAAAACGTGTTTATTCACTGCGGGAAGAGATATAAACAACATTTAGAGTAAATTAATGTTCATGCGAGAACCTTCAATTTTTCATGCAAAACGATCGATGACCCGCGACCTGATGAAATTGCTCTGAGTTGACCAAAATGGTCTGTTTTGAAAATTTCCATCTTTCAACTAATTTTGACTTTCAGAGGTGGATCATCCCTTTTGGAGCTAAAATGAGCATCATTATCATCATTTTCATGCTTCTAGGGAGCAAAAACTCAAGACTTGACTCATGGTTAAAAGTGACTTAAAAGGACCCAAATGCTTACTTCGAGGCCTAAAACGTGTTTATTCACTGCGGGAAGAGATATAAACAACATTTAGAATAAATTAATGTTCATGCGCGAAACTTCGATTTTTCATGCAAAACGATCGATGACCCGCGACCTGATGAAATTGCTCTGAGTTGACCAAAATGGTCTGTTTTGAAAATTTCCATCTTTCAACTAATTTTGACTTTCAGAGGTGGACCATCCCTTTTGGAGCAAAAATGAGCATCTTTATCATCATTTTCATGCTTCTAGGGAGCCAAAACTCAAGATTTGGCTCAGGGTTAAAAGTGACTGAAAAGGACCCAAATGCTCACTTCGAGGGCTTAAAACGTGTTTATTCACTGCGGGAAGAGATATGAACAACATTTAGAATAAATTAATGTTCATGCGAGAAACTTCGATTTTTCATGCAAAACGATCGATGACCCGCAACCTGATGAAATTGCTCTGAGTTGACCAAAATGGCCCGTTTTGAAGATTTCCATCTTTCAACTAATTTTGACTTTCAGAGGAGGATCATCACTATTGGAGCTAAAATGAGCATCATTATCATCATTTTCATGCTTCTAGGGAGCAAAAACTCAATATTTGACTCATGGTTAAAAGTGACTTAAAAGGTCCCAAATGCTTACTTCGAGGCCTAAAACGTGTTTATTCAGTGCGGGAAGAGATATAAACAACATTTAGAGTATTTTAATTTACTTTACTTTAACATTAATTTATTATCTCTTCCCGCTCAAGATTTGACTCATGGTTAAAAGTGACTTAAAAGGACCCAAATGCTCACTTCGAGGGCTTAAAACGTGTTTATTCACTGCGGGAAGAGATATACACAACTTTTAGAGTAAATTAATGTTCATGTGAGAACCTTCAATTTTTCATGCAAAAGGATCGATGACCCGCGACCTGATGAAATTGCTCAGAGATGACCAAAATGGTCTGTTTTGAAAATTTCCATCTTTCAACTAATTTTGACTTTCAGAGGTGGATCATCCATTTTGGAGCTAAAATGAGCATCATTATCGTCATTTTCATGCTTCTAGGGAGCCAAAACTCAAGATTTGGCTCAGGGTTAAAAGTGACTGAAAAGGACCCAAATGCTCACTTCGAGGGATTAAAACGTGTTTATTCACTGCGGGAAGAGATATAAACAACATTTAGAGTAAATTAATGTTCATGCGAGAAACTTCGATTCTTCATGCAAAACGATCGATGACCCGCGACCTGATGAAATTGCTCTGAGTTGACCAAAATGGTCCGTTTTGAAAATTTCCATCTTTCAACTAATTTTGACATTCAGAGGTGGACCATCCCTTTTGGAGCTAAAATGAGCATCTTTATCATCATTTTGATGCTTCTAGGGAGCCAAAACTCAAGATTTGGCTCAGGGTTAAAAGTGACTTAAAAGGACCCAAATGCTCACTTCGAGGCCTAAAACGTGTTTATTCACTGCGGGAAGAGATATAAACAACATTTAGAGTAATATAATTTACTTTACTTTAACATTAATTTATTATCTCTTCCCGCTCAAGATTTGGCTCATGGTTAAAAGTGACTTAAAAGGACCCAAATGCTCACTTCAAGGGCTTAAAACGTGTTTATTCACTGCGGGAAGAGATATAAACAACATTTAGAGTAAATTAATGTTCATGCGAGAACCTTCAATTTTTCATGCAAAACGATCGATGACCCGCGACCTGATGAAATTGCTCTGAGTTGACCAAAATGGTCTGTTTTGAAAATTTCCATCTTTCAACTAATTTTGACTTTCAGAGGTGGATCATCCCTTTTGGAGCTAAAATGAGCATCATTATCATCATTTTCATGCTTCTAGGGAGCAAAAACTCAAGACTTGACTCATGGTTAAAAGTGACTTAAAAGGACCCAAATGCTTACTTCGAGGCCTAAAACGTGTTTATTCACTGCGGGAAGAGATATAAACAACATTTAGAATAAATTAATGTTCATGCGCGAAACTTCGATTTTTCATGCAAAACGATCGATGACCCGCGACCTGATGAAATTGCTCTGAGTTGACCAAAATGGTCTGTTTTGAAAATTTCCATCTTTCAACTAATTTTGACTTTCAGAGGTGGACCATCCCTTTTGGAGCAAAAATGAGCATCTTTATCATCATTTTCATGCTTCTAGGGAGCCAAAACTCAAGATTTGGCTCAGGGTTAAAAGTGACTGAAAAGGACCCAAATGCTCACTTCGAGGGCTTAAAACGTGTTTATTCACTGCGGGAAGAGATATGAACAACATTTAGAGTAAATTAATGTTCATGCGAGAAACTTCGATTTTTCATGCAAAACGATCGATGACCCGCAACCTGATGAAATTGCTCTGAGTTGACCAAAATGGCCCGTTTTGAAGATTTCCATCTTTCAACTAATTTTGACTTTCAGAGGAGGATCATCACTATTGGAGCTAAAATGAGCATCATTATCATCATTTTCATGCTTCTAGGGAGCAAAAACTCAATATTTGACTCATGGTTAAAAGTGACTTAAAAGGTCCCAAATGCTTACTTCGAGGCCTAAAACGTGTTTATTCAGTGCGGGAAGAGATATAAACAACATTTAGAGTATTTTAATTTACTTTACTTTAACATTAATTTATTATCTCTTCCCGCTCAAGATTTGACTCATGGTTAAAAGTGACTTAAAAGGACCCAAATGCTCACTTCGAGGGCTTAAAACGTGTTTATTCACTGCGGGAAGAGATATACACAACTTTTAGAGTAAATTAATGTTCATGTGAGAACCTTCAATTTTTCATGCAAAAGGATCGATGACCCGCGACCTGATGAAATTGCTCAGAGATGACCAAAATGGTCTGTTTTGAAAATTTCCATCTTTCAACTAATTTTGACTTTCAGAGGTGGATCATCCATTTTGGAGCTAAAATGAGCATCATTATCGTCATTTTCATGCTTCTAGGGACCCAAAACCCAAGATTTGGCTCAGGGTTAAAAGTGACTGAAAAGGACCCAAATGCTCACTTCGAGGGCTTAAAACGTGTTTATTCACTGCGGGAAGAGATATAAACAACATTTAGAGTAAATTAATGTTCATGCGAGAAACTTCGATTCTTCATGCAAAACGATCGATGACCCGCGACCTGATGAAATTGCTCTGAGTTGACCAAAATGGTCCGTTTTGAAAATTTCCATCTTTCAACTAATTTTGACATTCAGAGGTGGACCATCCCTTTTGGAGCTAAAATGAGCATCTTTATCATCATTTTGATGCTTCTAGGGAGCCAAAACTCAAGATTTGGCTCAGGGTTAAAAGTGACTTAAAAGGACCCAAATGCTCACTTCGAGGGCTTAAAACGTGTTTATTCTCTGCGGGAAGAGATATAAACAACATTTAGAGTAAATTAATGTTCATGCGAGAAACTTCGATTTTTCATGCAAAACGATCGATGACCCGCGACCTGATGAAATTGCTCTGAGTTGACCAAAATGGTCCGTTTTGAAGATTTCCATCTTTCAACTAATTTTGACTTTCAGAGGAGGATCATCCCTTTTGGAGCTAAAATGAGCATCATTATCATCATTTTCATGCTTCTAGGGAGCAAATACTCAAGATTTGACTCATGGTTAAAAGTGACTTAAAAGGACCCAAATGCTCACTTCGAGGCCTAAAACGTGTTTATTCACTGCGGGAAGAGATATAAACAACATTTAGAGTAATATAATTTACTTTACTTTAACATTAATTTATTATCTCTTCCCGCTCAAGATTTGGCTCATGGTTAAAAGTTACTTAAAAGGACCCAAATGCTCACTTCAAGGGCTTAAAACGTGTTTATTCACTGCGGGAAGAGATATAAACAACATTTAGAGTAAATTAATGTTCATGCGAGAACCTTCAATTTTTCATGCAAAACGATCGATGACCCGCGACCTGATGAAATTGCTCTGAGTTGACCAAAATGGTCTGTTTTGAAAATTTCCATCTTTCAACTAATTTTGACTTTCAGAGGTGGATCATCCCTTTTGGAGCTAAAATGAGCATCATTATCATCATTTTCATGCTTCTAGGGAGCAAAAACTCAAGACTTGACTCATGGTTAAAAGTGACTTAAAAGGACCCAAATGCTTACTTCGAGGCCTAAAACGTGTTTATTCACTGCGGGAAGAGATATAAACAACATTTAGAATAAATTAATGTTCATGCGCGAAACTTCGATTTTTCATGCAAAACGATCGATGACCCGCGACCTGATGAAATTGCTCTGAGTTGACCAAAATGGTCTGTTTTGAAAATTTCCATCTTTCAACTAATTTTGACTTTCAGAGGTGGACCATCCCTTTTGGAGCAAAAATGAGCATCTTTATCATCATTTTCATGCTTCTAGGGAGCCAAAACTCAAGATTTGGCTCAGGGTTAAAAGTGACTGAAAAGGACCCAAATGCTCACTTCGAGGGCTTAAAACGTGTTTATTCACCGCAGGAAGAGATATAAACAACATTTAGAGTAAATTAATGTTCATGCGAGAAATTTCGATTTTTCATGCAAAACGATCGATGACCCGCGACCTGATGAAATTGCTCTGAGTTGACCAAAATGGTCCGTTTTGAAAATTTCCATCTTTCAACTAATTTTGACTTTCAGAGGAGGATCATCCCTTTTGGAGCTAAATGAGCATCATTATCATCATTTTCATGCTTCTAGGGAGCAAATACTCAAGATTTGACTCATGGTTAAAAGTGACTTAAAAGGACCCAAATGCTCACTTCGAGGCCTAAAACGTGTTTATTCACTGCGGGAAGAGATATAAACAACATTTAGAGTGATATAATTTACTTTACTTTAACATTAATTTATTATCTCTTCCCGCTTAAGATTTGGCTCATGGTTAAAAGTGACTTAAAAGGACCCAAATGCTCACTTCGAGGGCTTAAAACGTGTTTATTCACTGCGGGAAGAGATATAAACAACATTTAGAGTAAATTAATGTTCATGCGAGAACCTTCAATTTTTCATGCAAAACGATCGATGACCCGCGACCTGATGAAATTGCTCAGAGATGACCAAAATGGTCTGTTTTGAAAATTTCCATCTTTCAACTAATTTTGACTTTCAGAGGTGGATCATCCCTTTTGGAGCTAAAATGAGCATCATTATCATCATTTTCATGCTTCTAGGGAGCAAAAACTCAAGACTTGACTCATGGTTAAAAGTGACTTAAAAGGACCCAAATGCTTACTTCGAGGCCTAAAACGTGTTTATTCACTGCGGGAAGAGATATAAACAACATTTAGAATAAATTAATGTTCATGCGAGAAACTTCGATTTTTCATGCAAAACGATCGATGACCCGCGACCTGATGAAATTGCTCTGAGTTGACCAAAATGGTCCGTTTTGAAAATTTCCATCTTTCAACTAATTTTGACTTTCAGAGGTGGACCATCCCTTTTGGAGCTAAAATGAGCATCTTTATCATCATTTTCATGCTTCTAGGGAGCCAAAACTCAAGATTTGGCTCAGGGTTAAAAGTGACTTAAAAGGACCTAAATGCTCACTTCGAGGGCTTAAAACGTGTTTATTCACTGGGGGAAGATTTATAAACAACATTTGGAGTAAATTAATGTTCATGCGAGAAACTTCGATTTTTCATGCAAAACGATCGATGACCCGCGACCTGATGAAGTTGCTCAAAGATGACCAAAATGGTCTGTTTTGAAAATTTCCATCTTTCAACTAATTTTGACTTTCAGAGGTGGATCATCCATTTTGGAGCTAAAATGAACATCATTATCATCATTTTCATGCTTCTAGGGAGCAAAACCTCAAGATTTGACTCATGGTTAAAAGTGACTTAAAAGGACCCAAATGCTTACTTCGAGGCCTAAAACGTGTTTATTCACTGCGGGAAGAGAAATAAACAACATTTAGAGTAAATTAATTTACTTTACTTTAACATTAATTTATTATCTCTTCCCGCTCAAGATTTGGCTCATGGTTAAAAGTGACTTAAAAGGACCCAAATGCTCACTTCGAGGGCGTAAAACGTGTTTATTCACTGCGGGAAGAGATATAAACAACATTTAGAGTAAATTAATGTTCATGCGAGAAACTTCGATTTTTCATGCAAAACGATCGATGACCCGCGACCTGATAAAATTGCTCTGAGTTGTCCAAAATGGTCCGTTTTGAAAATTTCCATCTTTCAACTAATTTTGACTTTCAGAGGTGGACCATCCCTTTTGGAGCTAAAATGAGCATCTTTATCATCATTTTCATGCTTCTAGGGTGCCAAAACTCAAGATTTGGCTCAGGGTTAAAATTGACTTAAAAGGACCCAAATGCTCACTTCGAGGGCTTAAAACGTGTTTATTCACTGCGGGAAGAGATATGAACAACATTTAGAGTAAATTAATGTTCATGCGAGAACCTTCAATTTTTTCATGCAAAACGATCGATGACCCGCGACCTGATGAAATTGCTCAGAGATGACCAAAATGGTCTGTTTTGAAAATTCAATCTTTCAACTAATTTTGACTTTCAGAGGTGGATCATCCCTTTTGGAGCAAAAATGAGCATCTTTATCGTCATTTTCATGCTTCAATGGAGCCAAAAGTCAAGATTTGGCTCATGGTTAAAAGTGACTTAAAAGGACCCAAATGCTCACTTCGAGGGCTTAAAACGTGTTTATTCACTGCGGGAAGAGATATAAACAACATTTAGAGTATATTAATGTTCATGCGAGAAACTTCGATTTTTCATGCAAAACGATCGATGACCCGCGACCTGATGAAATTGCTCTGAGTTGACCAAAATGGCCCGTTTTGAAAATTTCCATCTTTCAACTAATTTTGACATTCAGAGGTGGACCATCCCTTTTGGAGCTAAAATGAGCATCTTTATCATCATTTTGATGCTTCTAGGGAGCCAAAACTCAAGATTTGGCTCAGGGTTAAAAGTGACTTAAAAGGACCCAAATGCTCACTTCGAGGGCTTAAAATGTGTTTATTCACTGCGGGAAGAGATATAAACAACATTTAGAGTAAATTAATGTTCATGCGAGAAACTTCGATTTTTCATGCAAAACGATCGATGACCCGCACCTTATGAAATTGCTCTGAGTTGACCAAAATGGTCCGTTTTGAAAATTTCAATCTTTCAACTAATTTTGACTTTCAGAGTGGATCATCCCTTTTGGAGCTAAAATGAGCATCTTTATCGTCATTTTCATGCTCCAAGGAGCCAAAAGTCAAGATTTGGCTCATGGTTAAAAGTGACTTAAAAGGACCCAAATGCTCACTTCGAGGGCTTAAAATGTGTTTATTCACTGTGGGAAGAGATATAAACAACATTTGGAGTAAATTAATGTTCATACGAGAAACTTCGATTTTTCATGCAAAACGATCGATGACCTGCGACCTGATGATATTGCTCTGAGTTGACCAAAATGGTCAGTTTTAAAAATTTCCATCTTTCAACTAATTTTGACATTCAGAGGTGGACCATCCCTTTTGGAGCTAAAATGAGCATCATTATCATCATTTTCATGCTTCTAGGGAGCAAATACTCAAGATTTGACTCATGGTTAAAAGTGACTTAAAAGACCCAAATGCTCACTTCCGAGGCCTAAAACGTGTTTATTCACTGCGGGAAGAGATATAAACAACATTTAGAGTAAATAAATGTTCATGCGAGAACCTTCAATTTTTCATGCAAAACGATCGATGACCCCGCGACCTGATGAAATTGCTCAGAGATGACCAAAATGGTCTGTTTTGAAAATTTCCATCTTTCAACTAATTTTGACTTTCAGAGGTGGATCATCCCTTTTGGAGCTAAAATGAGCATCATTATCATCATTTTCATGCTTCTAGGGAGCCAAAACTCAAGATTTGGCTCAGGGTTAAAAGTGACTTAAAAGGACCTAAATGCTCACTTCGAGGGCTTAAAACGTGTTTATTCACTGCGGGAAGATTTATAAACAACATTTGGAGTAAATTAATGTTCATGCGAGAAACTTCGATTTTTCATGCAAACGATCGATGACCCGCGACCTGATGAAGTTGCTCAAAGATGACCAAAATGGTCTGTTTTGAAAATTTCCATCTTTCAACTAATTTTGACTTTCAGAGGTGGATCATCCATTTTGGAGCTAAAATGAGCATCATTATCATCATTTTCATGCTTCTAGGGAGCAAAACCTCAAGATTTGACTCATGGTTAAAAGTGACTTAAAAGGACCCAAATGCTTACTTCGAGGCCTAAAACGTGTTTATTCACTGCGGGAAGAGAAATAAACAACATTTAGAGTAAATTAATTTACTTTACTTTAACATTAATTTATTATCTCTTCCCGCTCAAGATTTGGCTCATGGTTAAAAGTGACTTAAAAGGACCCAAATGCTCACTTCGAGGGCGTAAAACGTGTTTATTCACTGCGGGAAGAGATATAAACAACATTTAGAGTAAATTAATGTTCATGCGAGAAACTTCGATTTTTCATGCAAAACGATCGATGACCCGCGACCTGATAAAATTGCTCTGAGTTGACCAAAATGGTCCGTTTTGAAAATTTCCATCTTTCAACTAATTTTGACTTTCAGAGGTGGACCATCCCTTTTGGAGCTAAAATGAGCATCTTTATCATCATTTTCATGCTTCTAGGGTGCCAAAACTCAAGATTTGGCTCAGGGTTAAAATTGACTTAAAAGGACCCAAATGCTCACTTCGAGGGCTTAAAACGTGTTTATTCACTGCGGGAAGAGATATGAACAACATTTAGAGTAAATTAATGTTCATGCGAGAAACTTCGATTTTTCATGCAAAACGATCGATGACCCGTGACCTGATGAAATTGCTCTGAGATGACCAAAATGGTCTGTTTTGAAAATTTCAATCTTTCAACTAATTTTGACTTTCAGAGGTGGATCATCCCTTTTGGAGCAAAAATGAGCATCTTTATCGTCATTTTCATGCTTCAATGGAGCCAAAAGTCAAGATTTGGCTCATGGTTAAAAGTGACTTAAAATGACCCAAATGCTCACTTCGAGGGCTTAAAACGTGTTTATTCACTGCGGGAAGAGATATAAACAACATTTAGAGTATATTAATGTTCATGCGAGAAACTTCGATTTTTCATGCAAAACGATCGATGACCCGCGACCTGATGAAATTGCTCTGAGTTGACCAAAATGGCCCGTTTTGAAAATTTCCATCTTTCAACTAATTTTGACATTCAGAGGTGGACCATCCCTTTTGGAGCTAAAATGAGCATCTTTATCGTCATTTTCATGCTTCAATGGAGCCAAAAGTCAAGATTTGGCTCATGGTTAAAAGTGACTTAAAAGGACCCAAATGCTCACTTCGAGGGCTTAAACGTGTTTATTCACTGTGGGAAGAGATATAAACAACATTTGGAGTAAATTAATGTTCATACGAGAAACTTCGATTTTTCATGCAAAACGATCGATGACCTGCGACCTGATGATATTGCTCTGAGTTGACCAAAATGGTCAGTTTTAAAAATTTCCATCTTTCAACTAATTTTGACTTTCAAAGGTGGATCATCCCTTTTGGAGCTAAAATGAGCATCTTTATAGTCATTTTCATGCTTCAATGGAGCCAAAAGTCAAGATTTGGCTCATGGTTAAAAGTGACTTAAAAGGACCCAAATGCTCACTTCGAGGGCTTAAAACGTGTTTATTCACTGCGGGAAGAGATATAAACAACATTTGGAGTAAATTAATGTTCATGCGAGCAACTTCGATTTTTCATGCAAAACGATCGATGACCCGCGACCTGATGAAATTGCTCTGAGTTGACCAAAATGGTCCGTTTTGAAAATTTCCATCTTTCAACTAATTTTGACTTTCAGAGGTGGACCATCCCTTTTGGAGCTAAAATGAGCATCTTTATCATCATTTTCATGCTTCTAGGGAGCCAAAACTCAAGATTGGGCTCAGGGTTAAAAGTGACTTAAAAGGACCTAAATGCGCACTTCGAGGGCTTAAAACGTGTTTATTCACCGCGGGAAGATTTATAAACAACATTTGGAGTAAATTAATGTTCATGCGAGAAACTTCGATTTTTCATGCAAAACGATCGATGACCCGCGAACTGATGAAATTGCTCTGAGTTGACCAAAATGGCCCGTTTTGAAGATTTCCATCTTTCAACTAATTTTGACTTTCAGAGGAGGATCATCACTATTGGAGCTAAAATGAGCATCATTATCATCATTTTCATGCTTCTAGGGAGCAAAAACTCAATATTTGACTCATGGTTAAAAGTGACTTAAAAGGTCCCAAATGCTTACTTCGAGGCCTAAAACGTGTTTATTCAGTGCGGGAAGAGATATAAACAACATTTAGAGTATTTTAATTTACTTTACTTTAACATTAATTTATTATCTCTTCCCGCTCAAGATTTGACTCATGGTTAAAAGTGACTTAAAAGGACCCAAATGCTCACTTCGAGGGCTTAAAACGTGTTTATTCACTGCGGGAAGAGATATACACAACTTTTAGAGTAAATTAATGTTCATGCGAGAACCTTCAATTTTTCATGCAAAAGGATCGATGACCCGCGACCTGATGAAATTGCTCAGAGATGACCAAAATGGTCTGTTTTGAAAATTTCCATCTTTCAACTAATTTTGACTTTCAGAGGTGGATCATCCATTTTGGAGCTAAAATGAGCATCATTATCGTCATTTTCATGCTTCTAGGGAGCCAAAACTCAAGATTTGGCTCAGGGTTAAAAGTGACTGAAAAGGATCCAAATGCTCACTTCGAGGGCTTAAAACGTGTTTATTCACTGCGGGAAGAGATATAAACAACATTTAGAGTAAATTAATGTTCATGCGAGAAACTTCGATTCTTCATGCAAAACGATCGATGACCCGCGACCTGATGAAATTGCTCTGAGTTGACCAAAATGGTCCGTTTTGAAAATTTCAATCTTTCAACTAATTTTGACTTTCAGAGGTGGATCATCCCTTTTGGAGCTAAAATGAGCATCTTTATCGTCATTTTCATGCTTCAATGGAGCCAAAAGTCAAGATTTGGCTCATGGTTAAAAGTGACTTAAAAGGACCCAAATGCTCACTTCGAGGGCTTAAAACGTGTTTATTCACTGTGGGAAGAGATATAAACAACATTTGGAGTAAATTAATGTTCATACGAGAAACTTCGATTTTTCATGCAAAACGATCGATGACCTGCGACCTGATGATATTGCTCTGAGTTGACCAAAATGGTCAGTTTTAAAAATTTCCATCTTTCAACTAATTTTGACTTTCAAAGGTGGATCATCCCTTTTGGAGCTAAAATGAGCATCTTTATAGTCATTTTCATGCTTCAATGGAGCCAAAAGTCAAGATTTGGCTCATGGTTAAAAGTGACTTAAAAGGACCCAAATGCTCACTTCGAGGGCTTAAAACGTGTTTATTCACTGCGGGAAGAGATATAAACAACATTTGGAGTAAATTAATGTTCATGCGAGCAACTTCGATTTTTCATGCAAAACGATCGATGACCCGCGACCTGATGAAATTGCTCTGAGTTGACCAAAATGGTCCGTTTTGAAAATTTCCATCTTTCAACTAATTTTGACTTTCAGAGGTGGACCATCCCTTTTGGAGCTAAAATGAGCATCTTTATCATCATTTTCATGCTTCTAGGGAGCCAAAACTCAAGATTGGGCTCAGGGTTAAAAGTGACTTAAAAGGACCTAAATGCGCACTTCGAGGGCTTAAAACGTGTTTATTCACTGCGGGAAGATTTATAAACAACATTTGGAGTAAATTAATGTTCATGCGAGAAACTTCGATTTTTCATGCAAAACGATCGATGACCCGCGAACTGATGAAATTGCTCTGAGTTGACCAAAATGGCCCGTTTTGAAGATTTCCATCTTTCAACTAATTTTGACTTTCAGAGGAGGATCATCACTATTGGAGCTAAAATGAGCATCATTATCATCATTTTCATGCTTCTAGGGAGCAAAAACTCAATATTTGACTCATGGTTAAAAGTGACTTAAAAGGTCCCAAATGCTTACTTCGAGGCCTAAAACGTGTTTATTCAGTGCGGGAAGAGATATAAACAACATTTAGAGTATTTTAATTTACTTTACTTTAACATTAATTTATTATCTCTTCCCGCTCAAGATTTGACTCATGGTTAAAAGTGACTTAAAAGGACCCAAATGCTCACTTCGAGGGCTTAAAACGTGTTTATTCACTGCGGGAAGAGATATACACAACTTTTAGAGTAAATTAATGTTCATGCGAGAACCTTCAATTTTTCATGCAAAAGGATCGATGACCCGCGACCTGATGAAATTGCTCAGAGATGACCAAAATGGTCTGTTTTGAAAATTTCCATCTTTCAACTAATTTTGACTTTCAGAGGTGGATCATCCATTTTGGAGCTAAAATGAGCATCATTATCGTCATTTTCATGCTTCTAGGGAGCCAAAACTCAAGATTTGGCTCAGGGTTAAAAGTGACTGAAAAGGATCCAAATGCTCACTTCGAGGGCTTAAAACGTGTTTATTCACTGCGGGAAGAGATATAAACAACATTTAGAGTAAATTAATGTTCATGCGAGAAACTTCGATTCTTCATGCAAAACGATCGATGACCCGCGACCTGATGAAATTGCTCTGAGTTGACCAAAATGGTCCGTTTTGAAAATTTCCATCTTTCAACTAATTTTGACATTCAGAGGTGGACCATCCCTTTTGGAGCTAAAATGAGCATCTTTATCATCATTTTGATGCTTCTAGGGAGCCAAAACTCAAGATTTGGCTCAGGGTTAAAAGTGACTTAAAAGGACCCAAATGCTCACTTCGAGGGCTTAAAACTTGTTTATTCACTGCGGGAAGAGATATAAACAACATTTAGAGTAAATTAATGTTCATGCGAGAAACTTCGATTTTTCATGCAAAACGATCGATGACCCGCGACCTGATGAAATTGCTCTGAGTTGACCAAAATGGTCCGTTTTGAAGATTTCCATCTTTCAACTAATTTTGACTTTCAGAGGAGGATCATCCCTTTTGGAGCTAAAATGAGCAACATTATCATCATTTTCATGCTTCTAGGGAGCAAATACTCAAGATTTGACTCATGGTTAAAAGTGACTTAAAAGGACCCAAATGCTCACTTCGAGGCCTAAAACGTGTTTATTCACTGCGGGAAGAGATATAAACAACATTTAGAGTAATATAATTTACTTTACTTTAACATTAATTTATTATCTCTTCCCGCTCAAGATTTGGCTCATGGTTAAAAGTGACTTAAAAGGACCCAAATGCTCACTTCGAGGGCTTAAAATGTGTTTATTCACTGCGGGAAGAGATATAAACAACATTTAGAGTAAATTATTGTTCATGCGAGAAACTTCGATTTTTCATGTAAAACGATCGATGACCCGCGACCTGATGAAATTGCTCTGAGTTGACCAAAATGGTCAGTTTTGAAAATTTCAATCTTTCAACTAATTTTGACTTTCAGAGGTGGATCATCCCTTTTGGAGCTAAAATGAGCATCTTTATCATCATTTTCATGCTTCAATGGAGCCAAAAGTCAAGATTTGGCTCATGGTTAAAAGTGACTTAAAAGGACCCAAATGCTCACTTCGAGGGCTTAAAACGTGTTTATTCACTGTGGGAAGAGATATAAACAACATTTGGAGTAAATTAATGTTCATGCGAGAAACTTCGATTTTTCATGCAAAACGATCGATGACCCGCGACCTGATGAAATTCCTCTGAGTTGACCAAAATGGCCAGTTTTGAAGATTTCCATCTTTCAACTAATTTTGACTTTCAGAGGTGGATCATCCATTTTGGAGCTAAAATGAGCATCATTATCATCATTTTCATGCTTCTAGGGAGCCAAAACTCAAGATTTGGCTCAGGGTTAAAAGTGACTGAAAAGGACCCAAATGCTCACTTCGAGGGCTTAAAACGTGTTTATTCACTGCGGGAAGAGATATAAACAACATTTAGAGTAAATTAATGTTCATGCGAGAAACCAATTTTTCATGCAAAACGATCGATGACCCGCGACCTGATGAAATTGCTCAGAGATGACCAAAATGGTCTGTTTTGAAAATTTCCATCTTTCAACTAATTTTGACTTGCAGAGGTGGATCCTCCCTTTTGGAGCTAAAATGAGCATCATTATCATCATTTTCATGCTTCTAGGGAGCAAAAACTCAAGACTTGACTCATGGTTAAAAGTGACTTAAAAGGACCCAAATGCTTACTTCGAGGCCTAAAACGTGTTTATTCACTGCGGGAAGAGATATAAACAACATTTAGAATAAATTAATGTTCATGCGAGAAACTTCGATTTTTCATGCAAAACGATCGATGACCCGCGACCTGATGAAATTGCTCTGAGTTGACCAAAATGGTCCGTTTTGAAAATTTCCATCTTTCAACTAATTTTGACTTTCAGAGGTGGACCATCCCTTTTGGAGCTAAAATGAGCATCTTTATCATCATTTTCATGCTTCTAGGGAGCCAAAACTCAAGATTTGGCTCAGGGTTAAAAGTGACTTAAAAGGACCTAAATGCTCACTTCGAGGGCTTAAAACGTGTTTATTCACTGCGGGAAGATTTATAAACAACATTTGGAGTAAATTAATGTTCATGCGAGAAACTTCGATTTTTCATGCAAAACGATCGATGACCCGCGACCTGATGAAGTTGCTCTGAGTTGACCAAAATGGTCGGTTTTGAAAATTTCCATCTTTCAACTAATTTTGACTTTCAGAGGTGGACCATTCCTTTTGGAGCTAAAATGAGCATCTTTATCATCATTTTCATGCTTCTAGGGAGCCAAAACTCAAGATTTGGCTCAGGGTTAAAAGTGACTGAAAAGGACCCAAATGCTCACTTCGAGGGCTTAAAACGTGTTTATTCACTGCGGGAAGAGATATAAACAACATTTAGAGTAAATTAATGTTCATGCGAGAAACTTCGATTTTTCATGCAAAACGATCGATGACCCGCGACCTGATGAAATTGCTCTGAGTTGACCAAAATGGTCCGTTTTGAAAATTTCCATCTTTTAACTAATTTTGACTTTCAGAGGAGGATCATCCCTTTTGGAGCTAAATGAGCATCATTATCATCATTTTCATGCTTCTAGGGAGCAAAGACTCAAGATTTGACTCATGGTTAAAAGTGACTTAAAAGGACCCAAATGCTCACTTCGAGGCCTAAAACGTGTTTATTCACTGCGGGAAGAGATATAAACAACATTTAGAGTGATATAATTTACTTTACTTTAACATTAATTTATTATCTCTTCCCGCTTAAGATTTGGCTCATGGTTAAAAGTGACTTAAAAGGACCCAAATGCTCACTTCGAGGGCTTAAAACGTGTTTATTCACTGCGGGAAGAGATATAAACAACATTTAGAGTAAATTAATGTTCATGCGAGAACCTTCAATTTTTCATGCAAAACGATCGATGACCCGCGACCTGATGAAATTGCTCAGAGATGACCAAAATGGTCTGTTTTGAAAATTTCCATCTTTCAACTAATTTTGACTTTCAGAGGTGGATCATCCCTTTTGGAGCTAAAATGAGCATCATTATCATCATTTTCATGCTTCTAGGGAGCAAAAACTCAAGACTTGACTCATGGTTAAAAGTGACTTAAAAGGACCCAAATGCTTACTTCGAGGGCTTAAAACGTGTTTATTCACTGCGGGAAGAGATATAAACAACATTTGGAGTAAATTAATGTTCATGCGAGAAACTTCGATTTTTCATGCAAAACGATCGATGACCCGCGACCTGATGAAGTTGCTCAAAGATGACCAAAATGGTCTGTTTTGAAAATTTCCATCTTTCAACTAATTTTGACTTTCAGAGGTGGATCATCCATTTTGGAGCTAAAATGAGCATCATTATCATCATTTTCATGCTTCTAGGGAGCAAAACCTCAAGATTTGACTCATGGTTAAAAGTGACTTAAAAGGACCCAAATGCTTACTTCGAGGCCTAAAACGTGTTTATTCACTGCGGGAAGAGAAATAAACAACATTTAGAGTAAATTAATTTACTTTACTTTAACATTAATTTATTATCTCTTCCCGCTCAAGATTTGGCTCATGGTTAAAAGTGACTTAAAAGGACCCAAATGCTCACTTCGAGGGCGTAAAACGTGTTTATTCACTGCGGGAAGAGATATAAACAACATTTAGAGTAAATTAATGTTCATGCGAGAAACTTCGATTTTTCATGCAAAACGATCGATGTCCCGCGACCTGATGAAATTGCTTTGAGTTGACCAAAATGGTCCGTTTTGAAAATGTCCATCTTCCAACTAATTTTGACTTTCAGAGGTGGATCATCCATTTTGGAGCTAAAATGAGCATCATTATCGTCATTTTCATGCTTCTAGGGAGCCAAAACTCAAGATTTGGCTCAGGGTTAAAAGTGACTGAAAAGGACCCAAATGCTCACTTCGAGGGCTTAAAACGTGTTTATTCACTGCGGGAAGAGATATAAACAACATTTAGAGTAAATTAATGTTCATGCGAGAAACTTCGATTTTTCATGCAAAACGATCGATGACCCGCGACCTGATGAAATTGCTCTGAGTTGACCAAAATGGTCCGTTTTGAAGATTTCCATCTTTCAACTAATTTTGACTTTCAGAGGAGGATCATCCCTTTTGGAGCTAAAATGAGCATCATTATCATCATTTTCATGCTTCTAGGGAGCAAATACTCAAGATTTGACTCATGGTTAAAAGTGACTTAAAAGGACCCAAATGCTCACTTCGAGGCCTAAAACGTGTTTATTCACTGCGGGAAGAGATATAAACAACATTTAGAGTAATATAATTTACTTTACTTTAACATTAATTTATTATCTCTTCCCGCTCAAGATTTGGCTCATGGTTAAAAGTGACTTAAAAGGACCCAAATGCTCACTTCGAGGGCTTAAAACGTGTTTATTCACTGCGGGAAGAGATATAAACAACATTTAGAGTAAATTAATGTTCATGCGAGAAACTTCGATTTTTCATGCAAAACGATCGATGACCCGCGACCTGATGAAATTGTTCTGAGTTGACCAAAATGGTCCGTTTTGAAAATTTCCATCTTTTAACTAATTTTGACTTTCAGAGGAGGATCATCCCTTTTGGAGCTAAATGAGCATCATTATCATCATTTTCATGCTTCTAGGGAGCAAAAACTCAAGACTTGACTCATGGTTAAAAGTGACTTAAAAGGACCCAAATGCTTACTTCGAGGCCTAAAACGTGTTTATTCACTGCGGGAAGAGATATAAACAACATTTAGAATAAATTAATCTTCATGCGCGAAACTTCGATTTTTCATGCAAAACGATCGATGACCCGCGACCTGATGAAATTGCTCTGAGTAGACCAAAATGGTCCGTTTTGAAAATTTCCATCTTTCAACTAATTTTGACTTTCAGAGGTGGACCATCCCTTTTGGAGCTAAAATGAGCATCTTTATCATCATTTTCATGCTTCTAGGGAGCCAAAACTCAAGATTTGGCTCAGGGTTAAAAGTGACTGAAAAGGACCCAAATGCTCACTTCGAGGGCTTAAAACGTGTTTATTCACTGCGGGAAGAGATATAAACAACATTTAGAGTGATATAATTTACTTTACTTTAACATTAATTTATTATCTCTTCCCGCTTAAGATTTGGCTCATGGTTAAAAGTGACTTAAAAGGACCCAAATGCTCACTTCGAGGGCTTAAAACGTGTTTATTCACTGCGGGAAGAGATATAAACAACATTTAGAGTAAATTAATGTTCATGCGAGAACCTTCAATTTTTCATGCAAAACGATCGATGACCCGCGACCTGATGAAATTGCTCAGAGATGACCAAAATGGTCTGTTTTGAAAATTTCCATCTTTCAACTAATTTTGACTTTCAGAGGTGGATCATCCCTTTTGGAGCTAAAATGAGCATCATTATCATCATTTTCATGCTTCTAGGGAGCAAAAACTCAAGACTTGACTCATGGTTAAAAGTGACTTAAAAGGACCCAAATGCTTACTTCGAGGCCTAAAACGTGTTTATTCACTGCGGGAAGAGATATAAACAACATTTAGAATAAATTAATGTTCATGCGAGAAACTTCGATTTTTCATGCAAAACGATCGATGACCCGCGACCTGATGAAATTGCTCTGAGTTGACCAAAATGGTCCGTTTTGAAAATTTCCATCTTTCAACTAATTTTGACTTTCAGAGGTGGACCATCCCTTTTGGAGCTAAAATGAGCATCTTTATCATCATTTTCATGCTTCTAGGGAGCCAAAACTCAAGATTTGGCTCAGGGTTAAAAGTGACTCAAAAGGAACTAAATGCTCACTTCGAGGGCTTAAAACGTGTTTATTCACTGCGGGAAGATTTATAAACAACATTTGGAGTAAATTAATGTTCATGCGAGAAACTTCGATTTTTCATGCAAAACGATCGATGACCCGCGACCTGAAGAAGTTGCTCAAAGATGACCAAAATGGTCTGTTTTGAAAATTTCCATCTTTCAACTAATTTTGACTTTCAGAGGTGGATCATCCATTTTGGAGCTAAAATGAGCATCATTATCATCATTTTCATGCTTCTAGGGAGCAAAACCTCAAGATTTGACTCATGGTTAAAAGTGACTTAAAAGGACCCAAATGCTTACTTCGAGGCCTACAACATGTTTATTCACTGCGGGAAGAGAAATAAACAACATTTAGAGTAAATTAATTTACTTTACTTTAACATTAATTTATTATCTCTTCCCGCTCAAGATTTGGCTCATGGTTAAAAGTGACTTAAAAGGACCCAAATGCTCACTTCGAGGGCGTAAAACGTGTTTATTCACTGCGGGAAGAGATATAAACAACATTTAGAGTAAATTAATGTTCATGCGAGAAACTTCGATTTTTCATGCAAAACGATCGATGTCCCGCGACCTGATGAAATTGCTCTGAGTTGGCCAAAATGGTCCGTTTTGAAAATTTCCATCTTTCAACTAATTTTGACTTTCAGAGGTGGACCATCCCTTTTGGAGCTAAAATGAGCATCTTTATCATCATTTTCATTCTTCTAGGGTGCCAAAACTCAAGATTTGGCTCAGGGTTAAAATTGACTTAAAAGGACCCAAATGCTCACTTCGAGGGCTTAAAACGTGTTTATTCACTGCGGGAAGAGATATAAACAACATTTAGAGTATATTAATGTTCATGCGAGAAACTTCGATTTTTCATGCAAAACGATCGATGAACCGCGACCTGATGAAATTGCTCTGAGTTGACCAAAATGGCCCGTTTTGAAAATTTCCATCTTTCAACTAATTTTGACATTCAGAGGTGGACCATCCCTTTTGGAGCTAAAATGAGCATCTTTATCATCATTTTGATGCTTCTAGGGAGCCAAAACTCAAGATTTGGCTCAGGGTTAAAAGTGACTTAAAAGGACCAAAATGCTCACTTCGAGGGCTTAAAACGTGTTTATTCACTGCGGGAAGAGATATAAACAACATTTAGAGTAAATTAATGTTCATGCGAGAAACTTCGATTTTTCATGCAAAACGATCGATGAACCGCGACCTGATGAAATTGCTCTGAGTTGACCAAAATGGCCCGTTTTGAAAATTTCCATCTTTCAACTAATTTTGACATTCAGAGGTGGACCATCCCTTTTGGAGCTAAAATGAGCATCTTTATCATCATTTTGATGCTTCTAGGGAGCCAAAACTCAAGATTTGGCTCAGGGTTAAAAGTGACTTAAAAGGACCCAAATGCTCACTTCGAGGCCTAAAACGTGTTTATTTACTGCGGGAAGAGATATAAACAACATTTAGAGTAATATAATTTACTTTACTTTAACATTAATTTATTATCTCTTCCCGCTCAAGATTTGGCTCATGGTTAAAAGTGACTTAAAGGGACCCAAATGCTCACTTCGAGGGCTTAAAACGTGTTTATTCACTGCGGGAAGAGATATAAACAACATTTAGAGTAAATTAATGTTCATGCGAGAACCTTCAATTTTTCATGCAAAACGATCGATGACCCGCGACCTGATGAAATTGCTCTGAGTTGACCAAAATGGTCTGTTTTGAAAATTTCCATCTTTCAACTAATTTTGACTTTCAGAGGTGGACCATCCCTTTTGGAGCTAAAATGAGCATCTTTATCATCATTTTCATGCTTCTAGGGAGCCAAAACTCAAGATTTGGCTCAGGGTTAAAAGTGACTGAAAAGGACCCAAATGCTCACTTCGAGGGCTTAAAACGTGTTTATTCACTGCGGGAAGAGATATAAACAACATTTAGAGTAAATTAAAGTTCATGCGAGAAACTTCGATTTTTCATGCAAAACGATCGATGACCCGCGACCTGATGAAATTGCTCTGAGTTGACCAAAATGGTCCGTTTTGAAAATTTCCATCTTTTAACTAATTTTGACTTTCAGAGGAGGATCATCCCTTTTGGAGCTAAATGAGCATCATTATCATCATTTTCATGCTTCTAGGGAGCAAAAACTCAAGACTTGACTCATGGTTAAAAGTGACTTAAAAGGACCCAAATGCTTACTTCGAGGCCTAAAACGTGTTTATTCACTGCGGGAAGAGATATAAACAACATTTAGAATAAATTAATGTTCATGCGCGAAACTTCGATTTTTCATGCAAAACGATCGATGACCCGCGACCTGATGAAATTGCTCTGAGTAGACCAAAATGGTCCGTTTTGAAAATTTCCATCTTTCAACTAATTTTGACTTTCAGAGGTGGACCATCCCTTTTGGAGCTAAAATGAGCATCTTTATCATCATTTTCATGCTTCTAGGGAGCCAAAACTCAAGATTTGGCTCAGGGTTAAAAGTGACTGAAAAGGACCCAAATGCTCACTTCGAGGGCTTAAAACGTGTTTATTCACTGCGGGAAGAGATATAAACAACATTTAGAGTAAATTAATGTTCATGCGAGAAACTTCGATTTTTCATGCAAAACGATCGATGACCCGCGACCTGAAGAAGTTGCTCAAAGATGACCAAAATGGTCTGTTTTGAAAATTTCCATCTTTCAACTAATTTTGACTTTCAGAGGTGGATCATCCATTTTGGAGCTAAAATGAGCATCATTATCATAATTTTCATGCTTCTAGGGAGCAAAACCTCAAGATTTGACTCATGGTTAAAAGTGACTTAAAAGGACCCAAATGCTTACTTCGAGGCCTAAAACATGTTTATTCACTGCGGGAAGAGAAATAAACAACATTTAGAGTAAATTAATTTACTTTACTTTAACATTAATTTATTATCTCTTCCCGCTCAAGATTTGGCTCATGGTTAAAAGTGACTTAAAAGGACCCAAATGCTCACTTCGAGGGCGTAAAACGTGTTTATTCACTGCGGGAAGAGATATAAACAACATTTAGAGTAAATTAATGTTCATGCGAGAAACTTCGATTTTTCATGCAAAACGATCGATGTCCCGCGACCTGATGAAATTGCTCTGAGTTGACCAAAATGGTCCGTTTTGAAAATTTCCATCTTTCAACTAATTTTGACTTTCAGAGGTGGACCATCCCTTTTGGAGCTAAAATGAGCATCTTTATCATCATTTTCATGCTTCTAGGGTGCCAAAACTCAAGATTTGGCTCAGGGTTAAAATTGACTTAAAAGGACCCAAATGCTCACTTCGAGGGCTTAAAACGTGTTTATTCACTGCGGGAAGAGATATAAACAACATTTAGAGTATATTAATGTTCATGCGAGAAACTTCGATTTTTCATGCAAAACGATCGATGAACCGCGACCTGATGAAATTGCTCTGAGTTGACCAAAATGGCCCGTTTTGAAAATTTCCATCTTTCAACTAATTTTGACATTCAGAGGTGGACCATCCCTTTTGGAGCTAAAATGAGCATCTTTATCATCTTTTTGATGCTTCTAGGGAGCCAAAACTCAAGATTTGGCTCAGGGTTAAAAGTGACTTAAAAGGACCCAAATGCTCACTTCGAGGGCTTAAAACGTGTTTATTCACTGCGGGAAGAGATATAAACAACATTTAGAGTAAATTAATGTTCATGCGAGAAACTTCGATTTTTCATGCAAAACGATCGATGACCCGCACCTTATGAAATTGCTCTGAGTTGACCAAAATGGTCCGTTTTGAAAATTTCCATCTTTCAACTAATTTTGACTTTCAGAGGTGGACCATTCCTTTTGGAGCTAAAATGAGCATCTTTATCATCATTTTCATGCTTCTAGGGAGCCAAAACTCAAGATTTGGCTCAGGGTTAAAAGTGACTGAAAAGGACCCAAATGCTCACTTCGAGGGCTTAAAACGTGTTTATTCACTGCGGGAAGAGATATAAACAACATTTAGAGTAAATTAATGTTCATGCGAGAAACTTCGATTTTTCATGCAAAACGATCGATGTCCCGCGACCTGATGAAATTGCTCTGAGTTGGCCAAAATGGTCCGTTTTGAAAATTTCCATCTTTCAACTAATTTTGACTTTCAGAGGTGGACCATCCCTTTTGGAGCTAAAATGAGCATCTTTATCATCATTTTCATTCTTCTAGGGTGCCAAAACTCAAGATTTGGCTCAGGGTTAAAATTGACTTAAAAGGACCCAAATGCTCACTTCGAGGGCTTAAAACGTGTTTATTCACTGCGGGAAGAGATATAAACAACATTTAGAGTATATTAATGTTCATGCGAGAAACTTCGATTTTTCATGCAAAACGATCGATGAACCGCGACCTGATGAAATTGCTCTGAGTTGACCAAAATGGCCCGTTTTGAAAATTTCCATCTTTCAACTAATTTTGACATTCAGAGGTGGACCATCCCTTTTGGAGCTAAAATGAGCATCTTTATCATCATTTTGATGCTTCTAGGGAGCCAAAACTCAAGATTTGGCTCAGGGTTAAAAGTGACTTAAAAGGACCCAAATGCTCACTTCGAGGGCTTAAAACGTGTTTATTCACTGCGGGAAGAGATATAAACAACATTTAGAGTAAATTAATGTTCATGCGAGAAACTTCGATTTTTCATGCAAAACGATCGATGAACCGCGACCTGATGAAATTGCTCTGAGTTGACCAAAATGGCCCGTTTTGAAAATTTCCATCTTTCAACTAATTTTGACATTCAGAGGTGGACCATCCCTTTTGGAGCTAAAATGAGCATCTTTATCATCATTTTGATGCTTCTAGGGAGCCAAAACTCAAGATTTGGCTCAGGGTTAAAAGTGACTTAAAAGGACCCAAATGCTCACTTCGAGGCCTAAAACGTGTTTATTCACTGCGGGAAGAGATATAAACAACATTTAGAGTAATATAATTTACTTTACTTTAACATTAATTTATTATCTCTTCCCGCTCAAGATTTGGCTCATGGTTAAAAGTGACTTAAAGGGACCCAAATGCTCACTTCGAGGGCTTAAAACGTGTTTATTCACTGCGGGAAGAGATATAAACAACATTTAGAGTAAATTAATGTTCATGCGAGAACCTTCAATTTTTCATGCAAAACGATCGATGACCCGCGACCTGATGAAATTGCTCTGAGTTGACCAAAATGGTCTGTTTTGAAAATTTCCATCTTTCAACTAATTTTGACTTTCAGAGGTGGACCATCCCTTTTGGAGCTAAAATGAGCATCTTTATCATCATTTTCATGCTTCTAGGGAGCCAAAACTCAAGATTTGGCTCAGGGTTAAAAGTGACTGAAAAGGACCCAAATGCTCACTTCGAGGGCTTAAAACGTGTTTATTCACTGCGGGAAGAGATATAAACAACATTTAGAGTAAATTAATGTTCATGCGAGAAACTTCGATTTTTCATGCAAAACGATCGATGACCCGCGACCTGATGAAATTGCTCTGAGTTGACCAAAATGGTCCGTTTTGAAAATTTCCATCTTTTAACTAATTTTGACTTTCAGAGGAGGATCATCCCTTTTGGAGCTAAATGAGCATCATTATCATCATTTTCATGCTTCTAGGGAGCAAAAACTCAAGACTTGACTCATGGTTAAAAGTGACTTAAAAGGACCCAAATGCTTACTTCGAGGCCTAAAACGTGTTTATTCACTGCGGGAAGAGATATAAACAACATTTAGAATAAATTAATGTTCATGCGCGAAACTTCGATTTTTCATGCAAAACGATCGATGACCCGCGACCTGATGAAATTGCTCTGAGTAGACCAAAATGGTCCGTTTTGAACATTTCCATCTTTCAACTAATTTTGACTTTCAGAGGTGGACCATCCCTTTTGGAGCTAAAATGAGCATCTTTATCATCATTTTCATGCTTCTAGGGAGCCAAAACTCAAGATTTGGCTCAGGGTTAAAAGTGACTGAAAAGGACCCAAATGCTCACTTCGAGGGCTTAAAACGTGTTTATTCACTGCGGGAAGAGATATAAACAACATTTAGAGTAAATTAATGTTCATGCGAGAAACTTCGATTTTTCATGCAAAACGATCGATGACCCGCGACCTGAAGAAGTTGCTCAAAGATGACCAAAATGGTCTGTTTTGAAAATTTCCATCTTTCAACTAATTTTGACTTTCAGAGGTGGATCATCCATTTTGGAGCTAAAATGAGCATCATTATCATCATTTTCATGCTTCTAGGGAGCAAAACCTCAAGATTTGACTCATGGTTAAAAGTGACTTAAAAGGACCCAAATGCTTACTTCGAGGCCTAAAACATGTTTATTCACTGCGGGAAGAGAAATAAACAACATTTAGAGTAAATTAATTTACTTTACTTTAACATTAATTTATTATCTCTTCCCGCTCAAGATTTGGCTCATGGTTAAAAGTGACTTAAAAGGACCCAAATGCTCACTTCGAGGGCGTAAAACGTGTTTATTCACTGCGGGAAGAGATATAAACAACATTTAGAGTAAATTAATGTTCATGCGAGAAACTTCGATTTTTCATGCAAAACGATCGATGTCCCGCGACCTGATGAAATTGCTCTGAGTTGACCAAAATGGTCCGTTTTGAAAATTTCCATCTTTCAACTAATTTTGACTTTCAGAGGTGGACCATCCCTTTTGGAGCTAAAATGAGCATCTTTATCATCATTTTCATGCTTCTAGGGTGCCAAAACTCAAGATTTGGCTCAGGGTTAAAATTGACTTAAAAGGACCCAAATGCTCACTTCGAGGGCTTAAAACGTGTTTATTCACTGCGGGAAGAGATATAAACAACATTTAGAGTATATTAATGTTCATGCGAGAAACTTCGATTTTTCATGCAAAACGATCGATGAACCGCGACCTGATGAAATTGCTCTGAGTTGACCAAAATGGCCCGTTTTGAAAATTTCCATCTTTCAACTAATTTTGACATTCAGAGGTGGACCATCCCTTTTGGAGCTAAAATGAGCATCTTTATCATCTTTTTGATGCTTCTAGGGAGCCAAAACTCAAGATTTGGCTCAGGGTTAAAAGTGACTTAAAAGGACCCAAATGCTCACTTCGAGGGCTTAAAACGTGTTTATTCACTGCGGGAAGAGATATAAACAACATTTAGAGTAAATTAATGTTCATGCGAGAAACTTCGATTTTTCATGCAAAACGATCGATGACCCGCACCTTATGAAATTGCTCTGAGTTGACCAAAATGGTCCGTTTTGAAAATTTCCATCTTTCAACTAATTTTGACTTTCAGAGGTGGACCATTCCTTTTGGAGCTAAAATGAGCATCTTTATCATCATTTTCATGCTTCTAGGGAGCCAAAACTCAAGATTTGGCTCAGGGTTAAAAGTGACTGAAAAGGACCCAAATGCTCACTTCGAGGGCTTAAAACGTGTTTATTCACTGCGGGAAGAGATATAAACAACATTTAGAGTAAATTAATGTTCATGCGAGAAACTTCGATTTTTCATGCAAAACGATCGATGTCCCGCGACCTGATGAAATTGCTCTGAGTTGGCCAAAATGGTCCGTTTTGAAAATTTCCATCTTTCAACTAATTTTGACTTTCAGAGGTGGACCATCCCTTTTGGAGCTAAAATGAGCATCTTTATCATCATTTTCATTCTTCTAGGGTGCCAAAACTCAAGATTTGGCTCAGGGTTAAAATTGACTTAAAAGGACCCAAATGCTCACTTCGAGGGCTTAAAACGTGTTTATTCACTGCGGGAAGAGATATAAACAACATTTAGAGTATATTAATGTTCATGCGAGAAACTTCGATTTTTCATGCAAAACGATCGATGAACCGCGACCTGATGAAATTGCTCTGAGTTGACCAAAATGGCCCGTTTTGAAAATTTCCATCTTTCAACTAATTTTGACATTCAGAGGTGGACCATCCCTTTTGGAGCTAAAATGAGCATCTTTATCATCATTTTGATGCTTCTAGGGAGCCAAAACTCAAGATTTGGCTCAGGGTTAAAAGTGACTTAAAAGGACCCAAATGCTCACTTCGAGGGCTTAAAACGTGTTTATTCACTGCGGGAAGAGATATAAACAACATTTAGAGTAAATTAATGTTCATGCGAGAAACTTCGATTTTTCATGCAAAACGATCGATGAACCGCGACCTGATGAAATTGCTCTGAGTTGACCAAAATGGCCCGTTTTGAAAATTTCCATCTTTCAACTAATTTTGACATTCAGAGGTGGACCATCCCTTTTGGAGCTAAAATGAGCATCTTTATCATCATTTTGATGCTTCTAGGGAGCCAAAACTCAAGATTTGGCTCAGGGTTAAAAGTGACTTAAAAGGACCCAAATGCTCACTTCGAGGCCTAAAACGTGTTTATTCACTGCGGGAAGAGATATAAACAACATTTAGAGTAATATAATTTACTTTACTTTAACATTAATTTATTATCTCTTCCCGCTCAAGATTTGGCTCATGGTTAAAAGTGACTTAAAGGGACCCAAATGCTCACTTCGAGGGCTTAAAACGTGTTTATTCACTGCGGGAAGAGATATAAACAACATTTAGAGTAAATTAATGTTCATGCGAGAACCTTCAATTTTTCATGCAAAACGATCGATGACCCGCGACCTGATGAAATTGCTCTGAGTTGACCAAAATGGTCTGTTTTGAAAATTTCCATCTTTCAACTAATTTTGACTTTCAGAGGTGGACCATCCCTTTTGGAGCTAAAATGAGCATCTTTATCATCATTTTCATGCTTCTAGGGAGCCAAAACTCAAGATTTGGCTCAGGGTTAAAAGTGACTGAAAAGGACCCAAATGCTCACTTCGAGGGCTTAAAACGTGTTTATTCACTGCGGGAAGAGATATAAACAACATTTAGAGTAAATTAATGTTCATGCGAGAAACTTCGATTTTTCATGCAAAACGATCGATGACCCGCGACCTGATGAAATTGCTCTGAGTTGACCAAAATGGTCCGTTTTGAAAATTTCCATCTTTTAACTAATTTTGACTTTCAGAGGAGGATCATCCCTTTTGGAGCTAAATGAGCATCATTATCATCATTTTCATGCTTCTAGGGAGCAAAAACTCAAGACTTGACTCATGGTTAAAAGTGACTTAAAAGGACCCAAATGCTTACTTCGAGGCCTAAAACGTGTTTATTCACTGCGGGAAGAGATATAAACAACATTTAGAATAAATTAATGTTCATGCGCGAAACTTCGATTTTTCATGCAAAACGATCGATGACCCGCGACCTGATGAAATTGCTCTGAGTAGACCAAAATGGTCCGTTTTGAACATTTCCATCTTTCAACTAATTTTGACTTTCAGAGGTGGACCATCCCTTTTGGAGCTAAAATGAGCATCTTTGTCATCATTTTCATGCTTCTAGGGAGCCAAAACTCAAGATTTGGCTCAGGGTTAAAAGTGACTGAAAAGGACCCAAATGCTCACTTCGAGGGCTTAAAACGTGTTTATTCACTGCGGGAAGAGATATAAACAACATTTAGAGTAAATTAATGTTCATGCGAGAAACTTCGATTTTTCATGCAAAACGATCGATGACCCGCGACCTGAAGAAGTTGCTCAAAGATGACCAAAATGGTCTGTTTTGAAAATTTCCATCTTTCAACTAATTTTGACTTTCAGAGGTGGATCATCCATTTTGGAGCTAAAATGAGCATCATTATCATCATTTTCATGCTTCTAGGGAGCAAAACCTCAAGATTTGACTCATGGTTAAAAGTGACTTAAAAGGACCCAAATGCTTACTTCGAGGCCTAAAACATGTTTATTCACTGCGGGAAGAGAAATAAACAACATTTAGAGTAAATTAATTTACTTTACTTTAACATTAATTTATTATCTCTTCCCGCTCAAGATTTGGCTCATGGTTAAAAGTGACTTAAAAGGACCCAAATGCTCACTTCGAGGGCGTAAAACGTGTTTATTCACTGCGGGAAGAGATATAAACAACATTTAGAGTAAATTAATGTTCATGCGAGAAACTTCGATTTTTCATGCAAAACGATCGATGTCCCGCGACCTGATGAAATTGCTCTGAGTTGACCAAAATGGTCCGTTTTGAAAATTTCCATCTTTCAACTAATTTTGACTTTCAGAGGTGGACCATCCCTTTTGGAGCTAAAATGAGCATCTTTATCATCATTTTCATGCTTCTAGGGTGCCAAAACTCAAGATTTGGCTCAGGGTTAAAATTGACTTAAAAGGACCCAAATGCTCACTTCGAGGGCTTAAAACGTGTTTATTCACTGCGGGAAGAGATATAAACAACATTTAGAGTATATTAATGTTCATGCGAGAAACTTCGATTTTTCATGCAAAACGATCGATGAACCGCGACCTGATGAAATTGCTCTGAGTTGACCAAAATGGCCCGTTTTGAAAATTTCCATCTTTCAACTAATTTTGACATTCAGAGGTGGACCATCCCTTTTGGAGCTAAAATGAGCATCTTTATCATCTTTTTGATGCTTCTAGGGAGCCAAAACTCAAGATTTGGCTCAGGGTTAAAAGTGACTTAAAAGGACCCAAATGCTCACTTCGAGGGCTTAAAACGTGTTTATTCACTGCGGGAAGAGATATAAACAACATTTAGAGTAAATTAATGTTCATGCGAGAAACTTCGATTTTTCATGCAAAACGATCGATGACCCGCACCTTATGAAATTGCTCTGAGTTGACCAAAATGGTCCGTTTTGAAAATTTCCATCTTTCAACTAATTTTGACTTTCAGAGGTGGACCATTCCTTTTGGAGCTAAAATGAGCATCTTTATCATCATTTTCATGCTTCTAGGGAGCCAAAACTCAAGATTTGGCTCAGGGTTAAAAGTGACTGAAAAGGACCCAAATGCTCACTTCGAGGGCTTAAAACGTGTTTATTCACTGCGGGAAGAGATATACACAACATTTAGAGTAAATTAATGTTCATGCGAGAAACTTCGATTTTTCATGCAAAACGATCGATGACCCGCGACCTGATGAAATTGCTCTGAGTTGACCAAAATGGTCCGTTTTGAAAATTTCCATCTTTTAACTAATTTTGACTTTCAGAGGAGGATCATCCCTTTTGGAGCTAAATGAGCATCATTATCATCATTTTCATGCTTCTAGGGAGCAAATACTCAAGATTTGACTCATGGTTAAAAGTGACTTAAAAGGACCCAAATGCTCACTTCGAGGCCTAAAACGTGTTTATTCACTGCGGGAAGAGATATAAACAACATTTAGAGTGATATAATTTACTTTACTTTAACATTAATTTATTATCTCTTCCCGCTTAAGATTTGGCTCATGGTTAAAAGTGACTTAAAAGGACCCAAATGCTCACTTCGAGGGCTTAAAACGTGTTTATTCACTGCGGGAAGAGATATAAACAACATTTAGAGTAAATTAATGTTCATGCGAGAACCTTCAATTTTTCATGCAAAACGATCGATGACCCGCGACCTGATGAAATTGCTCAGAGATGACCAAAATGGTCTGTTTTGAAAATTTCCATCTTTCAACTAATTTTGACTTTCAGAGGTGGATCATCCCTTTTGGAGCTAAAATGAGCATCATTATCATCATTTTCATGCTTCTAGGGAGCAAAAACTCAAGACTTGACTCATGGTTAAAAGTGACTTAAAAGGACCCAAATGCTTACTTCGAGGGCTTAAAACGTGTTTATTCACTGCGGGAAGAGATATAAACAACATTTGGAGTAAATTAATGTTCATGCGAGAAACTTCGATTTTTCATGCAAAACGATCGATGACCCGCGACCTGATGAAGTTGCTCAAAGATGACCAAAATGGTCTGTTTTGAAAATTTCCATCTTTCAACTAATTTTGACTTTCAGAGGTGGATCATCCATTTTGGAGCTAAAATGAGCATCATTATCATCATTTTCATGCTTCTAGGGAGCAAAACCTCAAGATTTGACTCATGGTTAAAAGTGACTTAAAAGGACCCAAATGCTTACTTCGAGGCCTAAAACGTGTTTATTCACTGCGGGAAGAGAAATAAACAACATTTAGAGTAAATTAATTTACTTTACTTTAACATTAATTTATTATCTCTTCCCGCTCAAGATTTGGCTCATGGTTAAAAGTGACTTAAAAGGACCCAAATGCTCACTTGGAGGGCGTAAAACGTGTTTATTCACTGCGGGAAGAGATATAAACAACATTTAGAGTAAATTAATGTTCATGCGAGAAACTTCGATTTTTCATGCAAAACGATCGATGTCCCGCGACCTGATGAAATTGCTCTGAGTTGACCAAAATGGTCTGTTTTGAAAATTTCCATCTTTCAACTAATTTTGACTTTCAGAGGTGGACCATCCCTTTTGGAGCTAAAATGAGCATCTTTATCATCATTTTCATGCTTCTAGGGAGCCAAAACTCAAGATTTGGCTCAGGGTTAAAAGTGACTGAAAAGGACCCAAATGCTCACTTCGAGGGCTTAAAACGTGTTTATTCACTGCGGGAAGAGATATAAACAACATTTAGAGTAAATTAATGTTCATGCGAGAAACTTCGATTTTTCATGCAAAACGATCGATGACCCGCGACCTGATGAAATTGCTCTGAGTTGACCAAAATGGTCCGTTTTGAAAATTTCCATCTTTTAACTAATTTTGACTTTCAGAGGAGGATCATCCCTTTTGGAGCTAAATGAGCATCATTATCATCATTTTCATGCTTCTAGGGAGCAAAAACTCAAGACTTGACTCATGGTTAAAAGTGACTTAAAAGGACCCAAATGCTTACTTCGAGGCCTAAAACGTGTTTATTCACTGCGGGAAGAGATATAAACAACATTTAGAATAAATTAATGTTCATGCGCGAAACTTCGATTTTTCATGCAAAACGATCGATGACCCGCGACCTGATGAAATTGCTCTGAGTAGACCAAAATGGTCCGTTTTGAAAATTTCCATCTTTCAACTAATTTTGACTTTCAGAGGTGGACCATCCCTTTTGGAGCTAAAATGAGCATCTTTATCATCATTTTCATGCTTCTAGGGAGCCAAAACTCAAGATTTGGCTCAGGGTTAAAAGTGACTGAAAAGGACCCAAATGCTCACTTCGAGGGCTTAAAACGTGTTTATTCACTGCGGGAAGAGATATAGACAACATTTAGAGTAAATTAATGTTCATGCGAGAAACTTCGATTTTTCATGCAAAACGATCGATGACCCGCGACCTGATGAAATTGCTCTGAGTTGACCAAAATGGTCCGTTTTGAAAATTTCCATCTTTTAACTAATTTTGACTTTCAGAGGAGGATCATCCCTTTTGGAGCTAAATGAGCATCATTATCATCATTTTCATGCTTCTAGGGAGCAAATACTCAAGATTTGACTCATGGTTAAAAGTGACTTAAAAGGACCCAAATGCTCACTTCGAGGCCTAAAACGTGTTTATTCACTGCGGGAAGAGATATAAACAACATTTAGAGTGATATAATTTACTTTACTTTAACATTAATTTATTATCTCTTCCCGCTTAAGATTTGGCTCATGGTTAAAAGTGACTTAAAAGGACCCAAATGCTCACTTCGAGGGCTTAAAACGTATTTATTCACTGCGGGAAGAGATATAAACAACATTTAGAGTAAATTAATGTTCATGCGAGAACCTTCAATTTTTCATGCAAAACGATCTATGACCCGCGACCTGATGAAATTGCTCAGAGATGACCAAAATGGTCTGTTTTGAAAATTTCCATCTTTCAACTAATTTTGACTTTCAGAGGTGGATCATCCCTTTTGGAGCTAAAATGAGCATCATTATCATCATTTTCATGCTTCTAGGGAGCAAAAACTCAAGACTTGACTCATGGTTAAAAGTGACTTAAAAGGACCCAAATGCTTACTTCGAGGCCTAAAACGTGTTTATTCACTGCGGGAAGAGATATAAACAACATTTAGAATAAATTAATGTTCATGCGAGAAACTTCGATTTTTCATGCAAAACGATCGATGACCCGCGACCTGATGAAATTGCTCTGAGTTGACCAAAATGGTCCGTTTTGAAAATTTCCATCTTTCAACTAATTTTGACTTTCAGAGGTGGACCATCCCTTTTGGAGCTAAAATGAGCATCTTTATCATCATTTTCATGCTTCTAGGGAGCCAAAACTCAAGATTTGGCTCAGGGTTAAAAGTGACTCAAAAGGACCTAAATGCTCACTTCGAGGGCTTAAAACGTGTTTATTCACTGCGGGAAGATTTATAAACAACATTTGGAGTAAATTAATGTTCATGCGAGAAACTTCGATTTTTCATGCAAAACGATCGATGACCCGCGACCTGAAGAAGTTGCTCAAAGATGACCAAAATGGTCTGTTTTGAAAATTTCCATCTTTCAACTAATTTTGACTTTCAGAGGTGGATCATCCATTTTGGAGCTAAAATGAGCGTCATTATCATCATTTTCATGCTTCTAGGGAGCAAAACCTCAAGATTTGACTCATGGTTAAAAGTGACTTAAAAGGACCCAAATGCTTACTTCGAGGCCTAAAACATGTTTATTCACTGCGGGAAGAGAAATAAACAACATTTAGAGTAAATTAATTTACTTTACTTTAACATTAATTTATTATCTCTTCCCGCTCAAGATTTGGCTCATGGTTAAAAGTGACTTAAAAGGACCCAAATGCTCACTTCGAGGGCGTAAAACGTGTTTATTCACTGCGGGAAGAGATATAAACAACATTTAGAGTAAATTAATGTTCATGCGAGAAACTTCGATTTTTCATGCAAAACGATCGATGTCCCGCGACCTGATGAAATTGCTCTGAGTTGACCAAAATGGTCCGTTTTGAAAATTTCCATCTTTCAACTAATTTTGACTTTCAGAGGTGGACCATCCCTTTTGGAGCTAAAATGAGCATCTTTATCATCATTTTCATGCTTCTAGGGTGCCAAAACTCAAGATTTGGCTCAGGGTTAAAATTGACTTAAAAGGACCCAAATGCTCACTTCGAGGGCTTAAAACGTGTTTATTCACTGCGGGAAGAGATATAAACAACATTTAGAGTATATTAATGTTCATGCGAGAAACTTCGATTTTTCATGCAAAACGATCGATGAACCGCGACCTGATGAAATTGCTCTGAGTTGACCAAAATGGCCCGTTTTGAAAATTTCCATCTTTCAACTAATTTTGACATTCAGAGGTGGACCATCCCTTTTGGAGCTAAAATGAGCATCTTTATCATCATTTTGATGCTTCTAGGGAGCCAAAACTCAAGATTTGGCTCAGGGTTAAAAGTGACTTAAAAGGACCCAAATGCTCACTTCGAGGGCTTAAAACGTGTTTATTCACTGCGGGAAGAGATATAAACAACATTTAGAGTAAATTAATGTTCATGCGAGAAACTTCGATTTTTCATGCAAAACGATCGATGACCCGCACCTTATGAAATTGCTCTGAGTTGACCAAAATGGTCCGTTTTGAAAATTTCCATCTTTCAACTAATTTTGACTTTCAGAGGTGGACCATCCCTTTTGGAGCTAAAATGAGCATCTTTATCATCATTTTCATGCTTCTAGGGAGCCAAAACTCAAGATTTGGCTCAGGGTTAAAAGTGACTGAAAAGGACCCAAATGCTCACTTCGAGGGCTTAAAACGTGTTTATTCACTGCGGGAAGAGATATAAACAACATTTAGAGTAAATTAATGTTCATGCGAGAAACTTCGATTTTTCATGCAAAACGATCGATGACCCGCGACCTGATGAAATTGCTCTGAGTTGACCAAAATGGTCCGTTTTGAAAATTTCCATCTTTAAACTAATTTTGACTTTCAGAGGAGGATCATCCCTTTTGGAGCTAAATGAGCATCATTATCATCATTTTCATGCTTCTAGGGAGCAAATACTCAAGATTTGACTCATGGTTAAAAGTGACTTAAAAGGACCCAAATGCTCACTTCGAGGCCTAAAACGTGTTTATTCACTGCGGGAAGAGATATAAACAACATTTAGAGTGATATAATTTACTTTACTTTAACATTAATTTATTATCTCTTCCCGCTTAAGATTTGGCTCATGGTTAAAAGTGACTTAAAAGGACCCAAATGCTCACTTCGAGGGCTTAAAACGTGTTTATTCACTGCGGGAAGAGATATAAACAACATTTAGAGTAAATTAATGTTCATGCGAGAACCTTCAATTTTTCATGCAAAACGATCGATGACCCGCGACCTGATGAAATTGCTCAGAGATGACCAAAATGGTCTGTTTTGAAAATTTCCATCTTTCAACTAATTTTGACTTTCAGAGGTGGATCATCCCTTTTGGAGCTAAAATGAGCATCATTATCATCATTTTCATGCTTCTAGGGAGCAAAAACTCAAGACTTGACTCATGGTTAAAAGTGACTTAAAAGGACCCAAATGCTTACTTCGAGGGCTTAAAACGTGTTTATTCACTGCGGGAAGAGATATAAACAACATTTGGAGTAAATTAATGTTCATGCGAGAAACTTCGATTTTTCATGCAAAACGATCGATGACCCGCGACCTGATGAAGTTGCTCAAAGATGACCAAAATGGTCTGTTTTGAAAATTTCCATCTTTCAACTAATTTTGACTTTCAGAGGTGGATCATCCATTTTGGAGCTAAAATGAGCATCATTATCATCATTTTCATGCTTCTAGGGAGCAAAACCTCAAGATTTGAATCATGGTTAAAAGTGACTTAAAAGGACCCAAATGCTTACTTCGAGGCCTAAAACGTGTTTATTCACTGCGGGAAGAGAAATAAACAACATTTAGAGTAAATTAATTTACTTTACTTTAACATTAATTTATTATCTCTTCCCGCTCAAGATTTGGCTCATGGTTAAAAGTGACTTAAAAGGACCCAAATGCTCACTTCGAGGGCGTAAAACGTGTTTATTCACTGCGGGAAGAGATATAAACAACATTTAGAGTAAATTAATGTTCATGCGAGAAACTTCGATTTTTCATGCAAAACGATCGATGTCCCGCGACCTGATGAAATTGCTCTGAGTTGACCAAAATGGTCCGTTTTGAAAATTTCCATCTTTCAACTAATTTTGACTTTCAGAGGTGGACCATCCCTTTTGGAGCTAAAATGAGCATCTTTATCATCATTTTCATGCTTCTAGGGTGCCAAAACTCAAGATTTGGCTCAGGGTTAAAATTGACTTAAAAGGACCCAAATGCTCACTTCGAGGGCTTAAAACGTGTTTATTCACTGCGGGAAGAGATATAAACAACATTTAGAGTAAATTAATGTTCATGCGAGAAACTTCGATTTTTCATGCAAAACGATCGATGACCCGCACCTTATGAAATTGCTCTGAGTTGACCAAAATGGTCCGTTTTGAAAATTTCAATCTTTCAACTAATTTTGACTTTCAGAGGTGGATCATCCCTTTTGGAGCTAAAATGAGCATCTTTATCGTCATTTTCATGCTTCAATGGAGCCAAAAGTCAAGATTTGGCTCATGGTTAAAAGTGACTTAAAAGGACCCAAATGCTCACTTCGAGGGCTTAAAACGTGTTTATTCACTGCGGGAAGAGATATAAACAACATTTGGAGTAAATTAATGTTCATTCGAGAAACTTCGATTTTTCATGCAAAACGATCGATGACCCGCGACCTGATGAAATTGCTCTGAGTTGACCAAAATGGCCCGTTTTGAAGATTTCCATCTTTCAACTAATTTTGACTTTCAGAGGTGGATCATCCATTTTGGAGCTAAAATGAGCATCATTATCATCATTTTCATGCTTCTAGGGAGCAAAAACTCAAGATTTGACTCATGGTTAAAAGTGACTTAAAAGGACCCAAATGCTTACTTCGAGGCCTAAAATGTGTTTATTCACTGCGGGAAGAGATATAAACAACATTTAGAGTAAATTAATGTTCATGCGAGAAACTTCGATTTTTCATGTTAAACGATCGATGACCTGCGACCTGATGATATTGCTCTGAGTTGACCAAAATGGTCCGTTTTAAAAATTTCCATCTTTCAACTAATTTTGACTTTCAGAGGTGGATCATCCCTTTTGGAGCTAAAATGAGCATCTTTATAGTCATTTTCATGCTTCAATGGAGCCAAAAGTCAAGATTTGGCTCATGGTTAAAAGTGACTTAAAAGGACCAAAATGCTCACTTCGAGGGCTTAAAACGTGTTTATTCACTGCGGGAAGAGATATAAACAACATTTGGAGTAAATTAATGTTCATGCGAGAATCTTCAATTTTTCATGCAAAACGATCGACCTGATGAAATTGCTCTGAGTTGACCAAAATGGCCCGTTTTGAAGATTTCCATCTTTCAACTAATTTTGACTTTCAGAGGAGGATCATCACTATTGGAGCTAAAATGAGCATCATTATCATCATTTTCATGCTTCTAGGGAGCAAAAACTCAATATTTGACTCATGGTTAAAAGTGACTTAAAAGGTCCCAAATGCTTACTTCGAGGCCTAAAACGGGTTTATTCAGTGCGGGAAGAGATATAAACAACATTTAGAGTATTTTAATTTACTTTACTTTAACATTAATTTATTATCTCTTCCCGCTCAAGATTTGACTCATGGTTAAAAGTGACTTAAAAGGACCCAAATGCTCACTTCGAGGGCTTAAAACGTGTTTATTCACTGCGGGAAGAGATATACACAACTTTTAGAGTAAATTAATGTTCATGCGAGAACCTTCCATTTTTCATGCAAAAGGATCGATGACCCGCGACCTGATGAAATTGCTCAGAGATGACCGAAATGGTCTGTTTTGAAAATTTCCATCTTTCAACTAATTTTGACTTTCAGAGGTGGATCATCCATTTTGGAGCTAAAATGAGCATAATTATCGTCATTTTCAAGCTTCTAGGACGCCAAAACTCAAGATTTGGCTCAGGGTTAAAAGTGACTGAAAAGGACCCAAATGCTCACTTCGAGGGCTTAAAACGTGTTTATTCACTGCGGGAAGAGATATAAACAACATTTAGAGTAAATTAATGTTCATGCGAGAAACTTCGATTTTTCATGCAAAACGATCGATGACCCGCGACCTGATGAAATTGCTCTGAGTTGACCAAAATGGTCCGTTTTGAAAATTTCCATCTTTCAACTAATTTTGACATTCAGAGGTGGACCATCCCTTTTGGAGCTAAAATGAGCATCTTTATCATCATTTTGATGCTTCTAGGGAGCCAAAACTCAAGATTTGGCTCAGTGTTAAAAGTGACTTAAAAGGACCCAAATGCTCACTTCGAGGCCTAAAACGTGTTTATTCACTGCGGGAAGAGATATAAACAACATTTAGAGTGATATAATTTACTTTACTTTAACATTAATTTATTATCTCTTCCCGCTTAAGATTTGGCTCATGGTTAAAAGTGACTTAAAAGGACCCAAATGCTCACTTCGAGGGCTTAAAACGTGTTTATTCACTGCGGGAAGAGATATAAACAACATTTAGAGTAAATTAATGTTCATGCGAGAACCTTCAATTTTTCATGCAAAACGATCTATGACCCGCGACCTGATGAAATTGCTCAGAGATGACCAAAATGGTCTGTTTTGAAAATTTCCATCTTTCAACTAATTTTGACTTTCAGAGGTGGATCATCCCTTTTGGAGCTAAAATGAGCATCATTATCATCATTTTCATGCTTCTAGGGAGCAAAAACTCAAGACTTGACTCATGGTTAAAAGTGACTTAAAAGGACCCAAATGCTTACTTCGAGGCCTAAAACTTGTTTATTCACTGCGGGAAGAGATATAAACAACATTTAGAATAAATTAATGTTCATGCGAGAAACTTCGATTTTTCATGCAAAACGATCGATGACCCGCGACCTGATGAAATTGCTCTGAGTTGACCAAAATGGTCCGTTTTGAAAAATTCCATCTTTCAACTAATTTTGACTTTCAGAGGTGGATCATCCCTTTTGGAGCTAAAATGAGCATCATTATCATCATTTTCATGCTTCTAGGGAGCAAAAACTCAAGACTTGACTCATGGTTAAAAGTGACTTAAAAGGACCCAAATGCTTACTTCGAGGCCTAAAACGTGTTTATTCACTGCGGGAAGATTTATAAACAACATTTAGAGTAAATTAATGTTCATGCGAGAAACTTCGATTTTTCATGCAAAACGATCGATGATCCGCGACCTGATGAAATTGCTCTGAGTTGACCAAAATGGTCCGTTTTGAAGATTTCCATCTTTCAACTAATTTTGACTTTCAGAGGAGGATCATCCCTTTTGGAGCTAAAATGAGCATCATTATCATCATTTTCATGTTTCTAGGGAGCAAATACTCATGATTTGACTCATGGTTAAAAGTGACTTAAAAGGACCCAAATGCTCACTTCGAGGCCTAAAACGTGTTTATTCACTGCGGGAAGAGATATAAACAACATTTAGAGTGATATAATTTACTTTACTTTAACATTAATTTATTATCTCTTCCCGCTTAAGATTTGGCTCATGGTTAAAAGTGACTTAAAAGGACCCAAATGCTCACTTCGAGGGCTTAAAACGTGTTTATTCACTGCGGGAAGAGATATAAACAACATTTAGAGTAAATTAATGTTCATGCGAGAACCTTCAATTTTTCATGCAAAACGATCGATGACCCGCGACCTGATGAAATTGCTCAGAGATGACCAAAATGGTCTGTTTTGAAAATTTCCATCTTTCAACTAATTTTGACTTTCAGAGGTGGATCATCCCTTATGGAGCTAAAATGAGCATCATTATCATCATTTTCATGCTTCTAGGGAGCAAAAACTCAAGACTTGACTCATGGTTAAAAGTGACTTAAAAGGACCCAAATGCTTACTTCGAGGCCTAAAACGTGTTTATTCACTGCGGGAAGAGATATAAACAACATTTAGAATAAATTAATGTTCATGCGAGAAACTTCGATTTTTCATGCAAAACGATCGATGACCCGCGACCTGATGAAATTGCTCTGAGTTGACCAAAATGGTCCGTTTTGAAAATTTCCATCTTTCAACTAATTTTGACTTTCAGAGGTGGACCATCCCTTTTGGAGCTAAAATGAGCATCTTTATCATCATTTTCATGCTTCTAGAGAGCCAAAACTCAAGATTTGGCTCAGGGTTAAAAGTGACTCAAAAGGACCTAAATGCTCACTTCGAGGGCTTAAAACGTGTTTATTCACTGCGGGAAGATTTATAAACAACATTTGGAGTAAATTAATGTTCATGCGAGAAACTTCGATTTTTCATGCAAAACGATCGATGACCCGCGACCTGAAGAAGTTGCTCAAAGATGACCAAAATGGTCTGTTTTGAAAATTTCCATCTTTCAACTAATTTTGACTTTCAGAGGTGGATCATCCATTTTGGAGCTAAAATGAGCATCATTATCATCATTTTCATGCTTCTAGGGAGCAAAACCTCAAGATTTGACTCATGGTTAAAAGTGACTTAAAAGGACCCAAATGCTTACTTCGAGGCCTAAAACATGTTTATTCACTGCGGGAAGAGAAATAAACAACATTTAGAGTAAATTAATTTACTTTACTTTAACATTAATTTATTATCTCTTCCCGCTCAAGATTTGGCTCATGGTTAAAAGTGACTTAAAAGGACCCAAATGCTCACTTCGAGGGCGTAAAACGTGTTTATTCACTGCGGGAAGAGATATAAACAACATTTAGAGTAAATTAATGTTCATGCGAGAAACTTCGATTTTTCATGCAAAACGATCGATGTCCCGCGACCTGATGAAATTGCTCTGAGTTGACCAAAATGGTCCGTTTTGAAAATTTCCATCTTTCAACTAATTTTGACTTTCAGAGGTGGACCATCCCTTTTGGAGCTAAAATGAGCATCTTTATCATCATTTTCATGCTTCTAGGGTGCCAAAACTCAAGATTTGGCTCAGGGTTAAAATTGACTTAAAAGGACCCAAATGCTCACTTCGAGGGCTTAAAACGTGTTTATTCACTGCGGGAAGAGATATAAACAACATTTAGAGTATATTAATGTTCATGCGAGAAACTTCGATTTTTCATGCAAAACGATCGATGAACCGCGACCTGATGAAATTGCTCTGAGTTGACCAAAATGGCCCGTTTTGAAAATTTCCATCTTTCAACTAATTTTGACATTCAGAGGTGGACCATCCCTTTTGGAGCTAAAATGAGCATCTTTATCATCATTTTGATGCTTCTAGGGAGCCAAAACTCAAGATTTGGCTCAGGGTTAAAAGTGACTTAAAAGGACCCAAATGCTCACTTCGAGGGCTTAAAACGTGTTTATTCACTGCGGGAAGAGATATAAACAACATTTAGAGTAAATTAATGTTCATGCGAGAAACTTCGATTTTTCATGCAAAACGATCGATGACCCGCACCTTATGAAATTGCTCTGAGTTGACCAAAATGGTCCGTTTTGAAAATTTCCATCTTTCAACTAATTTTGACTTTCAGAGGTGGACCATTCCTTTTGGAGCTAAAATGAGCATCTTTATCATCATTTTCATGCTTCTAGGGAGCCAAAACTCAAGATTTGGCTCAGGGTTAAAAGTGACTGAAAAGGACCCAAATGCTCACTTCGAGGGCTTAAAACGTGTTTATTCACTGCGGGAAGAGATATAAACAACATTTAGAGTAAATTAATGTTCATGCGAGAAACTTCGATTTTTCATGCAAAACGATCGATGACCCGCGACCTGATGAAATTGCTCTGAGTTGACCAAAATGGTCCGTTTTGAAAATTTCCATCTTTTAACTAATTTTGACTTTCAGAGGAGGATCATCCCTTTTGGAGCTAAATGAGCATCATTATCATCATTTTCATGCTTCTAGGGAGCAAATACTCAAGATTTGACTCATGGTTAAAAGTGACTTAAAAGGACCCAAATGCTCACTTCGAGGCCTAAAACGTGTTTATTCACTGCGGGAAGAGATATAAACAACATTTAGAGTGATATAATTTACTTTACTTTAACATTAATTCATTATCTCTTCCCGCTTAAGATTTGGCTCATGGTTAAAAGTGACTTAAAAGGACCCAAATGCTCACTTCGAGGGCTTAAAACGTGTTTATTCACTGCGGGAAGAGATATAAACAACATTTAGAGTAAATTAATGTTCATGCGAGAACCTTCAATTTTTCATGCAAAACGATCGATGACCCGCGACCTGATGAAATTGCTCAGAGATGACCAAAATGGTCTGTTTTGAAAATTTCCATCTTTCAACTAATTTTGACTTTCAGAGGTGGATCATCCCTTTTGGAGCTAAAATGAGCATCATTATCATCATTTTCATGCTTCTAGGGAGCAAAAACTCAAGACTTGACTCATGGTTAAAAGTGACTTAAAAGGACCCAAATGCTTACTTCGAGGGCTTAAAACGTGTTTATTCACTGCGGGAAGAGATATAAACAACATTTGGAGTAAATTAATGTTCATGCGAGAAACTTCGATTTTTCATGCAAAACGATCGATGACCCGCGACCTGATGAAGTTGCTCAAAGATGACCAAAATGGTCTGTTTTGAAAATTTCCATCTTTCAACTAATTTTGACTTTCAGAGGTGGATCATCCATTTTGGAGCTAAAATGAGCATCATTATCATCATTTTCATGCTTCTAGGGAGCAAAACCTCAAGATTTGACTCATGGTTAAAAGTGACTTAAAAGGACCCAAATGCTTACTTCGAGGCCTAAAACGTGTTTATTCACTGCGGGAAGAGAAATAAACAACATTTAGAGTAAATTAATTTACTTTACTTTAACATTAATTTATTATCTCTTCCCGCTCAAGATTTGGCTCATGGTTAAAAGTGACTTAAAAGGACCCAAATGCTCACTTCGAGGGCGTAAAACGTGTTTATTCACTGCGGGAAGAGATATAAACAACATTTAGAGTAAATTAATGTTCATGCGAGAAACTTCGATTTTTCATGCAAAACGATCGATGTCCCGCGACCTGATGAAATTGCTCTGAGTTGACCAAAATGGTCCGTTTTGAAAATGTCCATCTTCCAACTAATTTTGACTTTCAGAGGTGGACCATCCCTTTTGGAGCTAAAATGAGCATCTTTATCATCATTTTCATGCTTCTAGGGTGCCAAAACTCAAGATTTGGCTCAGGGTTAAAATTGACTTAAAAGGACCCAAATGCTCACTTCGAGGGCTTAAAACGTGTTTATTCACTGCGGGAAGAGATATAAACAACATTTAGAGTAAATTAATGTTCATGCGAGAAACTTCGATTTTTCATGCAAAACGATCGATGACCCGCACCTTATGAAATTGCTCTGAGTTGACCAAAATGGTCCGTTTTGAAAATTTCAATCTTTCAACTAATTTTGACTTTCAGAGGTGGATCATCCCTTTTGGAGCTAAAATGAGCATCTTTATCGTCATTTTCATGCTTCAATGGAGCCAAAAGTCAAGATTTGGCTCATGGTTAAAAGTGACTTAAAAGGACCCAAATGCTCACTTCGAGGGCTTAAAACGTGTTTATTCACTGCGGGAAGAGATATAAACAACATTTGGAGTAAATTAATGTTCATTCGAGAAACTTCGATTTTTCATGCAAAACGATCGATGACCCGCGACCTGATGAAATTGCTCTGAGTTGACCAAAATGGTCCGTTTTGAAAATTTCCATCTTTCAACTAATTTTGACATTCAGAGGTGGACCATCCCTTTTGGAGCTAAAATGAGCATCTTTATCATCATTTTGATGCTTCTAGGGAGCCAAAACTCAAGATTTGGCTCAGGGTTAAAAGTGACTTAAAAGGACCCAAATGCTCACTTCGAGGGCTTAAAACGTGTTTATTCACTGCGGGAAGAGATATAAACAACATTTAGAGTAAATTAATGTTCATGCGAGAAACTTCGATTTTTCATGCAAAACGATCGATGACCAGCGACCTGATGAAATTGCTGTGAGTTGACCAAAATCGTCAGTTTTGAAAATTTCAATCTTTCTACTAATTTTGACTTTCAGAGGAGGATCATCCCTTTTGGAGCTAAAATGAGCATCATTATCATCATTTTCATGCTTCTAGGGAGCAAATACTCAAGATTTGACTCATGGTTAAAAGTGACTTAAAAGGACCCAAATGCTCACTTCGAGGCCTAAAACGTGTTTATTCACTGCGGGAAGAGATATAAACAACATTTAGAGTAATATAATTTACTTTACTTTAACATTAATTTATTATCTCTTCCCGCTCAAGATTTGGCTCATGGTTAAAAGTGACTTAAAAGGACCCAAATGCTCACTTCGAGGGCTTAAAACGTGTTTATTCACTGCGGGAAGAGATATAAACAACATTTAGAGTAAATTAATGTTCATGCGAGAACCTTCAATTTTTCATGCAAAACGATCGATGACCCGCGACCTGATGAAATTGCTCTGAGTTGACCAAAATGGTCTGTTTTGAAAATTTCCATCTTTCAACTAATTTTGACTTTCAGAGGTGGACCATCCCTTTTGGAGCTAAAATGAGCATCTTTATCATCATTTTCATGCTTCTAGGGAGCCAAAACTCAAGATTTGGCTCAGGGTTAAAAGTGACTGAAAAGGACCCAAATGCTCACTTCGAGGGCTTAAAACGTGTTTATTCACTGCGGGAAGAGATATAAACAACATTTAGAGTAAATTAATGTTCATGCGAGAAACTTCGATTTTTCATGCAAAACGATCGATGACCCGCGACCTGATGAAATTGCTCTGAGTTGACCAAAATGGTCCGTTTTGAAAATTTCCATCTTTTAACTAATTTTGACTTTCAGAGGAGGATCATCCCTTTTGGAGCTAAATGAGCATCATTATCATCATTTTCATGCTTCTAGGGAGCAAAAACTCAAGACTTGACTCATGGTTAAAAGTGACTTAAAAGGACCCAAATGCTTACTTCGAGGCCTAAAACGTGTTTATTCACTGCGGGAAGAGATATAAACAACATTTAGAATAAATTAATGTTCATGCGCGAAACTTCGATTTTTCATGCAAAACGATCGATGACCCGCGACCTGATGAAATTGCTCTGAGTAGACCAAAATGGTCCGTTTTGAAAATTTCCATCTTTCAACTAATTTTGACTTTCAGAGGTGGACCATCCCTTTTGGAGCTAAAATGAGCATCTTTATCATCATTTTCATGCTTCTAGGGAGCCAAAACTCAAGATTTGGCTCAGGGTTAAAAGTGACTGAAAAGGACCCAAATGCTCACTTCGAGGGCTTAAAACGTGTTTATTCACTGCGGGAAGAGATATAAACAACATTTAGAGTAAATTAATGTTCATGCGAGAAACTTCGATTTTTCATGCAAAACGATCGATGACCCGCGACCTGATGAAATTGCTCTGAGTTGACCAAAATGGTCCGTTTTGAAAATTTCCATCTTTTAACTAATTTTGACTTTCAGAGGAGGATCATCCCTTTTGGAGCTAAATGAGCATCATTATCATCATTTTCATGCTTCTAGGGAGCAAATACTCAAGATTTGACTCATGGTTAAAAGTGACTTAAAAGGACCCAAATGCTCACTTCGAGGCCTAAAACGTGTTTATTCACTGCGGGAAGAGATATAAACAACATTTAGAGTGATATAATTTACTTTACTTTAACATTATTTATTATCTCTTCCCGCTTAAGATTTGGCTCATGGTTAAAAGCGACTTAAAAGGACCCAAATGCTCACTTCGAGGGCTTAAAACGTATTTATTCACTGCGGGAAGAGATATAAACAACATTTAGAGTAAATTAATGTTCATGCGAGAACCTTCAATTTTTCATGCAAAACGATCTATGACCCGCGACCTGATGAAATTGCTCAGAGATGACCAAAATGGTCTGTTTTGAAAATTTCCATCTTTCAACTAATTTTGACTTTCAGAGGTGGATCATCCCTTTTGGAGCTAAAATGAGCATCATTATCATAATTTTCATGCTTCTAGGGAGCAAAAACTCAAGACTTGACTCATGGTTAAAAGTGACTTAAAAGGACCCAAATGCTTACTTCGAGGCCTAAAACGTGTTTATTCACTGCGGGAAGAGATATAAACAACATTTAGAATAAATTAATGTTCATGCGAGAAACTTCGATTTTTCATGCAAAACGATCGATGACCCGCGACCTGATGAAATTGCTCTGAGTTGACCAAAATGGTCCGTTTTGAAAATTTCCATCTTTCAACTAATTTTGACTTTCAGAGGTGGACCATCCCTTTTGGAGCTAAAATGAGCATCTTTATCATCATTTTCATGCTTCTAGGGAGCCAAAACTCAAGATTTGGCTCAGGGTTAAAAGTGACTCAAAAGGACCTAAATGCTCACTTCGAGGGCTTAAAACGTGTTTATTCACTGCGGGAAGATTTATAAACAACATTTGGAGTAAATTAATGTTCATGCGAGAAACTTCGATTTTTCATGCAAAACGATCGATGACCCGCGACCTGAAGAAGTTGCTCAAAGATGACCAAAATGGTCTGTTTTGAAAATTTCCATCTTTCAACTAATTTTGACTTTCAGAGGTGGATCATCCATTTTGGAGCTAAAATGAGCGTCATTATCATCATTTTCATGCTTCTAGGGAGCAAAACCTCAAGATTTGACTCATGGTTAAAAGTGACTTAAAAGGACCCAAATGCTTACTTCGAGGCCTAAAACATGTTTATTCACTGCGGGAAGAGAAATAAACAACATTTAGAGTAAATTAATTTACTTTACTTTAACATTAATTTATTATCTCTTCCCGCTCAAGATTTGGCTCATGGTTAAAAGTGACTTAAAAGGACCCAAATGCTCACTTCGAGGGCGTAAAACGTGTTTATTCACTGCGGGAAGAGATATAAACAACATTTAGAGTAAATTAATGTTCATGCGAGAAACTTCGATTTTTCATGCAAAACGATCGATGTCCCGCGACCTGATGAAATTGCTCTGAGTTGACCAAAATGGTCCGTTTTGAAAATTTCCATCTTTCAACTAATTTTGACTTTCAGAGGTGGACCATCCCTTTTGGAGCTAAAATGAGCATCTTTATCATCATTTTCATGCTTCTAGGGTGCCAAAACTCAAGATTTGGCTCAGGGTTAAAATTGACTTAAAAGGACCCAAATGCTCACTTCGAGGGCTTAAAACGTATTTATTCACTGCGGGAAGAGATATAAACAACATTTAGAGTATATTAATGTTCATGCGAGAAACTTCGATTTTTCATGCAAAACGATCGATGAACCGCGACCTGATGAAATTGCTCTGAGTTGACCAAAATGGCCCGTTTTGAAAATTTCCATCTTTCAACTAATTTTGACATTCAGAGGTGGACCATCCCTTTTGGAGCTAAAATGAGCATCTTTATCATCATTTTGATGCTTCTAGGGAGCCAAAACTCAAGATTTGGCTCAGGGTTAAAAGTGACTTAAAAGGACCCAAATGCTCACTTCGAGGGCTTAAAACGTGTTTATTCACTGCGGGAAGAGATATAAACAACATTTAGAGTAAATTAATGTTCATGCGAGAAACTTCGATTTTTCATGCAAAACGATCGATGACCCGCACCTTATGAAATTGCTCTGAGTTGACCAAAATGGTCCGTTTTGAAAATTTCCATCTTTCAACTAATTTTGACTTTCAGAGGTGGACCATCCCTTTTGGAGCTAAAATGAGCATCTTTATCATCATTTTCATGCTTCTAGGGAGCCAAAACTCAAGATTTGGCTCAGGGTTAAAAGTGACTGAAAAGGACCCAAATGCTCACTTCGAGGGCTTAAAACGTGTTTATTCACTGCGGGAAGAGATATAAACAACATTTAGAGTAAATTAATGTTCATGCGAGAAACTTCGATTTTTCATGCAAAACGATCGATGACCCGCGACCTGATGAAATTGCTCTGAGTTGACCAAAATGGTCCGTTTTGAAAATTTCCATCTTTTAACTAATTTTGACTTTCAGAGGAGGATCATCCCTTTTGGAGCTAAATGAGCATCATTATCATCATTTTCATGCTTCTAGGGAGCAAATACTCAAGATTTGACTCATGGTTAAAAGTGACTTAAAAGGACCCAAATGCTCACTTCGAGGCCGAAAACGTGTTTATTCACTGCGGGAAGAGATATAAACAACATTTAAAGTGATATAATTTACTTTACTTTAAGATTAATTTATTATCTCTTCCCGCTTAAGATTTGGCTCATGGTTAAAAGTGACTTAAAAGGACCCAAATGCTCACTTCGAGGGCTTAAAACGTGTTTATTCACTGCGGGAAGAGATATAAACAACATTTAGAGTAAATTAATGTTCATGCGAGAACCTTCAATTTTTCATGCAAAACGATCGATGACCCGCGACCTGATGAAATTGCTCAGAGATGACCAAAATGGTCTGTTTTGAAAATTTCCATCTTTCAACTAATTTTGACTTTCAGAGGTGGATCATCCCTTTTGGAGCTAAAATGAGCATCATTATCATCATTTTCATGCTTCTAGGGAGCAAAAACTCAAGACTTGACTCATGGTTAAAAGTGACTTAAAAGGACCCAAATGCTTACTTCGAGGGCTTAAAACGTGTTTATTCACTGCGGGAAGAGATATAAACAACATTTGGAGTAAATTAATGTTCATGCGAGAAACTTCGATTTTTCATGCAAAACGATCGATGACCCGCGACCTGATGAAGTTGCTCAAAGATGACCAAAATGGTCTGTTTTGAAAATTTCCATCTTTCAACTAATTTTGACTTTCAGAGGTGGATCATCCATTTTGGAGCTAAAATGAGCATCATTATCATCATTTTCATGCTTCTAGGGAGCAAAACCTCAAGATTTGACTCATGGTTAAAAGTGACTTAAAAGGACCCAAATGCTTACTTCGAGGCCTAAAACGTGTTTATTCACTGCGGGAAGAGAAATAAACAACATTTAGAGTAAATTAATTTACTTTACTTTAACATTAATTTATTATCTCTTCCCGCTCAAGATTTGGCTCATGGTTAAAAGTGACTTAAAAGGACCCAAATGCTCACTTCGAGGGCGTAAAACGTGTTTATTCACTGCGGGAAGAGATATAAACAACATTTAGAGTAAATTAATGTTCATGCGAGAAACTTCGATTTTTCATGCAAAACGATCGATGTCCCGCGACCTGATGAAATTGCTCTGAGTTGACCAAAATGGTCCGTTTTGAAAATTTCCATCTTTCAACTAATTTTGACTTTCAGAGGTGGACCATCCCTTTTGGAGCTAAAATGAGCATCTTTATCATCATTTTCATGCTTCTAGGGTGCCAAAACTCAAGATTTGGCTCAGGGTTAAAATTGACTTAAAAGGACCCAAATGCTCACTTCGAGGGCTTAAAACGTGTTTATTCACTGCGGGAAGAGATATAAACAACATTTAGAGTAAATTAATGTTCATGCGAGAAACTTCGATTTTTCATGCAAAACGATCGATGACCCGCACCTTATGAAATTGCTCTGAGTTGACCAAAATGGTCCGTTTTGAAAATTTCAATCTTTCAACTAATTTTGACTTTCAGAGGTGGATCATCCATTTTGGAGCTAAAATGAGCATCATTATCATCATTTTCATGCTTCTAGGGAGCAAAAACTCAAGATTTGACTCATGGTTAAAAGTGACTTAAAAGGACCCAAATGCTTACTTCGAGGCCTAAAATGTGTTTATTCACTGCGGGAAGAGATATAAACAACATTTAGAGTAAATTAATGTTCATGCGAGAAACTTCGATTTTTCATGTTAAACGATCGATGACCTGCGACCTGATGATATTGCTCTGAGTTGACCAAAATGGTCCGTTTTAAAAATTTCCATCTTTCAACTAATTTTGACTTTCAGAGGTGGATCATCCCTTTTGGAGCTAAAATGAGCATCTTTATAGTCATTTTCATGCTTCAATGGAGCCAAAAGTCAAGATTTGGCTCATGGTTAAAAGTGACTTAAAAGGACCAAAATGCTCACTTCGAGGGCTTAAAACGTGTTTATTCACTGCGGGAAGAGATATAAACAACATTTGGAGTAAATTAATGTTCATGCGAGAAACTTCAATTTTTCATGCAAAACGATCGATGACCCGCGACCTGATGAAATTGCTCTGAGTTGACCAAAATGGCCCGTTTTGAAGATTTCCATCTTTCAACTAATTTTGACTTTCAGAGGAGGATCATCACTATTGGAGCTAAAATGAGCATCATTATCATCATTTTCATGCTTCTAGGGAGCAAAAACTCAATATTTGACTCATGGTTAAAAGTGACTTAAAAGGTCCCAAATGCTTACTTCGAGGCCTAAAACGGGTTTATTCAGTGCGGGAAGAGATATAAACAACATTTAGAGTATTTTAATTTACTTTACTTTAACATTAATTTATTATCTCTTCCCGCTCAAGATTTGACTCATGGTTAAAAGTGACTTAAAAGGACCCAAATGCTCACTTCGAGGGCTTAAAACGTGTTTATTCACTGCGGGAAGAGATATACACAACTTTTAGAGTAAATTAATGTTCATGCGAGAACCTTCCATTTTTCATGCAAAAGGATCGATGACCCGCGACCTGATGAAATTGCTCAGAGATGACCGAAATGGTCTGTTTTGAAAATTTCCATCTTTCAACTAATTTTGACTTTCAGAGGTGGATCATCCATTTTGGAGCTAAAATGAGCATAATTATCGTCATTTTCAAGCTTCTAGGACGCCAAAACTCAAGATTTGGCTCAGGGTTAAAAGTGACTGAAAAGGACCCAAATGCTCACTTCGAGGGCTTAAAACGTGTTTATTCACTGCGGGAAGAGATATAAACAACATTTAGAGTAAATTAATGTTCATGCGAGAAACTTCGATTTTTCATGCAAAACGATCGATGACCCGCGACCTGATGAAATTGCTCTGAGTTGACCAAAATGGTCCGTTTTGAAAATTTCCATCTTTCAACTAATTTTGACATTCAGAGGTGGACCATCCCTTTTGGAGCTAAAATGAGCATCTTTATCATCATTTTGATGCTTCTAGGGAGCCAAAACTCAAGATTTGGCTCAGTGTTAAAAGTGACTTAAAAGGACCCAAATGCTCACTTCGAGGCCTAAAACGTGTTTATTCACTGCGGGAAGAGATATAAACAACATTTAGAGTGATATAATTTACTTTACTTTAACATTAATTTATTATCTCTTCCCGCTTAAGATTTGGCTCATGGTTAAAAGTGACTTAAAAGGACCCAAATGCTCACTTCGAGGGCTTAAAACGTGTTTATTCACTGCGGGAAGAGATATAAACAACATTTAGAGTAAATTAATGTTCATGCGAGAACCTTCAATTTTTCATGCAAAACGATCGATGACCCGCGACCTGATGAAATTGCTCAGAGATGACCAAAATGGTCTGTTTTGAAAATTTCCATCTTTCAACTAATTTTGACTTTCAGAGGTGGATCATCCCTTTTGGAGCTAAAATGAGCATCATTATCATCATTTTCATGCTTCTAGGGAGCAAAAACTCAAGACTTGACTCATGGTTAAAAGTGACTTAAAAGGACCCAAATGCTTACTTCGAGGGCTTAAAACGTGTTTATTCACTGCGGGAAGAGATATAAACAACATTTGGAGTAAATTAATGTTCATGCGAGAAACTTCGATTTTTCATGCAAAACGATCGATGACCCGCGACCTGATGAAGTTGCTCAAAGATGACCAAAATGGTCTGTTTTGAAAATTTCCATCTTTCAACTAATTTTGACTTTCAGAGGTGGATCATCCATTTTGGAGCTAAAATGAGCATCATTAGCATCATTTTCATGCTTCTAGGGAGCAAAACCTCAAGATTTGACTCATGGTTAAAAGTGACTTAAAAGGACCCAAATGCTTACTTCGAGGCCTAAAACGTGTTTATTCACTGCGGGAAGAGAAATAAACAACATTTAGAGTAAATTAATTTACTTTACTTTAACATTAATTTATTATCTCTTCCCGCTCAAGATTTGGCTCATGGTTAAAAGTGACTTAAAAGGACCCAAATGCTCACTTCGAGGGCGTAAAACGTGTTTATTCACTGCGGGAAGAGATATAAACAACATTTAGAGTAAATTAATGTTCATGCGAGAAACTTCGATTTTTCATGCAAAACGATCGATGTCCCGCGACCTGATGAAATTGCTCTGAGTTGACCAAAATGGTCCGTTTTGAAAATTTCCATCTTTCAACTAATTTTGACTTTCAGAGGTGGACCATCCCTTTTGGAGCTAAAATGAGCATCTTTATCATCATTTTCATGCTTCTAGGGAGCAAAACCTCAAGATTTGACTCATGGTTAAAAGTGACTTAAAAGGACCCAAATGCTTACTTCGAGGGCGTACAACGTGTTTATTCACTGCGGGAAGAGATATAAACAACATTTAGAGTAAATTAATGTTCATGCGAGAAACTTCGATTTTTCATGCAAAACGATCGATGACCCGCGACCTGATGAAATTGCTCTGAGTTGACCAAAATGGTCCGTTTTGAAAATTTCCATCTTTCAACTAATTTTGACTTTCAGAGGTGGACCATCCCTTTTGGAGCTAAAATGAGCATCTTTATCATCATTTTCATGCTTCTAGGGTGCCAAAACTCAAGATTTGGCTCAGGGTTAAAATTGACTTAAAAGGACCCAAATGCTCACTTCGAGGGCTTAAAACGTGTTTATTCACTGCGGGAAGAGATATAAACAACATTTAGAGTATATTAATGTTCATGCGAGAAACTTCGATTTTTCATGCAAAACGATCGATGAACCGCGACCTGATGAAATTGCTCTGAGTTGACCAAAATGGCCCGTTTTGAAAATTTCCATCTTTCAACTAATTTTGACATTCAGAGGTGGACCATCCCTTTTGGAGCTAAAATGAGCATCTTTATCATCATTTTGATGCTTCTAGGGAGCCAAAACTCAAGATTTGGCTCAGGGTTAAAAGTGACTTAAAAGGACCCAAATGCTCACTTCGAGGGCTTAAAACGTGTTTATTCACTGCGGGAAGAGATATAAACAACATTTAGAGTAAATTAATGTTCATGCGAGAAACTTCGATTTTTCATGCAAAACGATCGATGACCCGCACCTTATGAAATTGCTCTGAGTTGACCAAAATGGTCCGTTTTGAAAATTTCCATCTTTCAACTAATTTTGACTTTCAGAGGTGGACCATCCCTTTTGGAGCTAAAATTAGCATCTTTATCATCATTTTCATGCTTCTAGGGAGCCAAAACTCAAGATTTGGCTCAGGGTTAAAAGTGACTGAAAAGGACCCAAATGCTCACTTCGAGGGCTTAAAACGTGTTTATTCACTGCGGGAAGAGATATAAACAACATTTAGAGTAAATTAATGTTCATGCGAGAAACTTCGATTTTTCATGCAAAACGATCGATGACCCGCGACCTGATGAAATTGCTCTGAGTTGACCAAAATGGTCCGTTTTGAAAATTTCCATCTTTTAACTAATTTTGACTTTCAGAGGAGGATCATCCCTTTTGGAGCTAAATGAGCATCATTATCATCATTTTCATGCTTCTAGGGAGCAAATACTCAAGATTTGACTCATGGTTAAAAGTGACTTAAAAGGACCCAAATGCTCACTTCGAGGCCTAAAACGTGTTTATTCACTGCGGGAAGAGATATAAACAACATTTAGAGTGATATAATTTACTTTACTTTAACATTAATTTATTATCTCTTCCCGCTTAAGATTTGGCTCATGGTTAAAAGTGACTTAAAAGGACCCAAATGCTCACTTCGAGGGCTTAAAACGTGTTTATTCACTGCGGGAAGAGATATAAACAACATTTAGAGTAAATTAATGTTCATGCGAGAACCTTCAATTTTTCATGCAAAACGATCGATGACCCGCGACCTGATGAAATTGCTCAGAGATGACCAAAATGGTCTGTTTTGAAAATTTCCATCTTTCAACTAATTTTGACTTTCAGAGGTGGATCATCCCTTTTGGAGCTAAAATGAGCATCATTATCATCATTTTCATGCTTTTAGGGAGCAAAAACTCAAGATTTGACTCATGGTTAAAAGTGACTTAAAAGGACCCAAATGCTTACTTCGAGGCCTAAAATGTGTTTATTCACTGCGGGAAGAGAAATAAACAACATTTAGAGTAAATTAATTTACTTTACTTTAACATTAATTTATTATCTCTTCCCGCTCAAGATTTGGCTCATGGTTAAAAGTGACTTAAAAGGACCCAAATGCTCACTTCGAGGGCGTAAAACGTGTTTATTCACTGCGGGAAGAGATATAAACAACATTTAGAGTAAATTAATGTTCATGCGAGAAACTTCGATTTTTCATGCAAAACGATCGATGACCCGCACCTTATGAAATTGCTCTGAGTTGACCAAAATGGTCCGTTTTGAAAATTTCAATCTTTCAACTAATTTTGACTTTCAGAGGTGGATCATCCCTTTTGGAGCTAAAATGAGCATCTTTATTGTCATTTTCATGCTTCAATGGAGCCAAAAGTCAAGATTTGGCTCATGGTTAAAAGTGACTTAAAAGGACCCAAATGCTCACTTCGAGGGCTTAAAATGTATTTATTCACTGCGGGAAGAGATATAAACAACATTTGGAGTAAATTAATGTTCATTCGAGAAACTTCGATTTTTCATGCAAAACGATCGATGACCCGCGACCTGATGAAATTGCTCTGAGTTGACCAAAATGGCCCGTTTTGAAGATTTCCATCTTTCAACTAATTTTGACTTTCAGAGGTGGATCATCCATTTTGGAGCTAAAATGAGCATCATTATCATCATTTTCATGCTTCTAGGGAGCAAAAACTCAAGATTTGACTCATGGTTAAAAGTGACTTAAAAGGACCCAAATGCTTACTTCGAGGCCTAAAATGTGTTTATTCACTGCGGGAAGAGATATAAACAACATTTAGAGTAAATTAATGTTCATGCGAGAAACTTCGATTTTTCATGTTAAACGATCGATGACCTGCGACCTGATGATATTGCTCTGAGTTGACCAAAATGGTCCGTTTTAAAAATTTCCATCTTTCAACTAATTTTGACTTTCAGAGGTGGATCATCCCTTTTGGAGCTAAAATGAGCATCTTTATAGTCATTTTCATGCTTCAATGGAGCCAAAAGTCAAGATTTGGCTCATGGTTAAAAGTGACTTAAAAGGACCAAAATGCTCACTTCGAGGGCTTAAAACGTGTTTATTCACTGCGGGAAGAGATATAAACAACATTTAGAGTAAATTAATGTTCATGCGAGAAACTTCGATTTTTCATGTTAAACGATCGATGACCTGCGACCTGATGATATTGCTCTGAGTTGACCAAAATGGTCCGTTTTAAAAATTTCCATCTTTCAACTAATTTTGACTTTCAGAGGAGGATCATCACTATTGGAGCTAAAATGAGCATCATTATCATCATTTTCATGCTTCTAGGGAGCAAAAACTCAATATTTGACTCATGGTTAAAAGTGACTTAAAAGGTCCCAAATGCTTACTTCGAGGCCTAAAACGGGTTTATTCAGTGCGGGAAGAGATATAAACAACATTTAGAGTATTTTAATTTACTTTACTTTAACATTAATTTATTATCTCTTCCCGCTCAAGATTTGACTCATGGTTAAAAGTGACTTAAAAGGACCCAAATGCTCACTTCGAGGGCTTAAAACGTGTTTATTCACTGCGGGAAGAGATATACACAACTTTTAGAGTAAATTAATGTTCATGCGAGAACCTTCCATTTTTCATGCAAAAGGATCGATGACCCGCGACCTGATGAAATTGCTCAGAGATGACCAAAATGGTCTGTTTTGAAAATTTCCATCTTTCAACTAATTTTGACTTTCAGAGGTGGATCATCCATTTTGGAGCTAAAATGAGCATCTTTATCATCATTTTGATGCTTCTAGGGAGCCAAAACTCAAGATTTGGCTCAGTGTTAAAAGTGACTTAAAAGGACCCAAATGCTCACTTCGAGGCCTAAAACGTGTTTATTCACTGCGGGAAGAGATATAAACAACATTTAGAGTGATATAATTTACTTTACTTTAACATTAATTTATTATCTCTTCCCGCTCAAGATTTGGCTCATGGTTAAAAGTGACTTAAAAGGACCCAAATGCTCACTTCGAGGGCTTAAAACGTGTTTATTCACTGCGGGAAGAGATATAAACAACATTTAGAGTAAATTAATGTTCATGCGAGAACCTTCAATTTTTCATGCAAAACGATCGATGACCCGCGACCTGATGAAATTGCTCAGAGATTACCAAAATGGTCTGTTTTGAAAATTTCCATCTTTCAACTAATTTTGACTTTCAGAGGTGGATCATCCCTTTTGGAGCTAAAATGAGCATCATTATCATCATTTTCATGCTTCTAGGGAGCAAAAACTCAAGACTTGACTCATGGTTAAAAGTGACTTAAAAGGACCCAAATGCTTACTTCGAGGCCTAAAACGTGTTTATTCACTGCGGGAAGAGATATAAACAACATTTAGAATAAATTAATGTTCATGCGAGAAACTTCGATTTTTCATGCAAAACGATCGATGACCCGCGACCTGATGAAATTGCTCTGAGTTGACCAAAATGGTCCGTTTTGAAAATTTCCATCTTTCAACTAATTTTGACTTTCAGAGGTGGACCATCCCTTTTGGAGCTAAAATGAGCATCTTTATCGTCATTTTCATGCTTCTAGGGAGCAAAACCTCAAGATTTGACTCATGGTTAAAAGTGACTTAAAAGGACCCAAATGCTTACTTCGAGGGCGTACAACGTGTTTATTCACTGCGGGAAGAGATATAAACAACATTTAGAGTAAATTAATGTTCATGCGAGAAACTTCGATTTTTCATGCAAAACGATCGATGACCCGCGACCTGATGAAATTGCTCTGAGTTGACCAAAATGGTCCGTTTTGAAAATTTCCATCTTTCAACTAATTTTGACTTTCAGAGGTGGACCATCCCTTTTGGAGCTAAAATGAGCATCTTTATCATCATTTTCATGCTTCTAGGGTGCCAAAACTCAAGATTTGGCTCAGGGTTAAAATTGACTTAAAAGGACCCAAATGCTCATTTCGAGGGCTTAAAACGTGTTTATTCACTGCGGGAAGAGATATGAACAACATTTAGAGTAAATTAATGTTCATGCGAGAACCTTCAATTTTTCATGCAAAACGATCGATGCCCCGCGACCTGATGAAATTGCTCAGAGATGACCAAAATGGTCTGTTTTGAAAATTTAAATCTTTGAACTAATTTTGACTTTCAGAGGTGGATCATCCCTTTTGGAGCTAAAATGAGCATCTTTATCGTCATTTTCATGCTTCAATGGAGCCAAAAGTCAAGATTTGGCTCATGGTTAAAAGTGACTTAAAAGGACCCAAATGCTCACTTCGAGGGCTTGAAACGTGTTTATTCACTGCGGGAAGAGATATAAACAACATTTAGAGTAAATTAATGTTCATGCGAGAAACTTCGATTTTTCATGCAAAACGATCGATGACCCGCGACCTGATGAAATTGCTCTGAGTTGACCAAAATGGTCCGTTTTGAAAATTTCCATCTTTCAACTAATTTTGACTTTCAGAGGTGGACCATCCCTTTTGGAGCTAAAATGAGCATCTTTATAATCATTTTCATGCTTCTAGGGTGCCAAAACTCAAGATTTGGCTCAAGGTTCAAATTGACTTAAAAGGACCGAAATGCTCACTTCGAGGGCTTAAAACGTGTTTATTCACTGCGGGAAGAGATATGAACAACATTTAGAGTAAATTAATGTTCATGCGAGAACCTTCAATTTTTCATGCAAAACGATCGATGACCAGCGACCTGATGAAATTGCTCAGAGATGACCAAAATGGTCTGTTTTGAAAATTTCATTCTTTCAACTAATTTTGACTTTCAGAGGTGGATCATCCCTTTTGGAGCTAAAATGAGCATCTTTATCGTCATTTTCATGCTTCAATGGAGCCAAAAGTCAAGATTTGCTTCATGGTTAAAAGTGACTTAAAAGGACCCAAATGCTCACTTCGAGGGCTTGAAACGTGTTTATTCACTGCGGGAAGAGATATAAACAACATTTAGAGTAAATTAATGTTCATGCGAGAAACTTCGATTTTTCATGCCAAACGATCGATGACCCGCGACCTGATGAAATTGCTCTGAGTTGACCAAAATGGTCCGTTTTGAAAATTTCCATCTTTCAACTAATTTTGACATTCAGAGGTGGACCATCCCTTTTGGAGCTAAATGAGCATCATTTTCATGCTTCTAGGGAGCAAAACCTCAAGATTTGACTCATGGTTAAAAGTGACTTAAAAGGACCCAAATGCTTACTTCGAGGGCGTAAAACGTGTTTATTCACTGCGGGAAGAGATATAAACAACATTTAGAGTAAATTAATGTTCATGCGAGAAACTTCGATTTTTCATGCAAAACGATCGATGACCCGCGACCTGATGAAATTGCTCTGAGTTGACCAAAATGGTCCGTTTTGAAAATTTCCATCTTTCAACTAATTTTGACTTTCAGAGGTGGACCATCCCTTTTGGAGCTAAAATGAGCATCTTTATAATCATTTTCATGCTTCTAGGGTGCCAAAACTCAAGATTTGGCTCAAGGTTCAAATTGACTTAAAAGGACCGAAATGCTCACTTCGAGGGCTTAAAACGTGTTTATTCACTGCGGGAAGAGATATGAACAACATTTAGAGTAAATTAATGTTCATGCGAGAACCTTCAATTTTTCATGCAAAACGATCGATGACCAGCGACCTGATGAAATTGCTCAGAGATGACCAAAATGGTCTGTTTTGAAAATTTCATTCTTTCAACTAATTTTGACTTTCAGAGGTGGATCATCCCTTTTGGAGCTAAAATGAGCATCTTTATCGTCATTTTCATGCTTCAATGGAGCCAAAAGTCAAGATTTGGCTCATGGTTAAAAGTGACTTAAAAGGACCCAAATGCTCACTTCGAGGGCTTGAAACGTGTTTATTCACTGCGGGAAGAGATATAAACAACATTTAGAGTAAATTAATGTTCATGCGAGAAACTTCGATTTTTCATGCCAAACGATCGATGACCCGCGACCTGATGAAATTGCTCTGAGTTGACCAAAATGGTCCGTTTTGAAAATTTCCATCTTTCAACTAATTTTGACATTCAGAGGTGGACCATCCCTTTTGGAGCTAAAATGAGCATCTTTATCATCATTTTGTTGCTTCTAGGGAGCCAAAACTAAAGATTTGGCTCAGGGTTAAAAGTGACTTAAAAGGACCCAAATGCTCACTTCGAGGGCTTAAAACGTGTTTATTCACTGCGGGAAGAGATATAAACAACATTTAGAGTAATATAATTTACTTTACTTTAACATTAATTTATTATCTCTTCCCGCTCAAGATTTGGCTCATGGTTAAAAGTGACTTAAAAGGACCCAAATGCTTACTTCGAGGCCTAAAACGTGTTTATTCACTGCGGGAAGAGATATAAACAACATTTAGAATAAATTAATGTTCATGCGAGAAACTTCGATTTTTCATGCAAAATGATCGATGACCCGCGACCTGATGAAATTGCTCTGAGTTGACAAAAATGGTCCGTTTTGAAAATTTCCATCTTTCAACTAATTTTGACTTTCAGAGGTGGACCATCCCTTTTGGAGCTAAAATGAGCATCTTTATCATCATTTTCATGCTTCTAGGGAGCCAAAACTCAAGATTTGGCTCAGGGTTAAAAGTGACTGAAAAGGACCCAAATGCTCACTTCGAGGGCTTAAACCGTGTTTATTCCCTGCGGGAAGAGATATAAACAACATTTAGAGTAAATTAATGTTCATGCGAGAAACTTCGATTTTTCATGCAAAACGATCGATGACCCGCGATCTGATGAAATTGCTCTGAGTTGACCAAAATGGTCCGTTTTGAAAATTTCCATCTTTCAACTAATTTTGACATTCAGAGGTGGACCATCCCTTTTGGAGCTAAAATGAGCATCTTTATCATCATTTTGATGCTTCTAGGGAGCCAAAACTCAAGATTTGACTCAGGGTTAAAAGTGACTTAAAAGGACCCAAATGCTCACTTCGAGGGCTTAAAACGTGTTTATTCACTGCGGGAAGAGATATAAACAACATTTAGAGTAAATTAATGTTCATGCGAGAAACTTCGATTTTTCATGCAAAACGATCGATGACCCGCGACCTGATGAAATTGCTCTGAGTTGACCAAAATGGTCCGTTTTGAAGATTTCCATCTTTTAACTAATTTTGACTTTCAGAGGAGGATCATCCCTTTTGGAGCTAAAATGAGCATCATTATCATCATTTTCATGCTTCTAGGGAGCAAATACTCAAGATTTGACTCATGGTTAAAAGTGACTTAAAAGGACCCAAATGCTCACTTTGAGGCCTAAAACGTGTTTATTCACTGCGGGAAGAGATATAAACAACATTTAGAGTGATATAATTTACTTTACTTTAACATTAATTTATTATCTCTTCCCGCTCAAGATTTGGCTCATGGTTAAAAGTGACTTAAAAGGACCCAAATGCTCACTTTGAGGGCTTAAAACGTGTTTATTCACTGCGGGAAGAGATATAAACAACATTTAGAGTAAATTAATGTTCATGCGAGAACCTTCAATTTTTCATGCGAAACGATCGATGACCCGCGACCTGATGAAATTGCTCTGAGTTGACCAAAATGGTCCGTTTTGAAAATTTCCATCTTTCAACTAATTTTGACTTTCAGAGGTGGATCATCCCTTTTGGAGCTACAATGAGCATCTTTATCATCATTTTCATGCTTCTAGGGAGCCAAAAGTCAAGATTTGGCTCATGGTTAAAAGTGACTGAAAAGGACCCAAATGCTCACTTCGAGGGCTTAAAACGTGTTTATTCACTGCGGGAAGAGATATAAACAACATTTAGAGTAAATTAATGTTCATGCGAGAAACTTCGATTTTTCATGCAAAACGATCGATGACCCGCACCTTATGAAATTGCTCTGAGTTGACCAAAATGGTCCGTTTTGAAAATTTCAATCTTTCAACTAATTTTGACTTTCAGAGGTGGATCATCCCTTTTGGAGCTAAAATGAGCATCTTTATCGTCATTTTCATGCTTCAATGGAGCCAAAAGTCAAGATTTGGCTCATGGTTAAAAGTGACTTAAAAGGACCCAAATGCTCACTTCGAGGGCTTAAAATGTGTTTATTCACTGCGGGAAGAGATATAAACAACATTTGGAGTAAATTAATGTTCATTCGAGAAACTTCGATTTTTCATGCAAAACGATCGATGACCCGCGACCTGATGAAATTGCTCTGAGTTGACCAAAATGGCCCGTTTTGAAGATTTCCATCTTTCAACTAATTTTGACTTTCAGAGGTGGATCATCCATTTTGGAGCTAAAATGAGCATCATTATCATCATTTTCATGCTTCTAGGGAGCAAAAACTCAAGATTTGACTCATGGTTAAAAGTGACTTAAAAGGACCCAAATGCTTACTTCGAGGCCTAAAATGTGTTTATTCACTGCGGGAAGAGATATAAACAACATTTAGAGTAAATTAATGTTCATGCGAGAAACTTCGATTTTTCATGTTAAACGATCGATGACCTGCGACCTGATGATATTGCTCTGAGTTGACCAAAATGGTCCGTTTAAAAATTTCCATCTTTCAACTAATTTTGACTTTCAGAGGTGGATCATCCCTTTTGGAGCTAAAATGAGCATCTTTATAGTCATTTTCATGCTTCAATGGAGCCAAAAGTCAAGATTTGGCTCATGGTTAAAAGTGACTTAAAAGGACCAAAATGCTCACTTCGAGGGCTTAAAACGTGTTTATTCACTGCGGGAAGAGATATAAACAACATTTGGAGTAAATAAATGTTCATGCGAGAAACTTCAATTTTTCATGCAAAACGATCGATGACCCGCGACCTGATGAAATTGCTCTGAGTTGACCAAAATGGCCCGTTTTGAAGATTTCCATCTTTCAACTAATTTTGACTTTCAGAGGAGGATCATCACTATTGGAGCTAAAATGAGCATCATTATCATCATTTTCATGCTTCTAGGGAGCAAAAACTCAATATTTGACTCATGGTTAAAAGTGACTTAAAAGGTCCCAAATGCTTACTTCGAGGCCTAAAACGGGTTTATTCAGTGCGGGAAGAGATATAAACAACATTTAGAGTATTTTAATTTACTTTACTTTAACATTAATTTATTATCTCTTCCCGCTCAAGATTTGACTCATGGTTAAAAGTGACTTAAAAGGACCCAAATGCTCACTTCGAGGGCTTAAAACGTGTTTATTCACTGCGGGAAGAGATATACACAACTTTTAGAGTAAATTAATGTTCATGCGAGAACCTTCCATTTTTCATGCAAAAGGATCGATGACCCGCGACCTGATGAAATTGCTCAGAGATGACCAAAATGGTCTGTTTTGAAAATTTCCATCTTTCAACTAATTTTGACTTTCAGAGGTGGATCATCCATTTTGGAGCTAAAATGAGCATAATTATCGTCATTTTCAAGCTTCTAGGACGCCAAAACTCAAGATTTGGCTCAGGGTTAAAAGTGACTGAAAAGGACCCAAATGCTCACTTCGAGGGCTTAAAACGTGTTTATTCACTGCGGGAAGAGATATAAACAACATTTAGAGTAAATTAATGTTCATGCGAGAAACTTCGATTTTTCATGCAAAACGATCGACGACCCGCGACCTGATGAAATTGCTCTGAGATGACCAAAATGGTCTGTTTTGAAAATTTCCATCTTTCAACTAATTTTGACATTCAGAGGTGGACCATCCCTTTTGGAGCTAAAATGAGCATCTTTATCATCATTTTGATGCTTCTAGGGAGCCAAAACTCAAGATTTGGCTCAGTGTTAAAAGTGACTTAAAAGGACCCAAATGCTCACTTCGAGGCCTAAAACGTGTTTATTCACTGCGGGAAGAGATATAAACAACATTTAGAGTGATATAATTTACTTTACTTTAACATTAATTTATTATCTCTTCCCGCTCAAGATTTGGCTCATGGTTAAAAGTGACTTAAAAGGACCCAAATGCTCACTTCGAGGGCTTAAAACGTGTTTATTCACTGCGGGAAGAGATATAAACAACATTTAGAGTAAATTAATGTTCATGCGAGAACCTTCAATTTTTCATGCAAAACGATCGATGACCCGCGACCTGATGAAATTGCTCAGAGATGACCAAAATGGTCTGTTTTGAAAATTTCCATCTTTCAACTAATTTTGACTTTCAGAGGTGGATCATCCCTTTTGGAGCTAAAATGAGCATCATTATCATCATTTTCATGCTTCTAGGGAGCAAAAACTCAAGACTTGACTCATGGTTAAAAGTGACTTAAAAGGACCCAAATGCTTACTTCGAGGCCTAAAACGTGTTTATTCACTGCGAGAAGAGATATAAACAACATTTAGAATAAATTAATGTTCATGCGAGAAACTTTGATTTTTCATGCAAAACGATCGATGACCCGCGACCTGATGAAATTGCTCTGAGTTGACCAATTGGTCCGTTTTGAAAATTTCCATCTTTCAACTAATTTTGACTTTCAGAGGTGGACCATCCCTTTTGGAGCTAAAATGAGCATCTTTATCATCATTTTCATGCTTCTAGGGAGCAAAACCTCAAGATTTGACTCATGGTTAAAAGTGACTTAAAAGGACCCAAATGCTTACTTCGAGGGCGTACAACGTGTTTATTCACTGCGGGAAGAGATATAAACAACATTTAGAGTAAATTAATGTTCATGCGAGAAACTTCGATTTTTCATGCAAAACGATCGATGACCCGCGACCTGATGAAATTGCTCTGAGTTGACCAAAATTGTCCGTTTTGAAAATTTCCATCTTTCAACTAATTTTGACTTTCAGAGGTGGACCATCCCTTTTGGAGCTAAAATGAGCATCTTTATCATCATTTTCATGCTTCTAGGGTGCCAAAACTCAAGATTTGGCTCAGGGTTAAAATTGACTTAAAAGGACCCAAATGCTCACTTCGAGGGCTTAAAACGTGTTTATTCACTGCGGGAAGAGATATGAACAACATTTAGAGTAAATTAATGTTCATGCGAGAACCTTCAATTTTTCATGCAAAACGATCGATGACCCGCGACCTGATGAAATTGCTCAGAGATGACCAAAATGGTCTGTTTTGAAAATTTTAATCTTTGAACTAATTTTGACTTTCAGAGGTGGATCATCCCTTTTGGAGCTAAAATGAGCATCTTTATCGTCATTTTCATGCTTCAATGGAGCCAAAAGTCAAGATTTGGCTCAGGGTTAAAAGTGACTTAAAAGGACCTAAATGCTCACTTCGAGGGCTTAAAACGTGTTTATTCACTGCGGGAAGATTTATAAACAACATTTGGAGTAAATTAATGTTCATGCGAGAAACTTCGATTTTTCATGCAAAACGATCGATGACCCGCGACCTGATGAAATTGCTCAAAGATGACCAAAATGGTCTGTTTTGAAAATTTCCATCTTTCAACTAATTTTGACTTTCAGAGGTGGATCATCCATTTTGGAGCTAAAATGAGCATCATTATCATCATTTTCATGCTTCTAGGGAGCAAAACCTCAAGATTTGACTCATGGTTAAAAGTGACTTAAAAGGACCCAAATGCTTACTTCGAGGGCGTAAAACGTGTTTATTCACTGCGGGAAGAGATATAAACAACATTTAGAGTAAATTAATGTTCATGCGAGAAACTTCGATTTTTCATGCAAAACGATCGATGACCCGCGACCTGATGAAATTGCTCTGAGTTGACCAAAATGGTCCGTTTTGAAAATTTCCATCTTTCAACTAATTTTGACTTTCAGAGGTGGACCATCCCTTTTGGAGCTAAAATGAGCATCTTTATAATCATTTTCATGCTTCTAGGGTGCCAAAACTCAAGATTTGGCTCAAGGTTCAAATTGACTTAAAAGGACCGAAATGCTCACTTCGAGGGCTTAAAACGTGTTTATTCACTGCGGGAAGAGATATGAACAACATTTAGAGTAAATTAATGTTCATGCGAGAACCTTCAATTTTTCATGCAAAACGATCGATGACCAGCGACCTGATGAAATTGCTCAGAGATGACCAAAATGGTCTGTTTTGAAAATTTCATTCTTTCAACTAATTTTGACTTTCAGAGGTGGATCATCCCTTTTGGAGCTAAAATGAGCATCTTTATCGTCATTTTCATGCTTCAATGGAGCCAAAAGTCAAGATTTGGCTCATGGTTAAAAGTGACTTAAAAGGACCCAAATGCTCACTTCGAGGGCTTAAAACGTGTTTATTCACTGCGGGAAGAGATATAAACAACATTTAGAGTAAATTAATGTTCATGCGAGAAACTTCGATTTTTCATGCCAAACGATCGATGACCCGCGACCTGATGAAATTGCTCTGAGTTGACCAAAATGGTCCGTTTTGAAAATTTCCATCTTTCAACTAATTTTGACATTCAGAGGTGGACCATCCCTTTTGGAGCTAAAATGAGCATCTTTATCATCATTTTGTTGCTTCTAGGGAGCCAAAACTAAAGATTTGGCTCAGGGTTAAAAGTGACTTAAAAGGACCCAAATGCTCACTTCGAGGGCTTAAAACGTGTTTATTCACTGCGGGAAGAGATATAAACAACATTTAGAGTAATATAATTTACTTTACTTTAACATTAATTTATTATCTCTTCCCGCTCAAGATTTGGCTCATGGTTAAAAGTGACTTAAAAGGACCCAAATGCTTACTTCGAGGCCTAAAACGTGTTTATTCACTGCGGGAAGAGATATAAACAACATTTAGAATAAATTAATGTTCATGCGAGAAACTTCGATTTTTCATGCAAAATGATCGATGACCCGCGACCTGATGAAATTGCTCTGAGTTGACAAAAATGGTCCGTTTTGAAAATTTCCATCTTTCAACTAATTTTGACTTTCAGAGGTGGACCATCCCTTTTGGAGCTAAAATGAGCATCTTTATCATCATTTTCATGCTTCTAGGGAGCCAAAACTCAAGATTTGGCTCAGGGTTAAAAGTGACTGAAAAGGACCCAAATGCTCACTTCGAGGGCTTAAAACGTGTTTATTCCCTGCGGGAAGAGATATAAACAACATTTAGAGTAAATTAATGTTCATGCGAGAAACTTCGATTTTTCATGCAAAACGATCGATGACCCGCGATCTGATGAAATTGCTCTGAGTTGACCAAAATGGTCTGTTTTGAAAATTTCCATCTTTCAACTAATTTTGACATTCAGAGGTGGACCATCCCTTTTGGAGCTAAAATGAGCATCTTTATCATCATTTTGATGCTTCTAGGGAGCCAAAACTCAACTCAGGGTTAAAAGTGACTTAAAAGGACCCAAATGCTCACTTCGAGGGCTTAAAACGTGTTTATTCACTGCGGGAAGAGATATAAACAACATTTAGAGTAAATTAATGTTCATGCGAGAAACTTCGATTTTTCATGCAAAACGATCGATGACCCGCGACCTGATGAAATTGCTCTGAGTTGACCAAAATGGTCCGTTTTGAAGATTTCCATCTTTTAACTAATTTTGACTTTCAGAGGAGGATCATCCCTTTTGGAGCTAAAATGAGCATCATTATCATCATTTTCATGCTTCTAGGGAGCAAATACTCAAGATTTGACTCATGGTTAAAAGTGACTTAAAAGGACCCAAATGCTCACTTTGAGGCCTAAAACGTGTTTATTCACTGCGGGAAGAGATATAAACAACATTTAGAGTGATATAATTTACTTTACTTTAACATTAATTTATTATCTCTTCCCGCTCAAGATTTGGCTCATGGTTAAAAGTGACTTAAAAGGACCCAAATGCTCACTTTGAGGGCTTAAAACGTGTTTATTCACTGCGGGAAGAGATATAAACAACATTTAGAGTAAATTAATGTTCATGCGAGAACCTTCAATTTTTCATGCGAAACGATCGATGACCCGCGACCTGATGAAATTGCTCTGAGTTGACCAAAATGGTTCGTTTTGAAAATTTCCATCTTTCAACTAATTTTGACTTTCAGAGCTGGATCATCCCTTTTGGAGCTACAATGAGCATCTTTATCATCATTTTCATGCTTCTAGGGAGCCAAAAGTCAAGATTTGGCTCATGGTTAAAAGTGACTGAAAAGGACCCAAATGCTCACTTCGAGGGCTTAAAACGTGTTTATTCACTGCGGGAAGAGATATGAACAACATTTAGAGTAAATTAATGTTCATGCGAGAACCTTCAATTTTTCATGCAAAACGATCGATGACCCGCGACCTGATGAAATTGCTCAGAGATGACCAAAATGGTCTGTTTTGAAAATTTCCATCTTTCAACTAATTTTGACTTTCAAAGGTGGATCATCCCATTTGGAGCTAAAATGAGCATCATTATCGTCATTTTCATGCTTCTAGGGAGCCAAAACTCAAGATTTGGCTCAGGGTTAAAAGTGACTGAAAAGGACCCAAATGCTCACTTCGAGGGCTTAAAACGTGTTTATTCACTGCGGGAAGAGATATAAACAACATTTAGAGTAAATTAATGTTCATGCGAGAAACTTCGATTTTTCATGCAAAACGATCGATGACCCGCGACCTGATGAAATTGCTCTGAGTTGACCAAAATGGTCCGTTTTGAAAATTTCCATCTTTCAACTAATTTTGACATTCAGAGGTGGACCATCCCTTTTGGAGCTAAAATGAGCATCTTTATCATCATTTTGATGCTTCTAGGGAGCCAAAACTCAAGATTTGGCTCAGGGTTCAAAGTGACTTAAAAGGACCCAAATGCTCACTTCGAGGGCTTAAAACGTGTTTATTCACTGCGGGAAGAGATATAAACAACATTTCGAGTAAATTAATGTTCATGCGAGAAACTTCGATTTTTCATGCAAAACGATCGATGACCCGCACCTGATGAAATTGCTCTGAGTTGACCAAAATGGTCCATTTTGAAGATTTCCATCTTTCAACTAATTTTGACTTTCAGAGGAGGATCATCCCTTTTGGAGCTAAAATGAGCATCATTATCATCATTTTCATGCTTCTAGGGAGCAAATACTCAAGATTTGACTCATGGTTAAAAGTGACTTAAAAGGACCCAAATGCTCACTTCGAGGCCTAAAACGTGTTTATTCACTGTGGGAAGAGATATAAACAACATTTAGAGTAATATAATTTACTTTACTTTAACATTAATTTATTATCTCTTCCCGCTCAAGATTTGGCTCATGGTTAAAAGTGACTTAAAAGGACCCAAATGCTCACTTCGAGGGCTTAAAACGTGTTTATTCACTGCGGGAAGAGATATAAACAACATTTAGAGTAAATTAATGTTCATGCGAGAACCTTCAATTTTTCATTTAAAACGATCGATGACCCGCGACCTGATGAAATTGCTCAGAGATGACCAAAATGGTCCGTTTTGAAAATTTCCATCTTTCAACTAATTTTGACTTTCAGAGGTGGACCATCCCTTCTGGAGCTAAAATGAGCATCTTTATCATCATTTTCATGCTTCTAGGGTGCCAAAACTCAAGATTTGGCTCAGGGTTAAAATTGACTTAAAAGGACCCAAATGCTCACTTCGAGGGCTTAAAACGTGTTTATTCACTGCGGGAAGAGATATAAACAACATTTAGAGTAAATTATTGTTCATGCGAGAAACTTCGATTTTTCATGTAAAACGATCGATGACCCGCGACCTGATGAAATTGCTCTGAGTTGACCAAAATGGTCAGTTTTGAAAATTTCAATCTTTCAACTAATTTTGACATTCAGAGGTGGACCATCCCTTTTGGAGCTAAAATGAGCATCTTTATCATCATTTTGATGCTTCTAGGGAGCCAAAACTCAAGATTTGGCTCAGGGTTAAAAGTGACTTAAAAGGACCCAAATGCTCACTTCGAGGGCTTAAAACGTGTTTATTCACTGCGGGAAGAGATATAAACAACATTTAGAGTAAATTAATGTTCATGCGAGAAACTTCGATTTTTCATGCAAAACGATCGATGACCCGCGACCTGATGAAATTGCTCTGAGTTGACCAAAATGGTCCGTTTTGAAGATTTCCATCTTTCAACTAATTATGACTTTCAGAGGAGGATCATCCCTTTTGGAGCTAAAATGAGCATCATTATCATCATTTTCATGCTTCTAGGGAGCAAATACTCAAGATTTGACTCATGGTTAAAAGTGACTTAAAAGGACCCAAATGCTCACTTCGAGGCTTAAAACGTGTTTATTCACTGCGGGAAGAGATATAAACAACATTTAGAGTAAATTATTGTTCATGCGAGAAACTTCGATTTTTCATGTAAAACGATCGATGACCCGCGACCTGATGAAATTGCTCTGAGTTGACCAAAATGGTCCGTTTTGAAGATTTCCATCTTTCAACTAATTATGACTTTCAGAGGAGGATCATCCCTTTTGGAGCTAAAATGAACATCATTATCATCATTTTCATGCTTCTAGGGAGCAAATACTCAAGATTTGACTCATGGTTAAAAGTGACTTAAAAGGACCCAAATGCTCACTTCGAGGCCTAAAACGTGTTTATTCACTGCGGGAAGAGATATAAACAACATTTAGAGTGATATAATTTACTTTACTTTAACATTAATTTATTATCTCTTCCCGCTCAAGATTTGGCTCATGGTTAAAAATGACTTAAAAGGACCCAAATGCTCACTTCGAGGCCTAAAACGTGTTTATTCACTGCGGGAAGAGATATAAACAACATTTAGAGTGATATAATTTACTTTACTTTAACATTAATTTATTATCTCTTCCCGCTCAAGATTTGGCTCATGGTTAAAAATGACTTAAAAGGACCCAAATGCTCACTTCGAGGGCTTAAAACGTGTTTATTCACTGCGGGAAGAGATATACACAACTTTTAGAGTAAATTAATGTTCATGCGAGAACCTTCAATTTTTCATGCAAAAGGATCGATGACCCGCGACCTGATGAAATTGCTCAGAGATGACCAAAATGGTCAGTTTTGAAAATTTCCATCTTTCAACTAATTTTGACATTCAGAGGTGGACCATCCCTTTTGGAGCTAAAATGAGCATCTTTATCATCATTTTGATGCTTCTAGGGAGCCAAAACTCAAGATTTGGCTCAGGGTTAAAAGTGACTTAAAAGGACCCAAATGCTCACTTCGAGGGCTTAAAACGTGTTTATTCACTACGGGAAGAGATATAAACAACATTTAGAGTAAATTAATGTTCATGCGAGAAAGTTCGATTTTTCATGCAAAACGATCGATGACCCGCGACCTGATGAAGTTGCTCTGAGTTGACCAAAATGGTCCGTTTTGAAGATTTCCATCTTTCAACTAATTTTGACTTTCAGAGGAGGATCATCCCTTTTGGAGCTAAAATGAGCATCATTATCATCATTTTCATGCTTCTAGGGAGCAAATACTCAAGATTTGACTCATGGTTAAAAGTGACTTAAAAGGACCCAAATGCTCACTTTGAGGCCTAAAACGTGTTTATTCACTGCGGGAAGAGATATAAACAACATTTAGAGTAATATAATTTACTTTACTTTAACATTAATTTATTATCTCTTCCCGCTCAGGATTTGGCTCATGGTTAAAAGTGACTTAAAAGGACCCAAATGCTTACTTCGAGGCCTAAAACGTGTTTATTCACTGCGGGAAGAGATATACACAACTTTTAGAGTAAATTAATGTTCATGCGAGAACCTTCAATTTTTCATGCAAAAGGATCGATGACCCGCGACCTGATGAAATTGCTCAGAGATGACCAAAATGGTCAGTTTTGAAAATTTCCATCTTTCAACTAATTTTGACATTCAGAGGTGGACCATCCCTTTTGGAGCTAAAATGAGCATCTTTATCATCATTTTGATGCTTCTAGGGAGCCAAAACTCAAGATTTGGCTCAGGGTTAAAAGTGACTTAAAAGGACCCAAATGCTCACTTCGAGGGCTTAAAACGTGTTTATTCACTACGGGAAGAGATATAAACAACATTTAGAATAAATTAATGTTCATGCGAGAAACTTCGATTTTTCATGCAAAACGATCGATGACCCGCGACCTGATGAAATTGCTCTGAGTTGACCAAAATGGTCCGTTTCGAAAATTTCCATCTTTCAACTAATTTTGACTTTCAGAGGTGGACCGTCCCTTTTGGAGCTAAAATGAGCATCTTTATCATCATTTTCATGCTTCTAGGGAGCCAAAACTCAAGATTTGGCTCAGGGTTAAAAGTGACTGAAAAGGACCCAAATGCTCACTTCGAGGGCTTAAAACGTGTTTATTCATTGCGGGAAGTGATATAAACAACATTTAGAGTAAATTAATGTTCATGCGAGAAACTTCGATTTTTCATGCAAAACGATCGATGACCCGTTGCCTGATGAAATTGCTCTGAGTTGACCAAAATGGTCCGTTTTGAAGATTTCCATCTTTCAACTAATTTTGACTTTCAGAGGAGGATCATCCCTTTTGGAGCTAAAATGAGCATCATTATCATCATTTTCATGCTTCTAGGGAGCAAATACTCAAGATTTGACTCATGGTTAAAAGTGACTCAAAAGGACCCAAATGCTCACTTCGAGGCCTAAAACGTGTTTATTCACTGCGGGAAGAGATATAAACAACATTTAGAGTGATATAATTTACTTTACTTTAACATTAATTTATTATCTCTTCCCGCTCAAGATTTGGCTCATGGTTAAAAGTGACTTAAAAGGACCCAAATGCTCACTTCGAGGGCTTAAAACGTGTTTATTCACTGCGGGGAGAGATATAAACAACATTTAGAGTAAATTAATGTTCATGCGAGAACCTTCAATTTTTCATGCAAAACGATCGATGACCCGCGACCTGATGAAATTGCTCAGAGATGACCAAAATGGTCTGTTTTGAAAATTTCCATCTTTCAACTAATTTTGACTTTCAGAGGTGGATCATCCCTTTTGGAGCTAAAATGAGCATCATTATCATCATTTTCATGCTTCTAGGGAGCAAAAACTCAAGACTTGACTCATGGTTGAAAGTGACTTAAAAGGACCCAAATGCTTACTTCGAGGCCTAAAACGTGTTTATTCACTGCGGGAAGAGATATAAACAACATTTAGAGTAAATTAATGTTCATGCGAGAACCTTCAATTTTTCATGCAAAACGATCGATGACCCGCGACCTGATGAAATTGCTCAGAGATGACCAAAATGGTCTGTTTTGAAAATTTCCATCTTTCAACTAATTTTGACATTCAGAGGTGGACCATCCCTTTTGGAGCTAAAATGAGCATCTTTATCATCATTTTGATGCTTCTAGGGAGCCAAAACTCAAGATTTGGCTCAGGGTTCAAAGTGACTTAAAAGGACCCAAATGCTCACTTCGAGGGCTTAAAACGTGTTTATTCACTGCGGGAAGAGATATAAACAACATTTCGAGTAAATTAATGTTCATGCGAGAAACTTCGATTTTTCATGCAAAACGATCGATGACCCGCACCTGCTGAAATTGCTCTGAGTTGACCAAAATGGTCCATTTTGAAGATTTCCATCTTTCAACTAATTTTGACTTTCAGAGGAGGATCATCCCTTTTGGAGCTAAAATGAGCATCATTATCATCATTTTCATGCTTCTAGGGAGCAAATACTCAAGATTTGACTCATGGTTAAAAGTGACTTAAAAGGACCCAAATGCTCACTTCGAGGCCTAAAACGTGTTTATTCACTGTGGGAAGAGATATAAACAACATTTAGAGTAATATAATTTACTTTACTTTAACATTAATTTATTATCTCTTCCCGCTCAAGATTTGGCTCATGGTTAAAAGTGACTTAAAAGGACCCAAATGCTCACTTCGAGGGCTTAAAACGTGTTTATTCACTGCGGGAAGAGATATACACAACTTTTAGAGTAAATTAATGTTCATGCGAGAACCTTCAATTTTTCATGCAAAAGGATCGATGACCCGCGACCTGATGAAATTGCTCAGAGATGACCAAAATGGTCAGTTTTGAAAATTTCCATCTTTCAACTAATTTTGACATTCAGAGGTGGACCATCCCTTTTGGAGCTAAAATGAGCATCTTTATCATCATTTTGATGCTTCTAGGAAGCCAAAACTCAAGATTTGGCTCAGGGTTAAAAGTGACTTAAAAGGACCCAAATGCTCACTTCGAGGGCTTAAAACGTGTTTATTCACTACGGGAAGAGATATAAACAACATTTAGAGTAAATTAATGTTCATGCGAGAAAGTTCGATTTTTCATGCAAAACGATCGATGACCCGCGACCTGATGAAATTGCTCTGAGTTGACCAAAATGGTCCGTTTTGAAGATTTCCATCTTTCAACTAATTTTGACTTTCAGAGGAGGATCATCCCTTTTGGAGCTAAAATGAGCATCATTATCATCATTTTCATGCTTCTAGGGAGCAAATACTCAAGATTTGACTCATGGTTAAAAGTGACTTAAAAGGACCCAAATGCTCACTTTGAGGCCTAAAACGTGTTTATTCACTGCGGGAAGAGATATAAACAACATTTAGAGTAATATAATTTACTTTACTTTAACATTAATTTATTATCTCTTCCCGCTCAGGATTTGGCTCATGGTTAAAAGTGACTTAAAAGGACCCAAATGCTTACTTCGAGGCCTAAAACGTGTTTATTCACTGCGGGAAGAGATATACACAACTTTTAGAGTAAATTAATGTTCATGCGAGAACCTTCAATTTTTCATGCAAAAGGATCGATGACCCGCGACCTGATGAAATTGCTCAGAGATGACCATAATGGTCAGTTTTGAAAATTTCCATCTTTCAACTAATTTTGACATTCAGAGGTGGACCATCCCTTTTGGAGCTAAAATGAGCATCTTTATCATCATTTTGATGCTTCTAGGGAGCCAAAACTCAAGATTTGGCTCAGGGTTAAAAGTGACTTAAAAGGACCCAAATGCTCACTTCGAGGGCTTAAAACGTGTTTATTCACTACGGGAAGAGATATAAACAACATTTAGAATAAATTAATGTTCATGCGAGAAACTTCGATTTTTCATGCAAAACGATCGATGACCCGCGACCTGATGAAATTGCTCTGAGTTGACCAAAATGGTCCGTTTTGAAAATTTCCATCTTTCAACTAATTTTGACTTTCAGAGGTGGACCATCCCTTTTGGAGCTAAAATGAGCATCTTTATCATCATTTTCATGCTTCTAGGGAGCCAAAACTCAAGATTTGGCTCAGGGTTAAAAGTGACTGAAAAGGACCCAAATGCTCACTTCGAGGGCTTAAAACGTGTTTATTCATTGCGGGAAGAGATATAAACAACATTTAGAGTAAATTAATGTTCATGCGAGAAACTTCGATTTTTCATGCAAAACGATCGATGACCCGCGACCTGATGAAATTGCTCTGAGTTGACCAAAATGGTCCGTTTTGAAGATTTCCATCTTTCAACTAATTTTGACTTTCAGAGGAGGATCATCCCTTTTGGAGCTAAAATGAGCATCATTATCATCATTTTCATGCTTCTAGGGAGCAAATACTCAAGATTTGACTCATGGTTAAAAGTGACTCAAAAGGACCCAAATGCTCACTTCGAGGCCTAAAACGTGTTTATTCACTGCGGGAAGAGATATAAACAACATTTAGAGTGATATAATTTACTTTACTTTAACATTAATTTATTATCTCTTCCCGCTCAAGATTTGGCTCATGGTTAAAAGTGACTTAAAAGGACCCAAATGCTCACTTCGAGGGCTTAAAACGTGTTTATTCACTGCGGGGAGAGATATAAACAACATTTAGAGTAAATTAATGTTCATGCGAGAACCTTCAATTTTTCATGCAAAACGATCGATGACCCGCGACCTGATGAAATTGCTCAGAGATGACCAAAATGGTCTGTTTTGAAAATTTCCATCTTTCAACTAATTTTGACTTTCAGAGGTGGATCATCCCTTTTGGAGCTAAAATGAGCATCATTATCATCATTTTCATGCTTCTAGGGAGCAAAAACTCAAGACTTGACTCATGGTTGAAAGTGACTTAAAAGGACCCAAATGCTTACTTCGAGGCCTAAAACGTGTTTATTCACTGCGGGAAGAGATATAAACAACATTTAGAGTAAATTAATGTTCATGCGAGAACCTTCAATTTTTCATGCAAAACGATCGATGACCCGCGACCTGATGAAATTGCTCAGAGATGACCAAAATGGTCTGTTTTGAAAATTTCCATCTTTCAACTAATTTTGACATTCAGAGGTGGACCATCCCTTTTGGAGCTAAAATGAGCATCTTTATCATCATTTTGATGCTTCTAGGGAGCAAAAACTCAAGATTTGGCTCAGGGTTCAAAGTGACTTAAAAGGACCCAAATGCTCACTTCGAGGGCTTAAAACGTGTTTATTCACTGCGGGAAGAGATATAAACAACATTTCGAGTAAATTAATGTTCATGCGAGAAACTTAGATTTTTCATGCAAAACGATCGATGACCCGCACCTGATGAAATTGCTCTGAGTTGACCAAAATGGTCCATTTTGAAGATTTCCATCTTTCAACTAATTTTGACTTTCAGAGGAGGATCATCCCTTTTGGAGCTAAAATGAGCATCATTATCATCATTTTCATGCTTCTAGGGAGCAAATACTCAAGATTTGACTCATGGTTAAAAGTGACTTAAAAGGACCCAAATGCTCACTTCGAGGCCTAAAACGTGTTTATTCACTGCGGGAAGAGATATAAACAACATTTAGAGTAATATAATTTACTTTACTTTAACATTAATTTATTATCTCTTCCCGCTCAAGATTTGGCTCATGGTTAAAAGTGACTTAAAAGGACCCAAATGCTCACTTCGAGGGCTTAAAACGTGTTTATTCACTGCGGGAAGAGATATAAACAACATTTAGAGTAAATTAATGTTCATGCGAGAACCTTCAATTTTTCATGCAAAACGATCGATGACCCGCGACCTGATGAAATTGCTCAGAGATGACCAAAATGGTCCGTTTTGAAAATTTCCATCTTTCAACTAATTTTGACTTTCAGAGGTGGACCATCCCTTCTGGAGCTAAAATGAGCATCTTTATCATCATTTTCATGCTTCTAGGGTGCCAAAACTCAAGATTTGGCTCCGGGTTAAAATTGACTTAAAAGGACCCAAATGCTCACTTCGAGGGCTTAAAACGTGTTTATTCACTGCGGGAAGAGATATAAACAACATTTAGAGTAAATTATTGTTCATGCGAGAAACTTCGATTTTTCATGTAAAACGATCGATGACCCGCGACCTGATGAAATTGCTCTGAGTTGACCAAAATGGTCAGTTTTGAAAATTTCAATCTTTCAACTAATTTTGACATTCAGAGGTGGACCATCCCTTTTGGAGCTAAAATGAGCATCTTTATCATCATTTTGATGCTTCTAGGGAGCCAAAACTCAAGATTTGGCTCAGGGTTAAAAGTGACTTAAAAGGACCCAAATGCTCACTTCGAGGGCTTAAAACGTGTTTATTCACTGCGGGAAGAGATATAAACAACATTTAGAGTAAATTAATGTTCATGCGAGAAACTTCGATTTTTCATGCAAAACGATCGATGACCCGCGACCTGATGAAATTGCTCTGAGTTGACCAAAATGGTCCGTTTTGAAGATTTCCATCTTTCAACTAATTATGACTTTCAGAGGAGGATCATCCCTTTTGGAGCTAAAATGAGCATCATTATCATCATTTTCATGCTTCTAGGGAGCAAATACTCAAGATTTGACTAATGGTTAAAAGTGACTTAAAAGGACCCAAATGCTTACTTCGAGGCCTAAAACGTGTTTATTCACTGCGGGAAGAGATATAAACAACATTTAGAGTAAATTAATTTACTTTACTTTAACATTAATTTATTATCTCTTCCCGCTCAAGATTTGGCTCATGGTTAAAAGTGACTTAAAAGGACCCAAATGCTCACTTCGAGGGCGTAAAACGTGTTTATTCACTGCGGGAAGAGATATAAACAACATTTAGAGTAAATTAATGTTCATGCGAGAAACTTCGATTTTTCATGTAAAACGATCGATGACCCGTGACCTGATGAAATTGCTCTGAGTTGACCAAAATGGTCAGTTTTGAAAATTTCAATCTTTCAACTAATTTTGACTTTCAGAGGTGGATCATCCCTTTTGGAGCTAAAATGAGCATCTTTATCGTCATTTTCATGCTTCAATGGAGCCAAAAGTCAAGATTTGGCTCATGGTTAAAAGTGACTTAAAAGGACCCAAATGGTCACTTCGAGGGCTTAAAACGTGTTTATTCACTGCGGGAAGAGATATAAACAACATTTGGAGTAAATTAATGTTCATGCGAGAAACTTCGATTTTTCATGTAAAACGATCGATGGCCCGCGATCTGATGAAATTGCTCTGAGTTGACCAGAATGGTCAGTTTTGAAAATTTCAATCTTTCAACTAATTTTGACTTTCAGAGGTGGATCATCCCTTTTGGAGCTAAAATGAGCATCTTTATCGTCATTTTCATGCTTTAATGGAGCCAAAAGTCAAGATTTGGCTCATGGTTAAAAGTGACTTAAAAGGACCCAAATGCTCACTTCGAGGGCTTAAAACGTGTTTATTCACTGCGGGAAGAGATATTAACAACATTTGGAGTAAATTAATGTTCATGCGAGAAACTTCGATTTTTCATGCAAAACGATCGATGACCCGCGACCTGATGAAATTGCTCTGAGTTGACCAAAATGGCCCGTTTTGAAGATTTCCATCTTTCAACTAATTTTGACTTTCAGAGGTGGATCATCCATTTTGGAGCTAAAATGAGCATCATTATCATCATTTTCACGCTTCTAGAGAGCAAAAACTCAAGATTTGACTCATGGTTAAAAGTGACTTAAAAGGACCCAAATGCTTACTTCGAGGCCTAAAACGTGTTTATTCACTGCGGGAAGAGATATAAACAACATTTAGAGTAAATTAATTTACTTTACTTTAACATTAATTTATTATCTCTTCCCGCTCAAGATTTGGCTAATGGTTAACAGTGACTTAAAAGGACCCAAATGCTCACTTCGAGGGCGTAAAACGTGTTTATTCACTGCGGGAAGAGATATAAACAACATTTAGAGTAAATTAATGTTCATGCGAGAAACTTATATTTTTCATGCAAAACGATCGATGACCCGTGACCTGATGAAATTGCTCAGAGTTGACCAAAATGGTCCGTTTTGAAAATTTCCATCTTTCAACTAATTTTGACTTTCAGAGGTGGATCATCCCTTTTGGAGCTACAATGAGCATCTTTATCATCATTTTCATGCTTCTAGGGAGCCAAAAGTCAAGATTTGGCTCATGGTTAAAAGTGACTTAAAAGGACCCAAATGCTCACTTCGAAGGCTTAAAACGTGTTTATTCACTGCGGGAAGAGATATGAACAACATTTAGAGTAAATTAATGTTCATGCGAGAACCTTCAATTTTTCATGCAAAACGATCGATGACCCGCGACCTGATGAAATTGCTCAGAGATGACCAAAATGGTCTGTTTTGAAAATTTCCATCTTTCAACTAATTTTGACTTTCAGAGGTGGATCATCCCATTTGGAGCTAAAATGAGCATCATTATCGTCATTTTCATGCTTCTAGGGAGCCAAAACTCAAGATTTGGCTCAGGGTTAAAAGTGACTGAAAAGGACCCAAATGCTCACTTCGAGGGCTTAAAACGTGTTTATTCACTGCGGGAAGAGATATAAACAACATTTAGAGTAAATTAATGTTCATTCGAGAAACTTCGATTTTTCATGCAAAACGATCGATGACCCGCGACCTGATGAAATTGCTCTGAGTTGACCAAAATGGTCCGTTTTGAAAATTTCCATCTTTCAACTAATTTTGACATTCAGAGGTGGACCATCCCTTTTGGAGCTAAAATGAGCATCTTTATCATCATTTTGATGCTTCTAGGGAGCCAAAACTCAAGATTTGGCTCAGGGTTAAAAGTGACTTAAAAGGACCCAAATGCTCACTTTGAGGGCTTAAAACGTGTTTATTCACTGCGGCAAGAGATATAAACAACATTTAGAGTAAATTAATGTTCATGCGAGAAACTTCGATTTTTCATGCAAAACGATCGATGACCCGCACCTGATGAAATTGCTCTGAGTTGACCAAAATGGTCCGTTTTGAAGATTTCCATCTTTCAACTAATTTTGACTTTCAGAGGAGGATCATCCCTTTTGGAGCTAAAATGAGCATCATTATCATCATTTTCATGCTTCTAGGGAGCAAATACTCAAGATTTGACTCAGGGTTAAAAGTGACTTAAAAGGACCCAAATGCTCACTTCGAGGGCTTAAAACGTGTTTATTCACTGCGGGAAGAGATATAAACAACATTTAGAGTAAATTAATTTACTTTACTTTAACATTAATTTATTATCTCTTCCCGCTCAAGATTTGGCTAATGGTTAAAAGTGACTTAAAAGGACCCAAATGCTCACTTCGAGGCCTAAAACGTGTTTATTCACTGCGGGAAGAGATATAAACAACATTTAGAGTAATATAATTTACTTTACTTTAACATTAATTTATTATCTCTTCCCGCTCAAGATTTGGCTCATGGTTAAAAGTGACTTAAAAGGACCCAAATGCTCACTTCGAGGGCTTAAAACGTGTTTATTCACTGCGGGAAGAGATATAAACAACATTTAGAGTAAATTAATGTTCATGCGAGAACCTTCAATTTTTCATGCAAAACGATTGATGACCCGCGACCTGATGAAATTGCTCTGAGTTGACCAAAATGGTCAGTTTTGAAAATTTCAATCTTTCAACTAATTTTGACATTCAGAGGTGGACCATCCCTTTTGGAGCTAAAATGAGCATCTTTATCATCATTTTGATGCTTCTAGGGAGCCAAAACTCAAGATTTGGCTCAGGGTTAAAATTGACTTAAAAGGACCCAAATGCTCACTTCGAGGGCTTAAAACGTGTTTATTCCCTGCGGGAAGAGATATAAACAACATTTAGAGTAAATTATTGTTCATGCGAGAAACTTCGATTTTTCATGTAAAACGATCGATGACCCGCGACCTCATGAAATTGCTCTGAGTTGACCAAAATGGTCAGTTTTGAAAATGTCAATCTTTCAACTAATTTTGACATTCAGAGGTGGACCATCCCTTTTGGAGCTAAAATGAGCATCTTTATCATCATTTTGATGCTTCTAGGGAGCCAAAACTCAAGATTTGGCTCAGGGTTAAAAGTGACTTAAAAGGACCCAAATGCTCACTTTGAGGGCTTAAAACGTGTTTATTCACTGCGGCAAGAGATATAAACAACATTTAGAGTAAATTAATGTTCATGCGAGAAACTTCGATTTTTCATGCAAAACGATCGATGACCCGCACCTGATGAAATTGCTCTGAGTTGACCAAAATGGTCCGTTTTGAAGATTTCCATCTTTCAACTAATTTTGACTTTCAGAGGAGGATCATCCCTTTTGGAGCTAAAATGAGCATCATTATCATCATTTTCATGCTTCTAGGGAGCAAATACTCAAGATTTGACTCATGGTTAAAAGTGACTTAAAAGGACCCAAATGCTCACTTCGAGGCCTAAAACGTGTTTATTCACTGCGGGAAGAGATATAAACAACATTTAGAGTAATATAATTTACATTACTTTAACATTAATTTATTATCTCTTCCCGCTCAAGATTTGGCTCATGGTTAAAAGTGACTTAAAAGGACCCAAATGCTCACTTCAAGGGCTTAAAACGTGTTTATTCACTGCGGGAAGAGATATAAACAACATTTAGAGTAAATTAATGTTCATGCGAGAACCTTCAATTTTTCATGCAAAACGATTGATGACCCGCGACCTGATGAAATTGCTCTGAGTTGACCAAAATGGTCAGTTTTGAAAATTTCAATCTTTCAACTAATTTTGACATTCAGAGGTGGACCATCCCTTTTGGAGCTAAAATGAGCATCTTTATCATCATTTTGATGCTTCTAGGGAGCCAAAGTCAAGATTTGGCTCAGGGTTAAAATTGACTTAAAAGGACCCAAATGCTCACTTCGAGGGCTTAAAACGTGTTTATTCACTGCGGGAAGAGATATAAACAACATTTAGAGTAAATTATTGTTCATGCGAGAAACTTCGATTTTTCATGTAAAACGATTGATGACCCGCGACCTGATGAAATTGCTCTGAGTTGACCAAAATGGTCAGTTTTGAAAATTTCAATCTTTCAACTAATTTTGACATTCAGAGGTGGACCATCCCTTTTGGAGCTAAAATGAGCATCTTTATCATCATTTTGATGCTTCTAGGGAGCCAAAACTCAAGATTTGGCTCAGGGTTAAAAGTGACTTAAAAGGACCCAAATGCTCACTTCGAGGGCTTAAAACGTGTTTATTCACTGCGGGAAGAGATATAAACAACATTTAGAGTAAATTAATGTTCATGCGAGAAACTTCGATTTTTCATGCAAAACGATCGATGACCCGCGACCTGATGAAATTGCTCTGAGTTGACCAAAATGATCCGTTTTGAAGATTTCCATCTTTCAACTAATTTTGACTTTCAGAGGTGGACCATCCCTTTTGGAGCTAAAATGAGCATCTTTATCATCATTTTCATGCTTCTAGGGAGCCAAAAGTCAAGATTTGGCTCATGGTTAAAAGTGACTTAAAAGGACCCAAATGCTCACTTCGAGGGCTTAAAACGTGTTTATTCACTGCGGGAAGAGATATGAACAACATTTAGAGTAAATTAATGTTCATGCGAGAACCTTCAATTTTTCATGCAAAACGATCGATGACCCGCGACCTGATGAAATTGCTAAGGGATGACCAAAATGGTCTGTTTTGAAAATTTCCATCTTTCAACTAATTTTGACTTTCAGAGGTGGATCATCCAATTTGGAGCTAAAATGAGCATCATTATCGTCATTTTCATGCTTCTAGGGAGCCAAAACTCAAGATTTGGCTCAGGGTTAAAAGTGACTGAAAAGGACCCAAATGCTCACTTCGAGGGCTTAAAACGTGTTTATTCACTGCGGGAAGAGATATAAACAACATTTAGAGTAAATTAATGTTCATTCGAGAAACTTCGATTTTTCATGCAAAACGATCGATGACCCGCGACCTGATGAAATTGCTCTGAGTTGACCGAAATGGTCCGTTTTGAAAATTTCCATCTTTCAACTAATTTTGACATTCAGAGGTGGACCATCCCTTTTGGAGCTAAAATGAGCATCTTTATCATCATTTTGATGCTTCTAGGGAGTCAAAACTCAAGATTTGGCTCAGGGTTAAAAGTGACTTAAAAGGACCCAAATGCTCACTTTGAGGGCTTAAAACATGTTTATTCACTGCGGCAAGAGATATAAACAACATTTAGAGTAAATTAATGTTCATGCGAGAAACTTCGATTTTTCATGCAAAACGATCGATGACCCGCACCTGATGAAATTGCTCTGAGTTGACCAAAATGGTCCGTTTTGAAGATTTCCATCTTTCAACTAATTTTGACTTTCAGAGGAGGATCATCCCTTTTGGAGCTAAAATGAGCATCATTATCATCATTTTCATGCTTCTAGGGAGCAAATACTCAAGATTTGACTCATGGTTAAAAGTGACTTAAAAGGACCCAAATGCTCACTTCGAGGGCTTAAAACGTGTTTATTCACTGCGGGAAGAGATATAAACAACATTTAGAGTAAATTAATGTTCATGCGAGAACCTTCAATTTTTCATGCAAAACGATTGATGACCCGCGACCTGATGAAATTGCTCTGAGTTGACCAAAATGGTCAGTTTTGAAAATTTCAATCTTTCAACTAATTTTGACATTCAGAGGTGGACCATCCCTTTTGGAGCTAAAATGAGCATCTTTATCATCATTTTGATGCTTCTAGGGAGCCAAAACTCAAGATTTGGCTCAGGGTTAAAATTGACTTAAAAGGACCCAAATGCTCACTTCGAGGGCTTAAAACGTGTTTATTCCCTGCGGGAAGAGATATAAACAACATTTAGAGTAAATTATTGTTCATGCGAGAAACTTCGATTTTTCATGTAAAACGATTGATGACCCGCGACCTGATGAAATTGCTCTGAGTTGACCAAAATGGTCAGTTTTGAAAATTTCAATCTTTCAACTAATTTTGACATTCAGAGGTAGACCATCCCTTTTGGAGCTAAAATGAGCATCTTTATCATCATTTTAATGCTTCTAGGGAGCCAAAACTCAAGATTTGGCTCAGGGTTAAAAGTGACTTAAAAGGACCCAAATGCTCACTTCGAGGGCTTAAAACGTGTTTATTCACTGCGGGAAGAGATATAAACAACATTTAGAGTAAATTAATTTACTTTACTTTAACATTAATTTATTATCTCTTCCCGCTCAAGATTTGGCTAATGGTTAAAAGTGACTTAAAAGGACCCAAATGCTCACTTCGAGGGCGTAAAACGTGTTTATTCACTGCGGGAAGAGATATAAACAACATTTAGAGTAAATTAATGTTCATGCGAGAAACTTATATTTTTCATGCAAAATGATCGATGACCCGCGACCTGATGAAATTGCTCAGAGTTGACCAAAATGGTCCGTTTTGAAAATTTCCATCTTTCAACTAATTTTGACTTTCAGAGGTGGATCATCCCTTTTGGAGCTACAATGAGCATCTTTATCATCATTTTCATGCTTCTAGGGAGCCAAAAGTCAAGATTTGGCTCATGGTTAAAAGTGACTTAAAAGGACCCAAATGCTCACTTCGAGGGCTTAAAACGTGTTTATTCACTGCGGGAAGAGATATGAACAACATTTAGAGTAAATTAATGTTCATGCGAGAACCTTCAATTTTTCATGCAAAACGATCGATGACCCGCGACCTGATGAAATTGCTCAGAGATGACCCAAATGGTCTGTTTTGAAAATTTCCATCTTTCAACTAATTTTGACTTTCAGAGGTGGATCATCCCATTTGGAGCTAAAATGAGCATCATTATCGTCATTTTCATGCTTCTAGGGAGCCAAAACTCAAGATTTGGCTCAGCGTTAAAAGTGACTGAAAAGGACCCAAATGCTCACTTCGAGGGCTTAAAACGTGTTTATTCACTGCGGGAAGAGATATAAACAACATTTAGAGTAAATTAATGTTCATTCGAGAAACTTCGATTTTTCATGCAAAACGATCGATGACCCGCGACCTGATGAAATTGCTCTGAGTTGACCAAAATGGTCCGTTTTGAAAATTTCCATCTTTCACCTAATTTTGACATTCAGAGGTGGACCATCCCTTTTGGAGCTAAAATGAGCATCTTTATCATCATTTTGATGCTTCTAGGGAGCCAAAACTCAAGATTTGGCTCAGGGTTAAAAGTGACTTAAAAGGACCCAAATGCTCACTTTGAGGGCTTAAAACGTGTTTATTCACTGCGGCAAGAGATATAAACAACATTTAGAGTAAATTAATGTTCATGCGAGAAACTTCGATTTTTCATGCAAAACGATCGATGACCCGCACCTGATGAAATTGCTCTGAGTTGACCAAAATGGTCGGTTTTGAAGATTTCCATCTTTCAACTAATTTTGACTTTCAGAGGAGGATCATCCCTTTTGGAGCTAAAATGAGCATCTTTATCATCATTTTCATGCTTCTAGGGAGCCAAAAGTCAAGATTTGGCTCATGGTTAAAAGTGACTTAAAAGGACCCAAATGCTCACTTCGAGGGCGTAAAACGTGTTTATTCACTGCGGGAAGAGATATAAACAACATTTAGAGTAAATTAATGTTCATGCGAGAAACTTATATTTTTCATGCAAAACGATCGATGACCCGCGACCTGATGAAATGGCTCAGAGTTGACCAAAATGGTCCGTTTTGAAAATTTCCATCTTTCAACTAATTTTGACTTTCAGAGGTGGATCATCCCTTTTGGAGCTACAATGAGCATCTTTATCATCATTTTCATGCTTCTAGGGAGCCAAAAGTCAAGATTTGGCTCATGGTTAAAAGTGACTTAAAAGGACCCAAATGCTCACTTCGAGGGCTTAAAACGTGTTTATTCACTGCGGGAAGAGATATGAACAACATTTAGAGTAAATTAATGTTCATGCGAGAACCTTCAATTTTTCATGCAAAACGATCGATGACCCGCGACCTGATGAAATTGCTCAGAGATGACCCAAATGGTCTCATTTGAAAATTTCCATCTTTCAACTAATTTTGACTTTCAGAGGTGGATCATCCCATTTGGAGCTAAAATGAGCATCATTATCGTCATTTTCATGCTTCTAGGGAGCCAAAACTCAAGATTTGGCTCAGGGTTAAAAGTGACTGAAAAGGACCCAAATGCTCACTTCGAGGGCTTAAAACGTGTTTATTCACTGCGGGAAGAGATATAAACAACATTTAGAGTAAATTATTGTTCATGCGAGAAACTTCGATTTTTCATGTAAAACGATTGATGACCCGCGACCTGATGAAATTGCTCTGAGTTGACCAAAATGGTCAGTTTTGAAAATTTCAATCTTTCAACTAATTTTGACATTCAGAGGTGGACCATCCCTTTTGGAGCTAAAATGAGCATCTTTATCATCATTTTGATGCTTCCAGGGAGCCAAAACTCAAGATTTGGCTCAGGGTTAAAAGTGACTTAAAAGGACCCAAATGCTCACTTCGAGGGCTTAAAACGTGTTTATTCACTGCGGGAAGAGATATAAACAACATTTAGAGTAAATTAATGTTCATGCGAGAAACTTCGATTTTTCATGCAAAACGATCGATGACCCGCGACCTGATGAAATTGCTCTGAGTTGACCAAAATGATCCGTTTTGAAGATTTCCATCTTTCAACTAATTTTGACTTTCAGAGGAGGATCATCCCTTTTGGAGCTAAAATGAGCATCATTATCATCATTTTCATGCTTCTAGGGAGCAAATACTCAAGATTTGACTCATGCTTAAAAGTGACTTAAAAGGACCCAAAGGCTCACTTCGAGGCCTAAAACGTGTTTATTCACTGCGGGAAGAGATATAAACAACATTTAGAGTGATATAATTTACTTTACTTTAACATTAATTTATTATCTCTTCCCGCTCAAGATTTGGCTCATGGTTAGAAGTGAATTAAAAGGACCCAAATGCTCACTTCGAGGGCTTAAAACGGGTTTATTCACTGCGGGAAGAGATATAAACAACATTTTGAGTAAATTAATGTTCATGCAAGAACCTTCAATTTTTCATGCAAAACGATCGATGACCCGCGACCTGATGAAATTGCTCAGAGATGACCAAAATGGTCTGTTTTGAAAATTTCCATCTTTCAACTAATTTTGACATTCAGAGGTGGACCATCCCTTTTGGAGCTAAAATGAGCATCTTTATCATCATTTTGATGCTTCTAGGGAGCCAAAACTCAAGATTTGGCTCAGGGTTAAAAGTGACTTAAAAGGACCCAAATGCTCACTTCGAGGGCTTAAAACGTGTTTATTCACTGCGGGAAGAGATATAAACAACATTTAGAGTAAATTAATGTTCATGCGAGAACCTTCAATTTTTCATGCAAAACGATCGATGACCCGCGACCTGATGAAATTGCTCAGAGATGACCAAAATGGTCCGTATTGAAAATTTCCATCTTTCAACTAATTTTGACTTTCAGAGGTGGACCATCCCTTTTGGAGCTAAAATGAGCATCTTTATCATCATTTTCATGCTTCTAGGGAGCAAAACCTCAAGATTTGACTCATGGGTAAAAGTGACTTAAAAGGACCCAAATGCTTACTTCGAGGCCTAAAACGTGTTTATTCACTGCGGGAAGAGATATAAACAACATTTAGAGTAAATTAATTTACTTTACTTTAACATTAATTTATTATCTCTTCCCGCTCAAGATTTGGCTCATGGTTAAAAGTGACTTAAAAGGACCCAAATGCTCACTTCGAGGGCTTAAAACGTGTTTATTCACTGCGGGAAGAGATATAAACAACATTTAGAGTAAATTAATGTTCATGCGAGAACCTTCAATTTTTCATGCAAAACGATTGATGACCCGCGACCTGATGAAATTGCTCTGAGTTGACCAAAATGGTCCGTTTTGAAAATTTCAATCTTTCAACTAATTTTGACATTCAGAGGTGGACCATCCCTTTTGGAACTAAAATGAGCATCTTTATCATCATTTTGATGCTTCTAGGGAGCCAAAACTCAAGATTTGGCTCAGGGTTAAAATTGACTTAAAAGGACCCAAATGCTCACTTCGAGGGCTTAAAACGTGTTTATTCCCTGCGGGAAGAGATATAAACAACATTTAGAGTAAATTTTTGTACATGCGAGAAACTTCGATTTTTCATGTAAAACGATTGATGACCCGCGACCTCATGAAATTGCTCTGAGTTGACCAAAATGGTCAGTTTTGAAAATTTCAATCTTTCAACTAATTTTGACATTCAGAGGTGGACCATCCCTTTTGGAGCTAAAATGAGCATCTTTATCATCATTTTGATGCTTCTAGGGAGCCAAAACTCAAGATTTGGCTCAGGGTTAAAAGTGACTTAAAAGGACCCAAATGCTCACTTCGAGGGCTTAAAACGTGTTTATTCACTGCGGGAAGAGATATAAACAACATTTAGAGTAAATTAATGTTCATTCGAGAAACTTCGATTTTTCATGCAAAACGATCGATGACCCGCGACCTGATGAAATTGCTCTGAGTTGACCAAAATGGTCCGTTTTAAAAATTTCCATCTTTCAACTAATTTTGACATTCAGAGGTGGACCATCCCTTTTGGAGCTAAAATGAGCATCTTTATCATCATTTTGATGCTTCTAGGGAGCCAAAACTCAAGATTTGGCTCAGGGTTAAAAGTGACTTAAAAGGACCCAAATGCTCACTTTGAGGCCTAAAACGTGTTTATTCACTGCGGAAAGAGATATAAACAACATTTAGAGTAATATAATTTACTTTACTTTAACATTAATTTATTATGTCTTCCCGCTCAAGATTTGGCTCATGGTTAAAAGTGACTTAAAAGGACCCAAATGCTCACTTCGAGGGCTTAAAACGTGTTTATTCACTGCGGGAAGAGATATAAACAACATTTAGAGTAAATTAATGTTCATGCGAGAACCTTCAATTTTTCATGCAAAACGATTGATGACCCGCGACCTGATGAAATTGCTCTGAGTTGACCAAAATGGTCAGTTTTGAAAATTTCAATCTTTCAACTAATTTTGACATTCAGAGGTGGACCATCCCTTTTGGAGCTAAAATGAGCATCTTTATCATCATTTTGATGCTTCTAGGGAGCCAAAACTCAAGATTTGGCTCAGGGTTAAAAGTGACTTAAAAGGACCCAAATGCTCACTTTGAGGCCTAAAACGTGTTTATTCACTGCGGAAAGAGATATAAACAACATTTAGAGTAATATAATTTACTTTACTTTAACATTAATTTATTATGTCTTCCCGCTCAAGATTTGGCTCATGGTTAAAAGTGACTTAAAAGGACCCAAATGCTCACTTCGAGGGCTTAAAACGTGTTTATTCACTGCGGGAAGAGATATAAACAACATTTAGAGTAAATTAATGTTCATGCGAGAACCTTCAATTTTTCATGCAAAACGATTGATGACCCGCGACCTGATGAAATTGCTCTGAGTTGACCAAAATGGTCAGTTTTGAAAATTTCAATCTTTCAACTAATTTTGACATTCAGAGGTGGACCATCCCTTTTGGAGCTAAAATGAGCATCTTTATCATCATTTTGATGCTTCTAGGGAGCCAAAACTCAAGATTTGGCTCAGGGTTAAAATTGACTTAAAAGGACCCAAATGCTCACTTCGAGGGCTTAAAACGTGTTTATTCACTGCGGGAAGAGATATAAACAACATTTAGAGTAAATTATTGTTCATGCGAGAAACTTCGATTTTTCATGTAAAACGATTGATGACCCGCGACCTGATGAAATTGCTCTGAGTTGACCAAAATGGTCAGTTTTGAAAATTTCAATCTTTCAACTAATTTTGACATTCAGAGGTGGACCATCCCTTTTGGAGCTAAAATGAGCATCTTTATCATCATTTTGATGCTTCTAGGGAGCCAAAACTCAAGATTTGGCTCAGGGTTAAAAGTGACTTAAAAGGACCCAAATGCTCACTTCGAGGGCTTAAAACGTGTTTATTCACTGCGGGAAAAGATATAAACAACATTTAGAGTAAATTAATGTTCATGCGAGAAACTTCGATTTTTCATGCAAAACGATCGATGACCCGCGCCGCGACCTGATGAAATTGCTCTGAGTTGACCAAAATGATCCGTTTTGAAGATTTCCATCTTTCAACTAATTTTGACTTTCAGAGGTGGATCATCCCTTTTGGAGCTACAATGAGCATCTTTATCATCATTTTCATGCTTCTAGGGAGCCAAAAGTCAAGATTTGGCTCATGGTTAAAAGTGACTTAAAAGGACCCAAATGCTCACTTCGAGGGCGTAAAACGTGTTTATTCACTGCGGGAAGAGATATAAACAACATTTAGAGTAAATTAATGTTCATGCGAGAAACTTATATTTTTCATGCAAAACGATCGATGACCCGCGACCTGATGAAATTGCTCAGAGTTGACCAAAATGGTCCGTTTTGAAAATTTCCATCTTTCAACTAATTTTGACTTTCAGAGGTGGATCATCCCTTTTGGAGCTACAATGAGCATCTTTATCATCATTTTCATGCTTCTAGGGAGCCAAAAGTCAAGATTTGGCTCATGGTTAAAAGTGACTTAAAAGGACCCAAATGCTCACTTCGAGGGCTTAAAACATGTTTATTCACTGCGGGAAGAGATATGAACAACATTTAGAGTAAATTAATGTTCATGCGAGAACCTTCAATTTTTCATGCAAAACGATCGATGACCCGCGACCTGATGAAATTGCTCAGAGATGACCCAAATGGTCTCATTTGAAAATTTCCATCTTTCAACTAATTTTGACTTTCAGAGGTGGATCATCCCATTTGGAGCTAAAATGAGCATCATTATCGTCATTTTCATGCTTCTAGGGAGCCAAAACTCAAGATTTGGCTCAGGGTTAAAAGTGACTGAAAAGGACCCAAATGCTCACTTCGAGGGCTTAAAACGTGTTTATTCACTGCGGGAAGAGATATAAACAACATTTAGAGTAAATTATTGTTCATGCGAGAAACTTCGATTTTTCATGTAAAACGATTGATGACCCGCGACCTGATGAAATTGCTCTGAGTTGACCAAAATGGTCAGTTTTGAAAATTTCAATCTTTCAACTAATTTTGACATTCAGAGGTGGACCATCCCTTTTGGAGCTAAAATGAGTATCTTTATCATCATTTTGATGCTTCCAGGGAGCCAAAACTCAAGATTTGGCTCAGGGTTAAAAGTGACTTAAAAGGACCCAAATGCTCACTTCGAGGGCTTAAAACGTGTTTATTCACTGCGGGAAGAGATATAAACAACATTTAGAGTAAATTAATGTTCATGCGAGAAACTTCGATTTTTCATGCAAAACGATCGATGACCCGCGACCTGATGAAATTGCTCTGAGTTGACCAAAATGATCCGTTTTGAAGATTTCCATCTTTCAACTAATTTTGACTTTCAGAGGAGGATCATCCCTTTTGGAGCTAAAATGAGCATCATTATCATCATTTTCATGCTTCTAGGGAGCAAATACTCAAGATTTGACTCATGCTTAAAAGTGACTTAAAAGGACCCAAAGGCTCACTTCGAGGCCTAAAACGTGTTTATTCACTGCGGGAAGAGATATAAACAACATTTAGAGTGATATAATTTACTTTACTTTAACATTAATTTATTATCTCTTCCCGCTCAAGATTTGGCTCATGGTTAGAAGTGAATTAAAAGGACCCAAATGCTCACTTCGAGGGCTTAAAACGTGTTTATTCACTGCGGGAAGAGATATAAACAACATTTTGAGTAAATTAATGTTCATGCAAGAACCTTCAATTTTTCATGCAAAACGATCGATGACCCGCGACCTGATGAAATTGCTCAGAGATGACCAAAATGGTCTGTTTTGAAAATTTCCATCTTTCAACTAATTTTGACTTTCAGAGGTGGATCATCCCTTTTGGAGCTAAAATGAGCATCATTATCATCATTTTCATGCTTCAAGGGTGCAAAAACTCAAGACTTGACTCATGGTTAAAAGTGACTTAAAAGGACCCAAATGCTTACTTCGAGGCCTAAAACGTGTTTATTCACTGCGGGAAGAGATATAAACAAAATTTAGAGTAAATTAATGTTCATGCGAGAAACTTCGATTTTTCATGCAAAACGATCGATGACCCGCGACCTGATGAAATTGCTCTGAGTTGACCAAAATGGTCCGTTTTGAAAATTTCCATCTTTCAACTAATTTTGACTTTCAGAGGTGGACCATCCCTTTTGGAGCTAAAATGAGCATCTTTATCATCATTTTCATGCTTCTAGGGAGCCAAAACTCAAGATTTGGCTCAGGGTTAAAAGTGACTTAAAAGGACCCAAATGCTCACTTCGAGGCCTAAAACGTGTTTATTCACTGCGGGAAGAGATATAAACAACATTTAGAGTAATATAATTTACTTTACTTTAACATTAATTTATTATCTCTTCCCGCTCAAGATTTGGCTCATGGTTAAAAGTGACTTAAAAGGACCCAAATGCTCACTTCGAGGGCTTAAAACATGTTTATTCACTGCGGGAAGAGATATAAACAACATTTAGAGTAAATTAATGTTCATGCGAGAACCTTCAATTTTTCATGCAAAACGATTGATGACCCGCGACCTGATGAAATTGCTCTGAGTTGACCAAAATGGTCAGTTTTGAAAATTTCAATCTTTCAACTAATTTTGACATTCATAGGTGGACCATCCCTTTTGGAGCTAAAATGAGCATCTTTATCATCATTTTGATGCTTCTAGGGAGCCAAAACTCAAGATTTGGCTCAGGGTTAAAATTGACTTAAAAGGACCCAAATGCTCACTTCGAGGGCTTAAAACGTGTTTATTCACTGCGGGAAGAGATATAAACAACATTTAGAGTAAATTAATGTTCATGCGAGAAACTTATATTTTTCATGCAAAACGATCGATGACCCGCGACCTGATGAAATTGCTCAGAGTTGACCAAAATGGTCCGTTTTGAAAATTTCCATCTTTCAACTAATTTTGACTTTCAGAGGTGGATCATCCCTTTTGGAGCTACAATGAGCATCTTTATCATCATTTTCATGCTTCTAGGGAGCCAAAAGTCAAGATTTGGCTCATGGTTAAAAGTGACTTAAAAGGACCCAAATGCTCACTTCGAGGGCTTAAAACATGTTTATTCACTGCGGGAAGAGATATGAACAACATTTAGAGTAAATTAATGTTCATGCGAGAACCTTCAATTTTTCATGCAAAACGATCGATGACCCGCGACCTGATGAAATTGCTCAGAGATGACCCAAATGGTCTCATTTGAAAATTTCCATCTTTCAACTAATTTTGACTTTCAGAGGTGGATCATCCCATTTGGAGCTAAAATGAGCATCATTATCGTCATTTTCATGCTTCTAGGGAGCCAAAACTCAAGATTTGGCTCAGGGTTAAAAGTGACTGAAAAGGACCCAAATGCTCACTTCGAGGGCTTAAAACGTGTTTATTCACTGCGGGAAGAGATATAAACAACATTTAGAGTAAATTATTGTTCATAGCGAGAAACTTCGATTTTTCATGTAAAACGATTGATGACCCGCGACCTGATGAAATTGCTCTGAGTTGACCAAAATGGTCAGTTTTGAAAATTTCAATCTTTCAACTAATTTTGACATTCAGAGGTGGACCATCCCTTTTGGAGCTAAAATGAGTATCTTTATCATCATTTTGATGCTTCCAGGGAGCCAAAACTCAAGATTTGGCTCAGGGTTAAAAGTGACTTAAAAGGACCCAAATGCTCACTTCGAGGGCTTAAAACGTGTTTATTCACTGCGGGAAGAGATATAAACAACATTTAGAGTAAATTAATGTTCATGCGAGAAACTTCGATTTTTCATGCAAAACGATCGATGACCCGCGACCTGATGAAATTGCTCTGAGTTGACCAAAATGATCCGTTTTGAAGATTTCCATCTTTCAACTAATTTTGACTTTCAGAGGAGGATCATCCCTTTTGGAGCTAAAATGAGCATCATTATCATCATTTTCATGCTTCTAGGGAGCAAATACTCAAGATTTGACTCATGCTTAAAAGTGACTTAAAAGGACCCAAAGGCTCACTTCGAGGCCTAAAACGTGTTTATTCACTGCGGGAAGAGATATAAACAACATTTAGAGTGATATAATTTACTTTACTTTAACATTAATTTATTATCTCTTCCCGCTCAAGATTTGGCTCATGGTTAGAAGTGAATTAAAAGGACCCAAATGCTCACTTCGAGGGCTTAAAACGTGTTTATTCACTGCGGGAAGAGATATAAACAACATTTTGAGTAAATTAATGTTCATGCAAGAACCTTCAATTTTTCATGCAAAACGATCGATGACCCGCGACCTGATGAAATTGCTCAGAGATGACCAAAATGGTCTGTTTTGAAAATTTCCATCTTTCAACTAATTTTGACTTTCAGAGGTGGATCATCCCTTTTGGAGCTAAAATGAGCATCATTATCATCATTTTCATGCTTCAAGGGTGCAAAAACTCAAGACTTGACTCATGGTTAAAAGTGACTTAAAAGGACCCAAATGCTTACTTCGAGGCCTAAAACGTGTTTATTCACTGCGGGAAGAGATATAAACAAAATTTAGAGTAAATTAATGTTCATGCGAGAAACTTCGATTTTTCATGCAAAACGATCGATGACCCGCGACCTGATGAAATTGCTCTGAGTTGACCAAAATGGTCCGTTTTGAAAATTTCCATCTTTCAACTAATTTTGACTTTCAGAGGTGGACCATCCCTTTTGGAGCTAAAATGAGCATCTTTATCATCATTTTCATGCTTCTAGGGAGCCAAAACTCAAGATTTGGCTCAGGGTTAAAAGTGACTTAAAAGGACCCAAATGCTCACTTCGAGGCCTAAAACGTGTTTATTCACTGCGGGAAGAGATATAAACAACATTTAGAGTAATATAATTTACTTTACTTTAACATTAATTTATTATCTCTTCCCGCTCAAGATTTGGCTCATGGTTAAAAGTGACTTAAAAGGACCCAAATGCTCACTTCGAGGGCTTAAAACGTGTTTATTCACTGCGGGAAGAGATATAAACAACATTTAGAGTAAATTAATGTTCATGCGAGAACCTTCAATTTTTCATGCAAAACGATTGATGACCCGCGACCTGATGAAATTGCTCTGAGTTGACCAAAATGGTCAGTTTTGAAAATTTCAATCTTTCAACTAATTTTGACATTCAGAGGTGGACCATCCCTTTTGGAGCTAAAATGAGCATCTTTATCATCATTTTGATGCTTCTAGGGAGCCAAAACTCAAGATTTGGCTCAGGGTTAAAATTGACTTAAAAGGACCCAAATGCTCACTTCGAGGGCTTAAAACGTGTTTATTCACTGCGGGAAGAGATATAAACAACATTTAGAGTAAATTATTGTTCATGCGAGAAACTTCGATTTTTCATGTAAAACGATTGATGACCCGCGACCTGATGAAATTGCTCTGAGTTGACCAAAATGGTCAGTTTTGAAAATTTCAATCTTTCAACTAATTTTGACATTCAGAGGTGGACCATCCCTTTTGGAGCTAAAATGAGCATCTTTATCATCATTTTGATGCTTCTAGGGAGCCAAAACTCAAGATTTGGCTCAGGGTTAAAAGTGACTTAAAAGGACCCAAATGCTCACTTCGAGGGCTTAAAACGTGTTTATTCACTGCGGGAAGAGATATAAACAACATTTAGAGTAAATTAATGTTCATGCGAGAAACTTCGATTTTTCATGCAAAACGATCGATGACCCGCGACCTGATGAAATTGCTCTGAGTTGACCAAAATGATCCGTTTTGAAGATTTCCATCTTTCAACTAATTTTGACTTTCAGAGGTGGACCATCCCTTTTGGAGCTAAAATGAGCATCTTTATCATCATTTTCATGCTTCTAGGGAGCCAAAAGTCAAGATTTGGCTCATGGTTAAAAGTGACTTAAAAGGACCCAAATGCTCACTTCGAGGGCTTAAAACGTGTTTATTCACTGCGGGAAGAGATATGAACAACATTTAGAGTAAATTAATGTTCATGCGAGAACCTTCAATTTTTCATGCAAAACGATCGATGACCCGCGACCTGATGAAATTGCTCAGAGATGACCAAAATGGTCTGTTTTGAAAATTTCCATCTTTCAACTAATTTTGACTTTCAGAGGTGGATCATCCAATTTGGAGCTAAAATGAGCATCATTATCGTCATTTTCATGCTTCTAGGGAGCCAAAACTCAAGATTTGGCTCAGGGTTAAAAGTGACTGAAAAGGACCCAAATGCTCACTTCGAGGGCTTAAAACGTGTTTATTCACTGCGGGAAGAGATATAAACAACATTTAGAGTAAATTAATGTTCATTCGAGAAACTTCGATTTTTCATGCAAAACGATCGATGACCCGCGACCTGATGAAATTGCTCTGAGTTGACCAAAATGGTCCGTTTTGAAAATTTCCATCTTTCAACTAATTTTGACATTCAGAGGTGGACCATCCCTTTTGGAGCTAAAATGAGCATCTTTATCATCATTTTGATGCTTCTAGGGAGTCAAAACTCAAGATTTGGCTCAGGGTTAAAAGTGACTTAAAAGGACCCAAATGCTCACTTTGAGGGCTTAAAACATGTTTATTCACTGCGGCAAGAGATATAAACAACATTTAGAGTAAATTAATGTTCATGCGAGAAACTTCGATTTTTCATGCAAAACGATCGATGACCCGCACCTGATGAAATTGCTCTGAGTTGACCAAAATGGTCCGTTTTGAAGATTTCCATCTTTCAACTAATTTTGACTTTCAGAGGAGGATCATCCCTTTTGGAGCTAAAATGAGCATCATTATCATCATTTTCATGCTTCTAGGGAGCAAATACTCAAGATTTGACTCATGGTTAAAAGTGACTTAAAAGGACCCAAATGCTCACTTCGAGGGCTTAAAACGTGTTTATTCACTGCGGGAAGAGATATAAACAACATTTAGAGTAAATTAATGTTCATGCGAGAACCTTCAATTTTTCATGCAAAACGATTGATGACCCGCGACCTGATGAAATTGCTCTGAGTTGACCAAAATGGTCAGTTTTGAAAATTTCAATCTTTCAACTAATTTTGACATTCAGAGGTGGACCATCCCTTTTGGAGCTAAAATGAGCATCTTTATCATCATTTTGATGCTTCTAGGGAGCCAAAACTCAAGATTTGGCTCAGGGTTAAAATTGACTTAAAAGGACCCAAATGCTCACTTCGAGGGCTTAAAACGTGTTTATTCCCTGCGGGAAGAGATATAAACAACATTTAGAGTAAATTATTGTTCATGCGAGAAACTTCGATTTTTCATGTAAAACGATTGATGACCCGCGACCTGATGAAATTGCTCTGAGTTGACCAAAATGGTCAGTTTTGAAAATTTCAATCTTTCAACTAATTTTGACATTCAGAGGTAGACCATCCCTTTTGGAGCTAAAATGAGCATCTTTATCATCATTTTAATGCTTCTAGGGAGCCAAAACTCAAGATTTGGCTCAGGGTTAAAAGTGACTTAAAAGGACCCAAATGCTCACTTCGAGGGCTTAAAACGTGTTTATTCACTGCGGGAAGAGATATAAACAACATTTAGAGTAAATTAATTTACTTTACTTTAACATTAATTTATTATCTCTTCCCGCTCAAGATTTGGCTAATGGTTAAAAGTGACTTAAAAGGACCCAAATGCTCACTTCGAGGGCGTAAAACGTGTTTATTCACTGCGGGAAGAGATATAAACAACATTTAGAGTAAATTAATGTTCATGCGAGAAACTTATATTTTTCATGCAAAACGATCGATGACCCGCGACCTGATGAAATTGCTCAGAGTTGACCAAAATGGTCCGTTTTGAAAATTTCCATCTTTCAACTAATTTTGACTTTCAGAGGTGGATCATCCCTTTTGGAGCTACAATGAGCATCTTTATCATCATTTTCATGCTTCTAGGGAGCCAAAAGTCAAGATTTGGCTCATGGTTAAAAGTGACTTAAAAGGACCCAAATGCTCACTTCGAGGGCTTAAAACGTGTTTATTCACTGCGGGAAGAGATATGAACAACATTTAGAGTAAATTAATGTTCATGCGAGAACCTTCAATTTTTCATGCAAAACGATCGATGACCCACGACCTGATGAAATTGCTCAGAGATGACCCAAATGGTCTGTTTTGAAAATTTCCATCTTTCAACTAATTTTGACTTTCAGAGGTGGATCATCCCATTTGGAGCTAAAATGAGCATCATTATCGTCATTTTCATGCTTCTAGGGAGCCAAAACTCAAGATTTGGCTCAGCGTTAAAAGTGACTGAAAAGGACCCAAATGCTCACTTCGAGGGCTTAAAACGTGTTTATTCACTGCGGGAAGAGATATAAACAACATTTAGAGTAAATTAATGTTCATTCGAGAAACTTCGATTTTTCATGCAAAACGATCGATGACCCGCGACCTGATGAAATTGCTCTGAGTTGACCAAAATGGTCCGTTTTGAAAATTTCCATCTTTCACCTAATTTTGACATTAAGAGGTGGACCATCCCTTTTGGAGCTAAAATGAGCATCTTTATCATCATTTTGATGCTTCTAGGGAGCCAAAACTCAAGATTTGGCTCAGGGTTAAAAGTGACTTAAAAGGACCCAAATGCTCACTTTGAGGGCTTAAAACGTGTTTATTCACTGCGGCAAGAGATATAAACAACATTTAGAGTAAATTAATGTTCATGCGAGAAACTTCGATTTTTCATGCAAAACGATCGATGACCCGCACCTGATGAAATTGCTCTGAGTTGACCAAAATGGTCGGTTTTGAAGATTTCCATCTTTCAACTAATTTTGACTTTCAGAGGAGGATCATCCCTTTTGGAGCTAAAATGAGCATCATTATCATCATTTTCATGCTTCTAGGGAGCAAATACTCAAGATTTGACTCATGGTTAAAAGTGACTTAAAAGGACCCAAATGCTCACTTCGAGGCCTAAAACGTGTTTATTCACTGCGGGAAGAGATATAAACAACATTTAGAGTAATATAATTTACTTTACTTTAACATTAATTTATTATCTCTTCCCGCTCAAGATTTGGCTCATGGTTAAAAGTGACTTAAAAGGACCCAAATGCTCACTTCGAGGGCTTAAAACGTGTTTATTCACTGCGGGAAGAGATATAAACAACATTTAGAGTAAATTAATGTTCATGCGAGAACCTTCAATTTTTCATGCAAAACGATTGATGACCCGCGACCTGATGAAATTGCTCTGAGTTGACCAAAATGGTCCGTTTTGAAAATTTCAATCTTTCAACTAATTTTGACATTCAGAGGTGGACCATCCCTTTTGGAACTAAAATGAGCATCTTTATCATCATTTTGATGCTTCTAGGGAGCCAAAACTCAAGATTTGGCTCAGGGTTAAAATTGACTTAAAAGGACCCAAATGCTCACTTCGAGGGCTTAAAACGTGTTTATTCCCTGCGGGAAGAGATATAAACAACATTTAGAGTAAATTTTTGTACATGCGAGAAACTTCGATTTTTCATGTAAAACGATTGATGACCCGCGACCTCATGAAATTGCTCTGAGTTGACCAAAATGGTCAGTTTTGAAAATTTCAATCTTTCAACTAATTTTGACATTCAGAGGTGGACCATCCCTTTTGGAGCTAAAATGAGCATCTTTATCATCATTTTGATGCTTCTAGGGAGCCAAAACTCAAGATTTGGCTCAGGGTTAAAAGTGACTTAAAAGGACCCAAATGCTCACTTCGAGGGCTTAAAACGTGTTTATTCACTGCGGGAAGAGATATAAACAACATTTAGAGTAAATTAATGTTCATTCGAGAAACTTCGATTTTTCATGCAAAACGATCGATGACCCGCGACCTGATGAAATATCTCTGAGTTGACCAAAATGGTCCGTTTTAAAAATTTCCATCTTTCAACTAATTTTGACATTCAGAGGTGGACCATCCCTTTTGGAGCTAAAATGAGCATCTTTATCATCATTTTGATGCTTCTAGGGAGCCAAAACTCAAGATTTGGCTCAGGGTTAAAAGTGACTTAAAAGGACCCAAATGCTCACTTTGAGGCCTAAAACGTGTTTATTCACTGCGGAAAGAGATATAAACAACATTTAGAGTAATATAATTTACTTTACTTTAACATTAATTTATTATGTCTTCCCGCTCAAGATTTGGCTCATGGTTAAAAGTGACTTAAAAGGACCCAAATGCTCACTTCGAGGGCTTAAAACGTGTTTATTCACTGCGGGAAGAGATATAAACAACATTTAGAGTAAATTAATGTTCATGCGAGAACCTTCAATTTTTCATGCAAAACGATTGATGACCCGCGACCTGATGAAATTGCTCTGAGTTGACCAAAATGGTCAGTTTTGAAAATTTCAATTTTTCAACTAATTTTGACATTCAGAGGTGGACCATCCCTTTTGGAGCTAAAATGAGCATCTTTATCATCATTTTGATGCTTCTAGGGAGCCAAAACTCAAGATTTGGCTCAGGGTTAAAATTGACTTAAAAGGACCCAAATGCTCACTTCGAGGGCTTAAAACGTGTTTATTCACTGCGGGAAGAGATATAAACAACATTTAGAGTAAATTATTGTTCATGCGAGAAACTTCGATTTTTCATGTAAAACGATTGATGACCCGCGACCTGATGAAATTGCTCTGAGTTGACCAAAATGGTCAGTTTTGAAAATTTCAATCTTTCAACTAATTTTGACATTCAGAGGTGGACCATCCCTTTTGGAGCTAAAATGAGCATCTTTATCATCATTTTGATGCTTCTAGGGAGCCAAAACTCAAGATTTGGCTCAGGGTTAAAAGTGACTTAAAAGGACCCAAATGCTCACTTCGAGGGCTTAAAACGTGTTTATTCACTGCGGGAAGAGATATAAACAACATTTAGAGTAAATTAATGTTCATGCGAGAAACTTCGATTTTTCATGCAAAACGATCGATGACCCGCGCCGCGACCTGATGAAATTGCTCTGAGTTGACCAAAATGATCCGTTTTGAAGATTTCCATCTTTCAACTAATTTTGACTTTCAGAGGTGGATCATCCCTTTTGGAGCTACAATGAGCATCTTTATCATCATTTTCATGCTTCTAGGGAGCCAAAAGTCAAGATTTGGCTCATGGTTAAAAGTGACTTAAAAGGACCCAAATGCTCACTTCGAGGGCGTAAAACGTGTTTATTCACTGCGGGAAGAGATATAAACAACATTTAGAGTAAATTAATGTTCATGCGAGAAACTTATATTTTTCATGCAAAACGATCGATGACCCGCGACCTGATGAAATTGCTCAGAGTTGACCAAAATGGTCCGTTTTGAAAATTTCCATCTTTCAACTAATTTTGACTTTCAGAGGTGGATCATCCCTTTTGGAGCTACAATGAGCATCTTTATCATCATTTTCATGCTTCTAGGGAGCCAAAAGTCAAGATTTGGCTCATGGTTAAAAGTGACTTAAAAGGACCCAAATGCTCACTTCGAGGGCTTAAAACATGTTTATTCACTGCGGGAAGAGATATGAACAACATTTAGAGTAAATTAATGTTCATGCGAGAACCTTCAATTTTTCATGCAAAACGATCGATGACCCGCGACCTGATGAAATTGCTCAGAGATGACCCAAATGGTCTCATTTGAAAATTTCCATCTTTCAACTAATTTTGACTTTCAGAGGTGGATCATCCCATTTGGAGCTAAAATGAGCATCATTATCGTCATTTTCATGCTTCTAGGGAGCCAAAACTCAAGATTTGGCTCAGGGTTAAAAGTGACTGAAAAGGACCCAAATGCTCACTTCGAGGGCTTAAAACGTGTTTATTCACTGCGGGAAGAGATATAAACAACATTTAGAGTAAATTATTGTTCATGCGAGAAACTTCGATTTTTCATGTAAAACGATTGATGACCCGCGACCTGATGAAATTGCTCTGAGTTGACCAAAATGGTCAGTTTTGAAAATTTCAATCTTTCAACTAATTTTGACATTCAGAGGTGGACCATCCCTTTTGGAGCTAAAATGAGTATCTTTATCATCATTTTGATGCTTCCAGGGAGCCAAAACTCAAGATTTGGCTCAGGGTTAAAAGTGACTTAAAAGGACCCAAATGCTCACTTCGAGGGCTTAAAACGTGTTTATTCACTGCGGGAAGAGATATAAACAACATTTAGAGTAAATTAATGTTCATGCGAGAAACTTCGATTTTTCATGCAAAACGATCGATGACCCGCGACCTGATGAAATTGCTCTGAGTTGACCAAAATGATCCGTTTTGAAGATTTCCATCTTTCAACTAATTTTGACTTTCAGAGGAGGATCATCCCTTTTGGAGCTAAAATGAGCATCATTATCATCATTTTCATGCTTCTAGGGAGCAAATACTCAAGATTTGACTCATGCTTAAAAGTGACTTAAAAGGACCCAAAGGCTCACTTCGAGGCCTAAAACGTGTTTATTCACTGCGGGAAGAGATATAAACAACATTTAGAGTGATATAATTTACTTTACTTTAACATTAATTTATTATCTCTTCCCGCTCAAGATTTGGCTCATGGTTAGAAGTGAATTAAAAGGACCCAAATGCTCACTTCGAGGGCTTAAAACGTGTTTATTCACTGCGGGAAGAGATATAAACAACATTTTGAGTAAATTAATGTTCATGCAAGAACCTTCAATTTTTCATGCAAAACGATCGATGACCCGCGACCTGATGAAATTGCTCAGAGATGACCAAAATGGTCTGTTTTGAAAATTTCCATCTTTCAACTAATTTTGACTTTCAGAGGTGGATCATCCCTTTTGGAGCTAAAATGAGCATCATTATCATCATTTTCATGCTTCAAGGGTGCAAAAACTCAAGACTTGACTCATGGTTAAAAGTGACTTAAAAGGACCCAAATGCTTACTTCGAGGCCTAAAACGTGTTTATTCACTGCGGGAAGAGATATAAACAAAATTTAGAGTAAATTAATGTTCATGCGAGAAACTTCGATTTTTCATGCAAAACGATCGATGACCCGCGACCTGATGAAATTGCTCTGAGTTGACCAAAATGGTCCGTTTTGAAAATTTCCATCTTTCAACTAATTTTGACTTTCAGAGGTGGACCATCCCTTTTGGAGCTAAAATGAGCATCTTTATCATCATTTTCATGCTTCTAGGGAGCCAAAACTCAAGATTTGGCTCAGGGTTAAAAGTGACTTAAAAGGACCCAAATGCTCACTTCGAGGCCTAAAACGTGTTTATTCACTGCGGGAAGAGATATAAACAACATTTAGAGTAATATAATTTACTTTACTTTAACATTAATTTATTATCTCTTCCCGCTCAAGATTTGGCTCATGGTTAAAAGTGACTTAAAAGGACCCAAATGCTCACTTCGAGGGCTTAAAACATGTTTATTCACTGCGGGAAGAGATATAAACAACATTTAGAGTAAATTAATGTTCATGCGAGAACCTTCAATTTTTCATGCAAAACGATTGATGACCCGCGACCTGATGAAATTGCTCTGAGTTGACCAAAATGGTCAGTTTTGAAAATTTCAATCTTTCAACTAATTTTGACATTCATAGGTGGACCATCCCTTTTGGAGCTAAAATGAGCATCTTTATCATCATTTTGATGCTTCTAGGGAGCCAAAACTCAAGATTTGGCTCAGGGTTAAAATTGACTTAAAAGGACCCAAATGCTCACTTCGAGGGCTTAAAACGTGTTTATTCACTGCGGGAAGAGATATAAACAACATTTAGAGTAAATTAATGTTCATGCGAGAAACTTATATTTTTCATGCAAAACGATCGATGACCCGCGACCTGATGAAATTGCTCAGAGTTGACCAAAATGGTCCGTTTTGAAAATTTCCATCTTTCAACTAATTTTGACTTTCAGAGGTGGATCATCCCTTTTGGAGCTACAATGAGCATCTTTATCATCATTTTCATGCTTCTAGGGAGCCAAAAGTCAAGATTTGGCTCATGGTTAAAAGTGACTTAAAAGGACCCAAATGCTCACTTCGAGGGCTTAAAACATGTTTATTCACTGCGGGAAGAGATATGAACAACATTTAGAGTAAATTAATGTTCATGCGAGAACCTTCAATTTTTCATGCAAAACGATCGATGACCCGCGACCTGATGAAATTGCTCAGAGATGACCCAAATGGTCTCATTTGAAAATTTCCATCTTTCAACTAATTTTGACTTTCAGAGGTGGATCATCCCATTTGGAGCTAAAATGAGCATCATTATCGTCATTTTCATGCTTCTAGGGAGCCAAAACTCAAGATTTGGCTCAGGGTTAAAAGTGACTGAAAAGGACCCAAATGCTCACTTCGAGGGCTTAAAACGTGTTTATTCACTGCGGGAAGAGATATAAACAACATTTAGAGTAAATTATTGTTCATGCGAGAAACTTCGATTTTTCATGTAAAACGATTGATGACCCGCGACCTGATGAAATTGCTCTGAGTTGACCAAAATGGTCAGTTTTGAAAATTTCAATCTTTCAACTAATTTTGACATTCAGAGGTGGACCATCCCTTTTGGAGCTAAAATGAGTATCTTTATCATCATTTTGATGCTTCCAGGGAGCCAAAACTCAAGATTTGGCTCAGGGTTAAAAGTGACTTAAAAGGACCCAAATGCTCACTTCGAGGGCTTAAAACGTGTTTATTCACTGCGGGAAGAGATATAAACAACATTTAGAGTAAATTAATGTTCATGCGAGAAACTTCGATTTTTCATGCAAAACGATCGATGACCCGCGACCTGATGAAATTGCTCTGAGTTGACCAAAATGATCCGTTTTGAAGATTTCCATCTTTCAACTAATTTTGACTTTCAGAGGAGGATCATCCCTTTTGGAGCTAAAATGAGCATCATTATCATCATTTTCATGCTTCTAGGGAGCAAATACTCAAGATTTGACTCATGCTTAAAAGTGACTTAAAAGGACCCAAAGGCTCACTTCGAGGCCTAAAACGTGTTTATTCACTGCGGGAAGAGATATAAACAAAATTTAGAGTAAATTAATGTTCATGCGAGAAACTTCGATTTTTCATGCAAAACGATCGATGACCCGCGACCTGATGAAATTGCTCTGAGTTGACCAAAATGGTCCGTTTTGAAAATTTCCATCTTTCAACTAATTTTGACTTTCAGAGGTGGACCATCCCTTTTGGAGCTAAAATGAGCATCTTTATCATCATTTTCATGCTTCTAGGGAGCCAAAACTCAAGATTTGGCTCAGGGTTAAAAGTGACTTAAAAGGACCCAAATGCTCACTTCGAGGCCTAAAACGTGTTTATTCACTGCGGGAAGAGATATAAACAACATTTAGAGTAATATAATTTACTTTACTTTAACATTAATTTATTATCTCTTCCCGCTCAAGATTTGGCTCATGGTTAAAAGTGACTTAAAAGGACCCAAATGCTCACTTCGAGGGCTTAAAACGTGTTTATTCACTGCGGGAAGAGATATAAACAACATTTAGAGTAAATTAATGTTCATGCGAGAACCTTCAATTTTTCATGCAAAACGATTGATGACCCGCGACCTGATGAAATTGCTCTGAGTTGACCAAAATGGTCAGTTTTGAAAATTTCAATCTTTCAACTAATTTTGACATTCAGAGGTGGACCATCCCTTTTGGAGCTAAAATGAGCATCTTTATCATCATTTTGATGCTTCTAGGGAGCCAAAACTCAAGATTTGGCTCAGGGTTAAAATTGACTTAAAAGGACCCAAATGCTCACTTCGAGGGCTTAAAACGTGTTTATTCACTGCGGGAAGAGATATAAACAACATTTAGAGTAAATTATTGTTCATGCGAGAAACTTCGATTTTTCATGTAAAACGATTGATGACCCGCGACCTGATGAAATTGCTCTGAGTTGACCAAAATGGTCAGTTTTGAAAATTTCAATCTTTCAACTAATTTTGACATTCAGAGGTGGACCATCCCTTTTGGAGCTAAAATGAGCATCTTTATCATCATTTTGATGCTTCTAGGGAGCCAAAACTCAAGATTTGGCTCAGGGTTAAAAGTGACTTAAAAGGACCCAAATGCTCACTTCGAGGGCTTAAAACGTGTTTATTCACTGCGGGAAGAGATATAAACAACATTTAGAGTAAATTAATGTTCATGCGAGAAACTTCGATTTTTCATGCAAAACGATCGATGACCCGCGACCTGATGAAATTGCTCTGAGTTGACCAAAATGATCCGTTTTGAAGATTTCCATCTTTCAACTAATTTTGACTTTCAGAGGTGGACCATCCCTTTTGGAGCTAAAATGAGCATCTTTATCATCATTTTCATGCTTCTAGGGAGCCAAAAGTCAAGATTTGGCTCATGGTTAAAAGTGACTTAAAAGGACCCAAATGCTCACTTCGAGGGCTTAAAACGTGTTTATTCACTGCGGGAAGAGATATGAACAACATTTAGAGTAAATTAATGTTCATGCGAGAACCTTCAATTTTTCATGCAAAACGATCGATGACCCGCGACCTGATGAAATTGCTCAGAGATGACCAAAATGGTCTGTTTTGAAAATTTCCATCTTTCAACTAATTTTGACTTTCAGAGGTGGATCATCCAATTTGGAGCTAAAATGAGCATCATTATCGTCATTTTCATGCTTCTAGGGAGCCAAAACTCAAGATTTGGCTCAGGGTTAAAAGTGACTGAAAAGGACCCAAATGCTCACTTCGAGGGCTTAAAACGTGTTTATTCACTGCGGGAAGAGATATAAACAACATTTAGAGTAAATTAATGTTCATTCGAGAAACTTCGATTTTTCATGCAAAACGATCGATGACCCGCGACCTGATGAAATTGCTCTGAGTTGACCAAAATGGTCCGTTTTGAAAATTTCCATCTTTCAACTAATTTTGACATTCAGAGGTGGACCATCCCTTTTGGAGCTAAAATGAGCATCTTTATCATCATTTTGATGCTTCTAGGGAGTCAAAACTCAAGATTTGGCTCAGGGTTAAAAGTGACTTAAAAGGACCCAAATGCTCACTTTGAGGGCTTAAAACATGTTTATTCACTGCGGCAAGAGATATAAACAACATTTAGAGTAAATTAATGTTCATGCGAGAAACTTCGATTTTTCATGCAAAACGATCGATGACCCGCACCTGATGAAATTGCTCTGAGTTGACCAAAATGGTCCGTTTTGAAGATTTCCATCTTTCAACTAATTTTGACTTTCAGAGGAGGATCATCCCTTTTGGAGCTAAAATGAGCATCATTATCATCATTTTCATGCTTCTAGGGAGCAAATACTCAAGATTTGACTCATGGTTAAAAGTGACTTAAAAGGACCCAAATGCTCACTTCGAGGGCTTAAAACGTGTTTATTCACTGCGGGAAGAGATATAAACAACATTTAGAGTAAATTAATGTTCATGCGAGAACCTTCAATTTTTCATGCAAAACGATTGATGACCCGCGACCTGATGAAATTGCTCTGAGTTGACCAAAATGGTCAGTTTTGAAAATTTCAATCTTTCAACTAATTTTGACATTCAGAGGTGGACCATCCCTTTTGGAGCTAAAATGAGCATCTTTATCATCATTTTGATGCTTCTAGGGAGCCAAAACTCAAGATTTGGCTCAGGGTTAAAATTGACTTAAAAGGACCCAAATGCTCACTTCGAGGGCTTAAAACGTGTTTATTCCCTGCGGGAAGAGATATAAACAACATTTAGAGTAAATTATTGTTCATGCGAGAAACTTCGATTTTTCATGTAAAACGATTGATGACCCGCGACCTGATGAAATTGCTCTGAGTTGACCAAAATGGTCAGTTTTGAAAATTTCAATCTTTCAACTAATTTTGACATTCAGAGGTAGACCATCCCTTTTGGAGCTAAAATGAGCATCTTTATCATCATTTTAATGCTTCTAGGGAGCCAAAACTCAAGATTTGGCTCAGGGTTAAAAGTGACTTAAAAGGACCCAAATGCTCACTTCGAGGGCTTAAAACGTGTTTATTCACTGCGGGAAGAGATATAAACAACATTTAGAGTAATTAATTTACTTTACTTTAACATTAATTTATTATCTCTTCCCGCTCAAGATTTGGCTAATGGTTAAAAGTGACTTAAAAGGACCCAAATGCTCACTTCGAGGGCGTAAAACGTGTTTATTCACTGCGGGAAGAGATATAAACAACATTTAGAGTAAATTAATGTTCATGCGAGAAACTTATATTTTTCATGCAAAACGATCGATGACCCGCGACCTGATGAAATTGCTCAGAGTTGACCAAAATGGTCCGTTTTGAAAATTTCCATCTTTCAACTAATTTTGACTTTCAGAGGTGGATCATCCCTTTTGGAGCTACAATGAGCATCTTTATCATCATTTTCATGCTTCTAGGGAGCCAAAAGTCAAGATTTGGCTCATGGTTAAAAGTGACTTAAAAGGACCCAAATGCTCACTTCGAGGGCTTAAAACGTGTTTATTCACTGCGGGAAGAGATATGAACAACATTTAGAGTAAATTAATGTTCATGCGAGAACCTTCAATTTTTCATGCAAAACGATCGATGACCCACGACCTGATGAAATTGCTCAGAGATGACCCAAATGGTCTGTTTTGAAAATTTCCATCTTTCAACTAATTTTGACTTTCAGAGGTGGATCATCCCATTTGGAGCTAAAATGAGCATCATTATCGTCATTTTCATGCTTCTAGGGAGCCAAAACTCAAGATTTGGCTCAGCGTTAAAAGTGACTGAAAAGGACCCAAATGCTCACTTCGAGGGCTTAAAACGTGTTTATTCACTGCGGGAAGAGATATAAACAACATTTAGAGTAAATTAATGTTCATTCGAGAAACTTCGATTTTTCATGCAAAACGATCGATGACCCGCGACCTGATGAAATTGCTCTGAGTTGACCAAAATGGTCCGTTTTGAAAATTTCCATCTTTCACCTAATTTTGACATTAAGAGGTGGACCATCCCTTTTGGAGCTAAAATGAGCATCTTTATCATCATTTTGATGCTTCTAGGGAGCCAAAACTCAAGATTTGGCTCAGGGTTAAAAGTGACTTAAAAGGACCCAAATGCTCACTTTGAGGGCTTAAAACGTGTTTATTCACTGCGGCAAGAGATATAAACAACATTTAGAGTAAATTAATGTTCATGCGAGAAACTTCGATTTTTCATGCAAAACGATCGATGACCCGCACCTGATGAAATTGCTCTGAGTTGACCAAAATGGTCGGTTTTGAAGATTTCCATCTTTCAACTAATTTTGACTTTCAGAGGAGGATCATCCCTTTTGGAGCTAAAATGAGCATCATTATCATCATTTTCATGCTTCTAGGGAGCAAATACTCAAGATTTGACTCATGGTTAAAAGTGACTTAAAAGGACCCAAATGCTCACTTCGAGCCTAAAACGTGTTTATTCACTGCGGGAAGAGATATAAACAACATTTAGAGTAATATAATTTACTTTACTTTAACATTAATTTATTATCTCTTCCCGCTCAAGATTTGGCTCATGGTTAAAAGTGACTTAAAAGGACCCAAATGCTCACTTCGAGGGCTTAAAACGTGTTTATTCACTGCGGGAAGAGATATAAACAACATTTAGAGTAAATTAATGTTCATGCGAGAACCTTCAATTTTTCATGCAAAACGATTGATGACCCGCGACCTGATGAAATTGCTCTGAGTTGACCAAAATGGTCCGTTTTGAAAATTTCAATCTTTCAACTAATTTTGACATTCAGAGGTGGACCATCCCTTTTGGAACTAAAATGAGCATCTTTATCATCATTTTGATGCTTCTAGGGAGCCAAAACTCAAGATTTGGCTCAGGGTTAAAATTGACTTAAAAGGACCCAAATGCTCACTTCGAGGGCTTAAAACGTGTTTATTCCCTGCGGGAAGAGATATAAACAACATTTAGAGTAAATTTTTGTACATGCGAGAAACTTCGATTTTTCATGTAAAACGATTGATGACCCGCGACCTCATGAAATTGCTCTGAGTTGACCAAAATGGTCAGTTTTGAAAATTTCAATTCTTTCAACTAATTTTGACATTCAGAGGTGGACCATCCCTTTTGGAGCTAAAATGAGCATCTTTATCATCATTTTGATGCTTCTAGGGAGCCAAAACTCAAGATTTGGCTCAGGGTTAAAAGTGACTTAAAAGGACCCAAATGCTCACTTCGAGGGCTTAAAACGTGTTTATTCACTGCGGGAAGAGATATAAACAACATTTAGAGTAAATTAATGTTCATTCGAGAAACTTCGATTTTCATGCAAAACGATCGATGACCCGCGACCTGATGAAATATCTCTGAGTTGACCAAAATGGTCCGTTTTAAAAATTTCCATCTTTCAACTAATTTTGACATTCAGAGGTGGACCATCCCTTTTGGAGCTAAAATGAGCATCTTTATCATCATTTTGATGCTTCTAGGGAGCCAAAACTCAAGATTTGGCTCAGGGTTAAAAGTGACTTAAAAGGACCCAAATGCTCACTTTGAGGCCTAAACGTGTTTATTCACTGCGGAAAAGAGATATAAACAACATTTAGAGTAATATAATTTACTTTACTTTAACATTAATTTATTATGTCTTCCCGCTCAGATTTGGCTCATGGTTAAAAGTGACTTAAAAGGACCCAAATGCTCACTTCGAGGGCTTAAAACGTGTTTATTCACTGCGGGAAGAGAGTATAACAACATTTAGAGTAAATTAATGTTCAGCGAGACCCTTCAATTTTTCATGCAAAACGATTGATGACCCGCGACCTGATGAAATTGCTCTGAGTTGACCAAAATG